>NW_027184061.1:0-1200000 GCF_041296385.1 Aphelocoma coerulescens | reverse complement strand
GCCGCGGGGGAACCATCGCACCTGCCCTGCTCACCGAGAGCCGCCAGCGCCCCTGCCGGCTGCGAGCGGAACTGCACCCGAGGGGAAAGGGCCTGACAGCCGAGAAGGCTGGGACTGGGTTTGGGATTGTTTGCTGTTACTGCCATAGTTATTGCTGTTTGTTTGACTGGTTATACACGTATAGATATATAATAGTAATGAACTGTTATTCCTGTTCCTCATATCTTTGCCTATAAAGCTCCTTAATTTCAAAATTATAATGATTCAGAGGGAAGGGGGTTGCAATTTTTTTTTCTTCCATTTCAGTCTGCCTTCCTTGGCAGACACCTGTCTTTCAAACCAAGACACTGGGAGCAACTGGGACCACAGTGGGGGCAAATACAATCATACAGGGAGTGACTGGGTTCATACTGGAAATGACTGGAGCCACACTGGACTCTTACTGAGAGTGAAATGAGCCATACTGGGTGTGACTGGGAGCCACTGGGACCACGCTGCGGGAAACTGGGATCTTATTGGGAGTGACTGGGACCATATTGAAAACCCAGTGGGAGGGACTGTAAGTGACCGGGATGATGCTGGGAGTGACCGGGATCATACTGGGGGTGACTGGGAACCACCGCTGTGGTGGCAGAGCTCTGTCCCCGGGACTGTTCCTTGGAAGGTTCAGACTTCCCAATCCGCCCTCCAATATGCACACACCCGTTTTGTTTGTCTTAGTAAAACAAAGCAGTATTAATAACTCCATTGAGTCTTTGTTCTTCTTCTCTAAGTTCAGGAATTTGACACGGCCTTGGCTGAGCAGCAGTCCATGGCAATCAGTAACATTTTCTGGAAGTGATAATTTCCTTCACTCCTTCCTACCTACAGCTCCCTGGCCCTATCTAAAGCAGATTCATGGGGTTTGTTTGTTTAAGTCACATTCACCTTATTCCTTTCCCCCGTCACTGCCGGAGCCCCTCCCCTGCTTGCGCTCGCAGGTGCCACCGAATGCGTGTCCCGGGATCGCATCTCCCCGCCCGCAGCCTCCAGTGCCCGCCCTGTCCCGGGCTGGCCCTGGGCTGGCGACAGCGAGCCCGACAGAAACCAACGCCCGCGGGGCCACCGGGGCTCAGAGCCGTGCAAGGGACGCTTTGGTTTGCAGGGGTGGAAGGGCCTGGGCTCCTCCCCTGCCCCGTTTGACTTGGGTTAGGATTCAGTGTTTTGGCCGACATGGGAGGGGAAAAAGGCGTGGTTTTTCTCCAGCACTGGGCGGGTTTTTGCCTCGCCTGGAGCACTTGGGCCTTCCCCGGGCCCCCTCTGGCCTCTTGCAGAACCAGTGGCATTTCCCACCCCACGCGGTTTGTAAACGAGTCGGCTGCAGTCGAGAAGGCTCCAGGCGCCTCCTTCCAGGCTGACTCTGCCGATGCTGAGGCTGCTCTGGGCTCTGCCGGGGCTCTGCTGGGGCTCAGCTCTGGGCAAGGCTGGGCCCGCTCTCCCCTCGCATTGCTCCGGGCAGCTGAGTCACAGGGGGACAAGGAAGGGACACATCAAGGGACTTGAGGTTTAACAGAGCTTTTATTCAAAAAACTGCCATAACTACCAGGCTGTCCTAACCACCATAACTAACTAGCAGTGCTAACTACCGTAACTAACCACTTGTCCTAACTACTATAACAAAAAGCTGTCCCCAGGTGCTTCACGTCCTCCACTGCTCCTTCAGTTGCTTTGCTGCAGCGATCAGAGGGCTCAGGCTGGAGAGAGGCTTGGCTGATGATAAAAATGGGTGCTGCCCAAAGGATGAAAAAGAAAGAAATCAACTGTTACTTTCCCAAGTCAAGTTCCTCACAGGCTCTGTTGCACCAGGACAAAGGGGAATGGTTTGAAACTCAGGAGAGGGAAGCAGGCTCAGATTAGATCTGAGGCAGAATTTTTTTATCAGAAGCGTGGGGAAACACTGGCAGAGGGTGCCCAGAGATGTGGGAGGTGCCTCCTCCCTGGAAACATCCAGGCTCAGGTCAGGCAGGGCTCTGAGCCGCCTGATCTACTTGAAGATGTCCCTGCTCCTTGCGGGGCACCTGGTCCAGATGACCTGCAAAAGACCCTGCCAAGCCAAACCAGGCGAGGATTCTGCTGGCTTTGCATGTGAAAAGCAGCGAGACTGGACACTATTGGAGGGGGCCCCACGAGAAAACCCCTCCCTCACGCTGCTCTTTCCCCTGCAGCCGCTTCGCATCCACCTGCAGCAGCTCCTGGGCAGACCAGCGCCGCTCCTCGTCCAGCTCCAGGCTGCACTCCAGGAAGTCCCGCAGCAGAGCCGACAGGCGCCTGGGCTCCTGCAGCTGCGGGGTCCCGTTCTGCCGGATCAGACAGCGAGCCTGCGCGGAAAGCAAACACTTCTGAAAAAGCTCTGCCAGCTTCCTTCACACCCACGAGTGCTCACAGCGACCCCGGTTTCTCAGCCCCAGTCTCCAGGGACACTTTCCTCCCTGGCAGAGATGCTGCTCAGAGCTCATTCTTCAATGCCAACCAAAAAAGCCAAACACTGCTGCAGCCACAGCCATTCCAACATCCACATGATCTTGCCTTGAGAGCCAATGTCATTGGCTGACTTTGTTAGTTGGAACCTCCATCAGAAATAACCCATTTTGCTTCTCCAAATACGGATACCAGCTTTACAGGCCATTTGCAAGAGTCACTGTGGTCTGCCTGTGGTATTTCCAAGGATTCTTACATCAAATGCATCCCTGCAGTGCCACTGACACTCAAGTAAATGCATTCAAGATGTTCCATCCCAGAAACTGCCAGGCAAGGAACCCGAGGTTTGGGTTGCTGAAAGCTCAGCCTTGGTGACATGGAGAAAGTAGCTTGGGCGAGGAAAGAAATATGTTAGACTTTGGGGATGTTAAACAATCATCTTCATGTTTTGGACAAGTTTCCCAGTGAGAAGAGTCAGGGGAAGTTCATCTCGCAGAACCTCTTTCAGAAACTCCTTCAGAAAACTTGTTGGGTTTGGGTGTGGGGTTTTGGGGTTGGTCTGGGGTTTTCTGCAAGGTAAGATTAGAGCTGATGCTCTGGCTTCATGTTTTCAGGTCATCCTCACAGACAGAAGAGCTGCAACAACTTAAAACCCAAAGCAAATTCTGGAGACTGCAGAATATTTGTCTGTGCTCAGGCTCGAATCCTCTGGGAATTCCCTTCCCGATGGGCAGAGCCCTCTGGCTGCTCCTCCCAGGGCGGGGTCCCTCTGTGCTCACAGGCCTCTGCAAACTCTGGGAAATTTGCCTCTTACCATGGCCGCCGTGTGCTCGAAGTAAGGAGGTTCTCCTTCCACCATCTCGATGGTCACAATGCCCAAGGACCAGATGTCCACCTTGGGGCCATAAGGAGAACTGGTCACAACCTCTGGGGCCATCCAGTGAGCAGTGCCCACCATGGAGCTGCACTGCTCCTGCTCAGGGCTGAGCTGAGCGCAGAGGCCAAAATCAGCTGAGGACAGAAACAAACACTGTCAAAGGCAGCTGGAATGAGGAAACCAAGCACAAAGATTGCCCACTCTCAGTCTGAGAATGCACTGCTGAATCCAGCTGGAAAAGTCCGCAGGGCTGTAGCCAAGGCAAGATGGAAGTGGACCCTTAAAGGAACTCTCAGCTTTCATGCAGTGGCTTTTAGTGATTCCCTTGAAGCTTCAGATTCCAACTCCCGCCCCTCTGCAAGGGCCACACCCAGAGCAAAGCCACTGCTGACACCCTGCTCCTCTCCTGAGCTCTCTGCATGGGGCAGCCGCTCTCAGCTGCCAGCAGGGGCCGGGCACCGCCACCAGCAGCACTTGTGGGGCTCTGGCCGTCACTGGGAAGCAGCCCCACACCCGCAGCCCGGGAGCGCCGTGCCTGACCAGGAACACCCACCCAGCTTGACAGAGCCGTCCGTTGCCAGAAGGATGTTGGAGCTCTTCAGATCTCTGTGGATCACCCGGTTTGAGTGGAGGAAATCCAGGCCCTGCAGACACTGAGAGAGAGCAAGAAACACGAGGGTGGAAATCCATGGCCGGAATACACAATCCCACAAGAAAGGACAGTTTAGAATTCTGCCAGCAGCAGCTTTGCTGTGCCAGGCCAGGAGTGCAGTGCAGACAAGCTCCGGGCAAATGGTTCAAGGCAAAGCTGAGAACAGCAAATCAAATCAAAAAAGACAGAGAGTCCCACAACAGCAGGAAAGAGGACAAGAGCAGAGTGGAAGTGCAGTGACACTGGCAGGCCGTTCACTTCAGAGGCTCTTTCTTCTCCAGCTCATAAAAACAACACAGAAACAAAGCTCTGAGCATGGAGCCACTCCTGTTCTCAGGCCCTGCTTGGAAGGAGCATTGTGTCCATGGGAAGCACGAGCAGGATCCCTCACCTCCCGACTGACAGCTGCCATCTCTCCTTCAGCCATGCGTGTCTGTCTGACAACGTCCTGCAAAGTTCCTCCATCCATGTATTCCATCACCAGCCAGAGATCTTCATCAACAAGGAAGCTGGAAGAGGCAAACAATGGCATGGAGATGAACATGCACTGCTCAATTCCCCGATGGAAAAGCCTCGAGTGGAGTTTTGTTTCCAGGTCACTTGTAAATGAGGACAGAATCCGATGCAGAGACATTCCTGCCAGGCTGCACAGTCCTTGGGATCTGCACAGTCTAAAGGAGAAGGAGACGGCTGTGGGAAAGGAGGGGCCTTAGATGGCAAGCAGGTGAAAAATGCAGTTTAGCAGCAGCCCAGATCAATGTGGAACCACAACACTTGCCCCCAGCTGGTTCAGCATCTGAACTCAGCACTTCCACCGTTCCCTCCAGAACAAGGCAACACAACTTCCAGAGTTATCCAGGGCAGGAGGCCATGCCACACTTAGGACAAAAGTGGTCAAGTGTTTGGAAAACCTTGGAGAAAGTCCCTTCAGAAACAGGCAAGGCCATTGCAAAATGGGCACAGGAGGCATTTCTGGAAACAAGAACCTGGTCTTCCTGGCATCTGCAGCAATGGAAAAGAGTTGGGAAGGAGAAGCCAAGGGAAATAATTTCTGACAGGGTCTATCAGCACTTGTCATAAGACCCAGAAAATTGGGTCAGCTTGAAGGAAAAACCAAACCAAAGCAACAAAAGCACACGGAGGGAGTGAACTCACAGGCTGCTGTTTTGGGAAGCTACAGCCGGGTGAGGCTTTTTCAAAACAGGCTACAGACTGCGGATGCCAGGAGAGATTAACGCAGGGCCCGTGCACGGGATAAGAGCTGAAGCACTCACCTGTCCAAAAAGCTGACAATGTTGGGGTTCTTCTTGTCCTTCAGGACCAGGATCTCATTCACAGCTCGTTCCCCGTTCTGCCCTCTGAGACTCATTTTCTTTATGGCCACCTGAAAGGACATTGCAGCCCTTGAACTGCAGGAGTCTGGGGCAGGAGGCCGCAGCAAACACGGAGCGAGTCTTTGTGGAGCGACGGAGCCGGGCTGTGCCAAACTGCCTTGGGATGGGACACCCGGGCTCAGCAAGTGTCATTCCCACAGCCCATTTCTCTGCTCGCTGCGGGGCCGCTTACAGGACACAGGGCCAGAGACATTTGGCCTTGGAAGCTCTGCAGAAATGGGCCCTCAGCTCTCAGCCTCAAAGCTCTCACAGCATTCTCTGCACCTGCAGTCTTCTCAAACCGCCTTAGTTTACCACCACTCTCATTATCATTCAAACACATTTTGCAAGCAGGAAGTAATTCTGCTTCTGTGAAAACAGAGCAAAACAGCCGGGAACCCTTTAGCAATCCTGGGGGATTTGGTCATGATTTCAAACGCAACTGCTCTGTTTGGGATTGCACAACAGAGCAAACACGCACAAACATTGCTCAGATGATCCCTGTCACGGGCTGTCACTGACACCAGGCCCAAACACAGCTGCAGGGTTTAGGAGAGAGCTTTGCTCTGCACATCCATCTTCTCATTCCTCTCCCTCTCTCTGGGAACAGCTGCAGTAGGACTAAAACCCCAAACTGATGCCAAGCAGGATCGCTCCTTAATTAGGTCTTGAGGTATCCTTTGAAGATGAAACGCAGGATGGAAAAACTGCTAAACAGTGTTCCTGTCCAAGGCTGGGATGAAGATAAATTAGGCCTCAGCCTCCACCAGCTGATGCACTGATGTTTTCAGATATGAAGACCAAGCCAGCATGTCCTGCTCTGACAGACACCGCTGCCCTCCTTGCATTCCTTTGGGCACTTCAGAAGGCTCAAGTCTGTCCCAGCCGTGCTCTGCAGGCTGACACTGCTGTGCCTTCAGTGGAACAGCCTGTGCAGGAAAGCTCTGCTGGCCCCCCAAAGCTGCAGCCACAGCTCCCAGCAGAGGGGAAAGCCCTCGAGAGCTGCCCGACGCGCTGGGCGTGGTGACACTGACCTCTCCTCCAGTGGCCCTGTCGAGTCCTTTATAAACGGTTCCGAAAGCCCTGGAGACAGAACAGCAGAGAAGAAAGAAGCAGCGCTTTAGGCCCTGGGAGTGAAAGCCAGCCCAGACAGGAGATCTCTGCTGCCTGCAGCGTTTACAAAACACCTGGGTGCATCGACCCTTCAAACAGCAGCGCAGCAGCCACCAGCCCTGTGCCACACAAGGTGTGCGAGAGAAAACTGAGGCCCAACACGAAGGAAAAGGGCTGGAGCAAATCCCAAATGTCCACACTGAATTACTTTAGTCCAAAACCTAGGGTGGGAGCAGGTGTCTAAAGAACTGGAGAAGAATGTATTTCATCCTTTTCCATTTCCTGCCTACGAGCTGCAGGATCCACAAGGGCCCTGCCATCAGGCAGCTGATGCATTTTCCCCCCCAGTGCAGCAGCTCTGTGCCTGTTACTGAATGTACAGGGTTTACTACCTGTGCTGAAAAGGGCACTTATTAGTTCATCTCTGGTTTCTGTTTCTAAACTGTTATGTTGATAATCCTGACCAGTGGATATTTTTGGAAGCAAACTATTTGAAAGGAATCTTCTTGAGAACTGTTTTCTGACAGTCACCAGATGGTGAGCTGCTCTTTCAGGCAATCAAATTCCAGGGACAGAAGATCTTCCAGGTCCTGCTCCTTGCTGCAGGCAGGACACTGCCGGCCTCAGGGGCCTCTGACGGTGCCTTCTGACCACAGTTACCAATTCTGATCAGGACTGAGAGACAGCAGGATCGTGGCCCAGTGTCTGAAGCTGTTTGCAGCTTGCCTGGCTTCTCACTTGATCCTGCACCAGCAAATACCTGGCCCCTGCTTGTGCAGAAGTAACTGCCATGCACTTACCCTTGGCCAACCTGCTCCAGTTCCAGGTATTTCTCGGCAGGCTCCCCCACGCTCACGGTGCTCCCTGAAAGAAACCACATGGAAGACGCTCCCTCCCAGATGGAGACCCCGCCTTGCAGCAGGGCCAAAATGCAGCCCCACTCCCTGGGGCCGGGAGCCCCTTGCTCTCAGCTGGGCAAGGACAATAAATGACTCTGTGACATTCAGCTGCACAGCAAGCCTGGGTGCAGCTGATGCTGAGACACACACGCAGCACCCTGCTCTGGCACACAGCAGCACAGCAGACGTACTCAGCTGCATCAGGCACCACTCCTCTCTGCCCTCTGGCTGCAGGGCTGTGCTGCTGTCAGAATGTTCAGCCCAGGATCCCGCAGCAGAGGGAGGTTCAGTGTCCTCTTCCCAACCAGAGGGAGGTTCCCCATCCTCTTCCCAAAATGCAGCAGGTTCCTGGTCTTCTTTCCAAGCCACGGGACGTTTCCTGTCCTCTTCCCATGCCGGGAGAATTGCAGCCTCCTCTTCCCAAGTCCCAGGATGTCCTCTGTCCTCGTCCCACGCTGGGAGATTTCCGTCATTCTTGTCCCATGGAACTGGAGCCTCGCTGTCCTCGTCCCACACCGGGTGATGTCCACCATCCTCGCCCCACACCACAGGAGCTTCACTGTTGTATTCCCAAACCGTGGGATGTTTGCCCTCATCTCCCGGGACAGAGGGAAGTTCACCATCATCCCCCAGAACAGCGGGAAGTTCACTGCTGTCTTCCTCCTCTTTGGCCTCCTCTTTGGAAGCACAGGGAGCCAGAGGAGGAGCTGATGCTGCTTTTGTGCCCTGTGGACAGATGGTAGCGTGAGGGACAGGAAGTTCTATCTCAGTTATCGCCTTATTTATCCTCAGCTACACATCCAGCTGCACTAAGCAGAAATGGGATTCAGAGCTGTTCAAACTAGGAATGGGCTAAAGTCGACATTGCCACTTATTGCTGGGCATTCCATATTCCACCGTGGCTAAAGCCAGCAAGCAATCTTCTGCCTGCAAAACCAGACCTGCAGCTCTTCAAAAGCTCTTCAGCAGAGAAGGAGAAAAGTGCCAGGGATCCCTGTGCTGCTGCTGCTGCTGCTGCAAAGACACTGGCAGGAACTTTCCTTCAGCCTCCCAGGCTGGCGCTCGACTGCCACACGCCAAGCTCACAACTCTCTGCACAATTCCGACCACCAAAGGTTCCTTTCCCACTCACCGAAGGAGGAGCTGCTCGGGATCCACGCATGAGGTGCCCTGCAACGGGACAGGCAACACGAAGCAGATGCTGTTAGGAAAAACCTGTCCGTGGTGGGAACTCCCACGGAGCAAGGACACTCCGAGAGAGCATTTTGCTTCCACAACATCCCTCCAGGAGCCACAGTCCCTTCGCACAGCAAGCAAGAGAACAGCACAGAATCCTGGGCTGTGTCAGCTCTTGGCTGCAGCAGCCAACGCAGGGAGTTCCAGGCTCCGCTGGCACAGACTCTGCGCTTGAGGGAACAGAACCCCCCCGGCTCCATTGCAAATGCTGTGCACGCCCCGCTGGCTGCAGACACCCCCTTTTTCAGCTGCAGCTGCTGGCAGGAGCTCTCCCAAACCAGCGGTGTCTTAATGGCAATTTGGTTACAAAGGCAGCTCAGTTCCACTGGGAGAACAGAAAGCACACAGCAAGCCCGAAGGCACCGACGCTGCAGCCAGGGAAAACCTCGACTTACGTGCCAAGTGGGCTAAAAAATACCCCGAATAAGCCACAGAGTACAGAGTGCAAACTGCAGCAACCGCTTGCTGGATCATTTTGGCCGTGCTGCACACGTGGCAGACTGTACCCCTGCGAGCACAGAAGGACACCCGGCAGGGGCTGGGCTGGCTGCCGAGAATGCCTCGGGCAGGAGGATCCTCCGGCAACCAGCGGGCGCCCAGAGCCGCTCTGGACACTGAGGGCTCCGTGCCCACAGCAACGGGAACACGGCGAGGACGCGGCAGCGTTCCCGTGACATCACAGCAGCAGCTCCCGCAAGAACCGCCTGGAAGGTTCTCCTCTGTCACAAAGGAGCACAAAGGATCCTCCCGGGGCACAGCCTGTTGCTCAAAGGATCCAAGAGGAACCCAGAAAATGCAGCAGACAAGGACAGCCCATAGCCAAGCCTGAACAACGAAATCAAAGCCATGCACTTATGCTCCGAATTAGGGGCGGGAGTAGCGAGGCTGCAGGGCTTCCCAAGGAGCCGGAGGCAGCCAACACGCAGGGCTGGGCAAGTCGGGCCGGGAGCAGCGGAGAGCTTTGTTTCCCTTCCCAGCTGAATGGCGGCTCGGGCCGGGCCCGTTCCAGGGCTGTTCCTCAGCTGCGGCTTTCCCCTCACGCAGCCCGGGGGGCGCTGGGAGCGCGGGGCGAGGCTGGGCCGTGTGCAGAGCCCGCCCCTCGCTGCGATTGGGCGGTGCTGCCGTCAGTCGTGGTTCTGGCGCGCTGATTGGTCGGAGCGGGGAGCAGCCCGGGCCCGGAGCCGCCGGCAGGGCGGCCGTGGCGCAGCAGAGGCGCCATTGGCGGAGCGTCTGTGCGGGCCCGGGAGCGGCGGCGGCGGCCGGAGCCCGGTGAGGCGGCGGCGGAGCTCGGAGGCGGCCCCAGCGCAGGTGGGAGCCGCGCTCGGTTCTGGCGGGGCTCGGCGCTGGCTGCGGGCGGAGGGGGCGGCAGGGGGCTGGGGCGGGTTCGTTGTGCCGTGTGGGCGCCGTGTTCGCCCTGGCGTGAGGGCGCTGCGGGAGCGGCTGCCCGCGCTCTCCTTGCCGCTGATGGCTCGGCAGGAGCCGGTGCCGGAGCAGCGCTGGCTCGTCCCGGCTGCTGTGGGTAGGACAGAGGTGGCTGCCCCGTCGGCGGGAGTGTGCGGGAAAGTTCCCGTGGCCAGAGGTTTGTGTCCCCAGAGGAGCCGGAGGAGTCCTGTAAAAGGAACTTTATTCCTGGAGCAAGGGAGAGGCCACGGGGCATTTCCCGTGGGCTCTGTCCAAGTGTTGGAGGACGCAGCCTCCTTTTTATGCCGATTTCCCGGCCGCATCTCCGTGTCCCTTTCCCCCGTGGCTGAGGTCCTTGGAAGGTACAGACTTCCCGATGCGCCTGCTGCATGTGCCCCTTAATGTGCACCCCCACTTTGTAGAACATCCGATATTCATGGCTCTGTGAAGTCTTTGTTTCCTTTGTTCTCTGTTTCACCACTTTTCCTTGGCCATCTCTTTGCCAAGAGCACTTTGAGTCCTTTAATTTTTCACAACCTCCTGGTCCTTCTGCTGAGAGAGAATCTGATGCCATCCCAGGGTGAAATGTGGCGTTGCTCATGGGAGTGGATTGGTGGGTGAGAAGGTCAGGAGCTGGAGCTGTGTGCTTGGTTATGATTTGGAGGACAGCTTGTAATCTAATGATGCATTGAAATGATCACTGGGTTCTCTGGCACCTGGTATGAATTTGTTTGGGTTCCCAGGGGCTGCTCCATGGTGTTGTAGGATTTGTTCTGGTGGCCGTTCATCTTTTCCCCATTTTTGGGTGCTCCCAAAAATGCCAGGGATGCATGAATTGACCTCTTTTCTCTGATTAAATCATCACATCCTTGGATTCCCAAGTGATTTCGCTGACCTTGTGGCAGCAAAAGCAGCGCAGTGGTCAAACGCACCCTGTATAACCCAGACAGTGCCAGCAGATGTTGGAGTGGGGAGAGGGATGATTCCCCCCCGCTTTTTTGAGTGAAGTTCTCCCAACATTCTCCGTTTGCTGTTTTCCTTTGCAGCTTCAGGGATTTCTGTTGCAGAGTCCGAGATGCTCAGTGTGGGCTCTGCCTTTAGCGATGCAAATTCCGTCTGTGCAGGGAGGCAGAGCTTGGGGTGAGGGGCAGAGGGAATCAGCCCAATTCCTCTGGCACGCAAGGAGAGCCTGGGACATTGTGCACCTTTCCCGCAGCAGAGTTAATTTGCATTTCTAAAGCTCCTCTGCTGGCTGCCTGGAAGGAAGCTTCTCTTCCAGGGCAGCCATCAGGTGACTCACCTATGGGCCCTCCTCCCCCCCCCCCATAAGCTGCTCCTTTCCCTTTTTTTTTTTTTTCATGTTTTTTTTTTAACTGTTTATGAGTTAAAGGGTCTCCTTTAAAGATCTTCCAGTTTTGCAAAATGTAACCTACAGGTGAACATCGAAAAACCCATTGCAAAATTCGTCCATCACTAACAGCCATGCACACACATACATAAAAAAACCCCATAACTAATAAAGATTTTCGCTATTTCTTTTCCTGAGACTATAAATTGACTCTCACACCCCTGGCCCAGACCCAACTTACAATGTCAAAGTAGGATTATTAAGAAAAAACCTTCTAATGATGTAATCTTGTCACCAAAACTGCGGGGGGGGGGGAACAAAAACTCTCCAACAACCTTTTTAGTGTTAGAGGATCAAGGCTGAAGAAAATGAATGCAGAAGCTAAATTTTTAGCAATATAACATTGAATATTTATTAGTAGAACAAAGGCAAATCACAGCCTGGGGCGCTTGGCAATGTTGCCAGAGGCGCCCTCCATTCATTTTACTGTGGGCTTAAGTACTCTCCTGAACTGTTACATATTCATTAACCCAGAAAGGAATTTACACTTCCCTCCCCTTTCCCCCTGTCCCGTTTCTGCCCCTTCCCCCAGCAGGACACCGCCTCAGTCCTCTGGATCGCTTCAGAACTGCAGACAGGCCCCCTCTCTCCGGTGCCTCCGCAGTCTCCAGCCTCATTTGCAGCTGCCAGTTCCCTTGGGCGGTGTGAGCTCTGATGAGGTAACAATCTTCCTGGGATGCATGCGGTTGATCTTCTTTGTTTCTGTAAGATGTCTTGGTTCCTGGCTCTGTAGTTTCTCAGCTCAAAAGACATTTATTACCATGTGTTTATTAATACATTTCTTAACATACTACAACTATTTCGAAGTTACAGTTATCTTAATCTTGTTTCTACTTAACTACATTTTACTGTAACACTCTTTCTACACAATCCATCATCACTTCTAAATGTTT
Organism: Aphelocoma coerulescens; assembly: GCF_041296385.1. Lineage (NCBI taxonomy): Eukaryota > Metazoa > Chordata > Aves > Passeriformes > Corvidae > Aphelocoma > Aphelocoma coerulescens. The sequence goes on along the minus strand of NW_027184061.1, from coordinate 1,187,691 downwards.
GAATCATATATGTGAAAGACAACATTTATCATTCACTCATTTATCACACCAGGGTAAGGAATTCCAAACATGGATTCCAGGGGAGATAACTGAGTATCTGCCCTGGGTCTGGCTCTTCTTCTTGCCAAAGCCAATGGCAGCAGCCGTACCCGTGGCATCTTGGTTTCTCTCAGCAGCTTCAGAAGGTGTTTCTTTATTTCCCCATTCATTCTTTCTACCCGACCCGAACTCTGGGGGTGCCAGGGCGTTTGGAGGTCCCACTGTGTTCCTAAAGCAGCCAGAATGGCCTGAAGGATCTTTCCTGTAAAATGAGTTCCCCTGTCTGAGTCCATTGCTTCCACAATCCCATATCTTGGAATTGTTTGTTCCAAACATGCTTTAAGAACTGATGCAGGGATTGCTGAAGCAGTCGGAAATGCTTCTGCCCCGCTGTGAGCTGCCATGCTGTTAGCAGAAGATATTGAAGCCTTCCTGCTCAGGGCATTTCAGTGCCAGGCTCTTCCAGGCACCCCCAGCTTGGCCCTTTGAGCTGAGCATGCGGGCGCTGAGCTGCGCTTTGTCTCCTTCCCTTTCCTTAAGAGCAGCGTGTCTTGTCACTCTTTTCCCTTCTGCTGCCCTTGCAGACCCATCCCTAAACACCTTTTCTCCCTCAGGCCAGGGAATGTCTGGTCAATCTCTGCTAGGCCGGCTCTGGAGCTCTGTCACTTGACTGCAGCCATGGGTTTCTTGCCAGCCCCGTGTCCAGGGCCGTTCAAACAGGAGGCTGGGTTCAACCCTTGCCCTGTCCTCAACTCTGAATCCTCCTGTTCCATCCAACAAGTTTCATTCTGTAAGAACCCAGCGCTGCTCATCCATTTAGAGGCTCCTTTGGTTAACAAAGCTTTACCTTGATGCCAGGCTGGAACAATGAGAGATTCTGCTGCTGTCAGTTTTCAGGCCTCAGTTCCCATTAAAGCCGGGGCTGCACAATTCTGCAGACAATGAGGCCACTCTCTGACCACTGGGTGAAACATTTGAGCCCAGGAATTCCTTTGGCATGGCCCTGTTTAACATCCACATGCAATTCAAATGGTTTTTCCCTGTCTGGGAGGGCCAGGGCAGGAGGCTCAGTTAATCTGCTTTTGAAGCCTTGAAAATTGTGCTTTCCTTCTGGTGTCCATGATGGGGTTTCTTGCCTGGCAGGAGAGGAGAGTTGTAGGGAGAGATGCCTGGCTCCAGAAGCGCTGCCTTTAGCAGGGACTCAGTAAGAGGCTGTAACCCCTTCCTTGCCTCCCTTGGAACAGGGTATTGCTTTTAGACACCACTTGTCCTGGATGCTTCAGAGGAATTTGGAGAGGCTCCATATCTGATTTTCCCTATTTCCCTGGGGCTGCCCACACTTCTGGGTTCCCTTCAGCAGAGGCCTTCGCAGACATTTGACACAAAGGTCCAGCAGTATTAGCCTCTGTATCTCCTTTGACAATATGAATTTTTATTCCCACTTTAGCCACCAAATGCCTTTCCAGTAAATTGCAATCACAATTAGGAACAAACAGAAATTGATGCATTTCAACCCTGTGGATGCTAAAAGGCAGGAGCAGAGAAATTTTCCAGCTCTGTAGCATTTGTGAAGTTTTCCTTTTTCATGCTTTAGCTGAGAAACAGAGAAATCCAGCTTCTCACAGCTTCTCTGTGAAAGCCTTCATTGTCTTGCAAACTGGATGGACAACAGTTTGCAAGAATGTAAACTATGTTTACACCTGCTAGTTGTTGTGAAAACTCTAAAATTGTTTCCAGTCTTGTGAGAATTATATTTGGAAATGGGTGTTTTACTGCTCAGCTCATCACCTTGAGAGGTAGTGAATGAATAAGCCAATCATGTAATTTCTTTATTGTAAACTACACTATAAAAGGTGAGCTATTAATTAAATGAGGTCTCAGCTCTGTTTTAGCCATGTCTTGTAACCTGGATCTATGTCGTGATTCACCGTTCTCTAGGGAATAACAGCGACACAAACCCATCCCCCACATCTACTGATAGTTGTTGAATAAAACACCCCTGCTCGTCTTTCCCACTTATTCCCTGAATAATCAAGGAACTTCTTGACCATTTCCCCCCTTAGGTGTCAGATTCGGAGTGGATCGAGAGGCCCCTGTGTCCATCAGGAGCGGCCTCGTCTCGATCCAGACGCGCCCTGAATGTTCTCAAGGGCTCTGGTGCGGTGGGTCCCTGGTCTGCTGGGAGCTCTGCCAGCCCTGACAATCCATGTCCATGTGGGGTGGACTTGCTGGTGCTGAGGGTGCTGCTGTCTGTGCTTGCAGTGTCCTTCTGGCCTGCAGATGGACCCCTGATTCCTTGCCAGGGGCTGTTTGGGTGGGCTCTGCCGTGCCGAGGAGGGCAATGCCTGTGCCAGGTGCTTGTGGCCGCCGCCGTCCCCTGGGTGCTGGGGCCCCCTTGGGCCCTGCGGTTCATCCCTGGGGGGCTGTAGAAACTCTGCCATGGCCTTTGCCTTCACCTTGGCCTTTTGCTCATCCCTTCTTGCATTGCCCTGCTGAGCCTTTCTGGCCAAGTGCTGCAGGGGCTTCTTGTGCCTCTCCTGCAGCCCCCTCAGTGCCTGTGGGTGCTCATCCTCTGACAGCTGCTGAGCTTTCTGCAAAATCATTCGTTTCTCCAGTGACCCAAACAAGATCAATAAAAGAAAATCCTGATCCTTCCACATCCCGCAGCCTCCTGGGGGCCGGGGGCCACTGCCGGCCCTGCCCGGGGGTGTTGGGGTCAGGCAGTGCCCGGCGCTGAGCCCCGGCTGCCCCACAGCCCCGGCCCGGCCCCACAGCTCCCCACAGGCCCCCAGCCCGTGCTGCCCTGTCCTGCTGCTCCCCACCACAGAGAAACACCCTGATCCTGAGCTTCTTTGTTTCCCTGTCCTGGAACGCAGGGATATGGAAGATCTGGATCAGCTGGCAAATGTTGAGGATAAGATGGTGCTGAAAAGCATCACTGTCCTCACTTTTTTCTCTTCCTCCTCTTTCCCATCTTCCTTTTTTTTCTTACCACATAGATTCCTCCTGCTGCTGTTTGCCTTAACCATATTCCTGCACACTCCCTTCAACCAATCCCTTCCCAGCACACCAACACCATCCGTCCCCTGTTGCTGAGACCCCTTCTCGACTTCCCTTTTTACCCCTGCTGGGTGTCCATGTCCTTAATTAGCTCTGGGACAATGTGCAAACTGCGTCAACATTGTTCCCTTTTGTATAGGAAACGATGTCCATGGTTCTGTTCAGGCTTTGTTGTTGTTCTGGAAGTTGAGGAATTGAGCAGGAGCTTGGCTGAGCAGCAGTGTGTGTCAGTCAGTGCCATTTTGTGGAGCTGCTGGTTTGTGCTGTCACTTGCTTGTGTGCAAGTGCGTGTGGCTGTGTCCGAGCAGATTCAGAGCATGTGTTTGTAAGGAGGCGTTGGTGTTGTTGGTTCGCTGGGGGTGCCCGGTTTTCGGGACATCCCCCCTGGAGCAGGGTGTCCCCCCTTGGTGCAGGCGCGGCCCTCAGGCAGCGCTCAGCCAATCAGAAGGCGCGGCGCTGGTGACTCAGCAGTTGCCAGGCAGAGCCGCAGCGCCCGGCGCTCCCCAGCTGGAGCCCACGTGTGGCCCGGCCGTGGCGCCCCCCGCCAGGGGAATTTGGGGAGGTGGGAGGGGGGGAGCGCCAAGGCCGGGCCGGGCCGTGCTGTGCTGGCAGAAGTGGCTGCGGCGGGGGCCGAGTGCGGGCAGGAGCGGCCGAGAGCCCAGCGCTGCCCCAGCCCGAGCTGCCGCAGCTGCATCGCTGCTCGTGCTGTGCGATCCGAGAGCTCTGGGGGGCAGAGCGAGCCAGGGCTGGGTGCTGGGCCTGGGGGGAGGAGGAGAAAGGCTGGAGCGGCAGGGCTGGAGACCAGAATGGTGAAACGATGCCCGTGGGAGCAGCAGGTGGGATTCTGCAGGAGAAGGAGTAGTGTGAGGAAGAGGAGTGTGAGGAAGAGTAGGGATACAGGAGGAGGAGCAGGAAGAGGAGGCACCGCAAGGTTCCAGCACTCGCTGTATCTGCAGCCTCCCCCCAGCCCCAGGAGCGTTGCCCCCCCCCCCATCCAGCAGGTGATCAGGGAGGGGGATCCACGATTTTCCCGGGGGTGAATCTTGGTGTTTCTGAGGTTTCTTGGGCTCCATGTTGGTGCTTTGGTATTTTTGTGGGGGCTGAATGTGTTTATATTTTGGAGGGTGTTTTGTCTGAATCCTGATGTTTTGGGAGTTTTGGGTCTGTGTCTTGATGTTTGGGTGCATTTTGGGCTGAATCTTGGTGTTTTGGAGGTTTTTACAGACACAAGATGCCCGGTGATGGACCTGGGCAGAAGGAACCCCCAGCCCAAGGCGCTCACCCCTTGTTTTTTCCCCAATCCAGGATTTGTCATTCCCAAGGCGTGGCTGAATGGAGGAGGAGGAAAAGCTTCGGAGATGCCGCACGAGGAGGGGCTGCAAACGCAGCCTAGAGAGATCCAGGGAGGAAAGAGCCCCCCTGTGCCGGGAAGGCAGCCGGAGATCCAGGGGGAGCTCGGAGCTGGGGGAGAAGCCTCAGGGTGGGGAGAAGCCCCACAAGTGCCTGGAATGTGGGATGGGCTTCAGATGGAGCTCCAATCTGATCAGGCACCAGAGGATCCACACTGGGGAAAAGCCCTATGAGTGTGGGGAATGTGGGAAGGGCTTCACCAGCAGCTCCGAGCTGATCCAGCACCAGGTGGTCCACACCGGGGAACGGCCCTATGAGTGCTTGCAGTGTGGGAAGAGCTTCGGGTGGAGCTCCACCCTGAGGGCACACCAGCGCACCCACACTGGGGAGAGGCCCTACGAGTGTTCTGAGTGTGGGAAGAGGTTTCAGAGGAGCTCCAGTCTCCTCGAACATCAGCGCGTTCACACGGATGAGAGGCCCTTCCGCTGCCCCAACTGTGGGAAGGGCTTCAAATGCAACTCCAGCCTTATAAAGCACCACCGTATCCACACTGGGGAGAGGCCCTACGAGTGTCCCCAGTGTGGGAAGAGCTTCTCCAGCAGCTCAAGCTTGACCAAACACCAATGGAGGCACCACTGAGGGAAGCCCTGCGAGTGCCCCGAGTGCGGGAAGAGCTTCGTGCGCTGCTCCAGCTCCATCCCCCGTGGGAGGATCGGCGTTGGATGATCCCCAGTGACCCCCGTGGGGCAGAGCCCTGGTGACCCCCCTTCCGGGTGATCCGCGCTGGGTGGGGGGAAGGTGTTGGAGAGATTTCTTTGCCTTCTCCTTGTGCTGCTGGGATTTGGTTGGTAATAAATTCCCTCCCTGTGCCCAGGCTGGGTCTGTTGTGTCCGTGCCGGTGCTCGGGGCGAGATCTCTCCCGCTCCTTCTCTCAGCTCCTGGACCTTTCCTTGTATTTCCTGTCCCTGTGCAGTAGCAGAGGGCAGGGACAGAGCGGTTTTGGTGTCTCCCGGCATCCAGTAAAGGCCATCTTAGTCCTGGGCATTGTGAGGGGCTTGTGGGGGTCCTCCGTTTGCTTATTTAAACCACACGGAAACGGGGGAATTCCTTTTGTTCCAGCTTGCCTGCCGGAAGATGGAAGGGGGCCTTGGAGGCTCCGGGCCCCGCCGGGTCAGGGCCCCTGCACCCCCTCCTTTCCCAACGCCGCAGCACAGACCCTGTGTCACTGCTGGGGGGGAACTGTCCCAGAGCCGCAGGCAGCTAAAGCCAGCCATGGAGTGCCACACAGCTAAACCCATCCGGCGCGGCTCCCTGGCACCGGCGGGTCCCTCTCCTCTCCACGCGGGGCCGGCGGAGCCAGCGGGAGCCGGCGGAGCCTCCTGTCTGCAGCCAGCACACTCCGCGCTGAACTGAAGAGGACACCACGCAGCCAGCAGCACAAAGGGAGCCAGGCTTTCTCCACCGTAGAGCCCGAACAAGAACACTCTTCAACGTGGCGGCTTCGGAGCCAGAGAGAAGAGAAAGTGAGTCCTGTGGGACGGAGCTGGAAATGGCGACGGGAGAAAAGAGGGCGGTGCCGCGATTCTCGCGCGCAGCTTAAAAAACTTCCTGCAGGCCGTGGTAAGAAACTGTAATATCACAAACTGTTTGTCTCTTTGATCCATTTGGAGTACATGGAGGGATGGAAAGTTAACCTATGGCCCATGAAATTTAGGAAAAGTGCCTGTGCCAGGCTATATAGAAGTATTGAGAGGCTTTTAGAGACCTCCTGTCACAAAAAAAAAACCAAACAACCCTTTGTGTTCAGGCCAAAGTAATTCATCCTTACAAAGTCTAATAACCCCATGTGATGGCCCCTGTCTGGCAGTGTGAAGGAACTCTGAGATTTTTCAGGGCAGAGATGTTTTACACCACAGCAGATTGTTTCTTTCCGGGCGGGTCTGCTGTTGGTGGCACTTTGGGAACCACGTGATGCAGAAGAAAACCCTTTTTTCCTTAAGCATAACAAAGAGACTTTTCAAGAACTGCAACACTGACTAAAATCCCATGTTCTGCTTCCTTTTGCGAGTTGGGTAAAAGGAGGGAAGTGCTGGAAGAGAGGGGAGGTTTGCTTGAATTTCTTGTTAATTCTTTTTACTTTTAATTCTGTTGGTAATAAACTTTTTCTTTGTACAGCAACTGTTTAAGTTTGAACCTGTTTTGCCTTGCAGCTCTCTAGTTTTCCTCAATATTTTCTTATTTCCTCTTATGAAAAAAAGCAGATTTTGTGTGCTTGATGCTCAGCTACGTCAAACCACGACAGGCAGAGCCCTGGTGCCTCCTGAGTGATCCATGTTTGGATCCAGTGTCCTGGGTTTGCATGGCCAGGCTTTGGAAATAGGGGGCCTCCAGGGGTGGCTTCCTTGAGCAGCTTCCAGAAGCTTCCCCCGTGTCCGGCTCCTGTTCCGCCCCGCCCCTGAAGGCGAGGGTGACCCAGGGTCTGGTTCATGGCTCCCCTGGGGCAGATTAGAGTGAAACAACAGTGAAAGATCTGTGTTCATAAATATATCTCTGTAGGGTTTATTTCAGAGCAGTTTGGTTGCTGTGTGAAGGGGGTTTGGAGCCCTTTTGGTTACCATCCCCAGTAATATTAAAAGCATAAAAGTAACACTTAGGAAACGTGTAAGGGCAAGGAAAGTAGGAGAGTAGAAGGATACACAGTCAGCAGCCCTGGATCAGCAACAAAACTTTTGGTTTTGGTTGTTCCAATGTCGCTGTCCTTGGTGTAAGTGATGGTGCCAGGCTGGATCCCGTGGGGGCTGGGGAAGCCCCGGAAACTCCAAGTTCGGTGGGTTAATACAGGTTCAGGTTTGGGTGAACACCCAGGTACCTCCCCCAGGGGAGTTTTGCAGTGTCCGATGTCACACTGTGGATCCCGGGGCACTTTGGGGGCTCTGATGGTTTATGGCCCCTTCTAAGACATGGCCCTGCCCCTCCCGGCAGCGCAGCTGAGCCAGGCATGGCCCATGCGAAGGGATGGGTGGGGAGGAACCCCCCATGAGACCCCCAGGGAGGGACAGGGGTTTGGGGACCACCCCCATGAGGTTCTGCCGCACCGAGAGCCCCAGGGAACAGCTGAAGAGATCAAGTGATGGGGAAATGAAGGGACTCTCATGGGAAAGAAGAAGCTGAGAAGCAGAATACCAAGGCAGTGAGAAATAGATGGAGAAGGACTGTGCCACACTGGACTAGAACCAATCCTGTTTTCTGAAAAGTGCGTGCAGAACGCGTGGACGAAATCGAGGGACCAATCAAGAAGTGCGTGATCACATGCACAGCAGCTGCAAAATGCATAAGTAGAGTGCAATGGAAACAATAAAATGTCTTCTGCGGAATCATATTGCTTCGTTGTTCAGAAGTCCTGAGCTCCCGCATGCTGGTGACCTCGCGACGTGATAAACGCTGCGATAATGAAGCAGACCGGACCCTTTGGATTCTGAAGGGGGTCTGTGGAGTGAAAAGGCGGGAGGCCCCGGTCAGAGCCTGCCACGGCTGGACCGTGGAGGGGGAGTCGGAGAACGGCTCCATTGGAGTTGGGGGAGCCGAAGAAAGCTCCTGGGGAAAGAAGTCCGGAAAACGTACGCTGCAGTGGGTGCACCCGAAGAGGTGAGAGGCTGGGGGCTGGAGGATGGGGAAGGGTCTGTCGAAAGAGGAGCAGGCCACGTTCAGGGTCCTCCAGCATATTCTCTTTGAGAGAAGCATGACCTGGAGGTCTTGAAAAGACTGTTAAGATGGGGTTGGGAGAGAGGATTTTTTGCCACCAACGGGAGTGTTCTCAGCACTCTTGAGTGGGAAAGGCTGGGAATCACTCTCTGGGACGCCGTAAGCAATGGATTAAAAGAGACTAAGGGGCTTAGTACGCTATGGAAGTTAATAATAACGGCGCTGAGGCAAATAGAGGCAGAAAAAACAGCTGCGGTAGGGGCAGCAGCCTGTCTAGAGCCAGACCGTCCTGCGGCTGCCTTTCCCACGTACGCCCGAGAATTCTTTGGGGGAGTAGACCCAGTTATACCGTCCCTGCCTTCTGCACCCGCGGAGACGGAGTTACAGGCTCCGCAGCCTGCGCCAGAACCAGAGAAAATGGAAGTGGATGAGCTCCCTCTCCGCAAGCACCAGAACTGCCTAGGAGGTGTCCCGTGGTGTCCCCCGAAGAGTTAACTTTAGCTCTGGGGGGGCGTGTGTGTCCCCCGCTGCCCCCATCGCCGTCTGCCTCACCGCGGCTTAGCCAGAGCGGGGATTCCAATGCGAACGGCGGGTGTTCAAAGGCAGAGCGATTGAGCCGCTTTGAGAACACAAGCGGCAGGAGAAAGAAAGAGAAAAGCGGAAACCGCTGCTGGTGGCGGAGGGGAGAGAGAATCCTGAATCAGCTGCTGAATGTGTGTCGCGGTGCCGAGTCTTCGGTCCGCGTTGGCCGCGGGGATCGCGGGCCCGGCTCCCCGGGGGGGTGGCCCCGGTGGGGGTCCGTCCGCCCTGTGACTCCTGCCGAGGAAACAGTTTGGCGAACAGAGAAGGGGGAAAACCGCGGGAGCGGGAAGGGGATGCGGGGAAATTCCAACCGGGGCAAAAGCTGGAGCGGAGCTGGGGAATGCGAAGAACGACTGATCCCCCGGCTCAAAGGCCGGAGCGGAAAAAAGAGAGTCCTGCCCACGGCTCCCCAAGCAGCCCTGCTTCCGACAAACCTGCTCGGCGGTGGCAGGGAATCATACGGGAGGCTTTGATTGAGGGTGAATTTATTTCACAAGCGTTCCCGGGAATTGCTGCCCCCAGTAATCCGAACCAACGCCAGTGGGCAGGGCTCAGTTGGAAGCTCATCCGAAAAGGAGAAAAAGCTGGGATGCAGTATGGATTAACCAACCCGTACGTGCAAACTTTGTTGCACCATATTTTTACGAGTGGTTTAATGACTCCGTTTGACTGTAGAAAGCTGGCAGAAATCTTTTTGAAACCCACACAGAGACTGCTATGGCAAGCGGGTTGGGAAAGGCGTATGGATGGTGCCATGATTGAAAATCTTGAGTTCCTGCAGGAGGGTGCCCCAAAACCTCCTCAGTGACGGGACCCCTTCAAACCTCTTCATCCCAACATGTGTCTGTCTCATTCAAGATCCCATCCCAGCCACCCTCCCTCTCCCAAATACAGCCTCGTTCTTAGGGGGCCAGAGCTGCTTCAGGAGGCATCGGTGAGTGCAGAGGATCCTTTATCCCCCTCGTGCAGCTCCAAGCTCCCGAGGGCAAAGCCCTGGTTTCTAGGGCTGTGCCCGCTCCTCAGATCTGTCGGATTTAATACCCAAGTGTGGCCGGGACACGGCCCCGGGAGCTGCACTAATGCCCGGCGGTGCCCGGCAGGGTCTGAGGGGAGGGGAGTTCGTAAGGACTCCCCCCGCACCCATCGCTGCGCACAAAAAGCTTTTTTAGTGCATGGCAGTGATTTTTCGTGGTTTCTGGGCTCGGCGGGGCCGAGGCGGCGGCAGCGGGAGCCGCGGGGCCCGGCCCGTGGGGGCGGCCGGAGGTGAAAAGTGCGCGGCGACCCCAGCGCGGTGCCCGAGGGCTGAGCGGAGCTGGTGGGGAACAACCCCCGGAACCCCCCGGTGCCCGAGGGCTGAGCGGAGCTGGTCGGGAACAACCCCCGGAACCCCCCGGTGCCCGAGGGCTGAGCGGAGCTGGTCGGGAACCCCCCGCTCGTCTCCGCCGCTCCAAGCCGCTTTCCCGGCTCCGGCTGCCGCCGCCGCCCGGCCCCGGCGCGGTCCTGCGGGGTCGCCGCTCGAGGCGCAGCTGGAGGGGCTCGATCCGGGCCGCGCCCCGCCCGTCCCTCGTTGCGCCTCCTTCAGGGACACGGGGCTGCGGAGATCCCCGGGTGAGGCTCTTTCATTGCATTTTATTCTATTCTCTCTATTGTTTTTTCTATTCTCACCTCTCACCCTCCTCGGCGCTGCCCTTCTGGCCACACCCGACAGCGCCCGTCCCGCCGTGCGGCTCTTGAGTGACACCGGGCGCCGCGGACATCCCGGTGCAGTTTTTTAGTCTATTTAACGCCATTCTCTGGATTTTATTCTACTCACCCTCCGCCCGTCCCTCGGTGCAGCTCCTTCAGACGCGGGCGGGGGAGACGCCTCTCGGTGCGGCTCTTTGGTTGTATTTTATTCTCTTCTCTGTATTTCCTTTCGTTCCCAGCTCGCCCGTCCCGCGGAGCGACTCCTTCAGGGACCCGGCGTGGCACAAACCCCTCGGGGCAGCTCCAACAGAGCCCCGCCCGCCGCCAACGGGAGCGCTGGCGCTTCTGTAACCTCAAGCTGTTCCTTGATACTCGACACTTTAGTTCTGGCCATAGGAAGCCCTTCAGCAGCAATGGCTCTCCCAGCCACTGGTTTCTGGCTCACATCCAGCTCGGAGCTTGGACAAGAAACCCAAAGTCCCAGGAGAAGAAGCTCTGCTGTTACTTTCTTCATTCAGAGTTCTTTTTATTATATTTTAGATATCATCTATATTTTACTGGATTTTTTTCTTTCTCTAAAGTCTCGTGTTTATTCTCTCTTTGCCCCCTCCAGCCCTTGTCCCCGTCCCGGAGGTTTGTGGGGCGCTGCTGTCCCTCAGCCCTTCCTGCCCCGGCACCCGCGGCCGCTCCGGTGCCCTCAGGCCCCGGCTCGAAGCGAAACCACAAAACCCTCTGGAAAGGAAGCCGGGCTGGGGGAAAACCCTGCAGGGGAGACTGAATCGCACAGACAGCGATTGCTGAGAGTTGGGTATTGCAAACGCTCCAAGGGGCCGGAGGGAACCGCGCTGCGGCCTCGGGGCCTCCCTGGGGCACCGCAGGGATCCCCCCGAGCAGAGCAACTCTTCCCGCCCCACAAAATCCGCAGCTTTGGGTCAGCTGAGGAAAAGAGCTGGCAAAAGGGGCTGGAAAGAGGCTGGAGCCCGAGGGGAATCCTCAGCCACGGCCCGGAGCAGCCGCAGGAAAATGCCCCGGAAACCAAGGAAATCGATGGAAGTAATGAGGAATTTTGGAACTCTTCCCGCTGCTGTTTCCAGAAGGTCCCAGCCGGGTCCTGCCGGGAGGAGCCGGGGGCAGGGAGGGGCCTCAGGGCTTAACTGGGGAGAAAAGTTCAATTGGGGCAAGGAAACTTTAATGGTGGGGAGAAAATGTGAACGGAGGGGATTTGAATGGGAGGGGATGATTTGAATTGGGCAGAGAAAATGAAGTGGGGGAGGAGCCCCCCAGCCCTCGGCTGTGCCCCGAAGGTGCTGCCAGCAGTTCCCCTGCTCCCACCCCCCGGGCTGGGGGCGCCGAGCTGCCGCTGCTCCCCGGGAATGCCACGGGATAAAAATTCCACTCAAGCTTTTATGTTCCCAGTCATTCCCAATAAGGTCCCAGTTGCCCCCAACATGGTCCCAGTTGTTCCCAGTCATGCCCTGTAGGGTTCCTTTCACTCTCAGTCCCTCCCAGTAGGAGTCAGGTACAGCTCCAGTCACTTCCAGTATGAACCCAGTCATTCCCAGTCAGTCCCTCTGATGCCTTTTGCCCCCATCATGGTCCCAGTTGCTCTAAGCATGATCCCAGTATGAGTCCAGTCGCACCCAGTATGATCCCAGTCATTTCCAGATGCTCGCAGAACTATGCCAGTCACTGCAACATGACCCTGTCACTCCCAGTATGATCCCAATATGACCCCAGTATGGACCAGCTGCTCCCAGGATGATCCCTGCATCTTTCCAATTGTGCCCTTTCACCACCACTGTGGTTCCAGTCACTCCCAGTACAATCCCAGTCATTCCCAGTATGATGCAAATCACTCCCAGTATATCCCAGCAGCACCCATTGGACCTCAGCATGTTCCCAGTAGCCCTCAGTGTGGTCCCAATATATCCCAGTATAATCCCTGGTGTCCCAAATCTGGCCCTGCCCAGTCCTGATCCTGGTCCCAGTGTATCCTCCTGTCCCATTGTCACGATCCGCTAATGCAAGCGGGGGTCGTGATGGTTCGTTTATAGATCTCAGAGTGTAAAAAGGACACAAGAAATTTCAGTTTAAATCAAAACAGTGCACCTTTATTAAGTGCCCACAACACAGTAATGCAATAGAAGAGAGAAAGAGAGAGAGAGAGAGAGACAAAGTAGGGAGGAAGAAAAAGAGGGGGGGGAGGCAATAGCTACCAACGGATGAGACGAAGTCCTCGTGGTCTTCCGCCAATAGATTCGTCTTCTTTCCGTGGGGGAGATCTCTCCGACTTGGTTATTTCAGAGAGTCCCTTTATAGTCCTTTTCAGAAGCGAGGGGCAACTGGCCAAGAGGTTGGGAAATTTACAGCCATTGTTGTGGAGTCTGTTGCTTTGGGAAACAGGTACAGGACAGACGCACAAGACCGGTGTGCAGGACAGGTGTGCAGGGCAGGTCGTTCCTTTCCGCTTCGGCGCAGTCCTTCCCGCCTGGGCAGCAAGAACGGCGCAGTCCATTGCGACCTGCACTAATTTTCCTCAGGAATGCGTACCAGTTCCCAGCGGGCACACCCCTAGGCAACACTCGGCAGACATCCCACCTCAGCAGGGCCAGGACTCCTGTGCTCAGTCTCTGTTCTCGGCGATGATCGTGAGGCAGATGAGGGATCTTTGGACCGTCTCTTACACCACCCCGTGACTCACGATTGTCGTCAGGAGAGCTCTATCTGCACGATTTTGTAGTGTCGTTGTGAAGTCTTCAGGACTCGTCAATGTTGGTAGCATATCCCGGAAAAAGGGGTAGAGAACATAAGAGAGGAAGGGAAAGAGAAGAAAAGAAAAAGAAGGAAACAAAAGAGAAGGAAATGAATAATTTTAAATCAGAATACACATATAATTTTTTAATTAAAATACCTCTAATTTTTTATCACATCTTATTTTAATACTCGTGTAGTTTGTCTCATGTCAATAACCTTGGGTGTGTCTACAGCGGATGGGGTATTGGCTAAATTGTGGACATCTATTATAGATGTAAGCTGTGTTAGCCGTTTCATCATTCTCCAATTCATGATGTATAAGACTGCTGATAAAGCAAAACCAATCAAAACCAAAATCAAGAGAACAATGATGGGATGACACAATTTGTTCAGGACACCTGTAGCAGTAGGTGACCACCCAAAAAGAGTATCCCACCACCTGTGTTCAACATCTTTCTTTACCCTTTCTAGAACACGATGTATTTCTTTCACATTGTGATGAACAGTTACTAAGGTTTTCTGTCCATTTTTCTTGATCTTTTCCAAAATTTCAATTAAATCTTGGTGAAGCAACAATTGCTTTACCAAAGTAAGGTTCATCCCAATGGGGGTAGGCAATAATTGGTGGATCAGTGTGTAATTGGACTGTAAAAGATGATAAGAAGTAACTGGGGCTAAATATGAAAAATCACATCCTATGATTTTAGTAAAGTTACAAACACAAAAATTTGAATGATTTTTTGTATCTACTACTAAATTTTCTACAAATACTTCATCACAAGCAGTTCTTAAGCATGCACATCCATTACCTATATAGACAAGCACTGTTTCAGGAGTCTCGTTAGGATGAATTTCAAAATGACAGATATTTTGTTCTGTATCTAAACAAATGTCTTGAGCTCTAATTGCATTACTTTCACAGATGAACCCTTGTTGTTCTCGGACAATACAAGTTTCTAAATTAACGGTTTGCCACTTCTCACCAATTTGACGGGCCCATTCTCTATGCTCGAAAGGATAGAGAACAGCTCCATCATGGTTCAGCCCTAATGCAATGACAGGGAATATCAGATGCACTGAAGCATTACGTATAGTCAGTACAAAGGCTGTGGCTGTGTTTGTGAGGGGATCGTAGGTAAAGTTTACTAAGTTCCACCAGGATTGGAATTCTCTTTCAAAATCAGTGGCACTGTCCCAGATTATTTTCCGAATTTCAGTAGGAAAAGTGCCTTCTTCGCCTTCTCTTATAATTGAGGCAGCAACTGACTGCATCCATAATTGAGCCTGGATGCAGCTGAGAGCTAAAGAAATGTTATTTTGTGTAGCATCGAGTGCGTCAATTATCAATTTGTGGTCATTCACATTTACCTTTTCCCAATTTGGTAATATGTTTGATAACAACCACTGATGGCTTCCCAAGGCTAATAGGGATGACTGCAGTGGTTGTTGTATTTTAGTCAAATCTGTAGTTGTGGCAATTAATTTATTCATTAATACTTCTGAATCAATACTATTTAAGATTCCCAATCCTGTTCCCATGACACCGGTTATGTCTCTTTGCGTTCGTTTCTTAGAAGGGTTTCGCTTTCGCAACCAGGTTGTCCACCCCTCGAAGGAAGTTTGCAGAAAGGGTGAACAAGCTGGCTGAACTTCTGAGACATTGTTTTGCATGAGCAATTTGACTTGTTTAAGAGACCATGCTGGATTAAATAGTATTTGTTGTTGGCCTGTTTTCCTGATTGTATATGGTCCAACTTTAAAAATTCTTGGGCTCAGCATAACCGGTGGTTGGGTGGTAGGTATTACAACATTGACATTGAGTTTTCCCCAGTGTTTTGTATCGTTTTTACCACACATGACTTTATGGGAAAATTGCACATCAGTTAAGTTTAGCCAACAATCTTGGTTTTGAATTTCACAAAACAAAACGCGGTCATGAGGTCCAATGCTATAACTGTGTATAGGTTTAGTAAAAGATCTACCAATTAGTCTACATCGTATTGAAACATCATCACCTTGGGTTACCATAAAGGGAGGAAAAACGTTGTTCTTGTCATCTAGTACGAGGGAGGTACTTATACCATGGTACGTAATTACTACACTTAGTATGGGCTTTGCTACAGCATTTATTTTGAATTTATAAGTTAAACCTTTCAAACCTGGCTGATCTGTCTGGTTATTTTGCCAATTGCATGTTACATAGGCTGATTTAGTTAGAGTAAAGTTATACCAGCAGTCAGTTGGTTCATTTTTGCAAAGCTTCGTGATTTGGACATTGTTGGTACTGGGGTCTAGGCTGTAGTTACCGACATTCTTCTGACGACAACACAGGATGAAGAGGGTTTGTGTGTTACACGCCCACTCTGTTGTAGGGCAGAGTTCGGCCGTAATGTTGGGGTGCAGGTCACTTTTCCCATTTGGTTTTAGAAAATTCCCGGTGATTGTAATGGTGGAAGCTTTCCCGGAGAAAGGTCCTTCTACTTTTCTGCATCTTACCTCAATTTTCTCACCAATTGTTCCATTTAGGGTTGTAGTCCAATCTTTTGAGTCCCATCCCCATTCATTTGAATGGTATACCTTAGAGTCGTGCAGTACTGCAGTGTCTGGGTTTGGGCGACGATCTCTGGGATGGGATCTTAGAGCACTAGTGTACCTAATGGTAGTACCAGACCATGGCCACTCAGCTGCTTTTTGGCCGTGGTGTTGTGGTAGGATGCAGAAAAGTATCACCAGTTTTATTATGGTTTATGTGGTCTTTTATGTCCCTCGGAGTTCTTCTGTGAAAAGCAAACACAAACAGAGTCTGCCACTAAAGGCAGAAAAAATTAGAATGATGGAATTATCCAGCGTGTATGTATCCGATGCTCTCTCCCTAGGGCATCAGAGGCTACCCATGCATATTTATTTAGAGGGCTTTTCAGCACTAATGGTACTTCTCCTACAGTAGGGAGGTCTACCAAAACAGGTTGTCCAGGGTAGTGTGCAGGATTCTTAGGATCATTAGGTCCCTGTAATGAAGGAATTATACTTGGAGCTGTTGGGCAAAAGGCAGTGATTTTAGGACACCCGTTTACCCCCCATCTATCATTCACACCTTTCACAGCTTCCCATAGCCGAACATCCCAGTTTCCCTCCTGTGGTTTCAGAAGTCGTTTCAGGAGACCATTGGTCCTTTCTACAATGCCGTTAGCTTGAGGGTAGTAAGGGGTGTGAAAAGTCCATTTAATGCCTTCACTTTTTGCCCAGTCCTGTACAACTTTGGCAGTAAAGTGAGACCCATTGTCAGATTGAATTTCTTGTGGTTTTGGGAAAGTTCCAAACCATTCCTGCAATGCTTTGACAGTGTTATCTCCTGTAGCTCTTTTAAAGGCATCGGCCTGGACTAACCCAGATATAATCTCTACTCCTACCAGTACAAAGTGTTTACCTCCTGACTTTTTAAAGGGGCCAATATAATCTACCTGCCACGCATCCCATAAGCCTTTACCCTTTCTTAAATGCAGAGGGTCATCTTCCAAAGGGTGTCTTTCCAGCCGTCTGCGGCATTGTTCACAAGCTGATATGCATGTTTTACACATTTCTCTGGTAACAGGCCACCCACGAGCAAGGGCTTCTTTGTACAAATCTTTTGCACCTGTGTGTTGTCTTTTTACATGCAACCATTCTAATAAGTGCTCCCAGTCTTCTGTAATCTGATCCTTTTTCAAAGGACTTAGTCTTGCTAATTCATCAGCTTTATTGTTCCACTCTCCTGCTGCATTTCCATCTGTCTGGTGAGAGGCTACCCACCCCACGGCAAAATTCCCTTGACTTGCAATATTTAGAATTTCTTGCCACTTTTCCTTTTGCCATACTGGGATTCTGTTAACTTCCCAGTCATTTTGCTGCCAAAAAGGAAGCCACTCAGTACATCCCTTAAACACAGCATAGGAATCGGTGTAGATACAGACAGGAGAAGTATTCTGTGCCTCATGTTGGAAAACACTCCAAACAGCTATCAGCTCGCCAACTTGGGCGCTGCCTTCCCCCTCTGTGATAATTCGTTCACCTGAGGAGGTGTGCAGGGCTACAGCCTTGTATTTCCACACCTTTCCTTCTCGCTTGGCAGAAGCATCTGTAAACCAAGAATTTGCTGACTGTTCGGGGGAAAAAGGAGGGGCTACTTTGATGGCTGAGGCAGGTTTGTCCTGACTGCTACTCAAGTTTTCAGTCTCTTGGATTGCCAGATTTTTTACAGCTCCTTCAGTTACTGAGAAGATGCTACAATAATGTTCAATCTGAGCATACCACTTCCTTACTGAGGCCCTCTGGGCCACCCCGTCAGGTGGGGGGGTCCCAGTAGAGACTGCCTTAATAACTTTGAAAGGGCCTCTCAAAACAATTGGTTGTTGTCGTGCAATCTTCTCCACTTCTATGAGAGCTAAGCTAACCACAAATAATCCTTTTTCCCAGGTAGTGTACCTTTTTTCAGCATCTTTAAAGCCACGAGAGTAAAAACCTACAGGCCTCGTTGGACCCTCAGGACCCCGCTGCCATATGTGTACTGACAGCCCTGAAGAGGCAAATCCCCATTCCACCTGGAAAGGATCTGTAGGGTGAATAGGGCCCAGGGCTTGGTGAGCTGTTGCTTCAAAAATCAACAATTGCAATGCTTCTTCTTGAGAAGCACTCCATTCCCATTTTATCCCTTTTCTTAACAAGTTATAAAGAGGTCTGGCAATTATGGAAAAATCTGGGATGTGTTTTCTCCAGAACACTAATAATCCTAAAGCATGTTGGAGATCTTTTTTGGATTCAGGCATTTTAATCTGATCTAAAGAGGTTAGGGTATCAGGTGGGATACATGTCATACCTCCTTTCCACCAAATTCCCAAAAATTTCACTTCATGTGAAGGATTTTGGATTTTTTCTGAGGGAATTTGCAAATCAAGGCTTTCTAAGTGGGAGATTATTCTTTGTTGGGTATCTCTCACTTCTTCTATTTCATCTCCTCCCACAAGGATATCATCAATGTATTGATAAACAGTCACATTGTCAGCTTTGGGTATTTTTTCTAACTCCTGGGCTAAAGCGTGATGAGCCAGGGTGGGGGAGTGTTTGTACCCTTGGGGAAGCCTAGTGAAAGTGTATTGCTGTCCTTCCCATGTGAAAGCAAAACGGTCCATGTCTTCTGGCTGTAAAGGTATCATAAAAAACATGTCTTTGACATCTATAGTTGCCATAATTGAATGAGCTTTTTCTTGAATTAGTGTTATCAATTCTGCTAGATTTGGGACAGCTGCTGTGAGAGGGTCTGTGTTGGCATTTAGCCTGCGAAAATCAATTGTCAGCCTCCACTTCCCATTAGGCTTTCGCACTGGCCACACCGGAGAATTGAAAGGAGAATGAGTATTAACTATTACTCCTTGTTCTCGCAGCTCCTGTATCACTGGCTTGATGCCCTCTTTGGCACCCAGGGGGAGGGGGTATTGTTTCACATTAGTTACTTTGCTGAATGGTAGGGAGGGTGCGGCTTCGAGCAGTCTGATGTTAAAACGTGGTGTGCCAAAAGACCACAGGAGACCCTCTGAGTCCTCCCACTGCCTCCCAACGAGGGCATTCATCCCTAATAGATTGGTTGGGATATCTCCAATCACCATATTAATAGAGAGTTGATTTTCTTCCCCAGGTAAAATGAGCTTAACTAGGGCTACATTCATAGATTCTGTCGTTCCTAAGGCATTTAAAACACAATATCGGTTCTTTGTTGGGACAATTCCACATCTCTGGGCATCTTTCTTTGTCAGCGCAGAAATTTGTGCCCCAGTGTCAATTAGAAAAGTTACAGGTGCCCGTTTAGGGCCTGTAATAGCTGTGATCATTATATCTCCCTTTTTATTTTTAGTGAGCCTTCTCAGGTATACCCATGCTCCATCTCTTCGCTCACTGACAAGAGACGGAGGGTCTAGTTTCCCTGGTTTTGAGGGAGAGGTTGTTTTGGCTCACTGCACAGACTTTGAGGGAGTGGTTGGTCTGACTCACTGCCCAGATTCTGAGGGAGGAGGGGTGCACTGGGTTGAACTGATGGATTTGGTAGAACGGGTTTTCGGCAGTGCCAGTTAGACACTACCTTACTCAATTTATCAAGGGGTAAGCCATCCATCACATCTCTGGGGACCCCCTTTTTGATGCCTAATAACCACCAATGCTGACGGTTAGAGATCTGTTTTACATTCTCTGGCTTTTCGCCATGAGGAGCCCGAATGTACCTGACACCTTTTGTTTTGTCTAATTTTTCTTCTGGAATTTTTATAGGTCCATATTTTCTACTGTAATCAATCAGATCTTTTGCAACTTCACTCCATGTCCAAACTTTGCGATCACCCGCAGGTGAATTCGATTGTGAACCTGGCGGCTGAGAGGGGGTTGAATAGGGAGTAAACCCAGGATCGGTAGATCCAGTTTGGTCGCTTGGGTTTCCAAGGAATCTATCTAGCCTTTCTACGGGACCTACAGCCGCTATGGTTTTTTGAAGGGCAATTGCTGTAGGTTTGAGTGATTCTGGAAGGCCTCGAATTAAAGGGGTCATCAGTGCAGGTTTAACAGGTAATTGCATGGGGGATTCATATCCAGGAGTTAATTTTCTTTCATGGATCATTTGCAAACAGGCAGCTTTGTGGACACTTTCTAGGAGTTGCTCGGGGGTACCAATTATAGCTAAAGGGTCTCCCCTTTCTAAAGGATTGAGTCCCCCGGCCCAGAAGGCTGCACGCTGAGTCAGGGACCACGTGCCACGTTTGTCTCCTGTTGTCAAGAAAACTCCATGTCCCCAGTATCCACTGGCCTCCTGTTCAGTTAATTGAATTTGGTCTCCTCCGGTGAGAGACACTCGGAAGACATATTCTGTCTCAGATTCGTGGGGAAGCCGCCCATACTCCTTTTTTAATCTAGCTAATTCAACAGCACTGTATGGTATTTGTTTAGTGGTGATATGCGGTTCAAAATCTTCATCATTGATATAATTATATTCAGTTTTAATCAGAGGTCTCACACGAGGGCAGCAGTTTTCTCCACAATTTTTTACTAGTATTAGTTCTTTTTGGGGGTATATTTGGTCAATGTGAGGAGTTTCCTTTTCCTCTGTCTCTTTTGGTGAGTCAGCATTTTTCGAATTTCTAAAATATTCCTCTTTTAAAGCAGCCTCTAGCAAGTGATTTTTATTTTTTTCTTCATCTAATTGTTTTTGTAAAATTTCCACTAGGCTTTGAAGGGAATCTATGATCGCTTTCTCTTCAGTACATCGCTTTAAGCGATGATCTATGGCTGCCGCAAGGCATGCCCCTAAAACAGAGCAGATTATGGTTTTATTTCGGCCAAATTTAAATCTAGTCTCATGTTGTAAAGAATATACTCTATCAGTCACATAATCCAAATTAAACCAGTTATTTTGAGCCCATTCTTCCCCTCCTGGAGAGGGCCGGGCATTATGTTTTGCTAGCAGAGCATAAAACGCAGCTTTAACTTTTGCACTGGGGTTTTCAGTCATTTTATGACAGGATCAAAACCACCACAAGGAGGTAAAGTTAATTACACACTGCGACACACACACAGCTTCGCTGTGTCTCCCTTCACTTCCCTGGGTGGGTGAAGAGACCAAATCTGCTTGGGAGGTACTCCTTAAGTTACTTATGGTTGTCTCTTCACTACACCAAGCAGTCCAAATTCATGCACACACCAAAAACACAGTTCCTCCTTTTACACTAAGAGATCCTTTGCAAAAAATCTGAAGACAGAGCCCTCAACTGAGTATGGGGTGCTTTTCACCCAGGCGTGTGCAGTTTGCGGGAAATTCGAGTCACCCCCCTTGCTTTCTAGACACCGCTCACCCCTTTTGGGGTGTCGGGCTAGGTGCGGCTGGAGTGAAACGTCCTTCCCCTATTACAGACTACACACAACCTTGCAACCCCTTCTGTCTGTCAGATCCTGTCCGTGACGCCAGTTTAATGTCACGATCCGCTAATGCAAGCGGGGGTCGTGATGGTTCGTTTATAGATCTCAGAGTGTAAAAAGGACACAAGAAATTTCAGTTTAAATCAAAACAGTGCACCTTTATTAAGTGCCCACAACACAGTAATGCAATAGAAGAGAGAAAGAGAGAGAGAGAGAGAGACAAAGTAGGGAGGAAGAAAAAGAGGGGGGGGAGGCAATAGCTACCAACGGATGAGACGAAGTCCTCGTGGTCTTCCGCCAATAGATTCGTCTTCTTTCCGTGGGGGAGATCTCTCCGACTTGGTTATTTCAGAGAGTCCCTTTATAGTCCTTTTCAGAAGCGAGGGGCAACTGGCCAAGAGGTTGGGAAATTTACAGCCATTGTTGTGGAGTCTGTTGCTTTGGGAAACAGGTACAGGACAGACGCACAAGACCGGTGTGCAGGACAGGTGTGCAGGGCAGGTCGTTCCTTTCCGCTTCGGCGCAGTCCTTCCCGCCTGGGCAGCAAGAACGGCGCAGTCCATTGCGACCTGCACTAATTTTCCTCAGGAATGCGTACCAGTTCCCAGCGGGCACACCCCTAGGCAACACTCGGCAGACATCCCACCTCAGCAGGGCCAGGACTCCTGTGCTCAGTCTCTGTTCTCGGCGATGATCGTGAGGCAGATGAGGGATCTTTGGACCGTCTCTTACACCCATTCTGTCCCAGTTCATCCCATTCTGTCCCAGTCCATCCCATTCTGTCCCAGTCCATTCCGGTCCCTTCCTGGCAGCCACCGCCATTTCCCGGATCCTTCTGCCCTCCACCCCCCAAAGCTGCCCCCCCGCCCCCCAAGATGCTGACAGGGATCGGGGGCTTCGTGTTGGGCTTCGTCTTCCTGGAGCTGGGGCTCGGCTTCTACCTGCACAAGCAGGTGACAGGAGGGGCCTGGGGGTCGTGTCCCCCCTCCCCCGGAGCTCTGAGCTCCCCCCGGGGCCCCCCAGCCCGGTGTCACCCCCTTTGCTCTGCCCACAGAGCTCCTGAGCCGCCGGCGGCCGCAGCCCCTCCCTGTGGCCTCGGGCCCAGCCGGGACCCCTCGCCCCATCCCTGCGATGATTTTGGGGGGTCGTGTGTCCCCCCCAGCCCCGCTGTCACTCTGCCCCTGCCCGGCTGCTCCCAGTGTTCCCAGGAAGGCTTCCCAGTTCGCCCCGGTCCCGTTTATTGGGCAACAGTGGGAAGGGACTTTGGGGGATCCCGCGGGGGGACCAAGAGTGGAGGGGGCAGAACCGGCCCCAGGATGGATCGGGAATGGGGACCCCCGTGTGTCACCCCTGTGTCACCCCCCCCCAGGGGGCCCTTGGGAGGCACCTGAACCCTAAATCGGCACCCAGCGAACCCCAAAGGCGCAGAGACCCCCCCTAAGCCGCCCCACAGCCCCCAACGACCAACCAAAATTCCCCGCGAGTATCAGATAATCAGAGCAGGCGTTGAACAACCTTCAGCCAATCAGAGCGCGCGGCGCTGGTGACTCACCAGTTGCCAGGCAGACCCGCAGCGCTCAGCGCTCCCCACCCGGACCCCGCCTGCGCCCCCCCCTCGCCCCCAGCGCCCCCCGCCAGGGGAATTTGAGGAGGGGGCGCGTGGGGGGAGCCCGGGCCGGGCCCAGAGCCCTGCGCTGCCCCAGCCCGACCTGTCCCGGCTCCATCCCGGCTCCTCCCGCGGGATGCGGCCGCGCTGGGAGAACGAGGGGCCAAGGGTGGGCGCTGGGCCCGGGGGGAGCAGGAGAAGGGATGGGAGAGGAGGAGAAGGAGAAGGAGGCATCTTTTAATGATATTTTATTGAGTCTCATGTTTTAGAGACCAGGATCAATACTCCCCGGCCGTCAGGGCGAGTCCCTCAGGGCTGCGGGGCCCTGCTGCCGGCTCACCCCGTGCCAGCCCAGCGCCAGCGCTCAGCGGGGCTTTGGCTTCCCGTGCCCTTTCCCGTGTCCCCAGCCCAGCGTCACCACCCCCGTCTCCCCAGGTCGTGCCCCACCCCTGCCCCCCTCCCCCTTTGTCGAGACACGGAGGATGAGAATTTCCCCACCATCCAGCCCAAGAGTTCCCCCGAGGCCATTTCCTCTCGTGCTTTCCCTTGGCAGCAGAGCCCCACCCCTCCTGGCTGCCCCCTCCTGTCAGGGACTTGGAGAGAGCCAGGTCCCCCCTGAGCCTCCTTTCCTCCAGGCTCAACCCCCTCAGATCCCTCAGCTGCCCCTCAGAAGTCCTCCAGAGCCTTCCCCAGCTCCAATCCCATCTCTGGACGTGCTCCAGCCCCTCCATGTCTTTCTTGCAGTTTGAAGCTCAGTCGCTGCCCTGTCGCTGCAGGTGCCAAAACCGCAGGGAGACTCCTTGGAAATGGGGGTAGAGAGGAGCCCTTCAAAGGGAAACGTGTGCAAAACTGCTGCCAATGGCCGAGCGGGTTTGGTGTGGCTGCGGGAGCAAGAGATGCTCCGGGACTCCGCCTCGGCCGCGGAGCGGAGCGGCCCGTGCTGCCCCGGGGCGCGCGGGGCTCGGCCGTGGGGCGCGCGGGGGGGAACGGACACACGGGCACCGGACACACGGACACGCGGACAAACGCTCCCAGCGCTTCAGCGGCAGCAGCGGCAGCAGCAGCAGCAGCGGCAGCAGCGGCAGCAGCGCAAAAGCAGCGAGTCTAAGAACCCTCTGCGTCCCTTCTCCTGCTCCTCCTCTCCCTCTCCCAGTGTCTCGCACCCTCTCCCGCTCTCCCTTTGGTTCCCCAACCCCCCCTCCCGCGGCCTCCCTCTCCCCAGGCCCGGCCGGGCCATGCCCCCGGCCCGCCCCCGGCCCCGGGCGGGGCTGCCCCCTCCCCGCCCCCGGGCGTCCCGCCGCGGTCCCGCCTCCGCCCGGCTCTCGCCGTCCTGGCTGTGGCGCTGCTGGGCGGGCATCAGTGCCTGGCTCCTGGGCACCATCGCCAGCCCCTGGCTCCGGCTGTCCCGACCTCGACCCCGGCCCCGGCCTCGGCTCCTCCCGGGGCCCGCCGGGGACACAGGCGGCGCGGCCGCTCCCGCCGCCTCCGCAGCGTCTTCCCCGCTCCGAGCTCCGCTGCTCTTGAGCGCGGCCGCCGGCCCCGAGCCGCCGGTGGCCCCTCCAAAAGAGCCAACATGTGGGGATGGCCGGCCCGGGGCGGTTGAGCGGCGTTCGGGGGCCGTTCCTGGCCCCGGGCCGAGCGCTGACGGCCGCGTCTCGCGGGCACGGAAGGCGCAGCAGGGCCTGAAGGAGCGCTACCGGCTGGGTTCGCTGCTGGGGCGCGGCGGCTTCGGCAGCGTCTTCGCGGCCACGCGGCTCTCGGACGGCGCCCCGGTGAGTGGCGGGGCCGGCGGCGGGCGCAGGAGGCGGGGGGCAAAGGAGGAGGAGAAGGAGCATGGGGCTGGGCACGGCGGGCGGCGAGCTCAGCCCGCTGCTCCCCTTGCCTTGCAGGTGGCCATCAAACGGGTGCCGCGAAATCGCATCGGCCATTGGGGCGAGCTGGTGAGTGAGCGAGGGGCAGCGGGAGAAGCCGGGGCGCGGCGGGCGGGGATGAGCCGAGGCCCGGCAGGGTGGAAGCCGCCAGAACGCCTCGAGGGAGAGCGGCCGTGGGGCCAGCGGAGCGCGCAGAGCGTCCCCGGCTGGCTGAGGGCTTCCCGAGCCCCGGCACGGCATCAGCCCCGCTGACGGCACCGTGCTCCTCCCGCAGCCCGACGGCACCCGAGCACCACTGGAGATCGTGCTGCTGGACAAGGTGTCCGCTGGCTTCCCTGGCATCGTCCAGCTCCACGAGTGGCTGGAGCTCCCCAGCAACGTGGTGATGGTGCTGGAGCGCCCGGAGCGGTGTCAGGACCTCCTTCGCTTCATTCGGGCACGGGGCTTCCTGTGCGAGGAGGTGGCGCGGCACCTGTTCCGCCAGGTGCTGGAGGCCGTGCGGCACTGCACCAGCTGCGGGGTCCTGCACCGGGACATCAAACCGGAGAACATCCTGGTCGACCTGGCCACCGGGCAGGCCAAACTCATCGACTTTGGCTGTGGCACCTACCTGCAAGCCGCAGCCTACACCAGCTTTGCAGGTGAGCTCACGCAGGGGGAGGCTCCTGGTAGCGGCATCTCACAGCCCAACATTTCACGGCCCAACATCTCACAGCCCAAGCCGGCTGTGGCAGGGGGGATTCTCCCTTTTGCTGCCAGTCATGGCAGCTGGAGTGTTCAGCTGAGCTGCCTTTGAGCGGCGCTGGCTGAGGGGCCATCTTCCAGCCCTGCTGGCAGCCTTCGCCAGCCACTCTGCCCAGGACTGGCGCTGGGGCTGGGGCAGCCAGCGCCACAGAAACACGCGTGGGTGGGGGTAGCAGAGAGGGGGGGCCAGAACCTGTGCACCAGCCCGTTTGGTGTGCAGGTGAAACAGGGCTCGGACTGCTCTGCTGCCCGTGGTTGCCTTGGCTTAAGAATGGTTTCTGGGGCAGTGCAGGCAGGGAGGATGAAAGCGTGGTTTTTCCCCAGCACCAAGTGGGGTTTTCCTTTGCATGGAATGCTCGGGCCTTGCCAGGGCTTCCGCTGCCCTCTTGCGACACCAGCGGCTTCTTTTCCAACCCCCAGTTTGTACACAAGTCCCAGGTGCTGGCCAGAGGGCTGCGGGTCACGCCGCCTGCCGCTGCTGCGGCCCCCGCATGCCCAGGGATGCTGGGGCGAGGCTCTGGGAGCAGGCAGCGTCCCCCTGAAGAACTCCACCTCTATTCCATAGGAACACCGTCCTACAGCCCTCCGGAATGGACCCAGTTCGGCTGGTACTACGGCGAGGCAGCGACCGTCTGGTCCCTGGGCATCGTGCTGCACCAGATGGTCTGCGGGGAGCACCCTTTCAGGAGGGGCTGGAACAGCACCTGGGGCCGGCTCTCGCTCCCACGACGGCTCTCTCCAGGTGGATCCTCGTCTCTGCAGCACGGGGGGAATAGCAGTGCTGGGAGACAGCAGCGGGCTCAGGAGCATCCCGCTCTGGCAGCTGCTGAGGAGGTGGCAATGTCCTGCTCTCCTGCTCTCCTCCAAAAGAAAGAATTGATGGCAAAGTTTAGGCACAGCCCTGAGCACACACAGCACGGCCTGGCCATGGCAAGAGTGGGGCAAAGCGGACAGGAGCCTTCTGCAACTGACTGGTGCTTTCTGCTCTGTCCGCAGAGTCCCAGAATCTCATCCGACGGTGTTTATCCGTGCTCTCCTTGGAAAGGCCCTCATTAGAAGACCTGTCCTGTGATCCTTGGATGCAGGATATTCGCATGCCCTAGGAGAAGGGAGAGAGCCACACGCACGCTTTGACCCAGGGAGCCGGTAAGTTCCAGCTGCACACGCGCCTTGGCAAGAAGCAGCAAAGAAAGGCAGAGTTTTTGTCCTGCCTGAATCGCTGCGCAGGGCTCCTCAGCTGGGCATGCGCAGCCCTGCTGCTGGAGCTGAGCTGCTCTTCCCAGCACTGGTGGCCCCCATGCCAGCTGCTTTTGCTTGTCCTTCTTCAGCGACAGCCGGGGCCCTGGGCAGAGCACTGACAGCCTGCTCCAGCCCCAGGGAAGAAGGAGCCCCTGGAGAAGCTGTGCCAGGTGTGGCTGCTGCTGCTGGAGACATGGAGGGTGACATCAAGGATGACAAGCTCTTCCTCCACCTGGCAAGCTGAAGATGATGGACTTCAATGGTGGCACCTTCTCCAAAGCCAGGCTCCACAGCGAATTTGCAGATGAGTCCACACTCAGGGGGATGCTCCCAGATTTGTGCATTGCACAGCTTGGCCGGGAAGCAAAGGTTCCCCCCTTTGCTGGGGCGGATGCAACCAATTCTTCAGTTGGCTGCCAAGCTGCTTTTTGGCAGGGCTGGGGGGATGGGCTGGGCTGGTTTTGAACTGGGAGTCTGCTCCTGGCCCTGCCAACAGCCCCCAGCACCCACTGTGGCCCGCGCTGGGGCTGGGGCTGGGGCAGCCAGCCCGACACAAACAAAGCCCCATGGTGGGAGCAGAGGTTGGACACCAGAAGCTGTGCATGGGCTGCTTCACTCTGCAGGCAAGGAAGGGCTTGGGCTGCTCCACTGCCCTTGTTGGCTTTGGGCTCAGCATGACTTTTGGGGGCAGTGCAGGGGGAAGGCAGAAAGCGTGGGCTGCCCTGGCCCGTGGGTGGGTTTTTCCCTCACATGGCGGGCTTGGGCCTTCCTCAAGGCCCCAGCAGAGAGAAGATTTTTTACCTTTTTCCTTGTTTTCCCTTTTTGTCTGTAATCTCTTTTCATTGATTTATGGTTTGTTTTTCCAAAGGAAGCGTTCTAGGTGCTGTCTGGTCCAGATGGCGAAGTGCTTGGGAGCAGCTGTGGCGTGGGTGGGACGTGCCCTTGGAGAAGGACTGAGGACACCGTTTGGGAGCAGCTTTTCTTCTGGCAGCGGGAGGCGTGAGGTGGGTGCCCGTCCTCTTGGCACGGCTGGGATAAGGGCTTTTGGGAGATGGCAGCGGGCGCAGCGGCATCCCGCTCTGGGCAGCTGCTGAGGAGGTGGCTGTGCCACGGCCGGCTGCAGGCTGGGCACGTGTCCTGCCCTCCTGCTCTCCTGCCAGAGGCAGCAATGCTGGGCAGCTTTGGGCAGCGCTCTGAGCACGGCCAGCACGGCCTGGGCACCGCGGGCGGCTGGGACAAGGGGGACGGGAGCCTTCAGCTGACGGGCGCTTTCTGCTTTCTCTCCTTGCAGCCGGGCTCTGGGGATGCTGAGGCTGCTCTGGGCTCCGCCAGGGCTCTGCTGCAGCTCAGCCCCGGGGCCACGAGAAGCCAAAGAAGAAACGCCGTGACCTGCAGCAGAGACGTGCTTGAGCAGCCCGGCAGTGCAGCTCAAGTTTGCAGAGCGTGCACCTCCAGGGGAAAATATGACACCCCCCCAATAACAAACTTGTTCAGTAACTTCTGAAATGAAATCAGTCTGGGATGACCCCCAATGCCATTTTTCAGCTTGCTCAAGCTGAAGCTCAGCCTTTCTCTCAACAGTTCTCTCCCCCACCTGCCTTTTGCTCCACAAGTGCTCCCTCTTTCCCCCAGTGAGTTCCCAGCTCACCGCAGTCCCCATTGCACTGTAGCCTTCCTTGATGCCCCTGGCCACGAGGAAGAGTGAGCCCCAGGTTTAGGGACTCATGTTGTCACTGGCTGAAGAACAGCAATGTCTCAGAGGTCTGGTGAGATTTGGGGGTCATTCAGAGCTGCTCTCCAGGCCTCAGCTCTGCTCACTGCTGGCTTCCCACTCCCTTTTCCTCGTTCTTCACAGAGCAGGATGAGCTCTGTGAATGCCCTTGACCCTTGCCACTCTTCCCAGCCCAGCCACCCAGCCCAGTTAGGCTTAAGCTGGAGCTTCTCTGTCTCCTCTGGCACCCCAGTGCAGTCCCCTCTGCGGGGAGCAGCAGCCCCAGAGCGCAGCACACAGCAGTGCAGGCCGCACCTGGAGCAGCTCCCTGCAGCCATGGCCTGGCTCTTTGTGGCAACCAAATGCTCCCTGTGTGCAGCTGTCCCTGGAGGATGGCCCCAGGGCAGAGCCCAGCCGGGCTCCCACTGCATCCCCTGGAGCCTGGGGCAGACAGCGCTGGCAGAGCTGAGGTTCATGGTGAGCACCCAGAGCTGTGGCTCGCAGTCGGTGTTTGCAAGCGTTGTGATCTCATCTCCTGCAACCTGTGGGGAAAACGAGCTGTGCAGCCAGGCCAGCACTGCCCCTCTGGGCAGGGACGAGGCTGAAGGCCTTTCCTGTTGCTGAGGAGGCGGCATTAAGCCTTAGCGGGGCCTGGCAGCTGTGGAGCCGGATCTCGCCCGCTGTCCGGGACTCGCTGCCCACCAACCGCCCCCACCCGCCGCGCTCCGTTCTGCAGGGACAGAAGGCTCTGGCTGTGCGAGGGTTTCCATCACGTCTGTGTACCCGTGGCTGTGGAACGCACATGGAGAGGGAAAGTGTCAGTCACGGTGCTGGCACACTCCTTCCTTTCCATACAGGACACGTCCCTGCGCACCCCATGTGCGGATCTATTCAAAGGAGAGGCGTGGATAGAGATTTCCCACAGAGCTCTGACTCTGGCGGAACTCACCTTGTCAGCCAGCAGCCAGGGCATTTGTTTCCCAGCTCTATGTCAGTCGGTGCCCCAGAGCTGAAGGGAGCAGCATTTAGAAGCAGTTTCCAGATTTCTAGGCAGGCAGTGGAGCTGACAAGCATCCGTGCAACTCGCCGTGTTCATCGGGAGGGGCTGCTGCTTCTTGGGAATATGGCACAACGGAGACACGAGACTTGGAAAAATCCCAGCTCTCTGTGGATTTGTGCAGAAGGGGGAGCAGCAGAAACACTTTGTGTCTGCTTGTGGGGACACAAGGTCCAAGGAGCGGGGCTGGCAGAGGGTGACCTGGGCTGCTGGCAGCTCAAATCCCGTGTGTTGGGTCTGCCTGAGGGAAAGTTCACGGGCCTTCCAGGGCTGTGCTTTGCATTGGTAGCTGGACGGGTGCTGGTAACAGAGCGGTGTTCTGGCTACTGCCCAGCAGCGCTGTCCCTCTGCCATTCCTTCCCCCATCAGAGGGGATGGGAGTGGGCAGGATCCTGGCAGGGGACACAGCCAGGCCAGCGGACCCAAATCAGCCAAGGGGATGTTCCAACCATATGACCCAGATCAGATGTATAAAGCAAAGGGAGAGAGGAGGAAGGGCAGCTTTTCCCCCACAAGCTGAAGTTTCCCTGAGTGTTCCAGTTCCAAACTCTTGACCCTTTTTGGAGGCATAACGTTCTCACCCCGTAGTCTTCCAGTCATCCTCGAGTTGTAGAATTTTAGAGCAGTCAAATTAATCAAGTTCACATTTTCTAGATATTGCTGTGTCATTTCCTTGATATCCATGTGAGAGGGGACACAGTGATGGATGGGTTTGCATGGGAGCTGCAGAGCCCTGGAATGGAGAGCCTGAGTGTCCCAGCAGGATTTGCAGGAGTGTGGAGGGCAGCTGGAAAGAAGATGGTGGGCAATATTCTCCTGCCTCCATTTTCCAAGGAAGCTTTGATTCAGTCCCTGTCTGCATTGTGCCATGGGGCCTCCAGAGGCCCAGGGAGGTGTCTGGGTGGCCCCAGAAGGTGCTTGCAGAACCCTGGGGCAGCAGGGAAGGGGCAGGAGCATCCCTGTGGTGCTGGGAGAGACACCCAGAGGGGGCCACCCCTGGGGCCCAGGCAAGAGCTGCATTCAGGCAGCCAAATTCATGCAGGGTCTGCCCGGGCACCGCCAAGGACCAGTCCAGTGAGCTCCTGTCCTCTTTCACCGCTTTGTATTTTCTTTGTATTTCTTTGTATTTATTTCTTTGTATTTATCCTTATTATTATCTTTGTATTTGTTGACCCTCAAAATGCCACTAGAAATCATTTTCCCTCAAAATAAATACTGACTTATTTTAGTGTGCTGCTTTGGACAAATTTGGAGGAAAATATCCTCTGACAGAAGGCAGGTTACACCCAGCCCTCTCCCACCAGGTCTGGGAAAAAAATATTTTCCTCTGAGGAAAGTGAAAGCGAAAAAGAACCTATTTATTTAACAAACACACAGCAAAAGGATAATAATGCTGAATACTAAAAGCTCTCGCTGTGGAGAGAAACCTGGGAAGATTTCAGAGTCCTTCTGTAGGTGTGCTCTCTCTCCTCCTCCTTGGAGCTGGGTTGGTGTCCTCCAGGGCCTCGGTGGAAAATTCTCCCAATGTGGTCTGATGTTGAAACAGTCCAGAACAGAAGAGGGGAAAAAGCCCAAGTCCCAGGAAAACAAACTTCAACTCTCCGTCTCCCTCCGGAGAAAAGGAGCCGAAAGCGCGCTGGAAAGCAAGCAGGGCGCTCCCTCCGCTCTTCTCGCTGCCGCAGCAGAACGCAGAGGAGTGTGTGTCTGTGTCCTTGAACAACCGCTTTGAAAAGTTCGCTCGGTGTTTTCTCTCTCGCCCGTCGGGCTCAGTTTAAAGGCACAGAAAGGCACAGGATTGATTTCTGGGCAGAGAGCAGCGATAGGGGTTACACATCATAAAGTCACCCCCAGACAGGAATGTACGCAGTTGGAGAGCTCTACAGTCCTGTGTCTTTAGTTCCAAGGGTATGGAAGTGTCGATGGGTCCTTTGGTAATCGCACAGTTCTGGATCGGTTCCTGCCGTTTGGAGCCATTTTTATACAGAAGTCAGTGTATTCACACAGCACAGATTGTTGTGTTTTCCTGTGTATCAATTTCTGTGTAAACCTGCATCCTGTTGTACAGTTTTATCGATGTATGAATTTCTGTGTAAAGCTGCGTGGCCTTGTCGAGTTTGGTTGAGGCTCTGTGGGTGTTGAGAGAGTGCGATGGATGTTTGGCTTTCTCTCCAGACGTGTATCTGTACAGGTACCACCGTGTGACCCATCAGACATTTAACTGTGTGAACCAAAAGGGATCTTTGTATCTTTCCATATGGTCAGCAGAGATGGAACAATCTGCAGGAAGCTCGTAACAGAATGTTGGGGTTTTGGGAGTTCTCCTGGGGTTTTTTTCTGTTAAAGGAATTTTCCCCATACATGTTGCCATGGGGACAAATTACTGGGTGCTTCAGAAAAACAAAAGTCCTGGCCATAGATGGAGGGGTGCATCTTGCTACTCTTTTTTTCACCTGGCTGTGTGGGCAGTCAGTCCCTGGCGTTTTGGATGACGGAGAGAGAGGCTGCTTCTTTGGCTGCTTTCCTTCTACCAGAGAGACCCCGGGATTCCCAAGCCCGCCTTCCCTGCCCCACTGGGAGCCAGGCTGCGGCTGCCCTGCCCCTGCCATTGCTTCAAGCCTTCACTGCTCTGTAGGCCTGCTCTCCCTGCCTGCCGAGACCTCCGGGGGTTCCCACCGCAGCTCCAGAATTTTGATACATCTTGTCTGCCACCCAGGATTTGTGCTCATCCCTGCCATTCCAGCCTGCCTTTCCAGCATGCTGTTCCCGAGGGTCCGGACAGACACCGGGATCGGCTGCCCAGGGGATTTTTGAAATCTTTGTTCCATCCCTTCCTGGGATCCCAGGCAACAGTGCCGCGTGCTCCCCGAGCTCGCTCCGGAGCGCCCCCTGCAGCCGCGGGGGAACCATCGCACCTGCCCTGCTCACCGGGAGCCGCCAGCGCCCCTGCCGGCTGCGAGCGGAACTGCACCCGAGGGGAAAGGGCCTGACAGCCAAGAAGGCTGGGACTGGGTTTGTGTTTGCTGTTACTGCCATAGTTATTGCTGTTTGTTTGACTGGTTACACACGTATAGATATATAATAGTAAAGAACTGTTATTCCTATTTCCCACATCTTTGCCTAAAAGCCCCTTGATTTCAAAATTATTATAACTCAGAGGGAAGGAGGTTGCATCTGCCATTCCAAGGGAGGCTTCTGCCTTCCTTAGCAGACACCTGCCTTTCAAACCGAAACAGATCTTGGCGTCCAACATGCTGCCTGAGGGCATTAAGAGAAAGGGGTGAAAAAGGAATAACAGTTCCTGGGTAACTTAATTTTGTGTGCTGGATATAGGAACCTTGTTAGGTAGCACTATGTGGTCTAGTTTACCCTGGTTCGGGTGGCAGGTGGTCGTTCTTCCCCTTTGCAGCTCCTTACCTAAACATGGGTCCTCTGACTAAGGCTACCATTGCTGTTACCCAGTTTGCCCTAAGGGTTGAGAAGGTGAGGGATTCATGGGCTTTTAACTTCCTCTGGAATGTGGGCACATGGATAAAGGGCTATCACACACTGAGTGCATGTTTTTGAGGTTGTGTTAAAAATGGTGTCTTCTGTGAGGAAATGACACCAGGGGAAGTTTTCTCCCAACCCCTCAACCAGTTCTTTGGGCCCACCCCACCAATTTTCGAAGGGTTTAGATTTCCTCTGGATACTAACCAACTGGTGCTGATAGGCCTACTCTATTTAGCCCTCAGAGGTAAGTTGAGATTTGCTTGGATAACTACCCAGACACTGGCCTCAGAGACTAGAGATCCTACCCCAGAGCCTGATCCTGCCCCAGAACCTGACACAGCCCCAGACACTAGAGATCCAGCCCCGGAGCCTGACACAGCCCCACAGCCTGACCATGCCCCACAGCCTGATACTGCCCAACAGCCCACCTCAGAAATGGACTACCCAAACTGGGCGAGGGTACTGGTGAAGGGGATGTAGGAGATGTGCCAGGACATATGCCAGATGCTAAAGGAATACACCTCCTCAGCTAGTGAAAAACCCTCTCCCTGCCCCAAACAGGGTGAGTCGGATGGTGCAGCAGTGGAACCCACGGATGTTACAACCGTCCAGGCTCCAGCTGAATCACAAGGACAATCACAGCCAGCAGCAGTCGCCCCTGTGCAGAGGAGGAAGTAGAAGACCATATCAGTACAACCAGTTAATGATGATGGGGAACCAGGGCCCTCACAACCAGCAGGAGAGCCAGAGCCAGAAATCATCAGTGAGTCCCTGTCGTACGACAGTCTCTGTAATATGCAAAAAGACATTGTGCAAAGGGGGCGTGAGCCTTATACAACCTGCCTGCTTCAGGTTTGGGACCTTATGGGCACAAGTGTGCAACTGGACAGTGGTGAGGCAAGGTATCTGGGATCGTTGATGAAGGACCCAGGCATGGACCAGATATTTGTGAGGGAGACAGGACCCCTTTCTCTCTGGGAGCGGCTCTTAATGAGTGTGAGAGAAAGGTTCATTCACAAAGACGGAATGCAGGAGTACCATCATAGAATGCAGTGGAAGACACTCGAGGAAGGGATCCAACAGCTAAGAGAGGTGGCAGTATTAGAGGTACTCTTTGGGAGGGATGGACAGCATGATAATGACCCCGATAAGGTCAGGTGCACAGGACAGATGATGTGGAACCTGGCAAAGCTAGGGCCAGCGCAATACACCACCTTCATTGCAACGATTGATGCTGGCAATAACTGAGAAACAGTGGGCTCTGTCACCAACAAGCTCAGGAATTATGACAGTATGGTCAATGGTCCACTGAAAGCTCATGTCTCTGCTGTGGTCCAGGACCTCAAAGAGGAGAGGAAGGAGATGAGGAAGGAAATGAGGGAGGAGATGAGAGAGGAGATGAGGAAGGTCAGTGTGGCACCAGTGTGAGTCACAGGCCCCCAAGTCAGAGCCCCCAAGTCCCCCAGCTAGAGAGAGAGGGTACACCCCACGAGCTGAGCTGTGTTTTTTTCTGTGCACGCATGGGGAAGACACGAGAAGGTGGGATGGGAAACCCACTTCTGTCCTGGCAGTGCAGGTGCGTGAACTCAAGGAGGGAGGCACTAACCGAGGGGGTTCTGCTAAGGTGAAAGTAGCCTCAGCCTCCCGTGACTGAGCTGCCAGGTATTACAGAAGGGAGGATGATATGTTGGATCTCCTTGAAGGGACCTCAAGCATGTACGCCCAGGGAAGCAATGATAACCAGGTCTAGAGGGGCCCTGCCTCTAGCCAGGAGGAGGCACAGGAGAACCGTGTTTTCAGGACGGTGTGGATTCGATGGCCTGGCACATGAGAGCCACAAAAATATGATGCATTGGTTGATACTGGGGCACAGTGTACTTTAATGCCATCGGGATATGTGGGGGAAGAACCTGTATCCATCACTGGGGTGACCGGGAAATCACAGCAGTTGACCCTTTTGGAAGCTGAGGTGAGCCTGACTGGGAAGGAGTGGCAAAAGCATCCGATTGTGACTGGCCCAGAGGCCCTGCGTATTCTGGGCATAGACTTCCTCTGGAATGGCTATTACAAAGACCTAAAAGGACTCAGGTGGGCATTTGGGATTGCTGCTGTGGAGGCAGAGGGCATTAGGCAATTGAACACCCTGCCTGGACTATCAGAGAATCCTTCTGCATTTGGGCTCCTGAAAGTGAAAGAGCAACGAGTGCCAGTTGCCACCTCGACAGTGCACGGCCGGCAGTATTGGACAAATCGAGATGCTGTGATCCCCTTCCACAAGATGATCCGTGAGCTGGAGAGCCAAGGGGTGGTCAGCAAGACCCACTCACCCTTCAACAGCCCCATCTGGCCCGTGCGCAAGTCTGACGGGGAATGGAGATTGTGGACTATTGTGCCTTGAATGAAGTGACTCCACCACTGAGCGCTGCTGTGCCGGACATGTTGGAGCTCCAGTATGAGCTGGAGTCCAAAGCAGCGAAGTGTTACGTCACTATTGACATGGCTAATGCATTTTTCTCCATTCCTCTGGCAGCAGAGTGCAGGCCTCAGTTTGCCTTCACCTGGAGGGGCGTGCAGTACACCTGGAACCGACTGCCCCAGGGGTGGAAGCACAGTCCCACCATCTGCCATGGACTGATTGAGGCTGCACTGGAAGAGGGTGAGGCTCCAGAACATCTGCAGTACATTGATGACATCATTGTGTGGGGGAACACAGCATCGGAGGTGTCTGAGAAGGGAGAGACGATCATCGAAATTGTCCTGGAAGCTGGTTTCAGTGGCAAGACGGATGACATCAGATTCCCACGGAGGTCATCTATAAGATGACTGCAATGTCTCCACCGACCAACAAGAAGGAAACACAAGCTTTCCTAAGCGCCATAGGTTTTTGGAGAATGCACATTCCTGAGTACAGTCAGATCGTGAGCCCTCTTTACCTGGTTACCTGAAAGAAGAACGATTTCCACTGGGGCCCTGAACAGCAGCAAGCCTTTGCCCAGATCAAGCAGGAAATCGCTCACGCCGTAGCCCTTGGCCCAGTCAGGACAGGACCAGAGGTGAAGAACGTGCTCCACTCTGCAGCCGGGAACAATGGTCTGTCCTGGAGCCTCTGACAGAAGGTGCCTGGTGAGACTCGGGGCTGACCACTGGGATTCTGGAGCTGAAGGTACAGAGGGTCCGAAGCCAACTACACTCCCACGGAGAAAGAGATCTTGGCAGCTTATGAAGGAGTCCAAGCTGCCTCAGAAGTAATCGGCACAGAGGCACAACTCCTCCTGGCACCCTGACTACCGGTGCTGGGGTGGATGTTCAAAGGAAAGGTTCCTTCCACACATCACGCCACCGACGCTACTTGGAGCAAATGGATTGCCCTCATCATCCAGGGCATCTGAATTGGAAACCCGAATCGCCCTGGCATCTTGGAAATAATTACAAACTGGCCGGAAGGTGAGACTTTTGGGTTATCTTCTGAAGAAGAAGAGGAGCAAGTGACACATGCCCAAGAAGCCCCACCATATAACGAGCTACCAGAGAGTGAAAGACAATACGCCCTCTTCACTGATGGTTCCTGCCGAATTGTAGGTGCTGGCTGGAAATGGAAAGCTGCTCTATGAAGCCACACATGATAAGTTGCACACGCTACTGAAGGAGAAGGTGGATTGAGCCAATTTGCTGAACTCAAAGCTGTCCAATTAGCTCCTGACATTGCTGAAAGAGAGAAGTGGCCAAAGCTCTACCTCTACACTGATTCATGGATGGTAGCCAATGCTCTGTGGGGTTGGCTGGAAAGGTGGTAGAAGGCAAACTGGCAGCACAGTGGAAAACCAATCTGGGCTGCTGAGGAGTGGAAAGGCATTGCCACTCGGGTAGAGAAGCTATCTGTGAAAGTCCGCCATGTAGATGCTCACATCCTCAAGAGCCGGGCTAACGAAGAACATCGTAACAACAAACAGGTAGATCAGGCTGCGAAAATAGAGGTGTCCCAGATAGACTTGGATTGGCAACATAAAGGAGAGTTGTTCCTAGCTCGATGGGCCCATGATGCCTCAGGCCATCAGGGCCGAGATGCCACCTATAGGTGGGCCCGAGATCGAGGGGTGGATCTAACCATGGACAGTATCTCCCAGGTTATCCATGACTGTGAAACATGTGCTGTGGTCAAGCAGGTCAAGCGGGTGAAGCCCCTGTGGTATGGTGGGCGGTGGTCCAAATACAAGTATGGGGAGGCCTGGCAGATTAATTACATCACACTGCCTCAAACCTGCCAAGGCAAGTGCTATGTGCTCACGATGGTAGAAGCCACCACAGGATGGCTGGAGACCTACCCTGTGTCTCACACTACTGCCTGGAACACCATCCTGGGCCTTGAAAAGCAAGTCCTTTGGAGGCATGGCACCCCTGAGAGAATTGAGTCTGACAATGGGACTCATTTCAAGAGCAGCCTTATAAACACCTGGGCTAGAGAACATGGCATTGAGTGGGTGTACCACATCCCTTACCATGCACCAGCAGCTGGGAAGGTTGAGCGGTGTAATGGATTGCTTAAAACCACCTTGAAGGCACTGGGTGGGGGGACTTTCAAAAACTGGGAGGTGCATTTAGCAAGAGTAACCTGGTTAGTTAACTGGCCCTGCCCAATCCGAACCCCTACAAACAGCAGACAGGGATAAGGTTCTAGTGGTGCACATGAGAGGTATGCTTGGAAAAACTGTTTGGGTTAGTTCTGCCTTCAGCAAAGACAAACCCATCCGTGGGGTTGCCTTCGCTCAGGAACCAGGTTGCACCTGGTGGGTGATGCAAAAGATGGAGAGACCCGATGCATACCTCAAGGGAACTTGTTTTAAGGGTGAACTACCCATGGCTCTGGACTTGTATCAGCATCAGCATGTATATATGTATATAATTTGGGTGATGCATGTATGTGTATGGTTAAAAGGGTTCAGTTTCATGTAACATGTTAGTATGGAAAAATTTGGGGTGGATAATGTTGGGGTTTTAGGAGTTCTCCTCCTATTTTCTTTTTCGCTTAAAGGAATTTTCCCCATAGATGTTGCCAGGGGGACAAATTACTGGGGGCTTAAGGAAAACAAAGGCCCTGGCCATAGGAGGAGGTATGCATCTCTTCCACCTAAGTTTGTGGGCAGTCAGTTCCCGGCGTTTGGACGTAGAGAGAAAGAGGCTGCTTCTTCAGCTGCTTTCCTTCTACCGGAGAGACCCTGGGATCCCAAGCCCACCTTCCCTGCCCTGCTGGGAGCCAGGCTGTGGCTGCCCGCCCCCGCCGTTGCTTTGAGCCTTTGCTACTCTGTAGCCCCGCTCGCCCTGCCTGCCCAGACCCCAGGGGCTCCCACCACAGCTCCGGAATTCAATACATCTCATCTGACACCTGGGATTTGTGCTAATCCCTGCTGTTCCAGCCTGCTGTTCCCGAGGGTCCAGCTGGACACCGGGATTGGCTGCCCAGGGGGTTTTTGAAATCTTTGTTCCATCCCTTCCCGGGATCCCAGGCAACAGTGCCGCGTGCTCCCTGAGCTTGCTCCGGAGCGCCCCCTGCAGCCGCGGGGGAACCATCGCACCTGCCCTGCTCACCGGGAGCCGCCAGCGCCCCTGCCAGCTGCGAGCGGAACTGCACCCGAGGGGAAAGGGCCTGACAGCCGAGAAGGCTGGGACTGGGTTTGTGATTGTTTGCTGTTACTGCCATAGTTATTGCCGTTTGTTTGACTGGTTATACACATAAAAATACATAATAGTAAAGAACTGTTATTCCTGTTCCTCATACGTTTACCTATAAAGCTCCGTAATTTCAAAATTATAATAATTCAGAGGGAAGGGGATTGCAATTTTTTTTTCTTCCATTTCAGGAGAGACTCCTGCCTTCCTTGGCAGACACCTGTCTTTCAAACCAAGACACTGGGAGCAACTGGGACCACAGTGGGGGCAAATACAATCATACAGGAAGTGACTGGGTTCATACTGGAAGTGACTGGAGCCACACTGGACTCTTACTGAGAGTGAAAGCAACCATCCTGGGTGTGACTGGGAGCCACTGGGACCATGCTGTGGGCAACTGGGATCTTATTGGGAGTGACTGGGACCAGACTGAAAACACAGTGGGAGTGACTGTAAGCGACCGGGATGATGCTGGGAGTGACCGGGATCATACTGGGGGTGACTGGGAACAGCCGCTGAGGCAGCGGCGGAGCTCGGAGGTGGCCCCAGCGCAGGTGGGAGCCGCGCTCGGTTCTGGCGGGGCTCGGCGCTGGCTGCGGGCGGAGGGGGCTGGGGCGGGTTCGTTGTGCCGTGTGGGCGCCGTGTTCGCCCTGGCGTGAGGGCGCTGCGGGAGCGGCTGCCCGCGCTCTCCTTGCCGCTGCTGCCTCGGCAGGAGCCGGTGCCGGAGCAGCGCTGGCTCGTCCCGGCTGCTGTGGGTAGGACAGAGGTGGCTGCTCTGTCCCCAGGACTGTTTCTTGGAAGGTTCAGACTTCCCGATGTGCCCTCCAATATGCACACACCCGTTTTGTTTGTTTTAGTAGAACAAAGCAATATTAATAACTCCATTGAGACTTTGTTCTTCTTCTCTAAGTTCAGGAATTTGACATGGCCTTGGCTGAGCAGCAGTTCATGGCAATCAGTAACATTTTCTGGAAGTGATAGTTTCTCTCACTCCTTCCTACCTACAGCTCCCTGGCCCTATCTAAAGCACATTCACGGGCTTGGCTTGTTTAAGTCCCATTCACCTTATTCCTTTCCCCCGTCACTGCCGGCGCCCCTCCCCTGCTTGCGCTCGCAGGTGCCACCGAATGCGTGTCCCGGGATCGCATCTCCCCGCCCGCAGCCTCCAGCGCCCGCCCTGTCCCGGGCTGGCCCTGGGCTGGCGACAGCGAGCCCGACAGAAACCAACGCCCGCGGGGCCACCGGTGCCGGGGCTCAGAGCCGTGCAAGGGAAGCTTTGGTTTGCAGGGACGGAAGAGCCTGGGCTCCTCCCCTGCCCCATTTGACTTGGTTTAGGATTCAATATTTTGGCCGACGTGGGAGGGGAAAAAGGCGCGGTTTTTCTCCAGCACTGGGCGGGTTTTGTCCCTCGCCTTTGGGCCTTCCCCGGGCCCCCTCTGCCCTCTTGCAGAACCAGTGGCATTTCCCACCCCACGCGGTTTGTAAACAAGAGTCGGCTGCAGTCGAGAAGGCTCCAGGCGCCTCCTTCCAGGCTGACTCTGCTGATGCTGAGGCTGCTCTGGGCTCTGCCGGGGCTCTGCTGGGGCTCAGCTCTGGGCAAGGCTGGGCCCGCTCTCCCCTCGCATTGCTCCGGGCAGCTGAGTCATGGGGGAACAAGGAAGGGACACGTCAAGGGACTTGAGGTTTAACAGAGCTTTTATTCAAAAAACTGCCATAACTACCAGGCTGTCCTAACCACCATAACTAACTAGCAGTGCTAACTACCGTAACTATCCACTTGTCCTAACTACTATAACGAAAAGCTGTCCCCAGGTGCTTCACATCCTCCGCTGCTCCTTCAATTGCTTTGCTGCAGCGATCAGAGGGCTCAGGCTGGAGAGAGGCTTGGCTGATGATAAAAATGGGTGCTGCCCAAAGGATGAAAAAGAAAGAAATCAACTGTTACTTTCCCAAGTCAAGCTCCTCACAGGCTCTGTTGCAACAGGACAAAGGGGAATGGTTTGAAACTCAGAAGAGGGAAGCAGGCTCAGATTAGATCTGAGGCAGAATTTTTTTATCAGAAGCGTGGGGAAACACTGGCAGAGGGTGCCCAGAGATGTGGGAGGTGCCTCCTCCCTGGAAACATCCAGGCTCAGGTCAGGCAGGGCTCGGGGCCACCTGATCTGCTTGAAGATGTCCCTGCTCCTTGCGGGGCACCTGGTCCAGATGACCTGCAAAGGACCCTGCCAAGCCAAACCAGGCGAGGATTCTGCTGGCTTTGCATGTGAAAAGCAGCGAGACTGGACACTATTGGAGGGGGCCCCATGAGAAAACCCCTCCCTCGCGCTGCTCTTTCCGCTGCAGCCGCTTCGCATCCACCTGCAGCAGCTCCTGGGCAGACCAGCGCCGCTCCTCGTCCGGCTCCAGGCTGCACTCCAGGAAGTCCCGCAGCAGAGCCGACAGGCGCCTGGGCTCCTGCAGCTGCGGGGTCCCGTTCTGCCGGATCAGACAGCGAGCCTGCGCGGAAAGCAAACACTTCTGAAAAAGCTCTGCC
The DNA here is from genome assembly GCF_041296385.1 of Aphelocoma coerulescens. Classification (NCBI taxonomy): domain Eukaryota; kingdom Metazoa; phylum Chordata; class Aves; order Passeriformes; family Corvidae; genus Aphelocoma; species Aphelocoma coerulescens. The sequence continues at coordinate 1,146,675 of NW_027184061.1, read as the reverse complement.
AGCTTCCTTCACACCCACGAGTGCTCACAGCGACCCCGGTTTCTCAGCCCCAGTCTCCAGGGACACCTTCCACCCTGGCAGAGATGCTGCTCAGAGCTCATTCTTCTATGCCAACCAAAAAAGCCAGACGCTTCTGCAGCCACAGCCATTCCAACATCCAGATGATCTTGCCTTGAGAGCCAATGTCATTGGCTGACTTTGTTATTTGGAACCTCCATCAGAAACAGCCCATTTTGCTTCTCCAAATACGGACACCAGCTTTACAGGCCATTTGCAAGAGTCACTGCAGTCTGCCTGTGGTATTTCCAAGGATTCTTACATCAAATGCATCCCTGCAGTGCCACTGACACTCAAGTAAATGCATTCAAGATGTTCCGTCCCAGAAACTGCCAGGCAAGGAACCTGAGGTTTGGGTTGCTGAAAGCTCAGCCTTGGTGACATGGAGAAAGTAGCTTGGGCGAGGAAAGAAATATGTTAGACTATGGGGATGTTAAACAATCATCTCCATGTTTTAGACAAGTTTCCCAGTGAGAAGAGTCAGGGGGAGTTCATCTCGCAGAACCTCTTTCAGAAACTCCTTCAGAAAACTTGTTGAGTTTAGGTGTGGATTTTGGGGTTGGTCTGGGGTTTTCTGCAAGATTAGAGCTGATGCTCTGGCTTCATGTTTTCAGGTCATCCTCACAGACAGAAGAGCTGCAACAACTTAAAACTCAAAGCAAATTCTGGAGACTGCAGAATATTCATCTGTGCTCAGGCTCGAATCCTCTGGGAATTCCCTTCCTGATGGGCAGAGCCCTCCGGTTCCACCTCCTAGGGCAGGGTCCCTCTGTGCTCACAGGCCTCTGCAAACTCTGGGAAATTTGCCTCTTACCATGGCCGCCGTGTGCTCGAAGTAAGGAGGTTCTCCTTCCACCATCTCGATGGTCACAATGCCCAAGGACCAGATGTCCACCTTGGGGCCATAAGGAGAACTGGTCACAACCTCTGGGGCCATCCAGTGAGCAGTGCCCACCATGGAGCTGCACTGCTCCTGCTCAGGGCTCAGCTGAGCGCAGAGGCCAAAATCAGCTGAGGACAGAAACAAACACTGTCAAAGGCAGCTGGAATGAGGAAACCAAGCACAAAGATTGCCCACTCTCAGTCTGAGAATGCACTGCTGAATCCAGCTGGAAAAGTCCGCAGGGCTGTAGCCAAGGCAAGATGGAAGTGGACCCTTAAAGGAACCCTCAGCTTTCATGCAGTGGCTTTTAGTGATTCCCTTGAAGCTTCAGATTCCAACTCCTGCCCCTCTGCAAGGGCCACACCCAGAGCAAAGCCACTGCTGACACCCTGCTCCTCTCCTGAGCTCTCTGCATGGGGCAGCCGCTCTCAGCTGCCAGCAGGGGCCGGGCACCGCCACCAGCAGCACTTGTGGGGCTCTGGCCGTCACTGGGAAGCAGCCCCACACCCGCAGCCCGGGAGCGCCGTGCCTGACCAGGAACACCCACCCAGCTTGACAGAGCCGTCCATTGCCAGAAGGATGTTGGAGCTCTTCAGATCTCTGTGGATCACCCGGTTTGAGTGGAGGAAATCCAGGCCCTGCAGACACTGAGAGAGAGCAAGAAACACGAGGGTGGAAATCCATGGCCGGAATACAGCACACAAGAAAGGACAGTTTAGAATTCTGCCAGCAGCAGCTTTGCTGTGCCAGGCCAGGAGTGCAGTGCAGACAAGCTCTGGGCAAATGGTTCAAGGCAAAGCTGAGAACAGCAAATCAAATCAAAAAAGACAGAGAGTCCCACAACAGCAGGAAAGAGGACAAGAGCAGAGTGGAAGTGCAGTGACACTGGCAGGCCGTTCACTTCAGAGGCTCTTTCTTCTCCAGCTCATAAAAACAACACAGAAACAAAGCTCTGAGCATGGAGCCACTCCTCTTCTCAGGCCCTGCTTGGAAGGAGCATTGTGTCCAAGCCATGGGAAGCACGAGCAGGATCCCTCACCTCCCGACTGACAGCTGCCATCTCTCCTTCAGCCATGCGTGTCTGTCTGACAATGTCCTGCAAAGTTCCTCCATCCATGTATTCCATCACCAGCCAGAGATCTTCATCAACAAGGAAGCTGGAAGAGGCAAACAATGGCATGGAGATGAACATGCACTGCTCAATTCCCTGATGGAAAAGCCTCGAGTGGAATTTTGTTTCCAGGTCACTTGTAAATGAGGACAGAATCCGATGCAGAGACATTCCTGCCAGGCTGCACAGTCCTTGGGATCTGCACAGTCTAAAGGAGAAGGAGACGCCTGTGGGAAAGGAGAGGCCTTAGATGGCAAGCAGGTGAAAAATGCAGTTTAGCAACAGCCCAGATCAATGTGGAACCACAACACTTGCCCCCAGCTGGTTCAGCATCTGAACTCAGCAGTTTCACCATTCCCTCCAGAACAAGGCAACACAACTTCCAGAGTTATCCAGGGCAGGAGGCCGTGCAGCACTTAGGACAAAAGTGGTCAAGTGTTTGGAAAATCTTGCAGAAAGTCCCTTCAGAAACAGGCAAGGCCATTGCAAAATGGGCACATGAGGCGTTTCTGGAAACAAGAACCTGGTCTTCCTGGCATCTGCAGCAATGGAAAAGAGTTGGGAAGGAGAAGCCAAGGGAAATAATGTCTGCCAGGGTCTATCAGCACCTGTTGTAAGACCCAGAAAACTGGGTCAGCTTGAAGGAAAAACCAAACCAAAGCAACAAAAGCACACGGAGGGAGTGAACTGACAGGCTGTTGTTTTGGGAAGCTACAACCGGGTGAGGCTTTTTCAAAACAGGCTACAGACTGCGGATGCCAGGAGAGATTAACACAGGGCCCGTGCACGGGATAAGAGCTGAAGCACTCACCTGTCCAAAGAGCTGACAATGTTGGGGTTCTTCTTGTCCTTCAGGACCAGGATCTCATTCACAGCTCGTTCCCTGTTCTGCCCTCTGAGACTCATTTTCTTTATGGCCACCTGAAAGGACATTGCAGCCCTTGAACTGCAGGAGTCTGGGGCAGGAGGCCGCAGCAAACACGGAGCGAGTCTTTGTGGAGCGACGGAGCCGGGCTGTGCCAAACTGCCTTGGGATGGGACACCCGGGCTCAGCAAGTGACATTCCCACAGCCCATTTCTCTGCTCGCTGCGGGGCCGCTTACAGGACACAGGGCCAGAGACATTTGGCCTTGGAAGCTCTGCAGAAATGGGCCCTCAGCTCTCAGCCTCAAAGCTCTCACAACATTCTCTGCACCTGCAGTCTTCTCAAACCGCCTTAGTTTACCACCACTCTCATTATCATTCAAACACATTTTGCAAGCAGGAAGTAATTCTGCTTCTGTGAAAACAGAGCAAAACAGCCGGGAACCCTTTAGCAATCCTGGGGGATTTGGTCATGATTTCAAACGCAACTGCTCTGTTTGGGATTGCACAACAGAGCAAACACGCACAAACATTGCTCAGATGATCCCTGTCACGGGCTGTCACTGACACCAGACCCAAACACAGCTGCAGCGTTTAGGAGAGAGCTTTGCTCTGCACATCCATCTTCTCATTCCTCTCCCTCTCTCTGGGAACAGCTGCAGTAGGACTAAAACCCCAAACTGATCCCAAGCAGGATCGCTCCTTCATTAGGTCTTGAGGTATCCTTTGAAGATGAAATACAGGATGGAAAAACTGCTAAACAGTGTTCCTGTCCAAGGCTGGGATGAAGATAAATTAGGCCTCAGCCTCCACCAGCTGATGCACTGATGTTTTCAGATATGAAGAGCAAGCCAGCGTGTCCTGCTCTGACAGACACCGCTGCCCTCCTTGCATTCCTTTGGGCACTTCAGAAGGCTCAAGTCTGTCCCAGCCGTGCTCTGCAGGCTGACACTGCTGTGCCTTCAGAGGAACAGCCTGTGCAGGAAAGCTCTGCTGGCCCCCCAGAGCTGCAGCCACAGCTCCCAGCAGAGGGGAAAGCCCTCGAGAGCTGCCCGACGCGCTGGGCGTGGTGACACTGACCTCTCCTCCAGTGGCCCTGTCGAGTCCTTTATAAACGGTTCCGAAAGCCCTGGAGACAGAACAGCAGAGAAGAAAGAAGCAGCACTTTAGGCCCGGGGAGTGAAAGCCAGCCCAGACAGGAGATCTCTGCTGCCCGCAGCGTTTACAAAACACCTGGGTGCATCGACCCTTCAAACAGCAGCACAGCAGCCACCAGCCCTGTGCCACACAAGGTGTGCAAGAGAAAACTGAGGCCCAACACGAAGGAAAAGGGCTGGAGCAAATCCCAAATGTCCACACTGAATTACTTTAGTCCAAAACCTAGGGTGGGAGCAGGTGTCTAAAGAACTGGAAAAGAATGTATTTCATCCTTTTCCATTTCCTGCCTATGAGCTGCAGGATCCACAAGGGCCCTGCCATCAGGCAGCTGATGCATTTTCCCCCCCAGTGCAGCAGCTCTGTGTCTGTTACTGAATGTACAGGGTTTACTACCTGTGCTGAAAAGAGCACTTATTAGTTCATCTCTGGTTTCTGTTTCTAAACTGTTATGTTGATAATCCTGACCGGTGGATATTTTTGGAAGCAAAATATTTGAAAGGAATCTTCTTGAGAACTGTTTTCTGACAGTCACCAGATGGTGAGCTGCTCTTTCAGGCAATCACATTCCAGGGACAGAAGATCTTCCAGGTCCTGCTCCTTGCTGCAGGCAGGACACTGCCGGCCTCAGGGGCCTCTGATGGTGCCTTCTGACCACAGTTACCAATTCTGATCAGGACTGAGAGACAGCAGGATCGTGGCCCAGTGTCTGAAGCTGTTTGCAGCTTGCCTGGCTTCTCACTTGATCCTGCACCAGCAAATACCTGGCCCCTGCTTGTGCAGAAGTAACTGCCGTGCACTTACCCTTGGCCAACCTGCTCCAGTTCCAGGTATTTCTCGGCAGGCTCCCCCACGCTCACGGTGCTCCCTGAAAGAAACCACATGGAAGATGCTCCCTCCCAGATGGAGACCCCGCCTTGCAGCAGGGCCAAAATGCAGCCCCACTCCCTGGGGCCGGGAGCCCCTTGCTCTCAGCTGGGCAAGGACAATAAATGACTCTGTGACATTCAGCTGCACAGCAAGCCTGGGTGCAGCTGATGCTGAGACACACACGCAGCACCCTGCTCTGGCACACAGCAGCACAGCAGACGTACTCAGCTGCATCAGGCACCACTCCTCTCTGCCCTCTGGCTGCAGGGCTGTGCTGCTGTCAGAATGTTCAGCCCAGGATCCCGCAGCAGAGGGAGGTTCAGTGTCCTCTTCCCAACCAGAGGGAGGATCCCCGTCCTCTTCCCAAAATGCAGCAGGTTCCTGGTCTTCTTTCCAAGGCACGGCACGTTTGCTGTCCTCTTCCCATGCTGGGAGAATTGCAGCCTCCTCTTCCCAAGTCCCACGATGTCCTCTGTCCTTGTCCCATGCTGGGAGATGTCCGTCGTCCTTGTCCCATGGCACTGGAGCCTCGCTGTCCTCGTCCCACACCGGGTGATGTCCACCATCCTCGTCCCACACCACAGGAGCTTCACTGTTGTATTCCCGAACCATGGGATGTTTGCCCTCATCTCCCAGGACAGAGGGAGGTTCACTGTGGTCTCCCGGGACAGAGGGAAGTTCACCATCATCCCCCAGAACAGCGGGAAGTTCACTGCTGTCTTCCTCCTCTTTGGCCGCCTCTTTGGAAGCACAGGGAGCCAGAGGAGGAGCTGATGCTGCTTTTGTGCCCTGTGGACAGATGGTAGCGTGAGGGACGGGAAGTTCTATCTCAGTTATCGCCTTATTTATCCTCAGCTACACATCCAGCTGCACTAAGCAGAAATGGGATTCAGAGCTGTTCAAACTAGGAATGGGCTAAAGTCGACATTGCCACTTATTGCTGGGCATTCCATATTCCACCGTGGCTAAAGCCAGCAAGCAATCTTCTGCCTGCAAAACCAGACCTGCAGCTCTTCAAAAGCTCTTCAGCAGAGAAGGAGAAAAGTGCCAGGGATCCCTGTGCTGCTGCTGCTGCTGCTGCAAAGACACTGGCAGGAACTTTCCTTCAGCCTCCCAGGCTGGCGCTCGACTGCCACACGCCAAGCTCACAACTCTCTGCACAATTCCCACCACCAAAGGTTCCTTTCCCACTCACCGAAGGAGGAGCTGCTCGGGATCCACGCGTGAGGTGCCCTGCAACGGGACAGGCAACACGAACCAGATGCTGTTAGGAAAAACCTGCCCGTGGTGGGAACTCCCACGGAGCAAGGACACCCCGAGAGAGCATTTTGCTTCCACAACATCCCTCCAGGAGCCACAGTCCCTTCGCACAGCAAGCAAGAGAACAGCACAGAATCCTGGCCTGTGTCAGCTCTTGGCTGCAGCAGCCAACGCAGGGAGTTCCAGGCTCCGCTGGCACAGACTCTGCGCTTGAGGGAACAGAACCCCCCCGGCTCCATTGCAAATGCTGTGCACGCCCCGCTGGCTGCAGACACCCCCTTTTTCAGCTGCAGCTGCTGGCAGGAGCTCTCCCAAACCAACGGTGTCTTAATGGCAATTTGGTTACAAAGGCAGCTCAGTTCCAGTGGGAGAACAGAAAGCACACAGCGAGCCCGAAGGCACCGACGCTGCACCCAGGGAAAACCTCGACTTACGTGCCAAGTGGGCTAAAAAATACCCCGAATAAGCCACAGAGTACAGAGTGCAAACTGCAGCAACCGCTTGCTGGATCATTTTGGCCGTGCTGCACACGTGGCAGACTGTACCCCTGCAAGCACAGAAGGACACCCGGCAGGGGCTGGGCTGGCTGCTGAGAATGCCTCGGGCAGGAGGATCCTCCGGCAACCAGCGGGCGCCCAGAGCCGCTCTGGACACTGAGGGCTCCGTGCCCACAGCAACGGGAACACGGCGAGGACGCGGCAGCGTTCCCGTGACATCACAGCAGCAGCTCCCGCAAGAACCGCCTGGAAGGTTCTCCTCTGTCACAAAGGAGCACAAAGGATCCTCCCGGGGCACAGCCTGTTGCTCAAAGGATCCAAGAGGAACCCAGAAAATGCAGCAGACAAGGACAGCCCATAGCCAAGCCTGAACAACGAAATCAAAGCCATGCACTTATGCTCCGAATTAGGGGCGGGAGTAGCGAGGCTGCAGGGCTTCCCAAGGAGCCGGAGGCAGCCAACACGCAGGGCTGGGCAAGTCGGGCCGGGAGCAGCGGAGAGCTTTGTTTCCCTTCCCAGCTGAATGGCGGCTCGGGCCGGGCCCGTTCCAGGGCTGTTCCTCAGCTGCGGCTTTCCCCTCACGCAGCCCGGGGGGCGCTGGGAGCGCGGGGCGAGGCTGGGCCGTGTGCAGAGCCCGCCCCTCGCTGCGATTGGGCGGTGCTGCCGTCAGTCGTGGTTCTGGCGCGCTGATTGGTCGGAGCGGGGAGCAGCCCGGGCCCGGAGCCGCCGGCAGGGCGGCCGTGGCGCAGCAGAGGCGCCATTGGCGGAGCGTCTGTGCGGGCCCGGGAGCGGCGGCGGCGGCCGGAGCCCGGTGAGGCGGCGGCGGAGCTCGGAGGCGGCCCCAGCGCAGGTGGGAGCCGCGCTCGGTTCTGGCGGGGCTCGGCGCTGGCTGCGGGCGGAGGGGGCGGCAGGGGGCTGGGGCGGGTTCGTTGTGCCGTGTGGGCGCCGTGTTCGCCCTGGCGTGAGGGCGCTGCGGGAGCGGCTGCCCGCGCTCTCCTTGCCGCTGCTGCCTCGGCAGGAGCCGGTGCCGGAGCAGCGCTGGCTCGTCCCGGCTGCTGTGGGTAGGACAGAGGTGGCTGCCCCGTCGGCGGGAGTGTGCGGGAAAGTTCCCGTGGCCAGAGGTTTGTGTCCCCAGAGGAGCCGGAGGAGTCCTGTAAAAGGAACTTTATTCCTGGAGCAAGGGAGAGGCCACGGGGCATTTCCCGTGGGCTCTGTCCAAGTGTTGGAGGACGCAGCCTCCTTTTTATGCCGATTTCCGCGGCCGCATCTCCGTGTCCCTTTCCTCCTTGGCTGAGGTCCTTGGAAGGTACAGACTTCCCGATGCGCCTGCTGCATGTGCCCCTTAATGTGCACCCCCACTTTGTAGAACATCCGATATTCATGGCTCTGTGGAGTCCTTGTTCTTCTTCGGGAAGTTCAGGAATTTCGCAGGAGCTTGGCTGAGCCGCGGTTTCTGTCAGCTAGTAACACTTTTCTGAAATTTTATGGTTTCTCTTGTTACATCCTTACCTCCAAGTCCCTGGCCCTATCTCCAATGGGATTCACAGCATCTGTTTCTAAAGACACGTTCATTTTTTTCCTTTTAATCCCCCCTTCTTATTTTTTCAGTACTTTTCTTTACAAACTTTAAAAATGCCTTAATCTGTTTTTCCTGGGCCTTCTTTGGTTTTGGGATTATTCTCAGTGACCTCATTCTCTGTCCTTTTGTGGCCGTTTCTGGGTCAGGAGGCCTGGCTGCCACCTGCATGCCCTTGATCCCCTGCTGAATGAGCTGCACTGAGCAAGGTGTGGTGCATGGTAAAAAGATGAGACTTGCTATAGCACCTGAGAGGAGAAACAGCATTGGTTTAACCCATGGTCTGCCAGGGAACCACGAAAACGTGTCCCATTCCCATCCTTTCCACATTTGGAGCGGTACATGAGCTGCTTTCTTCTTTCCTTTGTTCTTGTTTCACCACTTTTCCTTGGCCATCTCTTTGACAAGGGCAGTTTGAGTAATTTAATTTTCCACAACCTCCTGGTCCTTCTGAGAGAGAATCTGATGCCATCCCAGGGTGAAATGTGGCGTTGCTCATAGGAGTGGATTGGTGGGTGAGAAGGTCAGGAGCTGGAGCTGTGTGCTTGGTTATGATTTGGGGGACAGCTTGTAATCTAATGATGCATTGAAATGATCACTGGGTTCTCTGGCACCTGGTATGAATTTGTTTGGGTTCCCAGGGGCTGCTCCATGGTGTTGTAGGATTTGTTCTGGTGGCCGTTCATCTTTTCCCCATTTTTGGGCACTCCCAGAAATGCCAGGGATGCATCAATTGACCACTTTTCTCTGATTAAATCATCACATCCTTGGATTCCCAAGTGATTTCGCTGACCTTGTGTCAGCAAAAGCAGCCCAGTGGTCAAACGCACCCTGTATAACCCAGACAGTGCCAGCAGATGTTGGAGTGGGGAGAGGGATGATTCCCCCCCGCTTTTGTGAGTGAAGTTCTCCCAACATTCTCCGTTTGCTGTTTTCCTTTGCAGCTTCAGGGATTTCTGTTGCAGAGTCCGAGATGCTCAGTGTGGGCTCTGCCTTTAGCGATGCAAATTCCATCTGTGCAGGGAGGCAGAGCTTGGGGTGAGGGGCAGAGGGAATCAGCCCAATTCCTCTGGCAGGCAAGGAGAGCCTGGGACATTGTGCACACTTCCCGCAGCAGAGTTAATTTGCATTTCTAAAGCTCCTCTGCTGGCTGCCTGGAAGGAAACTTCTCTTCCGGGGCAGCCATCAGGTGACTTTCACGTGTCACCCCCAAAAGCGGCTTTCTTTTTTTTAAAATGTTTTTTTTTAACTGTTTATGAGTTAAAGGGTCTCCTTTAAAGCTCTTCCACTTTTGCAAAATGTAACCGAAATGTGAACATTGAAAAACCCGTTCCAAAATTCTGCCATCACTAACAGCCACACACACACGTAACAGAAAAAACCCCACGCAATAAAGATTTTTGCTGCTTCTTGTCCTAAGACTAAAAATTGACACACCCCTGGCCCAGACCCATCTGACAATATCAAAGTAGGATTATTAAGAAAACGCCTTCTAATTTTGTAAACTTGTTACCAAAACTGTGGGTAGGACACAAACTCTCCAACAACCTTTTTAGGGTTAGAGGATCAAGACTGAAGAAAATGAATACAGAAGCTAAATTTTTAGCAATATAACATTGAACATTTATTAGTAGAACAAGGGTACAAATCACAGCCTGGGGCGCTTGGCAATGTTGCCAGAGGCGCCCTCCATTCATTTTACTGTGGGCTTAAGTACTCTCCTGAACTGTTACATATTCATTAACCCAGAAAGGAATTTACACTTCCCTCCCCTTTCCCCCTGTCCCGTTTCTGCCCCTTCCCCCAGCAGGACACCGCCTCATTCCTCTGGATCGCTTCAGAACTGCAGACAGGCCCCCTCTCTCCGGTGCCTCCGCAGTCTCCAGCCTCATTTGCAGCTGCCAGTTCCCTTGGGCGGTGTGAGCTCTGATGAGGTAACAATCTTCCTGGGATGCATGCGGTTTATCTTCTTTGTTTCTCTAAGATGTCTTAGATTCCTGGCTCTGTAGTTTCTCAGCTCAAAAGACATTTATTACCATGTGTTTATTAATACATTTCTTAACATACTACAACTATTTCAAAGTTACAATTTACCTTAATCTCGTTTCTACTTAACTACATTTTACCTTAACACTATTTCTGCATAATCCATCATCACTTCTAAATGTTTGAATCATATATGTGAAAGACAACATTTATCATTCACTCATTTATCACACCAGGGTAAGGAATTGAAAACATGGATTCCAGGGGAGATAATTGAATATTTGCCCTGGGTCTGGCTCTTCTTCTTGCCAAAGCCAATGGCAGCAGCCGTACCTGTGGCATCTTGGTTTCTCCCAGCAGCTTCAGAAGGTGTTTCTTTATTTCCCCATTCATTCTTTCTACCCGACCCGAACTGTGGGGGTGCCAGGGCGTTTGGAGGTCCCACTGTGTTCCTAAAGCAGCCAGAACGGCCTGAAGGATCTTTCCTGTAAAATGAGTTCCCCTGTCTGAGTGTATTGCTTCCACAATCCCGTATCTTGGAATTGTTTGTTCCAAACATGCCTTAAGAACTGAGGCAGGGATTGCTGAAGCAGTCGGAAATGCTTCTGCCCCGCTGTGAGCTGCCATGCTGTTAGCAGAAGATATTGAAGCCTTCCTGCTCAGGGCATTTCAGTGCCAGGCTCTTCCAGGCACCCCCAGCTCGGCCCTTTGAGCTGAGCATGCGGGCGCTGAGCTGCGCTTTGTCTCCTTCCCTTTCCTTAAGAGCAGCGTGTCTTGTCACTCTTTTCCCTTCTGCTGCCCTTGCAGCCCCATCCCTAAACACCTTTTCTCCCTCAGGCCAGGGAATGTCTGGTAAATCTCTCCTAGGCAGGCTCTGGAGCTCTGTCACTTGACTGCAGCCATGGGTTTCTTGCCAGCCCCGTGTCCAGGGCCGTTCAAACAGGAGGCTGGGTTCAACCCTTGCCCTGTCCTCAACTCTGAATCCTCCTGTTCCATCCAACAAGTTTCATTCTGTAAGAACCCAGCGCTGCTCATCCATTTAGAGGCTCCTTTGGTTAACAAAGCTTTACCTTGATGCCAGGCTTGAACAATGAGAGATTCTGCTGCTGTCAGTTTTCAGGCCTCAGTTCCCATTAAAGCCGGGGCTGCACAATTCTGCAGACAATGAGGCCACTCTCTGGCCACTGGGTTGAACATTTGAGCCCAGGAGTTCCTTTGGTATGGCCCTGATTAACATCCACATGCAATTCAAATGGTTTTTCCCTGTGTGGGAGGGCCAGGGCAGGAGGCTCAGTTAATCTGCTTTTGAAGCCTTGAAAATTGTGCTTTCCTTCTGGTGTCCATGATGGGGTTTCTTGCTTGGCAGGAGAGGAGAGTTGTAGGGAGAGATGCCTGGCTCCAGAAGCACTGCCTTTAGCAGGGACTCAGTAAGAGGCTGTAACCCCTTCCTTGCCTCCCTTGGAACAGGGTATTGCTTTTAGACACCACTTGTCCTGGATGCTTCAGAGGAATTTGGAGAGGCTCCATATCTGATTTTCCCTATTTCCGTGGGGCTGCCCACACTTCTGGGTTCCCTTCAGCAGAGGCCTCCGCAGACATCTGTCACAAACGTAGAGCAGCATTAGCCTCTGTATCTCCTTTGACAATATGAATTTGCATTCCCACTTCAGCCATCAAATCCCTTCCCAGTAAATTGCAATCACAATTAGGAGCAAACAGAAATTGATGCCTTTCAAACCCATCCCCCACATCTACTGATAGTGGTTGAATAAAACACACCTGCTCATCTTTCCCACTTATTGCCTGAATAATGGAAGAACTTCTTGACAATTTCCCCCCTTAGGTGTCAGATTCGGAGTGGATCGAGAGGCCCCTGTGTCCATCAGGAGCGGCCTCGTCTCGATCCAGACGCGCCCTGAATGTTCTCAAGGGCTCTGGTGCGGTGGGTCCCTGGTCTGCTGGGAGCTCTGCCAGCCCTGACAATCCATGTCCATGTGGGGTGGACTTGCTGGTGCTGAGGGTGCTGCTGTCTGTGCTTGCAGTGTCCTTCTGGCCTGCAGATGGACCCCTGATTCCTTGCCAGGGGCTGTTTGGGTGGGCTCTGCCGTGCCGAGGAGGGCAATGCCTGTGCCAGGTGCTTGTGGCCGCCGCCGTCCCCTGGGTGCTGGGGCCCCCTTGGGCCCTGCGGTTCATCCCTGGGGGGCTGTAGAAACTCTGCCATGGCCTTTGCCTTCACCTTGGCCTTTTGCTCATCCCTTCTTGCATTGCCCTGCTGAGCCTTTCTGGCCAAGTGCTGCAGGGGCTTCTTGTGCCTCTCCTGCAGCCCCCTCAGTGCCTGTGGGTGCTCATCCTCTGACAGCGGCTGAGCTTTCTGCAAAATCATTCGTTTCTCCAGTGACCCAAACAAGATAGTTGAAAGAAAATCCTGATCCTTCCACATCCTGCAGCCTCCTGGGGGCCGGGGGCCACTGCCGGCCCTGCCCGGGGGGTGTTGGGGTCAGGCAGTGCCCGGCGCTGAGCCCCGGCTGCCCCACAGCCCCGGCCCGGCCCCGCAGCTCCCCACAGGCCCCCAGCCCGTGCTGCCCTGTCCTGCTGCTCCCCACCACAGAGAAACACCTGAAATACTGAGCTCCTTTTTCTTTCCTGTCCTGGAAAGCAGGGTATATAAAGGAGCTGGAGCTGGCTGTGAGGATAAGAGGGTTTTGGCCCTTTTGGAGGATAAGATAAGGGAAGGTACTGGAAAACATTCCAATTCTCAGTATTTTTCTCTTCCTCCTCTTTTCCATCTTCCTTTTCCTTTCTTACCACATAGATTCCTCCTGCTGCTGTTTGCCTTAACCATATTCCTGCACACTCCCTTCAACCAATCCCTTCCCAGCACACCAACACCATCCGTCCCCTGTTGCTGAGACCCCTTCTCGACTTCCCTTTTTCCCCCTGCTGGGTTTCCATGTCCTTAATTAGCTCTGGGAGAATGTGCAAACTGCCTCAACATTGTCCCCTTTTGTATAGGACACGATGTCCATGGTTCTGTTCAGGCTTTGTTGTTGTTCTGGAAGTTGAGGAATTGAGCAGGAGCTTGGCTGAGCAGCAGTGTGTGTCAGTCAGTGCCATTTTGTGGAGCTGCTGGTTTGTGCTGTCACTTGCTTGTGTGCAAGTGCGTGTGGCTGTGTCCGAGCAGATTCAGAGCATGTGTTTGTAAGGAGGCGTTGGTGTTGTTGGTTCGCTGGGGGTGCCCGGTTTTCGGGCCATCCCCCCTGGAGCAGGGTGTCCCCCCTTGGTGCAGGCGCGGCCCTCAGGCAGCGCTCAGCCAATCAGAAGGCGCGGCGCTGGTGACTCAGCAGTTGCCAGGCAGAGCCGCAGCGCCCGGCGCTCCCCAGCTGGAGCCCACGTGTGGCCCGGCCTTGGCGCCCCCCGCCAGGGGAATTTGGGGAGGTGGGAGGGGGGGAGCGCCAAGGCCGGGCCGGGCCGTGCTGTGCTGGCAGAAGTGGCTGCGGCGGGGGCCGAGTGCGGGCAGGAGCGGCCGAGAGCCCAGCGCTGCCCCAGCCCGAGCTGCCGCAGCTGCATCGCTGCTCGTGCTGTGCGATCCGAGAGCTCTGGGGGGCAGAGCGAGCCAGGGCTGGGTGCTGGGCCTGGGGGGAGCAGGAGAAAGGCTGGAGCAGCAGGGCTGGAGACCAGAATGGTGAAACGATGGCCGTGGGAGCAGCAGGTGGGATTCTGCAGGAGAAGGAGTAGTGTGAGGAAGAGGAGTGTTAGGAAGAGTAGGGATACAGCAGGAGGATCAGGAAGAGGAGGCACCGCAAGGTTCCAGCACTCGCTGTATCTGCAGCCTCCCCCCAGCCCCAGGAGCATTGCCCCTCCCATCCAGCAGGTGTTCAGGGAGGGGGATCCACGATTTTCCCCGGGGATGAATCTTGCTGTTTCTGAGGTTTCTTGGGCTCCATGTTGGTGCTTTGGTATTTTTGTGGGGGCTGAATATTTATATTTTGGAGGGGGTTTTGTCTGAATCTTGACGTTTGTGGGAGTTTTTGTTCTGTGTGTTGACGTCTGGGGGACTTTTGGTCTGAATCTTGGTGTTTTGGAGGTTTTTACAGACACAAGATGCGTGGCGATGGACAAGGGCAGGGGGAGCCCCCAGCCCAAGGCGCTCACCCCTTGTTTTTTCCCCCCAAACCAGGATTTGTCATTCCCAAGGCGTGGCCGTATGGAGGAGGAGGAAAAGGCCCAGAGATGCTGCACGAGGAGGGGCTGCAAACGCAGCCCAGAGAGATCCAAGGAGGAAAGAGCCCCCCTGTGCCGGGAAGGCAGCCGGAGATCCAGGGGGAGCTCGGAGCTGGGGGAGAAGCCTCAGGGTGGGGAGAAGCCCCACAAGTGCCTGGAATGTGGGAAGGGCTTCAGCTACAAATCCCATCTGAGGATACACCAGAGGATCCACACTGGGGAGAGGCCCTATCAGTGCTTCGAATGTGGGAAGAGCTTCGGGTGGAGCTCCACCCTGAGGGCACACCAGCGCATCCACACTGGGGAGAGGCCGTATGAGTGTTCTGAGTGTGGGAAGAGGTTTCAGACCAGCTCCGATCTCCGCAAACATCAGCGCATTCACACGGATGAGAGGCCCTTCCGCTGCCCCGACTGCGGGAAGGGCTTCAAATACAACTTCACCCTCATCAGGCACCAGCTCATCCACACTGGGGAAAGGCCCTACAAGTGTCCCCAGTGTGGGGAGAGCTTCGGGCAGAGCTCCAGCCTGAGGGCACACCAGCGCATCCACACCGGGGAGCGGCCTTATGAGTGTTCTGAGTGTGGGAAGAGGTTTCGGAGGAGCTCCGATCTCCTCAGACATGAGCCCATTCACATGCATGAGAGGCCCTTCCGCTGCCCCGACTGCGGGAAGGGCTTCAATCAAAACTCCCACCTCATCATCCACCAGCGCACCCACACCGGGGAGAGGCCCTACGAGTGTTCTGAGTGTGGGAAGAGGTTTCATACCAGCTCCCACCTCCTCCTACATCAGCGCATTCACACGGATGAGAGGCCCTTCCGCTGCCCCGACTGCGGGAAGGGCTTCCAACGCAACTCCACCCTCATCACCCACCGGCGCATCCACACCGGGGAGAGGCCCTACGAGTGTCCCCAGTGTGGGAAGAGCTTCTCACACAGCTCCACCTTGACCCAACACCAAGGGAGGCACCACTAAGGGAAGCCCTGCGAGTGCCCCGAGTGCGGGAAGAGCTTCGTGCGCTGCTCCAGCTCCATCCCCCGTGGGAGGATCGGCGTTGGATGATCCCCAGTGACCCCCGTGGGGCAGAGCCCTGGTGACCCCCGTTCCGGGTGATCCGCGCTGGGTGAGGGGAAGGTGTTGGAGAGATTTCTTTGCCTTCTCCTTGTGCTGCTGGGATTTGGTTGGGAATAAATTCCCTCCCTGTGCCCAGGCTGGCTCTGTTGTGCCCGTTCTGGTGCTCTAACACTGTCCTCATCATTAATTGTGTTCTTCCCTGATGCGGGAGACGTTCAGATTTTTTCTAGGAGAAAAAACAAGGCGAATGTGACTTCATGCTTCTCAGCCTCTTGGTAGGTGTTTATTAATTGTTATCTAACGAGTAGAAGCCCCTGGCATGGCTTAGACATAGCACAGAGCAGACAATGCAGCAAGAAGACAACTTATCAAGATTTCACAGCCTTTTTACAGGTAAATTACCCAATGAAAGCTTAAAACACAAGGTATTTTCACTTTTTTACCCATGTCCAACAAGTTCCTAAATCACGTAGACAGGAACTGTGGAATTCTGTATCCAATCATCCCAAACCACTATTGCTGCAAAATATGGAGTTAGTGAAGAAGGAGAAAGAAGCTTTTAACTACAACTTATTCTGCATTTTGAGGTTTTCTACTTCTATCTCTTTACTATGCAAATAGACCTAAAAACTAAATTTTTCACCCTGTGCTAATATCACGCAGTATTCTGTCACCTAATTCACACCATTGCAGATTCAAATTCTTCCCAGAGGCTAGGCAAATTTTCCCGTGGACAAAAGTCAAAGCCTGTACTGTCCAGAAGGGTAAAACGTTTCAAAACAGGCAGAGAAATATTCCCTGCATTCTAGGTTCCCATACATTTGATGACTCATAGGGGTTTTTTTCCCTTTGCTTTCTGCCAGGTAGGAGCAGCTGTGTACTTGGTAATCAGCTTACTCTGCCTTTGCTTAACCACTGCGCTCTCGCTGTGTTCTGGCTGAGGGGGGAAATGCTGCATTTTTCTGCTGTTTGTTTTCTGTGTTCAGTCTACAAAAGCCAGTTTTACCCAGCCCTTGAAATAGCCAGAATATTTAAATAGAGCATCGAAGTAAAAGGAGGGCTGTAGAACTGCTGTAAATAATCCTTTTCTTCCCCTCTGTGGTCACTTTCTCTGAACATGGTAATTCTGGACAGTATTGTAAGAGCACAGAGGCAACAAAAGCAGGTGGTTACTGTAGTTTCAGTAAATGAAGCCAGTTTTACTTGGCTGAAGGTGTTTTCTAATTTCTGTCCTCTTGCCTGATATTCATGAAGGGCCTTTCTGAGCGCATTGAAGTCCTGACTGTTTCCATGTAACATTTGATCTCTTTTACCTATAAAAGCACAGGGACCATCTCTGATGTTTTTAAGTACATCCTTAAGCCCAGGGTTTTATTGCCACTGTGGCTGACTCAGGTCTGTGGAGGAGCACAAGCACTTTCCTTATGCTTTGTCCAGAGAAGCTGGGGCTGCCCCCGGATCCCTGGCAGTGTCCACGGCCAGGCTGGGTGGGGCTGGGAGCAGCCTGGGGTAGTGGGAGGTGTCCCTGCCCAGGGCAGGGGTGGCACTGGATGGGCTTTAAGGTCCCCCCAGCCCAGTGCATGATTCTGTAATTGAGTGATCAACAGCACCTGTAGCTGTGGGCAGAGCTGGGTTCACTTGAAGTTCAGGAAACAAAGCAGCAGCCACAGCTTCCTCGTGCCCAGCCGGGGCTGTGCTGCGGGAAATTAACGGGAATTGCGGAGGAAGTGATTCGATGCCGTTTCCAGGGAGCTGCAGTATGTCTGTGGTCATGTGGGGGGATGATGGTGAGGATGAACCTGTGTTATGATCAAACAGACACTTGAAGATGCGAAAGGGGTTCCGTTTGCTGTTATTTCATTAAATGAGCATCTGTTGCAGCCTTGTGATTTTAAAGCTGACTTTACAGTGCTTAAATCTGAATTTTCTTTGCAAATGCTATAAAGCAAACCTGTCTCCTTGTCCATCTGGGGCTTCTTCTGTTGTGAGATTTTAATGCCTTTTGTGTAAAACTTGCTGTGTCCTGCCCTAATACCTTGCCAGGTCTGTGGCAGCTGATTTGGTGGCTGTGAATAGCTGTGATCCGAAATGGAATTCCTGTCACTCGAGGGCTTCAGGAGGATTACCCAGCAGCAGCCTCCCCTGCACCAGGATGAAGGACCTGCACAAACTTCTGCCAAACAGAAATTGCAGGAGATGGCCTTTGCAGTATCTGCAACAGTTTCTTTTGCTCAGTGTTTAATACTGAAGCCTGAAAAGGGCAGAAGGGTTTTTGCAGAGCGTAAGGGCTGCCAGTGGAATCCCCAGGTGGGTCTGTGCATTCTGTCATTGCCAAATGCACGTGGACGTGCTTTGTTCCCGTTCCTGGTGTTGTGGAGCAGAGTTTGACAGAAATGATCTATTTTAGTGTGTGCACATAAGTGCAGGTACCAGTCAGTGTTCAGGGAGAGGGCTAAAAATTACAGCTTAAATCTTTGATTTAAACTCTATGGAAGTTTCATGAAACTTGCATGGCTTTCTGAGAGCAGAACTGCAAAATGCTTGAAAAACAAAGTGCGAGACAAGTTTAGTGGTTGAGGTTTGTTAAATTCTTCTTTCCACACCCCTGTGCCTTGTTCTGAACCTCCTGTCAGGAGTTTGGCATCAGGGAAGACAAAGGTGACATTTTACAAGGTCTCTGACTCTCAGGAGATGTGGCCAGTGGGGCTCTGGGGTTTGTTGTGTTTGTGTTCTTTTTTCTTTTCCCAGCCCTTATCTCCCGGCTGCCTGATGGCAGGAATTTACTGCAGAGCTCCAAGCCCTGCCCTGCTGGCCCAGGCACAACCTGGAGTAACACTTTAAACCCTGAGGAGCTCTGTAGTAGTTGGCAGATTCTTGTGGAAGAGGATTTTTGTGCAGAAGCCATGCCCAAAAATATTTTTCAACTTTTAAAAAGGCATTCATTATAAATTCAGGTGTTTTAATCAGAACTGGTGTTTTCTGAGGCATCACTGCAGTGTTTCCTCTCTGGAATTGCTGAGGTTTTTAGCTCATGGCTTGAGTTCTTCAGTTTGGGGAAGCAGAAAGCCTTTGGCTGATATTTTTTAGTTACTTTGGTAGCTGAAGAGTGTGTGTACATATCCACACAAAGACATACACTTAATAGATATAGGAAAAGCAGTGTTTGGTTGGAGCACTAAGCATCTGTTGTGCTTCAAATTCAATCAGCAACTCACCATCTTCGTAAGAACACCCAGGACTGTTCACAGTGAGTGAGTATTTAATTTTATAAAGGTGCACACCTGGGGTGTGTGTGGGCATGTGAATCCAGGACATACTTGGACTTTGCTAATTGTGTGCTCCTCATACTGTGTTAAACCCCAGAGATTTTAGTATTGCTCTGTACTGTGCATCGTGACTTTGGCATTTCTGAGCTGTTCATTTTGGCAGTAGTGCTGGTTTTTGATCATTTTTTCAGTATTTGAATTGGCACCTAGAACCAAGAGGAATAAACACTCCCAACTATTTTAAACTACAGCTATGATTTGTTTTTTAAGATTGGATGAAAGTCAGTTTAAACCTCCTTTGTGCCAACACTGGAATAACAAGTAAGAAAAGAATTACCCTTTATAAAACAGTGACTGTAAAGAATCTGCAAGTGAATTGTTTTGATTAATTGGTACCACCTTGAGCTGATGGGACTTTGTATTAAAATTGATTCCTTACTGTAGGGAACAGATTTTTCCTTGATAGGTGGTGGTGTGACTGCAGCAGTGCTTTTGCTTTAGAAAATTGTCTGTGTCGTTGTCTTTCATGCTCTCTGTAAAATGCCAGCATAATTTGGTGTTAATCCACCTGGATTTTTTCTTATTTTCTTGCTCCATAAGAAAAGACAGAGCAACTGGAATGGTGATAAACACGGGAGAGGTGATGGGAGGTGGGAGCAGGGAGCTGGAGCAGGACAGGCAGAGCCCGTGGGGTTGATGCCTCCTCAGGGAGTTCATTGGTGATAAAACGTTTGGAGGAGTGGCTGACCCCCTGAGGGCTGTGCAGCCTCAGAGGGACCTGGACAGGTGGGAGAGATGGGCAGAGAGGAACCTTTGGAAATCCCACAGAGGCAAAGGCACATCCTGCACCTGGGGAGGAACAACCCCAGGCAGCAGCACAGGCTGGGGCGACCCGTGGGAAGCAGCTCTGTGGAGAAGGGCTGGGGTGCTGGGGCAGGAGTGTGTATGAGTCCAGGGGTGGAATTTCAGAAATCTGGTGTCCTGTCTGAGACTGAAGGCTTTGGAGAGCTGCAAAGACAGCCAGAACAGTTGCAGCTATAAAAGCCAACAGAGAACAGTTCTTGTGGTACAGAGAATGAGTGTTAAAGTCAAAGGCAGGATAGGAAATAATGTGAATTAGGGAAAAGAGATGGCCCTGGTCTCCTCTGTAGGTATAAGCCTACACTAATTTTGGTTGTTTTGAGTTTTCCACCCAGATCTTCCCCTATCTCAAAATTTGGCTTTAAGAAATGCCGTTTTTACCTCTGGCTAGAAGCCAGGTGGACACTTGTGAGAGAAACTGGTGCCAGGACAGGAAAATCCCACTGAGGGCTGCTATTTCCAGTTGAAAGGTTGGTTAGACTCAAACACTGAGGAGGCTTTATGCAGTCTGTGGGGAGGGAAAGGAATGATTCAACAGTGTTTCCAGTGAAGAAAGTTATTAACTGCTCCTGGCCTTGTCCCTTCATCTTGGGGGAGCAGCTCTTCAAATCCAAGCAGGCCAAACCTGAGCAGCTCATCTAAGCCAGGTGGCATGAAAGGAACTTCGGTGTGCAGAAGAAAATAAGTTTTGTCTCTGGGCGAACAGCTCGGTGCAGGGTTTATCTGCGGCTCTGCGCTCCCGCGGAGCCCGAGAGCAGCCGGGTGCTGATAACTATCAAAGAGAGCTGGGGCCGGGTCAGGCAGCCTGTTCCTAACCCAAAATACAGCATTTAGCCCAGATGAGAACCTGAGATGGGGCTTTGGGATCACAGCCTGTGATCATTGTGTCTTGTACAGCACTCCTGAGATATTCAGAATTTGTGCTTTTGCTGCTGAGCCTGATTCCCGGCAGGCTGGGGCCGGGTGGAGCAGGGAATGCTGAGGGGGCCAGGACTCCAAGGCTGTTTGGGAATTCCTGTTCAACCCTGCCAGCCTGGCCTGGAGCTGCACACCCCAATCCTCCCACACTGAAATGAATCAAAGCTGTTTAGTCTGACTGAGCAACCAGCATTCCTGGGGTCAAATAAAAATTCTCTGTGAAGCAGATGCAGCAGTTCAGCCCTAAGTGCCCAGCTTGCTTCAGGTCTCCAGAGCTCACTTTTTTGTGCAACATCAGCTTTTGAAAAGTCAAAAAGAGAAAAGTAATTAATAGATAATAACTAGATTCATAAAAAATCAAGACACTGAAATAACACAGTTTTATTCCCGATACCCAGCAGGCAAAAGTTTATTAAGGATCTGCTGGAGCTTCAGCTGTTTTCCTACTTAGTCCTGCCGAGGATGTGTCCAAACCCTAAATATGTTCTTCTGCAAAAGGGTGACACAGGGTTTTTCCTGTTGTTAAGACCTGGAAGACTTTGAGGTTTATAAATATAAGGGGGAGTAATTGCAAGTTGCTGTACTGTATTTATATTGGTGCTTTAATAAGTAGTAAGTCATTTAATAAGTAATAAAGTAATAAAATTACAGATGGACATGATAGGAAAATAACTTGCTGCAGGAAAAATTCCTCAGGACAGCTGGTTATTCCCAATATCTACCGCTGTAATTGAGTAAGGAGAAATGGACAACAAGCCATGTCTGATTACCAACATGCTAATGTTGTGCTCTCTTCCCCAGTCTGCTCTCAAAAGATCTGGGACTGACAAAGATGAAGGAATTTGAAGAGCTGTTCTGGTTATTTCAGAGGAAGTTTAAAATGGAGAAGGGATTGGAGTGATTAGGAGGCTCTCATTACCCATCATTTTCAGTGCTGCCTTTTGTAGCAAAAATGACAAATGTGCCCTGTTGGTGTTGTGTTGGTGTTTAGATTTTCTGAGTCCCTCAGCCCTGAGCTGGGTTCCCATCCTGGCGGAACTGTCCTGCCTGGTGCTTGCAGGATGCCCTGGAACAAACCCTCTGCCCCACCATCCACAACGAGCAGAAGGGCATGAGGACAGTGCTGCGAGGATGGGCAAGGAGGGGCACTTTGCTTGGGGAGAGTGGGGCAGGAGAGGCCTTCAGTGGCCTGGCAGAGATACTCCGAGTTTTTATTGGTTTCCATACAACAAAAGGCTTCCCCTTCCCTCAGAGATACGGAGTGATGCTCTTTGCCAGCTCCTCCTTTCTCTCCTGCCTTCCTTTGCCTGCTCTTTTTCCCTCCCAGTGTTTCCCTTTGCCCAGGGCAGCTCCCAGCCAAAGACCCTCCCCTGATGTTTTTTTTCCCCAATCCAGGGGCTAAAGCAGCCCTGGATGAAGTTGTGGAGGCTGGAAGTGAAATGTCACTGTAAGATCTTGCTCCATTTGGGTTTCAGTCCCTTCAGAGCTTTGCCTTCAAGGGCAGGAACATCTTTTCCTCCCTGGGAACTGGAATTGCAGTGTGTGCCATGGATCCCAGAGGGGCATTCCCGAGGCTCCCAGGCTGCTGGTCCTGCCGTGCCTCCCAAGGGAGCTGTGCAGGGCCAGGGGACAAGGTCCAGTAGCTGGGAGGGCTCCCAGAGTAGACAGCAAAGGCTGCTTTGCTGCACATTCTCCAGCTGGAAGCAGAGGGAAGAAGGGAAGGGAGTCCCTGACAGAATCCCGGCATGCTTGTGGCTGGAAGGGACCCTGCCCATGGGTTAGGATGCCAAGAGGGAGAGACACCTGTGCCCCAGGGAAGGTGCAAGTGAGACCATATGAGGGCAACAAACGGATTTTATTGGACATGCATTTTATTGAACAACGAATGGGAGGGATGGGATTCTAGAGGATGTGTGGATGTGTATTTTAATTTGATATTCTTCTTATTACTATTTCCTATTTCATCTTCTTCATCTAAGTCTTCTTCTTTTCCTTCTTTTTAATTAGTTCTACTACTCTTGCTTCTTCTTCTTTGTCTTACTCTTATTCTTCTTATTACTATTTTAATTTTTCTTCTTATTTACTACTACTATTTCTTCTTCTTTATCATATTCTTCTTATTCTAATTAATCTTATTCACTTGTTATGCTTATTCATTTCTTTTTCATATTCTTATTGCTTACTACTATTTCTTCTTCCTCTTCTTCTTCTTCTTCTTCTTCCTATGCTCTTATTATTCTTATTCAACTTACTATTTTTATTAATATTCTATTCCTTTTTCTTCTTCCTCCTATTTACTACTGCTATTTCTTCGTCATCACAATATTCCTATTCCTATTCTTTTTTCCTGTATGAGGAGTTTTTCTTAATTTTTGTTTGGTTTTTTTTTTTTAACCCATTACTATTTCTTAAAGTCAACTTGCATTTGTTGAGTCAATGTCCTGCAGCCATGTCCGTTGCCTTTGGTGCCACCAGGGGAGGTTCAGATTCAATATCTGAAGCAGTTTTTCCTTGGCAGAGGCGTGAGGCACTGGAAGAAGTTTTCCAGGGCGGTGGTGGAGTCCTTGTCTCTGCAGTGTTCAGGAGCTGTGCAGATGTGGCCCTCGGGGACGCGGTTTCGGGGCGACGCTGGCTCTGCCAGGGTGCCAGTGGCAGCGGGTGCCCGGCAGGGTCTCTTGGTGACTCTCTGGGCTTCCCCGCCGAGCGCGCCGGCACCGAGCGCGCTCCACGGGCGCTGCTTGGGGCCGGCCACGCCGGTGACTTTGGGCACCGGGGAGACGCCCCCGGCACGGCCCAAAGCAGCCGGGGCAGCTCAGGCTGCGGGGCCCGTCCAGGCCGAGGCCGCCCCGGGCCGGGCGGGCGCTACTCCCGCGTCCGCGGCGCCAGGCAGCGGCAGCGGAACAGCGCCCGCAGCGCCCGCAGCGCCCGCCTGAGGCGGCCGGGCCGCTTGCTGGGGGCAGCCGGCTGGGCAGCCGAGGGGCCGCGGGGGCTGCGCGGGGCAGGCCCCGGCTCCTGCCAGGCCAGCACAGGACAAGCTGCGGGTCCCGTGGCGGCTCGGCCTCGCAGGGCAAAAAGCGAGGCACAGAGCGGCTGCCGTGCCCGGCGCTCGGCCCAGGCCTCCCGAGGGACGGGCGCCGGGAGCCCGTCTGCCGCAAGAGCTGCCAGGCTTCGGCGCCCGCCTTCTTCGCGCAGCTCGAGGACGCCGAGTCCGTCCCAGGCGGCGGCCTTCGGCAGCGAGGGCGGGACCCCGAAGCTGAAGATGCACGTGTATTGCCAGGTGCTCTGTGTGAGGTCTCTGTCGCTGCCATCTTCCTCTATGGAAACCTCTCGGTAGATGTACTCTTCCCACTCATTGAGCTCTGCGTGGCACGGCTCTGGCTCGATGCCGTCATCCCCATCAGAGGGGTCTTGGGAGCTGCTGACCTCTCCTTGGGACAGCTCTGGCTTTGCTGCACCTTGGCACTCTTGGGACAGCTCAAGCTGGGTGTGGTATTGGCAGTCTTCATTGTCTCCAGCTGAGGTCCGCTCCTCGCTCCCTTTCCCTGCCAGGAGTGACCCCCTGTCTGCCTCCTGGCCCCTCACCCTTCCTTCGCCCTGCTGGGACAGCTTTGGGTCATTCCCCTCTTCTTTGCCTTGGGGCAGCTCCTGGATTTTCACTCTCTGTTCCCACTGGTAGAGCATTTGCTGTGCCCCATCTCCCCACTGCACGCTCACACCCATCTTCCACGGGTTCAGCCCTTGGTGACTCCACACTCCGCACAGGGACACGTCCTGCACTGGCCCTGCTGGTACCCACTGGGACAACTCACGGCCTGTCGCCTCTTCCCACAGGCGAAGCTCTTGGGGCCGAGTGTCTCTCCCCTGGCAAGGCTCCTCATCCATGCCAGGTTTCCTCTCCGCCTCCTTGATGACAAAGGGCCCCTGCTCCTCTTCAGTGTCTCTCTGGGGCCTGACTGAGGCACTCTCTGCCCCCACCAAGTGCCAGCTGAGGGTCTGGTCTTGCAGCCCACTGGGCACAGGGGTGGCTGGCTGGGAGGAGTTGGGGTTTGCCTTGTCCTCTTCCATCTCTGAGGTCCTGTAGCACAGAAGGATCACGGGAGCTGCTTCCTTCTGCTAGAGTGGCTCTCACCGGACTGGGCACTCCAATGTTCTGTGCCCCTTAGATACCCTCGGCCAGGGCTCTGTGATGTCACAAGGGTCTCTGGGCACCCCCATGTTCCGCATGGCCAAGGGCCCTGACATCATGCACCTGTGTCACAAAGGGCTGTACCCGGCGCCCCTTCAGCAGCCGAGCCTGCACTGAGCAGGCCCTGGACTTGGGCACTTGTAGCCCCTGGCCTCTGTGAGGCTTTGGCCACGGTCCCACTCAACAGCCCAATCCCCACACTGCAGAGCCCTGGCTTTGGCGGGTGGGCTACTCAGGGCATGAGCCATTGGCCAGATGGCCGCAGCCAGGGACTTGGGGGCATTGGCTCCATGTGCAGCTGCAGGCCAGGGACGAGGGGTGTCCCTCAGGGCTCTGCCTTGGCCCTGGGGCTCTTTAGTGGCGTCCCCGATGACACAGGCAGGGGCTCGAGCTCCCCCTCAGCACGTTTGCAGGGGACGGGCAGCTGAGCGTGGCAGGGGCACCATGGCCGGATTTGGCCGTGCACAGGGACCTGGGCAAGCCTGAGAAGTGGCACAACGAGAACCTTACGAGGCCTCACAAGGCCAAGTGCCGGGTGCTGCACCTGGCCTGGGGCGATCCCCAAGTCCCGGATTCATCCAGGCCGGAAGAGACCTTCATATCCCTCAGTTTGGCGCTGCCTCCCTGGCCGCTCCCACCACCTCCAGAAGCAGCACTGGCTGGGCCTTGGGGTTTCTGGTGCCCTTGCCCACTTCCAGCAGGGCTGGTGTAGTGGGTTGACCCTGAGTTGATGGACAGTCTTTTAGACTAATGATGCTTCTCACAATTTACATATTTAAACCACACGGAAACGCGGGAATTCCTTTTGTTCCAGCTTGCCTGCCGGAAGATGGAAGGGGACCTTGGAGGCTCCGGGCCCCGCCGGGTCAGGGCCCCTGCACCCCCTCCTTTCCCAACGCCGCAGCACAGACCCTGTGTCACTGCTGGGGGGGAACTGTCCCAGAGCCGCAGGCAGCTAAAGCCAGCCATGGAGTGCCACACAGCTAAACCCATCCGGCGCGGCTCCCTGGCACCGGCGGGTCCCTCTCCTCTCCACGCGGGGCCGGCGGAGCCAGCGGGAGCCGGCGGAGCCTCCTGTCTGCAGCCAGCACACTCCGCGCTGAACTGAAGAGGACACCACGCAGCCAGCAGCACAAAGGGAGCCAGGCTTTCTCCACCGTAGAGCCCGAACAAGAACACTCTTCAACGTGGCGGCTTCGGAGCCAGAGAGAAGAGAAAGTGAGTCCTGTGGGACGGAGCTGGAAATGGCGACGGGAGAAAAGAGGGCGGTGCCGCGATTCTCGCGCGCAGCTTAAAAAACTTCCTGCAGGCCGTGGTAAGAAACTGTAATATCACAGACTGTTTGTCTCTTTGATCCATTTGGAGTACATGGAGGGATGGAAAGTTCACCCGTGGCCCATGAAAATTATGAAAAGTGCCTGTGCCAGGCTATATAGAAGTACTGAGAGGCTTTTAGAGACCTCCTGTCACAAAAAGAAAAAAAACAACCCAACCCTTTGTGTTCAGGCCAAAGTAATTAATCCTTAAAAAGATTAATAACCCCATGTGAAGGCCCATGTCTGGCAGTGTGAAGGAACTGTGAGATTTTTCAGGGCAGAGATGTTTTACACCACAGCAGATTGTTTCTTTCCAGGCGGGTCTGCTGTTGGTGGCACTTTGGGAACCACGTGATGCAGAAGAAAACCCTTTTTTCCTTTAGCATAAGAAAGAGACTCTTCAAGAACTGCAACACTGACTAAAATCCCATGTTCTGCTTCCTTTCTGTGAGTTGGGTAAAAGGAGGGAAGTGCTGGAAGAGAGGGGAGGTTTGCTTGAATTTCTTGTTAATTCTTTTTACTTTTAATTCTGTTGGTAATAAACTTTTTCTTTGTACAGCAACTGTTTAAGTTTGAACCTGTTCTGCCTCACAGCTCGCTAGTTTTCCTCAATATTTTCTTATTTTCCCCTTATGAAAAATAACAGATTCTGTGTGCTTGACGCTCAGCTGCGTCAAACCACGACAGGCAGAGCCCTGGTGCCCCCCGTCTGAGTGATCCATGTTTGGATCCAGTGTCCTGGGTTTGCATGGCCAGGCTTTGGAAATAGGGGGCCTCCAGGGGTGGCTTCCTTGAGCAGCTTCCAGAAGCTTCCCCCGTGTCCGGCTCCTGTTCCGCCCTGCCCCTGAAGGCGAGGGTAACCCAGGGTCTGGTTCATGGCTCCCCTGGGGCAGATTAGAGTGAAACAACAGTGAAAGATCTGTGTTCATAAATATATCTCTGTAGGGTTTATTTCAGAGCAGTTTGGTTGCTGTGTGAAGGGGGTTTGGAGCCCTTTTGGTTACCATCTCCAGTAATATTAAAAGCATAAAAGTAACACTTAGGAAATGTATAAGGGCCAAGAAAGTATGAGAGTAGAAGGATACACAGTCAGCAGCCCTGGATCAGCAACAAAACTTTTGGTTTTGGTTGTTCCAATGTCGCTGTCCTTGGTGTAAGTGATGGTCCCAGGCTGGATCCCGTGGGGGCTGGGGAAGCCCCGGAAACTCCAAGTTCGGTGGGTCAATACAGGTTCAGGTTTGGGTGAACACCCAGGTACCTCCCCCGGGGGAGTTTTGCAGTGTCCGATGTCACACTGTGGATCCCGGGGCACTCTGGGGGCTCTGATGGTTTATGGCCCCTTCTAAGACATGGCCCTGCCCCTCCCGGCAGCGCAGCTGAGCCAGGCATGGCCCATGCGAAGGGATGGCAACCTCCAGGCCTCTGTGTGCATGTCCCGGGCCTGGCCCGGGCGGGTTCCCAGAGCTGGGCCAGTTGTGTAAGGGAGGGCGCTGCCCTGCTCCAAAGCCCTGTCCCACCTGGCCGGATCTGCTTCCCATCGGCCTCTGCCCTTCCCTGGCTCCAGGCCCGGCTCGGCCCCTCCGGGCTGGGTGTTCCCCCCCTGTGCCCCCGGGCGCTCCCTGTGCCCACGGCCAGCAAAGGCCCCGCTGCTGCTGCCGGTGGCCAATGGTTTGAGCCACTAACCCGGAACATTTCAGTCCCTCACAGCTCTGCACCCCAAAAGCCGAGAGGGATCGAAGGCGCCTCAAAGCGACTCCATCCCACTGCAAACGGCTCAATTCCACCTCAAAACAACTCCATCCCACCTCCAAATTTTGGGGTATCCCCTGTGCCCAAACTGCTCCCAGTTGTAGATGTTCCTGTCCATGAACTTCACCCAGTTGTTGTCATCAAGGAAGTGCCAGTGGGCTTTTCCCCAGGAATGGAACACACCTGTGTGGGAGACAGGTCGGGGGTGCCCCCCTCCAGCAGCCCCCAGCACCCCACAGCAGGTTGGGAGCTCAAGGGACCCCCCTGGACACCCCTTTCCCACCCCTCTCTGCCCCATGGCCGCCTCAGCACCAGCTGCTGGGTGGGGAGGAACCCCCCATGAGACCCCCAGGGAGGGACAGGGGTTTGGGGACCCCCCTGTGAGGTTCTGCCCCCCCGAGAGCCCCAGGGAACAGCTCAAGAGATCAAGTGATGGGGAAACAAAGGGACTCTCATGGGAAGCCCTTTCCCACTGTCCCCCCGGCCCTTATCCCCCTCTCAGACACCTTTCCCATCGACCCCGCGCCCCTCCCCACTCACCCGAGAGCTCCTCGCCCGCAGCCGGGGGCTCCCAGCACCCAGAGTGGGGTGACACGGGGGGGAAAAATGAGGGGCCCCATTCCTGATCCATCCTGGGGCCGGTTTTGCTCCCCCGATCTCAGCTTCCCTGCGGGGTTCCCCAGAGTCCCTCCCCACTACCCCAATAAACGGGACCGGGCCGAACTGGGACGCTTTATTTGGAACACTGGGAGCAGCCGGGTGGGGGCAGAGTGAAAGTGGGGCTGGGGGGGACACACGACCCCCCCCAAAATCAGCGCGGGGATGGAGCGGGGGGTCCCGGCCGGGCCCGAGGCCACGGGGAGGGGCTGCGGCCGCCGGCGGCTCAGGAGCTCTGTGGGCAGAGCAAAGGGGGTGACACCGGGCTGGGGGGCCCCGGGGGGGCACACACGCTCTGGGGGAGGGGGGATGCGATCCCCGGGACCCCCCATCACCTTCTCGAGCAAGTGAAAGCCGAGCCACAGCGCCAGGAAGATGAAGCCCAACACGAAGTCCCCAATCCCCGTCAGAATCTTGCTGCGGGCAGTGTCCGCTGGCATCTGTGGGGGTCCACAGGGGTCAGGACCTCTCCAAAATGCCCCCAGAGAGCCATCAGGACCCCCTAAACCCCTCTTTTTTTCATCCACAATCTGTCCAGAACGCCGTTAAACCTTCCAGCACATGCCAAACCCACTCTCATCCCCTCCAGGACTCCACAAACCCCATCCCAGTTGCTCCCTGCCCTGCGAGGATCCCCCAAACCCTCTCCCAGCCCCTTTGCCAAGGCTAAAAGGAAGGGTGGATCTTGATGGAATGCCCAACACCGAAAAACAGGACAAGAGATCGGCCTAGAAGCACAGACAGCTTCGGGCTGGGGTGTTCTGAGAGAAGTGAGCTGCCCTCGTGAGAGGGGAGTGGATTGAGAGCACTGGGGAGGGCACTGGGAGGGCACTGGGAGCGACTGGGAATGGAGCGCGCGGCACTGGGAGGCCGAGTCCAGCACGGGGCACTCGGCGCTGCGGGTCTGCCTGGCAACTGATGAGTCATCAGAGAGACGCGCTCTGATTGGCTGAGGGGCGTCAGCGCCACGCAGGGCTGGGATGGACACGCGCGGGGGCACTGGGAGAGACTGGGATGGACTGGGATGGACTGGGAGGGACTGGGAGGGACTGGGACACCTCAGGGGAACCTGGAAGGACAAGAGGCCCCGGGGATGGGCACCAGGGGGGCTGAGGGGCTCCAGGCTCATCCCCAGGGCAGGGCCCGAGGGGACTCGCTCTGCCCGACGTTCTGCACCTCTGCGGGCCGCGAGCAACGGGGCAACGATGTCGCGGTGGTGCCGGCAGAGCCTGTCCGCCAGAGCCCGTTTGTACCCCAGTCTGGCTGGATGGCTGTTCCAGCACTGCGCCTGTTTCTCCCCACACGGGCTGTCCCCCACAAACAGCCCCACATCGCTGGCGAGTGCAGTTGCTGCTCCCGCTGTCAGATGCTCCTCTGCACCAACCTCACCCGCTCGGTGCCCTTAATGAAGCGACACTCGGACTTCATCATCCCCTGGAACACCCCTGTGTGTGCGGGACACAGCTCAGGGGGTGCCCCCCTGCAGCCCCCAGCACGCCCAGAGCTCCGGGAGCCACCCCGGATCCCCGCTCCGCACCCCCTGTGCCCCACGGCCGCCACGGGACCCTCCTGCCCGTGCTCTGACTTCCTCTTTTCCACCCTTCTCCCTATTTCACATCCCCTCTCCCGCCATTTCCAGCCGCTCCCCAGAGGAGTTTTGGAGTCCCATTCCCCCCTTTTCACCCTTTCCACTCTTTTCCCCCACAATCCCCCAATCCCCAGCCCACTCCCGCTCAGTTTTCGGGTCCCATCCTCCACTTTTCCCCACTTTCCCAGCCCCTCCCACCCGTTTCTCCCCCTCTCTTCAGCCCCCTCCTGCTCTTCCTTTGAGGGTCCCCTCCAGCTCTCACTCATTTTAGGGGTCCCATCACCCCTTTTTCCCCTTCTCCCCCCCTTTCCCATCGTGTCCCGCCCTCCCCCCTCACCTGAGAGCTCCACGCCCGCAGTCGGGGGGGCTCCCAGCACCACCAGTGCCACCAGTACGGCCCCAGCTGCCACCACTCGCCCCATGGCCAGCGCTGGCCACGATTTTGATTGGCCGAGGGGCTTTAGGGATGCTGCAGCCCCGCGGTGGGGTTTTTTTGGAGGGGGAACCTCGAGGTGCGGGGCAGGTGGGAGCTCAGCTGTGCCCAGAAATGTGTCCCCAGGGACGCGGGATCTCAGGGGTGCCCATGGCCTGGGGTGACGCTGGCCCGGTGCCAGGCACCCACCAAAGCCACTCTGTCCCTGCCCCCCGCAGCCGCACAGGGGAGAGAAAATGGAACCGAGGGTTCCTGGCTGGGGATAAGGACTGGGAGAGATCCCTCAGTAAAACCCGGCATGGGTACAACAGGCTCTAATTAGAGATACTAATTAAATTGATGACACCAAAAAAATAACAGCAGGAGAATGAGAAGGAAAAGACGACCCTTAAAAACACCCTCCCCCCCCTCCTTCCTCCTTCCCAGGGGCTGTGGGGGCATCTCTGCATCCGGCACCTCCATCTTTGGAGCTGCCAGGGATTGGCTCTGCCAGACATGGAGAAAGCTTCGAGATCCATCTCTCAGAAGCCACCTCTGACCCAACCCCGCTACCAAAACCAGGCTGTGCAAGCACAATAGAGCCCCAAAACTGGGGACCCAGGTATCCAGGAGCTCAGCTGCACCCCAAAATGGGGATGAAGATGTCCAGGGGCTCAGCTTTGCCCAAAAACGAGGCCCCAGCTGAGGGCATTCTCTGCTTGGCTGAGCGCTGCCTGAGGGCTGGGGCTGCAGTAAGGGAGACACCCTCCTCCAGCGGGGATGTCCCGTAAACGGGGGACCCCCACAAGCCCCTCACAACCCCCGGGGCTGGGCTGGCCCTGCCTGGATGCCGGGAGACACCAAAACCGCTCTGTCCCTGCCCTCTGCTACTGCACAGGGACAGGAAATACAAGGAAAGGCCCAGGAGCTGAGAGAAGGAGCGGGAGAGATCCCGCCCCGAGCCCCGGCATGGGCACAACAGAGCCAGCCTGGGCACAGGGAGGGAATTTATTCCCAACCAAATCCCAGCAGCACAACGAGAAGGCAAAGAAATCTCTCCAACACCTTTCCCCCCACCCAGCGCGGATCACCTGGAACGGGGGTCACCAGGGCTCTGCCCCACGGGGGTCACTGGGGATCATCCAATGCCGATCCTCCCACGGGGGATGGAGCTGGAGCAGCGCACGGAATTTCCCTTAGTGGTGCCTCCCTTGGTTTTGGGTCAAGGCAGAGCCCTGTGAGAAGCTCTTCCCACACTGGGGACACTCGTAGGGCCTCTCCCCGGTGTGGATGCGCCGGTGGCTGATGAGACTGGAGCTTTGCTTGAAGCCCTTCCCACAGTCGGGGCAACGGAAGGGCCTCTCTTCTGTGTGAATCCGCTGGTGCACAAGGAGAGTGGAGCTGGTCTGAAACCTCTTCCCACACTCAGAACACTCATAGGGCCTCTCCCCAGTGTGGATCATCTGATGTTCAATCAGGTTGTAGCTCCACCAGAAGCCCTTCCCACATTCCCCACACTCATGTGGTCGTCCCAAGGTGTGGATCACCTGGTGTTTCATCAGGTGGGGCCTCTGCCTGAAGCTCTTCCCACATTTCCCACACTCGTAGGGCTTTTCCCCAGTGTGGATCCTCTGGTGTTCCCTCAGCTGGGAGCTGTCTCTGAAGCCCACCCCACATTTCCCACACTCATAGGGCCTCTCCCCAGTGTGGATCCTTTGGTGGCTGACCAGGTGGGAGCTCTGGCTGAAGCTCTTCCCACATTCCCCACATTTATAGGGCTTCTCCCCAGTATGGATCCTCTGGTGTTCCCTCAGCCTGAAGTTCCATCTGAAGCCCTTCCCACACTCCAAGCACTTGTGGGGCTTCTCTCCACCCTGAGGCTTCTCCCCCAGCTCCGAGCTCCCCCTGGATCTCCGGCCGCCTTCCCGGCACAGGGGGGCTCTTTCCTCCTTAGATCTCTCTGGGCTGCGTTTGCAGCCCCTCCTCGTGCCGCATCTCCGGGTCTTTTCCTCCTCCTCCATCCGGCCACGCCTTGGGAATGACAAATCCTGGTTTGGGGGGAGAAAAAAGGGGTGAGCGCCTTGGGCTGGGGGTTCCTTCTGCCCAGGTCCATCTCTGGGAGTCTCCAGGGCTTTTGCGTCCATAAAAACCCCAAACCACCACAATTCAGCCCAAAAAACCCTCTCAGCACTTCCCCCTCTCTGATCTCTCCACTTTGGTGTTCTGGGGCTCTCCTTTCCCTGGCCTCATCGGGGTCCCGTGGCTCCTGGGGTTCTCCCCTCTCTGGGGTCCCGCTCAGGGATGATCCAGGGATTTTGGGGGTCCCAGGGGTCCCTTCTCCCCTGATTCTCTGCTCCAGGCTTACAGCAATCCCAGGGGTCCCCCCTTATCCAGGCTCACCCCATCTCCAGGCTGCCGGGGGTCCCCCAGCTCCGGGATCGCCCCTCTCCCCTCACCCCACCCCGGGCTCCCGGTGTTCCCCTCCACCGCTCTCCTGGGAGGCCCCAAGACCGATTTCCCCCTCCCACCCTCGCACCGGGATGGAGCCCCCAAAATATCCCCCGAAGGGGCATTTGCGGCTCAGCTTTGGGGACCTGCAGGATCCAAACATCGCCCCCCCTCCTCTGCCCCAAAATGAAACCCTCCCAGGGACCCACAAAGAGATTTGGGGCTCCATTCCAGAAGCTGTGAGCTCCAAACACCCCCCAAGAGAAAACGCCGCCTGGGGACCCTGTCACGATCTGCTAATACAAGCAGGGGTTGTGATGGTTCATTTATCGATCTCAGAGTGTAAAAGGACACAAGGGATTTCAGTTTTAATCAGAACAGTGCACCTTTATTAAGTGCCCACAGCACGGTAATGTGATAGAGGAGAGAAAGGGAGAGAGATAAAGAAAACAAAGTAAAAAGAGTAGAGAGGAAGGGGGTGGGGGGGAATAGCTACCAACGGATGAGACGAAGTCCTCGTGGTCTCCTGCCAATAGATTTGTCTTCTTTCCGTGGGGAGATCTCGTCTCGGTTAATTTAGAAAGTCCCTTTATAGCCCTTTTCAGAAGCAAGGGGCAGCTGGCCAAGAGCTGGGGAAACCTACAGCCGTTGTTATGGGGCCCGTTGCTTTGGGAAGCAGGTACAGGACAGGTGTACAGGACAGGTCATTCCTTTCCGCTTCAGCGCAGTCCTTCCCGCCTGGGCAGCGAGAACGGCGCAGTCCATTGTGACCTGCATCAATTTCCAGACACTCCACCTCAGCCAGGCCAGGCCTCCTGTGTTCAGTCTCTGTCCCTGGCGATGATCGTGAGGCAGATGAGGGATCTTCGGACCGTCTCTTACAGACCCCCCGAGAGATTTGGGGCGAGCTCCCCCTCCCCGCTCACCTGCGGGATGCTCCCGGGGCTGCAGCGGACAGAGCGGGCTCCGACCCCGCGCTTCCCCTGCTGCTTTTCCTCTTCCTGCTCCTCCTCTGCCTCTCTCGCTCCTCTTCCTCCGGCTCCACCTCCCCCGCCTCCTCCTCCATCTCTCCTCCCGCTCCTCCTCCTTCCTAATCCCGCCTCCTTCTCCTCCTCTCTCCGGGCCCTTCTCCCGCTCCTTCCTCACCATCTGGGGATTTTTTGGGGGAAGGGCGTTGTCCCAATCTCCTGTTTTTTCAGGGTTGTTCTCCTTTCCCGCAATTTTTGGGGTTTGCAGTGGCCAAACTCCTCTTTTCCCATGATTTTAGGGCTCTGGGTTTTCCTCAACTGCCCTGTTCCCAGGATTTTGGAAGGTGCTGGGAGTGCCCCCCCCCCCCCGATTCCAGGATTTTTAGAGACTGACAGTACTCAAACTCCTCCTTTTCCACCACTTTGGGGTCTGGGAGTGCTCAAACCCTCCTTTTCCTGACATTTTGGGGGTCTGGGAGTCTAAAAACCCCCATATGTCCAGGATTTGGGGAACTGGATGTTCCCACATCCTCTTTTTCCAGGATTTTGGGAGGTTGAGGATGCCCAAACTCATCTTCTTCCAGGATTTCGGGGGTTTTGGTGTTCCCTAACCCCTCTGGTTCCCTGGATTTTGGGCTTTATGTGTTCCCCAACCCCCCTGTTCCTGGGATTTTCAGTGGTGGCAGTGCCCCAAATCCCCTTTTCCAGCATTTTAACTCCTGGAGTTGCTCAGTCCCAGATATCCAGGAGCTCAGGTGCACTCCAAGATGGGGATGAAGATGTCCAGGGGCTCAGCTGTGCCAAAAACGAGGCCCCAGCTGAGGGCATTCTCTGCTTGGCTGAGCTCTGCCTGAGGGCTGGGGCAGCAGCAAGGGGGGACACCCTCCTCCAGCGGGGACATCCCGCAAATGGGGGACACCCACAAGCCCCTCACAACCCCCGGGGCTGGGCTGGCCCTGCCTGGATGCCGGGAGACACCAAAACCGCTCTGTCCCTGCCCTCTGCTACTGCACAGGGACAGGAAATACAAGGAAAGGCCCAGGAGCTGAGAGAAGGACCGGGAGAGATCCCGCCCCGAGCCCCGGCATGGGCACAACAGAGCCAGCCTGGGCACAGGGAGGGAATTTATTCCCAACCAAATCCCAGCAGCACAAGGAGAAGGCAAAGAAATCTCTCCAACACCTTCCCCCCACCCAGCGCGGATCACCCGGAACGGGGGTCACCAGGGCTCTGCCCCACGGGGGTCACTGGGGATCATCCAACGCCGATCCTCCCATGGGGGATGGAGCTGGAGCAGCGCACGAAGCTCTTCCCGCACTCGGGGCACTCGCAGGGCTTCCCTTAGCGGTGCCTCCCTTGGTGTTGGGTCAAGGCTGAGCTGCTGGAGAAGCTCTTCCTGCACTCGGGACACTCACAGGGCCTCTCCCCGGTGTGGATGCACCAGTGGAGGGTGAGGTGGGAGCTCTTTTGGGGGGACTTTTTCTGTGGGATTTCAGAGTTTAACGCAACCAGGTGTTTGCAGTAGCCAAACTCCTCTTTTCCCATGATTTTAGGGCTCTGGGTTTTCCTCAACTGCCCTGTTCCCAGGATTTTGGAGGGTGCTGAGAGTGCCCAGACCCCCCCCGATCCCAGGAGTTTTAGAGACTGAGGGTACTCAAACTCCTTTTTTCCACCTTTTTGAGGCTCTGGGAGTGCTCAACCCCCCTTTTCCTGGAATTTTGGGGGTCTGGGAGTGTCAAAACCCCCCCGTCTTGGGGTGACTTTATGATGTGTATCCCATATCGCTGCCCTCTGCCCAGAAATTAATTCTTGTGCCTTTCTGTACCGGTTTGGCCAAATTTAGAAATATATCCTCTGAGAGAAGGCACAACCACCCCTCCCCCACCAGGTTCAGGAAAAAAAAATTTTCCTCGAAGGAAAGTGAAGAAGATAAAACTATTTATTTAACAAACACACGGGAAAGGAAAATGAGGTTAAATGGTAAAATCTTTCGCTGTGGAGGAAAAACCTGGGATAGCGTTAGAGTCCTCCCTTTGGTCTCCTCGGAGCTGGGGCTTGGCCCAGGGCCAGGCCCTCTGTGCCCGATGGAAAGTCCTCCCGATGTGCTCTGAGGTTGAAAGCAGTGCAGTAGCAAAGGGAGAAAATCCAGAATTCTAGAGAAGGAAAAGCAAAATCCAACTCTCAGTCTCTCTCTCCGGAGAACCAGAAACTGAAAACAACTGGCCAAAAGCTGACTGGAACACAGCAAGCCGGGTGCTTCCTCGCTCCCCTGCCGCAGCTGGGGAAAAAAAAACAACCTCCTATCTTTATGTGACCTTGAACAAGCTGCAAACTGCTTTGAGAAAGTTTTGGTCAGTTTTTTTTTCCTTCCCCCTCTCAGGCTCAGTTTAGAGGCATAGAAAGGCACAAAAAATTAATTTCTGGGCATAGGCAGCGATATGGGATACACATCATAAGGTCACCCCAAGACACTTTCTATGCCTCTAAACTGAGCCTGAGAGGGGGAAGGAAAAACTGAGCAAAACTTCCCAAAGCAGTTTGCAGCTTGTTCAAGGTCACAGAGAGATAGAGATTACTTTTTCAGCTGCGGCAGGAGAGCGAGAGGGAAGGGAAGCACCCGGCTTGCTTTTCTTTCCAGCCACCTTTCAGCAGTTTTTTTCCTCAGTTTTTTGAATGTTTGTTTTTTCTGGGACTTTTTTCTTTTTTCCCTTTTCTCTCTGCTGGACAGTTTCAACATCAGAATACATTGGGAGGACTTTCCATAGAGGCCTTGGCCCTGGAGGTGGGCCCACCACCCTGTCCCAGCTCCAAGGAGGGGGAGAGAGAGATCTACGGAAGGACTCTGAAATTTTCCCAGGTTTCTCTCAGCAGATCAAGAGGTTTTATTATTTAGCATCATTATCCTTTCCATGTTTGTTTGTTAAATAAATAGGTTTTATCTCTTTCAGTTTCCTTTGAGGAAAATTCATTTTTTCCTGAACCTGGTGGGTGAGGGGTGGTTGTGCCTTCTCACAGAGGATGTATTTCTAAATTTGAGGAAACCGGCACACAGGAGACCCCCATGGAAGGAAGAACACCAACGCCTCCTTACAAACACATGCTCTGAATCTGCTCGGACACAGCCACACGCACTTGCACACAAGCAAGTGACAGCACAAACCAGCAGCTCCACAAAATGGCACTGACTGACACACACTGCTGCTCAGCCAAGCTCCTGCTCAATTCCTCAACTTCCAGAACAACAACAAAGCCTGAACAGAACCATGGATATCGTTTCCCAAACAAAAGGGGACAATGTTGAGGCAGTTTGCACATTCTCCCAGAGCTAATTAAGGACATGAACACCTGGCAGGAGTAAAAAGGGAAGTCGAGAAGGGGTCTCAGCAACAGGGGACGGATGGTGTTGGTGTGCTGGGAAGGGATTGGTTGAAGGGAGTGTGCAGGAATATGGTTAAGGCAAACAGCAGCAGGAGGAATCTATGTGGTAAGAAAGGAAAAGGAAGATGGAAAAGAGGAGGAAGAGAAAAATAGTGAGAATAGGAATGTTTACAGCACCATTCCCGATCTTACCCTCAAAAAGGGCCAAAACCCTCTAATCCTCAGGGCCAGCTACATCTCTTTGTATCCCCGGTTTCCGGGACAGGGAAACAAGGAGGTCAGTATTTCAGGGTGTTTCTCTGTGGTGGGGAGCAGCAGGACAGGGCAGCACGGGCTGGGGGCCTGTGGGGAGCTGTGGGGCAGGGCCGGGGCTGTGGGGCAGCCGGGGCTCAGCGCCGGGCACTGCCTGACCCCAACACCCCCCGGGCAGGGCCGGCAGTGGCCCCCGGCCCCCAGGAGGCTGCGGGATGTGGAAGGATCAGGATTTTCCTTCATCGATCTTTTTTGGGTCACGGGAGAAACAAATGATTTTGCAGAAAGCTCAGCAGCTGTCAGAGGATGAGCACCCACGGGCACTGA
The DNA here is from genome assembly GCF_041296385.1 of Aphelocoma coerulescens. Lineage (NCBI taxonomy): Eukaryota > Metazoa > Chordata > Aves > Passeriformes > Corvidae > Aphelocoma > Aphelocoma coerulescens. The sequence continues at coordinate 1,108,794 of NW_027184061.1, read as the reverse complement.
GGGGGCTGCAGGAGAGGCACAAGAAGCCCCTGCAGCACTTGGCCAGAAAGGCTCAGCAGGGCAATGCAAGAAGGGATGAGCAAAAGGCCAAGGTGAAGGCAAAGGCCATGGCAGAGTTTCTACAGCCCCCCAGGGATGAACCGCAGGGCCCAAGGGGGCCCCAGCACCCAGGGGACGGCGGCGGCCACAAGCACCTGGCACAGGCATTGCCCTCCTCGGCACGGCAGAGCCCACCCAAACAGCCCCTGGCAAGGAATCAGGGGTCCATCTGCAGGCCAGAAGGACACTGCAAGCACAGACAGCAGCACCCTCAGCACCAGCAAGTCCACCCCACATGGACATGGATTGTCAGGGCTGGCAGAGCTCCCAGCAGACCAGGGACCCACCGCACCAGAGCCCTTGAGAACATTCAGGGCGCGTCTGGATCGAGACGAGGCCGCTCCTGATGGACACAGGGGCCTCTCAATCCACTCTGAATCTGACACCTAAGGGGGGAAACTGTCAAGAAGTTCCTTGATTATTCAGGGAATAAGTGGGAAAGATTGGCAGGTGTGTTTTATTCAACCACTATCAGTAGATGTGGGGGATGGGTTTATGTCGCTGTTATTCCCTACAGAACGGTGAATCACGACATAGATCCAAGACATGACTAAAACAGAGCTGAGACCTCATTTAATTAATAGCTCATATTTTATAGTGTAGTTTACAATAAAGAAATTACATGATTGGTTTATTCATTCACCACCTCTCAAGGTGATGAGCTGAGCAGTAAAACACCCATTTCCAAATATTATTCTCACAAGACTGAAAACAATTTTAGAGTTCTCACAACAACTAGCAGGTGTAAAAATAGTTTACATTCTTGCAAACTGTTGTCCATCCAGTTTGCATGACAATGAAAGATTTCACAGAGAAGCTGTGAGAAGCTGGATTTCTCTGTTTCTCAGCTAAATCATGAAAAAGGAAAACTTCAAAAATGCTACAGAGCTGGAAAATTTCTCTGCTCCTGCCTTTTAGCATCCACAGGTTTGAAATGCATCAATTTCTGTTTGTTCCTAATTGTGATTGCAACTTACTGGGAAGGGATTTGGTGGCAAAAGCAGGAATACAAATTAACATTGTAAAAGGAGATACAGAGGCTAATGCTGCTGTACCTTGGTGTCAAATGTCTGCAAAGGCCTCTGCTGAAGGGAACCCAGAAGTGTGGGCAGCCCCACGGAAATAGGGAAAATCAGATATGGAGCCTCTCCAAATTCCTCTGAAGCATCCAGGACAAGTGGTGTCTAAAAGCAATACCCTGTTCCAAGGGAGGCAAGGAAGGGGTTACAGCCTCTTACTGAGTCCCTGCTGCTAAAGGCAGCGCTTCCGGAGCCAGGCATCTCTCCCTACAACTCTCCTCTCCTGCCAGGCAAGAAACCCCATCATGGACACCAGAAGGAAAGCACAATTTTCAAGGCTTCAAAAGCAGATTAACTGAGCCTCCTGCCCTGGCCCTCCCAGACAGGGAAAAACCATTTGAATTGCATGTGGATGTTAAACAGGGCCATGCCAAAGGAATTCCTGGGCTCAAATGTTTCACCCAGTGGCCAGAGAGTGGCCTCATTGTCTGCAGAATTGTGCAGCCCCGGCTTCAATGGCAACTGAGGCCTGAAAACTGACAGCAGCAGAATCTCTCATTGTTCCAGCCTGGCATCAAGGTAAAGCTTGGAGTTAAACCAAAGGAGCTTCTAAATGGATGAGCAGCGCTGGGTTCTTACAGAATGAAACTTGTTGGATGGAACAGGAGGATTCAGAGTTGAGGACAGGGCAAGGGTTGAACCCAGCCTCCTGTTTGAACGGCCCTGGACACGGGGCTGGCAAGAAACCCATGGCTGCAGTCAAGTGACAGAGCTCCAGAGCCGGCCTAGGAGAGATTTACCAGACATTCCCTGGCCTGAGGGAGAAAAGGTGTTTAGGGATGGGTCTGCAAGGGCAGCAGAAGGGAAAAGAGTGACAAGACACGCTGCTCTTAAGGAAAGGGAATGAGACAAAGCGCAGCTCAGCGCCCGCATGCTCAGCTCAAAGGGCCGAGCTGGGGGTGCTTGGAAGAGCCTGGCACTGAAATGCCCTGAGCAGGAAGGCTTCAATATCTTCTGCTAACAGCATGGCAGCTCACAGCGGGGCAGAAGCATTTCCAACTGCTTCAGCAATCCCTGCATCAGTTCTTAAGGCATGTTTGGAACAAACAATTCCAAGATATGGGATTGTGGAAGCAATGGACTCAGACAGGGGAACTCATTTTACAGGAATGACCCTTCAGGCTGTTCTGGCTGCTTTAGGAACACAGTGGGACCTCCAAACGCCCTGGCATCCCCAGAGTTCGGGTCGGGTAGAAAGAATGAATGGGGAAATAAAGAAACACCTTCTGAAACTGCTGAGAGAAACCAAGATGCCACGGGTACGGCTGCTGCCATTGGCTTTGGCAAGAAGAAGAGCCAGACCCAGGCCAGATATTCAATTATCTCCCTGGAATCCATGTTTTCAATTCCTTACCCTGGTGTGGTAAATGAGTGAATGATAAATGTTGTCGTTCACATATATGATTCAAACATTTAGAAGTGATGATGGATTGTGTAGAAATAGTGTTACAGTATAATGTAGTTAAGTAGAAACAAGATTAAGGTAAATTGTAACTTTGAAATAGTTTTAATATGTTAAGAAATGTCTTAATAAACACATGGTAATAAATGTCTTTTGAGCGGAGAAACTACAGAGCCAGGAATCAAGACATCTTAGAGAAACAAAGAAGATAAACCGCATGCATCCCAGGAAGATTGTTACCTCATCAGAGCTCACACCGCCCAAGGGAACTGGCAGCTGCAAATGAGGCTGGAGACTGCGGAGGCACCGGAGAGAGGGGGCCTGTCTGCAGTTCTGAAGCGATCCAGAGGACTGAGGCGGTGTCCTGCTGGGGGAAGGGGCAGAAACGGGACAGGGGGAAAGGGGAGGGAAGTGTAAATTCCTTTCTGGGTTAATGAATATGTAACAGTTCAGGAGAGTACTTAAGCCCACAGTAAAATGAATGGAGGGCGCCTCTGGCAACATTGCCAAGCGCCCCAGGCTGTGATTTGCCTTTGTTCTACTAATAAATGTTCAATATTACATTGCTAAAAACTTAGCTTTTGTATTCGTTTTCTTCAGCCTTGATTCTCATACACTAAAAAGGTTGTTGGAGAGTTTTTGTTCCCCCCCCCCCCGCAGTTTAGGTGACAAGATTACATCATTAGAAGGTTTTTTCTTAATAATCCTACTTTGACATTGTCAGTTGGGTCTGGGCCAGGGGTGTGAGAGTCAATTTATAGTCTCAGGAAAAGAAATAGCGAAAATCTTTATTAGTTTAGGGGTTTTTTTATGTATGTGTGTGCGTGGCTGTTAGTGATGGCAGAATTTTGGAATGGGTTTTTCGATGTTCACCTGTAGGTTACATTGTGCAAAACTGGAAGATCTTTAAAGGAGACCCTTTAACTCATAAACAGTTAAAAAAAAAAACATGAAAAAAAAAAAAGGGAAAGGAGCAGCTTGGGGGCGGGGGGGCGGGGGGAGGAGGGCCCATAGGTGAGTCACCTGATGGCTGCCCCGGAGGAGAAGTTTCCTTCCAAGCAGCCAGCAGAGGAGCTTTAGAAATGCAAATTATCTCTGCTGCGGGAAGTGTGCACAATGTCCCAGGCTCTCCTTGCCTGCCAGAGGAATTGGGCTGATTCCCTCTGCCCCTCACCCCAAGCTCTGCCTCCCTGCACAGACGGAATTTGCATCGCTAAAGGCAGAGCCCGCACTGAGCATCTCTGACTCTGCAACAGAAATCCCTGAAGCTGCAAAGGAAAACAGCAAACGGAGAATGTTGGGAGAACTTCACTCACAAAAGCGGGGGGGAATCATCCCTCTCCCCACTCCAACATCTGCTGGCACTGTCTGGGTTATACAGGGTGCGTTTGACCACTGGGCTGCTTTTGCTGCCACAAGGTCAGCGAAATCACTTGGGAATCCAAGGATGTGATGCTTTCATCAGAGAAAAGAGGTCAATTGATGCATCCCTGGCATTTCTGGGAGCACCCAAAAATGGGGAAAAGATGAACGGCCACCAGAACAAATCCTACAACACCATGGAGCAGCCCCTGGGAACCCAAACAAATTCATACCAGGTGCCAGAGAACCCAGTGATCATTTCAATGCATCATTAGATTACAAGCTGTCCTCCAAACCATAACCAAGCACACAGCTCCAGCTCCTGACCTTCGCACCCACCAATCCACTCCCATGAGCAACGCCACATTTCACCCTGGGATGGCATCAGATTCAGCAGAAGGACCAGGAGGTTGTGGAAAATTAAATTACTCAAACTGCCCTTGTCAAAGAGATGGCCAAGGAAAAGTGGTGAAACAGAGAACAAAGGAAAGAAGAAAGCAGCTCATGTACCGCTCCAAACGTGGAAAGGATGGGAATGGGACACGTTTTCGTGGTTCCCTGGCAGACCATGGGTTAAACCAATGCTGTTTATCCTCTCAGGTGCTACAGCAACTCTCATCTTTTTACCATGCACCACACCTTGCTCAGTGCAGCTCATTCAGCAGGGGATCAAGGGCATGCAGGTGGCAGCCAGGCCTCCTGACCCAGAAACGGCTGCAAAAGGACACAGAATGAGGTCACTGAGAATAATCCCAAAACCAAAGAAAGCCCAGGAAAAACAGATTAAGGCATTTTTAAAGTTTGTAAAGAAAAGTACTGAAAAAATAAGAAGGGGGGATTGAAAGGAAAAAAATGAACGTGTCTTTAGAAACAGATGCTGTGAATCCCATTGGAGATAGGGGCAGGGACTTGGAGGTAAGGATGTAACAAGAGAAACCATAAAATTTCAGAAAAGTGTTACTAGCTGACAGAAACCGCGGCTCAGCCAAGCTCCTGCGAAATTCCTGAACTTCCCGAAGAAGAACAAGGACTCCACAGAGCCATGAATACCGGATGTTCTACAAAGTGGGGGTGCACATTAAGGGGCACATGCAGCAGGCGCACCGGGAAGTCTGTACCTTCCAAGGACCTCAGCCACTGCGGAAAGGGACACGGAGATGCGGCCGGGAAATCGGCATAAAAAGGAGGCTGCGTCCTCCAACACTTGGACAGAGCCCACGGGAAATGCCCCGTGGCCTCTCCCTTGGTCCAGGAATAAAGTTCCTTTTACAGGACTCCTCCGGCTCCTCTGGGCACACAAACCTCTGGCCACGGGAACTTTCCCGCACACTCCCGCCGACGGGGCAGCCACCTCTGTCCTACCCACAGCAGCCGGGACGAGCCAGCGCTGCTCCGGCACCGGCTCCTGCCGAGGCAGCAGCGGCAAGGAGAGCGCGGGCAGCCGCTCCCGCAGCGCCCTCACGCCAGGGCGAACACGGCGCCCACACGGCACAACGAACCCGCCCCAGCCCCCTGCCGCCCCCTCCGCCCGCAGCCAGCGCCGAGCCCCGCCAGAACCGAGCGCGGCTCCCACCTGCGCTGGGGCCGCCTCCGAGCTCCGCCGCCGCCTCACCGGGCTCCGGCCGCCGCCGCCGCTCCCGGGCCCGCACAGACGCTCCGCCAATGGCGCCTCTGCTGCGCCACGGCCGCCCTGCCGGCGGCTCCGGGCCCGGGCTGCTCCCCGCTCCGACCAATCAGCGCGCCAGAACCACGACTGACGGCAGCACCGCCCAATCGCAGCGAGGGGCGGGCTCTGCACACGGCCCAGCCTCGCCCCGCGCTCCCAGCGCCCCCCGGGCTGCGTGAGGGGAAAGCCGCAGCTGAGGAACAGCCCTGGAACGGGCCCGGCCCGAGCCGCCATTCAGCTGGGAAGGGAAACAAAGCTCTCCGCTGCTCCCGGCCCGACTTGCCCAGCCCTGCGTGTTGGCTGCCTCCGGCTCCTTGGGAAGCCCTGCAGCCTCCCGACTCCCGCCCCTAATTCGGAGCATCGGTGCATGGCTTTGATTTCGTTGTTCAGGCTTGGCTATGGGCTCTCCTTGTCTGCTGCATTTTCTGGGTTCCTCTTGGAGGCTTTGAGCAACAGGCTGTGCCCCGGGAGGATCCTTTGTGCTCCTTTGTGACAGAGGAGAACCTTCCAGGCGGTTCTTGCGGGAGCTGCTGCTGTGATGTCACGGGAACGCTGCCGCGTCCTCGCCGTGTTCCCGTTGCTGTGGGCACGGAGCCCTCAGTGTCCAGAGCGGCTCTGGGCGCCCGCTGGTTGCCGGAGGATCCTCCTGCCCGAGGCATTCTCAGCAGCCAGCCCAGCCCCTGCCGGGTGTCCTTCTGTGCTTGCAGGGGTACACTCTGCCACGTGTGCAGCACGGCCAAAATGATCCAGCAAGCGGTTGCTGCAGTTTGCACTCTGTACTCTGTGGCTTATTCGGGGTATTTTTTAGCCCACTTGGCACGTAAGTCGAGGTTTTCCCTGGCTGCAGCGTCGGTGCCATCGGGCTTGCTGTGTGCTTTCTGTTCTCCCACTGGAACTGAGCTGCCTTTGTAACCAAATTGCCATTAAGACACCGCTGGTTTGGGAGAGCTCCTGCCAGCAGCTGCAGCTGAAAAAGGGGGTGTCTGCAGCCAGCGGGGCGTGCACAGCATTTGCAATGGAGCCGGGGGGGTTCTGTTCCCTCAAGCGCAGAGTCTGTGCCAGCAGAGCCTGGAACTCCCTGCGTTGGCTGCTGTAGCCAAGGGCTGACAGCCCAGGATTCTGTGCTGTTCTCTTGCTTGCTGTGCGAAGGGACTGTGGCTCCTGGAGGGATGTTGTGGAAGCAAAATGCTCTCTCGGGGTGTCCTTGCTCCGTGGGAGTTCCCACCACGGGCAGGTTTTTCCTAACAGCATCTGCTTCGTGTTGCCTGTCCCGTTGCAGGGCACCTCACGCGTGGATCCCGAGCAGCTCCTCCTTCGGTGAGTGGGAAAGGAACCTTTGGTGGTTGGAATTGTGCAGAGAGTTGTGAGCTTGGCGTGTGGCAGTCGAGCGCCAGCCTGGGAGGCTGAAGGAAAGTTCCTGCCAGTGTCTTTGCAGCAGCAGCAGTAGCAAAGGGATCCCTGGCACTTTTCTCCTTCTCTGCTGAAGAGCTTTTGAAGAGCTGCAGGTCTGGTTTTGCAGGCAGAAGATTGCTTGCTGGCTTTAGCCACGGTGGAATATGGAATGCCCAGCAATAAGTGGCAATGTCGACTTTAGCCCATTCCTAGTTTGAACAGCTCTGAATCCCATTTCTGCTTAGTGCAGCTGGATGTGTAGCTGAGGATAAATAAGGCGATAACTGAGATAGAACTTCCCGTCCCTCACGCTACCATCTGTCCACAGGGCACAAAAGCAGCATCAGCTCCTCCTCTGGCTCCCTGTGCTTCCAAAGAGGAGGCCAAAGAGGAGGAAGACAGCAGTGAACTTCCTGCTGTTCTGGGGGATGATGGTGAACTTCCCTCTGTCCCGGGAGACCACAGTGAACTTCCCTCTGTCCTGGGAGATGAGGGCAAACATCCCATGGTTCGGGAATACAACAGTGAAGCTCCTGTGGTGTGGGGCGAGGATGGTGGACATCACCCGGTGTGGGACGAGCACAGTGAGGCTCCAGTGGCATGGGAGAAGGACGACGGACATCTCCCAGCGTGGGACGAGGACAGAGGACATCCTGTGATTTGGGAAGAGGAGGCTGCAATTCTCCCAGCATGGGAAGAGGACAGGAAACATGCCGTGGCTTGGAAAGAAGACCAGGAACCTGCTGAATTTTGGGAAGAGGATGGGGAACCTCCCTCTGCTTGGGAAGAGGACACTGAACCTCCCTCTGCTGCGGGATCCTGGGCTGAACATTCTGACAGCAGCACAGCCCTGCAGCCAGAGGGCAGAGAGGAGTGGTGCCTGATGCAGCTGAGTACGTCTGCTGTGCTGCTGTGTGCCAGAGCAGGGTGCTGCGTGTGTGTCTCAGCATCAGCTGCACCCAGGCTTGCTGTGCAGCTGAATGTCACAGAGTCATTTATTGTCCTTGCCCAGCTGAGAGCAAGGGGCTCCCGGCCCCAGGGAGTGGGGCTGCATTTTGGCCCTGCTGCAAGGCGGGGTCTCCATCTGGGAGGGAGCGTCTTCCATGTGGTTTCTTTCAGGGAGCACCGTGAGCGTGGGGGAGCCTGCCGAGAAATACCTGGAACTGGAGCAGGTTGGCCAAGGGTAAGTGCACGGCAGTTACTTCTGCACAAGCAGGGGCCAGGTATTTGCTGGTGCAGGATCAAGTGAGAAGCCAGGCAAGCTGCAAACAGCTTCAGACACTGGGCCACGATCCTGCTGTCTCTCAGTCCTGATCAGAATTGGTAACTGTGGTCAGAAGGCACCGTCAGAGGCCCCTGAGCCTGGCAGTGTCCTGCCTGCAGCAAGGAGCAGGACCTGGAAGATCTTCTGTCCCTGGAATGTGATTGCCTGAAAGAGCAGCTCACCATCTGGTGACTGTCAGAAAACAGTTCTCAAGAAGATTCCTTTCAAATATTTTGCTTCCAAAAATATCCACTGCTCAGGATTATCAACATAACAGTTTAGAAACAGAAACCAGAGATGAACTAATAAGTGCTCTTTTTAGCACAGGTAGTAAGCCCTGTACATTCAGTAACAGACACAGAGCTGCTGCACTGGGGGGGAAAATGCATCAGCTGCCTGATGGCAGGGCCCTTGTGGATCCTGCAGCTCATAGGCAGGAAATGGAAAAGGATGAAATACATTCTTTTCCAGTTCTTTAGACACCTGCTCCCACCCTAGGTTTTGAATTACTAAAGTAATTCAGTGTGGACATTTGGGATTTGCTCCAGCCCTTTTCCTTCGTGTTGGGCCTCAGTTTTCTCTCGCACACCTTGCGAGGCACAGGGCTGGTGGCTGCTGCGCTGCTGTTTGAAGGGTCGATGCACCCAGGTGTTTTGTAAACGCTGCAGGCAGCAGAGATCTCCTGTCTGGGCTGGCTTTCACTCCCAGGGCCTAAAGCGCTGCTTCTTTCTTCTCTGCTGTTCTGTCTCCAGGGCTTTCGGAACCGTTTATAAAGGACTCGACAGGGCCACTGGAGGAGAGGTCAGTGTCACCACGCCCAGCGCGTCGGGCAGCTCTCGAGGGCTTTCCCCTCTTCTGGGAGCTGTGGCTGCAGCTTTGGGGGGCCAGCAGAGCTTTCCTGCACAGGCTGTTCCACTGAGGGCACAGCAGTGTCAGCCTGCAGAGCACGGCTGCGACAGACTTGAGCCTTCTGAAGTGCCCAAAGGAATGCAAGGAGGGCAGCGGTGTCTGTCAGAGCAGGACACGCTGGCTTGGTCTTCATATCTGAAAACATCAGTGCATCAGCTGGTGGAGGCTGAGGCCTAATTTATCTTCATCCCAGCCTTGGACAGGAACACTGTTTAGCAGTTTTTCCATCCTGCGTTTCATCTTCAAAGGATACCTCAAGACCTAATGAAGGAGCGATCCTGCTTGGCATCAGTTTGGGGTTTTAGTCCTACTGCAGCTGTTCCCAGAGAGAGGGAGAGGAATGAGAAGATGGATGTGCAGAGCAAAGCTCTCTCCTAAACCCTGCAGCTGTGTTTGGGTCTGGTGTCAGTGACAGCCCGTGACAGGGATCATCTGAGCAATGTTTGTGCGTGTTTGCTCTGTTGTGCAATCCCAAACAGAGCAGTTGTGTTTGAAATCATGACCAAATCCCCCAGGATTGCTAAAGGGTTCCCGGCTGTTTTGCTCTGTTTTCACAGAACCAGAATTACTTCCTGCTTGCAAAATGTGTTTGAATGATAATGAGAGTGGTGGTAAACTAAGGCGGTTTGAGAAAACTGCAGGTGCAGAGAATGCTGTGAGAGCTTTGAGGCTGAGAGCTGAGGGCCCATTTCTGCAGAGCTTCCAAGGCCAAATGTCTCTGGCCCTGTGTCCTGTAAGCGGCCCCGCAGCGAGCAGAGAAATGGGCTGTGGGAATGTCACTTGCTGAGCCCGGGTGTCCCATCCCAAGGCAGTTTGGCACAGCCCGGCTCCGTCGCTCCACAAAGACTCGCTCCGTGTTTGCTGCGGCCTCCTGCCCCAGACTCCTGCAGTTCAAGGGCTGCAATGTCCTTTCAGGTGGCCATAAAGAAAATGAGTCTCAGAGGGCAGAACAGGGAACGAGCTGTGAATGAGATCCTCGTCCTGAAGGACAAGAAGAACCCCAACATTGTCAGCTCTTTGGACAGGTGAGTGCTTCAGCTCTTATCCCGTGCACGGGCCCTGCGTTAATCTCTCCTGGCATCCGCAGTCTGTAGCCTGTTTTGAAAAAGCCTCACCCGGCCGTAGCTTCCCAAAACAACAGCCTGTGAGTTCACTCCCTCCGTGTGCTTTTGTTGCTTTGGTTTGGTTTTTCCTTCAAGCTGACCCAGTTTTCTGGGTCTTATGACAAGTGCTGATAAACCCTGGCAGAAATTATTTCCCTTGGCTTCTCCTTCCCAACTCTTTTCCATTGCTGCAGATGCCAGGAAGACCAGGTTCTTGTTTCCAGAAATGCCTCATGTGCCCATTTTGCAATGGCCTTGCCTGTTTCTGAAGGGACTTTCTGCAAGGTTTTCCAAACACTTGACCACTTTTGTCCTAAGTGCTGCACGGCCCCCTGCCCTGGATAACTCTGGAAGTTGTGTTGCCTTGTTCTGGAGGGAATGGTGAAACTGCTGAGTTCAGATGCTGAACCAGCTGGGGGCAAGTGTTGTGGTTCCACATTGATCTGGGCTGCTGCTAAACTGCATTTTTCACTTGCTTGCCATCTAAGGCCTCTCCTTTCCCACAGGCGTCTCCTTCTCCTTTAGACTGTGCAGATCCCAAGGACTGTGCAGCCTGGCAGGAATGTCTCTGCATCGGATTCTGTCCTCATTTACAAGTGACCTGGAAACAAAATTCCACTCGAGGCTTTTCCATCAGGGAATTGAGCAGTGCATGTTCATCTCCATGCCATTGTTTGCCTCTTCCAGCTTCCTTGTTGATGAAGATCTCTGGCTGGTGATGGAATACATGGATGGAGGAACTTTGCAGGACGTTGTCAGACAGACACGCATGGCTGAAGGAGAGATGGCAGCTGTCAGTCGGGAGGTGAGGGATCCTGCTCGTGCTTCCCATGGCTTGGACACAATGCTCCTTCCAAGCAGGGCCTGAGAAGAGGAGTGGCTCCATGCTCAGAGCTTTGTTTCTGTGTTATTTTTATGAGCTGGAGAAGAAAGAGCCTCTGAAGTGAACGGCCTGCCAGTGTCACTGCACTTCCACTCTGCTCTTGTCCTCTTTCCTGCTGTTGTGGGACTCTCTGTCTTTTTTGATTTGATTTGCTGTTCTCAGCTTTGCCTTGAACCATTTGCCCGGAGCTTGTCTGCACTGCACTCCTGGCCTGTCACAGCAAAGCTGCTGCTGGCAGAATTCTAAACTGTCCTTTCTTGTGGGATTGTGTATTCCGGCCATTGATTTCCACCCTCGTGTTTCTTGCTCTCTCTCAGTGTCTGCAGGGCCTGGATTTCCTCCACTCAAACCGGGTGATCCACAGAGATCTGAAGAGCTCCAACATCCTTCTGGCAACGGACGGCTCTGTCAAGCTGGGTGGGTGTTCCTGGTCAGGCACGGCGCTCCCGGGCTGCGGGTGTGGGGCTGCTTCCCAGTGACGGCCAGAGCCCCACAAGTGCTGCTGGTGGCGGTGCCCGGCCCCTGCTGCCAGCTGAGAGCGGCTGCCCCATGCAGAGAGCTCAGGAGAGGAGCAGGGTGTCAGCAGTGGCTTTGCTCTGGGTGTGGCCCTTGCAGAGGGGCGGGAGAGTTGGAATCTGAAGCTTCAAGGGAATCACTAAAAGCCACTGCATGAAAGCTGAGGGTTCCTTTAAGGGTCCACTTCCATCTTGCCTTGGCTACAGCCCTGCGGACTTTTCCAGCTGGATTCAGCAGTGCATTCTCAGACTGAGAGTGGGCAATCTTTGTGCTTGGTTTCCTCATTCCAGCTGCCTTTGACAGTGTTTGTTTCTGTCCTCAGCTGATTTTGGCCTCTGCGCTCAGCTCAGCCCTGAGCAGGAGCAGTGCAGCTCCATGGTGGGCACTGCTCACTGGATGGCCCCAGAGGTTGTGACCAGTTCTCCTTATGGCCCCAAGGTGGACATCTGGTCCTTGGGCATTGTGACCATCGAGATGGTGGAAGGAGAACCTCCTTACTTCGAGCACACCGCAGCCATGGTAAGAGGCAAATTTCCCAGAGTTTGCAGAGGCCTGTGAGCACAGAGGGACCCGCCCTGGGAGGAGCAGACGGAGGGCTCTGCCCATCGGGAAGGGAATTCCCAGAGGACTCCAGCCTGAGCACAGACAAATATTCTGCAGTCTCCAGAATTTGCTTTGGGTTTTAAGTTGTTGCAGCTCTTCTGTCTGCAAGGATGACCTGAAAACATGAAGCCAGAGCATCAGCTCTAACCTTATCTTGCAGAAAACCCCAGACCAACCCCAAACCCCACACCCAAACCCAACAAGTTTTCTGAAGGAGTTTCTGAAAGAGGTTCTGCGAGATGAACTCCCCCTGACTCTTCTCACTGGGAAACTTGTCTAAAACATGGAGATGATTGTTTAACATCCCCATAGTCTAACATATTTCTTTCCTCGCCCAAGCTACTTTCTCCATGTCACCAAGGCTGAGCTTTCAGCAACCCAAACCTTGGGTTCCTTGCCTGGCAGTTTCTGGGATGGAACATCTTGAATGCATTTACTTGAGTGTCAATGGCACTGCAGGGATGCATTTGATGTAAGAATCCTTGGAAATACCACAGGCAGGCCACAGTGACTCTTGCAAATGGCCTGTAAAGCTGGTGTCCGTATTTGGAGAAGCAAAATGGGTTATTTCTGATGGAGGTTCCAACTAACAAAGTCAGCCAATGACATTGGCTCTCAAGGCAAGACCATGTGGATGTTGGAATGGCTGTGGCTGCAGCAGCGTTTGGCTTTTTTGGTTGGCATAGAAAAATGAGCTCTGATCAGCATCTCTGCCAGGGAGGAAAGTGTCCCTGGAGACTGGGGCTGAGAAACCGGGGTCGCTGTGAGCACTCGTGGGTGTGTGAAGGAAGCTGGCAGAGCTTTTTCAGAAGTGTTTGCTTTCCGCGCAGGCTCGCTGTCTGATCCGGCAGAACGGGACCCCGCAGCTGCAGGAGCCCAGGCGCCTGTCGGCTCTGCTGCGGGACTTCCTGGAGTGCAGCCTGGAGCCGGACGAGGAGCGGCGCTGGTCTGCCCAGGAGCTGCTGCAGGTGGATGCGAAGCGGCTGCAGGGGAAAGAGCAGCGCGAGGGAGGGGTTTTCTCCTGGGGCCCCCTCCAATAGTGTCCAGTCTCGCTGCTTTTCACATGAAAAGCCAGCAGAATCCTTGCCTGGTTTGGCTTGGCAGGGTCCTTTGCAGGTCATCTGGACCAGGTGCCCCGCAAGGAGCAGGGACATCTTCAAGCAGATCAGGTGGCTCCGAGCCCTGCCTGACCTGAGCCTGGATGTTTCCAGGGAGGAGGCACCTCCCACATCTCTGGGCACCCTCTGCCAGTGTTTCCCCACGCTTCTGATAAAAAAATTCTGCCTCAGATCTAATCTGAGCCTGCTTCCCTCTCCTGAGTTTCAAACCATTCCCCATTGTCCTGATGCAACAGAGCCTGTGAGGAGCTTGACTTGGGAAAGTAACAGTTGATTTCTTTCTTTTTCATCCTTTGGGCAGCATCCATTTTTATCATCAGCCAAGCCTCTCTCCAGCCTGAGCCCTCTGATCGCTGCAGCAAAGCAATTGAAGGAGCAGCGGAGGATGTGAAGCACCTGGGGACAGCTTTTCGTTATAGTAGTTAGGACAAGTGGATAGTTACGGTAGTTAGCACTGCTAGTTAGTTATGGTGGTTAGGACAGCCTGGTAGTTATGGCAGTTTTTTGAATAAAAGCTCTGTTAAACCTCAAGTCCCTTGATGTGTCCCTTCCTTGTCCCCCCGTGACTCAGCTGCCCGGAGCAATGCGAGGGGAGAGCGGGCCCAGCCTTGCCCAGAGCTGAGCCCCAGCAGAGCCCCGGCAGAGCCCAGAGCAGCCTCAGCATCGGCAGAGTCAGCCTGGAAGGAGGCGCCTGGAGCCTTCTCGACTGCAGCCGACTCTTGTTTACAAACCGCGTGGGGTGGGAAATGCCACTGGTTCTGCAAGAGGGCAGAGGGGGCCCGGGGAAGGCCCAAATGCGAGGGACAAAACCCGCCCAGTGCTGGAGAAAAACCACGCCTTTTTCCCCTCCCATGTCGGCCAAAACATTGAATCCTAAACCGAGTCAAACGGGGCAGGGGAGGAGCCCAGGCCCTTCCATCCCTGCAAACCAAAGCGTCCCTTGCACGGCTCTGCGCCTCTGCGCTGGTGGCCCCGTGGGTGTTGGTTTCTGTCGGGCTCGCTGCCGCCAGCCCAGGGCCAGCCTGGGACTGAAGCCGACTAGCAAAAGCTCGTATACAATTAATCACCTTACAGTACCACAAAATTCAAATAATCCTGTTATTCTGAATCATTTTCTCTCACTGCAGTCTTCAGGCGAGACACAACTGCCCTGGGCAAAAGTCTGGGTGCGGAATTTACTCACTAACCAGTGGGAAGGCTGCATGAGCTTATCGTTTGGAGTCGTGGGTATGCTTGCGTTTCCACAGATACTGGGGTACGGTGGCTACCTGCAAAATGTGTTCACCCTGACCTACGGCACCAGAGGCAGAACAGGCAACCTCCAAATGATGACCAGAACGCCAACCATCCAAATGGCCACCAGAATGTAGATCATCAGCCTAATGACTCTTCTGATGATGACCAGGATGTCAACCATCAGGCAGATGGTCCTTCTACAAGCAGAGACTGGGATGGTCCTCCCACAAGCAGAGACTGAACTTTAAATTTCTTGTTATGGAGTCAGATCGTTAAAGCCTTAAGGACATATTTAGAATTAATAACTGATGTAAATTTCTATTTAGGATTAATAGTAGAGTTGTTCTCTTATCAAACAAAAAGGGGGAATTGTAGATACAAAAATGCTGCTAGCAAGGATTTTCTTGCTATTTTCTAAGTCCGTGAGAGACGTTTCTCTCTCACAGAAGAGGTGGCAGGGAATGCAAACAACCAAACTACCTGCAACCTTGAAAAGTCTTGTTTATGGTACAGTAGAAAAATATTTTGACAATGGATGTTTTAGGATTTTAGCCAATCCCCAAGGGGAGGCTGATCCTTTGTCCAATTAGACTCTGAAGAAAAAAGTCTATAAAAGAGTTTGTAAAATAATTAAATAAATCAATCTTGCTGCACAATTCCTGCCTGCTGGACCTTTTCTCCTCCTCTTCCCTATGGCTGCGGGACACGGTGATACACCCTAGGGCCTAGGCCTGTGGTAATAGCTTTCTGTTCAAGTTACAAAGCATTTTAAACCTTTCTTTGCAGAGTATCTTAATACATATCAACCAATAAGCACCATACACAATACTTTTACATTTGGCTATAGCCAAATAGCTACTACCATTACCATATTATAGTCATTATTATCCAATCACAAGAGTAAGCAAGTTACAATTAAAGCTTACAATGGAAAGTTCTCAGACCTTTCTTCCACCTGCCACATCGACATTTGTTTGCCGGTGATAGCTCTCTCTTTTTGGTAAAAACATGTTTTCTATTTACTTATGCTCTTCTTGAGACTTATTTACTTGGTGAAAAACACGTCTTTGTTTGTTGTCACATACCTGTGTTCTAATCATAAAAATCTCCTTCCAGCTCATCTCCAACCTTTGCCTTCTCAGTTATTCAATGATCACTGGTTCAGCAAAACACCTTTTCTCTACATCAAAACTTGCTTTCATTTCTATCTCACCCTCAGTTTCTACATTCAGAGATCTTTCTGCCAAGCCTACATATCTGTGAAACTTTCTTACCAAACTTTCATCCTCTCCAACAGGGGACTGAATGCCACGGACAGCGATTGCTGAGAGTTGGAGATTCCAAACGCTCCAAGGGGCCCGAGGGAACCGCGCTGTGGCCTCGGGGCCTCCCTGGGGCACCGCGGGGACCCCCGAGCAGAGCAACTCTTCCCGCCCCCCAAAGTCCACAGGTTTGGGTCAGCTGAGGAAAAGAGCTGGCAAAAGGGGCTGGAAAGGGGCTGGAGCCCGAGGGGACCCCTCAGCCATGGCCCGGAGCAGCCGCAGGAAAATGCCCCAGAAACCAAGGAAATCGATGGAAGTAATGAGGAATTTTGGAACTCTTCCCGCTGCTGTTTCCAGAAGGTCCCGGCCGGGTCCTGCCGGGAGGAGCCGGGGACGGGGAGGGGCCTCAGGGCTTAATTGGGGAGAAAAGTTGAATTGGGGCAAGGAAACTTTAATGGTGGGGAGAAAATGTGAATGGAGGGGATTTGAATGGGAGGGGATGATTTGAATTGGGCAGAGAAAATGAAGTGGGGGAGGAGCCCCCCAGCCCTCGGCTGTGCCCCGAAGGTGCTGCCAGCGGTTCCCCTGCTCCCACCCCCCGGGCTGGGGGCGTGGAGCTGCTGCTGCTCCCCGGGAATGCCACGGGATAAAAACTCCACTCAAGCTTTTATGTTCCCAGTCATTCCCAATAAGGTCCCAGTTGCCCCCAACATGGTCCCAGTTGTTCCCAGTCATGCCCTGTATGGTTCTTTTCACTCTCAGTCCCTCCCAGTAGAGTAAGGTAGGGCCCCAGTCACTTCCAGTATGAACCCAGCCACTCCCAGTCAGTCCCTGTGATGCCTTTTGCCCCCATCATGGTCCCAGTTGCTCTAAGCATGATCCCAGTATGAGTCCAGTCACCCCCAGGATGATTCCAGGTAACTTCCCAGTATGAGTCTGGTTTGATTCCTGTCACCCCCAGTATGATTCCAGTCACTCCCAGATACTCCCAGAACTATGCCAGTCACTCCAATATGACCCTGTCACTCCCGGTATGATCCCAGTATGACCCCAGTATGGGCCAGCTGCTCCCAGGATGATCCCAGTTGCCCCCTGCATTTTTCCAACTGCACCCTTTCACCACCACTGTGGTTCCAGTCACTCCCAGAATGATTCCAGTCAGTCTCAGTATGGTGCAAATCACTCCCAGTATATCCCAGCAGCACCCATTGGGCCTCAGCATGTTCCCAGTAGCCCTCAGTGTGGTCCCAATATATCCCAGTATAATCCCTGGTGCTCCAAATCTGCTCCTGCCCAGTCCCGGTCCTGGTCCCAGTGTATCCTGGTGTCCCATTCTGTCCCAGTTCATCCCAGCCTGTCCCAGTCCATTCTGGTTCCTTTTCGGCAGCCGCTGCCGTTTCCTGACTTCGTCTTCCCCTTCCCCCCCCCATCAAAGCTGCCCCCCCGCCCCCCAAGATGCTGATGGGGATCGGGGGCTTCGTGTTGGGCTTCGTCTTCCTGACGCTGGGGTTCGGCTTCTACCTGCACAAGCAGATGATGGGAGGGGTCCGGAGGTCGTGTCCCCCCTCCCCCGGAGCTCTGTGCTCCCCCCCGGGGCCCCCCAGCCCGGTGTCACCCCCTTTGCTCTGCCCACAGAGCTCCTGAGCCGCCGGTGGCCGCAGCCTCTCCCCGTGGCCTCGGGCCCGACCGGGACCCCCCGCTCCGTCCCCGCGATGATTTTGGGGGTCGTGTTTCCCC
Source organism: Aphelocoma coerulescens (assembly GCF_041296385.1). Classification (NCBI taxonomy): domain Eukaryota; kingdom Metazoa; phylum Chordata; class Aves; order Passeriformes; family Corvidae; genus Aphelocoma; species Aphelocoma coerulescens. The sequence goes on along the minus strand of NW_027184061.1, from coordinate 1,091,163 downwards.
CCAGCCCCGCTGTCACTCTGTCCCCGCCCGGCTGCTCCCAGTGTTCCCAATAAAGCTTCCCAGTTTGGGCTGGTCCCGTTTATTGAGCGGCACTGGGGAGAGACTTGGAGGAAACTGAGGGGGAGCCGAGAGTGGAGGGGGCAGAACCGACCCTGGGATGGATCGGGAATGGGGACCCCCCTGTGTCCCCACCGTGTCACCCCGCTCTGGGGGGCCCTTGGGAAGCACCTGAACGCCAACACAGCCCCCAGAGAACAGCAAAACGTGCCGGGACGCCCCTAAATTCCACAGCCTCCAACGACCCCCAAATCCCACAGAAAGAGTCCCCCCAAAAGAGCCCCGAAGAAAGGCGCCAATCAGAGACAGCGCATGACAAGCTTCAGCCAATCAGAGCGCGCGGCGCTGGTGACTCACCAGTTGCCAGGCAGACCCGCAGCGCTCAGCGCTCCCCACCCGGACCCCACCTGCGCCCCCCCCTCGCCCCCAGCGCCCCCCGCCAGGGGAATTTGGGGAGGGGGCGCGTGGGGGGCGCCCAGGCCGGGCCCAGAGCCCAGCGCTGCCCCAGCCCGACCTGTCCCGGCTCCGTCCCGGCTCCTCCCGCGGGATGCGGCCGCGCTGGGAAAACGGGGGGCCAAGGGTGGGCGCTGGGCCCGGGGGGAGCAGGAGAAGGGATGGGAGAGGAGGAGAAGGAGAAGGAGGCACCTTTTAATGATATTTTATTGAGTCTCGTTTTTTAGAGACCAGGATCAATACTCCCCGGCCGTCAGGGCGAGTCCCTCAGGGCTGCGGGGCCCTGCTGCCGGCTCACCCCGTGCCAGCGCAGCGCCAGCGCTCAGCGGGGCTTTGGCTTCCCGTGCCCTTTCCCGTGCCCCCAGCCCAGCGTCACCACCCCCGTCTCCCCAGGTCGTGCCCGACCCCACCCCCCCTCCCCCCCTCCCCCTTTGTCGAGACACGGAGGATGAGAATTTCCCCACCATCCAGCCCAAGAGTTCCCCCGAGCCCATTTCCTCTCGTGCTTTCCCTCGGGAGCAGAGCCCCACCCCTCCTGGCTGCCCCCTCCTGTCAGGGACTTGGAGAGAGCCAGGTCCCCCCTGAGCCTCCTTTCCTCCAGGCTCAGCGCCCTCAGATCCCTCAGCTGCCCCTCAGAAGTCCTCCAGACCCTTCCCCAGCTCCATTCCCATCTCTGGACGTGCTCCAGCCCCTCCATTCCATTCTTGAAGTTTGAAGCCCAATCGCTGTCCTGTCGCTGCAGGTGCCAAAACCGCAGGGAGACTCCTTGGAAATGGGGGTAGAGAGGAGCCCTTCAAAGGGAAACGTGTGCAAAACTGCTGCCAATGGCCGAGCGGGTTTGGTGTGGCTGTGGGAGCAAGAGATGCTCCGGGACTCCGCCTCGGCCGCGGAGCGGAGCGGCCCGTGCTGCCCCGGGGCGCGCGGGGCTCGGCCGTGGGGCGCGCGGGGGGGAACGGACACACGGGCACCGGACACACGGACACGCGGACAAACGCTCCCAGCGCTTCAGCGGCAGCGGCAGCAGCGGCAGCAGCGGCAGCAGCGCAAAAGCAGAGAGTCTAAGAACCCTCTGCGTCCCTTCTCCTCCTCTCCCTCTCCCAGTGTCTCGCACCCTCTCCCGCTCTCCCTTTGGTTCCCCAACCCCCCCTCCCGCGGCCTCCCTCTCCCCAGGCCCGGCCGGGCCATGCCCCCGGCCCGCCCCCGGCCCCGGGCGGGGCTGCCCCCTCCCCGCCCCCGGGCGTCCCGCCGCGGTCCCGCCTCCGCCCGGCTCTCGCCGTCCTGGCTGTGGCGCTGCTGGGCGGGCATCAGTGCCTGGCTCCTGGGCACCATCGCCAGCCCCTGGCTCCGGCTGGCCCGACCCCGAGCCCGGCCCCGGCCTCGGCTCCTCCCGGGGCCCGCCGGGGACACAGGCGGCGCGGCCGCTCCCGCCGCCTCCGCAGCGTCTTCCCCGCTCCGAGCTCCGCCGCTCTTGAGCGCGGCCGCCGGCCCCGAGCCGCCGGTGGCCCCTCCAAAAGAGCCCCCATGTGCGGATGGCCGGCCCGGGGCGGTTGAGCGGCGCTCGGGGGCCGTTCCTGGCCCCGGGCCGAGCGCTGACGGCCGCGTCTCGCGGGCACGGAAGGCGCAGCAGGGCCTGAAGGAGCGCTACCGGCTGGGTTCGCTGCTGGGGCGCGGCGGCTTCGGCAGCGTCTTCGCGGCCACGCGGCTCTCGGACGGCGCCCCGGTGAGTGGCGGGGCCGGCGGCGGGCGCAGGAGGCGGGGGGCAAAGGAGGAGGAGAAGGAGCATGGGGCTGGGCACGGCGGGCGGCGAGCTCAGCCCGCTGCTCCCCTTGCCTTGCAGGTGGCCATCAAACGGGTGCCGCGAAATCGCATCGGCCATTGGGGCGAGCTGGTGAGTGAGCGATGGGCAGCGGGAGAAGCCGGGGCGCGGCGGGCGGGGATGAGCCGAGGCCCGGCAGGGTGGAAGCCGCCAGAACGCCTCGAGGGAGAGCGGCCGTGGGGCCAGCGGAGCGCGCAGAGCGTCCCCGGCTGGCTGAGGGCTTCCCGAGCCCCGGCACGGCATCAGCCCCGCTGACGGCATCGTGCTCCTCCCGCAGCCCGACGGCACCCGAGCACCGCTGGAGATCGTGCTGCTGGACAAGGTGTCCGCTGGCTTCCCTGGCATCGTCCAGCTCCACGAGTGGCTGGAGCTCCGCAACAACGTGGTGATGGTGCTGGAGCGCCCGGAGCGGTGTCAGGACCTCCTTCACTTCATTCGGGCACGGGGCTTCCTGTGCGAGGAGGTGGCGCGGCACCTGTTCCGCCAGGTGCTGGAGGCCGTGCGGCACTGCACCAGCTGTGGGGTCCTGCACCGGGACATCAAACCGGAGAACATCCTGGTTGACCTGGCCACCGGGCAGGCCAAACTCATCGACTTTGGCTGTGGCACCTACCTGCAAGCCGCAGCCTACACCAGCTTTGCAGGTGAGCCCACGCAGGGGGAGGCTCCTGGTAGTGGCATCTCACAGCCCAACATCTCACAGCCCAACATCTCACAGCCCAAGCCGGCTGTGGCAGGGGGGATTCTCCCTTTTGCTGCCAGTCATGGCAGCCGGAGTCTTCAGCTGAGCTGCTTTTGAGCGGCGCTGGCTGAGGGACCATCTTCCAGCCCTGCTGGCAGCCTTCGCCAGCCACTCTGCCCAGGACTGGCGCTGGGGCTGGGGCAGCCAGCGCCACAGAAACACGCGTGGGTGAGGGTAGCAGAGAGGGGGGGCCAGAACCTGTGCTCCAGCCCGTTTGGTGTGCAGGCGAGACAGGGCTCGGACTGCTCTGCTGCCCGTGGTTGCCTTGGCTTAGGAATGGTTTCTGAGGCAGTGCAGGCAGGGAGGATGAAAGCGTGGTTTTTCCCCAGCACCAAGTGGGTTTTCCCTTTGCATGGAATGCTCGAGCCTTGCCAGGGCTTCCGCTGCCCTCTTGCAACACCAGCGGCTTCTTTTCCAACCCCCAGTTTGTACACAAGTCCCAGGTGCTGGCCAGAGGGCAGCGGGTCACGCCGCGTGCCGCTGCTGCGGCCCCCGCATGCCCAGGGATGCTGGGGCGAGGCTCTGGGAGCAGGCAGCGTCCCCCTGAAGAACTCCATCTCTATTCCATAGGAACACCATCCTACAGCCCCCCGGAATGGACCCAGTTCGGCTGGTACTACGGCGAGGCAGCGACCGTCTGGTCCCTGGGCATCGTGCTGCACCAGATGGTCTGCGGGGAGCACCCTTTCAGGAGGGGCTGGAACAGCACCTGGGGCCGGCTCGCGCTCCCACGACGGCTCTCTCCAGGTGGATCCTCGTCTCTGCAGCACAGGGGAATAGCAGTACTGGGAGACAGCAGCGGGCTCAGGAGCATCCCGCTCTGGCAGCTGCTGAGCAGGTGGCAATGTCCTGCTCTCCTGCTCTCCTCCAAAAGAAAGAATTGATGGCAAAGTTTAGGCACAGCCCTGAGCACACGCAGAACAGCGTGGCCATGGCAAGAGTGGGGCAAAGCGGACAGGAGCCTTCTGCAACTGACTGGTGCTTTCTGCTTTCTCTCCGCAGAGTGCCAGGATCTCATCCGACGATGTTTATCCGTGCTCTCCTCGGAAAGGCCCTCATTAGAAGACCTGTCCTGTGATCCTTGGATGCAGGATATTCGCGTGCCATAGGAGAAGGGAGAGAGCCACACGCACGCTTTGACCCAGGGAGCCGGTAAGTTCCAGCTGCACACGCGCCTTGGCAAGAGGCAGCAAAGAAAGGCAGAGATTTTGTCCTGCCTGAATCGCTGCGCAGGGCTCCTCAGCTGGGCACGCACAGCCCTGCTGCTGGAGCTGAGCTGCTCTTCCCAGCACTGGTGGCCCCCACGCCAGCTGCTTTTGCTTGTCCTGCTTCAGCGACAGCCGGGGCCCTGGGCAGAGCACTGACAGCCTGCTCCAGCCCCAGGGAAGAAGGAGCCCCTGGAGAAGCTGTGTCAGGTGCGGCTGCTGCTGCTGGAGACATGGAGGGTGACATCAAGGATGACAAGCTCTTCCTCCACCTGGCAAGCTGAAGATGATGGACTTCAATGGTGGCACCTTCTCCAAAGCCAGGCTCCACAGCGAATTTGCAGATGAGTCCACACGCAGGGGGATGCTCCCAGATTTGTGCATTGCACAGCCTGGCCGGGAAGCAAAGGTTCCCCCCTTTGCTGGGGCGGATGCAACCAATTCTTCAGTCGGCTGCCAAGCTGCTTTTTGGCAGGGCTGGGGGGATGGGCTGGGCTGGTTTTGAACTGGGAGTCTGCTCCTGGCCCTGCCAACAGCCCCCAGCACCCACCGTGGCCCGCCCTGGGGCTGGGGCTGGGGCAGCCAGCCCGACACAAACAAAGCCCCATGGTGGGAGCAGAGGTTGGACACCAGAAGCTGTGCATGGGCTGCTTGGCTCTGCAGGCAAGGAAGGGCTTGGGCTGCTCCACTGCCCTTGTTGGCTTTGGGCTCAGCATGACTTTTGGGGGCAGTGCAGGGGGAAGGCAGAAAGCGTGGGCTGCCCTGGCCTGTGGGTGGGTTTTTCCCTCACATGGCGGGCTTGGGCCTTCCTCAAGGCCCCAGCAGAGAGAAGATTTTTTACCTTTTTCCTTGTTTTACCTTTTTGTCTGTAATCTCTTTTCACTGGTTTATGGTTTGTTTTTCCAAAGGAAGCATTCTAGGTGCTGTCTGGTCCGGATGGCGAAGTGCTTGGGAGCAGCTGTGGCGTGGGTGGGACGTGCCCTTGGAGAAGGGCTGAGGACACCGTTTGGGAGCAGCTTTTCTTCTGGCGGCGGGAGGCGTGAGGTGGGTGCCCGTCCTCTTGGCACGGCTGGGATAAGGGCTTTTGGGAGATGGCAGCGGGCGCAGCAGCATCCCGCTCTGGGCAGCTGCTGAGGAGGTGGCTGTGCCACGGCCGGCTGCAGGCTGGGCATGTGTCCTGCCCTCCTGCTCTCCTGCCAGAGGCAGCAATGCTGGGCAGCTTTGGGCAGCGCTCTGAGCGCGGCCAGCACGGCCTGGGCACCGCGGGCGGCTGGGACAAGGGGGACGGGAGCCTTCAGCTGACGGGCGCTTTCTGCTTTCTCTCCTTGCAGCCGGGCTCTGTGGATGCTGAGGCTGCTCTGGGCTCCGCCAGGGCTCTGCTGTGGCTCAGCCCCGGGGCCACGAGAAGCCAAAGAAGAAACGCCGTGACCTGCAGCAGAGACGTGCTTGAGCAGCTCGGCAGTGCAGCTCAAGTTTGCAGAGCGTGCACCTCCAGGGGAAAATATGACACCCCCCCAATAACAAACTTGTTCAGTAACTCCTGAAATGAAATCAGTCTGGGATGACCCCCAATGCCATTTTTCAGCTTGCTCAAGCTGAAGCTCAGCCTTTCTCTCAACAGTTCTCTCCCCCACCTGCCTTTTGCTCCACAAGTGCTCCCTCTTTCCCCCAGTGAGTTCCCAGCTCACCGCAGTCCCCATTGCACTGTAGCCTTCCTTGATGCCCCTGGCCATGAGGAAGAGTGAGCCCCAGGTTTAGGGACTCATGTTGTCACTGGCTGAAGAACAGCAATGTCTCAGAGCTCTGGTGAGATTTGGGGGTCATTCAGAGCTGCTCTCCAGGCCTCAGCTCTGCTCACTGCTGGCTTCCCACTTCCTTTTCCTCGTTCTTCACAGAGCAGGATGAGCTCTGTGAATGCCCTTGACCCTCGCCACTCTTCCCAGCCCAGCCCCCCAGCCCAGTTAGGCTTAAGCTGGAGCTTCTCTGTCTCCTCTGGCACCCCAGTGCAGTCCCCTCTGCGGGGAGCAGCAGCCCCAGAGCGCAGCACACAGCAGTGCAGGCCACACCTGGAGCAGCTCCCTGCAGCCATGGCCTGGCTCTTTGTGGCAACCAAATGCTCCCTGTGTGCAGCTGTCCCTGGAGGATGGCCCCAGGGCAGAGCCCAGCCGGGCTCCCACTGCATCCCCTGGAGCCTGGGGCAGACAGCGCTGGCAGAGCTGAGGTTCATGGTGAGCACCCAGAGCTGTGGCTCGCAGTCGGTGTTTGCAAGTGTTGTGATCTCATCTCCTGCAACCTGTGGGGAAAACGAGCTGTGCAGCCAGGCCAGCACTGCCCCTCTGGGCAGGGACGAGGCTGAAGGCCTTTCCTGTTGCCGAGGAGGCGGCATTAAGCCTTAGTGGGGCCTGGCACCTGTGGAGCCGGATCTCGCCCGCTGTCCGGGACTCGCTGCCCACCAACCGCCCCCACCCGCCGGCTCCGTTCTGCAGGGACAGAAGGCTCTGGCTGTGCGAGGGTTTCCATCACGTCTGTGTACCCGTGGCTGTGGAACGCACATGGAGAGGGAAAGTGTCAGTCACAGTGCTGGCACACTCCTTCCTTTCCATACAGGACACGTCCCTGCGCACCCCGTGTGTGGATCTATTCAAAGGAGAGGCGTGGATAGAGACTTCCCACAGAGCTCTGACTCTGGCGGAACTCACCTTGTCAGCCAGCAGCCAGGGGATTTGTTTCCCAGCTCTGTGTCAGTCGGTGCCCAAGAGCTGCAGGGAGCAGCATTTAGAAGCAGTTTCCAGATTTCTAGGCAGGCAGTGGAGCTGACAAGCATCCGTGCAACTCGCCGTGTTCATCGGGAGGGGCTGCTGCTTCTTTGGGAATACAGTACAACGGAGACACGAGACTTGGAAAAATCCCAGCTCTCTGTGGATTTGTGCAGGAGGGGGAGCAGCAGAAACACTTTGTGTCTGCTTGTGGGTACACAAGGTCCAAGGAGCGGGGCTGGCAGCGGGTGACCTGGGCCGCTGGCAGCTCAAGTCCCGTGTGTTGCGTCTGCCTGAGGGAAAGTTCACGGGCCTTCCAGGGCTGTGCTTTGCATTGGTAGCTGGACGGGTGCTGGAAACAGAGCGGTGTTCTGGCTACTGCCCAGCAGCGCTGTCCCTCTGCCATTCCTTCCCCATCAGAGGGGATGGGAGTGGGCAGGATCCTGGCAGGGGACACAGCCAGGCCAGTGGACCCAAATCAGCCAAGGGGATGTTCCAACCATATGACTCCAGCTCAGATGTATAAAGCAAAGGGAGAGAGGAGGAAGGGCACCTTTTCCCCCAGAAGCTGAAGTTTCCCTGAGTGTTCCAGTTCCAAACTGTTGACCCTTTTTGGAGGCATAAGATTCTCACCCCGTAGTCTTCCAATCAACCCCCAGCTGTAGACTTTTAGAGCAGTCAAATTAATCAAGTTCACATTTTCTAGATATTGCTGTGTCATTTCCTTGATATCCATGTGAGAGGGGACACAGTGATGGATGGGTTTGCATGGGAGCTGCAGAGCCCCGGAATGGAGAGCCTGAGTGTCCCAGCAGGATTTGCAGGAGTGTGGAGGGCAGCTGGAAAGAAGATGGTGGGCAATATTCTCCTGCCTCCATCTTCCAAGGAAACTTTGATTCAGTCCCTGTCTGCATTGTGTCATGGGGCCTCCAGAGGCCCAGGCAGGTGTCTGGGTGGCCCCAGAAGGCGCTTGCAGAACCCTGGGGCAGCAGGGAAGGGGCAGGAGCATCCCTGTGGTGCTGGGAGAGACACCCAGAGGGGGCCACCCCTGGGGCCCAGGCAAGAGCTGCATTCAGGCAGCCAAATTCATGCAGGGCCTGCCCAGGCGCTGCCAAGGACCAGTCCAGTGAGCTCCTGCCCTGTTTCACCTCTTTATATTTTCTTTGTATTTCTTTGTATTTATTTCTTTGTATTTATTCCTTTGTATTTATCCTTATTATTATCTTTGTATTTGTTGACCCTCAAAATGCCATTAGAAATCATTTTCCCTCAAAATAAATACTGACTTATTTTAGTGTGCTGCTTTGGACAAATTTGGAGGAAAATATCCTCTGACAGAAGGCAGGGTACAACCAGCCCTCTCCCATCAGGTCTGGGAAAAAAATATTTTCCTCTGAGGAAAGTGAAAAAGAACCTATTTATTTAACAAACACACAGGAAAAGGATAATAATGCTGAATACTAAAACCTCTCGCTGTGGAGAGAAACCTGGGAAGATTTCAGAGTCCTTCTGTAGGTGTGCTCTCTCTCCTCCTCCTCCTTGGAGCTGGGTTGGTGTCCTCCAGGGCCTCGGTGGAAAATTCTCCCAATGTGGTCTGATGTTGAAACAGTCCAGAAGAGAAGAAGGGAAAAAGCCCAAGTCCCAGGAAAACAAACTTCAACTCTCCGTCTCCCTCTGGAGAAAAGGAGCCGAAAGCGCGCTGGAAAGCAAGCAGGGCGCTCCCTCCGCTCTTCTCGCTGCCGCAGCAGAACGCAGAGGAGTGTGTGTCTGTGTCCTTGAACAACCGCTTTGAAAAGTTCGCTCGGTGTTTTCTCTCTCCCCCGTCGGGCTCAGTTTAAAGGCACAGAAAGGCACAGGATTGATTTCTGGGCAGAGAGCAGCGATAGGGGATACACATCATAAAGTCACCCCCAGACAGGAATGTACGCAGTTGGAGAGCTCTACAGTCCTGTGTCTTTAGTTCCAAGGGAATGGAAGTGTCGATGGGTCCTTTGGTAATCGCACAGTTCTGGATCGGTTCCCGCTGCGTGGAGCCATTTTTATACAGAAGTCAGTGTATTCACACAGCACAGATTGTTGTGTTTTCCTGTGTATCAGTTTCTGTGTAAACCTGCATCCCGTTGTACAGTTTTATCGATGTATGAATTTCTGTGTAAAGCTGCGTGGCCTTGTGTCTCGGTTTGAAAGACAGGTGTCTGCTAAGGAAGGCAGAAGCCTCCCTTGAAGTGGCAGATATAACCCCTTTCCCCCTGAGTTATTATAATTCTGAAATCAAGGGTCTTTAGGCAAAGATGTGGGAAATAGGAATAACAGTTCTTTACTACATATATATATATATATAGATATATAACCAGTCAAACAAAACAACAACAGCCGTCCAGGCTCCAGCTGAATCACAAGGACAATCACAGCCAGCAGCAGTCGCCCCTGTGCAGAGGAGGAAGTAGAAGACCAAATCAGTACGACCAGTTAATGATGATGGGGAGCCAGGGCCCTCACAACCAGCAGGAGAGCCCGAGCCAGAAATCATCAATGAGTCCCTGTCGTATGATAGTCTCTGTAATATGTGAAAAGACATTGTGCGAAGGGGGCGTGAGCATTATACAACCTGGCTGCTTCAGCTTTGGGACCTTATGGGCACAGGTGTGCAACTGGATAGTGGTGAGGCAAGGTATCTGGGATCGCTGACCCAGAACCCAGGTGTGGACCAGATATTTGTGAGGGAGCCAGAACCCCTTTCTCTCTGGGAGCGGCTCTTAATGAGTGTGAGAGAAAGGTTCATTCACAAAGAGAGAATGCAGGAGTACCATCATAGAATGCAGTGAAAGACACTCGAGGAAGGGATCCAGCAGCTAAGAGAGGTGGCAGTATTAGAGGTACTCTTTGGGAGGGATGGACAGCATGATAATGACCCCGATAAGGTCAGGTGCACAGGACAGATGATGTGGAACCTGGCAAAGCAAGGGCCACCGCAATACACCACCTTCATTGCAACGATTGATGCTGACAATAACTGAGAAACAGTGGGCTCTGTCACCAACAAGCTCAGGAATTATGACAGTATGGTCAATGGTCCGCTGAAAGCTCATGTCTCTGCTGTGGTCCAGGACCTCAAAGAGGAGATGAAGGAGATGAGGAAGGAAGTGAGGGAGGAGATGAGGGAGGAGATGAGGAAGGTCAGTGTGGCACCAGTGCGAGTCACAGGCCCCCAAGTCAGAGCCCCCAAGTTCCCCAGCTAGAGAGAGAGGGTACACCCCACGAGCTGAGCTGTGGTTTTTTTCTGTGCGTGCATGGGGAAGACATGAGAAGGTGGGATGGGAAACCCACTTCTGTCCTGGCAGTGCAGGTGCGTGAAATCAATGAGGGCGGTACTAACCGAGGGAATTCTGCTAAGGTGAAAGTAGCCTCAGCTTCCCGTGACCGAGCTGCCAGGTATTACAGAAGGGAGGATGATATGTTGGATCTCCTTGAAGGGACCTCTAGCATGTGTGAGGAATGAGACAACTCTTAGTAGAAATTAAAACAATTTATTGAAACAGAAAAATTGAAAAATTGCAAAAATTAACAAAATATAAAAATTTGGGATCCTAGTGGCTCAGGAGGTATGCCCCAGGAGCGCAGGGATTCAGGAGCTTCAGGTTTAGGCAGCTCTGAACCTCAGGTAGAAAAAAAAACTTGCAGTGCTAGGCTGGTCAAAAAGAAATATATATATTTCTAAAGGCCCCTGAAAAGGAGTAGGTTTCTCCAGCACTGAACTTAGCAAGCTGGAGGGGAAGGGAAAATGAGAGGGCGTGTCTTTCTTTTGCTGCCTTTTATAGCTTTTGCTCCGCCCACAGTCCGCCCCTTTGGTTTAAGGTGATTGGTGTTTTCCCTTTGACAGATTATCTCTGTCCACCAATGGCTCCTCCTTGTCAGAGGGGTGGTATTAGTTGAGATAAGAGTCATGGAGCTTACGGGGGTATGGCTATGGGGGCTGGGCTGTTTGTTGCAACTGGGGTTTTTAAAATCTGCCTTGAAACCAAGGTACAAGTAAAACATTAAAAAATACATCCAACACATCCTAAAACACTTGTAAAAGTATACAGTAAACACAGGAAGACCATAAAAACTTGATCTGTGTACCTGGGCTGATGGGTTAATTTTAACATTCAATTTAAAAATATTAAGCTCAAATTAATTAAAGCACTTAATATGCAAAGACCAAGCACAAATAGGGATTTCATGTATGACAAGTCCCCCCTTTTTCTCTTATGCTTGCATCTTTGGTCTTTGCATTTAAGTGGAGGTGGATAGCTCTTCAGGGATAGATTCAAGCTCTTTAAAACTGTCCCACACTTGCTGGGCAATTTTTCTCTCCTTTCTGGTTTTCTTATTGTTACTATTATTGATATGCATAATCTTTTGAGCGAATGGTGGACGCTGCTGTTGTCCTTGAAGATCCTGGATCAGTGGCATGCTTTGGACGACAGTGGTGATTAGACGGATGAAACAAGGGATTAAACAAGGGAGAAAAATAAGTCCTGTAAGGGAAAGTCCAACAATTATTAAAGCTTTCTTCCACCATTGTCCTTGGAAAATATTTTCCCACCATTCAGAAGTGATCAAGGGCTGCCATTTCTGCACTGGAACATGGGCTAGTTTCCTGATGTTTTGGGTAATCTTGGTGATGGCTTCGCCGTGATCATCAATATGGATGCAGCAGTCTGAGGTGTTAAACTTGCCGCATACTCCACCTTCTTCTGCTAGTAAATAGTCCAATGCCAGCCGATTTTGGTACACGGCTGCTCAAGTTTGCCCTTGCTGTGTGTTAAGCAGTTCAAGAGCAAGAGAGGTCTCATTAGTGATTACCTCAATTAGTGCTTGCAATCTGATGATCCGGTTTAGCATGTAGATGGGAGTTCGGTACCCCCAGCTCCCATCCTGTGCCCATGTTGCAGGTCCATAAGTCTCTAGGATCCTCTCGGCTGGCCACTCTTCTTCTCCCCATCTCTGGGTCCCTCCTATTACGTCTCTTAGTACGGAAAAGTTCATCATAAAGGGAGATTCCAAGGTGGGCTCCAGCGTTTTCAGCAAGTAGGAAAAAGTTTGGTTGAATGGCTCCAAGAGTGCAGCTCCCTTTCCAGCAAGGTGGTAAGTTGGAATAAGCTCGGTTACCACAGATCCAATAGAGGTCTTGTGGTGCTTCCCAGAAGTGGGGTTGTATACTTGCTGCTGTAATCCAGTACTTGGAAATTTGTGGCAGGACAGAGTATGGATTTCCTTGATCCCAGCACTGCCAGAGTTTTTTAACAGGATTCAAAATGCAATTTTTGTTTTTAACCTTTTCTGCAGACCAGAATACATCTGGTTCTTGAGGTATCCACCAGTGTTTTTGCCCATCAGTTACCAGGTACCTTTTGCATATTGTCTCACCAACTTCTTCTAAAAATTTTCTTCCTTTCCTCCAGATGCATTCTTCTCCAATAACAGTATTGCTTAGCAGCCAGGTTTCATTGTCATGTCGGGTTGTGGGGGAGAGATTACTCAGTCGGAGTAAATCGGGGGGTCCAAGACTGACTCCCCGCCAAGGCCAACTCTCCGATTCTAAAGTTCCTCCGCACACCCAGCAATTTGTTAAATTTAGCTGTTGTCCAATCCTTTCTGCCAGGTCAATAAATAAGTTTTTCCTTGACATCAAAGGATTGTTTTCTTTTTGTTTTTCCTTTTCTTCTATGACCACCTCTTGGATCAGGTCAGTGTCATAGGTCTTTCTTTTTAACAAATCTTCTGTCTTGGTTATGTATCTAAAATTGAAACAGAGCCAATCGTCTTGGGAGGGGCACTCTCCCTTCTGCTTATGTATTTGGGTGCCAATGTTTTTGCCAATCCAATACTTGTGACCTTTTTCCGAGCAGATACTCAACCCTGTTATGTTGTAACAAGATGGATTAACATAAGTATGTGCTCGGAAAAAGTGTCGAATTTGGAATGAGCCTCCTTGTGCCTGGTACACAGTTTTGTAACATCTGTTACAGCGGCTGTCGGCTGCTTGTGTAAAGGGAGGCCAGAGGACCCAGAGACAGATGACATTTAGTAGCAGGATGTTGCTCACTTTCCCCTTTAGGCATACCCGAGAGAAGCTGTCAGCATTTGGGTTGCCTCTGCTGGTGGGGCTTGTCATCTTTGCTTCTTTCGTCCTTTCTTTAGGCTTCTCACCTTCAGATGGTTCTTCAGTGATCTCAGGCTTCTGGAAACTCATGGTTATTTTAGGGTTGGCCTTGTCAAAGATTAGAGTTATCGTGCCCGTAATTTTGGAGTCTGATTGGACTGTTATTGAAAGAGAATGCTGGCTTCAAATGGAGCCTTACTATACAGTTGATGTGACAATATGGTTGTGTGAAGGCAGAATCTGTAAAAGGGAATAACAAAGAACAGAATTAACAGCAAAATATTTTCAACTTAATTTAACAACTTGTAGCTAGCACTTATTACTGAGGTATAACTGGGGAAGAACTGGGAGTACAGGGTTTTATTAACTTGGACTGAGGGATGCTGAGTGGAGCTTTCAAACAGGGTGTTTAGTTTGATGGTTTGTCTGGAGGTTTCTTTTCTTCAGTTGGTGCTGTTACTGGACCCTTCACCCTCTTGACATGCGTCCAGCCCTTTTCAAATGTCCGGACAGCTGTTTCAGTGGTTAGCTGGACCTGAAATGGAGCTTCCCAGGATGGGGTTAATGACTTTTCTTTCCAGGATTTTATTAACACCCAGTCACCTGGATTGATGTGATGTAAATTAAAATCAAGTGGGGGAGTTTGTGGTAGAAAACCTCTTTCCCTTAGCAACTCTAGATTTTTGGCAATTATCTGTACATATTGTTGTACATTGGTGTTTCCACACTCTTTCACATTCAACTCTTGTGGTGTAGCAAGGTAGGGTAATCCATACAACATCTCATATGGTGAACAACCCAAATCAGATCTTGGCTGCGTTCTAATTCTAAGAAGAGCAAGTGGAAGGCATTTTACCCAGGTCCATTTTGTTTCCAGCATTAATTTTGTGAGGGTGTTCTTGATTGTCTGGTTCATCCGTTCCACTCTCCCAGAGCTCTGTGGATGCCACGGGGTGTGTAATCTCCAATTTGTTCCTAATTGCTGAGCCAATTGTTGTACAATTTGGGAGGTAAAATGGGTACCTCGATCTGAATCTATGCGGTGGACTATCCCATAACGGGGGATAATTTGCTCGAGGATCACCTTACTCACTGTCTGGGCTGTTGCATTGACAGTTGGAATAGCTTCCACCCAGTGAGTAAGGTGATCAACGATTACCAATAGGTATTTCCACCTCTGGACAGGAGGCATTTCTGTAAAGTCAATTTGAATGTTTTGGAAAGGCCTGATTGCTAATTCAATTCCTCCGCCAGTGTTCTTTTTCATTACCTTTTTGTTAACTTTTTGACAGATTACACAGTCCCGGGTTATTTGGTTGGCTATTTCATAAACACCAGTGCATCCAAAGGTTCTGAAATAGTGATCCGCCAGAGCCTTTGAACCCCAATGATTGCTTTGGTGGATATTTTGTAGAATTTCTCGGGTTAAATTTTTGTTTAAAATTTGGCGTTTATCTGGTAAATACCAGCGGCCTTGAGAATCCTCATTAGCACCAATTAAAGCTAATTTTTGTTTTTCCTGATCAGTAAAAATGGGCGTGGGTAAAATCTTAGTTTGTGGAGTAGTGTCAGTTGTGGTGGTGTTAGTTGGAAGTTGGTTCAGTTCCATCACTTTTACCTCTTCTTCCACTGCTGCTTCTTTTGCTGCCAAGTCTGCTAGGTTGTTCCCTCGAGCTTCTTTTGTGGTTCCTGATTGATGACCTGGAATATGCACCACTGAGATCACCTGAGGCAGTTGCAGTGCTTTTAGAATTTTTAGGATCAATTCCTTATGTAGGATATCTTTCCCTTTGGTGTTTAGGAACCCCCTTTCAGACCAGATTTTTCCAAAGGTGTGGACTACGCCATAAGCGTATCTGGAGTCAGTGTAAATGGTCCCGATGCTTCCTGCTAGTCGGTGGAGTGCTTTTTCTAGGGCATAGAGCTCACAGACCTGAGCTGACCAGGTTGGTGGCAATTTGCCCTTTTCTAGCACACACATTTGGTGTCCATCGACCACTGAATAGCCAGAGCATCGTTTTCCATCCACCACTCGAGATGACCCATCAATGAAGAGGATTTCCCCTTCATTGAGGGGGCAGTCCACCAGGTCCTCTCTGACTTTTGTTTGGATGTCAATTATCTCAATGCAATTGTGTTCAATTTCTTTTTCTGATGGGGTACCATAAAGAAATTGAGCTGGATTTTGGTGTGTACACACAACTAACCTCAGGTGGTCTGAGTGCATGAGAATGGCTTCATATTTGACTATTCTTGGGTCAGTTAACCACTCTGCAGCCCTGTGAGCTAAAATGGTTTTGATTGAGTGTGGTGTATGCACTGTCAAGTCTCCACCAAAAATGAGTTTTTGACTCTCCGAGACCAGAACGGCTGCTGCGGCGATGGACTGGATACAGACGGGCCATCCTCTGGACACTGGATCTAGTAATTTGGAAAGAAAAGCAACCGGCTTCCTGACTCCTCCCCACTCCTGGGTCAAGACGCCATAGGCAATTCCCTTCTCCACATTAACAAATAGATTGAAGGGCTTTTCTAGTGAAGGGAGGCTTAAAACAGGTGCTTTTGTTAATTTCTCTTTCAGATTTTGTAATTTTTGTGTGTCTGAATTAGTCCAATTAAAAGGTTCTTCTTCCATTAGTTTTTCATATAAAAATTTGGCAGATTGTGAATACTGATCAATCCACAGTCTGCAGTATCCAAATAGGCCTAATAATTGCCGAATTTCTCGTTTTGAAGTTGGAGGTGGTAGATTTAGGATTCCTTCTACTCTTTCAGCACTGAGTTTTTTTGTGCCATGGCCAATTAGATGTCCCAAATACTTCACCTCCTGTAGCACAAATTGTAATTTAGGTTTTGACACCCTCAGCCCGTTCCTCCCTAGAAAATTCAGTAACTGAATTGTAGCAGTTCTTACCGTAGACTCCTGTTCCCCAGAGAGGAGCAGGTCGTCTACGTACTGGGTTACCTGAATCCCTTCGGGTGGAGAAAAGGAACTTAGCAAATCTTCTAGCGCTTGGCCAAAGAGTGTGGGTGCCTCGGTGTAACCTTGAGGCAGGCGAGTCCAGCACAGCTGCTGCTTCCGTCCAGTGTCTGGATCCTCCCAGGTAAATGCAAAGATGTCTCTGCAATGAGAATCTAGAGGACATGACCAGAAAGCATCTTTAAGGTCAATAACAGAGAACCAGGCATGTGCTGGGGGTACCCGACTCAGGAGTGTATAGGGGTCCTGCACCAGTGGATACCTGGTTTGGACTCTCTTATTGACCTCACGCAGATCTTGTACAAGCCGGAATGACTTATCTGGTTTCTGGACAGCCAAAATTGGAGTGTTGTAACTGGATTTGCAGGTCTCAAGAATTCTATCTTGTAATAAGTCCATGATAACAGGCTTCAGGCCCTTTCTTTTGTCCTTGGAGAGGGGATATTGTGGTATACGTACTGGCTGGCTATTTGGGAGCAACTCAATTGTTAGAGGTGTGATGTCCATTTTTCCCCGGTTGCCAGGTTTGGCCCACACTACCGGGTCAATGTGTTGCTCATCTACTAAAGATAAAACAAACAATTTAGTGGTCATTTTTCCACCTTGCGGTACCACCCCAACCCTCAGAGGCATTTGGAAGTCACGTCCTAAAAGATTGATCCCAGCTTGAGGTAGGTATAGCACATCCCCTGTATGGGTGCGTCCTTGTATGGAAAAGGTTACATTTTTAATTACAGGAACAACAAAGCTTTCACCATTAGCACCATATATATCTAATATATCTTGAGAAATAAAACATCCTGGAGGTGTTTCAGTGACACAGGTTCTTTCAGCACCTGTGTCCACTAAAAACTCCACTTGTTGTCTCTGGGATCCAACTTCTAATTTTATCAAGGGCTCTTTAAGATGTTTTTGCCCCAGAGAATAAAGCCCCTGACCCCTTCAGTTGTTCAAAATTTGTCCCTCCATTTGAAGGACTCCTTGATCTCTCTGCTTTTTAAAACAGTACCACTGCCCGTGGCCTGGTTTATTACAGTATGTGCAAATTAACCTCTCAGGTCTTTGAGCAGTTGTGGTAGATTTTATATTGCAAGCACAAACTTGGGGCTGTTGCTGAGGGCAGATTTGGGTTTGCTGTTGTGGGATGCCCCTTTGGGAAGTTCTTTGTGTAGGAGGATTGTGGATTGGAGCACTAGTACTGTTATTCATTATTCGGCTTTTAGCCTTCATCCTCTCTTCATCCCTCCTAACAAAGACTTTTTGGGCTTCCTCCAGTAATTCATCTAGTTCCCTCTCTGGCCATTTTCCCAATTTTTCCAATTTTTTCCTGATGTCAGGCCAGGAGTGAAGCACAAAATGTACCTTTAGCATAGTTTTGCCTCCCTCACTGTCTAAGTCAATGACAGAATAAAGTTGAATGTTATTCCTTAACTGAGCCATCCAAGCTGTTGGGGACTCATCCTTTTCCTGTTCCCCATAAAATGCTTTTTTCATATTATTAACTCGAGGAACAGCTTCTCTAATCCCTTTTATAATTAAATTTCTGTAGTCTTTCATGTTCCTCCTGCCCTCTTCTGAATTTGGGTTCCATTCAGGGTCTGTCAGTGGTAATTTTTGTTCTCCAATTGAGCCCTGATTAGAATTATTTTCTCTGTCCCAGACTGTCACTCCTGCAGCTCTAATCAATTTTCGTTCCTCAATGGTGAATAAGGAGTGTAGGATGGATTGTATCTCTCCCCAATTATAAATATTAGGGCCGAGGAATTGATCAAATTGGTCAGCTAGACCAATTGGGTCAGCCATCAGGCTTTTCATTTCTTTTTTAAATTCTCATACCTCAGATGAAGCTAGAGGTACAACTACATAACCAATTCCTCCTTGAACATTTCCCATGGGTACCTCCCTAAGAGGTAAAATTTTAGACTCATGGGGAGTGCTAAGGCAGGTGAGACAGTCAGGTGTTTTAAATGATTTCTTTCTAGTGCAAGATGCTGGGCCATCCTGGCTAGAAGAAATCCTTTGTCCGGTTGTCTTTTTGTGAGAGCAGGAAGGAACAGAATTTTCTTTTTCACTTTCATTCTCATTTTCTGAGTCCCTTTCGATTGGGTGGCTTGATGAAGGAAGGACCCTTTCTTGTTCAATTTGGACCCTCCTTTCTGGAGGAGTTACTGGAGGAAGGTAGTCTAGGGGGTCCCACTTTGGTTTATTTAATTTAGGTTTTTGTTTTTCTTTCTGTTTGTGTTCTTCTGCAATGGAAAAAAATTGGTTTGAATTTTTATTAAGTCCAATTGAATTAGATTTAGTTTCCTCTTCCAATTCTATTTTCTTGCCTTGGTCTTCATTTTGTTTTTGCCAATAATTTAACCAAATTTTAGCATAGTCTAATTCATCAGAATGTTTTGGAGCTTTGTAATGTACATAAGAATGCAAAGCCTCACAAAGCCATTTTTCAGAAGACCCATACTTGGGCCATTTAAGCCCATCTTTGTTAATTCTATGTTTTGGCCACTTAAAAACACAGTACCTAATCATTTGGCACTGGTCTTTTTCTTTAGTTAAAAGATTTTCTTCCCACTTTAGGAGCATTTGTCCTAATGGACTCTCTGGGAAGATTTTGTATTTCTTCATTAGGTCTTTCTTTTTGCTATTTGCTTGTCCCATTTTGTTACTGGGAAGCAAACAAGTAGCTTGTGCAGAAGAAAAAAAAAATTTTTTTTTTTAAATAAACCAAAGTATTATATTATATAAAACAATTAGAATATTGTAGAAGGAGATAATATTACAAAATAACCTAGAATCAATACACTATCACAATAAAAAAATACAATGATAATAGATTTATAAGCCTAAAATACAATACAACTAATGTAGAGAAAAGTAAGTAGGAATAATAGATGTATAAGGTAATTAATGATGGTGAATCTGTGGAAAAAAAATTAAATATGGTAGGCTGGTGAGAAACAAATATGGTGCAAAAAAGAACTTTAATTTTAATAAGAATAATTAATGTGTATTGAAATTGTTTAAAGTATAACTGAAATTTAGATGGCTATATATATATAATACTTAAGAAACAGGAGTTGTCTTTATTAGCAAAGGAGAGATAAATTTAAAATATTTATAATCAAATTAAAGGAAAAAGATTATAATAAATAACACAAACAGTAATTCAAAATATCAAAGTGGTGTCTTATGATTAAAGCAAATAAAGCAAATTACAACTATAATCCAATAACTCAAACACTCCAAACTAACAGAAAGTATAAAGGTGCTAGATAGCACTGACTACAAGAGTGCAACTAAAACAAGTTCACACAAGCACTTAGAACAGCAAAAGGGGTGCAGTTCAAATTAAAAGGACACAAAATGGCGGCTGCCCCTGCCGAAACCCGAAATTTCAAAATGGCGGCCGACCACGTGGAAACCCGAAATTTCAAAATGGCGGCCGACCACGTGGAAACCTGAAACTTCAAAATGGCGGCCGACCACGCGGCCGCTCGAAATTTCAAAATGGCGGCCGACCACGCGGCAGCAGACCACGCCGAAGTTCAAAACTTCAAAATGGCGGCCGCCCCAGCCGAGAAGAAGAAAAGAAGGGGTTTAAAATGAGGTTTCTCCTCAGTCATAGAGCCGAGGAGACTGAGACACTAATAAAACTGAATTTGGGGCTGCGCACACCCCTAAAATGTGGAAACCTCCCCCCAGAAAGGCTGATCACCACACTCGATCCTCCCCTCTGTGTCTCTAAAGGGTGATCCCTCGTGGTGCCCTTAAAAATGAACCCTTTCAAGCACACTCACACACACACTGGGGGCGGCCAACCCCCCCACACACACTCTCACAAAGGAATTCCACTCGGAGGTTCCCCAAAAACTAATAGCCCTTAAAAAGGGTAAGTCCCTAACTAAGTTCCCTTTAAGAAGGGTTCAAGCCTTACCACAAAGTCCTTCTCCACCGGAGGTGTCCTTTCTCCACTGCAGTAATCCTTGTGGGAGCCCAGAAAATCCAAGGGAAAAAAAAACAAAAAAATCGCAAAAATTCAAAAATAGTAAAATTAACCAAAATACCTGGATTTTAGGGCAAAAATAGGATCCCGGACGAGTTCCCAAAAGAGTTGTGAGGAATGAGACAACTCTTAGTAGAAATTAAAACAATTTATTGAAACAGAAAAATTGAAAAATTGCAAAAATTAACAAAATATAAAAATTTGGGATCCTAGTGGCTCAGGAGGTATGCCCCAGGAACGCAGGGATTCAGGAGCTTCAGGTTTAGGCAGCTCTGAACCTCAGGTAGAAAAAAAAAACTTGCAGTGCTAGGCTGGTCAAAAAGAAATATATATATTTCTAAAGGCCCCTGAAAAGGAGTAGGTTTCTCCAGCACTGAACTTAGCAAGCTGGAGGGGAAGGGAAAATGAGAGGGCGTGTCTTTCTTTTGCTGCCTTTTATAGCTTTTGCTCCGCCCACAGTCCGCCCCTTTGGTTTAAGGTGATTGGTGTTTTCCCTTTGACAGATTATCTCTGTCCACCAATGGCTCCTCCTTGTCAGAGGGGTGGTATTAGTTGAGATAAGAGTCATGGAGCTTACGGGGGTATGGCTATGGGGGCTGGGCTGTTTGTTGCAACTGGGGTTTTTAAAATCTGCCTTGAAACCAAGGTACAAGTAAAACATAAAAAAATACATCCAACACATCCTAAAACACTTGTAAAAGTATACAGTAAACACAGGAAGACCATAAAAACTTGATCTGTGTACCTGGGCTGATGGGTTAATTTTAACATTCAATTTAAAAATATTAAGCTCAAATTAATTAAAGCACTTAATATGCAAAGACCAAGCACAAATAGGGATTTCATGTATGACACATGTATGCCCAGGGAAAGAATGATAACCAGGTCTAGAGGGGCCCTGCCTCTAGCGAGGAGGCGGTACGGGAGGACCAGCTTTTCTGGATGGTGTGGATCCAATGGCCTGGCACATCAGAGCAACAAAAATATGATGCATTGGTTGACACTGGAGCACAGTGTACTTTAATGCCATTGGGACATGTGGGGGAAGAACCTGTATCCATCACTGGGGTGACCGGGAGATCACACGATTTGATGTTGTTGGAAGCTGAGGTGAGCCTGACTAGGAAGGAGTGGCAAAAGCATCCGATTGTGACTAGCCCAGAGGCCCTGTGTATTCTGAGCATAGACTTCCTCCAGAATGGGTATTACAAAGACCCGAAAGGACTCAGGTGGGCATTTGGGAGTGCTACTGTGGAGGCAGAGGGCATTAGGCAATTGAACACCCTGTCTGGACTATCAGAAAATCCCTCTGCAGTTCGTCTCCTGAAAGTGGAAGAGCAACGAGTGCCAATTGCCACCTCGACAGTGCACGGCCGGCAGTATCAGAGAAATCGAGATGCTGTGATTCCCATCCACAAGATGGTCTGCAAGCTGGAGAGCCAAGGGGTGGTCAGCAAGACCCACTCACCCTTCAACAGCCCCATCTGGCCTGTGCACAAGTCTGACGGGGAATGGGGATTGACTGTGGACTATCGTGCTTTGAATGAGGTGACTCCATCGTTGAGGGCTGCTGTGCCGGACATGTTGGAGCTTCAATACGAGCTGGAATCCAAAGCAGCAAAGTAGTACGCCACTATTGACATTGCCAATGCTTTTTCCTCCATTCCTCTGGCAGCAGAGTGCAGGCCTCAGTTTGCCTTCACCTGGAGGGGCTTGCAGTACACCTGGAACTGACTGCCCCAGGGGTGGAAGCACAGTCCCACCATCTGCCATGGACTGATCCAGGCTGCACTGGAAGAGGGTGAGGCCCCAGAACATCTGCAGTGCATTGATGACATCATCATGTGGGGGAACATGGCATCGGAGGTATTTGAGAAAGAGAGAAACCATCATCCAAATTCTCCTGGAAGCTGGTTTTGTCATCAAGAGCAAAGTCAAGGGACCTGCCCGAGAGGTCCAGCTCCTGGGAGTAAAGTGGCAAGATGGACGACATCAGATTCCCACCAAGGTCATCAATAAGATCACAGCAATGTCTCCACCGACCAACAAGAAGGAAACACAAGCTTTCCTAGGTGCCATAGGCTTTTGGAGAATGCACATTCCTGAGTACAGATCGTGAGCCCTCTCTACCTGGTTACCCGCAAGAAGAACGATTTCCACTGGGGCCCTGAACAGCAGCAAGCCTTCGCCCAGATCAAGCAGGAAATTGCTCATGCCGTAGCCCTTGGCCCAGTCAGGACAGGACCAGAGGTGAAGAATGTGCTCTACTCTGCAGCCAGGAGCAATGGTCTGTCCTGGAACCTCTGACAGAAGGTGCCTGGTGAGACTCGGGGCCGACCACTGGGATTCTGGAGCTGAAGCTACAGAGGGTCTGAAGCCAAATACACTCCCACAGAGAAAGAGATCTTGACAGCTTATGAAGGAGTCCAAGCTGCCTCAGAAGTAATCGGCACAGAGGCACAGCTCCTCCTGGCGCCCTGACTACCAGTGCTGGAGTGGATGTCCAAAGGAAAGGTTCCTTCCATGCATCACACCACCGACGCTACTTGGAGCAAATGGATTGCCCTCATCATCCAGGGCATCTGAATTGGAAACCCGAATCGCCCTGGGATCTTGGAAATAATTACGAACTGGCCGGAAGGTGAGACTTTTGGATTATCTTCTGAAGAAGAAGAGGAGCAAGTGACACGTGCCCAAGAAACCCCACCATATAACGAGCAATCAGAGAGTGAAAGACAATACGCCCTCTTCACTGATGGTTCCTGCCGAATTGTAGGCGCTGGCTGGAAATGAAAAGCCGCTGTATGGACCCCACATGACAAGTTGCACACGCTACTGAAGGAGAAGGTGGATCGAGCCAATTTGCCAAATTCAAAGCTGTCCAGTTAGGTCCTGACATAGCTGAAAGAGAGAATGGCCAAAGCTCTACCTCTACACTGATTCATGGATGGTAGCCAATGCTCTGTGGGGTTGGCTGGAAAGGTGGAAGAAGGCAAACTGGCAGCACAGTGGAAAACCAATCTGGGCTGCTGAGGAGTGGAAAGGCATTGCCACTCGAGTAGAGAAGCTATCCGTGAAAGTCCGTCATGTAGATGCTCACGTCCCCAAGAGCCGGGCTAATGAAGAACATCGTAACAACAATCAGGTAGATCAGGCTGTGAAAATAGAGGTGTCCCAGATAGACTTGGACTGGCAACATAAAGGAGAGTTGTTCCTAGCTCGATGCGCCCATGATGCCTCAGGCCATCAGGGCCGAGATGCCACCTATAAGTGGGCACAAGATCGAGGGGTGGATCTAACCATGGACAGTATCTCCCAGGTTATCCATGATTGTGAAACATGCGGTGAAGTCAAGCAGGCCAAGCGAGTGAAGCCCCTGTGGTATGGTGGGCAATGGTCCAAATAAAAGTATGGGGAGGCCCGGCAGACTGATTACATCACACTGCCTCAAACCCGCCAAGGCAAGTGCTATGTGCTCACAATGGTAGAGGCCACCACAGGATGGCTGGAGACCTACCCTGTGCCTCACGCTACTGCCCGGAACACCATCCTGGGCCTCGAAAAGCAAGTCCTTTGGAGGCATGGCACCCCTGAGAGAATTGAGTCTGACAATGGGACTCATTTCAAGAACAGCCTTATAAACACCTGGGCTAGAGAACATGGCATTGAGTGGGTGTACCACATCCCTTACCATGCACCAGCAGCTGGGAAGGTTGAGCGATGTAACGGATTGCTTAAAACCACCTTGAAGGCACTGGGTGGGGGGACTTTCAAAAACTGGGAGGTGCATTTAGCAAGAGCCACCAGGTTAGTTAACACCCGAGGCTCCACCAGCCGAGCAGGCCCTGCCCAATCCAAACCCCTACAAACAACAGACGGGGATAAGGTTCCAGTGGTGCACATGAAAGGTATGCTTGGAAAAACTGTTTGGGTTAATTCTGCTTTGAGCAAAGACAAACCCATCCGTGGGGTTGTCTTTGCTCAGGGACTAGGGTGCTCCTGGTGGGTGATGCAAAAGAATGGAGAGACCTGATGCATACCTCAAGCGGACCTTGTTTTAGGGTGAACTACCCATGGCTCTGTATTTGAATCAGCATCAGCATGTATATATGCATATAATTCGGGTGATGCATGTATTTATATGGTTAAAAGGGTTCCGTTTCATGTAACATGTTAGTATGGAAAAATTTGGGGTGGATAATGTTGGGGTTTTAGCAGTTCTTCTCCTATTTCTTTTTCTCTTAAAGGAATTTTCCCCATAGATGTTGGCAGGGGGACAAATTACTGGGGGCTTAAGGAAAACAAAGGACCTGGTCATAGCGGCAGGGGTGCATCACTTTCACCTGGGTTTGCGGGCAGTCAGTTTCCTGGCGTTTGGATGGAGAGAGAGGCTGCTTCTTCAGCTGCTTTCCTTCTACCGGAGATACCCCGGGATCCCAAGCCCACCTTCCCTGCTCTGCTGGGAGCCAGGCTGTGGCCGCCCGCCCCTGCTGTTGCTTCGAGCCTTTGCTACTCTGTAGCCCCGCATGCCCTGCCTGCCGAGACCTCCAGGGGTTCCCACTGCAGCTCCGGAGTTCGATACATCTCGTCTGAAACCCGGGATTTGTGCTCGTCCCTGCTGTTCCAGCCTGCTGTTCCCGAGGGTCCGGCCAGACACCGAGATCGGCTGTCCAGGGGGTTTTTGAAATCTTTGTTCCATCCCTTCCCGGGATCCCAGGCCACCAGTGCCGCATGCTCCCCGAGCTCGCTCCGGAGCGCCCCCTGCAGCCGCGGGGGAACCATCGCACCTGCCCTGCTCACCGGGAGCCGCCAGCGCCCCTGCCGGCTGCGAGCGGAACTGCACCTGAGGGGAAACGGCCTGACAGCCGAGAAGGCTGGGACTGGGTTTGTGATTGTTTGCTGTTACTGTCATAGTTATTGCTGTTTGTTTGACTGGTTATACACATACAGATATATATTAGTATAAATTATATATTATATATTATATATTATAGTATATATATTAGTATATATTACCCTGTTATTCCTGTTCCTCATATCTTTGCCTATAAAGGTCCTTAATTTCAAAATTATAATAATTCAGAGGGAAGGAGGTTGCAATTTTTTTTCTTCCATTTCAGGAGAGACTCCTGCCTTCCTTGGCAGACACCTGTCTTTCAAACCAAGACACTGGGAGCAACTGGGACCACAGTGGGTGCAAATACAATCATACACGGAGTGAGTGGGTTCATACTGGAAATGACTGGAGCCACACTGGACTTTTACTGAGAGTGAAAGCAACCATCCTGGGTGTGACTGGGAGGCACTGGGACCACGCTGCAGGCAACTGGGATCTCATTGGGAGTGACTGGGACCATACTGAAAACACAGTGGGAGTGACTGTAAGCGACTGGGATGATGCTGGGAGTGACTGGGATCATACTGGGGGTGACTGGGAACCGCCACTGAGGCGGCGGCGAAGCTCGGAGGTGGCCCCAGCGCAGGTGGGAGCCGCGCTCGGTTCTGGCGGGGCTCGGCGCTGGCTGCGGGCGGAGGGGGCGGCAGGGGGCTGGGGCGGGTTCGTTGTGCCGTGTGGGCGCCGTGTTCGCCCTGGCGTGAGGGCGCTGCGGGAGCGGCTGCCCGCGCTCTCCTTGCCGCTGATGCCTCGGCAGGAGCCGGTGCCGGAGCAGCGCTGGCTCGTCCTGGCTGCTGTGGGTAGGACAGAGGTGGCTGCTCTGTCCCCGGGACCGTTCCTTGGAAGGTTCAGACTTCCCGATCTGTCCTCCAATATGCACACACCCATTTTGTTTGTTTTAGTAAAACAAAGCAGTATTAATAACTCCATTGAATCTTTGTTCATCTTCTCTAAGTTCAGGAATTTCACACGGCCTTGGCTGAGCAGCAGTTCATGGCAATCAGTAACATTTTCTGGAAGTGATAGTTTCTTTCACTCCTTCCTACCTACAGCTCCCTGGCCCTATCTAAAGCACATTCACGGGCTTCGTTTGTTTAAGTCACATTCACCTTATTCCTTTCCCCCGTCACTGCCGGAGCTCCTCCCCTGCTTGCGCTCGCATGTGCCACCGGATGCGTGTCCCGGGATCGCATCTCCCCGCCCGCAGCCTCCAGCGCCCGCCCTGTCCCGGGCTGGCCCTGGGCTGGTGGCAGCGAGCCCGACAGAAACCAACGCCCGCGGGGCCACCAGCGCCGGGGCTCAGAGCCGTGCAAGGGACGCTTTGGTTTGCAGGGACGGAAGGGCCTGGGCTCCTCCCCTGCCCCGTTTGACTTCGTTTAGGATTCAATGTTTTGGCCGACGTAGGAGGGGAAAAAGGCGTGGTTTTTCTCCAGCATTGGGCGGGTTTTTGCCTCGCCTGGAGCACTTGGGCCTTCCCCGGGCCCCCTCTGCCCTCTTGCAGAACCAGTGGCATTTCCCACCCCACGCGGTTTGTAAACAAGAGTCGGCTGCAGTCGAGAAGGCTCCAGGCGCCTCCTTCCAGGCTGACTCTGCCGATGCTGAGGCTGCTCTGGGCTCTGCCGGGGCTCTGCTGGGGCTCAGCTCTGGGCAAGGCTGGGCCCGCTCTCCCCTCGCATTGCTCCGGGCAGCTGAGTCACGGGGGGACAAGGAAGGGACACGTCAAGGGACTTGAGGTTTAACAGAGTTTTTATTCAAAAAACTGCCATAACTACCAGGCTGTCCTAACCACCATAACTAACTAGCAGTGCTAACTACTGTAACTATCCACTTGTCCTAACTACTATAACAAAAAGCTGTCCCCAGGTGCTTCAGGTCCTCCGCTGCTCCTTCAATTGCTTTGCTGCAGCGATCAGAGGGCTCGGGCTGGAGAGAGGCTTGGCTGATGATAAAAATGGGTGCTGCCCAAAGGATGAAAAAGAAAGAAATCAACTGTTACTTTCCCAAGTCAAGTTCCTCACAGGCTCTGTTGCATCAGGACAAAGGGGAATGGTTTGAAACTCAGGAGAGGGAAGCAGGCTCAGATTAGATCTGAGGCAGAAGTTTTTTATCAGAAGCATGGGGAAACACTGGCAGAGGGTGCCCAGAGATGTGGGAGGTGCCTCCTCCCTGGAAACATCCAGGCTCAGGTCAGGCAGGGCTCGGAGCCACCTGATCTGCTTGAAGATGTCCCTGCTCCTTGCGGGGCACCTGGTCCAGACGACCTGCAAAGGACCCTGCCAGGCCAAACCAGGCGAGGATTCTGCTGGCTTTGCATGTGAAAAGCAGCGAGACTGGAGACTATTGGAGGGGGCCCCACGAGAAAACCCCTCCCTCGCGCTGCTCTTTCCCCTGCAGCCGCTTCGCATCCACCTGCAGCAGCTCCTGGGCAGACCAGCGCCGCTCCTCGTCCGGCTCCAGGCTGCACTCCAGGAAGTCCCGCAGCAGAGCCGACAGGCGCCTGGGCTCCTGCAGCTGCGGGGTCCCGTTCTGCCGGATCAGACAGCGAGCCTGCGCAAAAAGCAAACACTTGTGAAAAAGCTCTGCCAGCTTCCTTCACACCCACGAGTGCTCACAGCGACCCCGGTTTCTCAGCCCCAGTCTCCAGGGACACTTTCCACCCTGGCAGAGATGCTGCTCAGAGCTCATTCTTCTATGCCAACCAAAAAAGCCAAACGCTGCTGCAGCCACAGCCATTCCAACATCCAGATGATCTTGCCTTGAGAGCCAATGTCATTGGCTGACTTTGTTAGTTGGAACCTTAATCAGAAATAACCCATTTTGCTTCTCCAAATACGGACACCAGCTTTACAGGCCATTTGCAAGAGTCACTGTGGCCTGCCTGTGGTATTTCCAAGGATTCTTACATCAAATGCATCCCTGCAGTGCCACTGACACTCAAGTAAATGCATTCAAGATGTTCCATCCCAGAAACTGCCAGGCAAGGAACCCGAGGTTTGGGTTGCTGAAAGCTCAGCCTTGGTGACATGGAGAAAGTAGCTTGGGCTAGGAAAGAAATATGTTAGACTATGGGGATGTTAAACAATCATCTTCATGTTTTGGACAAGTTTCCCAGTGAGAAGAGTCAGGGGAAGTTCATCTCGCAGAACCTCTTTCAGAAACTCCTTCAGAAAACTTGTTGGGTTTGGGTGTGGGGTTTGGGGTTGGTCTGGGGTTTTCTGCAAGATAAGATTAGAGCTGATGCTCTGGCTTCATCTTTTCAGGTCATCCTCGCAGACAGAAGAGCTGCAACAACTTAAAACCCAAAGCAAATTCTGGAGACTGCAGAATATTTGTCTGTGCTCAGGCTGGAGTCCTCTGGGAATTCCCTTCCCGATGGGCAGAGCCCTCCAGCTGCTCCGCCCAGGGCGGGGTCCCACTGTGCTCACAGGCCTCTGCAAACTCTGGGAAATTTGCCTCTTACCATGGCCGCCGTGTGCTCGAAGTAAGGAGGTTCTCCTTCCACCATCTCGATGGTCACAATGCCCAAGGACCAGATGTCCACCTTGGGGCCATAAGGAGAACTGGTCACAACCTCTGGGGCCATCCAGTGAGCAGTGCCCACCATGGAGCTGCACTGCTCCTGCTCAGGGCTGAGCTGAGCGCAGAGGCCAAAATCAGCTGAGGACAGAAACAAACACTGTCAAAGGCAGCTGGAATGAGGAAACCAAGCACAAAGATTGCCCACTCTCAGTCTGAGAATGCACTGCTGAATCCAGCTGGAAAAGTCCGCAGGGCTGTAGCCAAGGCAAGATGGAAGTGGACCCTTAAAGGAACCCTCAGCTTTCATGCAGTGGCTTTTAGTGATTCCCTTGAAGCTTCAGATTCCAACTCCCGCCCCTCTGCAAGGGCCACACCCAGAGCAAAGCCACTGCTGACACCCTGCTCCTCTCCTGAGCTCTCTGCATGGGGCAGCCGCTCTCAGCTGGCAGCAGGGGCCGGGCACCGCCACCAGCAGCACTTGTGGGGCTCTGGCCGTCACTGGGAAGCAGCCCCACACCCGCAGCCCGGGAGCGCCGTGCCTGACCAGGAACACCCACCCAGCTTGACAGAGCCGTCCGTTGCCAGAAGGATGTTGGAGCTCTTCAGATCTCTGTGGATCACCCGGTTTGAGTGGAGGAAATCCAGGCCCTGCAGACACTGAGAGAGAGCAAGAAACACGAGGGTGGAAATCCATGGCTGGAATACACAATCCCACAAGAAAGGACAGTTTAGAATTCTGCCAGCAGCAGCTTTGCTGTGACAGGCCAGGAGTGCAGTGCAGACAAGCTCCGGGCAAATGGTTCAAGGCAAAGCTGAGAACAGCAAATCAAATCAAAAAAGACAGAGAGTCCCACAAAGATCAGGAAAGAGGACAAGAGCAGAGTGGAAGTGCAGTGACACTGGCAGGCCGTTCACTTCAGAGGTTCTTTCTTCTGCAGCTCATAAAAACAACACAGAAACAAAGCTCTGAGCATGGAGCCACTCCTGTTCTCAGGCCCTGCTTGGAAGGAGCATTGTGTCCAAGCCATGGGAAGCACGAGCAGGATCCCTCACCTCCCGACTGACAGCTGCCATCTCTCCTTCAGCCATGCGTGTCTGTCTGACAACGTCCTGCAAAGTTCCTCCATCCATGTATTCCATCACCAGCCAGAGATCTTCATCAACAAGGAAGCTGGAAGAGGCAAACAATGGCGTGGAGATGAACATGCACTGCTCAATTTGCCCATGGAAAAGCCTTGAGTGGAGTTTTGTTTCCAGGTCACTTGTAAATGAGGACAGAATCCGATGCAGAGACATTCCTGCCGGGCTGCACAGTCCTTGGGACCTGCACAGTCTAAAGGAGAAGGAGACGCCTGTGGGAAAGGAGAGGCCTTAGATGGCAAGCAAGTGAAAAATGCAGTTTAGCAGCAGCCCAGATCAATGTGGAACCACAACACTTGCCCCCAGCTGGTTCAGCATCTGAACTCAGCACTTCCACCATTCCCTCCAGAACAAGGCAACACAACTTCCAGCGTTATCCAGGGCAGGAGGCCGTGCAGCACTTAGGACAAAGTGGTCAAGTGTTTGGAAAACCTTGCAGAAAGTCCCTTCAGAAACAGGCAAGGCCATTGCAAAATGGGCACATGAGGCATTTCTGGAAACAAGAACCTGGTCTTCCTGGCATCTGCAGCAATGGAAAAGAGTTGGGAAGGAGAAGCCAAGGGAAATAATGTCTGCCAGGGTTTATCAGCACTTGTCATAAGACCCAGAAAACTGGGTCAGCTTGAAGGAAAAACCAAACCAAAGCAACAAAAGCACATGGAGGGAGTGAACTCACAGGCTGTTGTTTTGGGAAGCTACGGCCGGGTGAGGCTTTTTCAAAACAGGCTACAGACTGCGGATGCCAGGAGAGATTAACGCAGGGCCCGTGCACGGGATAAGAGCTGAAGCACTCACCTGTCCAAAGAGCTGACAATGTTGGGGTTCTTCTTGTCCTTCAGGACCAGGATCTCATTCACAGCTCGTTCCCCGTTCTGCCCTCTGAGACTCATTTTCTTTATGGCCACCTGAAAGGACATTGCAGCCCTTGAACTGGAGGAGTCTGGGGCAGGAGGCCGCAGCAAACACGGAGCGAGTCTTTGTGGAGCGACGGAGCCGGGCTGTGCCAAACTGCCTTGGGATGGGACACCCGGGCTCAGCAAGTGACATTCCCACAGCCCATTTCTCTGCTCGCTGCGGGGCCGCTTACAGGACACAGGGCCAGAGACATTTGGCCTTGGAAGCTCTGCAGAAATGGGCCCTCAGCTCTCAGCCTCAAAGCTCTCACAGCATTCTCTGCACCTGCAGTCTTCTCAAACCGCCTTCGTTTACCACCACTCTCATTATCATTCAAACACATTTTGCAAGCAGGAAGTAATTCTGCTTCTGTGAAAACAGAGCAAAACAGCCGGGAACCCTTTAGCAATCCTGGGGGATTTGGTCATGATTTCAAACGCAACTGCTCTGTTTGGGATTGCACAACAGAGCAAACACGCACAAACATTGCTCAGATGATCCCTGTCACGGGCTGTCACTGACACCAGACCCAAACACAGCTGCAGGGTTTAGGAGAGAGCTTTGCTCTGCACATCCATCTTCTCATTCCTCTCCCTCTCTCTGGGAACAGCTGCAGTAGGACTAAAACCCCAAACTGATCCCAAGCAGGATCACTCCCTCATTAGGTCTTGAGGTACTCTTGGAAGATGAAACGCAGGATGGAAAAACTGCTAAACAGTGTTCCTGTCCGAGGCTGGGATGAAGATAAATTAGGCCTCAGCCTCCACCAGCTGATGCACTGATGTTTTCAGATATGAAGACCAAGCCAGCGTGTCCTGCTCTGACAGACACCGCTGCCCTCCTTGCATTCCTTTGGGCACTTCAGAAGGCTCAAGTCTGTCCCAGCCGTGCTCTGCAGGCTGACACTGCTGTGCCTTCAGAGGAACAGCCTGTGCAGGAAAGCTCTGCTGGCCCCCCAAAGCTGCAGCCACAGCTCCCAGCAGAGGGGAAAGCCCTCGAGAGCTGCCCGACACGCTGGGCGTGGTGACACTGACCTCTCCTCCAGTGGCCCTGTCGAGTCCTTTATAAACGGTTCCGAAAGCCCTGGAGACAGAACAGCAGAGAAGAAAGAAGCAGCGCTTTAGGCCCTGGGAGTGAAAGCCAGCCCAGACAGGAGATCTCTGCTGCCTGCAGCGTTTACAAAACACCTGGGTGCATCGACCCTTCAAACAGCAGCGCAGCAGCCACCAGCCCTGTGCCACGCAAGGTGTGTAAGAGAAAACTGAGGCCCAACACGAAGGAAAAGGGCTGGAGCAAATCCCAAATGTCCACACTGAATTACTTTAGTCCAAAACCTAGGGTGGGAGCAGGTGTCTAAAGAACTGGAAAAGAATGTATTTCATCCTTTTCCATTTCCTGCCTACGAGCTGCAGGATCCACAAGGGCCCTGCCATCAGGCAGCTGATGCATTTTCCCCCCCAGTGCAGCACCTCTGTGTCTGTTACTGAATGTACGGGGCTTACTACCTGTGCTGAAAAGGGCACTTATTAGTTCATCTCTGGTTTCTGTTTCTAAACTGTTATGTTGATAATCCTGACCGGTGGATATTTTTGGAAGCAAACTATTTGAAAGGAATCTTCTTGAGAACTGTTTTCTGACAGTCACCAGATAGTGAGCTGCTCTTTCAGGCAATCACATTCCAGGGACAGAAGATCTTCCAGGTCCTGCTCCTTGCTGCAGGCAGGACACTGCCAGCCTCAGGGGCCTCTGACAGTGCCTTCTGACCACAGTCACCAATTCTGGTCAGGACTGAGAGACAGCAGGATCGTGGCCCAGTGTCTGAAGCTGTTTGCAGCTTGCCTGGCTTCTCACTTGATCCTGCACCAGCAAATACCTGGCCCCTGCTTGTGCAGAAGTAACTGCCGTGCACTTACCCTTGGCCAACCTGCTCCAGTTCCAGGTATTTCTCGGCAGGCTCCCCCACGCTCACGGTGCTCCCTGAAAGAAACCACATGGAAGACGCTCCCTCCCAGATGGAGACCCCGCCTTGCAGCAGGGCCAAAATGCAGCCCCACTCCCTGGGGCCGGGAGCCCCTTGCTCTCAGCTGGGCAAGGACAATAAATGACTCTGTGACATTCAGCTGCACAGCAAGCCTGGATGCAGCTGATGCTGAGACACACACGCAGCACCCTGCTCTGGCACACAGCAGCACAGCAGACGTACTCAGCTGCATCAGGCACCACTCCTCTCTGCCCTCTGGCTGCAGGGCTGTGCTGCTGTCAGAATGTTCAGCCCAGGATCCCGCAGCAGAGGGAGGTTCAGTGTCCTCTTCCCAAGCAGAGGGAGGATCCCCGTCCTCTTCCCAAAATTCAGCAGGTTCCTGGTTTTCTTTCCAAGCCACGGCACGTTTGCCGTCCTCTTCCCATGCCGGGAGAATTGCACCGTCCTCTTCCCAAGTCCCACGATGTCCTCTGTTCTCATCCCACGCTGGGAGATGTCCGTCGTCCTTGTCCCATGGCACTGGAGCCTCGCTGTCCTCGTCCCACACCGGGTGATGTCCACCATCCTCGCCCCACACCACAGGAGCTTCACTGTTGTATTCCCAAACCGTGGGATGTTTGCCCTCATCTCCCAGGACAGAGGGAGGTTCACTGTGGTCTCCCGGGACGGAGGGAAGTTCACCATCATCCCCCAGAACAGCGGGAAGTTCACTGCTGTCTTCCTCCTCTTTGGCCTCCTCTTTGGAAGCACAGGGAGCCAGAGGAGGAGCTGATGCTGCTTTTGTGCCCTGTGGACAGATGGTAGCGTGAGGGACAGGAAGTTCTATCTCAGTTATCGCCTTATTTATCCTCAGCTACACATCCAGCTGCACTAAGCAGAAATGGGATTCAGAGCTGTTCAAACTAGGAAGGGGCTAAAGTCGACATTGCCACTTATTGCTGGGCATTCCATATTCCACCGTGGCTAAAGCCAGCAAGCAATCTTCTGCCTGCAAAACCAGACCTGCAGCTCTTCAAAAGCTCTTCAGCAGAGAAGGAGAAAAGTGCCAGGGATCCCTTTGCTGCTGCTGCAAAGACACTGGCAGGAACTTTCCTTCAGCCTCCCAGGCTGGCGCTCGACTGCCACACGCCAAGCTCACAACTCTCTGCACAATTCCGACCACCAAAGGTTCCTTTCCCACTCACCGAAGGAGGAGCTGCTCGGGATCCACGTGTGAGGTGCCCTGCAACAGGACAGGCAACACAAACCAGATGCTGTTAGGAAAAACCTGCCTGTGGTGGGAACTCCCACGGAGCAAGGACACCCCGAGAGAGCATTTTGCTTCCACAACATCCCTCCAGGAGCCACAGTCCCTTCGCACAGCAAGCAAGAGAACAGCACAGAATCCTGGGCTGTGTCAGCTCTTGGCTGCAGCAGCCAACGCAGGGAGTTCCAGGCTCCGCTGGCACAGACTCTGCGCTTGAGGGAACAGAACCCCCCCGGCTCCATTGCAAATGCTGTGCACGCCCCGCTGGCTGCAGACACCCCCTTTTTCAGCTGCAGCTGCTGGCAGGAGCTCTCCCAAACCAGCGGTGTCTTAATGGCAATTTGGTTACAAAGGCAGCTCAGTTCCACTGGGAGAACAGAAAGCACACAGCTTTCTGTGCCCGAAGGCACCGAAGCTGCACCCAGGGAAAACCTCGACTTACGTGCCAAGTGGGCTAAAAAATACCCCGAATAAGCCACAGAGTACAGAGTGCAAACTGCAGCAACCGCTTGCTGGATCATTTTGGCCGTGCTGCACACGTCGCAGACTGTACCCCTGCGAGCACAGAAGGACACCCGGCAGGGGCTGGGCTGGCTGCTGAGAATGCCTCGGGCAGGAGGATCCTCCGGCAACCAGCGGGCGCCCAGAGCCGCTCTGGACACTGAGGGCTCCGTGCCCACAGCAACGGGAACACGGCGAGGACGCGGCAGCGTTCCCGTGACATCACAGCAGCAGCTCCCGCAAGAACCGCCTGGAAGGTTCTCCTCTGTCACAAAGGAGCACAAAGGATCCTCCCGGGGCACAGCCTGTTGCTCAAAGCATCCAAGAGGAACCCAGAAAATGCAGCAGACAAGGACAGCCCACAGCCAAGCCTGAACAACGAAATCAAAGCCATGCACTGATGCTCCGAATTAGGGGCGGGAGTAGCGAGGCTGCAGGGCTTGCCAAGGAGCCGGAGGCAGCCAACACGCAGGGCTGGGCAAGTCGGGCCGGGAGCAGCGGAGAGCTTTGTTTCCCTTCCCAGCTGAATGGCGGCTCGGGCCGGGCCCGTTCCAGGGCTGTTCCTCAGCTGCGGCTTTCCCCTCACGCAGCCCGGGGGGCGCTGGGAGCGCGGGGCGAGGCTGGGCCGTGTGCAGAGCCCGCCCCTCGCTGCGATTGGGCGGTGCTGCCGTCAGTCGTGGTTCTGGCGCGCTGATTGGTCGGAGCGGGGAGCAGCCCGGGCCCGGAGCCGCCGGCAGGGCGGCCGTGGCGCAGCAGAGGCGCCATTGGCGGAGCGTCTGTGCGGGCCCGGGAGCGGCGGCGGCGGCCGGAGCCCGGTGAGGCGGCGGCGGAGCTCGGAGGCGGCCCCAGCGCAGGTGGGAGCCGCGCTCGGTTCTGGCGGGGCTCGGCGCTGGCTGCGGGCGGAGGGGGCGGCAGGGGGCTGGGGCGGGTTCGTTGTGCCGTGTGGGCGCCGTGTTCGCCCTGGCGTGAGGGCGCTGCGGGAGCGGCTGCCCGCGCTCTCCTTGCCGCTGATGCCTCGGCAGGAGCCGGTGCCGGAGCAGCGCTGGCTCGTCCCGGCTGCTGTGGGTAGGACAGAGGTGGCTGCCCCGTCGGCGGGAGTGTGCGGGAAAGTTCCCGTGGCCAGAGGTTTGTGTCCCCAGAGGAGCCGGAGGAGTCCTGTAAAAGGAACTTTATTCCTGGAGCAAGGGAGAGGCCACGGGGCATTTCCCGTGGGCTCTGTCCAAGTGTTGGAGGACGCAGCCTCCTTTTTATGCCGATTTCCTGGCCGCATCTCCGTGTCCCTTTCCCCCTTGGCTGAGGTCCTTGGAAGGTACAGACTTCCCGATGCGCCTGCTGCATGTGCCCCTTAATGTGCACCCCCACTTTGTAGAACATCCGATATTCATGGCTCTGTGAAGTCTTTGTTTCCTTTGTTCTCTGTTTCAACACTTTTCCTTGGCCATCTCTTTGCCAAGAGCAGTTTTGGTCATTTAATTTTCCACAACCTCCTGGTCCTTCTGCTGAAAGAGAATCTGATGCCATCCCAGGGTGAAATGTGGCGTTGCTCATGGGAGTGGATTGGTGGGTGAGAAGGTCAGGAGCTGGAGCTGTGTGCTTGGTTATGATTTGGAGGACAGCTTGTAATCTAATGATGCATTGAAATGATCACTGGGTTCTCTGGCACCTGGTATGAATTTGTTTGGGTTCCCAGGGGCTGCTCCATGGTGTTGTAGGATTTGTTCTGGTGGCCGTTCATCTTTTCCCCATTTTTGGGCGCTCCCAAAAATGCCAGGGATGCATCAATTGACCGCTTTTCTCTGATTAAATCATCACATCCTTGGATTCCCAAGTGATTTCGCTGACCTTGTGGCAGCAAAAGCAGCCCAGTGGTCAAACGCACCCTGTATAACCCAGACAGTGCCAGAGATGTTGGAGTGGGGAGAGGGATGATTCCCCCCTGCTTTTGTGAGTGAAGTTCTCCCAGCATTCTCCGTTTGCTGTTTTCCTTTGGAGCTTCAGGGATTTCTGTTGCAGGGTCCGAGATGCTCAGTGTGGGCTCTGCCTTTAGCGATGCAAATTCCGTCTGTGCAGGGAGGCAGAGCTTGGGGTGAGGGGCAGAAGGAATCAGGCCAATTCCTCTGGCAGGCAAGGAGAGCCTGGGACATTGTGCACACTTCCCGCAGCAGAGATAATTTGCATTTCTAAAGCTCCTCTGCTGGCTGCTTGGAAGGAAGCTTCTCCTCCAGGGCAACCATCAGGTGACTCACAAGTGCCCTCCCCCCCAGCTGCTTTCTTTTTCTTTTTCTTTTTCTTTTTCTTTTTCTTTTTCTTTTTCTTTTTCTTTTTCTTTTTCTTTTTCTTTTTCTTTTTCTTTTTCTTTTTCTTTTTCTTATGTTTTTTTAGCTCTTTATGAGTTAATGGGTCATCTTTAAACCTCTTCCAGTTTTGCAAAATGCAGCTTACAGGTGAACATTGAAAAACCCATTCTAAAATTCTCCCATCACTAACAGCCACGCACACACATACACAGAAAAACGCCTAAACCAATAAAGATTTTTGCTACTTTTCCCCCTAAGAATAAAAATTGACTCTCACACCCCTGGCCCAAACCCAGCATACAATGTCAGAGTAGGATTATTAAGAAAAAAAATTCTAGTGATATAATCTTGTCAACAAAACTCCTGGAAGATCAAAAACTCTCCAACGACCTTTTTAGTGTTAGAGGATCAAAGCATTACTTTATTCTGGCCAGGATGTGCAACAGAAATCATTTCATGCACACATAGCCCAGGTGTGCAGAGAAAATCATTCCATGGCACACGAGTTTTACTCAATTTTTCCTCAACTTGATGCAGTCTAAACCCATCGAAATCCGTAGGTTTAATGTTCATTGGTTCCAAGTTGGGTAGTTCTTAGTATTTGGTTTCCTGTTGGCCCCGGATTGCTTGGCCTCTGATGTTCATTAGGCCCACACTCCTTGATTTCCTTCTCAGCCTTCTCCAGAGCAGGGGTCTCCAGCTGTGCCGGGGGCAGTGTCTGGGGTAGCTGTTCCTTGATGTTTGCTGATGGGCGTTGATGTTCTGTTGATGGGCGTTATCTTTTGGGTATCTTTTGGGCTATTCCCAGTCTGTTGAGATGTTAAGCTCATCTCCCTTCAGTGGTGTAACATCCCTTAAAGTCCCCAGGCAGGGTCTGTGCCAGCCGAGCTTCCTGTGGAAGAGATTTCACAAGAGACAGGATTCTGGCCACAGACTGCTTGAAACAGACATCCCTGATCTCTACCCCCCACTAGGTCGGGAATTCGCAGGGTGAGGAATTGCAAACCTCAATTCCAGGGAGATAATTGAATATCTGCCCTGGGTCTGGCTCTTCTTCTTGCCAAAGCTAATGGCAGCAGCCGCACCCGTGGCATCTCACTGCCCGTGGGTGCTCATCCTCTGACAGCTGCTGAGCTTTCTGCAAAATCATTCGTTTCTCCAGTGACCCAAACAAGATCGATAAAAGTAAATCCTGATCCTTCCACATCCCGCAGCCTCCTGGGGGCCGGGGGCCACTGCCGGCCCTGCCCGGGGGGTGTTGGGGTCAGGCAGTGCCCGGCGCTGAGCCCCGGCTGCCCCACAGCCCCGGCCCGGCCCCGCAGCTCCCCACAGGCCCCCAGCCCGTGCTGCCCTGTCCTGCTGCTCCCCACCACAGAGAAACACCCTAAAATCCTGAACTTCTTTTTCTGTCCTGTCCTGGAACGCGGGGATACAAAAGATCTGGATCAGCTGGCAAATGTTGAGGATAAGATGGTGCTGAAGAGCATCCCAGTCCTCACTTTTTTCTCTTCCTCCTCTTTTCCATCTTCCTTTTCCTTTCTTACCACATAGATTCCTCCTGCTGCTGTTTGCCTTAACCATATTCCTGCACACTCCCTTCAACCAATCCCTTCCCAGCACACCAACACCATCCGTCCCCTGTTGCTGAGACCCCTTCTCGACTTCCCTTTTTACCCTGCTGGGTGTCCATGTCCTTAATTAGCTCTGGGAGAATGTGCAAACTGCCTCAGCATTGTCCCCTTTTGATTAGGAAACGATGTCCATGGCTCTGTTCAGGCTTTGTTGTTGTTCTGGAAGTTGAGGAATTGAGCAGGAGCTTGGCTGAGCAGCAGTGTGTGTCAGTCAGTGCCATTTTGTGGAGCTGCTGGTTTGTGCTGTCACTTGCTTGTGTGCAAGTGCGTGTGGCTGTGTCCGAGCAGATTCAGAGCATGTGTTTGTAAGGAGGCGTTGGTGTTGTTGGTTCGCTGGGGGTGCCCGGTTTTCGGGACATCCCCCCTGGAGCAGGGTGTCCCCCCTTGGTGCAGGCGCGGCCCTCAGGCAGCGCTCAGCCAATCAGAAGGCGCGGCGCTGGTGACTCAGCAGTTACCAGGCAGAGCCGCAGCGCCCGGCGCTCCCCAGCTGGAGCCCACGTGTGGCCCGGCCTTGGCGCCCCCCGCCAGGGGAATTTGGGGAGGTGGGAGGGGGGGAGCGCCAAGGCCGGGCCGGGCCGTGCTGTGCTGGCAGAAGTGGCTGCGGCGGGGGCCGAGTGCGGGCAGGAGCGGCCGAGAGCCCAGCGCTGCCCCAGCCCGAGCTGCCGCAGCTGCATCGCTGCTCGTGCTGTGCGATCCGAGAGCTCTGGGGGGCAGAGCGAGCCAGGGCTGGGTGCTGGGCCTGGGGGGAGCAGGAGAAAGGCTGGAGGAGCAGGGCTGGAGACCAGAATGGTGAAACGATGGCCGTGGGAGCAGCAGGTGGGATTCTGCAGGAGAAGGAGTAGTGTGAGGAAGAGGAGTGTGAGGAAGAGTAGGGATTCAGGAGGAGGAGGAGGAGGATCAGGACGAGGAGGCACCCCAAGGTTCCAGCACTCGCTGTATCTGCAGCCTCCCTCCAGCCCCAGGAGTGTTGCCCCCCCCATCCAGCAGGTGATCAGGGAGGGGGATCCACGATTTTCCAGGGGGTGAATCTTGGTGTTTCTGAGGTTTCTTGGTTTCCCTGTTGGTGCTTTGGTTTTTTTTTTGTGGGGGCTGAATGTTTATATTTTGGAGGGAGCTTTCTCTGAATCTTGATGTTTTGGTAGTTTTGGGTCTGTGTCTTAATGTCTGGGGGACTTTTGGGCTGAGTCTCTGTGTTTTTGAGATTTTTACAGACACAAGATGCCCGGTGATGGACCTGGGCAGGAGAAGCCCCCAACCCAAGGCACTCACCCCTTGTTTCTTCCCCAATCCAGGATTTGTCATTCCCAAGGCGTGGCCGGATGGAGGAGGAGGAAAAGCCCCGGAGATGCCGCACGAGGAGGGGCTGCAAACGCAGCCCAGAGAGATCCAAGGAGGAAAGAGCCCCCCTGTGCCGGGAAGGCGGCCGGAGATCCAGGGGGAGCTCGGAGCTGGGGGAGAACCCTCAGGGTGAGGAGAAGCCCCACAAGTGCTTGGAATGTGGGAAGGGCTTCAGACGGAACTCCAGCCT
This sequence comes from Aphelocoma coerulescens, assembly GCF_041296385.1. Taxonomy (NCBI): domain Eukaryota; kingdom Metazoa; phylum Chordata; class Aves; order Passeriformes; family Corvidae; genus Aphelocoma; species Aphelocoma coerulescens. The sequence goes on along the minus strand of NW_027184061.1, from coordinate 1,051,369 downwards.
GATTCGGCACCAGAAGATTCACACTGGGGAGAGGCCCTATGAGTATGGGGAATGTGGGAAGGGCTTCACCAGCAGCTCCGAGCTGTTCCAGCACCAGGTGGTCCACACCGGGGAACGGCCTTATGAGTGCTTGGATTGTGGGAAGAGTTTCGGGTGGAGCTCCACCCTGAGGGCACACCAGCGCATCCACACTGGGGAGAGGCCCTACGAATGTTCTGAGTGTGGGAAGAGGTTTCAGAGGAGCTCCCACCTCCTCCAACATCAGCGCATTCACACGGATGAGAGGCCCTTCCGCTGCCCCGACTGCGGGAAGGGCTTCAAACACAGCTCCACCCTCATCACCCACCGGCGCATCCACACTGGGGAGAGGCCCTACGAGTGTCCTGAATGTGGGAAGAGCTTCTCACACAGCTCAAACTTGATCCAACACCAACGGAGGCACCGCTAAGGGAAGCCCTGCGAGTGCCCCGAGTGCGGGAAGAGCTTCGTGCGCTGCTCCAGCTCCATCCCCCGTGGGAGGATCGGCGTTGGATGATCCCCAGTGACCCCCGTGGGGCAGAGCCCTGGTGACCCCCGTTCCGGGTGATCCGCGCTGGGTGGGGGGAAGGTGTTGGAGAGATTTCTTTGCCTTCTCCTTGTGCTGCTGGGATTTGGTTGGTAATAAATTCCCTCCCTGTGCCCAGGCTGGGTCTGTTGGATCTGGAAGCTTCCTCCATGTCTGGCAGAGCCAATCCCTGGTGGCTCCAAAGTTGGAGGTGCCGGATGCAGAGATGCCCCCACAACCCCTGGGAAGGAGGGAGGAGGAGGAGGGTGTTTTTAAGGGTCTTCTTTTCCTTCTCATTCTCCTGATGTTATTTTTTCGGTGTCATCAATTTAATTAATATCTCTAATTAGAGCCTGTTGTGCCTGTTCCGGTGTTTGCTGAGGGATCTCTCCCAGTCCTTATCCCCAGCCAGGAACCCTCGGTTCCATTTTCTCTCCCCTGTGCAGCTGCGGGGGGCAGGGACAGAGTGGCTTTGGTGGGTGCCTGGCACCGGGCCAGCGTCACCCCAGGCCATGGGCACCCCTGAGATCCCGCGTCCCTGGGGACACATTTCTGGGCACAACTGAGCTCCCACCTGCCCCGCACCCCGAGGTTCCCCCTCCCAAAAAATTCCACCGCGGGGCTGCAGCATCCCTAAAGCCCCATAGCCAATCAAAATCGTGGCCAGCGCTGGCCATGGGGCGAGTGGTGGCAGCTGGGGCCGTACTGGTGGCACTGGTGGTGCTGGGAGCCCCCCTGGCTGCGGGCGTGGAGCTCTCAGGTGAGCCGGGGGTGGCGTGACGTGATGGGAAAGGGGGGGAGAAGGGGAAAAAGGGGTGATGGGACCCCTAAAATGAGTGAGAGCTGGAGGGGACCCTCAAAGGAAGAGCAGGAGGGGGCTGAAGAGTGGGGGAGAAACGGGTGGGAGGGGCTGGGAAAGTGGGGAAAAGTGGAGGATGGGACCCAAAAACGGAGCGGGAGTGGGCTGGGGATTGGGGGATGGTGGGGGAAAAGGGTGGAAAGGGTGAAAAGGGGGGAATGGGACTCCAAAACTCCTCTGGGGAGCGGCTGGAAATGGTGGGAGAGGGGATGTGAAATAGGGAGAAGAGTGGAAAAGAGGAAGTCCGAGCACGGGCAGGAGGGTCCCGTGGCGGCCGTGGGGCACAGGGGGTGCGGAGCGGGGATCCGGGGTGGCTCCCGGAGCTCTGGGCGTGCTGGGGGCTGCAGGGGGGCACCCTCTGAGCTGTGTCCCGCACACACAGGGGTGTTCCAGGGGATGATGAAGTCCGAGTGTCACTTCATTAAGGGCACCGAGCGGGTGAGGTTGGTGCAGAGGAGCATCTGACAGCGGGAGCAGCAACTGCACTCGCCAGCGATGTGGGGCTGTTTGTGGGGGACAGCCCGTGTGGGGAGAAACAGGCGCAGTGCTGGAACAGCCATCCAGCCAGACTGGGGTACAAACGGGCTCTGGCGGACAGGCTCTGCCGGCACCACCGCGACATCGTTGCCCCGTTGCTCGCGGCCCGCAGAGGTGCAGAACGTCGGGCAGAGCGAGTCCCCTCGGGCCCTGCCCTGGGGATGAGCCTGGAGCCCCTCAGCCCCCCTGGTTGCCATCCCCGGGGCCTCTTGTCCTTCCAGGTGCCCCTGAGGTGTCCCAGTCCATCCCAGTCCATCCCAGTCCATCCCAGTCTCTCCCAGTCTCTCCCAGTCCATCCCAGTCCATCCCAGTCTCTCCCAGTCCATCCCAGTCCCTCCCAGTCCGTCCCAGTCTCTCCCAGTCCCTCCCAGTCCATCCCAGTCCCTCCCAGTCCATCCCAGTCCATCCCAGTCTCTCCCAGTCCATCCCAGTCTCTCCCAGTCCATCCCAGTCTCTCCCAGTGCCCCCGCGCGTGTCCATCCCAGCCCTGCGTGGCGCTGACGCCCCTCAGCCAATCAGAGCGCGTCTCTCTGATGACTCATCAGTTGCCAGGCAGACCCGCAGCGCCGAGTGCCCCGTGCTGGACTCGGCCTCCCAGTGCCGCGCGCTCCATTCCCAGTCGCTCCCAGTGCCCTCCCAGTGCCTCCCCAGTGCCCTCAATCCACTCCCCTCTCACGAGGGCAGCTCACTTCTCTCAGAACACTCCAAGCCAAAGCTGCCTACGCTTCTAGGCCGATCTCTTGAGTATCCTTCTACTCTCATACTTTCTTTGCCCTTACACGTTTCCTAAGTGTTACTTTTATGCTTTTAATATTACTGGAGATGGTAACCAAAAGGGCTCCAAACCCCCCCTTTACACAGCAACCAAACTGTTCTGAAATAAACCCTACAGAGATATATTTATAAACACAGATCTTTCACTGTTGTTTCACTCTAATCTGCCCCAGGGGAGCCATGAACCAGACCCTGGGTTACCCTCGCCTTCAGGGGCGGGGCGGAACAGGAGCCGGACACGGGGGAAGCTTCTGGAAGCTGCTCAAGGAAGCCACCCCTGGAGGCCCCCTATTTCCAAAGCCTGGCCATGCAAACCCAGGACACTGGATCCAAACATGGATCACTCAGGAGGCACCAGGGCTCTGCCTGTCGTGGTTTGACGCAGCTGAGCATCAAGCACAGGAAATCTGTTATTTTTCATAAGGGGAAAATAAGAAAATATTGAGGAAAACTAGAGAGCTGCAAGGCAAAACAGGTTCAAACTTAAACAGTTGCTGTACAAAGAAAAAGTTTATTACCAACAGAATTAAAAGTAAAAAGAAATAACAAGAAATTCAAGCAAACTTCCCCTCTCTTCCAGCACTTCCCTCCTTTTACCCAACTCGCAGAAAGGATAACATTACATGGGATTTTAGTCAGTGTTGCAGTTCTTGAAAAGTCTCTTTGTTATGCTTAAGGAAAAAAGGGTTTTCTTCTGCATCACGTGGTTCCCAAAGTGCCACCAACAGCAGACCCGCCCGGAAAGAAACAATCTGCTGTGGTGTAAAACATCTCTGCCCTGAAAAATCTCCCAGTTCCTTCACACTGCCAGACAGGGGCCATCACATGGGGTTATTAATCTTTTTAATGATGAATTACTTTGGCCTGAACACAAAGGGGTTTTTTTTTGTGACAGGAGGTCTCTAAAAGCCTCTCAATACTTCTATATAGCCTGGCATAGGCACTTTTCATAAATTTCATGGGTCACGGGTGAACTTTCCATCCCTCCATGTACTCCAAATGGATCAAAGAGACAAACAGTTTGTGATATTACAGTTTCTTACCACGGCCTGCAGGAAGTTTTTTAAGCTGCGCGCGAGAATCGCGGCACCGCCCTCTTTTCTCCCGTCGCCATTTCCAGCTCCGTCCCACAGGACTCACTTTCTCTTCTCTCTGGCTCCGAAGCCGCCACGTTGAAGAGTGTTCTTGTTCGGGCTCTACGGTGGAGAAAGCCTGGCTCCCTTTGTGCTGCTGGCTGCGTGGTGTCCTCTTCAGTTCAGCGCGGAGTGTGCTGGCTGCAGACAGGAGGCTCCGCCGGCTCCCGCTGGCTCCGCCGGCCCCGCGTGGAGAGGAGAGGGACCCGCCGGTGCCAGGGAGCCGCGCCGGATGGGTTTAGCTGTGTGGCACTCCATGGCTGGCTTTAGCTGCCTGCGGCTCTGGGACAGTTCCCCCCCAGCAGTGACACAGGGTCTGTGCTGCGGCGTTGGGAAAGGAGGGGGTGCAGGGGCCCTGACCCGGCGGGGCCCGGAGGCTCCAAGGCCCCCTTCCATCTTCCAACAGGCAAGCTGGAACAAAAGGAATTCCCCCGTTTCCGTATGGTCTAAAGATGTAAATTGTGAGAAGCATCATTGGTCTAAAAGACTGTCCATCAACTCAGGGTCAACCCACTACACCAGCCCTGCTGGAAGTGGGCAAGGGCACCAGAAACTCCAAGGCCCAGCCAGTGCTGCTTCTGGAGGTGCTGGGAGCGGCCAGGGAGGCAGCGCCAAACTGAGGGATAGGAAGGTCTCTTCCGGCCTGGATGAATCCGGGACTTGGGGATCGCCCCAGGCCAGGTGCAGCACCCGGCACTTGGCCTTGTGAGGCCTCGTAAGGTTCTCGTTGTGCCACTTCTCAGGCTTGCCCAGGTCCCTGTGCACGGCCAAATCCGGCCATGGTGCCCCTGCCACGCTCAGCTGCCCGTCCCCTGCAAACGTGCTGAGGGGGAGCTCGAGCCCCTGCCTGTGTCATCGGGGACGCCACTAAAGAGCCCCAGGGCCAAGGCAGAGCCCTGAGGGACACCCCTCGTCCCTGGCCTGCAGCTGCACATGGAGCCAATGCCCCCAAGTCCCTGGCTGCGGCCATCTGGCCAATGGCTCATGCCCTGAGTAGCCCACCCGCCAAAGCCAGGGCTCTGCAGTGTGGGGATTGGGCTGTTGAGTGGGACCGTGGCCAAAGCCTCACAGAGGCCAGGGGCTACAAGTGCCCAAGTCCAGGGCCTGCTCAGTGCAGGCTCGGCTGCTGAAGGGGCGCCGGGTACAGCCCTTTGTGACACAGGTGCATGATGTCAGGGCCCTTGGCCATGCGGAACATGGGGGTGCCCAGAGACCCTTGTGACATCACAGAGCCCTGGCCGAGGGTATCTAAGGGGCACAGAACCTTGGAGTGCCCAGTCCGGTGAGAGCCACTCTAGCAGAAGGAAGCAGCTCCCGCCATCCTTCTGTGCTACAGGACCTCAGAGATGGAAGAGGACAAGGCAAACCCCAACTCCTCCCAGCCACCCACCCCTGTGCCCAGTGGGCTGCAAGACCAGACCCTCAGCTGGCACTTGGTGGGGGCAGAGAGTGCCTCAGTCAGGCCCCAGAGAGACACTGAAGAGGAGCAGGGGCCCTTTGTCATCAAGGAGGCGGAGAGGAAACCTGGCATGGATGAGGAGCCTTGCCAGGGGAGAGACACTCGGCCCCAAGAGCTTCGCCTGTGGGAAGAGGCGACAGGCCGTGAGTTGTCCCAGTGGGTACCAGCAGTGCCAGTGCAGGACGTGTCCCTGTGCGGAGTGTGGAGTCACCAAGGGCTGAACCCGTGGAAGATGGGTGTGAGCGTGCAGTGGGGAGATGGGGCACAGCAAATGCTCTACCAGTGGGAACAGAGAGTGAAAGTCCAGGAGCTGCCCCAAGGGGAAGAAGAGGGGAATGACCCAAAGCTGTCCCAGCAGGGCGAAGGAAGGGTGAGGGGCCAGGAGGCAGACAGGGGGTCACTCCTGGCAGAGAAAGGGAGCGAGGAGCGGACCTCAGCTGGAGACAATGAAGACTGCCAATACCACACCCAGCTTGAGCTGTCCCAAGAGTGCCAAGGTGCGGCAAAGCCAGAGCTGTCCCAAGGAGAGGTCAGCAGCTCCCAAGACCCCTCTGATGGGGATGACGGCATCGAGCCAGAGCCGTGCCACGCAGAGCTCAATGAGTGGGAAGAGTACATCTACCGAGAGGTTTCCATAGAGGAAGATGGCAGCGACAGAGACCTCACACGGAGCACCTGGCAATACACGTGCATCTTCAGCTTCGGGGTCCCGCCCTCACTGCCGAAGGCCGCCGCCTGGGACGGACTCGGCGTCCTCGAGCTGCGCGAAGAAGGCGGGCGCCGAAGCCTGGCAGCTCTTGCGGCAGACGGGCTCCCGGCGCCCGTCCCTCGGGAGGCCTGGGCCGAGCGCCGGGCACGGCAGCCGCTCTGTGCCTCGCTTTTTCCCCTGCGAGGCCGAGCCGCCACGGGACCCGCAGCTTGTCCTGTGCTGGCCTGGCAGGAGCCGGGGCCTGCCCCGCGCAGCCCCCGCGGCCCCTCGGCTGCCCAGCCGGCTGCCCCCAGCAAGCGGCCCGGCCGCCTCAGGCGGGCGCTGCGGGCGCTGCGGGCGCTGTTCCGCTGCCGCTGCCTGGCGCCGCGGACGCGGGAGTAGCGCCCGCCCGGCCCGGGGCGGCCTCGGCCTGGACGGGCCCCGCAGCCTGAGCTGCCCCGGCTGCTTTGGGCCGTGCCGGGGGCGTCTCCCCGGTGCCCAAAGTCACCGGCGTGGCCGGCCCCAAGCAGCGCCCGTGGAGCGCGCTCGGTGCCGGCGCGCTCGGCGGGGAAGCCCAGAGAGTCACCAAGAGACCCTGCCGGGCACCCGCTGCCACTGGCACCCTGGCAGAGCCAGCGTCGCCCCGAAACCGCGTCCCCGAGGGCCACATCTGCACAGCTCCTGAACACTGCAGAGACAAGGACTCCACCACCGCCCTGGAAAACTTCTTCCAGTGCCTCACGCCTCTGCCAAGGAAAAACTGCTTCAGATATTGAATCTGAACCTCCCCTGGTGGCACCAAAGGCAACGGACATGGCTGCAGGACATTGACTCAACAAACGCAAGTTGACTTTAAGAAATAGTAATGGGTTAAAAAAAAAAAAAAAAAAAACAAAAATTAAGAAAAACTCCTCATACAGGAAAAAAGAATAGGAATAGGAATATTGTGATGACGAAGAAATAGCAGTAGTAAATAGGAGGAAGAAGAAAAAGGAATAGAATATTAATAAAAATAGTAAGTTGAATAAGAATAATAAGAGCATAGGAAGAAGAAGAAGAAGAGGAAGAAGAAATAGTAGTAAGCAATAAGAATATGAAAAAGAAAAGAATAAGCATAACAAGTGAATAAGATTAATTAGAATAAGAAGAATATGATAAAGAAGAAGAAATAGTAGTAGTAAATAAGAAGAAAAATTAAAATAGTAATAAGAAGAATAAGAGTAAGACAAAGAAGAAGAAGCAAGAGTAGTAGAACTAATTAAAAAGAAGGAAAAGAAGAAGACTTAGATGAAGAAGAGGAAATAGGAAATAGTAATAAGAAGAATATCAAATTAAAATACACATCCACACATCCTCTAGAATCCCATCCCTCCCATTCGTTGTTCAATAAAATGCATGTCCAATAAAATCCATTTGTTGCCCTCATATGGTCTCACTTGCACCTTCCCTGGGGCACAGGTGTCTCTCCCTCTTGGCATCCTAACCCATGGGCAGGGTCCCTTCCAGCCACAAGCATGCCGGGATTCTGTCAGGGACTCCCTTCCCTTCTTCCCTCTGCTTCCAGCTGGAGAATGTGCAGCAAAGCAGCCTTTGCTGTCTACTCTGGGAGCCCTCCCAGCTACTGGACCTTGTCCCCTGGCCCTGCACAGCTCCCTTGGGAGGCACGGCAGGACCAGCAGCCTGGGAGCCTCGGGAATGCCCCTCTGGGATCCATGGCACACACTGCAATTCCAGTTCCCAGGGAGGAAAAGATGTTCCTGCCCTTGAAGGCAAAGCTCTGAAGGGACTGAAACCCAAATGGAGCAAGATCTTACAGTGACATTTCACTTCCAGCCTCCACAACTTCATCCAGGGCTGCTTTAGCCCCTGGATTGGGGAAAAAAAACATCAGGGGAGGGTCTTTGGCTGGGAGCTGCCCTGGGCAAAGGGAAACACTGGGAGGGAAAAAGAGCAGGCAAAGGAAGGCAGGAGAGAAAGGAGGAGCTGGCAAAGAGCATCACTCCGTATGTCTGAGGGAAGGGGAAGCCTTTTGTTGTATGGAAACCAACAAAAACTCGGAGTATCTCTGCCAGGCCACTGAAGGCCTCTCCTGCCCCACTCTCCCCAAGCAAAGTGCCCCTCCTTGCCCATCCTCGCAGCACTGTCCTCATGCCCTTCTGCTCGTTGTGGATGGTGGGGCAGAGGGTTTGTTCCAGGGCATCCTGCAAGCACCAGGCAGGACAGTTCCACCAGGATGGGAACCCAGCTCAGGGCTGAGGGACTCAGAAAATCTAAACACCAACACAACACCAACAGGGCACATTTGTCATTTTTGCTACAAAAGGCAGCACTGAAAATGATGGGTAATGAGAGCCTCCTAATCACCCCAATCCCTTCTCCATTTTAAACTTCCTCTGAAATAACCAGAACAGCTCTTCAAATTCCTTCATCTTTGTCAGTCCCAGATCTTTTGAGAGCTGACTGGGGAAGAGAGCACAACATTAGCATGTTGGTAATCAGACATGGTTTGTTGTCCATTTCTCCTTACTCAATTACAGTGGTAGATATTGGGAATAACCAGCTGTCCTGAGGAATTTTTCCTGCAGCAAGTTATTTTCCTATCATGTCCATCTGTAATTTTATTACTTTATTACTTATTAAATGACTTACTACTTATTAAAGCACCAATATAAATACAGTACAGCAACTTGCAATTACTCCCCCTTATATTTATAAACCTCAAAGTCTTCCAGGTCTTAACAACAGGAAAAACCCTGTGTCACCCTTTTGCAGAAGAACATATTTAGGGTTTGGACACATCCTCGGCAGGACTAAGTAGGAAAACAGCTGAAGCTCCAGCAGATCCTTAATAAACTTTTGCCTGCTGGGTATCGGGAATAAAACTGAGTTATTTCAGTGTCTTGATTTTTTATGAATCTAGTTATTATCTATTAATTACTTTTCTCTTTTTGACTTTTCAAAAGCTGATGTTGCACAAAAAAGTGAGCTCTGGAGACCTGAAGCAAGCTGGGCACTTAGGGCTGAACTGCTGCATCTGCTTCACAGAGAATTTTTATTTGACCCCAGGAATGCTGGTTGCTCAGTCAGACTAAACAGCTTTGATTCATTTCAGCGTGTGAGGATTGGGGTGTGCAGCTCCAGGCCAGGTTGGCAGGGTTGAACAGGAATTCCCAAACAGCCTTGGAGTCCTGGCCCCCTCAGCATTCCCTGCTCCACCCGGCCCCAGCCTGCCGGGAATCAGGCTCAGCAGCAAAAGCACAAATTCTGAATATCTCAGGAGTGCTGTACAAGACACAATGATCACAGGCTGCGATCCCAAAGCCCCATCTCAGGTTCTCATCTGGGCTAAATGCTGTATTTTGGGTTAGGAACAGGCTGCCTGACCCGGCCCCAGCTCTCTTTGATAGTTATCAGCACCCGGCTGCTCTCGGGCTCCGCGGGAGCGCAGAGCCGCAGATAAACCCTGCACCGAGCTGTTCGCCCAGAGACAAAACTTATTTTCTTCTGCACACCGAAGTTCCTTTCATGCCACCTGGCTTAGATGAGCTGCTCAGGTTTGGCCTGGTTGGATTTGAACAGCTGCTCCCCCAAGATGAAGGGACAAGGCCAGGAACAGTTAATAACTTTCTTCACTGGAAACACTGTTGAATCATTCCTTTCCCTCCCCACAGACTGCGTAAAGCCTCCTCAGTGTTTGAGTCTAACCAACCTTTCAACTAGAAATAGCAGCCCTCGGTGGGATTTTCCTGTCCTGGCACCAGTTTCTCTCACAAGTGTCCACCTGGCTTCTAGCCAGAGGTAAAAACGGCATTTCTTAAAGCCAAATTTTGACATAGGGGAAGATCTGGGTGGAAAACTCAAAACAACCAAACTTAGTGTAGGCTTATACCTACAGAGGAGACCAGGGCCATCTCTTTTCCCTAATTCACATTATTTCCTATCCTGCCTTTGACTTTAACACTCATTCTCTGTACCACAAGAACTGTTCTCTGTTGGCTTTTATAGCTGCAACTGTTCTGGCTGTCTTTGCAGCTCTCCAAAGCCTTCAGTCTCAGACAGGACACCAGATTTCTGAAATTCCACCCCTGGACTCATACACACTCCTGCCCCAGCACCCCAGCCCTTCTCCACAGAGCTGCTTCCCACGGGTCGCCCCAGCCTGTGCTGCTGCCTGGGGTTGTTCCTCCCCAGGTGCAGGATGTGCCTTTGCCTCTGTGGGATTTCCAAAGGTTCCTCTCTGCCCATCTCTCCCACCTGTCCAGGTCCCTCTGAGGCTGCACAGCCCTCAGGGGATCAGCCACTCCTCCAAACGTTTTATCACCAGTGAACTCCCTGAGGAGGCATCAACCCCACGGGCTCTGCCTGTCCTGCTCCAGCTCCCTGCTCCCACCTCCCATCACCTCTCCCGTGTTTATCACCATTCCAGTTGCTCTGTCTTTTCTTATGGAGCAAGAAAATAAGAAAAAATCCAGGTGGATTAACACCAAATTATGCTGGCATTTTACAGAGAGCATGAAAGACAACGACACAGACAATTTTCTAAAGCAAAAGCACTGTTGCAGTCACACCACCACCTATCAAGGAAAAATCTGTTCCCTACAGTAAGGAATCAATTTTAATACAAAGTCCCATCAGCTCAAGGTGGTACCAATTAATCAAAACAATTCACTTGCAGATTCTTTACAGTCACTGTTTTATAAAGGGTAATTATTTTCTTACTTGCTATTCCAGTGTTGGCACAAAGGAGGTTTAAGCTGACTTTCATCCAATCTTAAAAAACAAATCATAGCTGTAGTTTAAAATAGTTGGGATTGTTTATTCCTCTTGGTTCTAGGTGCCAATTCAAATACTGAAAAAATGATCAAAAACCAGCACTACTGCCAAAATGAACAGCTCATAAATGCCAAAGTCACGATGCACAGTACAGAGCAATACTAAAATCTCTGGGGTTTAACACAGTATGAGGAGCACACAATTAGCAAAGTCCAAGTAAGTCCTGGATTCACATGCCCACACACACCCCAGGTGTGCACCTTCATAAAATTAAATACTCACTCACTGTGAACAGTCCTGGGTGTTCTTACGAAGATGGTGAGTTGCTGATTGAATTTGAAGCACAACAGATGCTTAGTGCTCCAACCAAATGCTGCTTTTCCTATATCTATTAAGTGTATGTATTTGTGTGGATATGTACACACACTCTTCAGCTACCAAAGTAACTAAAAAAGATCAGCCAAAGGCTTTCTGCTTCCCCAAACTGAAGAACTCAAGCCATGAGCTAAAAACCTCAGCAATTCCAGAGAGGAAACACTGCAGTGATGCCACAGTAAACACCAGTTCTGATTAAAACACCTGAATTTATAATGAATGCTTTTTTAAAAGTTGAAAAATATTTTTGGGCATGGCTTCTGCACAAAAATCCTCTTCCACAAGAATCTGCCAACTACTACAGAGCTCCTCAGGGTTTAAAGTGTTACTCCAGGTTGTGCCTGGGCCAGCAGGGCAGGGCTCGGAGCTCTGCAGTAAATTCCTGCCATCAGGCAGCCGGGAGATAAGGGCTGGGAAAAGAAAAAAGAACACAAACACAACAAACCCCAGAGCCCCACTGGCCACATCTCCTGAGAGTCAGAGACCTTGTAAAATGTCACCTTTGTCTTCCCTGATGCCAAACTCCTGACAGGAGGTTCAGAACAAGGCACAGGGGTGTGGAAAGAAGAATTTAACAAACCTCAACCACTAAACTTGTCTCGCACTTTGTTTTTCGAGCATTTTGCAGTTCTGCTCTCAGAAAGCCATGCAAGTTTCATGAAACTTCCATGGAGTTTAAATCAAAGATTTAAGCTGTAATTTTTAGCCCTCTCCCTGAACACTGACTGGTACCTGCACTTATGTGCACACACTAAAATAGATCATTTCTGTCAAACTCTACTCCACAACACCAGGAACGGGAACAAAGCACGTCCACGTGCATTTGGCAATGACAGAATGCACAGACCCGCCTGGGGATTCCACTGGCAGCCCTTACGCTCTGCAAAAACCCTTCTGCCCTTTTCAGGCTTCAGTATTAAACACTGAGCAAAAGAAACTGTTGCAGATACTGCAAAGGCCATCTCCTGCAATTTCTGTTTGGCAAAAGTTTGTGCAGGTCCTTCATCCTGGTGCAGGGGAGGCTGCTGCTGAGTAATCTTCCTCCTGAAGCCCTCGAGTGACAGGAATTCCATTTCGGATCACAGCTATTCACAGCCACCAAATCAGCTGCCACAGACCTGGCAAGGTATTAGGGCAGGACACAGCAAGTTTTACACAAAAGGCATTAAAATCTCACAACAGAAGAAGCCCCAGATGGACAAGGAGACAGGTTTGCTTTCTGGCATTTGCAAAGAAAATTCAGATTTAAGCACTGTAAAGTCAGCTTTAAAATCACAAGGCTGCAACAGATGCTCATTTAATGAAATAACAGCAAACGGAACCCCTTTCGCATCTTCAAGTGTCTGTTTGATCATAACACAGGTTCATCCTCACCATCATCCCCCCACATGACCACAGACATACTGCAGCTCCCTGGAAATGGCATCGAATCTCTTCCTCCGCAATTCCCGTTAATTTCCCGCAGCACAGCCCCGGCTGGGCACGAGGAAGCTGTGGCTGCTGCTTTGTTTCCTGAACTTCAAGTGAACCCAGCTCTGCCCACAGCTACAGGTGCTGTTGATCACTCAATTACAGAATCATGCACTGGGCTGGGGGGACCTTAAAGCCCATCCAGTGCCACCCCTGCCCTGGGCAGGGACACCTCCCACTACCCCAGGCTGCTCCCAGCCCCACCCAGCCTGGCCGTGGACACTACCAGGGATCCGGGGGCAGCCCCAGCTTCTCTGGACAAAGCATAAGGAAAGTGCTTGTGCTCCTCCACAGATCTGAGTCAGCCACAGTGGCAATAAAACCCTGGGCTTAAGGATGTACTTAAAAACATCAGAGATGGTCCCTGTGCTTTTATAGGTAAAAGAGATCAAATGTTACATGAAAACAGTCAGGACTTCAGTGCGCTCAGAAAGGCCCTTCATGAATATCAGGCAAGAGGACAGAAATTAGAAAACACCTTCAGCCAAGTAAAACTGGCTTCATTTACTGAAACTACAGTAACCACCTGCTTTTTGTTGCCTCTGTGCTCTTACAATACTGTCCAGAATTACCATGTTCAGAGAAAGTGACCACAGAGGGGGGGAAAGGATTATTTACATCAGCTCTACAGCCCTCCTTTTACTTCGATGCTCTATTTAAATATTCTGGCTGTTTCAAGGGCTTGGTAAAACTGGCTTTTGTAGACTGAACACAGAAAACAAACAGCAGAAAAATGCAGCATTTCCCCCCTCAGCCAGAACACAGCGAGAGCGCAGTGGTTAAGCAAAGGCAGAGTAAGCTGATTACCAAGTACACAGCTGCTCCTACCTGGCAGAAAGCAAAGGGAAAAAAAAAACATATGAGTCATCAAATACATGGGAACCTAGAATGCAGAGAATACTTCTCTGCCTGTTTTGAAAGGTTTTACCCCTCTGGACAGTACTGTTGCCCACCGACCACAAACACAAACCAACAGAGAGTCAGTTTATGCGGTGCTTTATTCAGGGCCCGGGGACCTGGGGACTGGTGTCCCAAATCAGGCTTCCCAAAGACCTATCGTTTCACTCAGCTCTTTATACAGTTTCAAACATTGGCACACATACAAAACATTAACAATTGATAATCATACCCCAAGCCGTATATCTTCATGGTTGTCTAGTCTTAGATAATGCTCAATTGAACTCCCACCACTGAAATCCCCCTTGCATGCAACATATATCGACCCAGAACTATTTACTTTTAGACATGTTCTCCATGCCCAGCTAATTCACTACTCCTAACTTCCCCACCCAGCACATTCCATTCCTGTTTCCCCAGAGAACTTTTTCTACACCTGAGGCCTTACAGCCTAGCAGAGCCTTAGCCTTACTACTTCTAAAATCCAATATCCTATCCTTTTTGTAGCAAGTCCCCCCTTTTGAGCATCCTTCGAGCTTCTTCTGGGTTCGCAAGGATGCTCAACAATTCACGTCGCTGTTTCGCGATAAGCAGGAGGTGGAACGGCTGGTTCTGCCAGGACTTCTCTTCGCATTATCGCCTTCATTATTCGCCGAGAGTGTTGACCTTCCTTGACAATCATTCCTAAAAGACACTTATATACTATTAAGGCAACTAAAATTATTATAACAATCATGATTCCATACTGTACAATTGAGGATATCCATCCGGACATCCGAATTCCCAGGGAGCTGAACAGTTCTCCAACCCAATTATGTTCTGCCTCTTTCTGAATATTATTCACCTTTCCTTCAATCTGTTCTAATTGACTTATATCCTTTTCTACTTCCTGTGTAACATTCGGGATGTGAATGCAGCAATGATCATCTCTACCATGCAGATATCCACATACGCCATGCTCCTTTAACAATATCATATCTAAAGCCATCCGATTTTGAATTGTCATCCTAGACGTAGCTTGTAACTGCAGATTTAAGTCCTTGAATCCCTTCTTGGTCACAGCCGCCAACCTTTCTGTTTGCCCCAACAATTTGTACAGCATTTCCCTGTTTCGATATGATGATATTTGTGCAAAGAGAGATTCTAATACCCACCCAAATTTAACTCCTGAAGAAGGTTCATGCCAATCTTCCCCTTCTTCTAACCCTATGTCCCCAATTTCCTGACTTATATCTCGCTTATGTCTCATTTGTATTTCTGAGGCCGTCAATTTTGTCGATTTCCAAAAAGGACAAAGAGTTGGAACTCCTAAAGTAATTTGTGTAGTTGGACCATCTACCGGCATATGAGTGGTCCAGTGTCCGTGACCCATTACCCAAACTAAATTTCCTGGAGCTCGGATTGATGTAGTTTTACAGTTTAACTCTCCTTCTGTATTTTTGTCTTTTATCGTGTGGTTATATCCCCTACATTCACAGCCAAATCTCAAAAGTACCTTTACAGGCAGTAGACTCACAGACTCACTTGGGCTGTCACAAGTGAAGACCTTAGTGCAATTCCAATCGGTCATTCCAGGTGCATCTTTTCTCCAACTACCCTGTTCTTGATAGGTCTTTGAGTAAGTTTGGTTTTTCCGTCCCTTCCAATAAATACACCATTGAACTGTTCCTATGTAACTATAGGTTTCTAACAAACTAGATCCCCAGATTGTCTGCCATTGCTCCATGGTAGTTGTGTTTGTAACATTCTGGCATATTATTTCAAAATATTGTTCAGTTGCCGGGACTTGTAGCGTTTGCCTCTCATCGTATTCACACCATCCTACTCCATGGAATCTTCCGATTTTGGTAAATACAGCATTCGGAAGCTTGTAACAATCTGCTCGGGTCCTCGGGGTTTTCCTCCTTATCACATTTGTCCGATTAACCAATTTAGTTCGGATCCTAGTCTCCTGGGTACAACTTAAGGTAACTGTTCGATTAGATGCAGGCATGTCTGGAGCTGGTATAATTCCCCATGGTATAGGATCTCCTGCCGCATGGGGCAAAGGCAGACATGCAGTGATTGCTGATACATTTTGTGTTTGCCCAAAATCCCTAATTAAACCCACAATCAGATTCTCTGGTTTGGTTCGGATTTCATCCTCTGGTACCTACCGAGTCACCCTTGTTCTTTCAACATAAACACTAATCATCCCGGTTGCCCACCAGTCATCTCGAGCAACCCAACACCAGTATTGTCCATTATCTTGCTGTTCCAGGACCTCTTTAATTACTAACACTATTTCTTGGGGTTTTCTTCTAATTTGATATTTCCCTTGAGCCACCAAGTTCTGTCCTCCAAACCACCATTCATACTCAGTGTAGCTTTCAGTTGGTATCCTACATCTTAGAACCAAATCCTGCCCTTCCTTTGCGTTATATATTTCCTGTTCAGGCTTGATTCCTCGATCCTGTTGTAATACCACTTCTACCTTCCTGACCCCATAACCTCCCCTATTACCACAAACGAGAACACAAAGGTATTTACCCTCCGATCTACCAATCTCTGAGTTCGTTATATTCAACCATCCTCTGCTTTCATTTCCCTGCGTCCACCAACTTGTCCCTTGTACCTGTGGATTCCACATTTCCTGTGTCGTGTTCCATTTCCACCATTTCATTCCAATCTGTTTCTGACACCCTGTCTCAATTTTATGAGTACATTTTATTCTGAGAGGAGGTCCGTCCCACATATCTACTTTCCCATTTGGGAGAGTCACCTGGACCTTATTTTCCGGTTCTGTTTGGGAGATATTTAAAATGTCAAGATTTACGAATCCATAATCATAACTCCCTTTTATCCAAACTATACAAGCATATTTTCCTGTTCTGGCCTTTGTTACATTGGATATCTGCAGGGTAGTCCTACCTTTTTGCTGCTTCTCATCCCAGACCGTTTCTACTCCTTTATCTTGAATTTGATCCTTGGTGATCCATTTCCATCGTGCCCCGACTCTGTCCCATCCAGCTCCCTGGTCATCGACAAACAAACATGTGAGATTTACATTTGAATTCTCCGGTACCCACACCCTTGATTCAGGTATTGTGATTTTAACAAAGGTTTCAACAATTATTATTTTACTCAAGAGTAACAACAACAGCATTAATTTTTGGCTTTGAACACCATTCTTGTGGGAGATAGGGGTTCCACCGACCATCGGGAGGGGACCTTTTTGACCCGTGTGTAATGGATCCAGCTGTTGATCCCGTCAACCTTGACGGCGGTGTAAGTTGTCATTATCACTTGATGGGGGCTGTCCCATGTTTCCTTCAGAGGCTCCACCGACCAGTTCTTCACATAAACTTGGTCTCCTGGGTGAATATCGTGAGCAGGAGTGTCCAGAGGTAACGGTCGATTCCACTCCAGCGTGGATCTCAGTGCTGCAAGGGTCTTATTTAAAGACAAAACATAATTTACAATCATCTGATCCCCAATTACATGTGGGTCCCCTTGATAGGTTACAGCATGATATGGTTTGCCGTACAAAATTTCATACGGACTTACCCCTATCCTTTCTCATGGTTTAATCCTAATCCTCAGAAGGGCTAGAGGCAATGCTTGGGGCCACTGTATTTTAGCTTCTTGACAAATCTTTTTAATTTGATTTTTCAGAGTTTGATTCATTCGTTCCACCTGACCACTAGATTGAGGTCTCCAGGGGGTGTGTAAGTGCCACTGAATTCCCAGAATAGTAGAAACTTCCTGCACGATCCCTGCAGTAAAATGTGGTCCTCTATCTGATGATATTCCTAAAGGAACCCCAAACCTCGGAATAATTTCCTTGAGAAGGGTTTTCACTACCTCCTTGGCCTGGTTCGTCCTGCAAGGGAAAGCTTCGGGCCATCCTGAAAAGGTGCACACATAAACTAGTAAGTACTTGTATGCCTGAGATTTTGGTAACTCGGAAAAATCTATTTGCCAGTAATCCCCTGGTTGTGGCCCTACACGTATTTTCCCCATTTGGACCTGTCTTCTAACCAACGGGTTATTTTTAATGCAAATCGGGCAGGTGGCATTTATTCTTTTGGCCATTGTTATCATCGAATTAGAGAGTACTATTTTCTTTAGATGTTCTACCAATGCTTCTGCACCACAGTGGAGTTTGTTATGCTCAGTTTCCATGACTACTTTAATTAATCCCACTGGCAGTATAACTTGTCCGACCGGTGTTACATACCATCCTACAACATTCCTTCTTGCTCCAGTGAATTGTGCCAACCGTTCATCCTCCGGAGAGTAGCACGGTTTCTCTTCCAAATAAGGTGCAGCGGGATTTTCTCTTGTCGGTATCAGAGCCATTTGAGTCCAGACCAATCTGGCTGCCTTTTTCGCAGCTTCATCTGCCATCCGATTCCCCTGAAATTCCTTCCCGGAGTCTGCTTGATGACCTCGGACATGCATGATCGCTACTGCTTTAGGTAAGTGTACAGCTTCCAACAACTGAATTATTACTTCCTTATGTTTGATCTGTGAGCCTTGAGAGGTCAAAAGTCCTCTTTCTTTCCACAGAGCCCCATGGATGTGAACTACACCAAATGCATACTTTGAATCAGTCCAAATATTCACTTTCCTGTCTCTACTAAGGACCAATGCCCTTACCAACGCCCATACTTCTGCTTTTTGCGCTGAAGTTTCCGGAGGCAGTGCTTTAGCTTCCACTATTTCCTGGAGTGTCACCACAGCATACCCTGCATACCTGGTTCCATGCTCCATAAAACTGGATCCGTCCGTAAACAGCTCCACATCGGGATCTGCCATCGGGACATCTTTCAGATCTTCACGGCTGGCATACACTTGTTCGATCACCTCCACGCAGTCATGCTCCAGTTCTCCTTCCTCTTGGGTGGACCTAAGGAATTCTGCTGGATTGAGATGGTTGGTTATTTTCAATTCAACATCATCTTGTTCCCGCAACTGAGCCTGGTACTGCATCATTCTGCTGGAGGAGAGCCAATGCCCCCCTTTTTGTTCCAAGACGGCTATGACCATGTGAGGTACATATACCGTGATGTGTTTTCCCAGCGTCAGTTTCCGTGCCTCCTGAATTAGGATTACCGTAGCAGCCACTGCTCGCAAACACCCTGGCCACCCTCCGCTCACCATGTCCAGCTGTTTCAAGAAGTACCCCACGGGCCTCTTCCATGACCCCAGTCGTTGCGTGAGTACTCCTAAAGCTAATCTCTGCCTTTCATGCACATACAATTGAAAGTCTTTTGTCAGGTCAGGCAGACCCAGAGCGGGGGCCTCTTTGAGTGCTTGCTTCAATTCCTGAAAGGCCTTGTGCTGTGTCTTACCCCACTTAAATTCGGGTTCCTTGATTGTTTCATATAGTGGTTTGGCCATAAGTCCGAAATTCGGAATCCACAGGTGACACCAGCTGACCATTCCTAGAAAAGATCTTAGTTCCTGATTATTTCGTGGTACAGGGATTGCACAGATGGCTTGAATGCGGTTCACCCCTATTCTCCTGACTCCTTGTGATATTTCACATCCCAGATAAATCACCTTCTGTTGCACTAGCTGCGCTTTTTCCTTGGATACTCGGTATCCTGCCTGACCCAACATGTTTAATAGTTCAATTGTTAACTTTGAGCACAGTTCCCGCTCCTCTGTTCCCAGGAGTATGTCATCCACATATTGTAAAACAACATAAGAAAAAGGAGAATCTTTTACCTTGGTAGTTTTCCATTCCTCTAACTCCTTTGCTAGCTGGTTTCCAAAAATGGTGGGTGAACACTTAAATCCTTGTGGCAACCTGGTCCATGTTAACTGTCGCTTGCGGCGAGTGTCTGGGCTTTCCCATTCAAAGGCGAAAATGTATCGACTCTCGGGGGCCAGTGGGATGCAGAAGAAGGCGTCTTTTAGATCAATCACTGTGAACCACTGAAAATTCTCAGAAATCGATGTTAACAATGTATATGGATTGGCCACCACCGGGTGTATATCTTTGGCAATTGCATTTACTGCTCTCAGGTCCTGCACCAACCTGTATTTCCCATTTGGTTTCCTTACCGGAAAGATTGGAGTATTAAATTCCGATTCGCATTCTTGTAAAATCCCTAATGCTATAAATTGTGTGATCATTGGGGCAATTCCTTTCCTGGCTTCCAAACTGATAGGATACTGTCGAACTCTTACCGGGTGTGCCCCTTCCTTTAATTCAATTTTCACAGGAACGGCTACCCTGGATCTGCCCGGGGTCCCTGTTTCCCATACCCACGGGACTACTGCCTGCTCTATTTCCTGGGGTATCTCCTCTGTCTTTGTCTCTTTAATCACAAAAAGTTTTGCCAGATTCCCCTCCGGGATTTCTAGTTTAGCACGCCCTTTCTCGAATATGATTTTTGCATCCAGTGCCGATAATAAATCTCGCCCCAACAAGCATTCCGGGCTGCTTGGCATATATAAAAACTGGTGATCCAATTCTTTGTTTCCAAATTTGATTTCCAGTGGCCGCAAGAATGACCTCTCCACCACCTCCCCCGACACCCCTACTACTTTCACAACTGAATCACTTAACGGTCCTATTTGTTCATTGATTGCAGAGAAAGTGGCTCCTGTATCTACCCTAAATTCCCTGGGCCCCCCGTCAACTTCCAGGACCACTTTTAGATCTTTATCTAGTCAGCTCTGATTTTGATAGCCCCCCATCATAAAGGCTTGAGCGACACCTTGTGGTTCTGGCGCGAAAGGGTTTAACCCATCATTCGCATTCATTCCCTGATTCATGGGATTCCCTCCTGGAAAGTTACTCATCGGTGTCCCCATCCCCAAATTGAGGGGGCACTCATTCTTCTAATGACCTTTGGCGAAGCATCGGGCGCACTGATTGGGCCCCAATTTACCTCTACCCCTACCCATCATCTGGTTCCCTACATTCTGATTCACAAAACCTCCGAAACCACTTCTTCCCCTGCCCCCGTTTCCTCTGGTTCCGTTTCTAACACCATCATTCCACATTTCCTCTGCCAGTCCTTTTTTCCTATTAGCTGATAAAACAAATCCAAATAGGGTATCTCATCCCACTTCTCATTTTCCCGTAAATACCGCATCATGGGGGTTATAATTTCAGAATTAATAGTGCCATTCCACGGCCACTGCATCCCCCCAGTTTCATATTCAGGCCATACCTTATTACAATAATCAATCAATTCTCTTTTCCGCAGTTCCCGTCCCAATTTACCCTCCTTCCAATGACTTAGCAAACACCCGAGGGGAGAATCCTCCGGAATATCCTTATCTGAACTTGACAAAGCCCGAAACACCCGCAACGGCATCATTCCAGAGGTATGCAACCACACAATAACGCACACAACTAATAACACACAGACTAATACCAATACCAATTACCACAATATCCAATTCCCTCCTTGCTTATCTCGTCGCCGCGAGAAGCAAGGGCTGGCTCTGCAAAGCTTTCGCTCTGTCTGACGGCCAGCGCCAAGGCTTTATAATCCCAAACCAATGCCCCAACCCTGCGAGTAGAGACTCGTCTTACCGGGCAGGCTACCACCACCGGTTTAAAAGGAATAAAGCACCTTGTGGGCTTACCTCACAGTTGTCCGTCGGACGCGGGGTCGGGCACGGGCTGATGTCTCCCCAGAAATCACCTGGTGCCGGCACGGAGCAGATCACCCCGCGAACCGCCCCTACGACCCCCGGAGTCCTGCCGCGGTCGCCAGAAAACTGTTGCCCACCGACCACAAACACAAACCAACAGAGAGTCAGTTTATGCGGTGCTTTATTCAGGGCCCGGGGACCTGGGGACTAGTGTCCCAAATCAGGCTTCCCAAAGACCTATCGTTTCACTCAGCTCTTTATACAGTTTCAAACATTGGCTCACATACAAAACATTAACAATTGATAATCATACCCTAAGCCATATATCTTTATGGTTGTCCAGTCTTAGATAATGCTCAATGAACTCCCACCACTGAAATCCCCCTTGCACGCAACATATATCAACCCAGAACTATTTACTTTTAGGCATGTTCTCCATGCCCAGCTAATTCACTACTCCTAACTTCCCCACCCAGCACATTCCATTCCTGTTTCCCAAGAGAACTATTTCTACACCTGAGGCCTTACAGCCTAGCAGAGCCTTAGCCTTACTACTTCTAAAATCCAATATCCTATCCTTTTTGTAACACCAATATATCCCAGTATAATCCCTGGTGCTCCAAATCTGCTCCTGCCCAGTCCCGGTCCTGGTCCCAGTGTATCCTGGTGTCCCATTCTGTCCCAGTTCATCCCAGCCTGTCCCAGTCCATTCTGGTTCCTTTCCGGCAGCCGCTGCCGTTTCCTCACTTCGTCTTCCCCTTCCCCCCCCCATCAAAGCTGCCCCCCCGCCCCCCAAGATGCTGATGGGGATCGGGGGCTTCGTGTTGGGCTTTGTCTTCCTGGCGCTGGGGTTCGGCTTCTACCTGCACAAGCCGGTGACGGGAGGGGCCCGGGGGTCGTGTCCCCCCTCCCCCGGAGGTCTGTGCTCCCCCGGGGCCCCCCAGCCCGGTGTCACCCCCTTTGCTCTGCCCACAGAGCTCCTGAGCCGCCGGTGGCCGCAGCCCCTCCCCGTGGCCTCGGGCCCGACCGGGACCCCCCGCTCCGTCCCCGCGCTGATTTTGGGGGGTCGTGTGTCCCCCCAGCCCCGCTGTCACTCTGCCCCTGCCCGGCTGCTCCCAGTGTTCCCAATAAAGCTTCCCAGTTTGGGCTGGTCCCGTTTATTGAGGGGCACTGGGGAGAGACTTGGAGGAAACTGAGGGGGAGCCGAGAGTGGAGGGGGCAGAACCGACCCTGGGATGGATCGGGAATGGGGACCCCCGTGTGTCCCCACCGTGTCACCCCGCTCTGGGGGGCCCTTGGGAAGCACCTGAACGCCAACACAGCCCCCAGAGAACAGCAAAACGTGCCGGGACGCCCCTAAATCCCACAGCCTCCAACGACCCCCAAATCCCACAGAAAAAGTCCCCCCCAAAAGAGCCCCGAAGAAAGGCGCCAATCAGAGACAGCGCACGACAAGCTTCAGCCAATCAGAGCGCGCGGCGCTGGTGACTCACCAGTTGCCAGGCAGACCCGCAGCGCTCAGCGCTCCCCACCCGGACCCCACCTGCGCCCCCCCCTCGCCCCCAGCGCCCCCCGCCAGGGGAATTTGAGGAGGGGGCGCGTGGGGGGCGCCCAGGCCGGGCCCAGAGCCCAGCCCTGCCCCAGCCCGACCTGTCCCGGCTCCGTCCCGGCTCCTCCCGCGGGATGCGACCGCGCTGGGAAAACGGGGGGCCAAGGGTGGGCGCTGGGCCCGGGGGGAGCAGGAGAAGGGATGGAGGAAGAGGAGGAGGGGTGAGGAAGGAGCGGGAGAAGGGCCTGGAGAGAAGAGGAGAAGGAGGCGGGATTAGGAAGGAGAAGGAGCGGGAGGAAGAGGAAGGTGAGAGGAAGAGGAGGAGCAGGAAGAGGAAAAGCAGCAGGGGAAGCGCGGGGTCGGTGCCCGCTCTGTCCGCCGCGGCCCCGGGAGCATCCCGCAGGTGAGCGGGGAGGGGGAGCTCGCCCCAAATGTCTTGGGTGTCCCCGAGAGGTGTTTTCTTTGGGGGGTGTTTGGAGCTCGCAGCTTCTGGAATGGAGCCCCAAATCTCCTTGTGGGTCCCTGGGTGGGTTTCATTTGGGGGGGTGCGATTTGTGGGGATCCTGCGGGACCCCAAGCTGAGCCGCAAATGGCCCTTCAGGGGGGATATTTTGGGGACTCCGTCCCGGTGCAGGGGTGGGAGGAGGACATCGTTCTTGGAGCCCCCCTGGGAGAGCCCCGGGGTGGGGTGAGGGGAGAGGGGCGATCCCGGAGCTGGGGGACCCCCGGAGCCTGGAGAGGGGGTGAGCCTGGATAAGGGGGGACCCCTGGGAACGCTGGAAGCCCGGAGCAGAGAATGAGGGGAGAAGGGACCCCTGGGAACCCCAAAACCCCCCGGATCATCCCTGAGTGGGGCTGTGGAGAGCGGGAACCCCAGGAGCCACGGGACCACGATGAGGCCAGGGAATGGAGACCCTCAGAACCCCAAGTGGAGAGATCAGAGAGGGGGAAGTGCTGGGAGGGTTTTTTGGGTTGAATCGTGGTGGTTTGCGGTTTTTATAGACACAAAAGCCCCAGAGAATTCCATAGATGGACCTGGGCAGGAGGAACCCCCAGCCCAAGCCGCTCATCCCTTGTTTCTCCCCCCAAACCAGGATTTGTCATTCCCAAGGCGTGGCCGGATGGAGGAGGAGGAAAAGCCCCGGAGATGCTGCACAAGGAGGGGCTGCAAACGCAGCCCCCATAGATCCAAGGAGGAAAGAGCCCCCCTGTGCCAGGAAGGCGGCCAGAGATCCAGGGGGAGCTCAGAGCTGGGGGAGAAGCCTCAGGGTGGGGAGAAGCCCCACAAGTGCTTGGAATGTGGGAAGGGCTTCAGCTACAACTCCCATCTGAGGATACACCAGAGGATCCACACTGGGGAGAGGCCCTATGAGTGTGGGGAATGTGGGAAGAGCTTCAGCCGGAGCTCCCAACTGATGGAACACCAGAGGATCCACACTGGGGAAAAGCCCTATGAGTGTGGGAAATGTGGGAAGAGCTTTGGCCGGAGCTCCAGCCTATGGGGACACCAGCGCACCCACACCAGGGAGAGGCCCTATGAGTGTTCTGAGTGTGGGAAGAGGTTTCCAAGCAGCTCCGATCTCCTCAAGCATCAGAGGAATCACACGGATGAGAGGCCCTTCCGCTGCCCCGACTGCGGGAGGGGCTTCAAGCAAAAGTCCAACCTCGTCACCCACCGGCGCATCCACACCGGGGAGAGGCCCTACGAGTGTCCCCAGTGTGGGAAGGGCTTCAGCTACAACTCCTGCCTCATCCGGCACCAGAGGATCCACACTGGGGAACGGCCCTATGAGTGTTCTGAGTGTGGGAAGAGGTTTCAGACCAGCTCCGATCTCCTCGTACATCAGCGGATTCACACAGAGGAGAGGCCCTTCCGCTGCCCTGACTGTGGGAAGGGCTTCAATCAAAACTTCCAACTCCTCAGGCACTGGTGCATCCACACCAGGGAGAGGCCCTATGAGTGTCCCGAGTGTAGGAAGGGCTTCAGCTGCAACTCCGACCTGATCCGGCACCAGAGAATCCACACTGGGGAACGGTGCTACAAGTGTGAGGAGTGTGGGAAGAGGTTTCAGACCAGCTCCGATCTCCTCAGACATCAGCGCATTCACACGGATGAGAGGCCCTTCCGCTGCTCCAACTGCAGGAAGGGCTTCAAACGCAACTCCCACCTCATCAGGCACCATCGCATCCACACCGGGGAGAGGCCCTACGAGTGTCCCCAGTGTGGGAAGAGCTTCTCCAGCAGCTCAGCCTTGACCCAACACCAACGGAGGCACCGCTAAGGGAAGCCCTGCGAGTGCCCCGAGTGCGGGAAGAGCTTCGTGCGCTGCTCCAGCTCCATCCCCCGTGGGAGGATCGGCGTTGGATGATCCCCAGTGACCCCCGTGGGGCAGAGCCCTGGTGACCCCCATTCCGGGTGATCCGCGCTGGGTGGTGGGAAGGTGTTGGAGAGATTTCTTTGCCTTCTCCTTGTGCTGCTGGGATTTGGTTGGGAATAAATTCCCTCCCTGAGCCCAGGCTGGCTCTGTTGTGCCTGTGCCGGTGCTCGGGGCGGGATCTCTCCAGGTCCTTTTCTCTCAGCTCCTGGGCCTTTCCTTGTATTTCCTGTCCCTGTGCAGTTGCAGAGGGCACAGTTGCTGCCAAGCAAAGAACGCCCTCATCTGGGGCCTCATTTTTGGGCACACCTGGACATCTCCATCCCCATTTTGGGGTGCATCTGAGCTCCTGGATATCTGGGACCCCATTTTTTGGGCTATATTGGCTTTGCTCGATCTGGTTTTGGTAGCAGGGGGACTACAGGGTGGATTCTGGAAGAAGGTTCTGGAAGCTTCCTCTATGTCCAGCAGTGCCAATCCATGGTGGCTCCAAAGATGGAGGTGCCAGATGCAGAGAACCCCAGGGATGCAGAGATCCCCCACCGGAGCAGGGGGATGCCTGAGGAGAGGCTGTGACCCCGTGGGAGACCCGTGGACAGAGGGGCCCCGCTGGAGCAGCCTCTCCTTGCAGGACTGACCCCGGGGCAGAGTGACCCCCGGGGCTGCAGCAGTGTGAGGGGACTGCTGCCCGTGGGACGGACTCAGGGTGGAGAAGTTCCTGGAGAACTGTCTGGTGGGAGGGAGCCCAGAGTGCAGCAGGGGAACGACTCCTGTCCCTGAGCAGTGGGAGAAGGCACCGGGGATGAACTGAGCATGGCTCCCATTCCCTGTGTCCTGCACTGCCAGGGTGGGAGGTTGAGTGGGAAGGAGGGACGGGTGGGAGGAAGAAGTTTTGAAGGGTCTTCTTTTAATTCTCCTTATCCTGCTCTCAGTTTGTTAGCAATAAATTCAATTCATATCTCCAGTTTCAAGCCTGTTCTGCCTGTGACAGTGTTTGATAACGGAAATCTGTTGGTCCTCATCTCAGCTCATGAGCCCTTGGTTAAATTTTCTGTCCCCTGTCCGGCTGTGGAGGGCAGGGAGAGAGCGGCTATGGTGGGTGCCTGATATTGGGCCAGAGTCCCCCCACTCCAATGGGAAATGTTCCTGTGTGGCCCTGGGCTATGGGGCCACTGTTGCTGTTGCTTTTGTCTTCCTTATGATTTTATCTTTTCCATGCAATGCTTGTGAAGTGCCCCCGCTGTCCCTTGTGTCCCCTGGGCACCGACAGCCCCGGCCCTTGCCCTGCTCCCCCTCCCACGTTCCATCCCGGCTGGCGGAGCCTTGGAGCTGCCGTGGGGCTGCCCCGGGGGCTGCGGCCCGAGCCGGGGCCCCTTCCCAGTGCTCCCAGTCTGCCCATCCCGCCTGGAGCAGCCAGCGAGGGCTTCAGCTGGGGCGGCAGAGAGGCGCTGCTGGGGGGTCCCACCTCCGCTTGGCTTGGGTTGTTCTTCCCAAGCTGGGCATAAACGACTTTGGGAGTTTTGTGCCACAAATCTCTCCCCTCGTGCACTCAGCCAAAGGGGTTTGGGGCGGTTTTCCCTTTTTCGGGGAAATCAAAGCCATGCACCGATGCTCCGAATTAGGGGCGGGAGTCGGGAGGCTGCAGGGCTTCCCAAGGAGCCGGAGGCAGCCAACACGCAGGGCTGGGCAAGTCGGGCCGGGAGCAGCGGAGAGCTTTGTTTCCCTTCCCAGCTGAATGGCGGCTCGGGCCGGGCCCGTTCCAGGGCTGTTCCTCAGCTGCGGCTTTCCCCTCACGCAGCCCGGGGGGCGCTGGGAGCGCGGGGCGAGGCTGGGCCGTGTGCAGAGCCCGCCCCTCGCTGCGATTGGGCGGTGCTGCCGTCAGTCGTGGTTCTGGCGCGCTGATTGGTCGGAGCGGGGAGCAGCCCGGGCCCGGAGCCGCCGGCAGGGCGGCCGTGGCGCAGCAGAGGCGCCATTGGCGGAGCGTCTGTGCGGGCCCGGGAGCGGCGGCGGCGGCCGGAGCCCGGTGAGGCGGCGGCGGAGCTCGGAGGCGGCCCCAGCGCAGGTGGGAGCCGCGCTCGGTTCTGGCGGGGCTCGGCGCTGGCTGCGGGCGGAGGGGGCGGCAGGGGGCTGGGGCGGGTTCGTTGTGCCGTGTGGGCGCCGTGTTCGCCCTGGCGTGAGGGCGCTGCGGGAGCGGCTGCCCGCGCTCTCCTTGCCGCTGCTGCCTCGGCAGGAGCCGGTGCCGGAGCAGCGCTGGCTCGTCCCGGCTGCTGTGGGTAGGACAGAGGTGGCTGCCCCGTCGGCGGGAGTGTGCGGGAAAGTTCCCGTGGCCAGAGGTTTGTGTGCCCAGAGGAGCCGGAGGAGTCCTGTAAAAGGAACTTTATTCCTGGAGCAAGGGAGAGGCCACGGGGCATTTCCCGTGGGGTCTGTCCAAGTGTTGGAGGACGCAGCCTCCTTTTTATGCCGATTTCCGCGGCCGCATCTCCGTGTCCCTTTCCGCAGTGGCTGAGGTCCTTGGAAGGTACAGACTTCCCGATGCGCCTGCTGCATGTGCCCCTTAATGTGCACCCCCACTTTGTAAAACATCCGATATTCATGGCTCTGTGGAGTCTGTGTTGTTCTTCTTCGTTAAGTTCAGGAATTTCGCAGGACCTTGGCTTAGCATCAGTTCGTGTCAATTAGTAACATTTTCCGAAATTTATGGTTTCTCTCGTTACATCCTTACCTCCAAGTCCCTGGCCCTATCTCCAATGGGATTCACACCATCTGTTTCTAAAGACACGTTCATTTTTTTCCTTTTAATCCCCCCCTTCTTATTATTTCAGTACTTCTCTTTACAAACTTTAAAAATGCCTTAATCTGTTCTTCCTGGGCCTTCTTTGGTTTTGGGATTATTCTCAGTGACCTCATTCTGTGTCCTTTTGTAGCTGTTTCTGGGTCAGGAGGCCTGGCTGCCACCTGCATGCCCTTGATCCCCTGCTGAATGAGCTGCACTGAGCAAGGTGTGGTGCATGGTAAAAAGGTGAGAGTTGCTGTAGCACCTGAGGGGAGAAACAGCATTGGTTTAACCCATGGTCTGCCAGGGAACCACGAAAACGTGTCCCATTCCCGTCCTTTCCACATTTGGAGCAGTACATGAGCTGCTTTCTTCTTTCCTTTGTTCTCTGTTTCCCCACTTTTCCTTGGCCATCTCTTTGCCAAGAGCACTTTGAGTCCTTTAATTTTCCACAACCTCCTGGTCCTTCTGCTGAAAGAGGATCTGATGCCATCCCAGGGTGAAATGTGGCGTTGCTCATGGGAGTGGATTGGTGGGTGAGAAGGTCAGGAGCTGGAGCTGTGTGCTTGGTTATGATTTGGAGGAGAGCTTGTAATCTAATGATGCATTGAAATGATCAATGGGTTCTCTGGCACCTGGTATGAATTTGTTTGGGTTCCCAGGGGCTGCTCCATGGTGTTGTAGGATTTGTTCTGGTGGCCGTTCATCTTTTCCCCATTTTTGGGCGCTCCCAGAAATGCCAGGGATGCATCAATTGACCTCTTTTCTCTGATTAAATCATCACATCCTTGGATTCCCAAGTGATTTCGCTGACCTTGTGGCAGCAAAAGCAGCCCAGTGGTCAAACCCACCCTGTATAACCCAGACAGTGCCAGCAGATGTTGGAGTGGGGAGAGGGATGATTCCCCCCCACTTTTTTGAGTGAAGTTCTCCCAACATTCTCCGTTTGCTGTTTTCCTTTGCAGCTTCAGGGATTTCTGTTGCAGAGTCCGAGATGCTCAGTGTGGGCTCTGCCTTTAGCGATGCAAATTCCGTCTGTGCAGGGAGGCAGAGCTTGGGGTGAGGGGCAGAGGGAATCAGCCCAATTCCTCTGGCAGGCAAGGAGAGCCTGGGACATTGTGCACACTTCCCGCAGCAGAGTTAATTTGCATTTCTAAAGCTCCTCTGCTGGCTGCCTGGAAGGAAGCTTTTCTTCCAGGGCAGCCATCAGGTGACTCACCTATGGGCCCTCCTCCCCCCCCCCATAAGCTGCTCCTTTCCCTTTTTTTTTTTCCATGTTTTCTTTTTTAACTGTTTATGAGTTAAAGGGTCTCCTTTAAAGATCTTCCAGTTTTGCAAAATGTAACCTACAGGTGAACATCGAAAAACCCATTGCAAAATTCTGCCATCACTAACAGCCACGCACACACATACATAAAAAAACCCCTAAACTAATAAAGATTTTCGCTATTTCTTTTCCTGAGACTATAAATTGACTCTCACAGCCCTGGCCCAGACCCAACTGACAATGTCAAAGTAGGATTATGAAGAAAAAACCTTCTAATGATGTAATCTTGTCACCTAAACTGCGGGGGGGGGAACAAAAACTCTCCAACAACCTTTTTAGTGTTAGAGGATCAAGGCTGAAGAAAATGAATACAAAAGTTAAATTTTTAGCAATGTAATATTGAACATTTATTAGTAGAACAAAGGCAAATCACAGCCTGGGGCGCTTGGCAATGTTGCCAGAGGCGCCCTCCATTCATTTTACTGTGGGCTTAAGTACTCTCCTGAACTGTTACATATTCATTAACCCAGAAAGGAATTTACACTTCCCTCCCCTTTCCCCCTGTCCCGTTTCTGCCCCTTCCCCCAGCAGGACACCGCCTCAGTCCTCTGGATCGCTTCAGAACTGCAGACAGGCCCCCTCTCTCCGGTGCCTCCGCAGTCTCCAGCCTCATTTGCAGCTGCCAGTTCCCTTGGGCGGTGTGAGCTCTGATGAGGTAACAATCTTCCTGGGATGCATGCGGTTTATCTTCTTTGTTTCTCTAAGATGTCTTGGTTCCTGGCTCTGTAGTTTCTCAGCTCAAAAGATATTTATTACCATGTGTTTATTAATACATTTCTTAACATACTACAACTATTTCAAAGTTACAATTTACCTTAATCTTGTTTCTACTTAACTACATTTTACTGTAACATTATTTCTACACAATCCATCATCACTTGTGTTAAAGTCATATCTGTGAAAGACAACATTTATCATTCACTCATTTATCACACCAGGGTGAGGAATTCCAAACATGGATTCCAGGGGAGATAATTGAATATCTGGCCTGGGTCTGGCTCTTCTTCCTGCCAAAGCCAATGGCAGCAGCCGTACCCGTGGCATCTTGGTTTCTCCCAGCAGCTTCAGAAGGTGTTTCTTTATTTCCCCATTCATTCTTTCCACCCGACCCGAACTCTGGGGGTGCCAGGGCGTTTGGAGGTCCCACTGTGTTCCTAAAGCAGCCAGAACAGCCTGAAGGATCTTTCCTGTAAAATGAGTTCCCCTGTCTGTGTCTATTGCTTCCACAATCCCGTATCTTGGAATTGTTTGTTCCAAACATGCCTTAAGAACTGATGCAGGGATTGCTGAAGCAGTCGGAAATGCTTCTGCCCTGCTGTGAGCTGCCATGCTGTTAGCAGAAGATATTGAAGCCTTCCTGCTCAGGGCATTTCAGTGCCAGGCTCTTCCAGGCACCCCCAGCTCGGCCCTTTGAGCTGAGCATGCGGGCGCTGAGCTGCGCTTTGTCTCCTTCCCTTTCCTTAAGAGCAGCGTGTCTTGTCACTCTTTTCCCTTCTGCTGCCCTTGCAGACCCATCCCTAAACACCTTTTCTCCCTCAGGCCAGGGAATGTCTGGTCAATCTCTCCTAGGCCGGCTCTGGAGCTCTGTCACTTGGCTGCAGCCATGGGTTTCTTGCCAGCCCCGTGTCCAGGGCCGTTCAAACAGGAGGCTGGGTTCAACCCTTGCCCTGTCCTCAACTCTGAATCCTCCTGTTCCATCCAACAAGTTTCATTCTGTAAGAACCCAGCGCTGCTCATCCATTTAGAGGCTCCTTTGGTTAACAAAGCTTTACCTTGATGCCAGGCTTGAACAATGAGAGATTCTGCTGCTGTCAGTTTTCAGGCCTCAGTTCCCATTAAAGCCGGGGCTGCACAATTCTGCAGACAATGAGGCCACTCTCTGGCCACTGGGTGAAACATTTAAGCCCAGGAATTCCTTTGGCATGGCCCTGATTAACGTCCACATGCAATTCAAATGGTTTTTCCCTGTGTGGGAGGGCCAGGGCAGGAGGCTCAGTTAATCTGCTTTTGAAGCCTTGAAAATTGTGCTTTCCTTCTGGTGTCCATGATGGGGTTTCTTGCCTGGCAGGAGAGGAGAGTTGTAGGGAGAGATGCCTGGCTCCAGAAGCGCTGCCTTTAGCAGGGACTCAGTAAGAGGCTGTAACCCCTTCCTTGCCTCCCTTGGAACAGGGTATTGCTTTTAGACACCACTTGTCCTGGATGCTTCAGAGGAATTTTGGAGAGGCTCCATATCTGATTTTCCCTATTTCCATGGGGGCTGCCCACACTTCTGGGTTCCCTTCAGCAGAGGCCTTTGCAGACATTTGACACCAAGGTCCAGCAGCATTAGCCTCTGTATCTCCTTTGACAATATGAATTTGTATTCCCACTTTAGCCATCAAATACCTTCCCAGTAAATTGCAATCACAATTAGGAACAAACAGAAATTGATGCATTTCAAACCCATCCCCCACATCTACTGATAGTGGTTGAATAAAACACACCTGCCAATCTTTCCCACTTATTCCCTGAATAATCAAGGAACTTCTTGCCAATTTCCCCCCTTAGGTGTCAGATTCAGAGTGGATCGAGAGGCCCCTGTGTCCATCAGGAGCAGCCTCGTCTCGATCCAGACGCGCCCTGAATGTTCTCAAGGGCTCTGGTGCGGTGGGTCCCTGGTCTGCTGGGAGCTCTGCCAGCCCTGACAATCCATGTCCATGTGGGGTGGACTTGCTGGTGCTGAGGGTGCTGCTGTCTGTGCTTGCAGTGTCCTTCTGGCCTGCAGATGGACCCCTGATTCCTTGCCAGGGGCTGTTTGGGTGGGCTCTGCCGTGCCGAGGAGGGCAATGCCTGTGCCAGGTGCTTGTGGCCGCCGCCGTCCCCTGGGTGCTGGGGCCCCCTTGGGCCCTGCGGTTCATCCCTGGGGGGCTGTAGAAACTCTGCCATGGCCTTTGCCTTCACCTTGGCCTTTTGCTCATCCCTTCTTGCATTGCCCTGCTGAGCCTTTCTGGCCAAGTGCTGCAGGGGCTTCTTGTGCCTCTCCTGCAGCCCCCTCACTGCCCGTGGGTGCTCATCCTCTGACAGCTGCTGAGCTTTCTGCAAAATCATTCGTTTCTCCAGTGACCCAAACAAGATCGATGAAGGAAAATCCTGATCCTTCCACATCCCGCAGCCTCCTGGGGGCCGGGGGCCACTGCCGGCCCTGTCTGGGGGGTGTTGGGGTCAGGCAGCTCCCCACAGGCCCCCAGGCGGTGCTGCCCTGTCCTGCTGCTCCCCACCACAGAGAAACACCCTGATCCTGAGCTTCTTTGTTTCCCAGTCCTGGAATGCTAGGATACGGAAGATCTGGATCAGCTGACAAATTTTGAGGATAAGATGGTGCTGAAAAGCATCCCAGTCCTCACTTTTTTCTCTTCCTCCTCTTTCCCATCTTCCTTTTCCTTTCTTACCACATAGATTCCTCCTGCTGCTGTTTGCCTTAACCATATTCCTGCACACTCCCTTCAACCAATCCCTTCCCAGCACACCAACACCATCCGTCCCCTGTTGCTGAGACCCCTTCTCAACTTCCCTTTTTACCCGTGCTGGGTGTCCATGTCCTTAATTAGCTCTGGGAGAATGTGCAAACTGCCTCAACATTGTCCCCTTTTGTACCGGAAACGATGTCCATGGTTCTGTTCAGGCTTTGTTGTTGTTCTGGAAGTTGAGGAATTGAGCAGGAGCTTGGCTGAGCAGCAGTGTGTGTCAGTCAGTGCCATTTTGTGGAGCTGCTGGTTTGTGCTGTCACTTGCTTGTGTGCAAGTGCGTGTGGCTGTGTCCGAGCAGATTCAGAGCATGTGTTTGTAAGGAGGCGTTGGTGTTGTTGGTTCGCTGGGGGTGCCCGGTTTTCGGGACATCCCCCCTGGAGCAGGGTGTCCCCCCTTGGTGCAGGCGCGGCCCTCAGGCAGCGCTCAGCCAATCAGAAGGCGCGGCGCTGGTGACTCAGCAGTTACCAGGCAGAGCCGCAGCGCCCGGCGCTCCCCAGCTGGAGCCCACGTGTGGCCCGGCCTTGGCGCCCCCCGCCAGGGGAATTTGGGGAGGTGGGAGGGGGGGAGCGCCAAGGCCGGGCCGGGCCGTGCTGTGCTGGCAGAAGTGGCTGCGGCGGGGGCCGAGTGCGGGCAGGAGCGGCCGAGAGCCCAGCGCTGCCCCAGCCCGAGCTGCCGCAGCTGCATCGCTGCTCGTGCTGTGCG
The DNA here is from genome assembly GCF_041296385.1 of Aphelocoma coerulescens. Classification (NCBI taxonomy): domain Eukaryota; kingdom Metazoa; phylum Chordata; class Aves; order Passeriformes; family Corvidae; genus Aphelocoma; species Aphelocoma coerulescens. Next base: position 1,018,026 of record NW_027184061.1, on the reverse strand, counting down.
ATCCGAGAGCTCTGGGGGGCAGAGCGAGCCAGGGCTGGGTGCTGGGCCTGGGGGGAGCAGGAGAAAGGCTGGAGGAGCAGGGCTGGAGACCAGAATGGTGAAACGATGGCCGTGGGAGCAGCAGGTGGGATTCTGCAGGAGAAGGAATAGTGTGAGGAAGAGGCGTGTGAGGAAGAGTAGGGATACAGGAGGAGGAGGATCAGGAAGAGGAGGCACCGCAAGGTTCCAGCACTCGCTGTATCTGCAGCCTCCCCCCAGCCCCAGGAGCGTTGCCCCCGCATCCAGCAGGTGATCAGGGAGGGGGATCCACGATTTTCCCGTGGGTGAATCTTGGTGTTGCTGAGGTTTCTTGGACTCCATGTTGGTGCTTTGGTTTTTTTGTGGGGGCTGAATGTGTTTATATTTTGGAGGGTGTTTTGTCTGAATCTTGTTGTTTTGGGAGTTTTTGGTCTGTGTCTTGATGTCTGGGGGCATTTTGGTCTGAATCTTGATGTTTTGGGAGTTTTTGGTCTGTGTCTTGATGTCTGGGGGCATTTTGTGCTGAATCTTGGTGTTTTGGAGGTTTTTATGGACACAAGATGCCCGGTGATGGACCTGGGCAGGAGGAACCCCCAGCCCAAGGCACTCACCCCTTGTTTTTTCCCCAATCCAGGATTTGTCATTCCCAAGGCGTGGCTGAATGGAGGAGGAGGAAAAGGCCCGGAGATGCCGCATGAGGAGGGGCTGCAAACGCAGCCCAGAGAGATCCAAGGAGGAAAAAGCCCCCCTGTGCCAGGAAGGCAGCCGGAGATCCAGGCAGAGCTCAGAGCTGGGGGAAAAGCCTCAGGGTGGGGAGAAGCCCCACAAGTGCCCGGAATGCGGGATGGGCTTCAGGTGGAGCTCCAACCTGATCAGGCACCAGAGGATCCACACTGGGGAGAGGCCCTATGAGTGTGGGGAATGTGGGAAGGGCTTCATCAGCAGCTCCGAGCTGTTCCAGCACCAGGTTATCCACACCGGGGAACGGCCTTATGTGTGCTTGCAGTGTGGGAAGAGCTTCGGGTGGAGCTCCACCCTGAGGGCACACCAGCGCATCCACACTGGGGAGAGGCCCTACGAGTGTTCTGAGTGTGGGAAGAGGTTTCAGAGGAGCTCCAATCTCCTCCTACATCAGCGCATTCACACGGATGAGAGGCCCTTCCGCTGCCCCAAGTGCAGGAAGGGCTTCAAACGCAACTCCCACCTCATCACCCACTGGCACATCCACACCGGGGAGAGGCCCTACGAGTGTCCCCAGTGTGGGAAGAGCTTCTCCAGCAGCTCAAACTTGATTCAACACCAACAGAGGCACTGCTAAGGGAAGCCCTGCGAGTGCCCCGAGTGCGGGAAGAGCTTCGTGCGCTGCTCCAGCTCCATCCCCCGTGGGGGGATCGGCGTTGGATGATCCCCAGTGACCCCCGTGGGGCAGAGCCCTGGTGACCCCCGTTCCGGGTGATCCGCGCTGGGTGGGGGGAAGGTGTTGGAGAGATTTCTTTGCCTTCTCCTTGTGCTGCTGGGATTTGGTTGGGAATAAATTCCCTCCCTGTGCCCAGGCTGGCTCTGTTGTGCCCGTGCTGGTGCTTGGGGCGGGATCTCTCCTGGTCCTTCTCTCAGCTCCTGGACCTTTCCTTGTATTTCCTGTCCGTGTGCAGTAGCAGAGGGCAGGGACAGAGCGGTTTTGGTGTCTCCCGGCATCCAGGCAGGGCCAGCCCAGCCCTGGGGGTTGCGAGGGGCATGTGGGGGTCCCCCATTTTCCGGACATCCCAGTATGGGCCAGCTGCTCCCAGGATGATCCCAGTTGCCCCCTGCATCTTTCCAATTGCACCCTTTCACCACCACTGTGGTTCCAGTCACTCCCAGTACAATCCCAGTCACTCCCAGTATGATGCAAATCAGTCCCAGTATATCCGAGCAGCACCAATTGGCCCTCAGCATGTTCTCAGGAGCCCTCAGTGTGGTCCCAATATATCCCAGTATAATCCCTGGTGCTGCAAATCTGGCCCTGCCCAGTCCTGATCCTGGTCCCAGTGTATCCTGGTGTCCCATTCTGTCCCAGTCCATCCCATTCTGTCCCAGTCCATTCCAGTCCCTTCCCGGTAGCCACCACTGTTTCCCGGTTCCTTCTGCCCTCCACCTCCCAAAGCTGCCACTCCGCCCCCCAAGATGCTGACGGGGATCGGGGGCTTCGTGTTGGGCTTCGTCTTCCTGGCGCTGGGGCTCGGCTTCTACCTGCGCAAGCAGGTGATGGGAGGGGCCGGGGGGTCGTGTCCCCCCTCCCCCGGAGCTCTGAGCTCCCCCCGGGGCCCCCCAGCCCGGTGTCACCCCCTTTGCTCTGCCCACAGAGCTCCTGAGCCGCCGGTGGCCGCAGCCCCTCCCCGTGGCCTCGGGCCCGACCGGGACCCCTCGCCCCATCCCCGCGCTGATTTTGGGGGGTCGTGTGTCCCCCCAGCCCCGCTGTCACTCTGTCCCTGCCCGGCTTCTCCCAGTGTTCCCAGTTCGCCCCGGTCCCGTTTATTGGGGAACAGTGGAAAGGGACTTTGGGGGATCCTGCGGGGGGACCGAGAGTGGAGGGGGCAGAACCAGCCCCAGGATGGATCGGGAATGGGGACCCCCGTGTGTCACCCCTGTGTCACCCCCCCCGGGGGGCCCTTGGGAGGCACCTGAACCCCAAATCGGCACCCAGCGAACCCCAAAGGTGCAGAGACCCCCCCTAAGCCGCCCCACAGCCCCCAACGACCAACCAAAATTCCCCGCGAGTATCAGATAATCAGAGCAGGCGTTGAACAACCTTCAGCCAATCAGAGCGCGCGGCGCTGGTGACTCACCAGTTGCCAGGCAGACCCGCAGCGCTCAGCGCTCCCCACCCGGACCCCACCTGCGCCCCCCCCTCGCCCCCAGCGCCCCCCGCCAGGGGAATTTGAGGAGGGGGCGCGTGGGGGGCGCCCAGGCCGGGCCGAGAGCCCAGCGCTGCACCAGCCCGACCTGTCCCGGCTCCATCCCGGCTCCTCCCGCGGGATGCGACCGCGCTGGGAGAACGGGGGGCCAAGGGTGGGCGCTGGGCCCGGGGGGAGCAGGAGAAGGGATGGAGGAGGAGAAGGAGAAGGAGGCATCTTTTAATGATATTTTATTGAGTCTTATTTTTTAGAGACCAGGATCAATACTCCCCGGCCGTCAGGGCGAGTCCTTCAGGGCTGCGGGGCCCTGCTGCCGGCTCACCCCGTGCCAGCCCAGCGCCAGCGCTCAGCGGGGCTTTGGCTTCCCGTGCCCTTTCCCGTGTCCCCAGCCCAGCGTCACCACCCCCGTGTCCCCAGGTCGTGCCCCACCCCTGCCCCCCTCCCCCTTTGTCGAGACACGGAGGATGAGAATTTCCCCACCATCCACCCCAGAGGTTCCCCCGAGCCCATTTCCTCTCGTGCTTTCCCTTGGGAGGAGAGCCCCACCCCTCCTGGCTGCCCCCTCCTGTCAGGGACTTGGAGAGAGCCAGGTCCCCCCTGAGCCTCCTTTCCTCCAGGCTCAGCGCCCTCAGATCCCTCAGCTGCCCCTCAGAAGTCCTCCAGAGCCTTCCCCAGCTCCAATCCCATCTCTGGACGTGCTCCAACCCCTCCATGTCTTTCTTGAAGTTTGAAGCCCAATCGCTGCCCTGTCGCTGCAGGTGCCAAAACCCCAGGGAGACTCCTTGGAAATGGGGGTAGAGAGGAGCCCTTCAAAGGGAAACGTGTGCAAAACTGCTGCCAATGGCCGAGCGGGTTTGGTGCGGCTGCGGGAGGAAGAGATGCTCCGGGACTCCGCCTCGGCCCCGGAGCGGAGCGGCCCGTGCTGCCCCGGGGCGCGCGGGGCTCGGCCGTGGGGCGTGCGGAGGGGAACGGACACACGGGCACCGGACACACGGACACGCGGACAAACGCTCCCAGCGCTTCAGCGGCAGCAGCGGCAGCAGCGGCAGCAGCGGCAGCAGCGCAAAAGCAGCGAGTCCACGAACCCTCTGCGTCCCTTCTCCTGCTCCTCCTCTCCTTCTCCCAGTGTCTCGCACCCTCTCCCGCTCTCCCTTTGGTTCCCCAACCCCCCCTCCCGCGGCCTCCCTCTCCCCAGGCCCGGCCGGGCCATGCCCCCGGCCCGCCCCCGGCCCCGGGCGGGGCTGCCCCCTCCCCGCCCCCGGGCGTCCCGCCGCGGTCCCGCCTCCGCCCGGCTCTCGCCGTCCTGGCTGTGGCGCTGCTGGGCGGGCATCAGTGCCTGGCTCCTGGGCACCATCGCCAGCCCCTGGCTCCGGCTGGCCCGACCCCGAGCCCGGCCCCGGCCTCGGCTCCTCCCGGGGCCCGCCGGGGACACAGGCGGCGCGGCCGCTCCCGCCGCCTCCGCAGCGTCTTCCCCGCTCCGAGCTCCGCCGCTCTTGAGCGCGGCCGCCGGCCCCAAGCCGCCGGTGGCCCCTCCAAAAGAGCCAACATGTGGGGATGGCCGGCCCGGGGCGGTTGAGCGGCGCTCGGGGGCCGTTCCTGGCCCCGGGCCGAGCGCTGACGGCCGCGTCTCGCGGGCACGGAAGGCGCAGCAGGGCCTGAAGGAGCGCTACCGGCTGGGTTCGCTGCTGGGGCGCGGCGGCTTCGGCAGCGTCTTCGCGGCCACGCGGCTCTCGGACGGCGCCCCGGTGAGTGGCGGGGCCGGCGGCGGGCGCAGGAGGCGGGGGGCAAAGGAGGAGGAGAAGGAGCATGGGGCTGGGCACGGCGGGCGGCGAGCTCAGCCCGCTGCTCCCCTTGCCTTGCAGGTGGCCATCAAACGGGTGCCGCGGAACCGCATCGGCCATTGGGGCGAGCTGGTGAGTGAGCGAGGGGCAGCGGGAGAAGCCGGGGCGCGACGGGCGGGGATGAGCCGAGGCCCGGCAGGGTGGAAGCCGCCAGAACGCCTCGAGGGAGAGCGGCCGTGGGGCCAGCGGAGCGCGCAGAGCGTCCCCGGCTGGCTGAGGGCTTCCCGAGCCCCGGCACGGCATCAGCCCCGCTGACAGCACCGTGCTCCTCCCACAGCCCGACGGCACCCGAGCACCACTGGAGATCGTGCTGCTGGACAAGGTGTCCGCTGGCTTCCCTGGCATCGTCCAGCTCCACGAGTGGCTGGAGCTCCCCAGCAACGTGGTGATGGTGCTGGAGCGCCCGGAGCGGTGTCAGGACCTCCTTCACTTCATTCGGGCACGGGGCTTCCTGTGCGAGGAGGTGGCGCGGCACCTGTTCCGCCAGGTGCTGGAGGCCGTGCGGCACTGCACCAGCTGCGGGGTCCTGCACCGGGACATCAAACCGGAGAACATCCTGGTTGACCTGGCCACCGGGCAGGCCAAACTCATCGACTTTGGCTGTGGCACCTACCTGCAAGCCGCAGCCTACACCAGCTTTGCAGGTGAGCCCACGCAGGGGGAGGCTCCTGGTAGCGGCATCTCACAGCCCAACATCTCAGAGCCCAACATCTCACAGCCCAACATCTCATGGCCCAACATCTCACAGCCCAACATCTCACAGCCCAACATCTCACAGCCCAAGCCGGCTGTGGCAGGGGGGATTCTCCCTTTTGCTGCCAGTCATGGCAGCCGGAGTCTTCAGCTGAGCTGCTTTTGAGTGGCGCTGGCTGAGGGGCCATCTTCCAGCCCTGCTGGCAGCCTTCGCCAGCCACTCTGCCCAGGACTGGCGCTGGGGCTGGGGCAGCCAGTGCCACAGACACACCCGTGGGTGAGGGTAGCAGAGGGGGGGTGCCAGAACCTGTGCTCCAGCCCGTTTGGTGTGCAGGTGAGACAGGGCTCAGACTGCTCTGCTGCCCGTGGTTGCCTTGGCTTAAGAATGGTTTCTGGGGCAGTGCAGGCAGGGAGGATGAAAGCGTGGTTTTTCCCCAGCACCAAGTGGGTTTTTCCTTTGCATGGAATGCTCGGGCCTTGCCAGGGCTTCCGCTGCCCTCTTGCAACACCAGCAGCTTCTTTTCCAACCCCCAGTTTGTACACAAGTCCCAGGTGCTGGCCAGAGGGCAGCGGGTCACGCTGCCTGCCGCTGCTGCGGCCCCCCCATGCCCAGGGAAGCTGGGGCGAGGCTCTGGGAGCAGGCAGCGTCCCCCTAAAGAACTCCATCTCTATTCCATAGGAACACCGTCCTACAGCCCCCCGGAATGGACCCAGTTCGGCTGGTACTACGGCGAGGCAGCGACCGTCTGGTCCCTGGGCATCGTGCTGCACCAGATGGTCTGCGGGGAGCACCCTTTCAGGAGGGGCTGGAACAGCACCTGGGGCCGGCTCTCGCTCCCACAACGGCTCTCTCCAGGTGGATCCTCGTCTCTGCAGCACGGGGGGAATAGCAGTGCTGGGAGACAGCAGCGGGCTCAGGAGCATCCCACACTGGCAGCTGCTGAGGAGGTGGCAATGTCCTGCTCTCCTGCTCTCCTCCAAAAGAAAGAATTGATGGCAAAGTTTAGGCACAGCCCTGAGCACACGCAGCATGGCCTGGCCATGGCAAGAGTGAGGCAAAGCGGACAGGAGCCTTCTGCAACTGACTGGTGCTTTCTGCTTTCTCTCCGCAGAGTGCCAGGATCTCATCCGACGGTGTTTATCCGTGCTCTCCTCGGAAAGGCCCTCATTAGAAGACCTGTCCTGTGATCCTTGGATGCAGGATATTCACGTGCCATAGGAGAAGGGAGAGAGCCACACGCACGCTTTGACCCAGGGAGCCGGTAAGTTCCAGCTGCACACGCGCCTTGGCAAGAAGCAGCAAAGAAAGGCAGAGTTTTTGTCCTGCCTGAATCGCTGCGCAGGGCTCCTCAGCTGGGCACGCGCAGCCCTGCTGCTGGAGCTGAGCTGCTCTTCCCAGCACTGGTGGCCCCCATGCCAGCTGCTTTTGCTTGTCCTTCTTCAGCGACAGCCGGGGCCCTGGGCAGAGCACTGACAGCCTGCTCCAGCCCCAGGGAAGAAGGAGCCCCTGGAGAAGCTGTGCCAGGTGCGGCTGCTGCTGCTGGAGACATGGAGGGTGACATCAAGGATGACAAGCTCTTCCTCCACCTGGCAAGCTGAAGATAATGGACTTCAATTGTGGGACCTTCTCCAAAGCCAGGCTCCACAGCGAATTTGCAGATGAGTCCACACGCAGGGGGATGCTCCCAGATTTGTGCATTGCACAGCCTGGCCGGGAAGCAAAGGTTCCCCCCTTTGCTGGGGCGGATGCAACCAATTCTTCAGTCGGCTGCCAAGCTGCTTTTTGCCAGGGCTGGGGGGATGGGCTGGGCTGGTTTTGAACTGGGAGTCTGCTCCTGGCCCTGCCAACAGCCCCCAGCACCCACCATGGCCCGCGCTGGGGCTGGGGCTGGGGCAGCCAGCCCGACACAAACAAAGCCCCATGGTGGGAGCAGAGGTTGGACACCAGAAGCTGTGCATGGGCTGCTTCGCTCTGCAGGCAAGGAAGGGCTTGGGCTGCTCCACTGCCCTTGTTGGCTTTGGGCTCAGCATGACTTTTGGGGGCAGTGCAGGGGGAAGGCAGAAAGCGTGGGCTGCCCTGGCCCGTGGGTGGGTTTTTCCCTCGCATGGCGGGCTTGGGCCTTCCTCAAGGCCCCAGCAGAGAGAAGATTTTTTACCTTTTCCCTTGTTTTCCTTTTTGTCTGTAATCTCTTTTCATTGATTTATGGTTTGTTTTTCCAAAGGAAGCGTTCTAGGTGCTGTCTGGTCCGGATGGCGAAGTTCTTGGGAGCAGCTGTGGTGTGGGTGGGACGTGCCCTTGGAGAAGGGCTGAGGACACCGTTTGGGAGCAGCTTTTCTTCTGGCGGCGGGAGGCGTGAGGTGGGTGCCCGTCCTCCTGGCATGGCTGGGATAAGGGCTTTTGGGAGACGGCAGCGAGCGCAGCGGCATCCTGCTCTGGGCAGCTGCTGAGGAGGTGGCTGTGCCACGGCCGGCTGCAGGCTGGGCACGTGTCCTGCCCTCCTGCTCTCCTGCCAGAGGCAGCAATGCTGGGCAGCTTTGGGCAGCGCTCTGAGCGCGGCCAGCACGGCCTGGGCACCGCGGGCGGCTGGGACAAGGGGGACGGGAGCCTTCAGCTGACGGGCGCTTTCTGCTTTCTCTCCTTGCAGCCGGGCTCTGTGGATGCTGAGGCTGCTCTGGGCTCCGCCAGGGCTCTGCTGCGGCTCAGCCCCGGGGCCACGAGAAGCCAAAGAAGAAACGCCGTGACCTGCAGCAGAGACGTGCTTGAGCAGCTCGGCAGTGCAGCTCAAGTTTGCAGAGCGTGCACCTCCAGGGGAAAATATGACACCCCCCCAATAACAAACTTGTTCAGTAACTTCTGAAATGAAATCAGTCTGGGATGACCCCCAATGCCATTTTTCAGCTTGCTCAAGCTGAAGCTCAGCCTTTCTCTGAACAGTTCTCTCCCCCACCTGCCTTTTGCTCCACAAGTGCTCCCTCTTTCCCCCAGTGAATTCCCAGCTCACCGCAGTCCCCATTGCACTGTAGCCTTCCTTGATGCCCCTGGCCACGAGGAAGAGTGAGCCCCAGGTTTAGGGACTCATGTTGTCACTGGCTGAAGAACTGCAATGTCTCAGAGCTCTGGTGAGATTTGGGGGTCATTCAGAGCTGCTCTCCAGGCCTCAGCTCTGCTCACTGCTGGCTTCCCACTTCCTTTTCCTCGTTCTTCACAGAGCAGGATGAGCTCTGTGAATGCCCTTGACCCTCGCCACTCTTCCCAGCCCAGCCACCCAGCCCAGTTAGGCTTAAGCTGGAGCTTCTCTGTCTCCTCTGGCACCCCAGTGCAGTCCCCTCTGCGGGGAGCAGCAGCCCCAGAGCGCAGCACACAGCAGTGCAGGCCGCACCTGGAGCAGCTCCCTGCAGCCATGGCCTGGCTCTTTGTGGCAACCAAATGCTCCCTGTGTGCAGCTGTCCCTGGAGGATGGCCCCAGGGCAGAGCCCAGCCGGGCTCCCACTGCATCCCCTGGAGCCTGGGGCAGACAGCGCTGGCAGAGCTGAGGTTCATGGTGAGCACCCAGAGCTGTGGCTCGCAGTCGCTGTTTGCAAGCGTTGTGATCTCATCTCCTGCAACCTGTGGGGAAAACGAGCTGTGCAGCCAGGCCAGCGCTGCCCCTCTGGGCAGGGACGAGGCTGGAGGCCTTTCCTGTTGCCGAGGAGGCGGCATTAAGCCTTAGTGGGGCCTGGCAGCTGTGGAGCCGGATCTCGCCCGCTGTCCGGGACTCGCTGCCCACCAACCGCCCCCACCTGCCGCGCTCCGTTCTGCAGGGACAGAAGGCTCTGGCTGTGCGAGGGTTTCCATCACGTCTGTGTACCCGTGGCTGTGGAACGCACATGGAGATGGAAAGTGTCAGTCCCGGTGCTGGCACACTCCTTCCTTTCCATACAGGACACGTCCCTGCGCACCCCGTGTGCGGATCTATTCAAAGGAGAGGCGTGGATAGAGATTTCCCACAGAGCTCTGACTCTGGCGGAACTCACCTTGTCAGCCAGCAGCCAGGGCATTTGTTTCCCAGCTCTGTGTCAGTCAGTGCCCCAGAGCTGAAGGGAGCAGCATTTAGAAGCAGTTTCCAGATTTCTAGGCAGGCAGTGGAGCTGACAAGCATCCGTGCAACTTGCCGTGTTCATTGGGAGGGGCTGCTGCTTCTTTGGGAATACGGCACAATGGAGACACGAGACTTGGAAAAATCCCAGCTCTCTGTGGATTTGTGCAGGAGGGGGAGCAGCAGAAACACTTTGTGTCTGCTTGTGGGGACACAAGGTCCAAGGAGCGGGGCTGGCAGAGGGTGACCTGGGCCGCTGGCAGCTCAAGTCCCGTGTGTTGGGTCTGCCTGAGGGAAAGTTCACGGGCCTTCCAGGGCTGTGCTTTGCATTGGTAGCTGGACGGGTGCTGGAAACAGAGCGGTGTTCTGGCTACTGCCCAGCAGCGCTGTCCCTCTGCCATTCCTTCCCCCATCAGAGGGGATGGGAGTGGGCAGGATCCTGGCAGGGGACACAGCCAGGCCAGCGGACCCAAATCAGCCAAGGGGATGTTCCAACCATATGACCCAGATCAGATGTATAAAGCAAAGGGAGAGAGGAGGAAGGGCACCTTTTCCCCCAGAAGCTGAAGTTTCCCTGAGTGTTCCAGTTCCAAACTGTTGACCCTTTTTGGAGGCATAACGCTCTCACCCCGTAGTCTTCCAGTCATCCTCGAGTTGTAGAATTTTAGAGCAGTCAAATTAATCAAGTTCACATTTTGTAGATATTGCTGTGTCATTTTCTTGATATCCATGTGAGAGGGGACACAGTGATGGATGGGTTTGCATGGGAGCTGCAGAGCCCTGGAATGGAGAGCCTGAGTGTCCCAGCAGGATTTGCAGGAGTGTGGAGGGCAGCTGGAAAGAAGATGGTGGGCAATATTCTCCTGCCTCCATCTTCCAAGGAAACTTTGATTCAGTCCCTGTCTGCATTGTGTCATGGGGCCTCCAGAGGCCCAGGGAGGTGTCTGGGTGGCCCCAGAAGGCGCTTGCAGAACCCTGGGGCAGCAGGGAAGGGGCAGGAGCATCCCTGTGGTGCTGGGAGAGACACCCAGAGGGGGCCACCCCTGGGGCCCAGGCAAGAGCTGCATTCAGGCAGCCAAATTCATGCAGGGTCTGCCCGGGTGCTGCCAAGGACCAGTCCAGTGAGCTCCTGTCCTGTTTCACCGCTTTGTATTTTCTTTGTATTTCTTTTTATTTATTTCTTTGTATTTATCCTTATTATTATCTTTGTATTTGTTGACCCTCAAAATGCCATTCGAAATCATTTTCCCTCAAAATAAATACTGACTTATTTTAGTGTGCTGCTTTGGACAAATTTGGAGGAAAATATCCTCTGACAGAAGGCAGGTTACAACCAGCCCTCTCCCACCAGGTCTGCCAAAAAATATTTTCCTCTGAGGAATATGAAAGAGAAAAAGAACCTATTTATTTAACAAACACACAGGAAAAGGATAATAATGCTGAATACTAAAACCTCTCGCTGTGGAGAGAAACCTGGGAAGATTTCAGAGTCCTTCTGTAGGTGTGCTCTCTCTCCTCCTCCTTGGAGCTGGGTTGGTGTCCTCCAGGGCCTCGGTGGAAAATTCTCCCGGTGTGTTCTGATGTTGAAACAGTCCAGAAGAGAAGAAGGGAAAAAGCCCAAGTCCCAGGAAAACAAACTTCAACTCTCCGTCTCCCTCCAGAGAAAAGGAGCCGAAAGCGCGCTGGAAAGCAAGCAGGGCGCTCCCTCCGCTCTTCTCGCTGCCGCAGCAGAACGCAGAGGAGTGTGTGTCTGTGTCCTTGAAGAACCGCTTTGAAAAGTTCGCTCGGTGTTTTCTCTCTCCCCCGTTGGGCTCAGTTTAAAGGCACAGAAAGGCACAGGATTGATTTCTGGGCAGAGAGCAGCGATAGGGGATACACATCATAAAGTCACCCCCAGACAGGAATGTACGCAGTTGGAGAGCTCTACAGTCCTGTGTCTTTAGTTCCAAGGGTATGGAAGTGTCGATGGGTCCTTTGGTAATCGCACAGTTCTGGATCGGTTCCCGCCGTGTGGAGCCATTTTTATACAGAAGTCAGTGTATTCACACAGCACAGATTGTTGTGTTTTCCTGTGTATCAATTTCTGTGTAAACCTGCATCCCGTTGTACAGTTTTATCGATGTATGAATTTCTGTGTAAAGCTGCGTGGCCTTGTAGAGTTTGGTTGAGGCTCTGTGGGTGTTGAGAGAGTGCGATGGATGTTTGGCTTTCTCTCCAGACGTGTATCTGTACAGGTACCACCGTGTGACCCATCAGACATTTAACTGTGTGAACCAAAAGGGATCTTTGTATCTTTCCATATGGAGAGCAGAGGTGGAACAATCTGCAGGAAGCTCGTAACAGAATGTTGGGGTTTTGGGAGTTCTCCTGGGGTTTTTTTCTGTTAAAGGAATTTTCCCCATACATGTTGCCACAGGGACAAACTACTCGGTGCTTAAGAAAAACAACAGACCTGGCCATAGACAGAGGGGTGCATCTTGCTACTCTTTTTTTCACCTGGCTGTGTGGGCAGTCAGTCCCTGGCGTTTTGGATGACGGAGAGAGAGGCTGCTTCTTCGGCTGCTTTCCTTCTACCAGAGAGAACCAGGTTTCCCAAGCCTGCCTTCCCTGCCCCACTGGGAGCCAGGCTGCGGCCGCCCTGCCCCTGCCATTGCTTCAAGCCTTCGCTGCTCTGTAGCCCCGCTCTCCCTGCCTGCCGAGACCTCCGGGGGTTCCCACTGCAGCTCCAGAATTTTGATACATCTTGTCTGCCACACGGGATTTGTGCTCATCCCTACTGTTCCAGCCTGCCATTCCAGCCTGCTGTTCCCGAGGGTCCAGCCGGACACCGGGATTGGCTGTCCAGGGGGTTTTTGAAATCTTTGTTCCATCCCTTCCCGGGATCCCAGGCCACCAGTGCCGCGTGCTCCCCGAGCTCGCTCCGGAGCGCCCCCTGCAGCCGCGGGGGAACCATCGCACCTGCCCTGCTCACCGGGAGCCGCCAGCGCCCCTGCCGGCTGCGAGCGGAACTGCACCCGAGGGGAAAGGGCCTGACAGCCGAGAAGGCTGGGACTGGGTTTGGGATTGTTTGCTGTTACTGCCATAGTTGATGTTGTTTTGTTGGACTGGTTATATATATAAATATATCTATAGTAAAGAACTGTTATTCCTATTTCCCACATTTTTGCCTAAAGGCCCTTGATTTCAAAATTATAATAACTCGGAGGAAAAAGGGGTCATATCTGCCACTTCAAGGGAGGCTTCTGCCTTCCTTAGCAGACACCTGACTTTCAAAGCCAAGACATAGGCAAAACAGCGAAACATGCGTGTCGACATTTTTTACAAGCATTTGCAGCATTGGGTGTTCCTCAGGAAATTAAAACAGACAATGGTCCAGCTTAGAGAGGACGAACCCTAGACACATTTTTGAAGAATTGGGGTGTTCATCATATATTTGGCATTCCTAATTCTTCTACAGGCCAAGCCATCATTGAGAGAACACACCATACCTTAAAATCTCTTTTGGATAAACAGAAAAGGGGGGAAGCAGAGGCTACGCCTCAGATGTGATTGAATAAAGCTTTGTATGTTTTAAACTTCCTGAATAGCTCCTTTTCAGAACCTACTCCACCAATTATCAGGCATTTTTCAAATAGTACTCAGGCAAAATTGAGAGAAAATCCTTTAGTTTTGATCAAAGATTTAGAGACAGGAAAGATCGAGGGCCCATTTCAACTAATAACTTGGGGCAAGGGATATGCTTGTGTCTCAACAGGTGCAGGACCGAAGTGGATTCCAGCAAAAAACGTGAAACCTTATCAAGTCCAGAAACAAGCAGGAATCGACTCTGGGAACAAGGAGGCGAGCACGTAGACGTGAATCAGTGTCAACGCTACTGTCGATGCCACAGACATCAATTGGTTTTTTGTGCAAGAACTGTGGACTGAATATTATGCAAAAAGTGGGGAAGTTAATGGTGTAAATTTTGTATGTAAGAGTGTGTTAGAAGTTCTGTTACAGATCAGAGATTCCTATGTGGGATAAAGCTGTTGAGAATGAAGCTCAATCAGGTATTACACTTGTGCCTTATCATCTCACTGTTTGCCTTAAGCAATACAGCTTTCCCAGTAACGCAACCAAAAGAAAATATCTGGGAGACTTTGGCCAATGCATCAGGCCTAGATACCATCTGTCTAACTCATTCAAGACCAAAGAAGCCATTTTCAACATGTTTAGTCTGTCTACCAGCAGACAAATGGCCACCTTCCAAACATGCTAATCTAAAACTTTCACAATTCGGTTCAAATCCAGTGGAGAATTGGGATGTTTGGACCAAATCCCTTCCGGAGGCTCCTTACGAAACTCAGGAACTGGAAATTCTTGGTTCAATAAAAATGGAGTTTTGTGTAGTATTCATTCTCCAGGGTTGAAACAAAATAAAACCAAGATAACAGATGTCACTCCAAATTACGAAATATATAGAAATGCAACATCTTGGTGCAATTCAACAATAAAGATGAGCATATCGTTCAACCAGGATCCATTGCAATTGCCGCGAGGGATGTTTCTCATTTGTGGAGACAGAATTTGGCCTCAAATGTCAAGGGCGGTCCATGCAGCTTTGGAAAGCTTTCTTTGCTAACGCCCAACGCAAAAATGATAAAAGAACAGAAGAGAAAGGAGAAAAGATTTGTTGAGCAATATACATCTGACTGTAATGATAAATTTGTAGCTTGGAATTTTGGACAAAGGTTTTCTGCAGCTCTCCTTTTACCTGGTGCTGCTGCAGGAGCAGCCTTGAGACAATTGGATCACTTGGGCTGTTGGCTAAGTAAGAACTCTCGTGCTGTCTCTCTCACACTGAGCGATGTGTTAACTGATGTTCAGAGCGTGAGACAAGCGACTCTGCAAAACAGAGCAGCAATTGATTATCTTCTATTAGTGCATGGACATGGATGTGAAGAATTTGAAGGTATGTGTTGTATGAATTTGTCAGATCATTCGAAATCCATCCATGAAAGTATACGGCAATTAGAGGATGGAATAGCTAAACTTGGAGAAGAAAATGGATCATTGTTGAACGATTTGTTCAATTGGTTTGACCTTACACCTTTATGGAGAAAAATTTTGAAGGCAGGTTTATATGTTTTAACTATTGTTGTAATTCTTTCAGTATTTGTACCTTGTATACTCCACTGTGCTAGACAAAGCTGTCAAGGAAGTGTTTTTGGTTCAAACAGGAGGGGGAGATGTAGGAACCCAGAGTGCCGAGAATATTTCTCTGCCTGTTTTTAAGGGTTTTTACCCCCTGGACACCACTGGTATAGCTTTAAACCTCAGAAAAAATTACCAACAGTCAGACAACAACTAGAAAATACAGTGGTGTGAATTAGGTTATAGACTACTATGTAAGATTGTCACAGGGTGAAAAATTTAGAGGTTTTGGGCTTCTCTTTATAGTATATAGATAAGAGTAAGAAATATCAAAATGGAGGATTGTTGCTGTTCTCTAAACCTTCTTCTCCGTCTTCTACTACTCCATATTCTGCAGTAAAAGTGGTTTGGAATGACTGGATGGAAAATTCTGCAGTTCCTAGTCGTGTTACTGAATAATTGGTAAGAAAGTAAAAATAATGTAAGTTTTAGTAACTATTGGTTAAAATGTCTTTAAAAGGCTGTGTAAATCTTGATAATGGCTCTCTCTTGCTCTCACTCCTACTTTTCCTCCTTCCATGCTGTACCTGGGTCACGCTAGTGGCTCAGTTCCTCTGATAAGACTTAATAAACAACTATCTAGAAGCGAGAAGACGTCTCGCTTTATCTTTTAAACTCCTTGCAAGGACTTTCAGCAAAATCTCTCCCATCAGGAGAGATTCGATTTATGGCATGGTAAAGTGTCAGAGAGAGAGAGAAGAGGCAGAGGGAGAGGGAGAAGGAGATTCGGAATAAGGGATTGGGGTTACAGCGCCCAGTCCTGCTCCCTTGGGGGTGAGGCCCCACAGCTGCAGGACAAAATGGATCTGTGGCTCCCGGAGCTTTCCCCGCTTTGGGCTGAACCCAGCGGGTTCCAGGCAGACTTTGGCCGCAGGGCCCGGGAGTTCAGCCCAGCCCGGCACAGGGGTCCCACAGGGCGTGGGTGTGGAGGGTCCTCGGGGGGAGGGGTCCAGGAGGATCCAGGGGGGTCCCAGGAGGGGATCCAGGTGAATTCCCTGCTTCCAATGAGGGATCTGTATTTTAAGAGAGGTGGTTGATGGTGCTGTAAAGGAGCAAACTGCAGAATAAGTCACAGAGAAGTCATTTAAGCAGGGACTACCCATGGTTAATTCCTAAAACCAAAATAAGTCAGTATTTATTTTGAGGGAAAATGATTTCTAATGGCATTTTGAGGGTCATCAGGATCAATACACAGAAGTAAATACAGAGAAATACAAAGAAAATACAAAGCGGTGAGACAGGAGCGGAGCTCGCTGGACTGATCCTGGGCAGAGCCTGGGCAGACCCTGCATGAATTTGGCTGCCTGAATGCAGCTCTTGCCCGGGCCCCAGGGGTGGCCCCCTCTGGGTGTCTCTCCCAGCACCACAGGGATGCTCCTGCCCCTTCCCTGCTGCCCCAGGGTTCTGCAAGCGCCTTCTGGGGCCACCCAGACACCTCCCTGGGCCTCTGGAGGCCCCATGGCGTGGTGCAGGCAGGGATCAAATCAAAGCTTCCTTGGAAGATGGAGGCAGGAGAATATTGCCCACCATCTTCTTTCCAGCTGCCCTCCACACTCCTGCAAATCCTGCTGGGACACTCAGGCTCTCCATTCCGGGGCTCTGGAGCTCCCATGCAAACCCATCCATCACTGTGACCCCTCTCACATGGATATCAAGGAAATGACACAGCAATAGCTAGAAAATGTGAACTTGATTAACTTGACTGCTGGGGGGTGACTGGAAGATTACGGGGTGAGAACCTTATGCCTCCAAAAAGGGTCAAGAGTTTGGAACTGGAACAGTCATGGAAACTTCAGCTTCTGGGGGAAAAAGTGTCTGGGAGCTCTGTGGCTGAGGATGGGGGGCTTCACTGACCCCTAAGCTGGGGGATGTTGCAGTGCCCGGGCTGGGCACTGGTCACGCATCCCCCGCGATGCCCTGCAAGCTGAGCGCCGAGCTGGAGCTGGAGAGTCAGCGCTGAGGGGAGCCTCGGGGTCTCCTCCTCCTGCAGCTGCCCCCTTTTGCTGGTGTCTTGGCTCTGGGCCTCTGCAGAGAGCGGTGGTGCCGGCACAGCCGCATCCGGGCGCGGTTGTGCCTCAGCAGCCGCAGCAGCTCCTTGGGGCAGCCACGTCCCCGGCAGCGCGTCCTGCACAGCCCCAGGGGCTCTGGCGCTTCTCTTGCACGGCCCGGCCCAGGGAGCCCGATGGAAGGGGCAGAGGGGCCGAGCGGGGCTGAGCCCTCTGGCGCTGCCCTTGGCCTCTCCGCGAGAGACTTGGGCCTGGCTGGGCTGCCCCGGGCAGAGGCTGCAGCAAGAAGAGCTCCGGCCGCCTCTGCCTGGTGTCCCTGGGACTCAGGCTGGGCCCGATTCCCGCCCAGGGGCTCAGCCCCCTCTGCCGAGGGGCCGTGGCCGAAGGGCTGCCCGGGAGGCCCAGCACCCTCAGGTCCAACCCGGCTTTGCTCCGCCACGGCGGCTCTCAGGCCTCGCCCAACACCGGCTTGGCCCAAGGCTTTGGTGGCTGCCGGCCCCAGCACTGTCCCGCCTGCCTGACCCCCCTCCCTCACCTCTCCCCAGCGTCTCCAGAACCATCCCAGGACAAGGCCCATGATCAGCAGCTCCAGGGCCGAGCATGTCCAAGAAATCAGCACCACGTCCACCAAGGGGGTCATCCCAGGGCCCGGGGAGTCCTGCGGCTCCAGCTCCTCGTGAAGCAGAGCCGAGGTGCCCATGTCCCCCTCAGGATGGCTGGAAGGGTCGAGGGGATGGGCCAGCATCAGCAGCACACAGAACTGCAGCAGCCAGGAGAAGCCCTGGCTGGCCATGGTGCTCTGTGGGATGAGCCGCCACCTCCACGCTGGCTCTGGCCGTGGCTCCGTGCCGAGTGCTGCCCGGGCTCTGGGCACGGCGACGGGCTGGGGACAGCTGACAGCCACCACACTGTCCCCAGAGCCTGTGATGTCACAGAATCACCGAATGCATTGGCTTGGAAGAGCCCTGGGAGATCATCGAGTCCAACCTGTGCCCCATTGCCACCACGGCAACCAGGAGAGCCCTGAGTGCCACACCCAGGCTTTCCTTAAGCACCTCCCCAATGGTGGCTCCACCCCCACCTGGCCAGCCCATTCCAATATCTAATGCCCCTTTCTGGGCAAAAGTTCTTCCTAATGCCCAACCCAAATGTCCCTTGGTGCAGCACAAAGCCCCTGTTGGCATCTGCTCTCTCTCTTGTCCTTGCCCAGCTCTGACAAGGCTGGTGCTGCCTTGTTGGTCCCTTGCCTGAGGGCGGGAGAAGAGGCTGTGCCAGGGAGTGCTGCTCCACTGAGGCCATTCCAAGGGGCTGCTTTCCTTCTGCTTTGCAGATTTGCATTGAAGAAGAAAGCATCGGTTCAGCAAAGAAGGACTTACTGGGACAGACAATTTGTACAAGAATAAAGGTCAGTAAAGAGGCCAGGAAAAAGACAAAGAATGGAAAAGAGAATGTGGATACAAAAATGCTGCTAGCAAGAATTTTCTTGCTATTTTCTAAATCCGTGAGAGACTTTTCTCTCTCACAGAAGATAGCAGCAGAGTTCTATAAACAATGAAACACGTGCAACCTTGAGAAGCTTTGTTTATAGTACAGTAGAAAAATATTTTGACAGTGGATGTTTTAGGATTTTAGCCAATCACACCAAGGGGTGGCTGATCCTTTATCCAGTTAGACTATGAAGAAAAAAGGCTATAAAAGAGTTTGTAAAATAATTAAATCAATCAATCTTGCTGCATATTTATGCCTGCTGGCTCTTCTCTCTTCCTCCCTACGGGTGCAGGACACAGTAATATTTTACGGCATTTAATAAGAGAAGAGGATTCATAAGTGTCTGAAGTACAGGGTTCTGGAAGAGCTTTTCAGTCAGCAGCACCTCGAGTTTTAAGATGGAGTTGGAGCAGTGCCTGAAGCTCTTCCCACACTTGGGGCACTCGCAGGGATTCCCTCACTGGTGCCTCTGCTGGTGTTTCCTCAAGGACGAGCTCCAGGAGAAGCTCTTCCCACACTCGGGGCACTCGCAGGGATTCCCTCACTGGTGCCTCTGCTGGTGTTTCCTCAAGGACGAGCTCCAGGAGAAGCTCTTCCCACACTTGGGGCACTCGCAGGGATTCCCTCACTGGTGCCTCTGCTGGTGTTTCCTCAAGGACGAGCTCCAGGAGAAGCTCTTCCCACACTCGGGGCACTCTAAGGCCTCTCCCTGGTGTGGATGCGCTGGTGGCTGGTGAGTTGGGAGCCCCCCTTGAAGCTCTTCCCACAGTCTGTGCAGCGGAAAGGCCTCTCCCCTGTGTGTGTTTGCTGATGTACAATGAGATAGGAGATCCACTGAAACATCTTACCACACTCAGGACACTCGAAGGGCCCTCCCCTGGCGTGCATCTCCTGGTGGCAGGTCAGGCTGGAGCTCTGGCAGAAGCTCTTCCCACACTGCAAGCACTTGTAGGGCCGTTCCCCAGTGTGGATCCTATAGTGGCGGATCAGGCTGGAGCTGTGGCTGAAGCTCTTCCCACATTCCAAGCACTTGTAGGGCCATCCCCCTGTGTGTATCTGGTGGTGGATGAAGAGGTGGGAGGTGTGGCTGAAGCTCTTCCCACATTCCAAGCACTTATAGGGCTTCTCCCCAGTGTGAAGCTGCTCACGGACCACCAGGTTGGACCTCTGGATGAAGCAGAGGGGGGGCCTCTTCTCCTCAGAGCACCCTGGGCTGGCTTTGGAGCCCCTCCTTGTGGGGGATCCCTTTGGCTTTTCCTCCCCATGTGATTCCTGTGCCATTGAGCCACTCAAAGCAGCCTCTTCCATGAAGTTCTGCCACGGGGATTTGTCCTCCCTGGTCTCCATCTGCAGCTCAGTGCCTGGGGGAGCAAGGACAAGGAGAAGAAGGGACAAGAAGAGGAAGGAACAAGGAAAGAGGAAGGAAAGAACAAGGAGAGGAAGAAGGGTAGAGAAGGAAGAAGGAGAGGAAGGGACAAGAAGAAAAAAGGGAGAATGAAGATGAAGGAACAAGGAAAAGGAAGGAACAAGAAGAAAAAGAAACAAGAAGGAACAAGTAGAAAGAGGGGAAGGAAGGAAGCAAGCAAGCAAGGAAAAGGAACAAGGAGAAGAAAGACAAGGAGAGGATGGGATTTGCCTCTGTGCCACAGGGAAGGGGAAGGAGATCCCCCCAGTCCGTCCCTGGCAGGACGGTGTCGGCAGCGGGGTTGTCCTGCAGCCGGGGGCGATGCTGGGCTGGGAGATGGAGCAGGAGAGAGGGGGAAAGGGGCAGTGACTTCCTCCTCACCTGCCTGGGGCTCCCGGGGCATCGTCCTCTTCTTCACAGCCTCCTCCTCCTCCTCCATTCAGCCAAGGTTTGGGAATGAGAAGTCCTGTTTTGGAGGGAAAAACAAGGGGTGAGCGCATTGGCTTGGGGGTTCCTCCTGCCCAAGCCCATCTCTAGGACACATATCTTGTGTCCATGAAAAACTCTGAAACATCAAGACTTAAGAGGAAAATATCCCTCACTGAGCTTCCCCCACTCTGGTCTCTCCATTATGGGGTTCTGGGGGTCCCCCTTGTCCTGGATGCTGCGGGCCCTGCATGTATTGAAGGTCCCTCCTCTGCAGGGTCTCTGCCCGCTCCAGACTTCCAGGGAATCCCAGGGGTGCCTCCTCTTTGGTCTGCCTATTTTGGGGTTCTGGGAGTCCCCCTTCTCTGGGCTGCTGAGGGTCCCACGGGTCCCCCTCTCAGGGGCTGCACTAAGGGATGCCGAGGGTTTTGGGGTCCCAGGGGTCCCTCCTCCCCTGGCTCTCTGCTTCGGGGTGCCGGGGGTCCCCCCTCTCTGGGGTCCCCACTTTGGGGTCCCAGGGGTTCCCCCT
Organism: Aphelocoma coerulescens; assembly: GCF_041296385.1. NCBI lineage: Eukaryota > Metazoa > Chordata > Aves > Passeriformes > Corvidae > Aphelocoma > Aphelocoma coerulescens. Next base: position 997,457 of record NW_027184061.1, on the reverse strand, counting down.
CTCCAGCCTCATCCCTTCTCGGGGCTGCCCCTTCTCCAAGCTCACCCCACTCCCGGCTGCCGGGGTCCCCCCTCTCCAGGCCCCCATTTCAGGGTCCGGGACTCCCGGGGCTCCCCGCTTTTCTCTCTCCCCCCTCTCAAGGCTCCTCCCCTCCCCCCCAGCGCCGGTACCGGGCGATCGCCACGTGGCTCCCGGGACCCCGCACCCGCCACCCACCGCCGGGGCCCTGCCGGCAGCCGCCACCGCGACATCCCCAAAAAACACCTCCCGGGGACCCCGCAGTATCCACCCAAAGGGCATTTCGGGGCAGCTTTGGAGTCCTGCAAGATCCAAACCTCGTTCCACCCGCCGCGTCCCGAAGAAAAGAATCAGGGAGCCCCAAAGTACTTCGGCTGAGCTCCAAATATCCCTCCCCCCTTCAAAAGAAACCCTCCCAGGACCGCCCACGATATCCGGAGCGAGGTCCCCCTTCCCGGTCACCTGCGGGATGCGGGGGCAGCGATGCTCCCGGCGGGAAGGGGCTGCAGATCCAGAGAGCGCTGGACGCACGCGGCGCCTCCTCTCGCTGCTCCCCTTCCTGCTCCCGCTCCTCCTCTGCCCCTCCTCTTCCTCCCGCTCCTCCTCCTCCTCCTTCCCCCCGGCTGCTGGCGAGGAGCTCTCGGGTGAGCGGGGCGGGGACGGGACACGGTGGGAAAGGGGTGGGTCACCCCCAAACCGAGCTGGGGGGAGCTGGGGTTCGGGGGACGGTGGGAAAGGGGTGGGAGAGGGCGGATGAGGGGAGGTGGGACAGCGGGAAGGGGGTTCCCAGTGAGGGTCTCCCAGTTAAGCCCAGGACCCCCAAATCCCGTCCCTGTCCTCCCAGCCCCTCCCAGCGCTGTGGGGGCCGGGCCGCGCCCCAGTGCCGGCTCCCGGGAGCCCGAGCGAGCCGCCTGCCCGGCATCGAAGCTCTGGGCGCGGAGCTGAGCGGGCGCCGTGCAGGGAGCGTCTCTGCGCTGCGGGCTCTGTGCCTGAGCGCTGCCCCGCGCCGAGCCCCAGAGGCGCGGCTGCTCCGCTTCCTGCGCCGCTGCTCCCTGCGCAGGGGAGGCCGCGGAGCGCCGCGAGAGGGAGCGGCTGATGGAAGGGCTGCAAAAGCTGAGAAGGCTTTGGAGCCACTGGGGAGGCTGTGGGGGTGCTGAGGCTCTGGCGGGGCTGAGGGCACGCTGGCAGTGACTCAGTGTTGCCTTTGCTTCCTAGATCTCCGTCTGCTCGACGTTTCCAGTGAATCATTTAAAAAAAACCGGTATTCAGGGACAGAAACTCTCTAACTAATTAAAGTTAGAAAGTGGTGCGTTTATTACGCCGGCAGGCGGCACGGGAGTCACCTCCTAGAGACGTGCCAGCCGCTTATCCGGTTATTTGCCCTCTATTTATTTCACAAAGTGTTAGATATTAATCCTATACATATCTCCAGCACCTCCCATTCCCCACTTCCTATTAAAATGCGGTTATTAGTCCTTTGCGCGTGCGCAATTCTTTTCTTGATTTGGGTCGGTGGTCTTGATTTGAGTCAGTGGTCTTGAAAGATGAAGTCGGGGATCTCTTCGTCACCATGAACTTTCTACCTTCTATTGTGGGCAAGCCTCGGGAAGCCTTCTGGAGACGGTCCATACCTCCTGCCTGTATTTGATCCTGCAATCTAGGTGCTGGCTATAATTCTATCCGCTTCTTTTGTCCTTATGGCAGTTCATTTCCTATAAGCAAAGTTGCAGACAGGTACATAGTGGTGAATAGCACTATACTTCTTGGCTAAATTTCTAACTCTTCGTTGACTTGTCTTTTGGTTCAGTCAGTACAAATTGCTTCTAACTCCCAGCTAAAGTTTAACTCTTCATAATCTTGACTCACTGCTGGTCTTGCTTTTGTCTTCCTTATGATTTTATCTTTTGCATGCAATGCTTGTGAAGTGCCCCCGCTGTCCCTTGTGTCCCCTGGGCACCGACAGCCCCGGCCCTTGCCCTGCTCCCCCTCCCACGTTCCATCCTGGCTGGCGGAGCCTTGGAGCTGCCGTGGGGCTGCCCCGGGGGCTGCGGCCCGAGCCGGGGCCCCTTCCCAGTGCTCCCAGTCTGCCCATCCCGCCTGGAGCAGCCAGCGAGGGCTTCAGCTGGGGCGGCAGAGAGGCGCTGCTGGGGGGTCCCACCTCCGCTTGGCTTGGGTTGTTCTTCCTAAGCTGGGCATAAACGACTTTGGGAGTTTTGTGCCACAAATCTCTCCCCTCGTGCATTCAGCCAAAGGGGTTTGGGGCGGTTTTCCCTTTTTTCGGGGAAATCAAAGCCATGTACTGATGCTCCGAATTAGGGGCGGGAGTCGGGAAGCTGCAGGGCTTCCCAAGGAGCCGGAGGCAGCCAACACGCAGGGCTGGGCGAGTCGGGCCGGGAGCAGCGGAGAGCTTTGTTTCCCTTCCCAGCTGAATGGCAACTCGGGGGAATGCATGTCCCCCTTAATGTGCACCCCCACTTTGTAAAACGTCCTATATTCATGGCTCTGTTAAGGCTTTGTTCTTCTGGAAGTTCAGGAATTTAGCAGGACCATGGCTGAGCAGCAGTTGGTGTCAATTAGTAACATCTTCTCAAATTTATGGTTTCTCTCGTTACTTCCTTATCTCCAAGTCCCGGGCCCTATCTCCAGTGGGATTCACAGCATATGTTTGTAAAGACACGTTCAATTTCTTCTCTTTTAATCCCACCTCTTCTTCTTTTCTCAGTACTTCTCTTTTCAAACTTTAAAAATGCCTCAATCTGTTCTTCCTGGGCTTTCTTTGGTTTTGGGATTATTCTCGGTGACCTCATTCTGTGTCCTTTTGCAGCCGTTTCTGGGTCAGGAGGCCTGGCTGCCACCTGCATGCCCTTGATCCCCTGCTGAATGAGCTGCACTGAGCAAGGTGTGGTGCATGGTAAAAAGATGAGAGTTGCTGTAGCACCTGAGAGGAGAAACAGCATTCGTTTAACCCATGGTCTGCCAGGGAACCACGAAAACGTGTCCCAGTCCTGTCCTTTCCATGTTTGGACAGTACATGAGCTGCTTTCTTCTTTCCTTTGTTCTCTGTTTCACCACTTTTCCTTGGCCATCTCTTTGCCAAGAGCACTTTGAGTCCTTTAATTTTCCACAACCTCCTGGTCCTTCTGCTGAAAGAGAATCTGATGCCATCCCAGGGTGAAATGTGGCGTTGCTCATGGGAGTGGATTGGTGGGTGAGAAGGTCAGGAGCTGGAGCTGTGTGCTTGGTTATGATTTGGAGGACAGCTTGTAATCTAATGATGCATTGAAATGATCACTGGGTTCTCTGGCACCTGGTATGAATTTGTTTGGGTTCCCAGGGGCTGCTCCATGGTGTTGTAGGATTTGTTCTGGTGGCCGTTCATATTTTCCCCATTTTTGGGTGCTCCCAGAAATGCCAGGGATGCATCAATTGACCGCTTTTCTCTGATTAAATCATCACATCCTTGGATTCCCAAGTGATTTCGCTGACCTTGTGGCAGCAAAAGCAGCCCAGTGGTCAAACCCACCCTGTATAACACAGACAGTGCCAGCAGATGTTGGAGTGGGGAGAGGGATGATTCCCTCCCGCTTTTGTGAGTGAAGTTCTCCCAACATTCTCCGTTTGCTGTTTTCCTTTGCAGCTTCAGGGATTTCTGTTGCAGAGTCCGAGATGCTCAGTGTGGGCTCTGCCTTTAGCGATGAAAATTCCGTCTGTGCAGGGAGGCAGAGCTTGGGGTGAGGGGCAGAGGGAATCAGCCCAATTCCTCTGGCAGGCAAGGAGAGCCTGGGACATTGTGCACACTTCCCCCAGCAGAGTTAATTTGCATTTCTAAAGCTCCTCTGCTGGCTGTCTGGAAGGAAGCTTCTCTTCCAGGGCAACCATCAGGTGACTCACCTATGGGCCCCCCCAAAAGCGGCTTTTTTTCCCTTTTTTTTTTTTTTTCATATTTTTAAACTGTTTATGAGGGAAAGGGTCAGTTTTAAAGCTCTTCCGGTTTTGCAAAATGCAACCTACAGGTGAATATTGAAAAACCCATTCCAAAATTCTGCCATCACTAACAGCCACGCACACACATACACAAAAAAGCCCCAAAGCAATAAATATTTTTGCTACTTCTTGTCCTAAGACTAAAAATTGACTCTCACACCTTTGGCCCAAATCCAACTGACAATGTCAAAGTAGGATTATTAAGAAAACGCCTTCTAATTATGTAATCTTGTCACCAAAACTGGGGGGGGGGGAACAAAAACTCTCCAACAACCTTTTTAGTGTTAGAGGATCAAGGCTGAAGAAAATGAATGCAGAAGCTAAATTTTTAGCAATATAATATTGAACATTTATTAGTAGAACAAAGGCAAATCACAGCCTGGGGCGCTTGGCAATGTTGCCAGAGGCGCCCTCCATTCATTTTACTGTGGGCTTAAGTACTCTCCTGAACTGTTACATATTCATTAACCCAGAAAGGAATTTACACTTCCCTCCCCTTTCCCCCTGTCCCGTTTCTGCCCCTTCCCCCAGCAGGACACCGCCTCAGTCCTCTGGATCGCTTCAGAACTGCAGACAGGCCCCCTCTCTCCGGTGCCTCCGCAGTCTCCAGCCTCATTTGCAGCTGCCAGTTCCCTTGGGCGGTGTGAGCTCTGATGAGGTAACAATCTTCCTGGGATGCATGCGGTTTATCTTCTTTGTTTCTCTAAGATGTCTTGGTTCCTGGCTCTGTAGTTTCTCAGCTCAAAAGGCATTTATTACCATGTGTTTATTAATACATTTCTTAACATATTACAACTATTTCAAAGTTACAATTTACCTTAATCTCGTTTCTACTTAACTACATTATACTGTAACACTATTTCTACACAATCCATTATCACTTCTAAATGTTTGAATCATATATGCAAAAGACAACATTTATCATTCACACATTTATCACACCAGGGTGAGGAATTCCAAACATGGATTCCAGGGGAGATAATTGAATATCTGCCCTGGGTCTGGCTCTTCTTCTTGCCAAAGCCAATGGCAGCAGCCGTACCCGTGGCATCTTGGTTTCTCTCAGCAGTTTCAGAAGGTGTTCCTTTATTTCCCCATTCATTCTTTCTACCCGACCTGAACTCTGGGGGTGCCAGGGCGTTTGGAGGTCCCACTGTGTTCCTAAAGCAGCCAGAACAGCCTGAAGGGTCATTCCTGTAAAATGAGTTCCCCTGTCTGAGTCTATTGCTTCCACAATCCCATATCTTGGAATTGTTTGTTCTAAACATGCCTTAAGAACTGATGCAGGGATTGCTGAAGCAGTTGGAAATGCTTCTGCCCTGCTGTGAGCTGCCATGCTGTTAGCAGAAGATATTGAAGCCTTCCTGCTCAGGGCATTTCAGTGCCAGGCTCTTCCAGGTACCCCCAGCTGGGCCCTTTGAGCTGAGCATGCGGGCGCTGAGCTGCGCTTTGTCTCCTTCCCTTTCCTTAAGAGCAGCGTGTCTTGTCACTCTTTTCCCTTCTGCTGCCCTTGCAGACCCATCCCTAAACACCTTTTCTCCCTCAGGCCAGGGAATGTCTGGTCAATCTCTCCTAGGCCGGCTCTGGAGCTCTGTCACTTGGCTGCAGCCATGGGTTTCTTGCCAGCCCCGTGTCCAGGGCCGTTCAAACAGGAGGCTGGGTTCAACTCTTGCCCTGTCCTCAACTCTGAATCCTCCTGTTCCATCCAACAAGTTTCATTCTGTAAGAACCCAGCGCTGCTCATCCATTTAGAGGCTCCTTTGGTTAACAAAGCTTTACCTTGATGCCAGGCTGGAACAATGAGAGATTCTGCTGCTGTCAGTTTTCAGGCCTCAGTTCCCATTAAAGCCGGGGCTGCACAATTCTGCAGACAATGAGGCCACTCTCTGGCCACTGGGTGAAACATTTGAGCCCAGGAATTCCTTTGGCATGGCCCTGTTTAACATCCACATGCAATTCAAATGGTTTTTCCCTGTGTGGGAGGGCCAGGGCAGGAGGCTCAGTTAATCTGCTTTTGAAGCCTTGAAAATTGTGCTTTCCTTCTGGTGTCCATGATGGGGTTTCTTGCCTGGCAGGAGAGGAGAGTTGTAGGGAGAGATGCCTGGCTCCAGAAGCGCTGCCTTTAGCAGGGACTCAGTAAGAGGCTGTAACCCCTTCCTTGCCTCCCTTGGAACAGGGTATTGCTTTTAGACACCACTTGTCCTGGATGCTTCAGAGGAATTTGGAGAGGCTCCATATCTGATTTTCCCAATTTCCGTGGGGCTGCCCACACTTCTGGGTTCCCTTCAGCAGAGGCCTTCGCAGACATTTGACACCAAGGTCCAGCAGCATTAGCCTCTGTATCTCCTTTGACAATATGAATTTGCATTCCTACTTCAGCCACCAAATCCCTTCCCAGTAAATTGCAATCACAATTAGGAGCAAAGAGAAATTGATGCTTTTCAAACCCATCCCCCACATCTACTAATAGTGGTTGAATAAAACGCACCTGCTCATCTTTCCCACTTATTGCCTGAGTAATCAAAGAAATGTTGAGGATAAGATGGTGCTGAAAAGCATCCCTGTCCTCACTTTTTTCTCTTCCTCCTCTTTTCCATCTTCCTTTTTTTTCTTACCACATAGATTCCTCCTGCTGCTGTTTGCCTTAACCATATTCCTGCACACTCCCTTCAACCAATCCCTTCCCAGCACACCAACACCATCCGTCCCCTGTTGCTGAGACCCCTTCTCGACTTCCCTTTTTACCCTGCTGGGTGTCCATGTCCTTAATTAGCTCTGGGAGAATGTGCAAACTGCCTCAACATTGTCCCCTTTTGTATAGGAAACGATGTCCATGGTTCTGTTCCGGCTTTGTTGTTGTTCTGGAAGTTGAGGAATTGAGCAGGAGCTTGGCTGAGCAGCAGTGTGTGTCAGTCAGTGCCATTTTGTGGAGCTGCTGGTTTGTGCTGTCACTTGCTTGTGTGCAAGTGCGTGTGGCTGTGTCCGAGCAGATTCAGAGCATGTGTTTGTAAGGAGGCGTTGGTGTTGTTGGTTCGCTGGGGGTGCCCGGTTTTCGGGACATCCCCCCTGGAGCAGGGTGTCCCCCCTTGGTGCAGGCGCGGCCCTCAGGCAGCGCTCAGCCAATCAGAAGGCGCGGCGCTGGTGACTCAGCAGTTGCCAGGCAGAGCCGCAGCGCCCGGCGCTCCCCAGCTGGAGCCCACGTGTGGCCCGGCCTTGGCGCCCCCCGCCAGGGGAATTTGGGGAGGTGGGAGGGGGGGAGCGCCAAGGCCGGGCCGGGCCGTGCTGTGCTGGCAGAAGTGGCTGCGGCGGGGGCCGAGTGCGGGCAGGAGCGGCCGAGAGCCCAGCGCTGCCCCAGCCCGAGCTGCCGCAGCTGCATCGCTGCTCGTGCTGTGCGATCCGAGAGCTCTGGGGGGCAGAGCGAGCCAGGGCTGGGTGCTGGGCCTGGGGGGAGGAGGAGAAAGGCTGGAGCAGCAGGGCTGGAGACCAGAATGGTGAAACGATGGACGTGGGAGCAGCAGGTGGGATTCTGCAGGAGAAGGAGTAGTGTGAGGAAGAGGAGTGTGAGGAAGAGTAGGAGTACAGGAGGAGGAGGAGGAGCAGGAAGAGGAGGCACCGCAAGGTTCCAGCACTCGCTGTATCTGCAGCCTCCCCCCAGCCCCAGGAGTGTTGATCCAGCAGGTGATCAGGGAGGGGGATCCATAATTTTCCCGGGGGTGAATCTTGGTGTTTCTGAGGTTTCTTGGGCTCCATGTTGGTGCTTTGGTTTTTTTTTGTGGGGGCTGAAATGTTTATATTTTGGAGGAGGCTTTCTCTGAATCTTGATGTTTTGGTAGTTTTTGGTCTGTGTCTTAATGTCTGGGGGACTTTTGGGCTGAGTCTCTGTGTTTTTGAGATTTTTACAGACACAAGATGCCTGGTGATGGACCTGGGCAGGAAGAACCCCCAGCCCATGTCGGTCACCCCTTGTTTTTTCCCCAATCCAGGATTTGTCATTCCCAAGGTGTGGCTGGATGGAGGAGGAGGAAAAGCCCCGGAGATGCTCCACGAGGAGGGGCTGCAAACGCAGCCCAGAGAGATCCAAGGAGGAAAGAGCCCCCCTGTGCCAAGAAGGCGGCTGGAGATCCAGGGGGAGCTCGGAGCTGGGGGAGAAGCGTCAGGGTGGGGAGAAGCCCCACAAGTGCTTGGAATGTGGGATGGGCTTCAGGTGGAGTTCCAACCTGATCAGGCACCAGAGGATCCACACTGGGGAGAGGCCCTATGAGTGTGGGGAGTGTGGGAAGGGCTTCATCAGCAGCTCCCAGCTGATCCAGCACCAGGTGATCCACACCAGGGAACGGCCCTATGAGTGCTTGCAGTGTGGGAAGAGCTTCGGATGGAGCTCCAGCCTGAGGACACACCAGCTCAGCCACACTGGGGAGAGGCCCTACGAGTGTTCTGAGTGTGGGAAGAGGTTTCAGACCAGCTCTGATCTCCTCAGACATCAGCGCATTCACACGGATGAGAGGCCCTTCCGCTGCCCCGACTGCGGGAAGGGCTTCAAACGCAACTCCACCCTCACCCTCCACCGGCGCATCCACACTGGGGAGAGGCCCTACGAGTGTCCCGAGTGCGGGAAGAGCTTCTCCCAGAACTCTACCTTGACCCAACACCAACGGAGGCACCGCTAAGGGAAGCCCTGCGAGTGCCCCGAGCGCGGGAAGAGCTTCGTGCGCTGCTCCAGCTCCATCCCCCGTGGGAGGATCGGCGTTGGATGATCCCCAGTGACCCCCGTGGGGCAGAGCCCTGGTGACCCCCGTTCCGGGTGATCCGCGCTGGGTGGGGGGAAGGTGTTGGAGAGATTTCTTTGCCTTCTCCTTGTGCTGCCGGGATTTGGTTGGTAATAAATTCCCTCCCTGTGCCCAGGCTGGCTCTGTTGTGCCCGTGCTGGTGCTTGGGGCGGGATCTCTCCTGGTCCTTCTCTCAGCTCCTGGGCCTTTCCTTGTATTTCCTGTCCCTGTGCAGTAGCAGAGGGCAGGGACAGAGCGGTTTTGGTGTCTCCCGGCATCCAGGCAGGGCCAGCCCAGCCCCGGGGGTTGTGGGGGGCATGTGGGGGTCCCCCATTTTCCGGACATCCCTGCTGGAGGAGGGTGTCCCCCCCCTTGCTGCAGCCCCAGCCCTCAGGCAGCGCTCAGCCAAGCAGAGAATGCCCTCAGCTGGGGCCTCGTTTTTGGGCAAAGCTGAGCCCCTGGACATCTCCATCCCCATTTTGGGGTGCAGCTGAGCTCCTGGATACCTGGGTCCCCAGTTTTGGGGCTCTATTTGGCTTGCACAGCCCAGTTTTTGGTAGCAGGGTTTGGTTCAGAGGTGTCTTCTGGGAGAAGGATCTGGAAGCTTCCTCCATGTCTGGCAGAGCCAATTCCTGGCAGCTCCAAAGATGGAGGTGCTGGATGCAGAGATGCCCCCACAGCCCCTGGGAAGGAGGCAGGAGGGGGAGGGTGTTTTAAGGGTCTTCTTTTCCTTCTCATTCTCCTGCTGTTATTATTTTGGTGTCATCAATTTAACTGATATAGGGAGAAGGGTGGAAAAGAGGAAGTCAGAGCACGGGCAGGAGGGTCCCGTGGCGGCCGTGGGGCACAGGGGGTGCGGAGCGGGGATCCGGGGTGGCTCCCGGAGCTCTGGGCGTGCTGGGGGCTGCAGGGGGGGCACCCCCTGAGCTGTGTCCCGCACACACAGGGGTGTTCCAGGGGATGATGAAGTCCGAGTGTCGCTTCATTAAGGGCACCGAGCGGGTGAGGTTGGTGCAGAGGAGCGTCTGACAGCGGGAGCAGCAACTGCACTCGCCAGCGATGTGGGGCTGTTTGTGGGGGACAGCCCGTGTGGGGAGAAACAGGCGCAGTGCTGGAACAGCCATCCAGCCAGACTGGGGTACAAACGGGCTCTGGCGGACAGGCTCTGCCGGCACCACCGCGACATCGTTGCCCCGTTGCTCGCGGCCCGCAGAGGTGCAGAACGTCGGGCAGAGCGAGTCCCCTCGGGCCCTGCCCTGGGGATGAGCCTGGAGCCCCTCAGCCCCCCTGGTGCCCATCCCCGGGGCCTCTTGTCCTTCCAGGTTCCCCTGAGCTCTCCACTCCCTCACAGTCCATCCCAGTCCATCCCAGTCCATCCCAGTCCATCCCAGTCTCTCCCAGTCCATCCCAGTCCATCCCAGTCTCTCCCAGTGCCCCCGCGCGTGTCCATCCCAGCCCTGCGTGGCGCTGACGCCCTTCAGCCAATCAGAGCGCGTCTCTCTGATGACTCATCAGTTGCCAGGCAGACCCGCAGCGCCGAGTGCCCCGTGCTGGACTCGGCCTCCCAGTGCCGCGCGCTCCATTCCCAGTCGCTCCCAGTGCCCTCCCAGTGCCTCCCCAGTGCCCTCAATCCACTCCCCTCTCACGAGGGCAGCTCACTTCTCTCAGAACACCCCAACCCAAAGCTGTCTGTGCTTCTAGGCCGATCTCTTGTCCTGTTCTTCGGTGTTGGGCATTCCATCAAGAGCCACCCTTCCTTTTAACCTTGGTAAAGGGGCTGGGAGAGGGTTTGGGGGATCCTCGGAAGGCAAGGAGCAACTGGGATGGAGTTTGTGGAGTCCTGGAGGAGATGAGAGTGGGTTTGGCATGTGCTGGAAGGTTTAACAGCATTCTGGACAGATTGGGGATGAAAAAAAGAGGGGTTTAGGGGGTCCTGATGGCTCTCTGGGGGGTTTTTGAGAGGTCCTGACCCCTGTGGACCCCCCAGAGATGCCAGCGGACACTGCCCTCAGCAAGATTCGGATGGGGATCGGGGACTTCGTGTTGGGCTTCATCTTCCTGGTGCTGGGGCTCGGCTTTCACTTGCTCGAGGAGGTGACGGGGGATCCCGGGAATCGCATCCCCCCTCCCCCAGAGCGTGTGTGCCCCCCCTGGCCCCCCAGCCCGGTGTCACCCCCTTTGCTCTGCCCACAGAGCTCCTGAGCCGCCGGCGGCCGCAGCCCCTCCCCGTGGCCTCGGGCCCGGCCAGGACCCCCCGCTCCATCCCCGCGCTGATTTTGGGGGGGTCTTGTGTCCCCTCCAGCCCCTCTGCCACTCTGCCCCCACCCGGCTGCTCCCAGTGTTCCCAGTAAGGCTTCCCAGTTAGGGCTGGTCCCGTTTATTGGGGGGCACTGGGGAGGGACTCTGGGGAACCCCACGGGGGGGCCAAGATTGGGGGGGCAAAACCGGCCCTGGGATGGATCGGGAATGGGGACCCCCGTGTGTCCCCCCCGTGTCACCCCACTCTGGGTGCTGGGAGCCCCCAGCTGTGGGCGAGGAGCTCTCGGGTGAGTGGGAAGGGGCGCGGGGACGATGGGAAAGGTGTCTGAGAGGGGGATAAGGGATAGGGGCACAGCGGGAAAGGGCTTCCCATGAGAGTCCCTTCGTTTCCCCATCACTTGATCTCTTGAGCTGTTCCCTGGGGCTCTCGGGGGGGCAGAACCTCACGGGGGGGGTCCCCAAACCCCTGTCCCTCCCTGGGGGTCTCATGGGGGGTTCCTCCCCACCCAGCAGCGGGTGCTGAGGCGGCCGTGGGGCAGAGAGGGGTGGGAAAGGGGTGTCCAGGGGGGTCCCTTGAGCTCCCAACCTGCTGTGGGGTGCTGGGGGCTGCTGGAAGGGGGCACCCCCTGACCTGTCTCCCACACAGGTGTGTTCCATTCCTGGGGAAAAGCCCACTGCTACTTCCTTGATGACAACAACTGGGTGAAGTTCATGGACAGGAACATCTACAACTGGGAGCAGTTTGGGCACAGGGGATACCCCAAAATTTGGAGGTGGGATGGAGTTGTTTTGAGGTGGAATTGAGCCCTTTGCAGTGGGATGGAGTCGCTGTGAGGCGCCTTCGATCCCTCTCGGCTTTTGGGGTGCAGAGCTGTGAGGGACTGAAATGTTCCGGGTTAGTGGCTCAAACCATTGGCCACCGGCAGCAGCAGCGGGGCCTTTGCTGGCCGTGGGCACAGGGAGCGCCCGGGGGCACAGGGGGGGAACACCCAGCCCGGAGGGGACGAGCCGGGCCTGGAGCCAGGGAAGGGCAGAGGCCGATGGGAAGCAGATCCGGCCAGGTGGGACAGGGCTTTGGAGCAGGGCAGCGCCCTCCCTTACACAACTGGCCCAGCTCTGGGAACCCGCCCGGGCCAGGCCCGGGACATGCACACAGAGGCCTGGAGGTTGCCATCCCTTCGCATGGGCCATGCCTGGCTCAGCTGCGCTGCCGGGAGGGGCAGGGCCATGTCTTAGAAGGGGCCATAAACCATCAGAGCCCCCAAAGTGCCCCGGGATCCACAGTGTGACATCGGACACTGCAAAACTCCCCCGGGGGAGGTACCTGGCTGTTCACCCAAACCTGAACCTGTATTAGCCTGGGACCATCACTTACACCAAGGACAGCGACATTGGAACAACCAAAGCCAAAAGTTTTGTTGCTGATCCAGGGCTGCTGACTGTGTATCCTTCTACTCTCATACTTTCTTGGCCCTTATACGTTTCCTAAGTGTTACTTTTATGCTTTTAATATTACTGGAGGTGGTAACCAAAAGGGCTCCAAACCCCCTTCACACAGCAACCAAACTGTTCTGAAATAAACCCTACAGAGATATATTTATGAACACAGATCTTTCACTGTTGTTTCACTCTAATCTGCCCCAGGGGAGCCATGAACCAGACCCTGGGTTACCCTCGCCTTCAGGGGCGGGGCGGAACAGGAGCCGGACACGGGGGAAGCTTCTGGAAGCTGCTCAAGGAAGCCACCCCTGGAGGCCCCCTATTTCCAAAGCCTGGCCATGCAAACCCAGGACACTGGATCCAAACATGGATCACTCAGACGGGGGGCACCAGGGCTCTGCCTGTCGTGGTTTGACGCAGCTGAGCGTCAAGCACATGAAATCTGTTATTTTTCATAAGGGGAAAATAAGAAAATATTGAGGAAAACTAGAGAGCTGTGAGGCAGAACAGGTTCAAACTTAAACAGTTGCTGTACAAAGAAAAAGTTTATTACCAACAGAATTAAAAGTAAAAAGAAGTAACAAGAAATTCAAGCAAACCTCCCCTCTCTTCCAGCACTTCCCGCCTTTTACCCAACTCGCAAAAGGAAGCAGAACATGGGATTTTAGTCAGTGTTGCAGTTCTTGAAGAGTCTCATTGTTATGCTTAAGGAAAAAAGGGTTTTCTTCTGCATCACGTGGTTCCCAAAGTGCCCCCAACAGCAGACCCGCCCGGAAAGAAACAATCTGCTGTGGTGTAAAACATCTCTGCCCTGAAAAATCTCACCGTTCCTTCACACTGCCAGACATGGGCCTTCACATGGGGTTATTAATCTTTTTAAGGATGAATTACTTTGGCCTGAAATGAATTACTTTGGCCTGAACACAAAGGGGTTTTTTTTGTGACAGGAAGTCTCTAAAAGCCTCTCAATACTTCTATATAGCCTGGCACAGGCACTTTTCATCATTTTCATGGGCCACGGGTGAACTTTCCATCCCTCCATGTACTCCAAATGGATCAAAGAGACAAACAGTTTGTGATATTACAGTTTCTTACCACGGCCTGCAGGAAGTTTTTTAAGCTGCGCGCGAGAATCGCGGCACCGCCCTCTTTTCTCCCGTCGCCATTTCCAGCTCCGTCCCACAGGACTCACTTTCTCTTCTCTCTGGCTCCGAAGCCGCCACGTTGAAGAGTGTTCTTGTTCGGGCTCTACGGTGGAGAAAGCCTGGCTCCCTTTGTGCTGCTGGCTGCGTGGTGTCCTCTTCAGTTCAGCGCGGAGTGTGCTGGCTGCAGACAGGAGGCTCCGCCGGCTCCCGCTGGCTCCGCCGGCCCCGCGTGGAGAGGAGAGGGACCCGCCGGTGCCAGGGAGCCGCGCCGGATGGGTTTAGCTGTGTGGCACTCCATGGCTGGCTTTAGCTGCCTGCGGCTCTGGGACAGTTCCCCCCCAGCAGTGACACAGGGTCTGTGCTGCGGCGTTGGGAAAGGAGGGGGTGCAGGGGCCCTGACCCGGCGGGGCCCGGAGCCTCCAAGGCCCCCCCACCTTCCGGCAGGAGAGCTGGAACAAAAGGAATTCCTGCGTTTCCGTGTGGTTTAAATGTGTAAATTGTGAGAAGCATCATTAGTCTAAAAGACTGTCCATCAACTCAGGGTCAACCCCCTACATCACCTCTGTTCAAACTTGATCACCAAAACCAGGCTGTGCAAGCCCAGTAGAGCCCCAAAACTGGGAAGCCAGGTATCCAGGAGCTCAGCTGCACCCCAAAATGGGGATGGAGATGTCCAGGGGCTCAGCTGTGCCCAAAAACGAGGCCCCAGCTGAGGGCGTTCTCTGCTTGGCTGAGCGCTGCCTGAGGGCTGGGGCTGCAGTAAGGGGGACACCCTCCTCCAGCTGGGATGTCCCGAAAAGGGGGACCCCCACAAGCCCCTCACAACCCCCGGGGCTGGGCTGCCCCTGCCTGGATGCTGGGAAACACCTAACTACTGCACAAGGACGGTGATTTACCAAAATATGAATATTGATCTAATATCAATATCCACCTGAGACGGACAAAAACTCTCTAACAGTTTAAAGTTAGAAAGTTTATGTTTTATTTGGCGCCAGGCACTGCGTGGCATAGCTCCCTAAGACGCAGGCCCCAGTACAAGCAAACATGATACCTTTTATTTCCAAATATTATGAATATCCAAAATACAAATGTATATTCATAAGATTAACACCTCCCATTCTGCTCTTCGTATGGAAATGAGCTTAAATGTCATTAAGCATGCATAGTGTGTGTTCTGAATTGAGTCGGTGGTCTTGAATTGGGTCAGTGGTCCCAAAGAAGATGAAGTAACTCATCTTCCTCATTTTGACCTTTTTGCTTCTCTGAGTTTTAACAATTCTAATTACTTTAGTGACCTGTAAGTTTCCTCTTGCATGACTTTTGGATGGGCTCCCACAAAGGGAAGAAATTGGTAATTGTCTTTATTCTATACACCAACTTATCAAGGTTTCTGCTCCTTATTCTAGGCACAGCTAAACAAACATGCAAATGACAGATCATCAGTTATTTGGTAATCAGTTACTAACATCTAAAACTCTGTTTCAAGTCCAGCTCTCCTAACTATTTTGATTAACCCTCACTGGGCCCAAGCCTACAACTGAAATCCCAAGCCTATGACTAAAATCTTTGTTTCCTCTAAATCTATTTTTCAACAGGAAATACAAGGAAAGGCCCAGGAGCTGAGAGAAGGTCCGGGAGAGATCCCACCCCGAGCACCAGCACGGGCACAACAGAGCCAGCCTGGGCACAGGGAGGGAATTTATTCCCAAGCAAATCCCAGCAGCACAAGGAGAAGGCAAAGAAATCTCTCCAACACCTTCCCCCCACCCAGCGCGGATCACCCGGAACGGGGGTCACCAGGGCTCTGCCCCACGGGGGTCACTGGGGATCATCCAACGCCGATCCTCCCACGGGGGATGGAGCTGGAGCAGCGCACGAAGCTCTTCCCGCACTCGGGGCACTCGCAGGGCTTCCCTTAGCGGTGCCTCTGTTGGTGTTGAATCAAGTTTGAACTGCTGGAGAAGCTCTTCCCACACTGGGGACACTCGTAGGGCCTTTCCCCGGTGTGGATGTGCCAGTGGGTGATGAGGTGGGAGTTGCGTTTGAAGCCCTTCCTGCACTTGGGGCAGCGGAAGGGCCTCTCATCCGTGTGAATGCGCTGATGTAGGAGGAGACTGGAGCTCCTCTGAAACCTCTTCCCACACTCAGAACACTCGTAGGGCCTCTCCCCAGTGTGGATGCGCTGGTGTGCCCTCAGGGTGGAGCTCCACCCGAAGCTCTTCCCACACTGCAAGCACTCATAGGGCCGTTCCCCGGTGTGGATAACCTGGTGCTGGAACAGCTCGGAGCAGCTGATGAAGCCCTTCCCACATTCCCCACACTCGTAGGGCCTTTCCCCAGTGTGGATCCTCTGGTGCCTGATCAGATTGGAGCTCCATCTGAAGCCCATCCCACATTCCAAGCACTTGTGGGGCTTCTCCCCACCCTGAGGCTTTTCCCCCAGCTCTGAGCTCTGCCTGGATCTCCGGCTGCCTTCCTGGCACAGGGGGCCTCCTTCCTCCTTGGATCTCTCTGGGCTGCGTTTGCAGCCCCTCCTCATGCGGCATCTCCGGGGCTTTTCCTCCTCCTCCATCCGGCCACGCCTTGGGACTGACAAATCCTGGATTGGGGAAAAAACAAGGGGTGAGCACCTTGGGCTGGGGGTTCCTCCTGCCCAGGTCCATCACCGGGCATCTTGTGTCCACAAAGACCTCCAAAACACAGGATTCAGCACAAAATGCCCCCAGACATCAAGACACAGACCAAAAACTCCCAAAACATCAAGATTCAGACCAAAATGCCCCCAGACATAAAGACACAGACCAAAAACTCCCAAAACACCAAGATTCAGCACAAAATGCCCCTAAATATCAAGACACAGACCAAAAACTCCCAAAACATCAAGATTCAGACAAAACACGCTCCAAAATATAAACACATTCAGCCCCCACAAAAAAACCAAAGCACCAACATGGACCCCAAGAAACCTCAGAAACACCAAGATTCAGCCACGGGAAAATCGTGGATCCCCCTCCCTGATCACCTGCTGGATGAGGGAGGCAATGCTCCTGGGGCTGGGGGGAGGCTGCAGATACAGCGAGTGATGGAACCTTGCGGTGCCTCCTCTTCCTGATCCTCCTCCTCCTCCTGTGTCCCTACTCTTCCTCACACTCCTCTTCCTCACACTACTCCTTCTCCTGCAGAATCCCACCTGCTGCTCCCATGGGCATCGTTTCACCATTCTGGTCTCCAGCCCTGCTCCTCCAGCCTTTCTCCTGCTCCCCCCAGGCCCAGCACCCAGCCCTGGCTCGCTCTGCCCCCCAGAGCTCTCGGATCGCACAGCACGAGCAGCGATGCAGCTGCGGCAGCTCGGGCTGGGGCAGCGCTGGGCTCTCGGCCGCTCCTGCCCGCACTCGGCCCCCGCCGCAGCCACTTCTGCCAGCACAGCACGGCCCGGCCCGGCCTTGGCGCTCCCCCCTCCCACCTCCCCAAATTCCCCTGGCGGGGGGCGCCAAGGCCGGGCCACACGTGGGCTCCAGCTGGGGAGCGCCGGGCGCTGCGGCTCTGCCTGGCAACTGCTGAGTCACCAGCGCCGCGCCTTCTGATTGGCTGAGCGCTGCCTGAGGGCCGCGCCTGCACCAAGGGGGGACACCCTGCTCCAGGGGGGATGTCCCGAAAACCGGGCACCCCCAGCGAACCAACAACACCAACGCCTCCTTACAAACACATGCTCTGAATCTGCTCGGACACAGCCACACGCACTTGCACACAAGCAAGTGACAGCACAAACCAGCAGCTCCACAAAATGGCACTGACTGACACACACTGCTGCTCAGCCAAGCTCCTGCTCAATTCCTCAACTTCGAGAACAACAACAAAGCCGGAACAGAACCATGGACATCGTTTCCTAATCAAAAGGGGACAATGTTGAGGCAATTTGCACATTCTCCCAGAGCTAATTAAGGACATGGACACCCAGCAGGGGGAAAAAGGGAAGTCGAGAAGGGGTCTCAGCAACAGGGGACGGAGGGTGTTGGTGTGCTGGGAAGGGATTGGTTGAAGGGAGTGTGCAGGAATATGGTTAAGGCAAACAGCAGCAGGAGGAATCTATGTGGTAAGAAAGGAAAAGGAAGATGGAAAAGAGAAGGAAGAGAAAAAAGTGAGGACTGGGATGCTTTTCAGCACCATCTTATCCTCAGCATTTGCCAGCTGATCCAGATCTTTTGTATCCCCGCGTTCCAGGACAGGAAAGAAAAAGAAGCTCAGTATTTCAGGTGTTTCTCTGTGGTGGGGAGCAGCAGGACAGGGCAGCACGGGCTGGGGGCCTGTGGGGAGCTGTGGGGCCGGGCCAGGGCTGTGGGGCAGCCGGGGCTCAGCGCCGGGCACTGCCTGACCCCAACACCCCCCGGGCAGGGCCGGCAGTGGCCCCCGGCCCCCAGGAGACTGCGGGATGTGGAAGGATCAGGATTTTCTTTCATTGATCTTGTTTGCGTCACTGGAGAAACGAATGATTTTGCAGAAAGCTCAGCAGCTGTCAGAGGATGAGCACCCACAGGCACTGAGATGCCACGGGTACGGCTGCTGCCCTTGGCTTTGGCAAGAAGAAGAGCCAGACCCAGGGCAGATATTCTATTATCTCCCTGGAACTGATGTTTCCAATTCCTCACCCTGCGAATTCCCGACCTAGTGGGGGGTAGAGATCAGGGATGTCTGTTTCCAGCAGTCTGTGGCCAGAATCCTGTCTCTTGTGAAATCTCTTCCACAGGAAGCTCGGCTGGCACAGACCCTGCCTGGGGACTTTAAGAGAAGTTACACCACTCAAGGGAGATGAGCTTAACATCTCAACAGACTGGGAACAGCCCAAAAGATACCCAAAAGATAACGCCCATCAACAAAACATCAACGCCCATCAGCAAACATCAAGGAACAGCTACCCCAGACACTGCCCCCGGCACAGCTGGAGACCCCTGCTCTGGAAAAGGCTGAGAAGGAAATCAAGGAGTGTGGGCCTAATGAACATCAGAGGCCAAGCAATCCGGGGCCAACAGGAAACCAAATACTAAGAACTACCCAACTTGGAACCAATGAACAGTAAACCTACGGATTTCTATGGGTTTAGACGGCATCAAGTTGAGGAAAATTCGAGTAAAACTCGTGTGCCATGGGATGATTTTCTCTGCATACCCGGGCTATGTGTGGATGAAATGATTTCTGTTGCACATCCTGGCCAGAATAAAGTAATGCCTTGATCCTCTAACACTAAAAAGGTCGTTGGAGAGTTTTTGATCTTCCAGGAGTTTTGTTGACAAGATTATATCACTAGAATTTTTTTTCTTAATAATCCTACTCTGACATTGTATGCTGGGTTTGGGCCAGGGGTGTGAGAGTCAATTTTTAATCTTAGGGGAAGAAGTAGCAAAAATCTTTATTGGTTTAGGCGTTTTTCTGTGTATGTGTGTGCGTGGCTGTTAGTGATGGGAGAATTTTGGAATGGGTTTTTCAATGTTCACCTGTAGGCTGCATTTTGCAAAACTGGAAGAGCTTTAAAGATGACCCTTTAACTCATAAAGAGCTAAAAAAACATAAGAAAAAGGAAAAGGAAAAGGAAAAGAAAAAGAAAAAGAAAAAGAAAAAGAAAAAGAAAAAGAAAAAGAAAAAGAAAAAGAAAAAGAAAAAGAAAAAGAAAAAGAAAAAGAAAAAGAAAAAGAAAAAGAAAGCAGCTGGGGGGGAGGGCACTTGTGAGTCACCTGATGGCTGCCCTGGAGGAGAAGCTTCCTTCCAAGAAGCCAGCAGAGGAGCTTTAGAAATGCAAATTAACTCTGCTGCGGGAAGTGTGCACAATGTCCCAGGCTCTCCTTGCCTGCCACAGGAATTGGGCTGATTCCCTCTGCCCCTCACCCCAAGCTCTGCCTCC
This sequence comes from Aphelocoma coerulescens, assembly GCF_041296385.1. Lineage (NCBI taxonomy): Eukaryota > Metazoa > Chordata > Aves > Passeriformes > Corvidae > Aphelocoma > Aphelocoma coerulescens. Next base: position 977,952 of record NW_027184061.1, on the reverse strand, counting down.
CTGCACAGACGGAATTTGCATCGCTAAAGGCAGAGCCCACACTGAGCATCTCTGACTCTGCCACAGAAATCCCTGAAGCTGCAAAGGAAAACAGCAAACGGAGAATGTTGGGAGAACTTCACTCACAAAAGCGGGAGGGAATCATCCCTCTCCCCACTCCAACATCTGCTGGCACTGTCTGTGTTATACAGGGTGGGTTTGACCACTGGGCTGCTTTTGCTGCCACAAGGTCAGCGAAATCACTTGGGAATCCAAGGATGTGATGATTTAATCAGAGAAAAGAGGTCAATTGATGCATCCCTGGATGGAGGGAGTGCCCGAAAATGGGGAAAAGGTGAACGGCCACCAGAACAAATCCTACAACACCATGGAGCAGCCCCTGGGAACCCGAACAAATTCATACCAGGTGCCAGAGAACCCACAGATCATTTCAATGCATCATTAGATTACAAGCTGTCCTCCAAATCATAACCAAGCCCACAGCTCCAGCTCCTGACCTTCTCACCCACCAATCCACTCCCATGTTTCTATTTCCTCCCTTCTTCCCTTCCTTCCTTCTCTCTTCCTCTGTCCCTCTCCTTCCTTCCTTCCTTCCTTCCTTCCTTCCTTCCTTCCTTCCTTCCTTCCTTCCTTCCTTCCTTCCTTCCTTCCTTCCTTCCTTCCTTCCTTCCTTCCTTCCTTCCTTCCTTCCTTCCTTCCTTCCTTCCTTCCTTCCTTCCTTCCTTCCTTCCTTCCTTCCTTCCTTCCTTCCTTCCTTCCTCTTTCGCTCTCTTTTTCTCTGTTCTTTCTGAATCACAGCAGAAGGGGTGAGGTGCAGACGAGGGCCAGAGCCCGAGGAGACGCGCAAGCAGGCCGGGGCAGGAGGGGTTCCCCGAGCCGCTGATCCCCCCCGCCCCGAGCAGGAGGAGCCGATCCTGGATGCCGGCAGAGGGAGCGCACAGCTCTCCTTCTCCAGGGCCTCCGGAGCTGCCACATTTCACCCTGGGATGGCATCAGATTCTCTTTCAGCAGAAGGACCAGGAGGTTGTGGAAAATTAAATGACTCAAACTGCTTTTGGCAAAGAGATGGCCAAGGAAAAGTGGGGAAACAGAGAACAGAGGAAATAAAACTTCACAGAGCCATGAATATCGGATGTTCTACAAAGTGGGGGTGCACATTAAGGGGCACATGCAGCAGGCGCATCGGGAAGTCTGTACCTTCCAAGGACCTCAGCCACGGGGGAAAGGGACACGGAGATGCGGCCGGGAAATCGGGAGAAAAAGGAGGCTGCGTCCTCCAACACTTGGACAGAGCCCACGGGAAATGCCCCGTGGCCTCTCCCTTGCTCCAGGAATAAAGTTCCTTTTACAGGACTCCTCCGGCTCCTCTGGGCACACAAACCTCTGGCCACGGGAACTTTCCCGCACACTCCCGCCGACGGGGCAGCCACCTCTGTCCTACCCACAGCAGCCGGGACGAGCCAGCGCTGCTCCGGCACCGGCTCCTGCCGAGGCAGCAGCGGCAAGGAGAGCGCGGGCAGCCGCTCCCGCAGCGCCCTCACGCCAGGGCGAACACGGCGCCCACACGGCACAACGAACCCGCCCCAGCCCCCTGCCGCCCCCTCCGCCCGCAGCCAGCGCCGAGCCCCGCCAGAACCGAGCGCGGCTCCCACCTGCGCTGGGGCCGCCTCCGAGCTCCGCCGCCGCCTCACCGGGCTCCGGCCGCCGCCGCCGCTCCCGGGCCCGCACAGACGCTCCGCCAATGGCGCCTCTGCTGCGCCACGGCCGCCCTGCCGGCGGCTCCGGGCCCGGGCTGCTCCCCGCTCCGACCAATCAGCGCGCCAGAACCACGACTGACGGCAGCACCGCCCAATCGCAGCGAGGGGCGGGCTCTGCACACGGCCCAGCCTCGCCCCGCGCTCCCAGCGCCCCCCGGGCTGCGTGAGGGGAAAGCCGCAGCTGAGGAACAGCCCTGGAACGGGCCCGGCCCGAGCCGCCATTCAGCTGGGAAGGGAAACAAAGCTCTCCGCTGCTCCCGGCCCGACTTGCCCAGCCCTGCGTGTTGGCTGCCTCCGGCTCCTTGGGAAGCCCTGCAGCCTCCCGACTCCCGCCTCTAATTCGGAGCATCAGTGCATGGCTTTGATTTCCCCGAAAAAGGGAAAACTGCCCCAAACCCCTTTGGCTGAGTGCACGAGGGGAGAGATTTGTGGCACAAAACTCCAAAAGCTCAGGGCAGGGTAATGCGAAGTAGAAGAAGACCCTTCCGAACTTCTTCCTCCCACCCCTCCCTCCTTCCAGCTCCACCTCCCACCCCGGCAGTGCAGGACACAGGGAATGGGGGCCATGCTCAGTTCATCCCCGGTGCCTTCTCCCGCTGCTCAGGGACAGGAGTCGTTCCCCTGCTGCACTCTGGGCTCCCTCCCACCAGACAGTTCTCCAGGAACTTCTCCACCCTGAGTCTGTTCCACGGGCAGCAGTCCCCTCACACTGCTGCAGCCCCGGGGGTCACTCTGCCCCGGGGTCAGTCCTGCAAGGAGAGGCTGCTCCACGGGGCCCCTCTGTCCACGGGTCTCCCACGGGGTCACAGCCTCTCCTCAGGCATCCCCCGCTCTGGTGGGGGCTCCTCCAGGGGCTGCGGGGTATCTCTGCATCTTCGTGGATTTCCAAATCTCTTCCACATTCCAAGCACTTGTGGGGCTTCTCTCCACCCTGAGGCTTCTCCATCAGCTCTGAGCTGTGGCTGGATCTCCGGCTGCCTTTCTGTCTCACGGGGGGTCTTTCCTCCTCGCAGCTCCCTGGGCTGGGTTTGCAGCCACTCCTCGTGGATCTCTTCAGTTTTTCCTCCCCGCTGGATTCCTGCATCGAGGAGCTGCTCAAAGCGGCCTCTTCCACGAGGTTCTGCCACAGGGATTTGTTCCCCCCAGTCTCCATCTGCAGCTCAGTGCCTGGGGCAGGAAGGAGAAGGAGAGGAAGGGACAGGGAGAAGGGAAAAGGAAAAGCTAGAAGGAGAGGAAGGAACAAGAAGAAGAAACCAGGGAGGAAGGAGAGGAGGAAGGAAAGTGGAAGGAATAAGGACAGAACGAGGAGAGGAAGGAGAGTGGAGAAGGAGAGGATGGGATTTGCCTCCGTGCCATAGGGAAGGGGAAGGAGATCCCCCCAGTCCGTCCCCAGCAGGACGGCGTCGGCAGCGGGGTTGTCCTGCAGCTGGGGGTGATGCTGGGCTGGGAGATGGAGCAGGAGAGAGGGGGAAAGGGGCAGTGACTTCCTCCCCACCTGCCTGGGGGTCCCGGGACATCTCCCTCTTTCTTGCAGCCTCCTTCTCCATCCGGCCATGGCTTTGGAATGACAAATCCTGTTTTCAGGGCAAAAACAAGGGGTGAGTGTGTTAGGTTGGGGGTTCCTCCAGCCCAAGTCCATCTCTAGAAGTCACCAGGCCATTGTGTCCATAAAACCCTCCAAAATATTAAGATCCAGCCACAAAAGCCCCAAAGACACAGCCCCAAAACTCCCAAAATCTTGATATACAGGAAAAACTCCTCCACAATAGGAAAATTCTGCCCTTCAAAAAACCAAACCATCAACATTTAGATCAATAAACCTTAGAAACAACAGGATTCCCTCCCTCACCCCAAAAATTTAGAAAATATCAAGATTTGGCCCAAGAGATCCAAATTCAAACAGAAAACGCCAAGATTCAGCAAAAATAACCTCTCAGGAGTTCCCTCTCTCTGGGTTTCTGGGGGTCCTGTGTATTTTGAGGTTCCCCCATATCCGGAGTTCCCGCCTTCTCTGGGCTACGAGGGGTCTGGGGAATCCCAGGGGTCCCCCCTTTCCAGGCTCCCCACTTCAGTGTCCAGGGGGTCCCTGGTTCCCCTGCTCTCCATCCTCCCCCTCCCTTCAGGCTGCAAGGGGTCCCACAGCTGCGGGATCACCCCTCTCTGCTCTTCCCACTCCGTGACTCTCGGGCTTCCCCCAAACCTGGATCTCCCAGGCAGTCCCCGAAACCGGTGTCCCTGAAACCGGTGTCCCACTCACTCTGCACTGTCACCGGGTGATCGCCACATGGTACCAGAGCCTGACCCAGGGAGACCAACCCACACGTGGGGGGAGACCCCGCATCCCCCCACCCATGGCCAGGGCTCTGCTGTGAGCCACCAGCGGGAACCCCCCCCAAAAAACCCTCCCAGGGACCACCCAAGATATTTGGGGCAAGCTTCCCCTCCCCGGTCCCCTGCAGAATGCGGGGGGGCGATGCTCTCGGGGCAGGGGGGCTGCAGATACGGGGAGCGATGGACGCACGTGCTGCCTCCTCTTCCTCCTCCTGTTCCTGCTCCCGCTCCTCCTCTATCCCTCCTCTTCCTCCCATTCCTCCTGCACTTCCTGCTTCTGCTCTTCCTCCTGTCCGTTCTCCCCCTTCTCCTTCATCCCTCCTCCTCCACCCCTGCTCCTCCTCCCCCCAGGCCCAGTGCCCACCCTTGGCCCCCTCCCCCCAAACCCATCGCATCCCATGGGAGGAGCAGGGATGGAGCTGGGGCCGGTCAGGCTGGGGCAGCGCTGGGCTCTTGGCTGCTCCCAGCTGCTGTGGGGGAAGCCAGGAAGGGGAAAAGTGAGAAGATTGTTGTGTGGAGAAAAAAGTTTGCGGCTTGGCCCCCTTTGGCCGGAGCTGGGAGATTTTGGAGAGGGGAATACAGAGATGGGTGGGGGATCCCAAGGGATTTTGGAGACAGGGTGAGGGGTTGTGGGAGCCACTTGCTGGGGGCAGTCAGGCCAGAGACCCCTGGGCTGGACTCCTGGTCTGGGCATTCCAGCTCCCATTTTCTGCTCTCTTCCTCCCTTTTTCCCACCTCTCTCAGTAATTTCCCATTGTCCCATCCACACCCCTGAGACACCCACATTCACCCGAGTCCTGCTGGCCCCCAGACCCGTGAGCTCCCAGCAGCACCAGTACCACCAGTACGGCCCCAGCTGCCAGCACACACCCCATGGCCAGCGCCAGGCAAGAGCTGCCAGCCCCAAAGCAGCCAGGCTGTGCTGTGGAGGGGTCCCCATGGCCCTGCCCCACGCGGCACTGGGAGCACCAGTCCGGACCAGTGCAGAGCACGGGTGGGCAGCATCAGAACCCATGAAAGTGGTTCCACCACAAGCCATTTAGAACCCCGAAAAGTGGTGGAAAGCATCAGGATCCTCCCAAAAAAGGCCTCACCTCCACCTCCGAAAATGACCGGGGAATCTCCCAAAGGAGTTTACAACCCCCAAAACTGGTGGAAAGCAGCAGGATCTACCCTAAAATGGGCTCCCCATGTCCTTCCCTGTGGAGCCGCACTCCAAGTGCAAGAGCCAGGTGTGTCCCCCCTCCCAGTAACACATCCCTCAGGATTGGAGGGTGCCCCAAAACCTCCTCAGGAACCGGATCCCCCAAACGTCTTCATCCCAACATGTGTCTGTCTCATTCCAGACCCCATCCCAGCCATCCTGCCTCTCCCAAATACAGTCCCGTTCTTACGGGGGCCAGAGCTGCCTCTGGGGGCGTTGGTGAGTGCAGGGGATCCTTTATCCCCCTCGTGCAGCTCCAAGCTCCCGAGGGCAAAGCCCTGGTTTCTAGGGCTGTGCCCGCTCCTCAGATCTGTCGGATTTAATACCCAAGTGTGGCCGGGACACGGCCCCGGGAGCTGCGCTAATGCCCGACGGTGCCCGGGAGGGTCTGAGGGGAGGGGAGTTCATAAGGACTCCCCCCGCACCCATCACTGCGCACGAAAAGCTTTTTTAGTGCATGGCAGCGATTTTTCGTGGTTTCTGGGCTCGGCGGGGCCGAGGCGGCGGCAGCGGGAGCCGCGGGGCCCGGCCCGTGGGGGCGGCCGGAGGTGAAAAGTGCGCGGCGACCCCAGCGCGGTGCCCGAGGGCTGAGCGGAGCTGGTCGGGAACAACCCCCGGAACCCCCCGGTGCCCGAGGGCTGAGCGGAGCTGGTGGGGAACAACCCCCGGAACTCCCCGGTGCCCGAGGGCTGAGCGGAGCTGAGGGGAACCCCCCGCTCGTCTCCGCCGCTCCAAGCCGCTTTCCCGGCTCCGGCTGCCGCCGCCGCCCGGCCCCGGCGCGGTCCCGCGCGGTCGCCGCTCGAGGCGCAGCTGGAGGGGCTCGATCCGGGCCGCGCCCCGCCCGTCCCTCGCTGCGCCTCCTTCAGAGACTCGGGGCGGCCGAGATCACTCGGGGCGGCTCCAGGAGACCGCAGAACTCCCCCCGGCTGCGGCTCTTTCGGTGACACGGGGCGGCCGAGAGCCCCCGGTGCTGCCCCGGCGGTCCCTCGGTGCGGCTCTTTCAGTCACGGGCAGCGGCCACTCCCGGTGCGGGGTTTTTGTTATTTTTTTATTCTGTTCTCTAGAGTTTAGTCCTTTCTCACCTCCCATCCCAAGCCCCTCCAGTGCGGCTTTTTCACCACCGTCACCTCTCGTCGCTCTCTCGGTGCAGCTCTTCAGTGACTCGGGGCTGCGGAGATCCCCGGGTGAGGCTCTTTCATTGCATTTTATTCTATTCTCTCTATTGTTTTTTCTATTCTCACCTCTCACCCTCCTCGGCGCTGCCCTTCTGGCCACACCCGACAGCGCCCGTCCCGCCGTGCGGCTCTCGAGTGACACCGGGCGCCGCGGACATCCCGGTGCAGATTTTTATTCTATTTTACTCCATTCTCTGGATTTTATTCTACTCACCCTCCGCCCGTCCCTCGGTGCAGCTCCTTCAGACGCGGGCGGGGGAGACGCCTCTCGGTGCGGCTCTTTGGTTGTATTTTATTCTCTTCTCTGTATTTCCTTTCGTTCCCAGCTCGCCCGTCCCGCGGAGCGACTCCTTCAGGGACCCGGCGCGGCACAAACCCCTCGGGGCGGCTCCAACAGAGCCCCGCCCGCCGCCGCTCCCCGAGGCCTCCCCGCTGCTCCCCGGCCATCGGACATCGCAGGCCGACCCGGCCCCTTCTTCCTCTTCCTCTTCCTCTTCCTCTTCCTCTTCCTCTTCCTCTTCCTCTTCCTCTTCCTCTTCCTCTTCCTCTTCCTCTTCCTCTTCCTCTTCCTCTTCCTCTTCCTCTTCCTCTTCCTCTTCCTCTTCCTCTTCCTCTTCCTCTTCCTCCTCTTCCTCCTCCTCCTCCTCCTCTTCCTCCTCCTCCTCTTCCTCTTCCTCCTCTTCCTCTTCCTCCTCCTCCTCTTCCTCCTCCTCTTCCTCTTCCTCCTCCTCTTCCTCTTCCTCTTCCTCTTCCTCCTCCTCTTCCTCTTCCTCTTCCTCTTCCTCTTCCTCTTCCTCTTCCTCTTCCTCTTCCTCTTCCTCTTCCTCCTCCTGCCGGGATTCAGCCCCCGCCGCCGCCCGGCTCCTTCTGCCGCTCCTGCCCGGCACGAAGCGGCGCTGCCGCTGACGGGGCCGGAGCGCGGCTGCCCCGCGACTGCCCCGCGCCTCGGGGCCGGGCCGGGGAGTGACCGCACGGCTGCGGAGGGACCCCCGCTGGACACGGCAAGGATTCCTGTCCCTCAGGGGGAAGCACGGACTCACCGAAACTCCCATCCCTTCTCCGTGCGCCGCTGGCCAGAGGAGGGAGGGGGGATTGCTCTGGAGTTTCACATTCAATCCTTACAAAGCAGAGTCACAGACGGAGCTCCGCTTTCAGCTTCAAACGAGGGAATCCAACGGGAGCGCTGGCGCTTCTGTAACCTCTCAAACTGTTCCTTGATACTCGACACTTTAGTTCTGGCCATAGGAAGCCCTTCAGTAGCAATGTCTCTCCCAGCCACTGGTTTCTGGCTCACACCCAGCTCGCAGCTCGGACAAGAAACCCAAAGTCCCAGGAGAAGAAGCTCTGCTGTTACTTTCTTTATTCAGAGTTCTTTTTATTATATTTTAGATATCATCTATATTTTACTGGATTTTTTTTCTTTTTCTAAAATCTCGTGTTTATTCTCTCTTTGCCCCCTCCAGCCCTTGTCCCCCTCCCGGAGGTTTGTGGAGCACTGCTGTCCCTCAGCCCTTCCTGCCCCGGCACCCGCGGCCGCTCCGGTGCCCTCAGGCCCCGGCTGGAAGCAAAACCACAAAACCCTCTGGAAAGGAAGCTGGGCTGGGGGAAAACCCTGCAGGGGGGATTGAACCCCAACACAGCGATTGCTGAGAGTTGGAGATTCCAAACGCTCCAAGGGGCCCGAGGGAACCGCGCTGCGGCCTCGGGGCCTCCCTGGGGCACCGCGGGGACCCCCGAGCAGGGCGACTCTTCCCGCCCCTCAAAATCCACAGCTTTGGGTCAGCTGAGGAAAAGAGCTGGAAAAAGGGGCTGGAAAAGGGCTGGAGCCCGAGGGGACCCCTCAGCCATGGCCCGGAGCAGCCGCAGGAAAATGCCCCGGAAACCAAGGAAATCGATGGAAGTAATGAGGAATTTTGGAACTCTTCCCGCTGCTGTTTCCAGAAGGTCCCGGCTGGGTCCTGCCGGGAGGAGCCGGGGGTGGGGAGGGGCTTCAGGGCTTAATTGGGGAGAAAAGTTGAATTGGGGCAAGGAAACTTTAATGGTGGGGAGAAAATGTGAATGGAGGGGATTTGAATGGGAGGGGATGATTTGAACTGGGCAGAGAAAATGAAGTGGGGGAGGAGCCCCCCAGCCCTCAGCTGTGCCCCGAAGGTGCTGCCAGCGGTTCCCCTGCTCCCACCCCCCGGGCTGGGGGCGTGGAGCTGCTGCTGCTCCCCGGGAATGCCACGGGATAAAAACTCCACTCAAGCTTTTATGTTCCCAGTCACTCCCAATAAGATCCCAGTTGCCCACAACATGGTCCCAGTTGTTCCCAGTCATGCCCTGTATGGTTCCTTTCACTCTCAGTCCCTCCCAGTAGAGTAAGGTAGGGCCCCAGTCACTTCCAGTATGAACCCAGTCACTCCTAGTCAGTCCCTCTATGATGCCTTTTGTCCCCATCATGGTCCCAGTTGCTCTAAGCATGATCCCAGTATGTGTCCAGTCACCCCCAGGATGATTCCAGGTAACTTCCCAGTATGAGTCTGGTTTGATTCCTGTCACCCCCAGTATGATCCCAGTCACTCCCAGATGCTCCCAGCACTAGGCCAGTCACTGCAACATGACCCTGTCACTCCCAGTATGATCCCAGTATGACCCCAGTATGGGCCAGCTGCTCCCAGGATGATCCCAGTTGCCCCCTGCATCTTTCCAATTGCACCCTTTCACCACCACTGTGGTTCCAGTCACTCCCAGTACAATCCCAGTCATTCCTAGTATGATGCAAATCACTCCCAGTATATCCTAGCAGCACCAATTGGGCCTCAGCATGTTCCCAGTAGCCCTCAGTGTGGTCCCAATATATCCCAGTATAATCCCTGGTGCTGCAAATCTGGCCCTGCCCAGTCCTGATCCTGGTCCCAGTGTATCCTCCTGTCCCATTCTGTCCCAGTCCATCCCATTCTGTCCCAGTCCATTCCGGTCCCTTCCCAGCAGCCGCTGCCGTTTCCCGGATCCTTCTGCCCTCCCCCCCCCAAAGCTGCCCCCCGGCCCCCCAAGATGCTGATGGGGATCGGGGGCTTCGTGTTGGGCTTCGTCTTCCTGGCGCTGGGGCTCGGCTTCTACCTGCGCAAGCAGGTGATGGGAGGGGCCCGGGGGTCGTGTCCCCCCTTCACCGGAGCTCTGTGCTCCCTCCGGGGCCCCCCAGCCGGGTGTCACCCCCTTTGCTCTGCCCACAGAGCTCCTGAGCAGCCGGCGGCCGCAGCCCCTCCCCGTGGCCTCGGGCCCGGCCGGGACCCTCGCCCCATCCCCGCGATGATTTTGGGGGGTCGTGTGTCCCCCCAGCCTCGCTGTCACTCTGCCCCTGCCCGGCTGCTCCCAGTGTTCCCAGTTCGCCCCGGTCCCGTTTATTGGGCAACAGTGGGAAGGGACTTTGGGGGATCCCGCGGGGGGACCAGGAGTGGGAGGGGCAGAACCGGCCCCAGGATGGATCGGGAATGGGGACCCCCGTGTGTCACCCCTGTTTCATCCCCCCCGGGGGGTCCTTGGGAGGCACCTGAACCCCAAATCGGCACCCAGCGAACCCCAAAGGCGCAGAGACCCCCCCTAAGCCGCCCCACAGCCCCCAACGACCAACCAAAATTCCCCGCGAGTATCAGATAATCAGAGCAGGCGTTGAACAACCTTCAGCCAATCAGAGCGCGCGGCGCTGGTGACTCACCAGTTGCCAGGCAGACCCGCAGCGCTCAGCGCTCCCCACCCGGACCCCACCTGCGCCCCCCCCTCCCCCCCCCCCCCCCCCGCCAGGGGAATTTGAGGAGGGGGCGCGTGGGGGGCGCCCAGGCCGGGCCCAGAGCCCAGCGCTGCCCCAGCCCGACCTGTCCCGGCTCCATCCCGGCTCCTCCCGCGGGATGCGGCCGCGCTGGGAAAACGGGGGACCAAGGGTGGGCGCTGGGCCCGGGGGGAGCAGGAGAAGGGATGGGAGAGGAGGAGAAGGAGAAGGAGGCACCTTTTAATGATATTTTATTGAGTCTCATTTTTTAGAGACCAGGATCAATACTCCCCGGCCGTCAGGGCGAGTCCCTCAGGGCTGCGGGGCCCTGCTGCCGGCTCACCCCGTGCCAGCCCAGCGCCAGCGCTCAGCGGGGCTTTGGCTTCCCGTGCCCTTTCCCGTGTCCCCAGCCCAGCGTCACCACCCCCGTGTCCCCAGGTCGTGTCCCACCCCTCCCTCCCTCCCGCATTGTCGAGACACGGAGGATGAGAATTTCCCCACCATCCACCCCAAAGGTTCCCCCGAGGCCATTTCCTCTCGTGCTTTCCCTTGGCAGCAGAGCCCCACCCCTCCTGGCTGCCCCCTCCTGTCAGGGACTTGGAAAGAGCCAGGTCGCCCCTGAGCCTCCTTTCCTCCAGGCTCAGCGCCCTCAGATCCCTCAGCTGCCCCTCAGAAGTCCTCCAGAGCCTTCCCCAGCTCCATTCCCATCTCTGGACGTGCTCCAGCCCCTCCATGTCTTTCTTGAAGTTTGAAGCCCAATCGCTGCCCTGTCGCTGCAGGTGCCAAAACCCCAGGGAGACTCCTTGGAAATGGGGGTAGAGAGGAGCCCTTCAAAGGGAAACGTGTGCAAAACTGCTGCCAATGGCCGAGCGGGTTTGGTGTGGCTGCGGGAGCAAGAGATGCTCCGGGACTCCGCCTCGGCCCCGGAGCGGAGCGGCCCGTGCTGCCCCGGGGCGCGCGGGGCTCGGCCGTGGGGCGCGCGGAGGGGAACGGACACACGGGCACCGGACACACGGACACGCGGACAAACGCTCCCAGCGCTTCAGCGGCAGCAGCGGCAGCAGCGGCAGCAGCGGCAGCAGCGCAAAAGCAGCGAGTCCACGAACCCTCTGCGTCCCTTCTCCTGCTCCTCCTCTCCCTCTCCCAGTGTCTCGCACCCTCTCCCGCTCTCCCTTTGGTTCCCCAACCCCCCCTCCCGCGGCCTCCCTCTCCCCAGGCCCGGCCGGGCCATGCCCCCGGCCCGCCCCCGGCCCCGGGCGGGGCTGCCCCCTCCCCGCCCCCGGGCGTCCCGCCGCGGTCCCGCCTCCGCCCGGCTCTCGCCGTCCTGGCTGTGGCGCTGCTGGGCGGGCATCAGTGCCTGGCTCCTGGGCACCATCGCCAGCCCCTGGCTCCGGCTGGCCCGACCCCGAGCCCGGCCCCGGCCTCGGCTCCTCCCGGGGCCCGCCGGGGACACAGGCGGCGCGGCCGCTCCCGCCGCCTCCGCAGCGTCTTCCCCGCTCCGAGCTCCGCCGCTCTTGAGCGCGGCCGCCGGCCCCGAGCCGCCGGTGGCCCCTCCAAAAGAGCCAACATGTGGGGATGGCCGGCCCGGGGCGGTTGAGCGACGCTCGGGGGCCGTTCCTGGCCCCGGGCCGAGCGCTGACGGCCGCGTCTGGCGGGCACGGAAGGCGCAGCAGGGCCTGAAGGAGCGCTACCGGCTGGGTTCGCTGCTGGGGCGCGGCGGCTTCGGCAGCGTCTTCGCGGCCACGCGGCTCTCGGACGGCGCCCCGGTGAGTGGCGGGGCCGGCGGCGGGCGCAGGAGGCGGGGGGCAAAGGAGGAGGAGAAGGAGCATGGGGCTGGGCACGGCGGGCGGCGAGCTCAGCCCGCTGCTCCCCTTGCCTTGCAGGTGGCCATCAAACGGGTGCCGCGGAACCGCATCGGCCATTGGGGCGAGCTGGTGAGTGAGCGAGGGGCAGCGGGAGAAGCCGGGGCGCGACGGGCGGGGATGAGCCGAGGCCCGGCAGGGTGGAAGCCGCCAGAACGCCTCGAGGGAGAGCGGCCGTGGGGCCAGCGGAGCGCGCAGAGCGTCCCCGGCTGGCTGAGGGCTTCCCGAGCCCCGGCACGGCATCAGCCCCGCTGACGGCACCGTGCTCCTCCCGCAGCCCGACGGCACCCGAGCACCACTGGAGATCGTGCTGCTGGACAAGGTGTCCACTGGCTTCCCTGGCATCGTCCAGCTCCACGAGTGGCTGGAGCTCCCCAACAACGTGGTGATGGTGCTGGAGCGCCCGGAGCGGTGTCAGGACCTCCTTCGCTTCATTCGGGCACGGGGCTTCCTGTGCGAGGAGGTGGCGCGGCACCTGTTCCGCCAGGTGCTGGAGGCCGTGCGGCACTGCACCAGCTGCGGGGTCCTGCACCGGGACATCAAACCGGAGAACATCCTGGTCGACCTGGCCACTGGGCAGGCCAAACTCATCGACTTTGGCTGTGGCACCTACCTGCAAGCCGCAGCCTACACCAGCTTTGCAGGTGAGCCCACGCAGGGGGAGGCTCCTGGTAGCGGCATCTCACAGCCCAACATCTCACAGCCCAACATCTCACAGCCCAACATCTCACGGCCCAACATCTCACGGCCCAACATCTCACGGCCCAAGCCGGCTGTGGCAGGGGGGATTCTCCCTTTTGCTGCCAGTCATGGCAGCTGGAGTCTTCAGCTGAGCTGCTTTTGAGCGGCGCTGGCTGAGGGGCCATCTTCCAGCCCTGCTGGCAGCCTTTGCCAGCCGCTCTGCCCAGGACTGGTGCTGGGGCTGGGGCAGCCAGCGCCACAGAAACACGCGTGGGTGAGGGTAGCAGAGGGGGGGGCCAGAACCTGTGCTCCAGCCCGTTTGGTGTGCAGGCGAGACAGGGCTCGGACTGCTCTGCTGCCCGTGCCTGCCTTGGCTCAAGGATGGTTTCTGGGGCAGTGCAGGCAGGGAGGATGAAAGCGTGGTTTTTCCCCAGCACCAAGTGGGTTTTTCCTTTGCATGGAATGCTCGGGCCTTGCCAGGGCTTCCGCTGCCCTCTTGCAACACCAGCGGCTTCTTTTCCAACCCCCAGTTTGTACACAAGTCCCAGGTGCTGGCAAGAGGGCAGCGGGTCACGCCGCGTGCCGCTGCTGCGGCCCCCGCATGCCCAGGGATGCTGGGGCGAGGCTCTGGGAGCAGGCAGCGTCCCCCTGAAGAACTCCATCTCTATTCCATAGGAACACCATCCTACAGCCCTCCGGAATGGACCCAGTTCGGCTGGTACTACGGCGAGGCAGCGACCGTCTGGTCCCTGGGCATCGTGCTGCACCAGATGGTCTGCGGGGAGCACCCTTTCAGGAGGGGCTGGAACAGCACCTGAGGCCGGCTCTCGCTCCCACGACGGCTCTCTCCAGGTGGATCCTCGTCTCTGCAGCACGGGGGGAATAGCAGTGCTGGGAGACAGCAGCGGGCTCAGGAGCATCCCACACTGGCAGCTGCTGAGGAGGTGGCAATGTCCTGCTCTCCTGCTTTCCTCCAAAAGAAAGAATTGATGGCAAAGTTTAGGCACAGCCCTGTTTAGGCACACACAGCACGGCCTGGCCATGGCAAGAGTGGGGCAAAGCGGACAGGAGCCTTCTGCAACTGACTGGTGCTTTCTGCTTTCTGTCCGCAGAGTGCCAGAATCTCATCCGACGGTGTTTATCCGTGCTGTCCTCGGAAAGGCCCTCATTAGAAGACCTGTCCTGTGATCCTTGGATGCAGGATATTCGCGTGCCATAGGAGAAGGGAGAGAGCCACACGCACGCTTTGACCCAGGGAGCCGGTAAGTTCCAGCTGCACACGCGCCTTGGCAAGAAGCAGCAAAGAAAGGCAGAGATTTTGTCCTGCCTGAATCGCTGCGCAGGGCTCCTCAGCTGGGCACGCGCAGCCCTGCTGCTGGAGCTGAGCTGCTCTTCCCAGCACTGGTGGCCCCCACGCCAGCTGCTTTTGCTTGTCCTGCTTCAGCGACAGCCGGGGCTCTGGGCAGAGCGCTGACAGCCTGCTCCAGCCCCAGGGAAGAAGGAGCCCCTGGAGAAGCTGTGCCAGGTGCGGCTGCTGCTGCTGGAGACATGGAGGGTGACATCAAGGATGACAAGCTCTTCCTCCACCTGGCAAGCTGAAGATGATGGACTTCAATTGTGGCACCTTCTCCAAAGCCAGGCTCCACAGCGAATTTGCAGATGAGTCCACACGCAGGGGGATGCTCCCAGATTTGTGCATTGCACAGCTTGGCCGGGAAGCAAAAGTTTCCCCCTTTGCTGGGGCGGTTGCAACCAATTCTTCAGTCGGCTGCCAAGCTGCTTTTTGGCAGGGCTGGGGGGATGGGCTGGGCTGGTTTTGAACTGGGAGTCTGCTCCTGGCCCTGCCAACAGCCCCCAGCACCCACCGTGGCCGGCGCTGGGGCTGGGGCTGGGGCAGCCAGCCCGACACAAACAAAGCCCCATGGTGGGAGCAGAGGTTGGACACCAGAAGCTGTGCATGGGCTGCTTTGCTCTGCAGGCAAGGAAGGGCTTGGGCTGCTCCACTGCCCTTGTTGGCTTTGGGCTCAGCATGACTTTTGGGGGCAGTGCAGGGGGAAGGCAGAAAGCGTGGGCTGCCCTGGCCTGTGGGTGGGTTTTTCCCTCGCATGGCGGGCTTGGGCCTTCCTCAAGGCCCCAGCAGAGAGGACATTTTTTACCTTTTTCTTTGTTTTCCCATTTTGTCTGTAATCTCTTTTCATTGATTTATGGTTTGTTTTTCCAAAGGAAGCGTTCTAGGTGCTGTCTGGTCCAGGTGGCGAAGTGCTTGGGAGCAGCTGTGGCGTGGGTGGGACGTGCCCTTGGAGAAGGGCTGAGGACACCGTTTGGGAGCAGCTTTTCTTCTGGCGGCGGGAGGCGTGAGGTGGGTGCCCGTCCTCTTGGCACGGCTGGGATAAGGGCTTTTGGGAGACGGCAGCGAGCGCAGCAGCATCCCGCTCTGGGCAGCTGCTGAGGAGGTGGCTGTGCCACGGCCGGCTGCAGGCTGGGCACGTGTCCTGCCCTCCTGCTCTCCTGCCAGAGGCAGCAATGCTGGGCAGCTTTGGGCAGCGCTCTGAGCGCGGCCAGCACGGCCTGGGCACCGCGGGCGGCTGGGACAAGGGGGACGGGAGCCTTCAGCTGACGGGCGCTTTCTGCTTTCTCTCCTTGCAGCCGGGCTCTGGGGATGCTGAGGCTGCTCTGGGCTCCGCCAGGGCTCTGCTGCGGCTCAGCCCCGGGGCCACGAGAAGCCAATGAAGAAACGCCGTGACCTGCAGCAGAGACGTCCTTGAGCAGCTCGGCAGTGCAGCTCAAGTTTGCAGAGCGTGCACCTCCGGGGGAAAATATGACACCCCCCCAATAACAAACTTGTTCAGTAACTTCTGAAATGAAATCAGTCTGGGATGACCCCCAATGCCATTTTTCAGCTTGCTCAAGCTGAAGCTCAGCCTTTCTCTGAGCAGTTCTCTCCCCCACCTGCCTTTTGCTCCACAAGTGCTCCCTCTCTCCCCCAGTGAATTCCCAGCTCACCGCAGTCCCCATTGCACTGTAGCCTTCCTTGATGCCCCTGGCCACGAGGAAGAGTGAGCCCCAGGTTTAGGGAGTCATGTTGTCACTGGCTGAAGAACAGCAATGTCTCAGAGGTCTGGTGAGATTTGGGGGTCATTCAGAGCTGCTCTCCAGGCCTCAGCTCTGCTCACTGCTGGGTTCCCACTCCCTTTTCCTCGTTCTTCACAGAGCAGGATGAGCTCTGGGAATGCCCTTGACCCTCGCCACTCTTCCCAGCCCAGCCACCCAGCCCAGTTAGGCTTAAGCTGGAGCTTCTCTGTCTCCTCTGGCACCCCAGTGCAGTCCCCTCTGCGGGGAGCAGCAGCCCCAGAGCGCAGCACACAGCAGTGCAGGCCGCACCTGGAGCAGCTCCCTGCAGCCATGGCCTGGCTCTTTGTGGCAACCAAATGCTCCCTGTGTGCAGCTGTCCCTGGAGGATGGCCCCAGGGCAGAGCCCAGCCGGGCTCCCACTGCATCCCCTGGAGCCTGGGGCAGACAGCGCTGGCAGAGCTGAGGTTCATGGTGAGCACCCAGAGCTGTGGCTCGCAGTCGCTGTTTGCAAGCGTTGTGATCTCATCTCCTGCAACCTGTGGGGAAAACGAGCTGTGCAGCCAGGCCAGCGCTGCCCCTCTGGGCAGGGACGAGGCTGAAGGCCTTTCCTGTTGCCGAGGAGGCGGCATTAAGCCTTAGCGGGGCCTGGCAGCTGTGGAGCCAGATCTCGCCCGCTGTCCGGGACTCGCTGCCCACCAACTGCCCCCACCCGCCGCGCTCCATTCTGCAGGGACAGAAGGCTCTGGCTGTGCGAGGGTTTCCATCACGTCTGTGTACCCGTGGCTGTGGAACGCACATAGAGAGGGAAAGTGTCAGTCCCGGTGCTGGCACACTCCTTCCTTTCCATACAGGACACGTCCCTGCGCACCCCGTGTGCGGATCTATTCAAAGGAGAGGCGTGGATAGAGATTTCCCACAGAGCTCTGACTCTGGCGGAACTCACCTTGTCAGCCAGCAGCCAGGGCATTTGTTTCCCAGCTCTGTGTCAGTCGGTGCCCCAGAGCTGAAGGGAGCAGCATTTAGAAGCAGTTTCCAGATTTCTAGGCAGGCAGTGGAGCTGACAAGCATCCGTGCAACTTGCCGTGTTCCTCGGGAGGGGCTGCTGCTTCTTTGGGAATACGGCACAATGGAGACATGAGACTTGGAAAAATCCCAGCTCTCTGTGGATTTGTGCAGGAGGGGGAGCAGCAGAAACACTTTGTGCCTGCTTGTGGGGACACAAGGTCCAAGGAGCGGGGCTGGCAGAGGGTGACCTGGGCTGCTGGCAGCTCAAGTCCCGTGTGTTGCGTCTGCCTGAGGGAAAGTTCACGGGCCTTCCAGGGCTGTGCTTTGCATTGGTAGCTGGACGGGTGCTGGTAACAGAGCGGTGTTCTGGCTACTGCCCAGCAGCGCTGTCCCTCTGCCATTCCTTCCCCCATCAGAGGGGATGGGAGTGGGCAGGATCCTGGCAGGGGACACAGCCAGGCCAGCGGACCCAAATCAGCCAAGGGGATGTTCCAACCATATGACCCAGATCAGATGTATAAAGCAAAGGGAGAGAGGAGGAAGGGCAGCTTTTCCCCCACAAGCTGAAGTTTCCCTGAGTGTTCCAGTTCCAAACTCTTGACCCTTTTTGGAGGCATAACGTTCTCACCCCGTAGTCTTCCAGTCATCCTCGAGTTGTAGAATTTTAGAGCAGTCAAATTAATCAAGTTCACATTTTCTAGATATTGCTGTGTCATTTCCTTGATATCCATATGAGAGGGGACACAGTGATGGATGGGTTTGCATGGGAGCTGCAGAGCCCTGGAATGGAGAGCCTGAGTGTCCCAGCAGGATTTGCAGGAGTGTGGAGGGCAGCTGGAAAGAAGATGGTGGGCAATATTCTCCTGCCTCCATCTTCCAAGGAAGCTTTGATTCAGTCACTGTCTACACCATGCCATGGGGCCTCCAGAGGCCCAGGGAGGTGTCTGGGTGGCCCCAGAAGGCGCTTGCAGGACCCTGGGGCAGCAGGGAAGGGGCAGGAGCATCCCTGTGGTGCTGGGAGAGACACCCAGAGGGGGCCACCCCTGGGGCCCAGGCAAGAGCTGCATTCAGGCAGCCAAATTCATGCAGGGTCTGCCCGGGCACCGCCAAGGACCAGTCCAGTGAGCTCCTGTCCTCTTTCACCTCTTTGTATTTTCTTTGTATTTCTTTGTATTTATTTCTTTGTATTTATCCTTATTATTATCTTTGTATTTGTTGACCCTCAAAATGCCACTAGAAATCATTTTCCCTCAAAATAAATACTGACTTATTTTAGTGTGCTGCTTTGGACAAATTTGGAGGAAAATATCCTCTGACAGAAGGCAGGTTACACCCAGCCCTCTCCCACCAGGTCTGGGAAAAAAATATTTTCCTCTGAGGAAAGTGAAAGAGAAAAAGAACCTATTTATTTAACAAACACACAGCAAAAGGATAATAATGCTGAATACTAAAAGCTCTCGCTGTGGAGAGAAACCTGGGAAGATTTCAGAGTCCTTCTGTAGGTGTGCTCTCTCTCCTCCTCCTTGGAGCTGGGTTGGTGTCCTCCAGGGCCTCGGTGGAAAATTCTCCCGGTGTGTTCTGATGTTGAAACAGTCCAGAACAGAAGAAGGGAAAAAGCCCAAGTCCCAGGAAAACAAACTTCAACTCTCCGTCTCCCTCCGGAGAAAAGGAGCCGAAAGCGCGCTGGAAAGCAAGCAGGGCGCTCCCTCCGCTCTTCTCGCTGCCGCAGCAGAACGCAGAGGAGTGTGTGTCTGTGTCCTTGAACAACCGCTTTGAAAAGTTCGCTCGGTGTTTTCTCTCTCGCCCGTCGGGCTCACTTTAAAGGCACAGAAAGGCACAGGATTGATTTCTGGGCAGAGAGCAGCGATAGGGGATACACATCATAAAGTCACCCCCAGACAGGAATGTACGCAGTTGGAGAGCTCTACAGTCCTGTGTCTTTGGTTCCAAGGGTATGGAAGTGTCGATGGGTCCTTTGGTAATCGCACAGTTCTGGATCGGTTCCTGCCGGGTGGAGCCATTTTTATACAGAAGTCAGTGTATTCACACAGCACAGATTGTTGTGTTTTCCTGTGTATCAATTTCTGTGTAAACCTGCATCCCGTTGTACAGTTTTATCGATGTATGAATTTCTGTGTAAAGCTGCGTGGCCTTGTAGAGTTTGGTTCAGGCTCTGTGGGTGTTGAGAGAGTGCGATGGATGTTTGGCTTTCTCTCCAGACGTGTATCTGTACAGGTACCACCGTGTGACCCATCAGACATTTAACTGTGTGAACCAAAAGGGATCTTTGTATCTTTCCATATGGTCAGCAGAGATGGAACAATCTGCAGGAAGCTCGTAACAGAATGTTGGGGTTTTGGGAGTTCTCCTGGGGTTTTTTTCTGTTAAAGGAATTTTCCCCATACATGTGGCCATGGGGACAAATTACTGGGTGCTTCAGAAAAACAAAAGTCCTGGCCATAGATGGAGGGGTGCATCTTGCTACTCGTTTTTTCACCTGGCTGTGTGGGCAGTCAGTCCCTGGCGTTTTGGATGACGGAGAGAGAGGCTGCTTCTTTGGCTGCTTTCCTTCTACTGGAGAGACCCCGGGATTCCCAAGCCCGCCTTCCCTGCCCCACTGGGAGCCAGGCTGCGGCTGCCCTGCCCCTGCCATTGCTTCAAGCCTTCACTGCTCTGTAGGCCTGCTCTCCCTGCCTGCCGAGACCTCCGGGGGTTCCCACCGCAGCTCCAGAATTTTGATACATCTTGTCTGCCACCCAGGATTTGTGCTCATCCCTGCCATTCCAGCCTGCCTTTCCAGCCTGCTGTTCCCGAGGGTCCGGCCAGACACCAGGATCGGCTGCCCAGGGGGTTTTTGAAATCTTTGTTCCATCCCTTCCCCGGGATCCCAGGCCACCAGTGCCGCGTGCTCCCCGAGCTCGCTCCGGAGCGCCCCCTGCAGCCGCGGGGGAACCATCGCACCTGCCCTGCTCACCGGGAGCCGCCAGCGCCCCTGCCGGCTGCGAGCGGAACTGCACCCGAGGGGAAAGGGCCTGACAGCCGAGAAGGCTGGGACTGGGTTTGTGATTCTTTGCTGTTACTGCCATAGTTATTGCTGTTTGTTTGACTGGTTATACACATACAGATATATATTAGTAAAGAACTGTTATTCCTGTTCCTCATATCTTTGCCTATAAAGCTCCTTAATTTCAAAATTATAATGATTCAGAGGGAAGGGGGTTGCAATTTTTTTTTCTTCCATTTCAGTCTGCCTTCCTTGGCAGACACCTGTCTTTCAAACCAAGGCACTGGGAGCAATTGGGACCACAGTGGGGGCAAATACAATCATACAGGGAGTGACTGGGTTCATACTGGAAATGACAGGAGCCACACTGGACTCTTATGGAGAGTGAAAGCAACCATCCTGGGTGTGACTGGGAGCCACTGGGACCATGCTGCGGGCAACTGGGATCTAATTGGGAGTGACTGGGACCATACTGAAAACAGTGGGAGTGACTGTAAGCGACCGGGATGATGCTGGGAGTGACTGGGAACCACCACTGAGGCGGCGGAGAGCTCGGAGGTGGCCCCAGCGCAGGTGGGAGCCGCGCTCGGTTCTGGCGGGGCTCGGCGCTGGCTGCGGGCGGAGGGGGCGGCAGGGGGCTGGGGCGGGTTCGTTGTGCCGTGTGGGCGCCGTGTTCGCCCTGGCGTGAGGGCGCTGCGGGAGCGGCTGCCCGCGCTCTCCTTGCCGCTGCTGCCTCGGCAGGAGCCGGTGCCGGAGCAGCGCTGGCTCGTCCCGGCTGCTGTGGGTAGGACAGAGGTGGCTGCCCCGTCGGCGGGAGTGTGCGGGAAAGTTCCCGTGGCCAGAGGTTTGTGTGCCCAGAGGAGCCGGAGGAGTCCTGTAAAAGGAACTTTATTCCTGGAGCAAGGGAGAGGCCACGGGGCATTTCCCGTGGGCTCTGTCCAAGTGTTGGAGGACGCAGCCTCCTTTTTATGCCGATTTCCGCGGCCGCATCTCCGTGTCCCTTTCCCCCGTGGCTGAGGTCCTTGGAAGGTACAGACTTCCCGATCCGCCTGCTGCATGTGCCCCTTAATGTGCACCCCCACTTTGTATAACATCCGATATTCATGGCTCTGTGAAGTTTTATTTCCTTTGTTCTCTGTTTCAACACTTTTCCTTGGCCATCTCTTTGCCAAGAGCACTTTGAGTCCTTTAATTTTTCACAACCTCCTGGTCCTTCTGCTGAAAGAGGATCTGATGCCATCCTAGGGTGAAATGTGGCGTTGCTCATGGGAGTGGATTGGTGGGTGAGAAGGTCAGGAGCTGGAGCTGTGGGCTTGGTTATGATTTGGAGGACAGCTTGTAATCTAATGATGCATTGAAATGATCTGTGGGTTCTCTGGCACCTGGTATGAATTTGTTCGGGTTCCCAGGGGCTGCTCCATGGTGTTGTAGGATTTGTTGTGGTGGCCGTTTATCTTTTCCCCATTTTTGGGCGCTCCCAGAAAAGCCAGGGATGCATCAATTGACCTCTTTTCTCTGATTAAATCATCACATCCTTGGATTCCCAAGTGATTTCGCTGACCTTGTGGCAGCAAAAGCAGCGCAGTGGTCAAACCCACCCTGTATAACCCAGACAGTGCCAGCAGATGTTGGAGTGGGGAGAGGGATGATTCCCCCCCGCTTTTGTGAGTGAAGTTCTCCCAACATTCTCCGTTTGCTGTTTTCCTTTGCAGCTTCAGGGATTTCTGTTGCAGAGTCCGAGATGCTCAGTGTGGGCTCTGCCTTTAGCGATGCAAATTCCGTCTGTGCAGGGAGGCAGAGCTTGGGGTGAGGGGCAGAGGGAATCAGCCCAATTCCTCTGGCAGGCAAGGAGAGCCTGGGACATTGTGCACACTTCCCCCAGCAGAGTTAATTTGCATTTCTAAATCTCCTCTGCTGGCTGCCTGGAAGGAAGCTTCTCTTCCAGGGCAGCCATCAGGTGACTCACAAGTGGCCCCCAAAAGCGGCTTTTTTCCCCTTTTTTTTTTTTTCCATGTTTTTTAACTGTTTATGAGGAAAAGGGTCAGTTTTAATGCTCTTCCAGTTTTGCAAAATGCAGCCTACAGGTGAACATCGAAACATCCATTCCAAAATTCTGCCATTACCAACAGCCACGCACACACATACACAAAAATGCCTCAAAGCAATAAAGATTTTTGCCACTTCTCCTCGGACTAAAAATTGACTCTCACACCTTTAGCCCAAACCCAACTGACAATATCAAAGTAGGACTATTAAGAAAAAACATTCTAATGTTGTCATCTTGTCACTGAAACTGCGGGAAGAACAAAAACTCTCCAACGACCTTTTTAGTGTTAGAGGATCAAGGCATTACTTTATTCTGGCCAGGATGTGCAACAGAAATCATTTCATGCACACATAGCCCGGGTGTGCAGAGAAAATCATCCCATGGCACACGAGTTTTACTCAACTTTTCCTCAACTTGATGCAGTCTAAACCCATCGAAATCCGTAGGTTTCATGTTCATTGGTTCCAAGTTGGGTAGTTCTTAGTATTTGGTTTCCTATTGGCCCCGGATTGCTTGGCCTCTGATGTTCATTAGGTCCACACTCCTTGATTTCCTTCTCAGCCTTTTCCAGAGCAGGGGTCTCCAGCTGTGCCGGGGGCAGTGTCTGGGGTAGCTGTTCCTTGATGTTTGCTGATGGGCGTTGATGTTTTGTTGATGGGCGTTATCTTTTGGGTATCTTTTGGGCTGTTCCCAGTCTGTTGAGATGTTAAGCTCATCTCTGCTGAGTGCTGTAACATCCCTTAAGAAACACTTTAAAATTCCTTTCGCCAAGGCAGAGGCAAAGCAAGCCTGAGTAGAGAAATAAAATTTTAAAACAATTCTGAACTTGGTCTATTTTCCAGCAATCGAATCCCGCCCAGCCCAGAGTGTGAGTGCAACTGAGAGCCAGAGTGGAATTCTCCCGCTGTCTCCCGCAGCAGCTGTGGCGAGTGCAGGCACAGAAAGCTCTGAAGCTCGCCCGGTGCCAGCGAGGATTGGCCCCCAGTGCCCGGAGATGCCAGAGGAGGTGCCCAGCCAGACAATTTCAGCAGAGGATCTGTGGGCAGCCCCCGGGGCTTGCCCCGCTGTGGAGCCCTGGCTGCTGCTGCGGCCCCTTCTGTGCAGGGGCAGTGGCGGCCTGGCCTGCTCCTCCTGCAGCCGGGGAGTGCAAATCCGCGGGGCTTCCGAGAGCTTGAGGCGAGGCTGAGGGGTCCCCCCGTGTTCAGCTGTGCTGGCGGCTGTTTCTGTGCTCGGGGACACTTGGAATGGGCCACGCCTTTGGCCACCAGTGGTGCTTCTTTGCACTCCTCAGGCAGGACCCGATGTCCTGGTTGGATGTTTGGGCAGCAAAGTCCCAAGGCAGGGTCTGTGCCAGCCAAGCTTCCTGTGGAAGAGATTTCACAAGAGACAGGATTCTGGCCACAGACTGCTTGAAACAGACATCCCTTATCTCCATCCCCCACTAGGTTGGGAATGAGCAGGGTGAGGAATTGCAAACGTCAGTTCCAGGGGTGATAATTGAATATCTGGCCTGGGTCTGGCTCTTCTTCTTGCCAAAGCCAATGGCAGCAGCCGTACCCGTGGCATCTTGGTTTCTCTCAGCAGTTTCAGAAGGTGTTTCTTTATTTCCCCATTCATTTTTTCCACCCGACCCGAACTCTGGGGGTGCCAGGGCGTTTGGAGGTCCCACTGTGTTCCTAAAGCAGCCAGAACAGCCTGAAGGATCTTTCCTGTAAAATGAGTTCCCCTGTCTGAGTCTATTGCTTCCACAATCCCATCTCTTGGAATTGTTTGTTCCAAACATGCCTTAAGAACTGATGCAGGGATTGCTGAAGCAGTTGGAAATGCTTCTGCCCCGCTGTGAGCTGCCATGCTGTTAGCAGAAGATATTGAAGCCTTCCTGCTCAGGGCATTTCAGTGCCAGGCTCTTCCAGGCACCCCCAGCTCGGCTCTTTGAGCTGAGCATGCGGGCGCTGAGCTGCGCTTTGTCTCATTCCCTTTCCTTAAGAGCAGCGTGTCTTGTCACTCTTTTCCCTTCTGCTGCCCTTGCAGACCCATCCCTAAACACCTTTTCTCCCTCAGGCCAGGGAATGTCTGGTAAATCTCTCCTAGGCCGGCTCTGGAGCTCTGTCACTTGACTGCAGCCATGGGTTTCTTGCCAGCCCCGTGTCCAGGGCCGTTCAAACAGGAGGCTGGGTTCAACCCTTGCCCTGTCCTCAACTCTGAATCCTCCTGTTCCATCCAACAAGTTTCATTCTGTAAGAACCCAGCGCTGCTCATCCATTTAGAGGCTCCTTTGGTTAACAAAGCTTTACCTTGATGCCAGGCTTGAACAATGAGAGATTCTGCTGCTGTCAGTTTTCAGGCCTCAGTTCCCATTAAAGCCGGGGCTGCACAATTCTGCAGACAATGAGGCCACTCTCTGGCCACTGGGTTGAACATTTGAGCCCAGGAATTCCTTTGGCATGGCCCTGATTAACATCCACATGCAATTCAAATGGTTTTTCCCTGTGTGGGAGGGCCAGGGCAGGAGGCTCAGTTAATCTGCTTTTGAAGCCTTGAAAATTGTGCTTTCCTTCTGGTGTCCATGATGGGGTTTCTTGCCTGGCAGGAGAGGAGAGTTGTAGGGAGAGATGCCTGGCTCCAGAAGCGCTGCCTTTAGCAGGGACTCAGTAAGAGGCTGTAACCCCTTCCTTGCCTCCCTTGGAACAGGGTATTGCTTTTAGACACCACTTGTCCTGGATGCTTCAGAGGAATTTGGAGAGGCTCCATATCTGATTTTCCCTATTTCCCTGGGGCTGCCCACACTTCTGGGTTCCCTTCAGCAGAGGCCTTCGCACACATTTGACACAAAGGTCCAGCAGCATTAGCCTCTGTATCTCCTTTGACAATATTTGCATTCCCATTTAGCCACCAAATCCGTTCCCAGTAAATTACAATCACAATTAGGAACAAACAGAAATTGATGCATTTCAAACCCATCCCCCACATCTACTGATAGTGGTTGAATAAAACACACCTGCCAATCTTTCCCACTTATTCCCTGAATAATGAAAGAACTTCTTGACAATTTCCCCCCTTAGGTGTCAGATTCGGAGTGGATCGAGAGGCCCCTGTGTCCATCAGGAGCGGCCTCGTCTCGATCCAGACGCGCCCTGAATGTTCTCAAGGGCTCTGGTGCGGTGGGTCCCTGGTCTGCTGGGAGCTCTGCCAGCCCTGACAATCCATGTCCATGTGGGGTGGACTTGCTGGTGCTGAGGGTGCTGCTGTCTGTGCTTGCAGTGTCCTTCTGGCCTGCAGATGGACCCCTGATTCCTTGCCAGGGGCTGTTTGGGTGGGCTCTGCCGTGCCGAGGAGGGCAATGCCTGTGCCAGGTGCTTGTGGCCGCCGCCGTCCCCTGGGTGCTGGGGCCCCCTTGGGCTCTGCGGTTCATCCCTGGGGGGCTGTAGAAACTCTGCCATGGCCTTTGCCTTCACCTTGGCCTTTTGCTCATCCCTTCTTGCATTGCCCTGCTGAGCCTTTCTGACCAAGTGCTGCAGGGGCTTCTTGTGCCTCTCCTGCAGCCCCCTCAGTGCCCGTGGGTGCTCATCCTCTGACAGCTGCTGAGCTTTCTGCAAAATCATTCGTTTCTCCAGTGACCCAATGTAGTAGTTTGGTCTAAAATACTCATTACTGTTTATCTTCTGTGAGATAAGAATTAGGAGAAATGCAAAGCAGGCACCAAACTTGAAAGAATATAAAGAAGTTTATTAACAGACCTAAAAGAAGGAAAAAAACCCCAAAAATTTTACCACCTTCAGAACTCTCCTCCTCCCCCCACCTTCCTCCCTTCTTCCACTGACAATGTAAAGACAACCCTTAAGATGTTCCGTCTGTTTACCACTTCCATAATAACCTTGTTCAGTCCATTTGGAAAGAGAAGTCTCTTTTTGTTCGTGCTATGAAAACAGTATCACAATGAGACAGCCACCCACTTCCAAATATTGTTCAGTCCATTTAGGAAGAGGAGTCTCTCTGCTCGCATGTGAGTCCCTTCCCCCGACTCGCAGCTTTTCCCACAACGGCTTTCGAGGGTCCACTCTTGAAGTTTTTTGGGGTACAATTTTAAGGTTGAGCCATTCAGAAACAAAAAAAACAGAGGCCCTTCTCCTTCCCTGGGAGCAAAGGGTCTTCCTCATCTTCATCATTAGGACTATCTCTGGGAGCATCTCTAGGAACTGAGGTTTTCTCCTTTCCCCTTTGGAGCAAAAGTCCTCATCTGGTTCATCTCTCCCTGTCCAAGCTTCTCATGAAATTACAGCTGTGGCAGCATCTGCCTATTGCTTACGAGTTGAACACTCCACCCCCCATATCTTCATGAAATTACAAGGGGATACTCTGATATATCATAGCTTCACAACAGACTTTCAGCTTTAAGCCTCTCCTCTCTCTCTTCCCTCAGGTTTTCAGCTCTTCACAGCAATAAAAGGGTTAATCTCACCTCGGCCTTGCAGCTGGAATGTGGCTTATCGCTGTTGGTCACCTGACCTCTGCCGGACAGAGGTGCCGCTTTGCTGAAATCTTGGCCGAAGTGGAGAGAGAGGGGGTTCCGAGCCGCTCTGGCTGCCCATGGCAAGGCAGTGGGGGGAGGTTCCACAGCTGGAACAGGCCCATGGCTCCAGGCTGGCTGTGGCCTGGCCCAGCCTGGCCCAAGCAGGGCCTGGCCGGGCCCGCTGGCCCCCGCACGGGGCCTGCAGCCACCTGTCCCTGTGCCGGAAACGAGAGAGAGCTTGGGGGGGAGTTTGTCTATTCTTAAGTGTGTATCACAGAGGCGGTCACAACTTTACGTGGCTTAAAGAATTGTCCATATTCAACCTGGCCAGCTGATAGGTTCTGTCAGGTCCCAGAGGAAGCTGTAAGCGCCCCTTAGCAAGGACATCCCTTCTGGGACTATGCCTGCTAACCTATGACACCCAAACAAGATTGGTAAGAGAAAATCCTGATCCTTCCACATCCCGCAGCCTCCTGGGGGCCAGGGGCCACTGCCGGCCCTGCCCGGGGGGTGTTGGGGTCAGGCAGTGCCCGGCGCTGAGCCCCGGCTGCCCCACAGCCCCGGCCCGGCCCCACAGCTCCCCACAGGCCACGATTTTCCCAGGGGTGAATCTTGGTGTTTCTGAGGTTTCTTGGGCTTCACGTTGGTGCGTTAGTTTTTTTGTGGGGGCTGAATGTTTATATTTTGGAGGAGGTTTTGTCTGAATCTTGATGTTTTGGGAGTTTTGGGTCTATGTCTTGATGTTTGTGGCACTTTTGTGCTGAATCTTGGTGTTTTGGAGGTTTTTACCGACACAAGATGTCCGGTGATGCACTTGGTGAGGAGGAACCCCAATTCCAAGGCGCTCACATCTTGTTTTTCCCCCCAAACCAGGTTTTGTCATTCCCAAGGTGTGGCTGGATGGAGGAGGAGGAAAAGCCCCGGAGATGCTTCACGAGGAGGGGCTGCAAACGCAGCCCAGAGAGATCCAAGAAGGAAAGAGCTCCCCTGTGCCAGGAAGGCGGCCGGAGATCCAGGGGAAGCTCGGAGCTGGGGGAGAAGCCTCAGGGTGGGGAGAAGCCCCACAAGTGCTTGGAATGTGGGATGGGCTTCAGGTGGAGCTCCAGCCTGATCGAACACCAGAGGATCCACACTGGGGAGAGGCCCTATGAGTGTGGGGAATGTGGGAAGGGCTTCATCAACAGCTCCCAGCTGATCCAGCACCAGGTGATCCACACTGGGGAGCAGCCCTATGAGTGCTTTGATTGTTGGAAGAGCTTCTGGCACAGCTCTGACCTGAGGGTACACCAGCGCATCCACACTGGGGAGAGGCCCTACGAGTGTTCTGAGTGTGGAAAGAGGTTTCAGAGGAGCCCCAGTCTCCTCAGACATCAGCGCATTCACACGGATGAGAGGCCCTTCCGCTGCCCCGACTGCGGGAAGGGCTTCAAACGCAACTCCCACGTCATCAGCCACCGGCGCATCCACACTGGGGAGAGGCCCTACGAGTGTCCCCAGTGTGGGAAGAGCTTCTCACACAGCTCTGCCTTGACCCAACACCAACGGAGGCACCGCTAAGGGAAGCCCTGCGAGTGCCCCGAGTGCGGGAAGAGCTTCGTGCGCTGCTCCAGCTCCATCCCCCATGGGAGGATCGGCGTTGGATGATCCCCAGTGACCCCCGTGGGGCAGAGCCCTGGTGACCCCCGTTCCGGGTGATCCGCGCTGGGTGGGGGGAAGGTGTTGGAGAGATTTCTTTGCCTTCTCCTTGTGCTGCTGGGATTTGGTTGGTAATAAATTCCCTCCCTGTGCCCAGGCTGGCTCTGTTGTGCCCGTGCCGGTGCTCAGGGCGGGATCTCTCCTGGTCCTTCTCTCAGCTCCTGGGCTTTTCCCTTGTATTTCCTGTCCCTGTGCAGTAGCAGAGGGCAGGGACAGAGCGGTTTTGGTGTCTCCTGGCATCCAGGCAGGGCTAGCCCAGCCCTGGGGGTTTTGAGGGGCATGTGGGGGTCCCCCGTTTACGGGACATCCCTGCTGGAGGAGGGTGTCCCCCCTTACTGCAGCCCCAGCCCTCAGGCAGCATTCAGCCGAGCAGAGAAAGTGCTCAGCTTGGGTTTTTGGGCAAAGCTGAGCCCCTGGACATCTCCATCCCCCTTTTGGAGTGCAGCTGAGCTCCTCGATACCTGGTCCCCAGTTTGGGGGCTCTATTGGGCTTGCACAGCCTGGTTTTTGGTAGCGGGGTTGGTTCAGAGGTGTCTTCTGAGAGAAGGATCTGGAAGCTTCCTCCATGTCTGGCAGAGCCAATCCCTGGCAGCTCCAAAGATGGAGGTGCTGGATGCAGAGATGCGCCCACAGCCCCGGGAAGGAGGGAGGAAGGGGGGAGAGTGTTTTTAAGGGTCTTCTTTTCCTTCTCATTCTCCTGCTCTTATTTTTTTGGTGTCATCAATTTAATGAATATCTCTAATTAGAGCCTGTTGTGCCCGTGCTGGGTTTTACTGAGGGATCTCTCCCGGTCCTTATCCCCAGCCAGGAACCCTCGGTTCCATTTTCTCTCCCCTGTGCAGCTGCGGGGGGCAGGGACAGAGTGGCTTTGGTGGGTGCCTGGCACCGGGCCAGCATCACCCCAGGCCATGGGCACCCCTGAGATCCCGCGTCCCTGGGGACACATTTCTGGGCACAGCTGAGCTCCCACCTGCCCCGCACCTCGAGGTTCCCCCTCCAAAAAACCCCACCGCGAGGCTGCAGTGTCCCTAAAGCCCCTCAGCCAATCAAAATCGTGGCCAGCACTGGCCATGGGGCGAGTGGTGGCAGCTGGGGCCGTACTGGTGGCACTGGTGGTGCTGGGAGCCCCCCCGGCTGCGGGCGTGGAGCTCTCAGGTGAGCGAGGGGGACGGGACGCGATGGGAAAGGGGGAGAGAAGGGGAAAAAGGGGTGATGGGACCCCTAAAATGAGTGAGAGGTGGAGGGGACCCTCAAAGGAAGAGCAGGAGGGGGCTGAAGAGTGGGGGAGAAACGGGTGGGAGGGGGTGGGAAAGTGGGGAAAAGCGGAGGATGGGACCCGAAAACTGAGAGGGAGTGGGCTGGGGATTGGGAGATTGTGGGGGAAAGGGTGGAAAGGGCGAAAAGGGGGGAATGGGACTCCAAAACTCCTCTGGGGAGCGGCTGGAAATGGTGGGAGACGAGATGTGAAATAGGGAGAAGAGTGGAAAAGAGGAAGTCAGAGCACGGGCAGGAGGGTCCCGTGGCGGCCGTGGGGCACAGGGGGTGCGGAGCGGGGATCCGGGGTGGCTCCCGGAGCTCTGGGCGTGCTGGGGGCTGCAGGGGGGCACCCCCTGAGCTGTGTCCCGCACACACAGGGGTGTTCCAGGGGATGATGAAGTCCGAGTGTCACTTCATTAAGGGCACCGAGCGGGTGAGGTTGGTGCAGAGGAGCATCTGACAGCGGGAGCAGCAACTGCACTCGCCAGCGATGTGGGGCTGTTTGTGGGGGACAGCCCGTGTGGGGAGAAACAGGCGCAGTGCTGGAACAGCCATCCAGCCAGACTGGGGTACAAACGGGCTCTGGCGGACAGGCTCTGCCGGCACCACCGCGACATCGTTGCCCCGTTGCTCGCGGCCCGCAGAGGTGCAGAACGTCGGGCAGAGCGAGTCCCCTCGGGCCCTGCCCTGGGGATGAGCCTGGAGCCCCTCAGCCCCCCTGGTTGCCATCCCCGGGGCCTCTTGTCCTTCCAGGTTCCCCTGAGGTGTCCCAGTCCATCCCAGTCTCTCCCAGTCTCTCCCAGTCTCTCCCAGTCTCTCCCAGTGCCCCCGCGCGTGTCCATCGCAGCCCTGCGTGGCGCTGACGCCCCTCAGCCAATCAGAGCGCGTCTCTCTGATGACTCATCAGTTGCCAGGCAGACCCGCAGCGCCGAGTGCCCCGTGCTGGACTCGGCCTCCCAGTGCCGCGCGCTCCATTCCCAGTCGCTCCCAGTGCCCTCCCAGTACCTCCCCAGTGCCCTCAATCCACTCCCCTCTCACGAGGGCAGCTCACTTCTCTCAGAACATCCCAACCCAAAGCTGTCTGTGCTTCTAGGCCGATCTCTTGTCCTGTTTTTCGGTGTTGGGCATTCCATCAAGAGCCACCCTTCTTTTTAACCTTGGCAAAGGGGCTGGGAGAGGGTTTGGGGGATCCTCGCAGGGCAGGGAGCAACTGGGATGGGGTTTGTGGAGTCCTGGAGGAGATGAGAGTGGGTTTGGCATGTGCTGGAAGGTTTAACGGCATTCTGGACAGATTGTGGACGAAAAAAAGAGGGGTTTAGGGGGTCCTGATGGCTCTCTGGGGGGTTTTTGAGAGGTCCTGACCCCTGTGGACCCCCCAGAGATGCCAGCGGACACTGCCCTCAGCAAGATTCTGACAGGGATCGGGGACTTCGTGTTGGGCTTCATCTTCCTGGCGCTGGGGCTCGGCTTTCACTTGCTCGAGGAGGTGACGGGGGGTCCCGGGGATCGCATCCCCCCTCCCCCAGAGAGTGTGTGCCCCCCCAGGCCCCCAGCCCGGTGTCACCCCCTTTGCTCTGCCCACCGAGCTCCTGAGCCGCCGGCGGCCGCAGCCCCTCCCCGTGGCCTCGGGCCCGGCCGGGACCCCCCGCTCCATCCCCGCGCTGATTTTGGGGGGTCGTGTGTCCCCCCCAGCCCCTCTGCCACTCTGCCCCCACCCGGCTGCTCCCAGTGTTCCCAGTAAGGCTTCCCAGTTAGGGCTGGTCCCGTTTATTGGGGGGCACTGGGGAGGGACTCTGGGGAACCCCACAGGGGGGCCGAGACTGGGGGGGCAAAACCGGCCCGGGGATGGATCGGGAATGGGGACCCCCGTGTGTCCCCCCCGTGTCACCCCACTCTGGGTGCTGGGAGCCCCCGGCTGCAGGCGGGGGGGTGGGGTGGGGAGGGGTGGGGGGACGATGTGAAAGGTGTCTGAGAGGGGGATGAGGGATAGGGGCACAGCGGGAAAGGGCTTCCCATGAGAGTCCTTCGTTTCCCCATCACTTGATCTCTTGAGCTGTTCCCTGGGGCTCTCGGGGGGGCAGAACCTCACTGGGGTGGTCCCCAAACCCCTGTCCCTCCCTGGGGGTCTCATGGGGGGTTCCTCCCCACCCAGCAGCTGGTGCTGAGGCGGCCGTGGGGCAGAGAGGGGTGGGAAAGGGGTGTCCAGGGGGGTCCCTTGAGCTCCCAACCTGCTGTGGGGTGCTGGGGGCTGCTGGAGGGGGGCACCCCCTGACCTGTCTCCCACACAGGTGTGTTCCGTTCCTGGGGAAAAGCCCACTGGCACTTCCTTGATGACAACAACTGGGTGAAGTTCATGGACAGGAACATCTACAACTGGGAGCAGTTTGGGCATAGGGGATACCCCAAAATTTGGAGGTGGGATGGAGTTGTTTTGAGGTGGAATTGAGCCGTTTGCAGTGGGATGGAGTCGCTGTGAGGCGCCTTCGATCCCTCTCGGCTTTTGGGGTGCAGAGCTGTGAGGGACTGAAATGCTCCGGGTTAGTGGCTCAAACCATTGGCCACCGGCAGCAGCAGCGGGGCCTTTGCTGGCCGTGGGCACAGGGAGCGCCCGGGGGCACAGGGGGGGAACACCCAGCCCGGAGGGGACGAGCCGGGCCTGGAGCCAGGGAAGGGCAGAGGCCGATGGGAAGCAGATCCGGCCAGGTGGGACAGGGCTTTGGAGCAGGGCAGCGCCCTCCCTTACACAACTGGCCCAGCTCTGGGAACCCGCCCGGGCCAGGCCCGGGACATGCACACAGAGGGCTGGAGGTTGCCATCCCTTCGCATGGGCCATGCCTGGCTCAGCTGCGCTGCCGGGAGGGGCAGGGCCATGTCTTAGAAGGGGCCATAAACCATCAGAGCCCCCAAAGTGCCCCGGGATCCACAGTGTGACATCGGACACTGCAAAACTCCCCCGGGGGAGGTACCTGGGTGTTCACCCAAACCTGAACCTGTATTAACCCACCGAACTTGGAGTTTCCGGGGCTTCCCCAGCCCCCACGGGATCCAGCCTGGGACCATCACTTACACCAAGGACAGCGACATTGGAACAACCAAAACCAAAAGTTTTGTTCCTGATCCAGGGTTGCTGACTGTGTATCCTTCTACTCTCATACTTTCTTGGCCCTTATACATTTCCTAAGTGTTACTTTTATGCTTTTAATATTACTGGAGGTGGTAACCAAAAGGGCTCCAAACCCCCTTCACACAGCAACCAAACTGTTCTGAAACCCTACAGAGATATATTTATAAACACAGATCTTTCACTGTTGTTTCACTCTAATCTGCCCCAGGGGAGCCATGAACCAGACCCTGGGTTACCCTCGCCTTCAGGGGCAGGGCGGAACAGGAGCCAGACACGGGGGAAGCTTCTGGAAGCTGCTCAAGGAAGCCACCCCTGGAGGCCCCCTATTTCCAAAGCCTGGCCATGCAAACCCAGGACACTGGATCCAAACATGGATCACTCAGACGGGGGGCACCAGGGCTCTGCCTGTCGTGGTTTGACGCAGCTGAGCGTCAAGCACACGAAATCTGTTATTTTTCATAAGGGGAAAATAAGAAAATATTGAGGAAAACTAGAGAGCTGCGAGGCAGAACAGGTTCAAACTTAAACAGTTGCTGTACAAAGAAAAGGTTTATTACCAACAGAATTAAAAGTAAAAAGAAATAACAAGAAATTCAAGCAAACCTCCCTCTCTTCCAGCACTTCCCTCCTTTTACCCAACTCGCAAAAGGAAGCAGAACATGGGATTTTAGTCAGTGTTGCAGTTCTTGAAGAGTCTCATTGTTATGCTTAAGGAAAAAAGGGTTTTCTTCTGCATCACGTGGTTCCCAAAGTGCCACCAACAGCAGACCCGCCC
Organism: Aphelocoma coerulescens; assembly: GCF_041296385.1. Classification (NCBI taxonomy): domain Eukaryota; kingdom Metazoa; phylum Chordata; class Aves; order Passeriformes; family Corvidae; genus Aphelocoma; species Aphelocoma coerulescens. The sequence goes on along the minus strand of NW_027184061.1, from coordinate 944,705 downwards.
GGAAAGAAACAATCTGCTGTGGTGTAAAACATCTCTGCCCTGAAAAATCTCAGAGTTCCTTCACACTGCCAGACATGGGCCATCACATGGGGTTATTAATCTTTTTAAGGGTGAGTTATTCTGGCCTGAGCACAAAGGCTTTCTGCACCACAAGTCTCTAAAACTCTCTCACTTCTTCTGGCACGGGCCCTCTTGTCAATTTTCATGGGCCACGTGTGAATTCTCCATCTCCCCCCATGTACTCCAAATGGATCAAAGAGACAAACAGTCTGTGATATTACAGTTTCTTACCACGGCCTGCAGGAAGTTTTTTAAGCTGCGCGCGAGAATCGCGGCACCGCCCTCTTTTCTCCCGTCGCCATTTCCAGCTCCGTCCCACAGGACTCACTTTCTCTTCTCTCTGGCTCCGAAGCCGCCACGTTGAAGAGTGTTCTTGTTCGGGCTCTACGGTGGAGAAAGCCTGGCTCCCTTTGTGCTGCTGGCTGCGTGGTGTCCTCTTCAGTTCAGCGCGGAGTGTGCTGGCTGCAGACAGGAGGCTCCGCCGGCTCCCGCTGGCTCCGCCGGCCCCGCGTGGAGAGGAGAGGGACCCGCCGGTGCCAGGGAGCCGCGCCGGATGGGTTTAGCTGTGTGGCACTCCATGGCTGGCTTTAGCTGCCTGCGGCTCTGGGACAGTTCCCCCCCAGCAGTGACACAGGGTCTGTGCTGCGGCGTTGGGAAAGGAGGGGGTGCAGGGGCCCTGACCCGGCGGGGCCCGGAGCCTCCAAGGCCCCCTTCCATCTTCCGGCAGGCAAGCTGGAACAAAAGGAATTCCCCCGTTTCTGTGTGGTCTAAAGATGTAAATTGTGAGAAGCATCATTAGTCTAAAAGACTGTCCATCAACTCAGGGTCAACCCACTACACCAGCCCTGCTGGAAGTGGGCAAGGGCACCAGAAACCCCAAGGCCCAGCCAGTGCTGCTTCTGGAGGTGCTGGGAGCGGCCACGGAGGCAGCGCCAAACTGAGGGATATGAAGGTCTCTTCCGGCCTGGATGAATCCGGGACTTGGGGATCACCCCAGGCCAGGTGCAGCACCCGGCACTTGGCCTTGTGAGGCCTCATAAGGTTCTCGTTGTGCCACTTCTCAGGCTTGCCCAGGTCCCTGTGCACGGCCAAATCCGGCCATGGTGCCCCTGCCACGCTCAGCTGCCCGTCCCCTGCAAACGTGCTGAGGGGGAGCTCGAGCCCCTGCCTGTGTCATCGGGGACGCCACTAAAGAGCCCCAGGGCCAAGGCAGAGCCCCGAGGGACACCCCTCGTCCCCGGCCTGCAGCTGCACATGGAGCCAATGCCCCCAAGTCCCTGGCTGTGGCCATCTGGCCAATGGCTCATGCCCTGAGTAGCCCACCCGCCAAAGCCAGGGCTCTGCAGTGTGGGGATTGGGCTGTTGAGTGGGACCGTGGCCAAAGCCTCACAGAGGCCAGGGGCTACAAGTGCCCAAGTCCAGGGCCTGCTCAGTGCAGGCTTGGCTGCTGAAGGGGCGCCGGGTACAGCCCTTTGTGACACAGGTGCGTGATGTCAGGGCCCTTGGCCATGCGGAACATGGGGGTGCCCAGAGACCCTTGTGACATCACAGAGCCCTGGCAGAGGGTATCTAAGGGGCACAGAACATTGGAGTGCCCAGTCCGGTGAGAGCCACTCTAGCAGAAGGAAGCAGCTCCCGCCATCCTTCTGTGCTACAGGACCTCAGAGATGGAAGAGGACAAGGCAAACCCCAACTCCTCCCAGCCAGCCACCCCTGTGCCCAGTGGGCTGCAAGACCAGACCCTCAGCTGGCACTTGGTGGGGGCAGAGAGTGCCTCAGTCAGGCCCCAGAGAGACACTGAAGAGGAGCAGGGGCCCTTTGTCATCAAGGAGGCGGAGAGGAAACCTGGCATGGATGAGGAGCCTTGCCAGGGGAGAGACACTCGGCCCCAAGAGCTTCGCCTGTGGGAAGAGGCGACAGGCCGTGAGTTGTCCCAGTGGGTACCAGCAGGGCCAGTGCAGGACGTGTCCCTGTGCGGAGTGTGGAGTCACCAAGGGCTGAACCCGTGGAAGATGGGTGTGAGCGTGCAGTGGGGAGATGGGGCACAGCAACTGCTCTACCAGTGGGAACAGAGAGTGAAAGTCCAGGAGCTGCCCCAAGGCGAAGAAGAGGGGAATGACCCAAAGCTGTCCCAGCAGGGCGAAGGAAGGGTGAGGGGCCAGGAGGCAGACAGGGCGTCACTCCTGGCAGAGAAAGGGAGCGAGGAGCGGACCTCAGCTGGAGACAATGAAGACTGCCAATACCACACCCAGCTTGAGCTGTCCCAAGAGTGCCAAGGTGCGGCAAAGCCAGAGCTGTCCCAAGGAGAGGTCAGCAGCTCCCAAGACCCCTCTGATGGGGATGACGGCATCGAGCCAGAGCCGTGCCACGCAGAGCTCAATGAGTGGGAAGAGTACATCTACCGAGAGGTTTCCATAGAGGAAGATGGCAGCGACAGAGACCTCACACAGAGCACCTGGCAATACACGTGCATCTTCAGCTTCGGGGTCCCGCCCTCACTGCCGAAGGCCGCCGCCTGGGACGGACTCGGCGTCCTCGAGCTGCGCGAAGAAGGCGGGCGCCGAAGCCTGGCAGCTCTTGCGGCAGACGGGCTCCCGGCGCCCGTCCCTCGGGAGGCCTGGGCCGAGCGCCGGGCACGGCAGCCGCTCTGTGCCTCGCTTTTTGCCCTGCGAGGCCGAGCCGCCACGGGACCCGCAGCTTGTCCTGTGCTGGCCTGGCAGGAGCCGGGGCCTGCCCCGCGCAGCCCCCGCGGCCCCTCGGCTGCCCAGCCGGCTGCCCCCAGCAAGCGGCCCGGCCGCCTCAGGCGGGCGCTGCGGGCGCTGCGGGCGCTGTTCCGCTGCCGCTGCCTGGCGCCGCGGACGCGGGAGTAGCGCCCGCCCGGCCCGGGGCGGCCTCGGCCTGGACGGGCCCCGCAGCCTGAGCTGCCCCGGCTGCTTTGGGCCGTGCCGGGGGCGTCTCCCCGGTGCCCAAAGTCACCGGCGTGGCCGGCCCCAAGCAGCGCCCGTGGAGCGCGCTCGGTGCCGGCGCGCTCGGCGGGGAAGCCCAGAGAGTCACCAAGAGACCCTGCCGGGCACCCGCTGCCACTGGCACCCTGGCAGAGCCAGCGTCGCCCCGAAACCGCGTCCCCGAGGGCCGCATCTGCACAGCTCCTGAACACTGCAGAGACAAGGACTCCACCACCGCCCTGGAAAACTTCTTCCAGTGCCTCACGCCTCTGCCAAGGAAAAACTGCTTCAGATATTGAATCTGAACCTCCCCTGGTGGCACCAAAGGCAACGGACATGGCTGCAGGACATTGACTCAACAAATGCAAGTTGACTTTAAGAAATAGTAATGCTTTAAAAAAAAAAAAACAAACAAAAATTAAGAAAAACTCCTCATACAGGAAAAAAGAATAGGAATAGGAATATTGTGATGACGAAGAAATAGCAGTAGTAAATAGGAGGAAGAAGAAAAAGGAACAGAATATTAATAAAAATAGTAAGTTGAATAAGAATAATAAGAGCATAGGAAGAAGAAGAAGAAGAGGAAGAAGAAATAGTAGTAAGCAATAAGAATATGAAAAAGAAAAGAATAAGCATAACAAGTGAATAAGATTAATTAGAATAAGAAGAATATGATAAAGAAGAAGAAATAGTAGTAGTAAATAAGAAGAAAAATTAAAATAGTAATAAGAAGAATAAGAGTAAGACAAAGAAGAAGAAGCAAGAGTAGTAGAACTAATTAAAAAGAAGGAAAAGAAGAAGACTTAGATGAAGAAGAGGAAATAGGAAATAGTAATAAGAAGAATATCAAATTAAAATACACATCCACACATCCTCTAAAATCCCATCCCTCCCATTCGTTGTTCAATAAAATGCATGTCCAATAAAATCCATTTGTTGCCCTCATATGGTCTCACTTGCACCTTCCCTGGGGCACAGGTGTCTCTCCCTCTTGGCATCCTAACCCATGGGCAGGGTCCCTTCCAGCCACAAGCATGCTGGGATTCTGTCAGGGACTCCCTTCCCTTCTTCCCTCTGCTTCCAGCTGGAGAATGTGCAGCAAAGCAGCCTTTGCTGTCTACTCTGGGAGCCCTCCCAGCTACTGGACCTTGTCCCCTGGCCCTGCACAGCTCCCTTGGGAGGCACGGCAGGACCAGCAGCCTGGGAGCCTCGGGAATGCCCCTCTGGGATCCATGGCACACACTGCAATCGGCTGGAATTCCAGTTCCCAGCGAGGAAAAGATGTTCCTGCCCTTGAAGGCAAAGCTCTGAAGGGGCTGAAACCCAAATGGAGCAAGATCTTACAGTGACATTTCACTGCCAGCCTCCACAACTTCATCCAGGGCTGCTTTAGCCCCTGGACTGGGGAAAAAAAAACATCAGGGGAGGGTCTATGGCTGGGAGCTGCCCTGGGCAAAGGGAAACACTGGGAGGGAAAAAGAGCAGGCAAAGGAAGGCAGGAGAGAAAGGAGGAGCCGGCAAAGAGCATCACTCCGTATCTCTGAGGGAAGGGGAAGCCTTTTGTTGTATGGAAACCAACAAAAACTCGGAGTATCTCTGCCAGGCCACTGAAGGCCTCTCCTGCCCCACTCTCCCCAAGCAAAGTGCCCCTCCTTGCCCATCCTCGCAGCACTGTCCTCATGCCCTTCTGCTCGTTGTGGATGGTGGGGCAGAGGGTTTGTTCCAGGGCATCCTGCAAGCACCAGGCAGGACAGTTCCACCAGGATGGGAACCCAGCTCAGGGCTGAGGGACTCAGAAAATCTAAACACCAACACAACACCAACAGGGCACATTTGTCATTTTTGCTACAAAAGGCAGCACTGAAAATGATGGGTAATGAGAGCCTCCTAATCACCCCAATCCCTTCTCCATTTTAAACTTCCTCTGAAATAACCAGAACAGCTCTTCAAATTCCTTCATCTTTGTCAGTCCCAGATCTTTTGAGAGCAGACTGGGGAAGAGAGCACAACATCAGCATGTTGGTAATCAGACATGGCTTGTTGTCCATTTCTCCTTACTCAATTACAGTGGTAGATATTGGGAATAACCAGCTGTCCTGAGGAATTTTTCCTGCAGCAAGTTATTTTCCTATCATGTCCATCTGTAATTTTATTACTTTATTACTTATTAAATGACTTACTACTTATTAAAGCACCAATATAAATACAGTACAGCAACTTGCAATTACTCCCCCTTATATTTATAAACCTCAAAGTCTTCCAGGGTTGAACAACAGGAAAAACCCTGTGTCACCCTTTTGCAGACGAACATATTTAGGGTTTGGACACATCCTCGGCAGGACTAAGTAGGAAAACAGCTGAAGCTCCAGCAGATCCTTAAAAAACTTTTGCCTGCTGGGTATCGGGAATAAAACTGTGTTATTTCAGTGTCTTGATTTTTTATGAATCTAGTTATTATCTATTAATTACTTTTCTCTTTTTGACTTTTCAAAAGCTGATGTTGCACAAAAAAGTGAGCTCTGGAGACCTGAAGCAAGCTGGGCACTTAGGGCTGAACTGCTGCATCTGCTTCACAGAGAATTTTTATTTGACCCCAGGAATGCTGGTTGCTCAGTCAGACTAAACAGCTTTGATTCATTTCAGTGTGGGAGGATTGGGGTGTGCAGCTCCAGGCCAGGCTGGCAGGGTTGAACAGGAATTCCCAAACAGCCTTGGAGTCCTGGCCCCCTCAGCATTCCCTGCTCCACCCGGCCCCAGCCTGCCGGGAATCAGGCTCAGCAGCAAAAGCACAAATTCTGAATATCTCAGGAGTGCTTTACAAGACACAATGATCACAGGCTGCGATCCCAAAGCCCCATCTCAGGTTCTCATCTGGGCTAAATGCTGTATTTTGGGTTAGGAACAGGCTGCCTGACCCGGCCCCAGCTCTCTTTGATAGTTATCAGCACCCGGCTGCTCTCGGGCTCCGCGGGAGCGCAGAGCCGCAGATAAACCCTGCACCGAGCTGTTCGCCCAGAGACAAAACTTATTTTCTTCTGCACACCGAAGTTCCTTTCATGCCACCTGGCTTAGATGAGCTGCTCAGGTTTGGCCTGCTTGGATTTGAACAGCTGCTCCCCCAAGATGAAGGGACAAGGCCAGGAACAGTTAATAACTTTCTTCACTGGAAACACTGTTGAATCATTCCTTTCCCTCCCCACAGACTGTGTAAAGCCTCCTCAGTGTTTGAGTCTAACCAACCTTTCAACTGGAAATAGCAGCCCTCGGTGGGATTTTCCTGTCCTGGCACCAGTTTCTCTCACAAGTGTCCACCTGGCTTCTAGTCAGAGGTAAAAATGGCATTTCTTAAAGCCAAATTTTGAGATAGGGGAAGATCTGGGTGGAAAACTCAAAACAACCTAAATTAGTGTAGGCTTATACCTACAGAGGAGACCAGGGCCATCTCTTTTCCCTAATTCACATTATTTCCTATCCTGCCTTTGACTTTAACACTCATTCTCTGTACCACAAGAACTGTTCTCTGTTGGCTTTTATAGCTGCAACTGTTCTGGCTGTCTTTGCAGCTCTCCAAAGCCTTCAGTCTCAGACAGGACACCTGATTTCTGAAATTCCACCCCTGGACTCATACACACTCCTGCCCCAGCACCCCAGCCCTTCTCCACAGAGCTGCTTCCCACGGGTCGCCCCAGCCTGTGCTGCTGCCTGGGGTTGTTCTCCCCAGGTGCAGGATGTGCCTTTGCCTCTGTGGGATTTCCAAAGGTTCCTCTCTGCCCATCTCTCCCACCTGTCCAGGTCCCTCTGAAGCTGCACAGCCCTCAGGGGATCAGCCGCTCCTCCAAACGTTTTATCACCAGTGAACTCCCTGAGGAGGCATCAACCCCACGGGCTCTGCCTGTCCTGCTCCAGCTCCCTGCTCCCACCTCCCATCACCTCTCTCGTGTTTATCACCATTCCAGTTGCTCTGTCTTTTCTTATGGAGCAAGAAAATAAGAAAAAATCCAGGTGGATTAACACCAAATTATGCTGGCATTTTACAGAGAGCATGAAAGACAACGACACAGACAATTTTCTAAAGCAAAAGCACTGTTGCAGTCACACCACCACCTATCAAGGAAAAATCTGTTCCCTACAGTAAGGAATCAATTTTAATACAAAGTCCCATCAGCTCAAGGTGGTACCAATTAATCAAAACAATTCACTTGCAGATTCTTTACAGTCACTGTTTTATAAAGGGTAATTCTTTTCTTACTTGCTATTCCAGTGTTGGCACAAAGGAGGTTTAAGCTGACTTTCATCCAATCTTAAAAAACAAATCATAGCTGTAGTTTAAAATAGTTGGGATTGTTTATTCCTCTTGGTTCTAGGTGCCAATTCAAATACTGAAAAAATGATCAAAACCCAGCACTACTGCCAAAATGAACAGCTCAGAAATGCCAAAGTCACGATGCACAGTACAGAGCAATACTAAAATCTCTGGGGTTTAACACAGTATGAGGAGCACACAATTAGCAAAGTCCAAGTAAGTCCTGGATTCACATGCCCACACACACCCCAGGTGTGCACCTTTATAAAATTAAATACTCACTCACTGTGAACAGTCCTGGGTGTTCTTACGAAGATGGTGAGTTGCTAATTGAATTTGAAGCACAACAGATGCTTAGTGCTCCAACCAAACACTGCTTTTCCTATATCTATTAAGTGTATGTATTTGTGTGGATATGTACACACACTCTTCAGCTACCAAAGTAACTAAAAAAGATCAGCCAAAGGCTTTCTGCTTCCCCAAACTGAAGAACTCAAGCCATGAGCTAAAAACCTCAGCAGTTCCAGAGAGGAAACACTGCAGTGATGCCACAGTAAACACCAGTTCTGATTAAAACACCTGAATTTATAATGAATGCTTTTTTAAAAGTTGAAAAATATTTTTGGGCATGGCTTCTGCACAAAAATCCTCTTCCACAAGAATCTGCCAACTACTACAGAGCTCCTCAGGGTTTAAAGTGTTACTCCAGGTTGTGCCTGGGCCAGCAGGGCAGGGCTCGGAGCTCTGCAGTAAATTCCTGCCATCAGGCAGCCGGGAGATAAGGGCTGGGAAAAGAAAAAAGAACACAAACACAACAAACCCCAGAGCCCCACTGGCCACATCTCCTGAGAGTCAGAGACCTTGTAAAATGTCACCTTTGTCTTCCCTGATGCCAAACTCCTGACAGGAGGTTCAGAACAAGGCACAGGGGTGTGGAAAGAAGAATTTAACAAACCTCAACCACTAAACTTGTCTCGCACTTTGTTTTTCGAGCATTTTGCAGTTCTGCTCTCAGAAAGCCATGAAAGTTTCATGAAACTTCCATGGAGTTTAAATCAAAGATTTAAGCTGTAATTTTTAGCCCTCTCCCTGAACACTGACTGGTACCTGCACTTATGTGCACACACTAAAATAGATCATTTCTGTCAAACTCTGCTCCACAACACCAGGAACGGGAACAAAGCACGTCCACGTGCATTTGGCAATGACAGAATGCACAGACCCACCTGGGGATTCCGCTGGCAGCCCTTACACTCTGCAAAAACCCTTCTGCCCTTTTCAGGCTTCAGTATTAAACACTGAGCAAAAGAAACTGTTGCAGATACTGCAAAGGCCATCTCCTGCAATTTCTGTTTGGCAGAAGTTTGTGCAGGTCCTTCATCCTGGTGCAGGGGAGGCTGCTGCTGAGTAATCTTCCTCCTGAAGCCCTCGAGTGACAGGAATTCCATTTCGGATCACAGCTATTCACAGCCACCAAATCAGCTGCCACAGACCTGGCAAGGTATTAGGGCAGGACACAGCCAAGTTTTACACAAAAGGCATTAAAATCTCACAACAGAAGAAGCCCCAGATGGACAAGGAGACAGGTTTGCTTTATGGCATTTGCAAAGAAAATTCAGATTTAAGCACTGTAAAGTCAGCTTTAAAATCACAAGGCTTCAACAGATGCTCATTTAATGAAATAACAGCAAACGGAACCCCTTTCGCATCTTCAAGTGTCTGTTTGATCATAACACAGGTTCATCCTCACCATCATCCCCCCACATGACCACAGACATACTGCAGCTCCCTGGAAATGGCATCGAATCTCTTCCTCCACAATTCCCGTTAATTTCCCACAGCACAGCCCCGGCTGGGCACGAGGAAGCTGTGGCTGCTGCTTTGTTTCCTGAACTTCAAGTGAACCCAGCTCTGCCCACAGCTACAGGTGCTGTTGATCACTCAATTACAGAATCATGCACTGGGCTGGGGGGACCTTAAAGCCCATCCAGTGCCACCCCTGCCCTGGGCAGGGACACCTCCCACTACCCCAGGCTGCTCCCAGCCCCACCCAGCCTGGCCGTGGACACTGCCAGGGATCCGGGGGCAGCCCCAGCTTCTCTGGACAAAGCGTAAGGAAAGTGCTTGTGCTCCTCCACAGATCTGAGTCAGCCACAGTGGCAATAAAACCCTGGGCTTAAGGATGTACTTAAAAACATCAGAGATGGTCCCTGTGCTTTTATAGGTAAAAGAGATCAAATGTTACATGAAAACAGTCAGGACTTCAATGCGCTCAGAAAGGCCCTTCATGAATATCAGGCAAGAGGACAGAAATTAGAAAACACCTTCAGCCAAGTAAAACTGGCTTCATTTACTGAAACTACAGTAACCACCTGCTTTTGTTGCCTCTGTGCTCTTACAATACTGTCCAGAATTACCATGTTCAGAGAAAGTGACCACAGAGGGGGGGAAAGGATTATTTACATCAGCTCTACAGCCCTCCTTTTACTTCGATGCTCTATTTAAATATTCTGGCTGTTTCAAGGGCTTGGTAAAACTGGCTTTTGTAGACTGAACACAGAAAACAAACAGCAGAAAAATGCAGCATTTCCCCCCTCAGCCAGAACACAGCGAGAGCGCAGTGGTTAAGCAAAGGCAGAGTAAGCTGATTACCAAGTACACAGCTGCTCCTACCTGGCAGAAAGCAAAGGGAAAAAAACCCATATGAGTCATCAAATGTATGGGAACCTAGAATGCCGAGAATATTTCTCTGCCTGTTTTGGAACGTTTTACCCCTCTGGACAGTACTGGCTTTGACCTTTGTCCATGGGAAAATTTGCCTAGCCTCTGGGAAGAATTTGAATCTGCAATGGTGTGAATTAGGTGACAGAATACTGCGTGATATTAGCACAGGGTGAAAAATTTAGTTTTTAGGTCTATTTCCATAGTAAATAGATAGAAGTAGAAAACCACAAAATGCAGAATAAGTTGTAGTTAAAAGCTTCTTTCTCCTTCTTCACTAACTCCATATTTTGCAGCAATAGTGGTTTGGGATGATTGGATACAGAATTCCGCAGTTCCTGTCTACGTGACTCAGGAACTTAGAAACTTAGGACATGGGTAAAAAAGTGAAAATATCTTGTGTTTTAAGCTTTCATGGGGTAATTTACCTGTAAAAAGGCTGTGAAATCTTGATAAGTTGTTTTCTTGCTGCATTGTCTGCTCTGTGCTATGTCTAAGCCATGCCAGGGGCTTGTACTCCTTAGATAACAATTAATAAACACGTACCAGGAGGCTGAGAAGCATGAAGTCACATTCGCCTTGTTTTTTCTCCTAGAAAAAATCTGAACGTCTCCCTCATCAGGGAAGAACACAATTAATGATGAGGACAGTGTTAGAGCACCAGCAGGGGCACAACAGAGCCAGCCTGGGCACAGGGAGGGAATTTATTACCAACCAAATCCCAGCAGCACAAGGAGAAGGCAAAGAAATCTCTCCAACACCTTCCCCCCACCCAGCGCGGATCACCCGGAACGGGGGTCACCAGGGCTCTGCCCCACGGGGGTCACTGGGGATCATCCAATGCCGACCCTCCCACAGGGGATGGAGCTGGAGCAGCGCACGAAGCTCTTCCCGCACTCGGGGCACTCGCAGGGCTTCCCTTAGCGGTGCCTCCCTTGGTGTTGGGTCAAGTTTGAGCTGCTGGAGAAGCTCTTCCCACACTGGGGACACTCGTAGGGCCTCTCCCCAGTGTGGATGTGCTGGTGCCTGATGAGGGTGAAGTTGCGTTTGAAGCCCTTCCCGCAGTCAGGGCAGCGGAAGGGCCTCTCATCCGTGTGAACGCGCTGATGTTTGAGGAGATCGGAGCTGGTCTGAAACCTCTTCCCACACTCAGAACACTCGTAGGGCCTCTCCCCGGTGTGGATGCGCCGGTGGGTGACGAGGGCGGAGTTTTGCTTGAAGCCCTTCCCGCAGTCGGGGCAGCGGAAGGGCCTCTCATCCGTGTGAATGCGCTGATGTCTGAGGAGATCGGAGCTGGTCTGAAACCTCTTCCCACACTCCCCACACTCATAGGGCCGTTCCCCAGAGTGGATCATCTGGTGTACCCTCAGATGGGAGTTGTAGCTGAAGCCCTTCCCACATTCCAAGCAGTTCTGTGGCTTCTCCCCGCCCTGAGGCTTCTCCCCCACCTCCAAGCTACCCCGCGATCTCAGGCTACCTTCCCGGCACAGGGGGGCTCTTTCCTCCTTGGATCTCTCTGGGCTGCGTTTGCAGCCCCTCCTCGTGCGGTATCTCCGGGGCTTTTCCTCCTCCTCCATCCGGCCACACCTTGGGAATGACAAATCCTGGTTTGGGGGGAAAAAACAAGGGGTGAGCGCCATGGGCTGGGGGCTCCTCCTGCCCTGGTCCATCGCCGGGCATCTTGTGTCTGTAAAAACCGCCAAAACACCAAGATTCAGACCAAAAGTCCCACAAACATCAAGACATAGACACAAAACACCCAAAACATCAAGATTCAGACAAAACCCCCTCAAAAATATAAACACATTCAGCCCCCACAAAAAAACCAAAGCACCAACATGGAAACCAAGAAACCTCAGAAACACCAAGATTCACCCACGGGAACATCGTGGATCCCCCTCCCTGATCACCTGCTGGATGGGGGAGGCAACGCTCCTGGGGCTGGGGGGAGGCTGCAGATACAGCGAGTGCTGGAACCTTGCGGTGCCTCCTCTTCCTGCTCCTCCTCCTCCTGTGTCCCTACTCTTCCTCACACTCGTCTTCCTCACACTACTCCTTCTCCTGCAGAATCCCACCTGCTACTCCCACGTCCATCGTTTCACCATTCTGGTCTCCAGCCCTGCTCCTCCAGCCTTTCTCCTGCTCCCCCCAGGCCCAGCACCCAGCCCTGGCTCGCTCTGCCCCCCAGAGCTCTCGGATCGCACAGCACGAGCAGCGATGCAGCTGCGGCAGCTCGGGCTGGGGCAGCGCTGGGCTCTCGGCCGCTCCTGCCCGCACTCGGCCCCCGCCGCAGCCACTTCTGCCAGCACAGCACGGCCCGGCCCGGCCTTGGCGCTCCCCCCCTCCCACCTCCCCAAATTCCCCTGGCGGGGGGCGCCAAGGCCGGGCCACACGTGGGCTCCAGCTGGGGAGCGCCGGGCGCTGCGGCTCTGCCTGGCAACTGCTGAGTCACCAGCGCCGCGCCTTCTGATTGGCTGAGCGCTGCCTGAGGGCCGCGCCTGCACCAAGGGGGGACACCCTGCTCCAGGGGGGATGTCCCGAAAACCGGGCACCCCCAGCGAACCAACAACACCAACGCCTCCTTACAAACACATGCTCTGAATCTGCTCGGACACAGCCACACGCACTTGCACACAAGCAAGTGACAGCACAAACCAGCAGCTCCACAAAATGGCACTGACTGACACACACTGCTGCTCAGCCAAGCTCCTGCTCAATTCCTCAACTTCCAGAACAACAACAAAGCCGGAACAGAACCATGGACATCGTTTCCTAATCAAAAGGGGACAATGTTGAGGTAGTTTGCACATTCTCCCAGAGCTAATTAAGGACATGGACACCCAGCAGGGTAAAAAGGGAAGTCGAGAAGGGGTCTCAGCAACAGGGGACGGATGGTGTTGGTGTGCTGGGAAGGGATTGGTTGAAGGGAGTGTGCAGGAATATGGTTAAGGCAAACAGCAGCAGAGGAATCTATGTGATAAGAAAGGAAAAGGAAGATGAAAAAGAGGAAGAGAAAAAAGTGAGGACTGGGATGCTCTTCAGCACCATCTTATCCTCAACATCTGCCAGCTGATCCAGATCTTCCGTATCCCTGGTTTCCAGAACTGGGAAACAAAGAAGCTCAGGATAAGGGTGTTTCTCTGTGGTGGGGAGCAGCAGGACAGGGCTGGCCCGGGGCTGTGGGGCAGCCGGGGCTCAGCGCCGGGCACTGCCTGACCCCAACACCCCCCGGGCAGGGCCGGCAGTGGCCCCCGGCCCCCAGGAGGCTGCGGGATGTGGAAGGATCAGGATTTACTTTCATTGATCTTGTTTGGGTCACTGGAGAAATGAATGATTTTGCAGAAAGCTCAGCAGCTGTCAGAGGATGAGCACCCACGGGCACTGAGGGGGCTGCAGGAGAGGCACAAGAAGCCCCTGCAGCACTTGGTCAGAAAGGCTCAGCAGGGCAATGCAAGAAGGGATGAGCAAAAGGCCAAGGTGAAGGCAAAGGCCATGGCAGAGTTTCTACAGCCCCCCAGGGATGAACCGCAGGGCCCAAGGGGGCCCCAGCACCCAGGGGACGGCGGCGGCCACAAGCACCTGGCACAGGCATTGCCCTCCTCGGCACGGCAGAGCCCACCCAAACAGCCCCTGGCAAGGAATCAGGGGTCCATCTGCAGGCCAGAAGGACACTGCAAGCACAGACAGCAGCACCCTCAGCACCAGCAAGTCCACCCCACATGGACATGGATTGTCAGGGCTGGCAGAGCTCCCAGCAGACCAGGGACCCACCGCACCAGAGCCCTTGAGAACATTCAGGGCGCGTCTGGATCGAGACGAGGCCGCTCCTGATGGACACAGGGGCCTCTCGATCCACTCCGAATCTGACACCTAAGGGGGGAAATTGTCAAGAAGTTCCTTGATTATTCAGGGAATAAGTGGGAAAGATTGGCAGGTGTGTTTTATTCAACCACTATGAGTAGATATGGGGGATGGGTTTGAAACGCATCAATTTCTGTTTGTTCCTAATTGTGATTATAATTTACTGGGAAGGCATTTGGTGGCTGAAGTGGGAATGCAAATTCATATTGTCAAAGGAGATACAGAGGCTAATGCTGCTGGACCTTGGTGTCAAATGTCTGCAAAGGCCTCTGCTGAAGGGAACCCAGAAGTGTGGGCAGCCCCACGGAAATAGGGAAAATCAGATATGGAGCCTCTCCAAATTCCTCTGAAGCATCCAGGACAAGTAGTGTCTAAAAGCAATACCCTGTTCCAAGGGAGGCAAGGAAGGGGTTACAGCCTCTTACTGAGTCCCTGCTAAAGGCAGCGCTTCTGGAGCCAGGCATCTCTCCCTACAACTCTCCTCTCCTGCCAGGCAAGAAACCCCATCATGGACACCAGAAGGAAAGCACAATTTTCAAGGCTTCAAAAGCAGATTAACTGAGCCTCCTGCCCTGGCCCTCCCACACAGGGAAAAACCATTTGAATTGCATGTGGACGTTAATCAGGGACATGCCAAAGGAATTCCTGGGCTCAAATGTTCAACCCAGTGGCCAGAGAGTGGCCTCATTGTCTGCAGAATTGTGCAGCCCCGGCTTTATTGGGAACTGAGGCCTGAAAACTGACAGCAGCAGAATCTCTCATTGTTCAAGCCTGGCATCAAGGTAAAGCTTTGTTAACCAAAGGAGCCTCTAAATGGATGAGCAGCGCTGGGTTCTTACAGAATGAAACTTGTTGGATGGAACAGGAGGATTCAGAGTTGAGGACAGGGCAAGGGTTGAACCCAGCCTCCTGTTTGAACGGCCCTGGACACGGGGCTGGCAAGAAACCCATGGCTGCAGCCAAGTGACAGAGCTCCAGAGCCGGCCTAGGAGAGATTGACCAGACATTCCCTGGCCTGAGGGAGAAAAGGTGTTTAGGGATGGGGCTTCAAGGGCAGCAGAAGGGAAAAGAGTGACAAGACACGCTGCTCTTAAGGAAAGGGAAGGAGACAAAGCGCAGCTCAGCGCCCGCATGCTCAGCTCAAAGGGCCGAGCTGGGGGTGCCTGGAAGAGCCTGGCACTGAAATGCCCTGAGCAGGAAGGCTTCAATATCTTCTGCTAACAGCATGGCAGCTCACAGCGGGGCAGAAGCATTTCCGACTGCTTCAGCAATCCCTGCATCAGTTCTTAAGGCATGTTTGGAACAAACAATTCCAAGATATGGATTGTGGAAGCAATAGACTCAGACAGGGGAACTCATTTTACAGGAAAGATCCTTCAGGCCATTCTGGCTGCTTTAGGAACACAGTGGGACCTCCAAACGCCCTGGCACCCCCAGAGTTCGGGTCGGGTGGAAAGAATGAATGGGGAAATAAAGAAACACCTTCTGAAGCTGCTGAGAGAAACCAAGATGCCACGGGTACGGCTGCTGCCATTGGCTTTGGCAAGAAGAAGAGCCAGACCCAGGGCAGATATTCAATTATCTCCCCTGGAACTGATGTTTCAATTCCTCACCCTGGGAATTCTCGACTTAGTGGGGGTGGAGATAAGGGATGTCTGTTTCAAGCAGTCTGTGGCCAGAATCCTGTCTCTTGTGAAATCTCTTCCACAGGAAGCTCGGCTGGCACAGACCCTGCCTTGGGACTTTGCTGCCCACAGCATCCAACCAGGACATCGGGTCCTGCCTGAGGAGTGCAAAGAAGCACCACTGGTGGCCAAGGGCGTGGCCCATTCCAAGTGTCCCCGAGCACAGAAACAGCCGCCAGCACAGCTGAACACGGGGGGACCCCTCAGCCTCGCCTCAAGCTCTCAGAAGCCCCGCGGATTTGCACTCCCCGGCTGCAGGAGGAGCAGGCCAGGCCGCCACTGCCCCTGCACAGAAGGGGCCGCAGCAGCAGCCAGGGCTCCACAGCGGGGCAAGCCCCGGGGGCTGCCCACAGATCCTCTGCTGAAATTGTCTGGCTGGGCACCTCCTCTGGCATCTCCGGGCACTGGGGGCCAATCCTCGCTGGCACCGGGCGAGCTTCAGAGCTTTCTGTGCCTGCACTCGCCACAGCTGCTGCGGGAGACAGCGGGAGAATTCCACTCTGGCTCTCAGTTACACTCACACTCTGGGCTGGGCGGGATTCGATTGCTGGAAAATAGACCAAGTTCAGAATTGTTTTAAAATTTTATTTCTCTACTCAGGCTTGGTTTGCCTCTGTCTTGGCGAAAGGAATTTTAAAGTGTTTCTTAAGGGATGTTACACCACTCAACAGAGATGAGCTTAACATCTCAACAGACTGGGAATAGCCCAAAAGATACCCAAAAAGATAACGCCCATCAACAAAACATCAACGCCCATCAGCAAACATCAAGGAACAGCTACCCCAGACACTGCCCCCAGCACAGCTGGAGACCCCTGCTCTGGAAAAGGCTGAGAAGGAAATCAAGGAGTGTGGACCTAATGAACATCAGAGGCCAAGCAGTCCGGGGCCAACAGGAAACCAAATACTAAGAACTACCCAACTTGGAACCAATGAACATTAAACCTACGGATTTCGATGGGTTTAGACTGCATCAAGTTGAGGAAAAATTGAGTAAAACTCGTGTGCCATGGGATGATTTTCTCTGCACACCCGGGCTATGTGTGCATGAAATGATTTCTGTTGCACATCCTGGCCAGAATAAAGTAATGCCTTGATCCCCTAACACTAAAAAGGTAGTTGGAGAGTTTTTGGTCATCCTGCAGTTTCTGTGACAAGATTACACCATTAGAATGTTTTTTCTTAATAGTCCTACTTTGATATTGTCAGTTGGGTTTGGGCTAAAGGTGTGAGAGTCAATTTTTAGTCCGAGGAGAAGTAGCAAAAATCTTTATTGCTTTGAGGCATTTTTGTGTATGTGTGTGCATGGCTGTTAGTGATGGCAGAATTTTGGAATGGGTTTTTCGATGTTCACCTGTAGGCTGCATTTTGCAAAACTGGAAGAGCATTAAAACTGACCCTTTTCCTCATAAACAGTTAAAAAATATTTTTAAAAAAAGGGGGAAAAAAAGCCGCTTTTGGGGGCCACTTGTGAGTCACCTGATGGCTGCCCTGGAAGAGAAGCTCCCTTCCAGACAGCCAGCAGAGGAGCTTTAGAAATGCAAATTATCTCTGCTGGGGGAAGTGTGCACAATGTCCCAGGCTCTCCTTGCCTGCCAGAGGAATTGGGCTGATTCCCTCTGCCCCTCACCCCAAGCTCTGCCTCCCTGCACAGACGGAATTTGCATCGCTAAAGGCAGAGCCCACACTGAGCATCTCGGACTCTGCAACAGAAATCCCTGAAGCTGCAAAAGAAAACAGCAAACGGAGAATGTTGGGAGAACTTCACTCAAAAAAGCGGGGGGGAATCATCCCTCTCCCCACTCCAACATCTGCTGGCACTGTCTGGGTTATACAGGGTGGGTTTGAGCACTGGGCTGATTTTGCTGCCACAAGGTCAGCGAAATCACTTGGGAATCCAAGGATGTGATGATTTAATCCGAGAAAAGCGGTCAGTGGATGCATCCCTGGCATTTTTGGGAGCACCCAAAAATGGGGACAAGATGAACGGCCACCAGAACAAATCCTACAACACCATGGAGCAGCCCCTGGGAACCCAAACAAATTCATACCAGGTGCCAGAGAACCCACAGATCATTTCCATGCATCATTAGAGTACAAGCTGTCCTCCAAATCATAACCAAGCCCACAGCTCCAGCTCCTGACCTTCTCACCCACCAATCCACTCCCATGAGCAACGCCACATTTCACCCTGGGATGGCATCAGATCCTCTTTCAGCAGAAGGACCAGGAGGTTGTGGAAAATTAAAGGACTCAAAGTGCTCTTGACAAAGTGATGGCCAAGGAAAAGTCGTGAAACAGAGAACAAAGGAAACAAAGACTTAACAGAGCCATGAATATCGGATGTTCTACAAAGTGGGGGTGCACATTAAGGGGCACATGCAGCAGGCGGATCGGGAAGTCTGTACCTTCCAAGGACCTCAGCCACGGGGGAAAGGGACACGGAGATGCGGCCAAGGAAATCGGCATAAAAAGGAGGCTGCGTCCTCCAACACTTGGACAGAGCCCACGGGAAATGCCCCGTGGCCTCTCCCTTGCTCCAGGAATAAAGTTCCTTTTACAGGACTCCTCCGGCTCCTCTGGGGACACAAACCTCTGGCCACGGGAACTTTCCCGCACACTCCCGCCGACGGGGCAGCCACCTCTGTCCTACCCACAGCAGCCGGGACGAGCCAGCGCTGCTCCGGCACCGGCTCCTGCCGAGGCATCAGCGGCAAGGAGAGCGCGGGCAGCCGCTCCCGCAGCGCCCTCACGCCAGGGCGAACACGGCGCCCACACGGCACAACGAACCCGCCCCAGCCCCCTGCCGCCCCCTCCGCCCGCAGCCAGCGCCGAGCCCCGCCAGAACCGAGCGCGGCTCCCACCTGCGCTGGGGCCGCCTCCGAGCTCCGCCGCCGCCTCACCGGGCTCCGGCCGCCGCCGCCGCTCCCGGGCCCGCACAGACGCTCCGCCAATGGCGCCTCTGCTGCGCCACGGCCGCCCTGCCGGCGGCTCCGGGCCCGGGCTGCTCCCCGCTCCGACCAATCAGCGCGCCAGAACCACGACTGACGGCAGCACCGCCCAATCGCAGCGAGGGGCGGGCTCTGCACACGGCCCAGCCTCGCCCCGCGCTCCCAGCGCCCCCCGGGCTGCGTGAGGGGAAAGCCGCAGCTGAGGAACAGCCCTGGAACGGGCCCGGCCCGAGCCGCCATTCAGCTGAGAAGGGAAACAAAGCTCTCCGCTGCTCCCGGCCCGACTTGCCCAGCCCTGCGTGTTGGCTGCCTCCGGCTCCTTGGGAAGCCCTGCAGCCTCCCGACTCCCGCCCCTAATTCGGAGCATCAGTGCATGGCTTTGATTTCGTTGTTCAAGCTTGGCTATGGGCTGTCCTGGTCTGCTGCATTTTCTGGGTTCCTCTTGGATGCTTTGAGCAACAGGCTGTGCCCCGGGAGGATCCTTTGTGCTCCTTTGTGACAGAGGAGAACCTTCCAGGCGGTTCTTGCGGGAGCTGCTGCTGTGATGTCACGGGAACGCTGCCGCGTCCTCGCCGTGTTCCCGTTGCTGTGGGCACGGAGCCCTCAGTGTCCAGAGCGGCTCTGGGCGCCCGCTGGTTGCCGGAGGATCCTCCTGCCCGAGGCATTCTCAGCAGCCAGCCCAGCCCCTGCCGGGTGTCCTTCTGGGCTTGCAGGGGTACAGTCTGCCACGTGTGCAGCACGGCCAAAATGATCCAGCAAGCGGTTGCTGCAGTTTGCACTCTGTACTCTGTGGCTTATTCGGGGTATTTTTTAGCCCACTTGGCACGTAAGTCGAGGTTTTCCCTGGCTGCAGCGTCGGTGCCTTCGGGCTTGCTGTGTGCTTTCTGTTCTCCCACTGGAACTGAGCTGCCTTTGTAACCAAATTGCCATTAAGACACCGTTGGTTTAGGAGAGCTCCTGCCAGCAGCTGCAGCTGAAAAAGGGGGTGTCTGCAGCCAGCGGGGCGTGCACAGCATTTGCAATGGAGCCGGGGGGGTTCTGTTCCCTCAAGCGCAGAGTCTGTGCCAGCGGAGCCTGGAACTCCCTGCGTTGGCTGCTGCAGCCAAGAGCTGACACAGCCCAGGATTCTGTGCTGTTCTCTTGCTTGCTGTGCGAAGGGACTGTGGCTCCTGGAGGGATGTTGTGGAAGCAAAATGCTCTCTCGGGGTGTCCTTGCTCCGTGGGAGTTCCCACCACGGGCAGGTTTTTCCTAACAGCATCTGGTTCGTGTTGCCTGTCCCGTTGCAGGGCACCTCACGCGTGGATCCCGAGCAGCTCCTCCTTCGGTGAGTGGGAAAGGAACCTTTGGTGGTGGGAATTGTGCAGAGAGTTGTGAGCTTGGCGTGTGGCAGTCGAGCGCCAGCCTGGGAGGCTGAAGGAAAGTTCCTGCCAGTGTCTTTGCAGCAGCAGCAGCAGCAGCAAAGGGATCCCTGGCACTTTTCTCCTTCTCTGCTGAAGAGCTTTTGAAGAGCTGCAGGTCTGGTTTTGCAGGCAGAAGATTGCTTGCTGGCTTTAGCCACGGTGGAATATGGAATGCCCAGCAATAAGTGGCAATGTCGACTTTAGCCCATTCCTAGTTTGAACAGCTCTGAATCCCATTTCTGCTTAGTGCAGCTGGATGTGTAGCTGAGGATAAATAAGGCGATAACTGAGAGAGAACTTCCTGTCCCTCACGCTACCATCTGTCCACAGGGCACAAAAGCAGCATCAGCTCCTCCTCTGGCTCCCTGTGCTTCCAAAGAGGAGGCCAAAGAGGAGGAAGACAGCAGTGAACTTCCCGCTGTTCTGGGGGATGATGGTGAACTTCCCTCTGTCCCGGGAGACCACAGTGAACCTCCCTCTGTCCTGGGAGATGAGGGCAAACATCCCACGGTTTGGGAATACAACAGTGAAGCTCCTGTGGTGTGGGGCGAGGATGGTGGACATCACCCGGTGTGGGACGAGGACAGCGAGGCTCCACTGCCATGGGACAAGGATGACGGATATCTCCCAGCGTGGGATGAGAACAGAGGACATCGTGGGACTTGGGAAGAGGACGGTGCAATTCTCCCGGCATGGGAAGAGGACGGCAAAAGTGCCGTGGCTTGGAAAGAAGACCAGGAACCTGCTGAATTTTGGGAAGAGGATGGGGAACCTCCCTCTGCTTGGGAAGAGGACACTGAACCTCCCTCTGCTGCGGGATCCTGGGCTGAACCTTCTGACAGCAGCACAGCCCTGCAGCCAGAGGGCAGAGAGGAGTGGTGCCTGATGCAGCTGAGTACGTCTGCTGTGCTGCTGTGTGCCAGAGCAGGGTGCTGCGTGTGTGTCTCAGCATCAGCTGCACCCAGGCTTGCTGTGCAGCTGAATGTCACAGAGTCATTTATTGTCCTTGCCCAGCTGAGAGCAAGGGGCTCCCGGCCCAGGGAGTGGGGCTGCATTTTGGCCCTGCTGCAAGGCGGGGTCTCCATCTGGGAGGGAGCGTCTTCCATGTGGTTTCTTTCAGGGAGCACCGTGAGCGTGGGGGAGCCTGCCGAGAAATACCTGGAACTGGAGCAGGTTGGCCAAGGGTAAGTGCACGGCAGTTACTTCTGCACAAGCAGGGGCCAGGTATTTGCTGGTGCAGGATCAAGTGAGAAGCCAGGCAAGCTGCAAACAGCTTCAGACACTGGGCCACGATCCTGCTGTCTCTCAGTCCTGATCAGAATTGGTAACTGTGGTCAGAAGGCACCGTCAGAGGCCCCTGAGGCCGGCAGTGTCCTGCCTGCAGCAAGGAGCAGGACCTGGAAGATCTTCTGTCCCTGGAATTTGATTGCCTGAAAGAGCAGCTCACTATCTGGTGCCTGTCAGAAAACAGTTCCCAAGAAGATTCCTTTCAAATAGTTTGCTTCCTAAAATATCCACCGGTCAGGATTATCAACATAACGGTTTAGAAACAGAAACCAGAGATAAACTAATAAGTGCCTTTTTCAGCACAGGTAGTAAGCCCCGTACATTCAGTAACAGACACAGAGCTGCTGCACTCGAGGGGAAAATGCATCAGCTGCCTGATGGCAGGGCCCTTGTGGATCCTGCAGCTCATAGGCAGGAAATGGAAAAGGATGAAATACATTCTTTTCCAGTTCTTTAGATACCCGCTCCCACCCTAGGTTTTGGACTAAAGTAATTCAGTGTGGACATTTGGGATTTGCTCCAGCCCTTTTCCTTCGTGTTGGGCCTCAGTTTTCTCTCGCACACCTTGTGTGGCACAGGGCTGGTGGCTGCTGCGCTGCTGTTTGAAGGGTCGATGCACCCAGGTGTTTTGTAAACGCTGCAGGCAGCAGAGATCTCCTGTCTGGGCTGGCTTTCACTCCCAGGGCCTAAAGCGCTGCTTCTTTCTTCTCTGCTGTTCTGTCTCCAGGGCTTTCGGAACCGTTTATAAAGGACTCGACAGGGCCACTGGAGGAGAGGTCAGTGTCACCACGCCCAGCGCGTCGGGCAGCTCTCGAGGGCTTTCCCCTCTGCTGGGAGCTGTGGCTGCAGCTTTGGGGGGCCAGCAGAGCTTTCCTGCACAGGCTGTTCCACTGAGGGCACAGCAGTGTCAGCCTGCAGAGCACGGCTGGGACAGACTTGAGCCTTCTGAAGTGCCCAAAGGAATGCAAGGAGGGCAGCGGTGTCTGTCAGAGCAGGACACGCTGGCTTGGTCTTCATATCTGAAAACATCAGTGCATCAGCTGGTGGAGGCTGAGGCCTAATTTATCTTCATCCCAGCCTCAGACAGGAACACTGTTTAGCAGTTTTTCCATCCTGTATTTCATCTTCAAAGGATACCTCAAGACCTACTTAAGGAGTTATCCTTCTTGGGATCAGTTTGGGGTTTTAGTCCTACTGCAGCTGTTCCCAGAGAGAGGGAGAGGAATGAGAAGATGGATGTGCAGAGCAAAGCTCTCTCCTAAACGCTGCAGCTGTGTTTGGGTCTGGTGTCAGTGACAGCCCGTGACAGGGATCATCTGAGCAATGTTTGTGCGTGTTTGCTCTGTTGTGCAATCCCAAACAGAGCAGTTGCGTTTGAAATCATGACCAAATCCCCCAGGATTGCTAAAGGGTTCCTGGCTGTTTTGCTCTGTTTTCACAGAAGCAGAATTACTTCCTGCTTGCAAAATGTGTTTGAATGATAATGAGAGTGGTGGTAAACTAAGGCGGTTTGAGAAGACAGCAGGTGCAGAGAATGCTGTGAGAGCTTTGAGGCTGAGAGCTGAGGGCCCATTTCTGCAGAGCTTCCAAGGCCAAATGTCTCTGGCCCTGTGTCCTGTAAGCGGCCCCGCAGCGAGCAGAGAAATGGGCTGTGGGAATGTCACTTGCTGAGCCCGGGTGTCCCATCCCAAGGCAGTTTGGCACAGCCCGGCTCCGTCGCTCCACAAAGACTCGCTCCGTGTTTGCTGCGGCCTCCTGCCCCAGACTCCTGCAGTTCAAGGGCTGCAATGTCCTTTCAGGTGGCCATAAAGAAAATGAGTCTCAGAGGGCAGAACAGGGAACGAGCTGTGAATGAGATCCTGGTCCTGAAGGACAAGAAGAACCCCAACATTGTCAGCTTTTTGGACAGGTGAGTGCTTCAGCTCTTATCCCGTGCACGGGCCCTGCGTTAATCTTTCCTGGCATCCGCAGTCTGTAGCCTGTTTTGAAAAAGCCTCACCCGGCCGTAGCTTCCCAAAACAACAGCCTGTCAGTTCACTCCCTCCATGTGCTTTTGTTGCTTTGGTTTGGTTTTTCCTTCAAGTTGACCCAATTTTCTGGGTCTTATGACAAGTGCTGATAAACCCTGTCAGAAATTATTTCCCTTGGCTTCTCCTTCCCAACTCTTTTCCATTGCTGCTGATGCCAGGAAGACCAGGTTCTTGTTTCCAGAAATGCCTCATGTGCCCCTTTTGCAATGGCCTTGCCTGTTTCTGAAGGGACCTTCTGCAAGGTTTTCCAAACACTTGACCACTTTTGTCCTAAGTGCTGCACGGCCTCCTGCCCTGGATAACTCTGGAAGTTGTGTTGCTTTGTTCTGGAGGGAACGGTGGAAGTGCTGAGTTCAGATGCTGAACCAGCTGGGGGCAAGTGTTGTGGTTCCACATTGATCTGGGCTGCTGCTAAACTGCATTTTTCATCTGCTTGCCATCTAAGGCCTCTCCTTTCCCACAGGCGTCTCCTTCTCCTTTAGACTGTGCAGATCCCAAGGACAGTGCAGCCTGGCAGGAATGTCTCTGCATCGGATTCTGTCCTCATTTACAAGTGATCTGGAAACAAAACTCCACTCAAGGCTTTTCCATCAGGGAATTGAGCAGTGCACGTTCATCTCCATGCCATTGTTTGCCTCTTCCAGCTTCCTTGTTGATGAAGATCTCTGGCTGGTGATGGAATACATGGATGGAGGAACTTTGCAGGACGTTGTCAGACAGACACGCATGGCTGAAGGAGAGATGGCAGCTGTCAGTCGGGAGGTGAGGGATCCTGCTTGTGCTTCCCATGGCTTGGACACAATGCTCCTTCCAAGCAGGGCCTGAGAACAGGAGTGGCTCCATGCTCAGAGCTTTGTTTCTGTGTTGTTTTTATGAGCTGCAGAAGAAAGAGCCTCTGAAGTGAACGGCCTGCCAGTGTCACTGCACTTCCACTCTGCTCTTGTCCTCTTTCCTGCTGTTGTGGGACTCTCTGTCTTTTTTGATTTGATTTGCTGTTCTCGGCTTTGCCTTGAACCATTTGCCCGGAGCTTGTCTGCACTGCACTCCTGGCCTGGCACAGCAAAGCTGCTGCTGGCAGAATTCTAAACTGTCCTTTCTTGTGGGATTGTGTATTCGGCCATGGATTTCCACCCTCGTGTTTCTTGCTCTCTCTCAGTGTCTGCAGGGCCTGGATTTCCTCCACTCAAACTGGGTGATCCACAGAGATCTGAAGAGCTCCAACATCCTTCTGGCAACGGACGGCTCTGTCAAGCTGGGTGGGTGTTCCTGGTCAGGCACGGCGCTCCCGGGCTGCGGGTGTGGGGCTGCTTCCCAGTGACGGCCAGAGCCCCACAAGTGCTGCTGGTGGCGGTGCCCGGCCCCTGCTGCCAGCTGAGAGCGGCTGCCCCATGCAGAGAGCTCAGGAGAGGAGCAGGGTGTCAGCAGTGGCTTTGCTCTGGGTGTGGCCCTTGCAGAGGGGCGGGAGTTGGAATCTGAAGCTTCAAGGGAATCACTAAAAGCCACTGCCTGAAAGCTGAGGGTTCCTTTAAGCCCTGAGGACTTTTCCAGCTGGATGCAGCACTGCATTCTCAGACTGAGAGTGGGCAATCTTTGTGCTTGGTTTCCTCATTCCAGCTGCTTTTGACAGTGTTTGTTTCTGTCCTCAGCTGATTTTGGCCTCTGCGCTCAGCTCAGCCCTGAGCAGGAGCAGTGCAGCTCCATGGTGGGCACTGCTCACTGGATGGCCCCAGAGGTTGTGACCAGTTCTCCTTATGGCCCCAAGGTGGACATCTGGTCCTTGGGCATTGTGACCATCGAGATGGTGGAAGGAGAACCTCCTTACTTCGAGCACACGGCGGCCATGGTAAGAGGCAAATTTCCCAGAGTTTGCAGAGGCCTGTGAGCACAGAGGGACCCCGCCCTGGGAGGAGCAGCCAGAGGGCTCTGCCCATCGGGAAGGGAATTCCCAGAGGATTCGAGCCTGAGCACAGACGAATATTCTGCAGTCTCCAGAATTTGCTTTGGGTTTTAAGTTGTTGCAGCTCTTCTGTCTGTGAGGATGACCTGAAAACATGAAGCCAGAGCATCAGCTCTAATCTTATCTTGCAGAAAACCCCAGACCAACCCCAAAACCCACACCCAACCCAACAAGTTTTCTGAAGGAGTTTCTGAAAGAGGTTCTGCGAGATGAACTCCCCCTGACTCTTCTCACTGGGAAACTTGTCTAAAACATGAAGATGATTGTTTAACATCCCCATAGTCTAACATATTTCTTTCCTAGCCCAAGCTACTTTCTCCATGTCACCAAGGCTGAGCTTTCAGCAACCCAAACCTCGGGTTCCTTGCCTGGCAGTTTCTAGGATGGAACATCTTGAATGCATTTACTTGAGTGTCAGTGGCACTGCAGGGATGTATTTGATGTAAGAATCCTTGGAAATAACACAGGCAGACCACAGTGACTCTTGCAAATGGCCTGTAAAGCTGGTATCCGTATTTGGAGAAGCAAAATGGGTTATTTCTGATGGAGGTTCCAACTAACAAAGTCAGCCAATGACATTGGCTCTCAAGGCAACATCATCTGGATGTTGGAATGGCTGTGGCTGCAGCAGTGTTTGGCTTTTTTGGTTGGCATAGAAAAATGAGCTCTGAGCAGCATCTCTGCCAGGGAGGAAAGTGTCCCTGGAGACTGGGGCTGAGAAACCGGGGTCGCTGTGAGCACTCATGGGTGTGAAGGAAGCTGGCAGAGCTTTTTCAGAAGTGTTTGCTTTCCGCGCAGGCTCGCTGTCTGATCCGGCAGAACGGGACCCCGCAGCTGCAGGAGCCCAGGCGCCTGTCGGCTCTGCTGCGGGACTTCCTGGAGTGCAGCCTGGAGCTGGACGAGGAGCGGCGCTGGTCTGCCCAGGAGCTGCTGCAGGTGGATGCGAAGCGGCTGCAGGGGAAAGAGCAGCGCGAGGGAGGGGTTTTCTCGTGGGGCCCCCTCCAATAGTGTCCAGTCTCGCTGCTTTTCACATGCAAAGCCAGCAGAATCCTTGCCTGGTTTGGCTTGGCAGGGTCCTTTGCAGGTCATCTGGACCAGGTGCACCGCAAGGAGCAGGGACATCTTCAAGCAGATCAGGCGGCTCCGAGCCCTGCCTGACCTGAGCCTGGATGTTTCCAGGGAGGAGGCACCTCCCACATCTCTGGGCACCCTCTGCCAGTGTTTCCCCACTCTTCTGATAAAAAAATTCTGCCTCAGATCTAATCTGAGCCTGCTTCCCTCTCCTGAGTTTCAAACCATTCCTCTTTGTCTTGGTGCAACAGAGCCTGTGAGGAGCTTGACTTGGGAAAGTAACAGTTGATTTCTTTCTTTTTCATCCTTTGGGCAGCACCCATTTTTATCATCAGCCAAGCCTCTCTCCAGCCTGAGCCCTCTGATCGCTGCAGCAAAGCAATTGAAGGAGCAGCGGAGGATGTGAAGCACCTGAGGACAGCTTTTCGTTATAGTAGTTAGGACAAGTGGTTAGTTACGGTAGTTAGCACTGCTAGTTAGTTATGGTGGTTAGGACAGCCTGGTAGTTATGGCAGTTTTTTGAATAAAAGCTCTGTTAAACCTCAAGTCCCTTGACGTGTCCCTTCCTTGTCCCCCTGTGACTCAGCTGCCCGGAGCAATGCGAGGGGAGAGCGGGCCCAGCCTTGCCCAGAGCTGAGCCCCAGCAGAGCCCCGGCAGAGCCCAGAGCAGCCTCAGCATCGGCAGAGTCAGCCTGGAAGGAGGCACCTGGAGCCTTCTCGACTGCAGCCGACTCTTGTTTACAAACCGCGTGGGGTGGGAAATGCCACTGGTTCTGCAAGAGGGCAGAGGGGGCCCGGGGAAGGCCCAAGTGCTCCAGGCGAGGCAAAAACCCGCCCAGTGCTGGAGAAAAACCACACCTTTTTCCCCTCCCACGTCGGCCAAAATATTGAATCCTAAACCAAGTCAAACGGGGCAGGGGAGGAGCCCAGGCCCTTCCGTCCCTGCAAACCAAAGCGTCCCTTGCACGGCTCTGAGCCCCGGTGGCCCCGCGGGCGTTGGTTTCTGTCGGGCTCGCTGTCGCCAGCCCAGGGCCAGCCCGGGACTGAAGCCGACTAGCAAAAGCTCGTATACAATTAATCACCTTACAGTACCACAAAATTCAAACAATCCTGTTATTCTGAATCATTTTCTCTCACTGCAGTCTTCAGGCGAGACACAACTGCCCTGGGCAAAAGTCTGGGTGCGGAATTTACTCACTAACCAGTGGGAAGGCTGCATGAGCTTATCGTTTGGAGTCGTGGGTATGCTTGCGTTTCCACAGATACTGGGGTACGGTGGCTACCTGCAAAATGTGTTCGCCCTGACCTACGGCACCAGAGGCAGAACAGGCAACCTCCAAATGATGACCAGAACGCCAACCATCCAAATGGCCACCAGAATGTAGATCATCAGCCTAATGACTCTTCTGATGATGACCAGGATGTCAACCATCAGGCAGATGGTCCTTCTACAAGCAGAGACTGGGATGGTCCTTCCACAAGCAGAGACTGAACTTTAAATTTCTTGTTATGGAGTCAGATCGTTAAAGCCTTAAGGACATATTTAGAATTAATAACTGATGTAAATTTCTATTTAGGATTAATAGTAGAGTTGTTCTCTTGTCAAACAAAAAGGGGGAATTGTAGATACAAAAATGCTGCTAGCAAGGATTTTCTTGCTATTTTCTAAGTCCGTGAGAGACTTTTCTCTCTCACAGAAGAGGTGGCAGGGAATGCAAACAACCAAACTACCTGCAACCTTGAAAAGTCTTGTTTATGGTACAGTAGAAAAATATTTTGACAATGGATGTTTTAGGATTTTAGCCAATCCCCAAGGGGAGGCTGATCCTTTGTCCAATTAGACTCTGAAGAAAAAAGTCTATAAAAGAGTTTGTAAAATAATTAAATAAATCAATCTTGCTGCACAATTCCTGCCTGCTGGACCTTCTCTCCTCCTCTTCCCTATGGCTGCGGGACACGGTGATACACCCTAGGGCCTAGGCCTGTGGTAATAGCTTTCTGTTCAAGTTACAAAGCATTTTAAACCTTTCTTTGCAGAGTATCTTAATACATATCAACCAATAAGCACCATACACAATACTTTTACATTTGGCTATAGCCAAATAGCTACTACCATTACCATATTATAGTCATTATTATCCAATCACAAGAGTAAGTAAGTTACAATTAAAGCTTACAATGGAAAGTTCTCAGACCTTTCTTCCACCTGCCACATCGACATTTGTTTGCCGGTGATAGCTCTCTCTTTTTGGTAAAAACATGTTTTCTATTTACTTATGCTCTTCTTGAGACTTATTTACTTGGTGAAAAACACGTCTTTGTTTGTTGTCACATACCTTTGTTCTAATCATAAAAATCTCCTTCCAGCTCATCTCCAACCTTTGCCTTCTCAGTTATTCAATGATCACTGGTTCAGCAAAACACCTTTTCTCTACATCAAAACTTGCTTTCATTTCTATCTCACCCTCAGTTTCTACATTCAGAGATCTTTCTGCCAAGCCTACATATCTGTGAAACTTTCTTACCAAACTTTCATCCTCTCCAACACGGGAACTGAATGCCACGGACAGTGATTGCTGGGAGTTGGAGATTCCAAACGCTCCAAGGGGCCGGAGGGAACCGTGCTGCGGCCTCGGGGCCTCCCTGGGGCACCACGGGGACCCCCCGAGCAGAGCGACTCTTCCCCCCCCCAAAATCCGCAGCTTTGGGTCAGCTGAGGAAAAGAGCTGGAAAAAGGGGCTGGAAAGGGGCTGGAGCCCGAGGGGACCCCTCAGCCATGGCCCGGAGCAGCCGCAGGAAAATGCCCCGGAAACCAAGGAAATCGATGGAAGTAATGAGGAATTTTGGAACTCTTCCCGCTGCTGTTTCCAGAAGGTCCCAGCCGGGTCCTGCCGGGAGGAGCCGGGGACGGGGAGGGGCCTCAGGGCTTAATTGGGGAGAAAAGTTGAATTGGGGCAAGGAAACTTTAATGGTGGGGAGAAAATGTGAACGGAGGGGATTTGAATGGGAGGGGATGGTTTGAATTGGGCAGAGAAAATGAAGTGGGGAAGGAGCCCCCCAGCCCTCGGCTGTGCCCCGAAGGTGCTGCCAGCGGTTCCCCTGCTCCCACCCCCTGGGCTGGGGGCGCGGAGCTGCCGCTGCTCCCCGGGAATGCCACGGGATAAAAACTCCACTCAAGCTTTTATGTTCCCAGTCATTCCCAATAAGATCCCAGTTGCCCCCAAGATGGTCCCAGTTGTTCCCAGTCATGCCCTGTAGGGTTCCTTTCACTCTCAGTCCCTCCCAGTAGAGTAAGGTAGGGCCCCAGTCACTTCCAGTATGAACCCAGCCACTCCCAGTCAGTCCCTGTGATGCCTTTTGCCCCCATCATGGTCCCAGTTGCTCTAAGCATGATCCCAGTATGAGTCCAGTCACCCCCAGGATGATTCCAGGTAACTTCCCAGTATGAGTCAGGTTTGATTCCTGTCACCCCCAGTATGATTCCAGTCACTCCCAGATACTCCCAGAACTATGCCACTCACTCCAATATGACCCTGTCACTCCCAGTATGATCCCAGTATGACCCCAGTATGGGCCAGCTGCTCCCAGGATGATCCCAGTTGCCCCCTGCATTTTTCCAACTGCACCCTTTCACCACCACTGTGGTTCCAGTCACTCCCAGAATGATTCCAGTCATTCTCAGTATGGTGCAAATCACTCCCAGTATATCCCAGCAGCACCCATTGGGCCTCAGCATGTTCCCAGTAGCCCTCAGTGCGGTCCCAATATATCCCAGTATAATCCCTGGTGCTCCAAATCTGCTCCTGCCCAGTCCCGGTCCTGGTCCCAGTGTATCCTGGTGTCCCATTCTGTCCCAGTTCATCCCAGCCTGTCCCAGTCCATTCCGGTCCCTTCCCGGCAGCCGCTGCCGTTTCCCAGATCCTTCTTTCCCCCCCCCCCATCAAAGCTGCCCCCCGGCCCCCCAAGATGCTGACGGGGATCGGGGGCTTCGTGTTGGGCTTTGTCTTCCTGACGCTGGGGCTCGGCTTCTACCTGCACAAGCCGGTGACGGGAGGGGCCCGGGGGTCGTGTCCCCCCTCCCCCGGAGCTCTGTGCTCCCCCGGGGCCCCCCAGCCCGGTGTCACCCCCTTTGCTCTGCCCACAGAGCTCCTGAGCCGCCGGTGGCCGCAGCCCCTCCCCGTGGCCTCGGGCCCGACCGGGACCCCCCGCTCCGTCCCCGCGCTGATTTTGGGGGGTCGTGTGTCCCCCCCAGCCTCGCTGTCACTCTGCCCCTGCCCGGCTGCTCCCAGTGTTCCCAGTAAAGCTTCCCAGTTTGGGCTGGTCCCGTTTATTGAGGGGCACTGGGGAGAGACTTGGAGGAAACTGAGGGGGAGCCGAGAGTGGAGGGGGCAGAACCGACCCTGGGATGGATCGGGAATGGGGACCCCCCTGTGTCCCCACCGTGTCACCCCGCTCTGGGGGGCCCTTGGGAAGCACCTGAACGCCAACACAGCCCCCAGAGAACAGCAAAACGTGCAGGGACGCCCCTAAATCCCACAGCCTCCAACGACCCCCAAATCCCACAGAAAAAGTCCCCCCAAAAGAGCCCCGAAGAAAGGCGCCAATCAGAGACAGCGCATGACAAGCTTCAGCCAATCAGAGCGCGCGGCGCTGGTGACTCACCAGTTGCCAGGCAGACCCGCAGCGCTCAGCGCTCCCCACCCGGACCCCACCTGCGCCCCCCCCTCGCCCCCAGCGCCCCCCGCCAGGGGAATTTGAGGAGGGGGCGCGTGGGGGGAGCCCAGGCCGGGCCCAGAGCCCAGCGCTGCCCCAGCCCGACCTGTCCCGGCTCCGTCCCGGCTCCTCCCGCGGGATGCGGCCGCGCTGGGAAAACGGGGCGGCCAAGGGTGGGCGCTGGGCCTGGGGGGAGCAGGAGAAGGGATGGAGGAGGAGGAGGAGGGGTGAGGAAGGAGCGGGAGAAGGGCCTGGAGAGAAGAGGAGAAGGAGGCGGGATTAGGAAGGAGAAGGAGGGGGAGGAAGAGGAAGGTGAGAGGAAGAGGAGGAGCAGGAAGAGGAAAAGCAGCAGGCGAAGCGCGGGGTCGGTGCCCGCTCTGTCCGCCGCGGCCCCGGGAGCATCCCGCAGGTGAGCGGGGAGGGGGAGCTCGCCCCAAATGTCTTGGGGGTCCCCGAGAGGTGTTTTCTTTGGGGGATGTTTGGAGCTCGCAGCTTCTGGAATGGAGCCCCAAATCTCCTTGTGGGTCCCTTGGTGGGTTTCATTTGGGGGGGTGCGATGTTTGGATCCTGCGGGACCCCAAAGCTGAGCCGCAAATGGCCCTTCAGGGGATATTTTGGGGACTCCGTCCCGGTGCAGGGGTGGGAGGAGGACATCGTTCTTGGAGCCCCCCTGGGCGAGCCCCGGGGTGGGGTGAGGGGAGAGGGGCGATCCCGGAGCTGGGGGACCCCCGGAGCCTGGAGAGGGGGTGAGCCTGGATAAGGATGGACCCCTGGGAACACTGGAAGCCCGGAGCAGAGAATGAGGGGAGAAGGGACCCCTGGGAACCCCAAAACCCCCCGGATCATCCCTGAGTGGGGCTGTGGAGAGCGGGAACCCCAGGAGCCACGGGACCACGATGAGGCCAGGGAATGGAGACCCTCAGAACCCCAAGTGGAGAGATCAGAGAGGGAGAAGTGCTGGGAGGGTTTTTTGGGCTGAATCGTGGTGGTTTGCGGTTTTTATAGACACAAAAGCCCCAGAGAATTCCATAGATGGACCTGGGCAGGAGGAACCCCCAGCCCAAGGCACTCGTCCCTTGTTTCTCCTCCCAATCCAGGATTTGTCATTCCCAAGGCGTAGCTGGATGGAGGAGGAGGAAAAGCCCCGGAGATGCCACACAAGGAGGGGCTGCAAACGCAGCCCAGAGAGATCCAAGGAGGAAAGAGCCCCCTGTGCTGGGAAGGCTGCCAGAGATCCAGGGGGAGCTCAGAGCTGGGGGAGAAGCCTCAGGGTGGGGAGAAGCCCCACAAGTGCTTGGAATGTGGGAAGGGCTTCAGCTACAACTCCCATCTGAGGGTACACCAGAGGATCCACACTGGGGAGAGGCCCTATGAGTGTGGGGAATGTGGGAAGAGCTTTAGCCGGAGCTCCCAACTGATGGAACACCAGAGGATCCACACTGGGGAAAAGCCCTATGAGTGTGGGAAATGTGGGAAGAGCTTTGGCCGGAGCTCCAGCCTGTGGGGACACCAGCGCATCCACACCAGGGAGAGGCCCTACGAGTGTTCTGAGTGTGGGAAGAGGTTTCCAAGCAGCTCCGATCTCCTCAAGCATCAGAGGAATCACACGGATGAGAGGCCCTTCCGCTGCCCCGACTGCAGGAGGGGCTTCAAGCAAAAGTCCAACCTCGTTACCCACCGGCGCATCCACACCGGGGAGAGGCCCTACGAGTGTCCCCAGTGTGGGAAGGGCTTCAGCTACAACTCCTGCCTCATCCGGCACCAGAGGATCCACACTGGGGAACGGCCCTATGAGTGTTCTGAGTGTGGGAAGAGGTTTCAGACCAGCTCCGATCTCCTCAGACATTAGCGGATTCACACGGATGAGAGGCCCTTCCACTGTCCCGACTGTGGGAAGGGCTTCAATCAAAACTCCCACCTCATCAGGCACCATCGCATCCACACCGGGGAGCGGCCCTACGAGTGTCCCCAGTGTGGGAAGAGCTTCTCACAGAGCTCAAACTTGACCCAACACCAACGGAGGCACCGCTAAGGGAAGCCCTGCGAGTGCCCCGAGTGTGGGAAGAGCTTCGTGTGCTGCTCCAGCTCCATCCCCTGTGGGAGGATCGGCGTTGGATGATCCCCAGTGACCCCCGTGGGGCAGAGCCCTGGTGACCCCCGTTCCGGGTGATCCGCGCTGGGTGGGGGGAAGGTGTTGGAGAGATTTCTTTGCCTTCTCCTTGTGCTGCTGGGATTTGGTTGGGAATAAATTCCCTCCCTGTGCCCAGGCTGGGTCTGTTGGATCTGGAAGCTTCCTCCATGTCTGGCAGAGCCAATCCCTGGCAGCTCCAAAGATGGAGGTGCCGGATGCAGAGATGCCCCCACAGCCCCTGGGAAGGAGGGAGGGGTGGGGGAGGGTGTTTTTAAGGGTCTTCTTTTCCTTCTCATTCTCCTGCTGTTATTTTTTCAGTGTCATCAATTTAATGAATATCTCTAATTAGAGCCTGTTGTACCCGTGCCAGTGTTTGCTGAGGGATCTCTCCCAGTCCTTATCCCCACCCAGGAACCCTCAGTTCCATTTTCTCTCCCCTGTGGAGCTGCGGGGGGCAGGGACAGAGTGGCTTTGGTGGGTGCCTGGCACCGGGCCAGCGTCACCCCAGGCCATGGGCACGCCTGAGATCCCGCGTCCCTGGGGACACATTTCTGGGCACAACTGAGCTCCCACCTGCCCCGCACCCCGAGGTTCCCCCTCCAAAAAACCCCACCGCGGGGCTGCAGCGTCCCTAAAGCCCCTCAGCCAATCAAAATCGTGGCCAGCGCTGGCCTTGGGGCGAGTGGCGGCAACTGGGGCCGTACTGGTGGCACTGGTGGTGCTGGGAGCCCCCCCGGCTGCGGGCACGGAGCTCTCGGGTGAGTGGGGGGATGGGACACGATGGGAAAGAGGGGGAGAAGGGGAAAAAGGGGTGATGGGACCCCTAAAATGAGTGAGAGGTGGAGGGGACCCTCAAAGGAAGAGCAGGAGGGGGCTGAAGAGTGGGGGAAAAACGGATGGGAGGGGGTGGGAAAGTGGGGAAAAGTGGAGGATGGGACCCAAAAACTGAGCGGGAGTGGGCTGGGGATTGGGGGATTGTGGGGGAAAAGGGTGGAAAGGGTGAAAAGGGGGGAATGGGACTCCAAAACTCCTCTGGGGAGCGGCTAGAAATGGTGGGAGAGGGGATGTGAAAAAGGAAGAAGGATGGAAAAGAGGAAGTCAGAGCACGGGCAGGAGGGTCCCATGGCGGCCGTGGGGCACAGGGGGTGTGGAGCGGGGATCCGGGGTGGCTCCCGGAGCTCTGGGCGTGCTGGGGGCTGCAGGGGGGCACCCCCTGAGCTGTGTCCCACACACACAGGGGTGTTCCAGGGGATGATGAAGTCCGAGTGTCACTTCATTAAGGGCACCGAGCGGGTGAGGTTGGTGCAGAGGAGCATCTGACAGCGGGAGCAGCAACTGCACTCGCCAGCGATGTGGGGCTGTTTGTGGGGGACAGCCCGTGTGGGGAGAAACAGGCGCAGTGCTGGAACAGCCATCCAGCCAGACTGGGGTACAAACGGGCTCTGGCGGACAGGCTCTGCCGGCACCACCGCGACATCGTTGCCCCGTTGCTCGCGGCCCGCAGAGGTGCAGAACGTCGGGCAGAGCGAGTCCCCTCGGGCCCTGCCCTGGGGATGAGCCTGGAGCCCCTCAGCCCCCCTGGTGCCCATCCCCGGGGCCTCTTGTCCTTCCAGCTTCCCCTGAGGTGTCCCAGTCCCTCCCAGTCCCTCCCAGTCCCTCCCAGTCCATCCCAGTCTCTCCCAGTGCCCCCGCGCGTGTCCATCCTAGCCCTGCGTGGCGCTGACGCCCCTCAGCCAATCAGAGCGCGTCTCTCTGATGACTCATCAGTTGCCAGGCAGACCCGCAGCGCCGAGTGCCCCGTGCTGGACTCGGCCTCCCAGTGCCGCGCGCTCCATTCCCAGTCGCTCCCAGTGCCCTCCCAGTGCCTCCCCAGTGCCCTCAATCCACTCCCCTCTCACGAGGGCAGCTCACTTCTCTCAGAACACCCCAACCCGAAGCTGTCTGTGCTTCTAGGCCGATCTCTTGTCCTGTTTTTCGGTGTTGGGCATTCCATCAAGAGCCACCCTTCTTTTTAACCTTGGCGAATGGGCTGGGAGAGGGTTTGGGGGATCCTCGCAAGGCAGGGAGCAACTGGGATGGGGCTTGTGGAGTCCTGGAGGAGATGAGAGTGGGTTTGGCATGTGCTGGAAGGTTTAACGGCGTTCTGGACAGATTGTGGACGAAAAAAAGAGGGGTTTAGGGGGTCCTGATGGCTCTCTGGGGGGGTTTTAGAGAGGTCCTGACCCCTGTGGACCCCCCAGAGATGCCAGCGGACACTGCCTGAAGCAAGATTCTGATGGGGATTGGGGACTTCGTGTTGGGCTTCATCTTCCTGGTGCTGGGGCTTGGCTTTCACTTGCTCGAGGAGGTGACGGGGGGTCCCGGGGATCGCATCCCCCCTCCCCCAGAGCGTGTGTGCCCCCCCGGGCCCCCCAGCCCGGTGTCACCCCCTTTGCTCTGCCCACAGAGCTCCTGAGCCGCCGGCGGCCGCAGCCCCTCCCTGTGGCCTCGGGCCCAGCCGGGACCCCCCGCTCCATCCCCGCGCTGATTTTGGGGCGGGTCCTGTGTCCCCCCCAGCCCCGCTGTCACTCTGCCCCTGCCCGGCTGCTCCCAGTGTTCCCAGTAAGGCTTCCCAGTTAGGGCTGATCCCGTTTATTGGGGGGCAGTGGGGAGGGACTCTGGGGAACCCCGCGGGGGGGCCAAGATTGGGGGGGCAAAACCGGCCCTGGGATTGATCGGGAATGGCAACCCCCGTGTTTCTCCCCCGTGTCACCTCACTCTGGGTGCTGGGAGCCCCCGGCTGCGGGTGAGGAGCTCTTGGGTGAGTGGGGAGGGGCGCGGGGACGGTGGGAAAGGTGTCTGAGAGGGGGATAAGGGCTGGGGGGACAGCGGGAAAGGGCTTCCCATGAGAGTCCCTTCGTGTCCCCATCACTTGATCTCTTGAGCTGTTCCCTGGGGCTCTCGGGGGGGCAGAACCTCACTGGGGTGGTCCCCAAACCCCTGTCCCTCCCTGGGGGTCTCATGGGGGGTTCCTCCCCACCCAGCAGCTGGTGCTGAGGCGGCCGTGGGGCAGAGAGGGGTGGGAAAGGGGTGTCCAGGGGGGTCCCTTGAGCTCCCAACCTGCTGTGGGGTGCTGGGCGCTGCTGGAAGGGGGCACCCCCTGACCTGTCTCCCACACAGGTGTGTTCCATTCCTGGGGAAAAGCCCACTGGCACTTCCTTGATGACAACAACTGGGTGAAGTTCATGGACAGGAACATCTACAACTGGGAGCAGTTTGGGCACAGGGGATACCCCAAAATTTGGAGGTGGGATGGAGTTGTTTTGAGGTGGAATTGGCACAACAGAGCCAGCCTGGGCACAGGGAGGGAATTTATTCCCAACCAAATCCCAGCAGCACAAGGAGAAGGCAAAGAAATCTCTCCAACACCTTCCCCCCACCCAGCGGGGATCACCCAGAATGGGGGTCACCAGGGCTCTGCCCCACGGGGGTCACTGGGGATCATCCAACGCCGATCCTCCCACGGGGGATGGAGCTGGAGCAGCGCACGAAGCTCTTCCCGCACTCGGGGCACTCGCAGGGCTTCCCTTAGCGGTGCCTCCGTTGGTGTTGGGTCAAGGCAGAGCTGCTGGAGAAGCTCTTCCCGCACTCAGGACACTCGTAGGGCCTCTCCCCAGTGTGGGTGCGCTGGTGTGCCCTCAGGGTGGAGCTCCACCCGAAGCTCTTCCCACACTGCAAGCACTCATAGGGCCGTTCCCCGGTGTGGATCACCTGGTGCTGGATCAGCTCGGAGCTGCTGGTGAAGCCCTTCCCACATTCCCCACACTCGTAGGGCTTTTCCCCAGTGTGGATCCTCTGGTGCTGGATCAGGTTGGAGCTCCTGCTGAAGCCCTTCCCACATTCCCCACACTCATAGGGCCTCTCCCCAGTGTGGATCCTCTGGTGCCTGATCAGATTGGAGCTCCACCTGAAGCCCATCCCACATTCTGGGCACTTGTGGGGCTTTTCCCCACCCTGAGGCTTCTTCCCCAGCTCTGAGCTCTGCCTGGATCTCCGGTTGCCTTCCTGGCACAGGGGGGATCTTTCCTCCCTGGATCTCTCTGGACTGTGTTTGCAGCCCCTCCTCATGCGGCATCTCCGAAGCTTTTCCTCCTCCTCCATCCGGCCACGCCTTGGGAATGGCAAATCCTGAATTGGGGAAAAAACAAGGGGTGAGCGCCTTGGGCTGGGGGTTCCTCCTGCCCAAGTCCATCACCGGGCATCTTGTGTCTGTAAAAATCTCCAAAACACAGAGATTCAGCCCAAAATGCCCCCAGACATCAAGACACAGACCTAAAACTCCCAAAACATCAAGATTCAGACAAAACACCCTCCAAAATATAAACACATTCAGCCCCCACAAAAAAACCAAAGCACCAACATGGAGCCCAAGAAACCTCAGAAACACCAAGATTCACCCACGGGAAAATCGTGGATCCCCCTCCCTGATCACCTGCTGGATGGGGGAGGCAACGCTCCTGGGGCTGGGGGGAGGCTGCAGATACAGCGAGTGATGGAACCTTGCGGTGCCTCCTCTTCCTCCTCCTGCTCCTCCTCCTGTATCCCTACTCTTCCTCACACTCCTCTTCCTCACACTACTCCTTCTCCTGCAGAATCCCACCTGCTGCTCCCACGGGCATCGTTTCACCATTCTGGTCTCCAGCCCTGCTCCTCCAGCCTTTCTCCTGCTCCCCCCAGGCCCAGCACCCAGCCCTGGCTCGCTCTGCCCCCCAGAGCTCTCGGATCGCACAGCACGAGCAGCGATGCAGCTGCGGCAGCTCGGGCTGGGGCAGCGCTGGGCTCTCGGCCGCTCCTGCCCGCACTCGGCCCCCGCCGCAGCCACTTCTGCCAGCACAGCACGGCCCGGCCCGGCCTTGGCGCTCCCCCCCTCCCACCTCCCCAAATTCCCCTGGCGGGGGGCGCCAAGGCCGGGCCACACGTGGGCTCCAGCTGGGGAGCGCCGGGCGCTGCGGCTCTGCCTGGCAACTGCTGAGTCACCAGCGCCGCGCCTTCTGATTGGCTGAGCGCTGCCTGAGGGCCGCGCCTGCACCAAGGGGGGACACCCTGCTCCAGGGGGGATGTCCCGAAAACCGGGCACCCCCAGCGAACCAACAACACCAACGCCTCCTTACAAACACATGCTCTGAATCTGCTCGGACACAGCCACACGCACTTGCACACAAGCAAGTGACAGCACAAACCAGCAGCTCCACAAAATGGCACTGACTGACACACACTGCTGCTCAGCCAAGCTCCTGCTCAATTCCTCAACTTCCAGAACAACAACAAAGCCTGAACAGAACCATGGACATCGTTTCCTATACAAAAGGGGACAATGTTGAGGCAGTTTGCACATTCTCCCAGAGCTAATTAAGGACATGGACACCCAGCAGGGGTAAAAAAGGAAGTCGAGAAGGGGTCTCAGCAACAGGGGACGGATGGTGTTGGTGTGCTGGGAAGGGATTGGTTGAAGGGAGTGTGCAGGAGTATGGTTAAGGCAAACAGCAGCAGGAGGAATCTATGTGGTAAGAAAGGAAAAGGAAGATGGAAAACAGGAGGAAGAGAAAAAAGTGAGGACAGGGAGGCCTTATAGCACAATCTTATCCTCAAAATTTCTTTGATTACGCAGGGAATAAGTGGGAAAGATGAGCAGGGGTGTTTTATTCAACCACTATCAGTAGATGTGGGGGATGGGTTTGAAAGGCATCAATTTCTCTTTGCTCCTAATTGTGATTGTAATTTACTGGGAAGGGATTTGGTGGCTGAAGTGGGAATGCAAATTAACATTGTCAAAGGAGATACAGAGGCTAATGCTGCTGGACCTTTGTGTCAAATGTCTGCGGAGGCCTCTGCTGAAGGGAACCCAGAAGTGTGGGCAGCCCCACGGAAATAGGGAAAATCAGATATGGAGCCTCTCCAAATTCCTCTGAAGCATCCAGGACAAGTGGTGTCTAAAAGCAATACCCTGTTCCAAGGGAGGCAAGGAAGGGGTTACAGCCTCTTACTGAGTCCCTGCTAAAGGCAGCGCTTCTGGAGCCAGGCATCTCTCCCTACAACTCTCCTCTCCTGCCAGGCAAGAAACCCCATCATGGACACCAGAAGGAAAGCACAATTTTCAAGGCTTCAAAAGCAGATTAACTGAGCCTCCTGCCCTGGCCCTCCCACACAGGGAAAAACCATTTGAATTGCATGTGGATGTTAATCAGGGCCATGCCAAAGGAATTCCTGGGCTCAAATGTTTCACCCAGTGGCCAGAGAGTGGCCTCATTGTCTGCAGAATTGTGCAGCCCCGGCTTTATTGGGAACTGAGGCCTGCAAACTGACAGCAGCAGAATCTCTCATTGTTCAAGCCTGGCATCAAGGTAAAGCTTTGTTAACCAAAGGAGCCTCTAAATGGATGAGCAGCGCTGGGTTCTTACAGAATGAAACTTGTTGGATGGAACAGGAGGATTCAGAGTTGAGGACAGGGCAAGGGTTGAACCCAGCCTCCTGTTTGAACGGCCCTGGACACGGGGCTGGCAAGAAACCCATGGCTGCAGTCAAGTGACAGAGCTCCAGAGCCGGCCTAGGAGAGATTTACCAGACATTCCCTGGCCTGAGGGAGAAAAGGTGTTTAGGGATGGGGCTTCAAGGGCAGCAGAAGGGAAAAGAGTGACAAGACACGCTGCTCTTAAGGAAAGGGAAGGAGACAAAGCGCAGCTCAGCGCCCGCATGCTCAGCTCAAAGGGCCGAGCTGGGGGTGCTTGGAAGAGCCTGGCACTGAAATGCCCTGAGCAGGAAGGCTTCAATATCTTCTGCTAACAGCATGGCAGCTCACAGCGGGGCAGAAGCATTTCCAACTGCTTCAGCAATCCCTGCATCAGTTCTTAAGGCATGTTTGGAACAAACAATTCCAAGATATGGGATTGTGGAAGCAATGGACTCAGACAGGGGAACTCATTTTTACAGGAATGACCCTTCAGGCCGTTCTGGCTGCTTTAGGAACACAGTGGGACCTCCAAACGCCCTGGCACCCCCAGAGTTCGGGTCGGGTGGAAAGAATGAATGGGGAAATAAAGAAACACCTTCTGAAACTGCTGAGAGAAACCAAGATGCCACGGGTACGGCTGCTGCCATTGTCTTTGGCAAGAAGAAGAGCCAGACCCAGGGCAGATATTCAATTATCTCCCCAGGAATCCATGTTTAGAATTCCTTACCCTGGTGTGATAAATGAGTGAATGATAAACGTTGTCTTTCACATATATGAATCAAATATTTAGAAGTGATGATGGATTGTGTAGAAAGATTGTTACAGTAAAATGTAGTTAAGTAGAAACAAGATTTAGATAAACTGTAACTTTGAAATAGTTGTAGTAAGTTAAGAAATGTATTAATAAACACACGGTAATAAATGTCTTTTGAGCTGAGAAACTACAGAGCCAGGAACCAAGACATCTTAGAGAAACAAAGAAGATAAACCGCATGCATCCCAGGAAGATTGTTACCTCATCAGAGCTCACACCGCCCAAGGGAACTGGCAGCTGCAAATGAGGCTGGAGACTGCGGAGGCACCGGAGAGAGGGGGCCTGTCTGCAGTTCTGAAGCGATCCAGAGGACTGAGGCGGTGTCCTGCTGGGGGAAGGGGCAGAAACGGGACAGGGGGAAAGGGGAGAGAAGTGTAAATTCCTTTCTGGGTTAATGAATATGTAACAGTTCAGGAGAGTACTTCAGCCCACAGTAAAATGAATGGAGGGCGCCTCTGGCAACATTGCCAAGCGCCCCAGGCTGTGATTTGCCTTTGTTCTACTAATAAATGTCCAAAATTACATTGCTTAAAATTTAGCTTTTGTATTCATTTTCTTCAGCCTTGATCCTCTAACACTAAAAAGGTTGTTGGAGAGTTTTTGTTTCCCCCCCCCCCCCCGCAGTTTTGGTAACAAGATTACATCATTAGACGGTTTTTTCTTAATAATCCTACTTTGACATTGTCAGTTGGGTCTGGGCCAGGGGTGTGAGAGTCAATTTATAGTCACAGGAAAAGAAATAGCGAAAATCTTTATTAGTTTAGGGGTTTTTTTATGTATGTGTGTGCGTGGCTGTTAGTGATGGCAGAATTTTGCAACGGGTTTTTCGATGTTCACATTTAGGTTGCATTTTGCAAAACTGGAAGATCTTTAAAGGAGACCCTTTAACTCATAAACAGTTAAAAAAAAACATGGAAAAGAAAAAGGGAAAGGAGCAGCTTATGGGGGTTGGGGGGGGGGGGAAGGCCCATAGGTGAGTCACCTGATGGTTGCCCCGGAGGAGAAGCTTCCTTCCAGGCAGCCAGCAGAGGAGCTTTAGAAATGCAAATTAACTCTGCTGCGGGAAGTGTGCACAATGTCCCAGGCTCTCCTTGCCTGCCAGAGGAATTGGCCTGATTCCCTCTGCCCCTCACCCCAAGCTCTGCCTCCCTGCACAGACGGAATTTGCATCGCTAAAGGCAGAGCCCACACTGAGCATCTCGGACTCTGCAACAGAAATCCCTGAAGCTGCAAAGGAAAACAGCAAACGGAGAATGTTGGGAGAACTTCACTCACAAAAGCGGGGGGGAATCATCCCTCTCCCCACTCCAACATCTGCTGGCACTGTCTGGGTTATACAGGGTGCGTTTGACCACTGGGCTGCTTTTGCTGCCACAAGGTCAGCGAAATCGCTTGGGAATCCAAGGATGTGATGATTTAATCAGAGAAAAGAGGTCAATTGATGCATCCCTGGATGAAGGGACTGCCCAAAAATGGGGAAAAGGTGAACGGCACCAGAACAAATCCTACAACACCATGGAGCAGCCCCTGGGAACCCAAACAAATTCATACCAGGTGCCAGAGAACCCACAGATCATTTCAATGCATCATTAGATTACAAGCTGTCCTCCAAATCATAACCAAGCACACAGCTCCAGCTCCTGACCTTCTCACCCACCAATCCACTCCCATGAGCAACGCCACATTTCACCCTGGGATGGCATCAGATTCTCTTTCAGCAGAAGGACCAGGAGGTTGTGAAAAATTAAAGGACTTAAAGTGCTCTTGGCAAAGAGATGGCAAAGGAAAAGTGGGGAAACAGAGAACAAAGGAAACAAAGACTTAACAGAGCCATGAATATCGGATGTTCTACAAAGTGGGGGTGCACATTAAGGGGCACATGCAGCAGGCGGATCGGGAAGTCTGTACCTTCCAAGGACCTCAGCCACGGGGGAAAGGGACACGGAGATGCGGCCGCGGAAATCGGCATAAAAAGGAGGCTGCGTCCTCCAACACTTGGACAGACCCCACGGGAAATGCCCCGTGGCCTCTCCCTTGGTCCAGGAATAAAGTTCCTTTTACAGGACTCCTCCGGCTCCTCTGGGGACACAAACCTCTGGCCACGGGAACTTTCCCGCACACTCCCGCCGACGGGGCAGCCACCTCTGTCCTACCCACAGCAGCCGGGACGAGCCAGCGCTGCTCCGGCACCGGCTCCTGCCGAGGCAGCAGCGGCAAGGAGAGCGCGGGCAGCCGCTCCCGCAGCGCCCTCACGCCAGGGCGAACACGGCGCCCACACGGCACAACGAACCCGCCCCAGCCCCCTGCCGCCCCCTCCGCCCGCAGCCAGCGCCGAGCCCCGCCAGAACCGAGCGCGGCTCCCACCTGCGCTGGGGCCGCCTCCGAGCTCCGCCGCCGCCTCACCGGGCTCCGGCCGCCGCCGCCGCCGCTCCCGGGCCCGCACAGACGCTCCGCCAATGGCGCCTCTGCTGCGCCACGGCCGCCCTGCCGGCGGCTCCGGGCCCGGGCTGCTCCCCGCTCCGACCAATCAGCGCGCCAGAACCACGACTGACGGCAGCACCGCCCAATCGCAGCGAGGGGCGGGCTCTGCACACGGCCCAGCCTCGCCCCGCGCTCCCAGCGCCCCCCGGGCTGCGTGAGGGGAAAGCCGCAGCTGAGGAACAGCCCTGGAACGGGCCCGGCCCGAGCCGCCATTCAGCTGGGAAGGGAAACAAAGCTCTCCGCTGCTCCCGGCCCGACTTGCCCAGCCCTGCGTGTTGGCTGCCTCCGGCTCCTTGGGAAGCCCTGCAGCCTCCCGACTCCCGCCCCTAATTCGGAGCATCAGTGCATGGCTTTGATTTCCCCGAAAAAGGGAAAACCGCCCCAAACCCCTTTGGCTGAGTGCACGAGGGGAGAGATTTGTGGCAGAAAACTCCAAAAACTCAGGGCAGGATAAGGAGAATTAAAAGAAGACCCTTCCAAACATCTTCCTCTCACCCATCCCTCCTTCCAGCTCCACCTCCCACCCCGGCAGTGCAGGACACAGGGAATTGGGGCCATGCTCAGTTCATCCCCGGTGCCTTCTCCCGCTGCTCAGGGACAGGAGTCGTTCCCCTGCTGCACTCTGGGCTCCCTCCCACCAGACAGTTCTCCAGGAACTTCTCCACCCTGAGTCCGTCCCACGGGCAGCAGTCCCCTCACACTGCTGCAGCCCCGGGGGTCACTCTGCCCCGGGGTCAGTCCTGCAAGGAGAGGCTGCTCCAGCGGGGCCCCTCTGTCCACGGGTCTCCCACGGGGTCACAGCCTCTCCTCAGGCATCCCCCTGCTCTGGTGGGGGCTCCTCCAGGGGCTGTGGGGTATCTCTGCATCCACGTGGATTTCCAAATCTCTTCCACATTCCAAGCACTTGTGGAGCTTCTCTCCACCCTGAGGCTTCTCCATCAGCTCTGAGCTGTGGCTGGATCTCCGGCTGCCTTTCTGTCTCATGGGGGGTCTTTCCTCCTCGCAGCTCCCTGGGCTGGGTTTGCAGCCACTCCTCGTGGATCTCTTCAGTTTTTCCTCCCCGCTGGATTCCTGCATCGAGGAGCTGCTCAAAGCGGCCTCTTCCATGAGGTTCTGCCACAGGGATTTGTTCCCCCCAGTCTCCATCTGCAGCTCAGTGCCTGGGGCAGGAAGGAGAAGGAGAGGAAGGGACAGGGAGAAGGGAAAAGGAAAAGGTAGAAGGAGAGGAAGGAACAAGAAGAAGAAACCAGGGAGGAAGGAGAGGAGGAAGGAAAGTGGAAGGAATAAGGACAGAACGAGGAGAGGAAGGAGAGTGGAGAAGGAGAGGATGGGATTTGCCTCCGTGCCATAGGGAAGGGGAGGGAGATCCCCCCAGTCCGTCCCCGGCAGGACGGCGTCGGCAGCGGGCTTGTCCTGTAGCCGGGGGTGATGCTGGGCTGGGAGATGGAGCAGGAGAGAGGAGGAAAGGGGCGGTGACTTCCTCCCCACCTGCCTGGGGGTCCCGGGACATCTTCCTCTTTCTTGCAGCCTCCTTCTCCATCCGGCCATGGCTTTGGAATGACAAATCCTGTTTTCAGGGCAAAAACAAGGGGTGAGTGTGTTAGGTTGGGGGTTCCTCCAGCCCAAGTCCATCTCTAGAAGTCACCAGGCATTTGTGTCCATAAAACCCTCCAAAATATTAAGATCCAGCCACAAAAGCCCCAAACACAAAGACACAGCCCCAAAACTCCCAAAATCTTGATATACAGGAAAAACTCCTCCACAATAGGAAAATTCTGCCCTTCAAAAAACCAAACCACCAACATTTAGATCAATAAACCTTAGAAACAACAGGATTCCCTCCCTCACCCCAAAAATTTAAAAAATATCAAGATTTGGCCCAAGAGATCCAAATTCAAACAGAAAACTCCAAGATTCAGCAAAAATA
Source organism: Aphelocoma coerulescens (assembly GCF_041296385.1). Taxonomy (NCBI): domain Eukaryota; kingdom Metazoa; phylum Chordata; class Aves; order Passeriformes; family Corvidae; genus Aphelocoma; species Aphelocoma coerulescens. The sequence goes on along the minus strand of NW_027184061.1, from coordinate 899,881 downwards.
ACCTCTCAGGTGTTCCCTCTCTCTGGGTTTCTGGGGGTCCTGTGTATTTTGAGGTTCCACCATATCCGGAGTTCCCGCCTTCTCTGGGCTACGAGGGGTCCGGGGAATCCCAGGGGTCCCCCCTTTCCAGGCTCCCCACTTCAGTGTCCAGGGGGTCCCTGGTTCCCCTGCTCTCCATCCTCCCCCTCCCTTCAGGCTGCAAGGGGTCCCCCAGCTGCGGGATCGCCCCTCTCTGCTCTTCCCACTCCGTGACTCTTGGGCTTCCCCCAAACCTGGATCTCCCAGGCAGTCCCCAAAACCGGTGTCCCTGAAACCGGTGTCCCACTCACTCTGCACTGTCACCAGGTGATCGCCACATGGTACCAGAGCCTGACCCAGGGAGACCAACCCACACGTGGGGGGAGACCCCACATCCCCCCACCCACGGCCGGGGCTCTGCTGTGAGCCACCAGCGGGAACCCCCCCAAAAAACCCTCCCAGGGACCACCCAAGATATTTGGGGCAAGCTTCCCCTCCCCGGTCCCCTGCAGAATGCGGGGGGGCAATGCTCCCGGGGCAGGGGGGCTGCAGATACGGGGAGCGATGGACGCACGTGCTGCCTCCTCTTCCTCCTCCTGTTCCTGCTCCTGCTCCTCCTCTATCCCTCCTCTTCCTCCCACTCCTCCTGCACTTCCTCCTTCTGCTCTTCCTCCTGTCCGTTCTCCCCCTTCTCCTTCATCCCTCCTCCTCCACCCCTGCTCCTCCTCCCCCCAGGGCCAGTGCCCACCCTTGGCCCCCTCCCCCCAAACCCATCGCATCCCATGGGAGGAGCAGGGATGGAGCTGGGGCCGGTCGGGCTGGGGCAGCGCTGGGCTCTTGGCTGCTCCCAGCTGCTGTGGGGGAAGCCGGGAAGGGGAAAAGTGGGAAGATTGTTGTGTGGAGAAAAAAGTTTGCAGCTTGGCCCCCTTTGGTCTCACCGCCGGAGCTGGGAGATTTTGGAGAGGGGAATACAGAGATGGGTGGGGGATCCCGAGGGATTTTGGGGACAGGGTGAGGGGTTGTGGGAGCCACTTGCTGGGGGCAGTCAGGCCAGAGACCCCTGGGCTGGACTCCTGGTCTGGGCATTCCAGCTCCCATTTTCTGCTCTCTTCCTCCCTTTTTCCCACCTCTCTCAGTATTTTCCCATTGTCCCATCCACACTCCTGAGACACCCACATTCACCCGAGTCCTGCTGGCCCCCAGACACGTGAGCTCCCAGCACCACCAGTACCACCGGTACGGCCCCAGCTGCCAGCACACGCCCCATGGCCAGCACCAGGCAAGTGCTGCCAGCCCCAAAGCAGCCAGGCTGTGCTGTGGAGGGGTCCCCATGGCCCTGCCCCACACAGCACTGGGAGCACCAGTCTGGACCAGTGCAGAGCACGGGTGGGCAGCATCAGAACCCATGAAAGTGGTTCCACCACAAGCCATTTAGAACCCCGAAAAGTGGTGGAAAGCATCAGGATCCTCCCGAAAAAGGCCTCACCTCCACCTCCGAAAATGACCGGGGAATCTCCCAAAGGAGTCTACAACACCCCCAAAACTGGTGGAAAGCAGCAGGATCTACCCTAAAATGGGCTCCCCGTGTCCTTCCCTGTGGAGCTGCACTCCAAGTGCAAGAGCCAGGTGTGTCCCCCCTCCCAGTAACACATCCCTCAGGATTGGAGGGTGCCCCAAAACCTCCTCAGGAACCGGATCCCCCAAACATCGTCATCCCAACATGTGTCTGTCTCATTCCAGACCCCATCCCAGCCATCCAGCCTCTCCCAAATACAGCCCCGTTCTTACGGGGGCCAGAGCTGCTTCTGGGGGCGTTGGTGAATGCAGGGGATCCTTTATCCCCCTCGTGCCGCTCCAAGCTCCCGAGGGCAAAGCCCTGGTTTCTAGGGCTGTGCCCGCTCCTCAAATCTGTCGGATTTAATACCCAAGTGTGGCAGGGACACGGCCCCGGGAGCTGCGCTAATGCCCGACGGTGCCCGGGAGGGTCTGAGGGGAGGGGAGTTCATAAGGACTCCCCCCGCACCCATCGCTGTGCACGAAAAGCTTTTTTAGTGCATGGCAGCGATTTTTCGTGGTTTCTGGGCTCGGCGGGGCCGAGGCGGCGGCAGCGGGAGCCGCGGGGCCCGGCCCGTGGGGGCGGCCGGAGGTGAAAAGTGCGCGGCGACCCCAGCGCGGTGCCCGAGGGCTGAGCGGAGCTGGTCGGGAACAACCCCCGGAACCCCCCGGTGCCCGAGGGCTGAGCGGAGCTGGTGGGGAACAACCCCCGGAACCCCCCGGTGCCCGAGGGCTGAGCGGAGCTGGTCGGGGACCCCCCGCTCGTCTCCGCCGCTCCAAGCCGCTTTCCCGGCTCCGGCTGCCGCCGCCGCCCGGCCCCGGCGCGGTCCCGCGGGGTCGCCGCTCGAGGCGCAGCTGGAGGGGCTCGATCCGGGCCGCGCCCCGCCCGTCCCTCGCTGCGCCTCCTTCAGTGACTCGGGGCGGCCGAGATCACTCGGGGCGGCTCCAGGAGACCCCAGAACTCCCCCCGGCTGCGGCTCTTTCGGTGACACGGGGCGGCCGAGAGCCCCCGGTGCTGCCCCGACGGTCCCTCGGTGCGGCTCTTTCAGTCACGGGCAGCGGCCACTCCCGGTGCGGGGTTTTTGTTATTTTTTTATTCTGTTCTCTAGAGTTTAGTCCATTCCCACCTCCCATCCCAAGCCCCTCCAGTGCGGCTTTTTCACCACCGTCACCTCTCGTCGCTCTCTCGGGGCAGCTCTTCAGTGACTCGGGGCTGCGGAGATCCCCGGGTGAGGCTCTTTCATTGCATTTTATTCTATTCTCTCTATTGTTTTTTCTATTCTCACCTCTCACCCTCCTCGGCGCTGCCCTTCTGGCCACACCCGACAGCGCCCGTCCCGCCGTGCGGCTCGTCAGTGACACCGGGCGCCGCGGACATCCCGGTGCAGTTTTTTAGTCTATTTAACGCCATTCTCTGGATTTTATTCTACTCACCCTCCGCCCGTCCCTCGGTGCAGCTCCTTCAGACGCGGGCGGGGGAGACGCCTCTCGGTGCGGCTCTTTGGTTGTATTTTATTCTCTTCTCTGTATTTCCTTTCGTTCCCAGCTCGCCCGTCCCGCGGAGCGACTCCTTCAGGGACCCGTCACGGCACAAACCCCTCGGGGTGGCTCCAACAGAGCCCCGCCCGCCGCCGCTCCCCGAGGCCTCCCCGCTGCTCCCCGGCCATCGGACGCCGCAGGCCGACCCGGCCCCTTCTTCCTCTTCCGCTTCCGCTTCCTCTTCCTCTTCCTCTTCCTCTTCCTCTTCCTCTTCCTCTTCCTCTTCCTCTTCCTCTTCCTCTTCCTCTTCCTCTTCCTCTTCCTCTTCCTCTTCCTCTTCCTCTTCCTCTTCCTCCTCCTGCCGGGATTCAGCCCCCGCCGCCGCCCGGCTCCTTCTGCCGCTCCTGCCCGGCACGAAGCGGCGCTGCCGCTGACGGGGCCGGAGCGCGGCTGCCCCGCGACTGCCCCGCGCCTCAGGGCCAGGCCGGGGAGTGACCGCACGGCTGCGGAGGGACCCCCGCTGGACACGGCAAGGATTCCTGTCCCTCCGGGGGAAGCACGGACTCACCGAAACTCCCATCCCTTCTCCGTGCACCGCTGGCCAGAGGAGGGAGGGAAACGGGGATTGCTCTGGAGTTTTACATTCAATCCTTACAAAGCAGAGTCACAGACGGAGCTCCGCTTTCAGCTTCAAACGAGGGAATCCAACGGGAGCGCTGGCGCTTCTGTAACCTCAAGCTGTTCCTTGATACTCGACACTTTAGTTCTGGCCATAGGAAGCCCTGCAGCAGCAATGTCTCTCCCAGCCACTGGTTTCTGGCTCACACCCAGCTCGGAGCTTGGACAAGAAACCCAAAGTCCCAGGAGAAGAAGCTCTGCTGTTACTTTCTTTTTTCAGAGTTCTTTTTATTATATTTTACATACCATCTATATTTTACTGGATTTTTTCTTTTTCTGAAATCTCGTGTTTATTCTCTCTTTGCCCCCTCCAGCCCTTGTCCCCCTCCCGGAGGTTTGTGGGGCGCTGCTGTCCCTCAGCCCTTCCTGCCCCAGCACCCGCGGCCGCTCCGGTGCCCTCTGGCCCCGGCTCGAAGCGAAACCACAAAACCCTCTGGAAAGAAAGTCGGTCTGGGGGAAAACCCTGCAGGGGGGATTGAACCCCAACACAGCGATTGCTGAGAGTTGGAGATTCCAAACGCTCCAAGGGGACCGAGGGAACCGCGCTGCGGCCTCGGGGCCTCCCTGGGGCACCGCGGGGACCCCCCGAGCAGAGCGACTCTTCCCACCCTCCAAAATCTGCAGCTTTGGATCAGCTGAGGAGAAGAGCTGGAAAAAGGGGCTGGAAAAGGGCTGGAGCCCGAGGGGACCCCTCAGCCATGGCCCGGAGCAGCCGCAGGAAAATGCCCCGGAAACCAAGGAAATCGATGGAAGTAATGAGGAATTTTGGAACTCTTCCCGCTGCTGTTTCCAGAAGGTCCCGGCCGGGTCCTGCCGGGAGGAGCCGGGGGTGGGGAGGGGCTTCAGGGCTTAATTGGGGAGAAAAGTTGAATTGGGGCAAGGAAACTTTAATGGTGGGGAGAAAATGTGAATGGAGGGGATTTGAATGGGAGGGGATGATTTGAACTGGGCAGAGAAAATGAAGTGGGGGAGGAGCCCCCAGCCCTCGGCTGTGCCCTGAAGGTGCTGCCAGCGGTTCCCCTGCTCCCACCCCCCGGGCTGGGGGCGCGGAGCTGCCGCTGCTCCCCGGGAATGCCACGGGATAAAAACTCCACTCAAGCTTTTATGTTCCCAGTCGTTCCCAATAAGATCCCAGTTGCCCCCAACATGGTGCCAGTTGTTCCCAGTCATGCCCTGTAGGGTTCCTTTCACTCTCAGTCCCTCCCAGTAGAATAAGGTACGGCCCTGGTCACTTCCAGTATGAACCCAGTCACTCCTAGTCAGTCCCTCTATGATGCCTTTTGTCCCCATCATGGTCCCAGTTGCTCTAAGCATGATCCCAGTATGTGTCCAGTCACCCCCAGGATGATTCCAGGTAACTTCCCAGTATGAGTCTGGTTTGATTCCTGTCACCCCCAGTATGATCCCAGTCACTCCCAGATGCTCCCAGCACTAGGCCAGTCACTGCAACATGACCCTGTCACTCCCAGTATGATCCCAGTATGACCCCAGTATGGGCCAGCTGCTCCCAGGATGATCCCAGTTGCCCCCTGCATTTTTCCAATTGCACCCTTTCACCACCACTGTGGTTCCAGTCACTCCCAGTACAATCCCAGTCATTCCCAGTATGATGCAAATCACTCCCAGTATATCCTAGCAGCACTCATTGGGCCTCAGCATGTTCCCAGTAGCCCTCAGTGTGGTCCCAATATATCCCAGTATAATCCCTGGTGCTCCAAATGTGGCCCTGCCCAGTCCTGATCCTGGTCCCAGTGTATCCTCCTGTCCCATTCCGTCCTAGTCCATCCCATTCTGTCCCAGTCCATCCCATTCTGTCCCAGTCCATTCCGGTCCCTTCCCAGCAGCCGCTGCCATTTCCCGGATCCTTCTGCCCTCCACCCCCCAATGCTGCCCCCCCGCCCCCCAAGATGCTGACGGGGATCGGGGGCTTCGTGTTGGGCTTCGTCTTCCTGGCGCTGGGGCTCGGCTTCTACCTGCACAAGCAGGTGATGGGAGGGGCCCGGGGGTCGTGTCCCCCCTCCCCCGGAGCTCTGTGCTCCCCCGGGCCCCCCAGCCCGGTGTCACCCCCTTTGCTCTGCCCACAGAGCTCCTGAGCCGCCGGCGGCCGAAGCCCCTCCCCGTGGCCTCGGGCCCAGCCAGGAACCCTCGCCCCATCCCCGCGCTGATTTTGGGGGGTCGTGTGTCCCCCCCAGCCCCGCTGTCCCTCTGCCCCTGCCCGGCTGCTCCCAGTGTTCCCAGGAAGGCTTCCCAGTTCGGGCCGGTCCCGTTTATTGGGGAACAGTGGGAAGGGACTTCGGGGATCCCGTGGGGGGACCAAGTGTGGGGGGAGTAGAACTGGCCCCCGGATGGATCAGGAATGGGGACCCCCGTGTGTCACCCCTGTGTCACTCCCCCCGGGGGGCCCTTGGAGGCACCTGAACCCCAAATCGGCACCAGCGGACCCCAAAGGCGCAGAGACCCCCCCCTAAGCCGCCCAAAACAGCCCCCAACGACCAACCAAAATTCCCCGCGAGTATCAGATAATCAGAGCAGGCGTTGAACAACCTTCAGCCAATCAGAGCGCGCGGCGCTGGTGACTCACCAGTTGCCAGGCAGACCCGCAGCGCTCAGCGCTCCCCACCCGGACCCCACCTGCGCCCCCCCCTCGCCCCCAGCGCCCCCCGCCAGCGGAATTTGAGGAGGGGGCGCGTGGGGGGCGCCCAGGCCGGGCCCAGAGCCCAGCGCTGCCCCAGCCCGACCTGTCCCGGCTCCGTCTTGGCTCCTCCCGCGGGATGCGGCCGCGCTGGGAAAACGGGGGGCCAGGGGTGGGCGCTGGGCCCGGGGGGAGCAGGAGAAGGGATGGGAGAGGAGGAGGAGAAGGAGAAGGAGAAGGAGAAGGAGAAGGAGAAGGAGAAGGAGAAGGAGAAGGAGAAGGAGAAGGAGAAGGAGAAGGAGAAGGAGAAGGAGAAGGAGAAGGAGAAGGAGAAGGAGAAGGAGAAGGAGAAGGAGAAGGAGAAGGAGAAGGAGAAGGAGAAGGAGGCATCTTTTAATGATATTTCATTGAGTCTCATGTTTTAGAGACCAGGATCAATACTCCCCGGCCGTCAGGGCGAGTCCCTCAGGGCTGCGGGGCCCTGCTGCCGGCTCACCCCGTGCCAGCCCAGCGCCAGCGCTCAGCGGGGCTTTGGCTTCCCGTGCCCTTTCCCGTGTCCCCGGCCCAGCGTCACCAACCCCGTCTCCCCAGGTCGTGCCCCACCCCTGCCCCCCTCCCCCTTTGTCGAGACAAGGAGGATGAGAATTTCCCCACCATCCACCCCAAAGGTTCCCCCGAGGCCATTTCCTCTCCTGCTTTCCCTTGGCAGCAGAGCCCCACCCCTCCTGGCTGCCCCCTCCTGTCAGGGACTTGGAGAGAGCCAGGTCCCCCCTGAGCCTCCTTTCCTCCAGGCTCAGCGCCCTCAGATCCCTCAGCTGCCCCTCAGAAGTCCTCCAGAGCCTTCCCCAGCTCCAATCCCATCTCTGGACGTGCTCCAACCCCTCCATGTCTTTCTTGAAGTTTGAAGCCCAATCGCTGCCCTGTCGCTGCAGGTGCCAAAACCGCAGGGAGACTCCTTGGAAATGGGGGTAGAGAGGAGCCCTTCAAAGGGAAACGTGTGCAAAACTGCTGCCAATGGCCGAGCGGGTTTGGTGTGGCTGCGGGAGGAAGAGATGCTCCGGGACTCCGCCTCGGCCCCGGAGCGGAGCGGCCCGTGCTGCCCCGGGGCGCGCGGGGCTCGGCCGTGGGGCGCGCGAGGGGGAACGGACACACGGGCACCGGACACACGGACACGCGGACAAACGCTCCCAGCGCTTCAGCGGCAGCAGCGGCAGCAGCGGCAGCAGCGGCAGCAGCGCAAAAGCAGCGAGTCTAAGAACCCTCTGCGTCCCTTCTCCTGCTCCTCCTCTCCCTCTCCCAGTGTCTCGCACCCTCTCCCGCTCTCCCTTTGGTTCCCCAACCCCCCCTCCCGCGGCCTCCCTCTCCCCAGGCCCGGCCGGGCCATGCCCCCGGCCCGCCCCCGGCCCCGGGCGGGGCTGCCCCCTCCCCGCCCCCGGGCGTCCCGCCGCGGTCCCGCCTCCGCCCGGCTCTCGCCGTCCTGGCTGTGGCGCTGCTGGGCGGGCATCAGTGCCTGGCTCCTGGGCACCATCGCCAGCCCCTGGCTCCGGCTGGCCCGACCCCGAGCCCGGCCCCGGCCTCGGCTCCTCCCGGGGCCCGCCGGGGACACAGGCGGCGCGGCCGCTCCCGCCGCCTCCGCAGCGTCTTCCCCGCTCCGAGCTCCGCCGCTCTTGAGCGCGGCCGCCGGCCCCGAGCCGCCGGTGGCCCCTCCAAAAGAGCCCCCATGTGCGGATGGCCGGCCCGGGGCGGTTGAGCGGCGCTCGGGGGCCGTTCCTGGCCCCGGGCCGAGCGCTGACGGCCGCGTCTCGCGGGCACGGAAGGCGCAGCAGGGCCTGAAGGAGCGCTACCGGCTGGGTTCGCTGCTGGGGCGCGGCGGCTTCGGCAGCGTTTTCGCGGCCACGCGGCTCTCGGACGGCGCCCCGGTGAGTGGCGGGGCCGGCGGCGGGCGCAGGAGGCGGGGGGCAAAGGAGGAGGAGAAGGAGCATGGGGCTGGGCACGGCGGGCGGCGAGCTCAGCCCGCTGCTCCCCTTGCCTTGCAGGTGGCCATCAAACGGGTGCCGCGGAACCGCATCGGCCATTGGGGCGAGCTGGTGAGTGAGCGAGGGGCAGCGGGAGAAGCCGGGGCGCGACGGGCGGGGATGAGCCGAGGCCCGGCAGGGTGGAAGCCGCCAGAACGCCTCGAGGGAGAGCGGCCGTGGGGCCAGCGGAGCGCGCAGAGCGTCCCCGGCTGGCTGAGGGCTTCCCGAGCCCCGGCACGGCATCAGCCCCGCTGACGGCACCGTGCTCCTCCCGCAGCCCGACGGCACCCGAGCACCACTGGAGATCGTGCTGCTGGACAAGGTGTCCGCTGGCTTCCCTGGCATCGTCCAGCTCCACGAGTGGCTGGAGCTCCCCAACAACGTGGTGATGGTGCTGGAGCGCCCGGAGCGGTGTCAGGACCTCCTTCACTTCATTCGGGCACGGGGCTTCCTGTGCGAGGAGGTGACGCGGCACCTGTTCCGCCAGGTGCTGGAGGCCGTGCGGCACTGCACCAGCTGCGGGGTCCTGCACCGGGACATCAAACCGGAGAACATCCTGGTCGACCTGGCCACCGGGCAGGCCAAACTCATTGACTTTGGCTGTGGCACCTACCTGCAAGCCGCAGCCTACACCAGCTTTGCAGGTGAGCCCACGCAGGGGGAGGCTCCTGGTAGTGGCATCTCACAGCCCAACATCTCACAGCCCAACATCTCATGGCCCAACATCTCACAGCCCAACATCTCACAGCCCAACATCTCACAGCCCAACATCTCACAGCCCAAGCTGGCTGTGGCAGGGGGGATTCTCCCTTTTGCTGCCAGTCATGGCAGACAGAGTCTTCAGCTGAGCTGCTTTTGAGCGGCGCTGGCTGAGGGGCCATCTTCCAGCCCTGCTGGCAGCCTTCGCCAGCCACTCTGCCCAGGACTGGCGCTGGGGCTGGGGCAGCCAGCGCCACAGAAACACCCGTGGGTGGGGGTAGCAGAGAGGGGGGACCAGAACCTGTGCTCCAGCCCGTTTGGTGTGCAGGCGAGACAGGGCTCGGACTGCTCTGCTGCCCGTGGTTGCCTTGGCTTAAGAATGGTTTCTGGGGCAGTGCAGGCAGGGAGGATGAAAGCGTGGTTTTTCCCCAGCACCAAGTGGGTTTTTCCTTTGCATGGAATGCTCGGGCCTTGCCAGGGCTTCCGCTGCCCTCTTGCAACACCAGCGGCTTCTTTTCCAACCCCCAGTTTGTACACAAGTCCCAGGTGCTGGCCAGAGGGCAGCGGGTCACGCCGTGTGCCGCTGCTGCGGCCCCAACATGCCCAGGGAAGCTGGGGCGAGGCTCTGGGAGCAGGCAGCGTCCCCCTGAAGAACTCCATCTCTATTCCATAGGAACACCGTCCTACAGCCCCCCGGAATGGACCCAGTTCGGCTGGTACTACGACAAGGCAGCGACTGTCTGGTCCCTGGGCATCGTGCTGCACCAGATGGTCTGCGGGGAGCACCCTTTCAGGAGGGGCTGGAACAGCACCTGGGGCCGGCTCTCGCTCCCACGACGGCTCTCTCCAGGTGGATCCTCATCTCTGCAGCACGGGGGGAATAGCAGTGCTGGGAGACAGCAGCGGGCTCAGGAGCATCCCGCTCTGGCAGCTGCTGAGGAGGTGGCAATGTCCTGCTCTCCTGCTCTCCTCCAAAAGAAAGAATTGATGGCAAAGTTTAGGCACAGCCCTGAGCACACGCAGCACGGCCTGGCCATGGCAAGAGTGGGGCAAAGCGGACAGGAGCCTTCTGCAACTGACTGGCGCTTTCTGCTTTCTCTCCGCAGAGTGCCAGAATCTCATCCGACGGTGTTTATCCGTGCTCTCCTCGGAAAGGCCCTCATTAGAAGACCTGTCCTGTGATCCTTGGATGCAGGATATTCACGTGCCATAGGAGAAGGGAGAGAGCCACACGCACGCTTTGACCCAGGGAGCCGGTAAGTTCCAGCTGCACACGCGCCTTGGCAGGAAGCAGCAAAGAAAGGCAGAGTTTTTGTCCTGCCTGAATCGCTGCGCAGGGCTCCTCAGCTGGGCACGCGCAGCCCTGCTGCTGGAGCTGAGCTGCTCTTCCCAGCACTGGTGGCCCCCACGCCAGCTGCTTTTGCTTGTCCTTCTTCAGCGACAGCCGGGGCCCTGGGCAGAGCACTGACAGCCTGCTCCAGCCCCAGGGAAGAAGGAGCCCCTGGAGAAGCTGTGCCAGGTGAGGCTGCTGCTGCTGGAGACATGGAGGGTGACATCAAGGATGACAAGCTCTTCCTCCACCTGGCAAGCTGAAGATGATGGCCTTCAATTGTGGCACCTTCTCCAAAGCCAGGCTCCACAGCGAATTTGCAGATGAGTCCACACGCAGGGGGATGCTCCCAGATTTGTGCATTGCACAGCCTGGCCGGGAAGCAAAGGTTCCCCCCTTTGCTGGGGCAGATGCAACCGATTCTTCAGTCGGCTGCCAAGCTGCTTTTTGGCAGGGCTGGGGGGATGGGCTGGGCTGGTTTTGAACTGGGAGTCTGCTCCTGGCCCTGCCAACAGCCCCCAGCACCCACCGTGGCCCGCCCTGGGGCTGGGGCTGGGGCAGCCAGCCCGACACAAACAAAGCCCCATGGTGGGAGCAGAGGTTGGACACCAGAAGCTGTGCATGGGCTGCTTCGCTCTGCAGGCAAGGAAGGGCTTGGGCTGCTCCACTGCCCTTGTTGGCTTTGGGCTCAGCATGACTTTTGGGGGCAGTGCAGGGGGAAGGCAGAAAGCGTGGGCTGCCCTGGCCTGTGGGTGGGTTTTTCCCTCGCATGGCGGGCTTGGGCCTTCCTCAAGGCCCCAGCAGAGAGAAGATTTTTTACCTTTTTCCTTGTTTTCCCTTTTTGTCTGTAATCTCTTTTCATTGATTTATGGTTTGTTTTTCCAAAGGAAGCGTTCTAGGTGCTGTCTGGTCCGGATGGCGAAGTGCTTGGGAGCAGCTGTGGCGTGGATGGGATCTGCCCTTGGAGAAGGGCTGAGGACACCGTTTGGGAGCAGCTTTTCTTCTGGAAGCAGGAGGCGTGAGGTGGGTGCCCGTCCTCTTGGCACGGCTGGGATAAGGGCTTTTGGGAGACGGCAGCGAGCGCAGCAGCATCCCGCTCTGGGCAGCTGCTGAGGAGGTGGCTGTGCCACGGCCGGCTGCAGGCTGGGCACGTGTCCTGCCCTCCTGCTCTCCTGCCAGAGGCAGCAATGCTGGGCAGCTTTGGGCAGCGCTCTGAGCACGGCCAGCACGGCCTGGGCACCGCGGGCGGCTGGGACAAGGGGGACGGGAGCCTTCAGCTGACGGGTGCTTTCTGCTTTCTCTCCTTGCAGCCGGGCTCTGTGGATGCTGAGGCTGCTCTGGGCTCCGCCAGGGCTCTGCTGCGGCTCAGCCCCGGGGCCACGAGAAGCCAAAGAAGAAACGCCGTGACCTGCAGCAGAGACGTGCTTGAGCAGCTGGGCAGTGCAGCTCAAGTTTGCAGAGCGTGCACCTCCAGGGGAAAATATGACACCCCCCCAATAACAAACTTGTTCAGTAACTTCTGAAATGAAATCAGTCTGGGTTGACCCCCAATGCCATTTTTCAGCTTGCTCAAGCTGAAGCTCAGCCTTTCTCTGAACAGTTCTCTCCCCCACCTGCCTTTTGCTCCACAAGTGCTCCCTCTTTCCCCCAGTGAGTTCCCAGCTCACCGCAGTCCCCATTGCACTGTAGCCTTCCTTGATGCCCCTGGCCACGAGGAAGAGTGAGCCCCAGGTTTAGGGAGTCATGTTGTCACTGGCTGAAGAACAGCAAAGTCTCAGAGCTCTGGTGAGATTTGGGGGTCATTCAGAGCTGCTCTCCAGGCCTCAGCTCTGCTCACTGCTGGGTTCCCACTTCCTTTTCCTCGTTCTTCACAGAGCAGGATGAGCTCTGTGAATGCCCTTGACCCTCGCCACTCTTCCCAGCCCAGCCACCCAGCCCAGTTAGGCTTAAGCTGGAGCTTCTCTGTCTCCTCTGGCACCCCAGTGCAGTCCCCTCTGCGGGGAGCAGCAGCCCCAGAGCGCAGCACACAGCAGTGCAGGCCGCACCTGGAGCAGCTCCCTGCAGCCATGGCCTGGCTCTTTGTGGCAACCAAATGCTCCCTGTGTGCAGCTGTCCCTGGAGGATGGCCCCAGGGCAGAGCCCAGCCGGGCTCCCACTGCATCCCCTGGAGCCTGGGGCAGACAGCGCTGGCAGAGCTGAGGTTCATGGTGAGCACCCAGAGCTGTGGCTCGCAGTTGCTGTTTGCAAGCGTTGTGATCTCATCTCCTGCAACCTGTGGGGAAAACGAGCTGTGCAGCCAGGCCAGCGCTGCCCCTCTGGGCAGGGACGAGGCTGGAGGCCTTTCCTGTTGCCGAGGAGGCGGCATTAAGCCTTAGTGGGGCCTGGCAGCTGTGGAGCCGGATCTCGCCCGCTGTCCGGGACTCGCTGCCCACCAACCGCCCCCACCCGCCGCGCTCCGTTCTGCAGGGACAGAAGGCTCTGGCTGTGCGAGGGTTTCCATCACATCTGTGTACCCGTGGCTGTGGAACGCACATGGAGAGGGAAAGTGTCAGTCACGGTGCTGGCACACTCCTTCCTTTCCATACAGGACACGTCCCTGCGCACCCCGTGTGCGGATCTATTCAAAGGAGAGGCGTGGATAGAGATTTCCCACAGAGCTCTGACTCTGGCGGAACTCACCTTGTCAGCCAGCAGCCAGGGCATTTGTTTCCCAGCTCTGTGTCAGTCGGTGCCCCAGAGCTGAAGGGAGCAGCATTTAGAAGCAGTTTCCAGATTTCCAGGCAGGCAGTGGAGCTGACAAGCATCCGTGCAACTCACCGTGTTCATCGGGAGGGGCTGCTGCTTCTTTGGGAATACGGCACAACGGAGACACGAGACTTGGAAAAATCCCAGCTCTCAGTGGATTTGTGCAGGAGGGGGAGCAGCAGAAACACTTTGTGCCTGCTTGTGGGGACACAAGGTCCAAGGAGCGGGGCTGGCAGAGGGTGACCTGGGCTGCTGGCAGCTCAAGTCCCGTGTGTTGGGTCTGCCTGAGGGAAAGTTCACGGGCCTTCCAGGGCTGTGCTTTGCATTGGTAGCTGGACGGGTGCTGGTAACAGAGCGGTGTTCTGGCTACTGCCCAGCAGCGCTGTCCCTCTGCCATTCCTTCCCCCATCAGAGGGGATGGGAGTGGGCAGGATCCTGGCAGGGGACACAGCCAGGCCAGCGGACCCAAATCAGCCAAGGGGATGTTCCAACCATATGACTCCAGATCAGATGTATAAAGCAAAGGGAGAGAGGAGGAAGGGCACCTTTTCCCCCACAAGCTGAAGTTTCCCTGAGTGTTCCAGTTCCAAACTGTTGACCCTTTTTGGAGGCATAACGTTCTCACCCCGTAATCTTCCAGTCATCCTCGAGTTGTAGAATTTTAGAGCAGTCAAATTAATCAAGTTCACATTTTCTAGATATTGCTGTGTCATTTTCTTGATATCCATGTGAGAGGGGACACAGTGATGGATGGGTTTGCATGGCAGCTGCAGAGCCCCGGAATGGAGAGCCTGAGTGTCCCAGCAGGATTTGCAGGAGTGTGGAGGGCAGCTGGAAAGAAGATGGTGGGCAATATTCTCCTGCCTCCATCTTCCAAGGAAGCTTTGATTCAATCCCTGTCTGCATTCTGCCATGGGGCCTCCAGAGGCCCAGGGAGGTGTCTGGGTGGCCCCAGAAGGCGCTTGCAGGACCCTGGGGCAGCAGGGAAGGGGCAGGAGCATCCCTGTGGTGCTGGGAGAGACACCCAGAGGGGGCCACCCCTGGGGCCCAGGCAAGAGCTGCATTCAGGCAGCCAAATTCATGCAGGGTCTGCCCAGGCACTGCCAAGGACCAGTCCAGTGAGCTCCTGTCCTCTTTCACCTCTTTGTATTTTCTTTGTATTTCTTTGTATTTATTTCTTTGTATTTATCCTTATTATTATCTTTGTATTTGTTGACCCTCAAAATGCCATTCGAAATATTTTTCCCTCAAAATAAATACTGACTTATTTTAGTGTGCTGCTTTGGACAAATTTGGAGGAAAATATCCTCTGACAGAAGGCAGGTTACAACCAGCCGTCTCCCACCAGGTCTGCCAAAAAATATTTTCCTCTGAGGAAAGTGAAAGAGAAAAAGAACCTATTTATTTAACAAACACACAGCAAAAGGATAATAATGCTGAATACTAAAAGCTCTCGCTGTGGAGAGAAACCTGGGAAGATTTCAGAGTCCTTCTGTAGGTGTGCTCTCTCTCCTCCTCCTTGGAGCTGGGTTGGTGTCCTCCAGGGCCTCGGTGGAAAATTCTCCCGGTGTGTTCTGATGTTGAAACAGTCCAGAACAGAAGAAGGGAAAAAGCCCAAGTCCCAGGAAAACAAACTTCAACTCTCCGTCTCCCTCCGGAGAAAAGGAGCCGAAAGCGCGCTGGAAAGCAAGCAGGGCGCTCCCTCCGCTCTTCTCGCTGCCGCAGCAGAACGCAGAGGAGTGTGTGTCTGTGTCCTTGAACAACCGCTTTGAAAAGTTCGCTCGGTGTTTTCTCTCTCCCCCGTCGGGCTCAGTTTAAAGGCACACAAAGGCACAGGATTGATTTCTGGGCAGAGAGCAGCGATAGGGGATACACATCATAAAGTCACCCCCAGACAGGAATGTACGCAGTTGGAGAGCTCTACAGTCCCGTGTCTTTAGTTCCAAGGGTATGGAAGTGTCGATGGGTCCTTTGGTAATCGCACAGTTCTGGATCGGTTCCCGCCGGGTGGAGCCATTTTTATACAGAAGTCAGTGTATTCACACAGCACAGATTGTTGTGTTTTCCTGTGTATCAATTTCTGTGTAAACCTGCATCCTGTTGTACAGTTTTATCGATGTATGAATTTCTGTGTAAAGCTGCGTGGCCTTGTAGAGTTTGGTTCAGGCTCTGTGGGTGTTGAGAGAGTGCGATGGATGTTTGGCTTTCTCTCCAGACGTGTATCTGTACAGGTACCACCGTGTGACCCATCAGACATTTAACTGTGTGAACCAAAAGGGATCTTTGTATCTTTCCATATGGAGAGCAGAGGTGGAACAATCTGCAGGAAGCTCGTAACAGAATGTTGGGGTTTTGGGAGTTCTCCTGGGGTTTTTTTCTGTTAAAGGAATTTTCCCCATACATGTTGCCATGGGGACAAATTACTGGGTGCTTAAGAAAAACAACAGCCCTGGCCATAGATGGAGGGGTGCATCTTGCTACTCTTTTTTTCACCTGGCTGTGTGGGCAGTCAGTCCCTGGAGTTTTGGATGACGGAGAGAGAGGCTGCTTCTTTGGCTGCTTTCCTTCCACCAGAGAGACCCCGGGATTCCCAAGCCCGCGTTCCCTGCCCCGCTGGGAGCCAGGCTGCGGCCGCCCTGCCCCTGCCATTGCTTCAAGCCTTCGCTGCTCTGTAGCCCCGCTCTCCCTGCCTGCTGAGACCTCCGCGGGTTCCCACCGCAGCTCCAGAATTTTGATACATCTTGTCTGCCACGCGGGATTTGTGCTCATCCCTGCTGTTCCTGCCTGCCATTCCAGCCTGCTGTTCCTGAGGCTCCAGCCGGACACCGGGATCGGCTGCCCAGGGGGTTTTTGAAATCTTTGTTCCATCCCTTCCCGGGATCCCAGGCCACCAGTGCCGCGTGCTCCCCGAGCTCGCTCCGGAGCGCCCCCTGCAGCCGCGGGGGAACCATCGCACCTGCCCTGCTCACCGGGAGCCGCCAGCGCCCCTGCCGGCTGCGAGCGGAACTGCACCCGAGGGGAAAGGGCCTGACAGCCGAGAAGGCTGGGACTGGGTTTGTGATTGTTTGCTGTTACTGCCATAGGTGATATTGTTTTGTTGGTTATATATATATATGTATATATATATAGTAAAGAACTGTTATTCCTATTTCCCACATCTTTGCCTAAAGACCCTTGATTTCAAAATTATAATAACTTGGAGGAAAAAGGCGTTATATCTGCCACTTCAAGGGAGGCTTCTGCCTTCCTTAGCAGACACCTGTCTTTCAAAACCAAGACATATGCGAAACAGCGAAACATGCGTGTGGACATTTTTTACAAGCATTTGCAGCATTGGGTATTCCTCAGGAAATTAAAACAGACAATGGTCCAGCTTAGAGAGGACGAACCCTAGACACATTTTTGAAGAATTGGGGTGTTCATCATATATTTGGCATTCCTAATTCTTCTACAGGCCAAGCCATCATTGAGAGAACACACCATACCTTAAAATCTCTTTTGGATAAACAGAAAAGGGGGGAAGCAGAGGCTACGCTTCAGATGTGATTGAATAAAGCTTTGTATGTTTTAAACTTCCTGAATAGCTCCTTTTCAGAACCTACTCCACCAATTATCAGGCATTTTTCAAATAGTACTCAGGCAAAATTGAGAGAAAATCCTTTAGTTTTGATCAAAGATTTAGAGACGGGAAAGATCGAGGGCCCATTTCAACTAATAACTTGGGGCAAGGGATATGCTTGTGTCTCAACAGGTGCAGGACCAAAGTGGATTCCAGCAAAAAACGTGAAACCTTATCAAGTCCAGAAACAAGCAGGAATCGACTCCGGGAACAAGGAGGCGAGCGCGTAGACGTGAATCAGTGTCAATGCTACTGTCGATGCCACGGACATCAATTGGTTTTTTGTGCAAGAACTGTGGACGGAATATTATGCAAAAAGTGGGGAAGTTAATGGTGTAAATTTTGTATGTAAGAGTGTGTTAGAAGTTCTGTTACAGATCAGAGATTCCTATGTGGGATAAAGCTGTTGAGAATGAAGCTCAATCAGGTATTACACTTGTGCCTTATCATCTCACTGTTTGCCTTAAGCAATACAGCTTTCCCAGTAACGCAACCAAAAGAAAATATCTGGGAGACTTTGGCCAATGCATCAGGCCTAGATACCATCTGTCTAACTCATTCAAGACCAAAGAAGCCATTTTCAACATGTTTAGTCTGTCTACCAGCAGACAAATGGCCACCTTCCAAACATGCTAATCTAAAACTTTCACAATTCGGTTCAAATCCAGTGGAGAATTGGGATGTTTGGACCAAATCCCTTCCGGAGGCTCCTTACGAAACTCAGGAACTGGAAATTCTTGGTTCAATAAAAATGGAGTTTTGTGTAGTATTCATTCTCCAGGGTTGAAACAAAATAAAACCAAGATAACAGATGTCACTCCAAATTACGAAATATATAGAAATGCAACATCTTGGTGCAATTCAACAATAAAGATGAGCATATCGTTCAACCAGGATCCATTGCAATTGCCGCGAGGGATGTTTCTCATTTGTGGAGACAGAATTTGGCCTCAAATGTCAAGGGCGGTCCATGCAGCTTTGGAAAGCTTTCTTTGCTAACGCCCAACGCAAAAATGATAAAAGAACAGAAGAGAAAGGAGAAAAGATTTGTTGAGCAATATACATCTGACTGTAATGATAAATTTGTAGCTTGGAATTTTGGACAAAGGTTTTCTGCAGCTCTCCTTTTACCTGGTGCTGCTGCAGGAGCAGCCTTGAGACAATTGGATCACTTGGGCTGTTGGCTAAGTAAGAACTCTCGTGCTGTCTCTCTCACACTGAGCGATGTGTTAACTGATGTTCAGAGCGTGAGACAAGCGACTCTGCAAAACAGAGCAGCAATTGATTATCTTCTATTAGTGCATGGACATGGATGTGAAGAATTTGAAGGTATGTGTTGTATGAATTTGTCAGATCATTCGAAATCCATCCATGAAAGTATACGGCAATTAGAGGATGGAATAGCTAAACTTGGAGAAGAAAATGGATCATTGTTGAACGATTTGTTCAATTGGTTTGACCTTACACCTTTATGGAGAAAAATTTTGAAGGCAGGTTTATATGTTTTAACTATTGTTGTAATTCTTTCAGTATTTGTACCTTGTATACTCCACTGTGCTAGACGAGCCACGGACAAAGCTGTCAAGGAAGTGTTTTTGGTTCAAACAGGAGGGGGAGACGTAGGAACCCAGAGTGCCGAGAATATTTCTCTGCCTGTTTTTAAGGGTTTTTACCCCCTGGACACCACTGGTATAGCTTTAAACCTCAGAAAAAATTACCAACAGTCAGACAACAACTAGAAAATACAGTGGTGTGAATTAGGTTATAGACTACTATGTAAGATTGTCACAGGGTGAAAAATTTAGAGGTTTTGGGCTTCTCTTTATAGTATATAGATAAGAGTAAGAAATATCAAAATGGAGGATTGTTGCTGTTCTCTAAACCTTCTTCTCCGTCTTCTACTACTCCATATTCTGCAGTAAAAGTGGTTTGGAATGACTGGATGGAAAATTCTGCAGTTCCTAGTCGTGTTACTGAATAATTGGTAAGAAAGTAAAAATAATGTAAGTTTTAGTAACTATTGGTTAAAATGTCTTTAAAAGGCTGTGTAAATCTTGATAATGGCTCTCTCTCGCTCTCACTCCTACTTTTCCTCCTTCCATGCTGTACCTGGGTCACGCTAGTGGCTCAGTTCCTCTGATAAGACTTAATAAACAACTATCTAGAAGCGAGAAGACGTCTCGCTTTATCTTTTAAACTCCTTGCAAGGACTTTCAGCAAAATCTCTCCCATCAGGAGAGATTCGATTTATGGCATGGTAAAGTGTCAGAGAGAGAGAGAAGAGGCAGAGGGAGAGGGAGAAGGAGATTCGGAATAAGGGATTGGGGTTACAGCGCCCAGTCCTGCTCCCTCGGGGGTGAGGCCCCACAGCCGCAGGACAAAATGGATCTGTGGCTCCCGGAGCTTTCCCCGCTTTGGGCTGAACCCAGCGGGTTCCAGGCAGACTTTGGCCGCAGGGCCCGGGAGTTCAGCCCAGCCCAGCACAGGGGTCCCACAGGGCGTGGGTGTGGAGGGTCCTCGGGAGAGGGGGGGGAGTCCAGGAGGATCCAGGGGGGTCCCAGGAGGGGATCCAGGTGAATTCCCTGCTTCCAATGAGGGATCTGTATTTTAAGAGAGGTGGTTGATGGTGCTGTAAAGGAGCAAACTGCAGAAGAGGTCACAGAGAAGTCATTTAAGCAGGGACTACCCACGGTTAATTCCTAAAACCAAAATAAGTCAGTATTTATTTTGAGGGAAAATGATTTCTAATGGCATTTTGAGGGTCATCAGGATCAATACACAGAAGTAAATACAGAGAAATACAAAGAAAATACAAAGAGGTGAGACAGGAGCGGAGCTCGCTGGACTGATCCTGGGCAGAGCCTGGGCAGACCCTGCATGAATTTGGCTGCCTGAATGCAGCTCTTGCCTGGGCCCCAGGGGTGGCCCCCTCTGGGTGTCTCTCACAGCACCACAGGGATGCTCCTGCCCCTTCCCTGCTGCCCCAGGGTTCTGCAAGCGCCTTCTGGGGCCACCCAGACACCTCCCTGGGCCTCTGGAGGCCCCATGGCACAATGCAGACAGGGATCAAATCAAAGCTTCCTTGGAAGATGGAGGCAGGAGAATATTGCCCACCATCTTCTTTCCAGCTGCCCTCCACACTCCTGCAAATCCTGCTGGGACACTCAGGCTCTCCATTCCGGGGCTCTGGAGCTCCCGTGCAAACCCATCCATCACTGTGACCCCTCTCACATGGATATCAAGGAAATGACACAGCAATAGCTAGAAAATGTGAACTTGATTAACTTGACTGCTGGGGGGTGACTGGAAGATTACGGGGTGAGAACCTTATGCCTCCAAAAAGGGTCAACAGTTTGGAACTGGAACAGTCATGGAAACTTCAGCTTCTGGGGGAAAAGGTGTCTGGGAGCTCTGCGGCTGAGGATGGGGGGCTTCACTGACCCCTAAGCTGGGGGATGTTGCAGTGCCCGGGCTGGGCACTGGTCACGCATCCCCCGCGATGCCCTGCAAGCTGAGCACTGAGCTGGAGCTGGAGAGTCAGCGCTGAGGGGAGCCTCGGGGTCTCCTCCTCCTGCAGCTGCCCCCTTTTGCTGGTGTCTTGGCTCTGGGCCTCTGCAGAGAGCGGTGGCGCCGGCACAGCCGCATCCGGGCGCGGTTGTGCCTCAGCAGCCGCAGCAGCTCCTTGGGGCAGCCACGTCCCCGGCAGCGCGTCCTGCACAGCCCCAGGGGCTCTGGCGCTTCTCTTGCACGGCCCGGCCCAGGGAGCCCGATGGAAGGGACAGAGGGGCCGAGCGGGGCTGAGCCCTCTGGCGCTGCCCTTGGCCTCTCCGCGAGAGACTTGGGCCTGGCTGGGCTGCCCCGGGCAGAGGCTGCAGCAAGAAGAGCTCCGGCCGCCTCTGCCTGGTGTCCCTGGGGCTCAGGCTGGGCCCGATTCCCGCCCAGGGGCTCAGCCCCCTCTGCCGAGGGGCCGTGGCCGAAGGGCTGCCCGGGAGGCCCAGCACCCTCAGGTCCAACCTGGCTTTGCTCTGCCACGGCGGCTCTCAGGCCTCGCCCAACACCGGCTTGGCCCAAGGCTTTGGTGGCTGCCGGCCCCAGCACTGTCCCGCCTGCCTGACCCCCCTCCCTCACCTCTCCCCAGCGTCTCCAGAACCATCCCAGGACAAGGCCCATGATCAGCAGCTCCAGGGCCGAGCATGTCCAAGAAATCAGCACCACGTCCACCAAGGGGGTCATCCCAGGGCCCGGGGAGTCCTGCGGCTCCAGCTCCTCGTGAAGCAGAGCCGAGGTGCCCATGTCCCCCTCAGGATGGCTGGAAGGGTCGAGGGGATGGGCCAGCATCAGCAGCACACAGAACTGCAGCAGCCAGGAGAAGCCCTGGCTGGCCATGGTGCTCTGTGGGATGAGCCGCCACCTCCACGCTGGCTCTGGCCGTGGCTCCGTGCCGAGTGCTGCCCGGACTCTGGGAATGGCGACGGGCTGGGGACAGCTGACAGCCACCACACTGTCCCCAGAGCCTGTGATGTCACAGAATCACTGAATGCATTGGCTTGGAAGAGCCTTGGGAGATCATCGAGTCCAACCTCTGCCCCATCCCCACCACGGCAACCAGGAGAGCCCTGAGTGCCACACCCAGGCTTTCCTTAAGCACCTCCCCAATGGTGCCTCCACCCCCACCTGGCCAGCCCATTCCAATATCTAATGCCCCTTTCTGGGCAAAAGTTCTTCCTAATGCCCAACCCAAATGTCCCTTGGTGCAGCACAAAGCCCCTGTTGGCATCTGCTCTCTCTCTTGTCCTTGCCCAGCTCTGACAAGGCTGGTGCTGCCTTGTTGGTCCCTTGCCTGAGGGCGGGAGGCTGTGCCAGGGAGTGCTGCTCCACTGAGGCCATTCCAAGGGGCTGCTTTCCTTCTGCTTTGCAGATTTGCATTGAAGAAGAAAGCATCGGTTCAGCAAAGAAGGACTTACTGGGACAGACAATTTGTACAAGAATAAAGGTCAGTAAAGAGGCCAGGAAAAAGACAAAGAATGGAAAAGAGAATGTGGATACAAAAATGCTGCTAGCAAGAATTTTCTTGCTATTTTCTAAATCCGTGAGAGACTTTTCTCTCTCACAGAAGATAGCAGCAGAGTTCTATAAACAATGAAACACGTGCAACCTTGAGAAGCTTTGTTTATAGTACAGTAGAAAAATATTTTGACAGTGGATGTTTTAGGATTTTAGCCAACCACCAAGGGGTGGCTGATCCTTTATCCAGTTAGACTATGAAGAAAAAAGGCTATAAAAGAGTTTGTAAAATAATTAAATCAATCAATCTTGCTGCATATTTATGCCTGCTGGCTCTTCTCTCCTCCTCCCTACGGGTGCAGGACACGGTAATATTTTACGGCATTTAATAAGAGAAGAGGATTCATAAGTGTCTGAAGTACAGGGTTCTGGAAGAGCTTTTCAGTCAGCAGCACCTCGAGTTTTAAGATGGAGTTGGAGCAGTGCCTGAAGCTCTTCCCACACTTGGGGCACTCGCAGGGATTCCCTCACTGGTGCCTCTGCTGGTGTTTCCTCAAGGACGAGCTCCAGGAGAAGCTCTTCCCACACTCGGGGCACTCTAAGGCCTCTCCCTGGTGTGGATGCGCTGGTGGCTGGTGAGTTGGGAGCCCCCCTTGAAGCTCTTCCCACAGTCTGTGCAGCGGAAGGGCCTCTCCCCTGTGTGTGTTTGCTGATGTACAATGAGATAGGAGATCCACTGAAACATCTTCCCACACTCAGGACACTCAAAGGGCCCTCCCCTGGCGTGCATCTCCTGGTGGCAGGTCAGGCTGGAGCTCTGGCAGAAGCTCTTCCCACACTGCAAGCACTTGTAGGGCCGTTCCCCAGTGTGGATCCTATAGTGGCGGATCAGGCTGGAGCTGTGGCTGAAGCTCTTCCCACATTCCAAGCACTCGTAGGGCCATCCCCCTGTGTGTATCTGGTGGTGGATGAAGAGGCGGGAAGTGTGGCTGAAGCTCTTCCCACATTCCAAGCACTTATAGGGCTTCTCCCCAGTGTGAAGCTGCTCACGGACCACCAGGTTGGACCTCTGGATGAAGCAGAGGGGGGGCCTCTTCTCCTCAGAGCACCCTGGGCTGGCTTTGGAGCCCCTCCTTGTGGGGGATCCCTTTGGCTTTTCCTCCCCATGTGATTCCTGTGCCATTGAGCCACTCAAAGCAGCCTCTTCCATGAAGTTCTGCCATGGGGATTTGTCCTCCCTGGTCTCCATCTGCAGCTCAGTGCCTGGGGGAGCAAGGACAAGGAGAAGAAGGGACAAGAAGAGGAAGGAACAAGGAAAGAGGAAGGAAAGAACAAGGAGAGGAAGAAGGGTAGAGAAGGAAGAAGGAGAGGAAGGGACAAGAAGAAAAAAGGGAGAATGAAGATGAAGGAACAAGGAAAAGGAAGGAACAAGAAGAAAAAGAAACAAGAAGGAACAAGTAGAAAGAGGGGAAGGAAGGAAGCAAGCAAGCAAGGAAAAGGAACAAGGAGAAGAAAGACAAGGAGAGGATGGGATTTGCCTCTGTGCCACAGGGAAGGGGAAGGAGATCCCCCCAGTCCGTCCCTGGCAGGACGGCGTCGGCAGCGGGGCTGTCCTGCAGCCGGGGGCGATGCTGGGCTGGGAGATGGAGCAGGAGAGAAGGGAAAGGGGCACTGACTTCCTCCTCACCTGCCTGGGGCTCCCGGGGCATCGTCCTCTTCTTCACAGCCTCCTCCTCCTCCTCCATTCAGCAAAGGTTTGGGAATGAGAAGTCCTGTTTTGGAGGGAAAAACAAGGGGTGAGCGCATTGGCTTGGGGGTTCCTCCTGCCCAAGTCCATCTCTAGGAGTCACCACATATCTTGTGTCCATGAAAAACTCTGAAACATCAAGACTCAGAGGAAAATATCCCTCACTGAGGTTCCCCCTCTCTGGTCTCTCCACTATGGGGTTCTGGGGGTCCCCCTTGTCCTGGATGCTGCGGGCCCTGCATATACTGAAGGTCTCTCCTCTGCAGGGTCTCTGCCCGCTCCAGACTTCCAGGGAATCCCAGGGGTGCCTCCTCTTTGGTCTGCCTATTTTGGGGTTCTGGGAGTCCCCCTTCTCTGGGCTGCTGAGGGTCCCACGGGTCCCCCTCTCAGGGGCTGCACTAAGGGATGCCGAGGGTTTTGGGGTCCCAGGGGTCCCTCCTCCCCTGGCTCTCTGCTTCGGGGTGCCGGGGGTCCCCCCTCTCTGGGGTCCCCATTTTGGGGTCCCAGGGGTTCCCCCTCTCCAGGCTCATCCCTTCTCGGGGCTGCCCCTTCTCCAAGCTCACCCCACTCCCGGCTGCCGGGGTCCCCCCTCTCCAGGCCCCCATTTCAGGGTCCGGGACTCCCGGGGCTCCCCGCTTTTCTCTCTCCCCCCTCTCAAGGCTCCTCCCCTCCCCCCCAGCGCCGGTACCGGGCGATCGCCACGTGGCTCCCGGGACCCCGCACCCGCCACCCACCGCCGGGGCTCTGCCGGCAGCCGCCACCGCGACATCCCCAAAAAACACCTCCCGGGGACCCCGCAGTATCCACCCAAAGGGCATTTCGGGGCAGCTTTGGAGTCCTGCAAGATCCAAACCTCGCTGCACCCGCCCCGTCCCGAAGAAAAGGATCAGGGAGCCCCAAGGTACTTCGGCTGAGCTCCAAATATCCCTCCCCCCTTCAAAAGAAACCCTCCCAGGACCGCCCACGCTATCCGGAGCGAGGTCCCCCTTCCCGGTCACCTGCGGGATGCGGGGGCAGCGATGCTCCCGGCGGGAAGGGGCTGCAGATCCAGAGAGCGCTGGACGCACGCGGCGCCTCCTCTCGCTGCTCCCCTTCCTGCTCCCGCTCCTCCTCTGCCCCTCCTCTTCCTCCCGCTCCTCCTCCTCCTCCTTCCCCCCGGCTGCTGGCGAGGAGCTCTCGGGTGAGCGGGGCGGGGACGGGACACGGTGGGAAAGGGGTGGGTCACCCCCAAACCGAGCTGGGGGGAGCTGGGGTTCGGGGGACGGTGGGAAAGGGGTGGGAGAGGGCGGATGAGGGGAGGTGGGACAGCGGGAAGGGGGTTCCCAGTGAGGGTCTCCCAGTTAACGCCAGGACCCCCAAATCCCGTCCCTGTCCTCCCAGCCCCTCCCGGCGCTGTGGGGGCCGGGCCGCGCCCCAGTGCCGGCTCCCGGGAGCCCGAGCGAGCCGCCTGCCCGGCATCGAAGCTCTGGGCGCGGAGCTGAGCGGGCGCCGTGCAGGGAGCGTCTCTGCGCTGCGGGCTCTGTGCCTGAGCGCTGCCCCGCGCCGAGCCCCAGAGGCGCGGCTGCTCCGCTTCCTGCGCCGCTGCTCCCTGCGCAGGGGAGGCCGCGGAGCGCCGCGAGAGGGAGCGGCTGATGGAAGGGCTGCAAAAGCTGAGAAGGCTTTGGAGCCACTGGGGAGGCTGTGGGGGTGCTGAGGCTCTGGCGGGGCTGAGGGCACGCTGGCAGTGACTCAGTGTTGCCTTTGCTTCCTAGATCTCCGTCTGCTCGACGTTTCCAGTGAATCATTTAAAAAAACCCGGTATTCACGGACAGAAACTCTCTAACTAATTAAAGTTAGAAAGTGGTGCGTTTATTACGCCGGCAGGCGGCACGGGAGTCACCTCCTAGAGACGTGCCAGCCGCTTACCCGGTTATTTGCCCTCTATTTATTTCACAAAGTGTTAGATATTAATCCTATACATATCTCCAGCACCTCCCATTCCCCACTTCCTATTAAAATGCGGTTATTAGTCCTTTGCGCGTGCGCAATTCTTTTCTTGATTTGGGTCGGTGGTCTTGATTTGAGTCAGTGGTCTTGAAAGATGAAGTCGGGGATCTCTTCGTCACCATGAACTTTCTACCTTCTATTGTGGGCAAGCCTCGGGAAGCCTTCTGGAGACGGTCCATACCTCCTGCCTGTATTTGATCCTGCAATCTAGGTGCTGGCTATAATTCTATCCGCTTCTTTTGCCCTTATGACAGTTCATTTCCTATAAGCAAAGTTGCAGACAGGTACATAATGGTGAATAGCACTATACTTCTTGGCTAAATTTCTAACTCTTCGTTGACTTGTCTTTTGGTTCAGTCAGTACAAATTGCTTCTAACTCCCAGCTAAAGTTTAACTCTTCATAATCTTGACTCACTGCTGGTCTTGCTTTTGTCTTCCTTATGATTTTATCTTTTGCATGCAATGTTTGTGAAGTGCCCCCGCTGTCCCTTGTGTCCCCTGGGCACCGACAGCCCCGGCCCTTGCCCTGCTCCCCCTCCCACGTTCCATCCCGGCTGGCGGAGCCTTGGAGCTGCCGTGGGGCTGCCCCGGGGGCTGCGGCCCGAGCCGGGGCCCCTTCCCAGTGCTCCCAGTCTGCCCATCCCGCCTGGAGCAGCCAGCGAGGGCTTCAGCTGGGGCGGCAGAGAGGCGCTGCTGGGGGGTCCCACCTCCGCTTGGCTTGGGTTGTTCTTCCCAAGCTGGGCATAAACGACTTTGGGAGTTTTGTGCCACAAATCTCTCCCCTCGTGCACTCAGCCAAAGGGGTTTCGGGCGGTTTTCCCTTTTTCGGGGAAATCAAAGCCATGCACTGATGCTCCGAATTAGAGGCGGGAGTCGGGAGGCTGCAGGGCTTCCCAAGGAGCCGGAGGCAGCCAACACGCAGGGCTGGGCAAGTCGGGCCGGGAGCAGCGGAGAGCTTTGTTTCCCTTCCCAGCTGAATGGCAACTCGGGGGAATGCATGTCCCCCTTAATGTGCACCCCCACTTTGTATAACATCCGATATTCATGGCTCTGTTAAGGCTTTGTTCTTCTTGGGGAAGTTCAGGAATTTCGCAGGACCATGGCTGAGCAGCAGTTCGTGTCAATTAGTAACATCTTCTCAAATTTATGGTTTCTCTCGTTACTTCCTTATCTCCAAGTCCCTGGCCCTATCTCCAGTGGGATTCACAACATCTGTTTGTAAAGACACGTTCAATTTCTTCTCTTTTAATCCCACCTCTTCTTCTTTTCTCAGTACTTCTCTTTTCAAACTTTAAAAATGCCTCAATCTGTTCTTCCTGGGCTTTCTTTGGTTTTGGGATTATTCTCAGTGACCTCATTCTGTGTCCTTTTGCAGCCGTTTCTGGGTCAGGAGGCCTGGCTGCCACCTGCATGCCCTTGATCCCCTGCTGAATGAGCTGCACTGAGCAAGGTGTGGTGCATGGTAAAAAGATGAGAGTTGCTGTAGCACCTGAGGGGAGAAACAGCATCGGTTTAACCCATGGTCTGCCAGGGAACCAGGAAAACGTGTCCCATTCCCATCCTTTCCACATTTGGAGCGGTACATGAGCTGCTTTCTTCTTTCCTTTGTTCTCTGTTTCCCCACTTTTCCTTGGCCATCTCTTTGCCAAGAGCACTTTGAGTCCTTTAATTTTCCACAACCTCCTGCTCCTCCCGCTGAAAGAGAATCTGATGCCATCCCAGGGTGAAATGTGGCGTTGCTCATGGGAGTGGATTGGTGGGTGAGAAGGTCAGGAGCTGGAGCTGTGGGCTTGGTTATGATTTGGAGGACAGCTTGTAATCTAATGATGCATTGAAATGATCAGTGGGTTCTCTGGCACCTGGTATGAATTTGTTTGGGTTCCCAGGGGCTGCTCCATGGTGTTGTAGGATTTGTTCTGGTGGCCGTTCATATTTTCCCCATTTTTGGGTGCTCCCAGAAATGCCAGGGATGCATCAGTTGACCTCTTTTCTCTGATTAAATCATCACATCCTTGGATTCCCAAGTGATTTCGCTGGCCTTGTGGCAGCAAAAGCAGCCCAGTGGTCAAACCCACCCTGTATAACACAGACAGTGCCAGCAGATGTTGGAGTGGGGAGAGGGATGATTCCCCCCCGCTTTTGTGAGTGAAGTTCTCCCAACATTCTCCGTTTGCTGTTTTCCTTTGGAGCTTCAGGGATTTCTGTTGCAGAGTCCGAGATGCTCAGTGTGGGCTCTGCCTTTAGCGATGCAAATTCCGTCTGTGCAGGGAGGCAGAGCTTGGGGTGAGGGGCAGAGGGAATCAGCCCAATTCCTCTGGCAGGCAAGGAGAGCCTGGGACATTGTGCACACTTCCCCCAGCAGAGATAATTTGCATTTCTAAAGCTCCTCTGCTGGCTGCCCGGAAGGAAACTTCTCCTCCAGGGCAGCCATCAGGTGACTCACCTATGGGCCCCCCCAAAAGCGGCTTTTTTTCCCTTTTTTTTTTTTTTCATATTTTTAAACTGTTTATGAGGGAAAGGGTCAGTTTTAAAGCTCTTCCGGTTTTGCAAAATGCAACCTACAGGTGAATATTGAAAAACCCATTCCAAAATTCTGCCATCACTAACAGCCACGTACACACATACACAAAAAAGCCCCAAAGCAATAAAGATTTTTGCTACTTCTTGTCCTAAGACTAAAAATTGACTCTCACACCTTTGGCCCAAATCCAACTGACAATGTCAAAGTAGGATTATTAAGAAAACGCCTTCTAATTATGTAATCTTGTCACCAAAACTGGGGGGGGGGAACAAAAACTCTCCAACAACCTTTTTAGTGTTAGAGGATCAAGGCTGAAGAAAATGAATGCAGAAGCTAAATTTTTAGCAATATAATATTGAACATTTATTAGTAGAACAAAGGCAAATCACAGCCTGGGGCGCTTGGCAATGTTGCCAGAGGCGCCCTCCATTCATTTTACTGTGGACTTAAGTACTCTCCTGAACTGTTACATATTCATTAACCCAGAAAGGAATTTACACTTCCCTCCCCTTTCCCCCTGTCCCGTTTCTGCCCCTTCCCCCAGCAGGACACCGCCTCAGTCCTCTGGATCGCTTCAGAACTGCAGACAGGCCCCCTCTCTCCGGTGCCTCCGCAGTCTCCAGCCTCATTTGCAGCTGCCAGTTCCCTTGGGCGGTGTGAGCTCTGATGAGGTAACAATCTTCCTGGGATGCATGCGCTTTATCTTCTTTGTTTCTCTAAGATGTCTTGGTTCCTGGCTCTGTAGTTTCTCAGCTCAAAAGGCATTTATTACCGTGTGTTTATTAATACATTTCTTAACATATTACAACTATTTCAAAGTTACAATTTACCTTAATCTCGTTTCTACTTAACTACATTTTACTGTAACACTATTTCTACACAATCCATTATCACTTCTAAATGTTTGAATCATATCTGTGAAAGACAACATTTATCATTCACACATTTATCACACCAGGGTGAGGAATTCCAAACATGGATTCCAGGGGAGATAATTGAATATCTGCCCTGGGTCTGGCTCTTCTTCTTGCCAAAGCCAATGGCAGCAGCCGTACCCGTGGCATCTTGGTTTCTCTCAGCAGTTTCAGAAGGTGTTTCTTTATTTCCGCATTCATTCTTTCTACCCGACCTGAACTCTGGGGTGCCAGGGCGTTTGGAGGTGCCACTGTGTTCCTAAAGCAGCCAGAACAGCCTGAAGGGTCATTCCTGTAAAATGAGTTCCCCTGTCTGAGTCTATTGCTTCCACAATCCCATATCTTGGAATTGTTTGTTCCAAACATGCCTTAAGAACTGATGCAGGGATTGCTGAAGCAGTTGGAAATGCTTCTGCCCCGCTGTGAGCTGCCATGCTGTTAGCAGAAGATATTGAAGCCTTCCTGCTCAGGGCATTTCAGTGCCAGGCTCTTCCAGGCACCCCCAGCTCGGCCCTTTGAGCTGAGCATGCGGGCGCTGAGCTGCGCTTTGTCTCCTTCCCTTTCCTTAAGAGCAGCGTGTCTTGTCACTCTTTTCCCTTCTGCTGCCCTTGAAGCCCCATCCCTAAACACCTTTTCTCCCTCAGGCCAGGGAATGTCTGGTCAATCTCTCCTAGGCCGGCTCTGGAGCTCTGTCACTTGGCTGCAGCCATGGGTTTCTTGCCAGCCCCGTGTCCAGGGCCGTTCAAACAGGAGGCTGGGTTCAACCCTTGCCCTGTCCTCAACTCTGAATCCTCCTGTTCCATCCAACAAGTTTCATTCTGTAAGAACCCAGCGCTGCTCATCCATTTAGAGGCTCCTTTGGTTAACAAAGCTTTACCTTGATGCCAGGCTTGAACAATGAGAGATTCTGCTGCTGTCAGTTTTCAGGCCTCAGTTCCCATTAAAGCCGGGGCTGCACAATTCTGCAGACAATGAGGCCACTCTCTGGCCACTGGGTGAAACATTTGAGCCCAGGAATTCCTTTGGCATGGCCCTGTTTAACAT
Source organism: Aphelocoma coerulescens (assembly GCF_041296385.1). Classification (NCBI taxonomy): domain Eukaryota; kingdom Metazoa; phylum Chordata; class Aves; order Passeriformes; family Corvidae; genus Aphelocoma; species Aphelocoma coerulescens. The sequence continues at coordinate 869,895 of NW_027184061.1, read as the reverse complement.
CCACATGCAATTCAAATGGTTTTTCCCTGTGTGGGAGGGCCAGGGCAGGAGGCTCAGTTAATCTGCTTTTGAAGCCTTGAAAATTGTGCTTTCCTTCTGGTGTCCATGATGGGGTTTCTTGCCTGGCAGGAGAGGAGAGTTGTAGGGAGAGATGCCTGGCTCCAGAAGCGCTGCCTTTAGCAGGGACTCAGTAAGAGGCTGTAACCCCTTCCTTGCCTCCCTTGGAACAGGGTATTGCTTTTAGACACCACTTGTCCTGGATGCTTCAGAGGAATTTGGAGAGGCTCCATATCTATTTTCCCAATTTCCCTGGGGCTGCCCACACTTCTGGGTTCCCTTCAGCAGAGGCCTTCGAAGACATTTGACACCAAGGTCCAGCAGCATTAGCCTCTGTATCTCCTTTGACAATATGAATTTGCATTCCTACTTCAGCCACCAAATCCCTTCCCAGTAAATTGCAATCACAATTAGGAGCAAAGAGAAATTGATGCATTTCAAACCCATCCCCCACATCTACTCATAGTGGTTGAATAAAACACCCCTGCTCATCTTTCCCAGTTATTGCCTGAGTAATCAAAGAAATGTTGAGGATAAGATGGTGCTGAAAAGCATCCCTGTCCTCACTTTTTTCTCTTCCTCCTCTTTTCCATCTTCCTTTTCCTTTCTTACCACATAGATTCCTCCTGCTGCTGTTTGCCTTAACCATATTCCTGCACACTCCCTTCAACCAATCCCTTCCCAGCACACCAACACCATCCGTCCCCTGTTGCTGAGACCCCTTCTCGACTTCCCTTTTTACCCGTGCTGGGTGTCCATGTCCTTAATTAGCTCTGGGAGAATGTGCAAACTGCCTCAACATTGTCCCCTTTTGTATAGGAAACGATGTCCATGGTTCTGTTCAGGCTTTGTTGTTGTTCTGGAAGTTGAGGAATTGAGCAGGAGCTTGGCTGAGCAGCAGTGTGTGTCAGTCAGTGCCATTTTGTGGAGCTGCTGGTTTGTGCTGTCACTTGCTTGTGTGCAAGTGCGTGTGGCTGTGTCCGAGCAGATTCAGAGCATGTGTTTGTAAGGAGGCGTTGGTGTTGTTGGTTCGCTGGGGGTGCCCGGTTTTCGGGACATCCCCCCTGGAGCAGGGTGTCCCCCCTTGGTGCAGGCGCGGCCCTCAGGCAGCGCTCAGCCAATCAGAAGGCGCGGCGCTGGTGACTCAGCAGTTGCCAGGCAGAGCCGCAGCGCCCGGCGCTCCCCAGCTGGAGCCCACGTGTGGCCCGGCCTTGGCGCCCCCCGCCAGGGGAATTTGGGGAGGTGGGAGGGGGGGAGCGCCAAGGCCGGGCCGGGCCGTGCTGTGCTGGCAGAAGTGGCTGCGGCGGGGGCCGAGTGCGGGCAGGAGCGGCCGAGAGCCCAGCGCTGCCCCAGCCCGAGCTGCCGCAGCTGCATCGCTGCTCGTGCTGTGCGATCCGAGAGCTCTGGGGGGCAGAGCGAGCCAGGGCTGGGTGCTGGGCCTGGGGGGAGGAGGAGAAAGGCTGGAGGAGCAGGGCTGGAGACCAGAATGGTGAAACGATGCCCGTGGGAGCAGCAGGTGGGATTCTGCAGGAGAAGGAGTAGTGTGAGGAAGAGGAGTGTGAGGAAGAGTAGGGATACAGGAGGAGGAGGAGGAGCAGGAAGAGGAGGCACCGCAAGGTTCCAGCACTCGCTGTATCTGCAGCCTCCCCCCAGCCCCAGGAGTGTTGATCCAGCAGGTGATCAGGGAGGGGGATCCGTAATTTTCCCGTGGGTGAATCTTGGTGTTTCTGAGGTTTCTTGGGCTCCATGTTGGTGCTTTGGGTTTTTTTTGTGGGGGCTGAATGTTTATATTTTGGAGGAGGCTTTCTCTGAATCTTGATGTTTTGGTAGTTTTTGGTCTGTGTCTTAATGTCTGGGGGACTTTTGGGCTGAGTCTCTGTGTTTTTGAGATTTTTACAGACACAAGATGCCTGGTGATGGACCTGGGCAGGAGGGACCCCCAGCCCATGTCGGTCACCCCTTGTTTTTTCCCCAATCCAGGATTTGTCATTCCCAAGGTGTGGCTGGATGGAGGAGGAGGAAAAGCCCCGGAGATGCCGCACGAGGAGGGGCTGCAAACGCAGCCCAGAGAGATCCAAGGAGGAAAGAGCCCCCTGTGCCAGGAAGGCAGCCGGAGATCCAGGGGGAGCTCAGAGCTGGGGGAGAAGCCTCAGGGTGGGGAGAAGCCCCACAGGTGCTTGGAATGTGGGATGGGCTTCAGGTGGAGCTCCAACCTGATCAGGCACCAGAGGATCCACACTGGGGAGAGGCCCTATGAGTGTGGGGAATGTGGGAAGGGCTTCATCAGCAGCTCCCAGCTGATCCAGCACCAGGTGATCCACACCAGGGAACGGCCCTATGAGTGCTTGCAGTGTGGGAAGAGCTTCGGATGGAGCTCCAGCCTGAGGACACACCAGCTCAGCCACACTGGGGAGAGGCCCTACGAGTGTTCTGAGTGTGGGAAGAGGTTTCCGAGCAGCTCCGATCTCCTCAAACATCAGCGCATTCACACGGATGAGAGGCCCTTCCGCTGCCCCAACTGCGGGAAGGGCTTCAAACGCAACTCCTCCCTCATCAGCCACCAGCGCATCCACACCGGGGAGAGGCCCTACCAGTGTCCCGAGTGTGGGAAGAGCTTCTCCAGCAGCTCAAACTTGACCCAACACCAAGGGAGGCACCGCTAAGGGAAGCCCTGCGAGTGCCCCGAGCGCGGGAAGAGCTTCGTGCGCTGCTCCAGCTCCATCCCCTGTGGGAGGATCGGCGTTGGATGATCCCCAGTGACCCCCGTGGGGCAGAGCCCTGGTGACCCCCATTCCGGGTGATCCGCGCTGGGTAGGGGGAAGGTGTTGGAGAGATTTCTTTGCCTTCTCCTTGTGCTGCTGGGATTTGGTTGGTAATAAATTCCCTCCCTGTGCCCAGGCTGGGTCTGTTGTGCCCGTGCCGGTGCTCGAGGCGGGATCTCTCCCGGTCCTTCTCTCAGCTCCTGGGCCTTTCCTTGTATTTCCTGTCCCTGTGCAGTAGCAGAGGGCAGGGACAGAGCGGTTTTGGTGTCTCCCGGCATCCAGGCAGGGCCAGCCCAGCCCTGGGGGTTGCGAGGGGCATGTGGAGGTCCCCCATTTTCCGGACATCCCTGCTGGAGGAGGGTGTCCCCCCCCTTGCTGCAGCCCCAGCCCTCAGGCAGCACTCAGCCAAGCAGAGAATGCCCTCAGCTGGGGCCTCGTTTTTGGGCAAAGCTGAGCCCCTGGACATGTCCATCCCCATTTTGGGGTGCAGCTGAGCTCCTGGATACCTGGGTCCCCAGTTTTGGGGCTCTATTTGGCTTGCACAGCCCAGTTTTTGGTAGCAGGGTTTGGTTCAGAGGTGTCTTCTGAGAGAAGGATCTGGAAGCTTCCTCCATGTCTGGCAGAGCCAATTCCTGGCAGCTCCAAAGATGGAGGTGCCGGATGCAGAGATGCCCCCACAGCCCCTGGAAAGGAGGCAGGAGGGGGAGGGTGTTTTAAGGGTCTTCTTTTCCTTCTCATTCTCCTGCTGTTATTATTTTGGTGTCATCAATTTAACTGATACAGGGAGAAGGGTGGAAAAGAGGAAGTCAGAGCACGGGCAGGAGGGTCCCGTGGCGGCCCTGGGGCACAGGGGGTGCGGAGCGGGGATCCGGGGTGGCTCCCGGAGCTCTGGGCGTGCTGGGGGCTGCAGGGGGGCACCCCCTGAGCTGTGTCCCACACACACAGGGGTGTTCCAGGGGATGATGAAGTCCGAGTGTCACTTCATTAAGGGCACCGAGCGGGTGCGGTTGGTGCAGAGGAGCATCTGACAGCGGGAGCAGCAACTGCACTCACCAGCGATGTGGGGCTGTTTGTGGGGGACAGCCCGTGTGGGGAGAAACAGGCGCAGTGCTGGAACAGCCATCCAGCCAGACTGGGGTACAAACGGGCTCTGGCGGACAGGCTCTGCCGGCACCACCGCGACATCGTTGCCCCGTTGCTCGCGGCCCGCAGAGGTGCAGAACGTCGGGCAGAGCGAGTCCCCTCGGGCCCTGCCCTGGGGATGAGCCTGGAGCCCCTCAGCCCCCCTGGTGCCCATCCCCGGGGCCTCTTGTCCTTCCAGGTTCCCCTGAGGTGTCCCAGTCCATCCCAGTCCCTCCCAGTCCATCCCAGTCTCTCCCAGTGCCCCCGCGCGTGTCCATCCTAGCCCTGCGTGGCGCTGACGCCCCTCAGCCAATCAGAGCGCGTCTCTCTGATGACTCATCAGTTGCCAGGCAGACCCGCAGCGCCGAGTGCCCCGTGCTGGACTCGGCCTCCCAGTGCCGCGCGCTCCATTCCCAGTCGCTCCCAGTGCCCTCCCAGTGCCTCCCCAGTGCCCTCAATCCATTCCCCTCTCACGAGGGCAGCTCACTTCTCTCAGAACACCCCAACCCGAAGCTGTCTGTGCTTCTAGGCCGATCTCTTGTCCTGTTTTTCGGTGTTGGGCATTCCATCAAGAGCCACCCTTCTTTTTAACCTTGGCAAAGGGGCTGGGAGAGGGTTTGGGGGATCCTCGCAGGGCAGGGAGCAACTGGGATGGAGTTTGTGGAGTCCTGGAGGGGATGAGACTGGGTTTGGCATGTGCTGGAAGGTTTAACGGCGTTCTGGACAGATTGTGGACGAAAAAAAGAGGGGTTTAGGGGGTCCTGATGGCTCTCTGGGGGGTTTTTGAGAGGTCCTGACCCCTGTGGACCCCCAGAGATGCCAGCGGACACTGCCCGCAGCAAGATTCTGACAGGGATCGGGGACTTCGTGTTGGGCTTCATCTTCCTGGCGCTGGGGCTCGGCTTTCACTTGCTCGAGAAGGTGACGGGGGATCCCGGGAATCGCATCCCCCCTCCCCCAGAGCGTGTGTGCCCCCCCAGGCCCCCCAGCCCGGTGTCAGCCGCTTTGCTCTGCCCACAGAGCTCCTGAGCCGCCGGCGGCCGCAGCCCCTCCCCGTGGCCTCGGGCCCGGCCGGGACCCCCCGCTCCATCCCCGCGCTGATTTTGGGGGGGTCGTGTGTCCCCCCAGCCCTGCTGTCACTCTGCCCCCACCCGGCTGCTCCCAGTGTTCCCAGTAAGGCCCGGTCCCGTTCATTGGGGGCACTGGGGAGGGACTCTGGGGAACCCCACAGGGGGGCCGAGACTGGGGGGGCAGAACCGGCCCTGGGATGGATTGGGAATGGGGACCCCCGTGTGTCCCCCCCGTGTCACCCTGCTCTGGGTGCTGGGAGCCCCCGGCTGCAGGCGGGGGGGTGGGGTGGGGAGGGGTGGGGGGACGATGGGAAAGGTGTCTGAGAGGGGGATGAGGGATAGGGGCACAGCGGGAAAGGGCTTCCCATGAGAGTCCCTTCGTGTCCCCATCACTTGATCTCTTCAGCTGTTCCCTGGGGCTCTCGGGGGGGCAGAACCTCACTGGGGTGGTCCCCAAACCCCTGTCCCTCCCTGGGGGTCTCATGGGGGGTTCCTCCCCACCCAGCAGCTGGTGCTGAGGCGGCCGTGGGGCAGAGAGGGGTGGGAAAGGGGTGTCCAGGGGGGTCCCTTGAGCTCCCAACCTGCTGAGGGGTGCTGGGGGCTGCTGGAGGGGGGCACCCCCTGACCTGTCTCCCACACAGGTGTGTTCCATTCCTGGGGAAAAGCCCACTGGCACTTCCTTGATGACAACAACCGGGTGAAGTTCATGGACAGGAACATCTACAACTGGGAGCAGTTTGGGCACAGGGGATACCCCAAAATTTGGAGGTGGGATGGAGTTGCTTTGAGGTGGAATTGAGCCGTTTGCAGTGGGATGGAGTCGCTTTGAGGTGCCTTCGATCCCTCTTGGCTTTTGGGGTGCAGAGCTGTGAGGGACTGAAATGTTCCGGGTTAGTGGCTCAAACCATTGGCCACCGGCAGCAGCAGCGGGGCCTTTGCTGGCCGTGGGCACAGGGAGCGCCCGGGGGCACAGGGGGGGAACACCCAGCCCGGAGGGGACGAGCCGGGCCTGGAGCCAGGGAAGGGCAGAGGCCGATGGGAAGCAGATCCGGCCAGGTGGGACAGGGCTTTGGAGCAGGGCAGCGCCCTCCCTTACACAACTGGCCCAGCTCTGGGAACCCGCCCGGGCCAGGCCCGGGACATGCACACGGAGGGCTGGAGGTTGCCATCCCTTCGCATGGGCCATGCCTGGCTCAGCTGCGCTGCCAGGAGGGGCAGGGCCATGTCTTAGAAGGGGCCATAAACCATCAGAGCCCCCAAAGTGCCCCGGGATCCACAGTGTGACATCGGACACTGCAAAACTCCCCCGGGGGAGGTACCTGGGTGTTCACCCAAACCTGAACCTGTATTAACCCACCGAACTTGGAGTTTCCGGGGCTTCCCCAGCCCCCACGGGATCCAGCCTGGGACCATCACTTACACCAAGGACAGCGACATTGGAACAACCAAATCCAAAAGTTTTGTTCCTGATCCAGGGCTGCTGACTGTGTATCCTTCTACTCTCCTACTTTCTTTGCCCTTATACATTTCCTAAGTGTTACTTTTATGCTTTTAATATTACTGGAGATGGTAACCAAAAGGGCTCCAAACCCCCTTCACACAGCAACCAAACTGCTCTGAAATAAACCCTACAGAGATATATTTATGAACACAGATCTTTCACTGTTGTTTCACTCTAATCTGCCCCAGGGGAGCCATGAACCAGACCCTGGGTTACCCTCGCCTTCAGGGGCGGGGCGGAACAGGAGCCGGACACGGGGGAAGCTTCTGGAAGCTGCTCAAGGAAGCCACCCCTGGAGGCCCCCTATTTCCAAAGCCTGGCCATGCAAACCCAGGACACTGGATCCAAACATGGATCACTCAGACGGGGGGCACCAGGGCTCTGCCTGTCGTGGTTTGACGCAGCTGAGCGTCAAGCACACAAAATCTCCTTTTTTTCATAAGGGGAAATAAGAAAATATTGAGGAAAACTAGAGAGCTGCGAGGCAGAACAGGTTCAAACTTAAACAGTTGCTGTACAAAGAAAAAGTTTAGTACCAACAGATTTAAAAGTAAAAAGAAATAACAAGAAATTAAAGCAAACCTCCCCTCTCTTCCAGCACTTCCCTCCTTTTACCCAACTCGCAAAGGGAAGCAGAACATGGGATTTTAGTCAGTGTTGCAGTTCTTGAAGAGTCTCTTTCTTATGCTAAAGGAAAAAAGGGTTTTCTTCTGCATCACGTGGTTCCCAAAGTGCCACCAACAGCAGACCCGCCCGGAAAGAAACAATCTGCTGTGGTGTAAAACATCTCTGCCCTGAAAAATCTCACAGTTCCTTCACACTGCCAGACAGGGGCCTTCACATGGGGTTATTAATCTTTTTAAGGATAAATTACTTTGGCCTGAACACAAAGGGTTGGGTTGTTTTTTTTTCTTTTTGAGACAGGAAGTCTCTAAAAGCCTCTCAATACTTCTATATAGCCTGGCACAGGCACTTTTCATAATTTTCATGGGTCACGGGTGAACTTTCCATCCCTCCATGTACTCCAAATGGATCAAAGAGACAAACAGTTTGTGATATTACAGTTTCTTACCACGGCCTGCAGGAAGTTTTTTAAGCTGCGCGCGAGAATCGCGGCACCGCCCTCTTTTCTCCCGTCGCCATTTCCAGCTCCGTCCCACAGGACTCACTTTCTCTTCTCTCTGACTCCGAAGCCGCCACGTTGAAGAGTGTTCTTGTTCGGGCTCTACGGTGGAGAAAGCCTGGCTCCCTTTGTGCTGCTGGCTGCGTGGTGTCCTCTTCAGTTCAGCGCGGAGTGTGCTGGCTGCAGACAGGAGGCTCCGCCGGCTCCCGCTGGCTCCGCCGGCCCCGCGTGGAGAGGAGAGGGACCCGCCGGTGCCAGGGAGCCGCGCCGGATGGGTTTAGCTGTGTGGCACTCCATGGCTGGCTTTAGCTGCCTGCGGCTCTGGGACAGTTCCCCCCCAGCAGTGACACAGGGTCTGTGCTGCGGCGTTGGGAAAGGAGGGGGTGCAGGGGCCCTGACCCGGCGGGGCCCGGAGGCTCCAAGGCCCCCCCACCTTCCGGCAGGAGAGCTGGAACAAAAGGAATTCCCGCCTTTCCGTGTGGTTTAAATATGCAAACGGGGGACCCACACAACCCCTGGGACTAAGCTGGCCTTTACTGGATGCCACAAGACAGCAAAACCGCTCTGTCCCTGCCCTCTGCTACTGCACAGGGACAGCAAATACAAGGAAAGGCCCAGGAGCTGAGAGAAGGAGCAGGAGAGATCCCACCCCGAGCACCGTCACTGGCACAACAGAGCCAGCCTGGGCACAGGGAGGGAATTTATTACCAACCAAATCCCAGCAGCACAAGGAGAAGGCAAAGAAATCTCTCCAACACCTTCCCCCCACCCAGCGCGGATCACCCGGAACGGGGGTCACCAGGGCTCTGCCCCACGGGGGTCACTGGGGATCATCCAACGCCGATCCTCCCACGGGGGATGGAGCTGGAGCAGCGCACAAAGCTCTTCCCGCACTCGGGGCACTCGCAGGGCTTCCCTTAGCGGTGCCTCCGTTGGTGTCGCGTCAAGGTAGAGCTCTGTGAGAAGCTCTTCCCACATTCAGGACACTCGTAGGGCCTCTCCCTGGTGTGGATGCGCTGGTGGGTGATGAGGGTGGAGTTTTGCTTGAAGCCCTTCCCGCACTTGGGGCAGCGAAAGGGCCTCTCATCCGTGTGAATGCGCTGATGTTTGAGGAGATCTGAGCTGGTCTGAAACCTCTTCCCACACTCAGAACACTCGTAGGGCCTCTCCCCAGTGTGGATGCGCTGGTGTGTCCACAGGCTGGAGCTCTGGCGGAAGCTCTTCCCACATTCTAAGCACTGATAGGGCCATTCCCTGGTGTGGACCACGTGGTGCTGGATCAGGCAAGAGATGCTGGAGAAGCTCTTCCCACACTGCCCACACTCATAGGGCCTCTCCCCAGTGTGGATCCTCTGGTGTTTTCTCAGGCTGCAGCTCCGGCTGAAGCTCTTCCCACACTCCCCACACTCATAGGGCCTCTCCCCAGTGTGGATCCTCTGGTGTTTTCTCAGGCTGCAGCTCTGGCTGAAGCTCTTCCCACACTCCCCACACTCATAGGGCTTTTCCCCAGTGTGGATCCGCTGGTGTACCCTCAGTGTGCAGCTCCACCTGAAGCTCTTCCCACATTCCAAGCACCTGTGGGGCCTCTCCCCGCCCTGAGGCTTCTCCCCCAGCTCCGACCTCCCCCTGGATTTCGGGCCGCCTTCCCGGCACAGGGGGGCTCTTTCCTCCCTGGATCTCTCTAGGCTTCGTTTGCAGCCCCTCCTCGTGCGGCATCTCCAGGGCTTTCCCTCCTCCTCCATCCACCAATGACTTGGGAATGACAAATCCTGGATTGAGAGGAGAAACAAGGGGTGAGTACCTTGGGATGGGGATTCCTCCTGCCCAGGGCCATCACCAGGCATCTTGTGTCTGTAAAAACCTCCAAAACACCAAGATTCAGCACAAAAGTCCCCGAAACATCAAGACACAGACCAAAAACTCCCAAAACAACAAGATTCAGACAAGACCCCCTCCAAAATACAAACATTCAGCCCCCACAAAAAAACCAAAGCACCAACATGGAAACCAATAAACCTCAGAAACACCAAGATTCACCCCTGGGAAAATCGTGGATCCCCCTCCCTGATCACCTGCTGGATGGGGGAGGGGAACGCTCCTGGGGCTGGGGGGAGGCTGCAGATACATCGAGTGCTGGAACCTTGGGGTGCCTCCTCGTCCTGCTCTTCCTCCTCCTCCTGTGTCCCTACTCTTCCTCATACTCCTCTTCCTCACACTACTCCTTCTCCTGCAGAATCCCACCTGCTGCTCCCACGGGCATCGTTTCACCATTCTGGTCTCCAGCCCTGCTCCTCCAGCCTTTCTCCTCCTCCCCCCAGGCCCAGCACCCAGCCCTGGCTCGCTCTGCCCCCCAGAGCTCTCGGATCGCACAGCACGAGCAGCGATGCAGCTGCGGCAGCTCGGGCTGGGGCAGCGCTGGGCTCTCGGCCGCTCCTGCCCGCACTCGGCCCCCGCCGCAGCCACTTCTGCCAGCACAGCACGGCCCGGCCCGGCCTTGGCGCTCCCCCCCTCCCACCTCCCCAAATTCCCCTGGCGGGGGGCGCCAAGGCCGGGCCACACGTGGGCTCCAGCTGGGGAGCGCCGGGCGCTGCGGCTCTGCCTGGCAACTGCTGAGTCACCAGCGCCGCGCCTTCTGATTGGCTGAGCGCTGCCTGAGGGCCGCGCCTGCACCAAGGGGGGACACCCTGCTCCAGGGGGGATGTCCCGAAAACCGGGCACCCCCAGCGAACCAACAACACCAACGCCTCCTTACAAACACATGCTCTGAATCTGCTCGGACACAGCCACACGCACTTGCACACAAGCAAGTGACAGCACAAACCAGCAGCTCCACAAAATGGCACTGACTGACACACACTGCTGCTCAGCCAAGCTCCTGCTCAATTCCTCAACTTCCAGAACAACAACAAAGCCTGAACAGAACCATGGACATCGTTTCCTAATCAAAAGGGGACAATGCTGAGGCAGTTTGCACATTCTCCCAGAGCTAATTAAGGACATGGACACCCAGCAGGGGGAAAAAGTGAAGCTGAGAAGGGGTCTCAGCAACAGGGGACGGATGGTGTTGGTGTGCTGGGAAGGGATTGGTTGAAGGGAGTGTGCAGGAATATGGTTAAGGCAAACAGCAGCAGGAGGAATCTATGTGGTAAGAAAGGAAAAGGAAGATGGAAAAGAGGAGGAAGAGAAAAAAGTGAGGACTGGGATGCTTTTCAGCGCCATCTTATCCTCAACATTTGCCAACTGATCCAGATCTTTTGTATCCCCGCATTCCAGGACAGGAAAGAAAAAGAAGTTCAGTATTTCAGGGTGTTTCTCTGTGGTGGGGAGCAGCAGGACAGGGCAGCACGGGCTGGGGGCCTGTGGGGAGCTGCGGGGCCGGGCCGGGGCTGTGGGGCAGCCGGGGCTCAGCGCCGGGCACTGCCTGACCCCAACACCCCCCGGGCAGGGCCGGCAGTGACCCCCGGCCCCCAGGAGGCTGCGGGATGTGGAAGGATCAGGATTTTCTTTTATCGATCTTGTTTGGGTCACTGGAGAAACGAATGATTTTGCAGAAAGCTCAGCAGCTGTCAGAGGATGAGCACCCACGGGCAGTGAGATGCCACGGGTACGGCTGCTGCCATTGGCTTTGGCAAGAAGAAGAGCCAGACCCAGGGCAGATATTCAATTATCTCCCCTGAAATTGAGGTTTGCAATTCCTCACCCTGCTAATTCCCGACCTAGTGGGGGGTGGAGATAAGGGATGTCTGTTTCAAGCAGTCTGTGGCCAGAATCCTGTCTCTTCTGAAAGCTCTTCCACAGGAAGCTCGGCTAGCACAGACCCTGCCTGGGGACTTTAAGGGAAGTTACACCACTCAAGGGAGATGAGCTTAACATCTCAACAGACTGGGAACAGCCCAAAAGATACCCAAAAGATAACGCCCATCAACAGAACATCAACGCCCATCAGCAAACATCAAGGAACAGCTACCCCAGACACTGCCCCCGGCACAGCTGGAGACCCCTGCTCTGGAAAAGGCTGAGAAGGAAATCAAGGAGTGTGGACCTAATGAACATCAGAGGCCAAGCAATCCGGGGCCAATAGGAAACCAAATACTAAGAACTACCCAACTTGGAACCAATGAACATTAAACCTACGGATTTCGATGGGTTTAGACTGTATAAAGTTGAGGAAAATTCGAGTAAAACTCCTGTGCCATGGAATGATTTTCTCTGCATACCCGGGCTCTGTGTGGATGAAATGATTTCTGTTGCACATCCTGGCCAGAATAAAGTAATGCCTTGATCCTCTAACACTAAAATGTCGTTGGAGAGTTTTTGTTCTTCCAGGAGTTTTGTTGACAAGATTACATCACTAGAATTTTTTTTCTTAATAATCCTACTCTGACATTGTATGCTGGGTTTGGGCCAGGGGTGTGAGAGTCAATTTTTAGTCTTAGGGGAAGAAGTAGAAAAATCTTTATTGGTCTAGGGGTTTTTCTGTGTATGTCTGTGCGTGGCTGTTAGTGATGGGAGACTTTTAGAATGGGTTTTTCAATGTTCACCTGTAGGCTGCATTTTGCAAAACTGGAAGAGGTTTAAAGATGACCCTTTAACTCATAAAGAGCTAAAAAAACATAAGAAAAAGAAAAAAAGAAAAAGAAAAAGAAAAAGGAAAAGGAAAAGGAAAAGGAAAAGGAAAAGGAAAAGGAAAAGGAAAAGAAAAAGAAAGCAGCTGGGGGGGAGGGCACTTGTGAGTCACCTGATGGTTGCCCTGGAGGAGAAGCTTCCTTCCAGACAGCCAGCAGAGGAGCTTTAGAAATGCAAATTAACTCTGCTGGGGGAAGTGTGCACAATGTCCCAGGCTCTCCTCGCCTGCCAGAGGAATTGGGCTGATGCCCTCTGCCCCTCACCCCAAGCTCTGCCTCCCTGCACAGACGGAATTTGCATCGCTAAAGGCAGAGCCCACACTGAGCATCTCGGACCCTGCAACAGAAATCCCTCAAGCTGCAAAGGAAAACAGCAAACGGAGAATGTTGGGAGAACTTCACTCACAAAAGCGGGGGGGAATCATCCCTCTCCCCACTCCAACATCTGCTGGCACTGTCTGGGTTATACAGGGTGCGTTTGACCACTGGGCTGCTTTTGCTGCCACAAGGTCAGCGAAATCACTTGGGAATCCAAGGATGTGATGATTTAATCAGAGAAAAGAGGTCAATTGATGCATCCCTGGCATTTTTGGGAGCGCCCAAAAATGGGGAAAAGATGAACGGCCACCAGAACAAATCCTACCACACCATGGAGCAGCCCCTGGGAACCCAAACAAATTCATACCAGGTGCCAGAGAACCCAGTGATCATTTCAATGCATCATTAGATTACAAGCTGTCCTCCAAATCATAACCAAGCACACAGCTCCAGCTCCTGACCTTCTCACCCACCAATCCACTCCCATGAGCAACACCACATTTCACCCTGGGATGGCATCAGATTCTCTTTCAGCAGAAGGACCAGGAGGTTGTGAAAAATTAAAGGACTCAAACTGCTCTTGGCAAAGAGATGGCCAAGGAAAAGTGGTGAAACAGAGAACAAAGGAAATAAAGACTTAACAGAGCCATGAATATCGGATGTTCTACAAAGTGGGGGTGCACATTAAGGGGCACATGCGGCAGGCGCATCGGGAAGTCTGTACCTTCCAAGGACCTCAGGCACGGGGAAAGGGACACGGAGATGCGGCCGGGGAAATCGGCATAAAAAGGAGGCTGCGTCCTCCAACACTTGGACAGAGCCCACGGGAAATGCCCCGTGGCCTCTCCCTTGCTCCAGGAATAAAGTTCCTTTTACAGGACTCCTCCGGCTCCTCTGGGGACACAAACCTCTGGCCACGGGAACTTTCCCGCACACTCCCGCCGACGGGGCAGCCACCTCTGTCCTACCCACAGCAGCCGGGACGAGCCAGCGCTGCTCCGGCACCGGCTCCTGCCGAGGCAGCAGCGGCAAGGAGAGCGCGGGCAGCCGCTCCCGCAGCGCCCTCACGCCAGGGCGAACACGGCGCCCACACGGCACAACGAACCCGCCCCAGCCCCCTGCCGCCCCCTCCGCCCGCAGCCAGCGCCGAGCCCCGCCAGAACCGAGCGCGGCTCCCACCTGCGCTGGGGCCGCCTCCGAGCTCCGCCGCCGCCTCACCGGGCTCCGGCCGCCGCCGCCGCTCCCGGGCCCGCACAGACGCTCCGCCAATGGCGCCTCTGCTGCGCCACGGCCGCCCTGCCGGCGGCTCCGGGCCCGGGCTGCTCCCCGCTCCGACCAATCAGCGCGCCAGAACCACGACTGACGGCAGCACCGCCCAATCGCAGCGAGGGGCGGGCTCTGCACACGGCCCAGCCTCGCCCCGCGCTCCCAGCGCCCCCCGGGCTGCGTGAGGGGAAAGCCGCAGCTGAGGAGCAGCCCTGGAACGGGCCCGGCCCGAGCCGCCATTCAGCTGGGAAGGGAAACAAAGCTCTCCGCTGCTCCCGGCCCGACTTGCCCAGCCCTGCGTGTTGGCTGCCTCCGGCTCCTTGGGAAGCCCTGCAGCCTCGCTACTCCCGCCCCTAATTCGGAGCATCAGTGCATGGCTTTGATTTCGTTGTTCAGGCTTGGCTATGGGCTGTCCTTGTCTGCTGCATTTTCTGTGTTCCTCTTGGAGGCTTTGAGCAACAGGCTGTGCCCCGGGAGGATCCTTTGTGCTCCTTTGTGACAGAGGAGAACCTTCCAGGCGGTTCTTGCGGGAGCTGCTGCTGTGATGTCACGGGAACGCTGCCGCGTCCTCGCCGTGTTCCCGTTGCTGTGGGCACGGAGCCCTCAGTGTCCAGAGCGGCTCTGGGCGCCCGCTGGTTGCCGGAGGATCCTCCTGCCCGAGGCATTCTCAGCAGCCAGCCCAGCCCCTGCCGGGTGTCCTTCTGGGCTTGCAGGGGTACAGTCTGCCACGTGTGCAGCACGGCCAAAATGATCCAGCAAGCGGTTGCTGCAGTTTGCACTCTGTACTCTGTGGCTTATTCGGGGTATTTTTTAGCCCACTTGGCACGTAAGTCGAGGTTTTCCCTGGCTGCAGCGTCGGTGCCTTCGGGCTTGCTGTGTGCTTTCTGTTCTCCCACTGGCACTGAGCTGCCTTTGTAACCAAATTGCCATTAAGACACCGCTGGTTTGGGAGAGCTCCTGCCAGCAGCTGCAGCTGAAAAAGGGGGTGTCTGCAGCCAGCGGGGCGTGCACAGCATTTGCAGTGGAGCCGGGGGGTTTCTGTTCCCTCAAGCGCAGAGTCTGTGCCAGCGGAGCCTGGAACTCCCTGCGTTGGCTGCTGCAGCCAAGGGCTGACACAGCCCAGGATTCTGTGCTGTTCTCTTGCTTGCTGTGCGAAGGGACTGTGGCTCCTGGAGGGATGTTGTGGAAGCAAAATGCTCTCTCGGGGTGTCCTTGCTCCGTGGGAGTTCCCACCACGGGCAGGTTTTTCCTAACAGCATCTGGTTCGTGTTGCCTGTCCCGTTGCAGGGCACCTCACGCGTGGATCCCGAGCAGCTCCTCCTTCGGTGAGTGGGAAAGGAACCTTTGGTGGTGGGAATTGTGCAGAGAGTTGTGAGCTTGGCGTGTGGCAGTCGAGCGCCAGCCTGGGAGGCTGAAGGAAAGTTCCTGCCAGTGTCTTTGCAGCAGCAGCAGCAGCAGCAGCAGCAAAGGGATCCCTGGCACTTTTCTCCTTCTCTGCTGAAGAGCTTTTGAAGAGCTGCAGGTCTGGTTTTGCAGGCAGAAGATTGCTTGCTGGCTTTAGCCACGGTGGAATATGGAATGCCCAGCAATAAGTGGCAATGTCGACTTTAGCCCATTCCTAGTTTGAACAGCTCCGAATCCCATTTCTGCTCAGTGCAGCTGGATGTGTAGCCGAGGATAAATAAGGCGATAACTGAGAGAGAACTTCCTGTCCCTCACGCTACCATTTGTCCACAGGGCACAAAAGCAGCATCAGCTCCTCCTCTGGCTTCCTGTGCTTCCAAAGAGGAGGCCAAAGAGGAGGAAGACAGCAGTGAACTTCCTGCTGTTCTGGGGGATGATGGTGAACTTCCCTCTGTCCCGGGAGACCACAGTGAACTTCCCTCTGTCCCGGGAGATGAGGGCAAACATCCCACGGTTTGGGAATACAACAGTGAAGCTCCTGTGGTGTGGGGTGAGGATGGTGGACATCACCCGGTGTGGGACGAGGACAGCGAGGCTCCAGTGCCATGGGACAAGGACGACGGACATCTCCCAGCGTGGGACGAGGACAGAGGACATCGTGGGACTTGGGAAGAGGAGGCTGCAATTCTCCCAGCATGGGAAGAGGACGGGAAACGTCCCATGGCTTGGAAAGAAGACCAGGAACCTGCTGAATTTTGGGAAGAGGACGGGGAACCTCCCTCTGGTTGGGAAGAGGACACTGAACCTCCCTCTGCTGCGGGATCCTGGGCTGAACATTCTGACAGCAGCACAGCCCTGCAGCCAGAGGGCAGAGAGGAGTGGTGCCTGATGCAGCTGAGTACGTCTGCTGTGCTGCTGTGTGCCAGAGCAGGGTGCTGCGTGTGTGTCTCAGCATCAGCTGCACCCAGGCTTGCTGTGCAGCTGAATGTCACAGAGTCATTTATTGTCCTTGCCCAGCTGAGAGCAAGGGGCTCCCGGCCCCAGGGAGTGGGGCTGCATTTTGGCCCTGCTGCAAGGCGGGGTCTCCATCTGGGAGGGAGCGTCTTCCATGTGGTTTCTTTCAGGGAGCACCGTGAGCGTGGGGGAGCCTGCCGAGAAATACCTGGAACTGGAGCAGGTTGGCCAAGGGTAAGTGCCCGGCAGTTACTTCTGCACAAGCAGGGGCCAGGTATTTGCTGGTGCAGGATCAAGTGAGAAGCCAGGCAAGCTGCAAACAGCTTCAGACACTGGGCCACGATCCTGCTGTCTCTCAGTCCTGATCAGAATTGGTAACTGTGGTCAGAAGGCACCGTCAGAGGCCCCTGAGGCCGGCAGTGTCCTGCCTGCAGCAAGGAGCAGGACCTGGAAGAACTTCTGTCCCTGGAATTTGGTTGCCTGAAAGAGCAGCTCACCATCTGGTGCCTGTCAGAAAACAGTTCTCAAGAAGATTCCTTTCAAATATTTTGCTTCCAAAAATATCCACTGGTCAGGATTATTAACATAATGGTTTAGAAACAGAAACCAGAGATGAACTAATAAGTGCCCTTTTCAGCACAGGTAGTAAACCCTGTACATTCAGTAACAGACACAGAGCTGCTGCACTGGAGGGGAAAATGCATCAGCTGCCTGATGGCAGGGCCCTTGTGGATCCTGCAGCTCGTAGGCAGGAAATGGAAAAGGATGAAATACATTCTTTTCCAGTTCTTTAGACACCCGCTCCCACCCTAGGTTTTGGACTAAAGTAATTCAGTGTGGACACTTGGGATTTGCTCCAGCCCTTTTCCTTCATGTTGGGCCTCAGTTTTCTCTCGCACACCTTGCGAGGCACAGGGCTGGTGGCTGCTGCGCTGCTGTTTGAAGGGTCGATGCACCCAGGTGTTTTGTAAACGCTGCAGGCAGCAGAGATCTCCTGTCTGGGCTGGCTTTCACTCCCAGGGCCTAAAGCGCTGCTTCTTTCTTCTCTGCTGTTCTGTCTCCAGGGCTTTCGGAACCGTTTATAAAGGACTCGAGAGGGCCACTGGAGGAGAGGTCAGTGTCACCACGCCCAGCGCGTCGGGCAGCTCTCGAGGGCTTTCCCCTCTGCTGGGAGCTGTGGCTGCAGCTTTGTGGGGCCAGCAGAGCTTTCCTGCACAGGCTGTTCCACTGAAGGCACAGCAGTGTCAGCCTGCAGAGCACGGCTGCGACAGACTTGAGCCTTCTGAAGTGCCCAAAGGAATGCAAGGAGGGCAGCAGTGTCTGTCAGAGCAGGACATGCTGGCTTGGTCTTCATATCTGAAAACATCAGTGCATCAGCTGGTCGAGGCTGAGGCCTAATTTATCTTCATCCCGGCCTCGGACAGGAACACTGTTTAGCAGTTTTTCCATCCTGCGTTTCATCTTCAAAGGATACCTCAAGACCTAATTAAGGAGCGATCCTGCTTGGGATCAGTTTGGGGTTTTAGTCCTACTGCAGCTGTTCCCAGAGAGAGGGATCATTCGTAATGAGAAGATGGATGTGCAGAGCAAAGCTCTCTCCTAAACCCTGCAGCTGTGTTTGGGTCTGGTGTCAGTGACAGCCTGTGACAGGGATCATCTGAGCAATGTTTGTGCGTGTTTGCTCTGTTGTGCAATCCCAAACAGAGCAGTTGCGTTTGAAATCATGACCAAATCCCACAGGATTGCTAAAGGGTTCCCGGCTGTTTTGCTCTGTTTTCACAGAACCAGAATTACTTCCTGCTTGCAAAATGTGTTTGAATGATAATGAGAGTGGTGGTAAACGAAGGCGGTTTGAGAAGACTGCAGGTGCAGAGAATGCTGTGAGAGCTTTGAGGCTGAGAGCTGAGGGCCCATTTCTGCAGAGCTTCCAAGGCCAAATGTCTCTGGCCCTGTGTCCTGTAAGCGGCCCCGCAGCGAGCAGAGAAATGGGCTGTGGGAATGTCACTTGCTGAGCCCGGGTGTCCCATCCCAAGGCAGTTTGGCACAGCCCGGCTCCGTCGCTCCGCAAAGACTCGCTCCGTGTTTGCTGCGGCCTCCTGCCCCAGACTCCTGCAGTTCAAGGGCTGCAATGTCCTTTCAGGTGGCCATAAAGAAAATGAGTCTCAGAGGGCAGAACGGGGAACGAGCTGTGAATGAGATCCTGGTCCTGAAGGACAAGAAGAACCCCAGCATTGTCAGCTTTTTGGACAGGTGAGTGCTTCAGCTCTTATCCCGTGCACGGGCCCTGCGTTAATCTCTCCTGGCATCCGCAGTCTGTAGCCTGTTTTGAAAAAGCCTCACCCGGCCGTAGCTTCCCAAAACAACAGCCTGTCAGCTCACTCCCTCCGTGTGCTTTTGTTGCTTTGGTTTGGTTTTTCCTTCAAGCTGACCCCATATCCTCGGTCTTACAACAAGTGCTGATAAACCCTGTCAGAAATTATTTCCCTTGGTTTCTCCTTCCCAACTCTTTTCCATTGCTGCAGATGCCAGGAAGACCAGGTTCTTGTTTCCAGAAATGCCTCATTTGCCCATTTTGCAATGGCCTTGCCTGTTTCTGAAGGGACTTTCTGCAAGGTTTTCCAAACACATGACCACTTTTGTCCTAAGTGCTGCACGGCCCCCTGCCCTGGATAACTCTGGAAGTTGTGTTGCCTTGTTCTGGAGGGAATGGTGAAACTGCTGAGTTCAGATGCTGAACCAGCTGGGGGCAAGTGTTGTGGTTCCACATTGATCTGGGCTGCTGCTAAACTGCATTTTTCACCTGCTTGCCATCTAAGGCCTCTCCTTTCCCACAGGTGTCTCCTTCTCCTTTAGACTGTGCAGATCCCAAGGACTGTGCAGCCTGGCAGGAATGTCTCTGCATCGGATTCTGTCCTCATTTACAAGTGACCTGGAAACAAAATTCCACTCGAGGCTTTTCCATCAGGGAATTGAGCAGTGCATGTTCATCTCCATGCCATTGTTTGCCTCTTCCAGCTTCCTTGTTGATGAAGATCTCTGGCTGGTGATGGAATACATGGATGGAGGAACTTTGCAGGACGTTGTCAGACAGACACGCATGGCTGAAGGAGAGATGGCAGCCGTCAGTCGGGAGGTGAGGGATCCTGCTCGTGCTTCCCATGGCTTGGACACAATGCTCCTTCCAAGCAGGGCCTGAGAACAGGAGTGGCTCCATGCTCAGAGCTTTGTTTCTGTGTTGTTTTTATGAGCTGCAGAAGAAAGAGCCTCTGAAGTGAACGGCCTGCCAGTGTCACTGCACTTCCACTCTGCTCTTGTCCTCTTTCCTGCTCTTTGTGGGACTCTCTGTCTTTTTTGATTTGATTTGCTGTTCTCAGCTTTGCCTTGAACCATTTGCCCGGAGCTTGTCTGCACTGCACTCCTGGCCTGGCACAGCAAAGCTGCTGCTGGCAGAATTCTAAACTGTCCTTTCTTGTGTGCTGTATTCTGGCCATGGATTTCCACCCTCGTGTTTCTTGCTCTCTCTCAGTGTCTGCAGGGCCTGGATTTCCTCCACTCAAACCGGGTGATCCACAGAGATCTGAAGAGCTCCAACATCCTTCTGGCAACGGACGGCTCTGTCAAGCTGGGTGGGTGTTCCTGGTCAGGCACGGCGCTCCCGGGCTGCGGGTGTGGGGCTGCTTCCCAGTGACGGCCAGAGCCCCACAAGTGCTGCTGGTGGCGGTGCCCGGCCCCTGCTGGCAGCTGAGAGCGGCTGCCCCATGCAGAGAGCTCAGGAGAGGAGCAGGGTGTCAGCAGTGGCTTTGCTCTGGGTGTGGCCCTTGCAGAGGGGCGGGAGTTGGAATCTGAAGCTTCAAGGGAATCACTAAAAGCCACTGCATGAAAGCTGAGGGTTCCTTTAAGGGTCCACTTCCATCTTGCCTTGGCTACAGCCCTGCGGACTTTTCCAGCTGGATTCAGCAGTGCATTCTCAGACTGAGAGTGGGCAATCTTTGTGCTTGGTTTCCTCATTCCAGCTGCCTTTGACAGTGTTTGTTTCTGTCCTCAGCTGATTTTGGCCTCTGCGCTCAGCTCAGCCCTGAGCAGGAGCAGTGCAGCTCCATGGTGGGCACTGCTCACTGGATGGCCCCAGAGGTTGTGACCAGTTCTCCTTATGGCCCCAAGGTGGACATCTGGTCCTTGGGCATTGTGACCATCGAGATGGTGGAAGGAGAACCTCCTTACTTCGAGCACACGGCGGCCATGGTAAGAGGCAAATTTCCCAGAGTTTGCAGAGGCCTGTGAGCACAGAGGGACCCGCCTTGGGAGGAGCAGCCAGAGGGCTCTGCCCATCGGGAAGGGAATTCCCAGAGGATTCGAGCCTGAGCACAGATGAATATTCTGCAGTCTCCAGAATTTGCTTTGGGTTTTAAGTTGTTGCAGCTCTTCTGTCTGTGAGGATGACCTGAAAACATGAAGCCAGAGCATCAGCTCTAACCTTATCTTGCAGAAAACCCCAGACCAACCCCAAACCCCACACCCAAACCCAACAAGTTTTCTGACGGAGTTTCTGAAAGAGGTTCTGCGAGATGAACTCCCCCTGACTCTTCTCACTGGGAAACTTGTCTAAAACATGAAGATGATTGTTTAACATCCCCATAGTCTAACATATTTCTTTCCTAGCCCAAGCTACTTTCTCCATGTCACCAAGGCTGAGCTTTCAGCAACCCAAACCTCGGGTTCCTTGCCTGGCAGTTTCTGGGATGGAACATCTTGAATGCATTTACTTGAGTGTCAGTGGCACTGCAGGGATGCATTTGATGTAAGAATCCTTGGAAATACCACAGGCAGACCACAGTGACTCTTGCAAATGGCCTGTAAAGCTGGTGTCTGTATTTGGAGAAGCAAAATGGGTTATTTCTGATGGAGGTTCCAACTAACAAAGTCAGCCAATGACATTGGCTCTCAAGGCAAGATCATGTGGATGTTGGAATGGCTGTGGCTGCAGCAGCGTTTGGCTTTTTTGGTTGGCATAGAAAAATGAGCTCTGAGCAGCATCTCTGCCAGGGAGGAAAGTGTCCCTGGAGACTGGGGCTGAGAAACCGGGGTCGCTGTGAGCACTCGTGGGTGTGAAGGAAGCTGGCAGAGCTTTTTCAGAAGTGTTTGCTTTCCGCGCAGGCTCGCTGTCTGATCCGGCAGAACGGGACCCCGCAGCTGCAGGAGCCCAGGCGCCTGTCGGCTCTGCTGCGGGACTTCCTGGAGTGCAGCCTGGAGCCGGACGAGGAGCGGCGCTGGTCTGCCCAGGAGCTGCTGCAGGTGGATGCGAAGCGGCTGCAGGGGAAACAGCAGCGCGAGGGAGGGGTTTTCTCATGGGGCCCCCTCCAATAGTGTCCAGTCTCGCTGCTTTTCACATGCAAAGCCAGCAGAATCCTCGCCTGGTTTGGCTTGGCAGGGTCCTTTGCAGGTCATCTGGACCAGGTGCCCCGCAAGGAGCAGGGACATCTTCAAGCAGATCAGGCGGCTCAGAGCCCTGCCTGACCTGAGCCTGGATGTTTCCAGGGAGGAGGCACCTCCCACATCTCTGGGCACCCTCTGCCAGTGTTTCCCCACTCTTCTGATAAAAAAATTCTGCCTCAGATCTAATCTGAGCCTGCTTCCCTCTCCTGAGTTTCAAACCATTCCCCTTTGTCCTGATGCAACAGAGCCTGTGAGGAACTTGACTTGGGAAAGTAACAGTTCATTTCTTTCTTTTTCATCCTTTGGGCAGCACCCATTTTTATCATCAGCCAAGCCTCTCTCCAGCCTGAGCCCTCTGATCGCTGCAGCAAAGCAATTGAAGGAGCAGCGGAGGACCTGAAGCACCTGGGGACAGCTTTTTGTTATAGTAGTTAGGACAAGTGGATAGTTACGGTAGTTAGCACTGCTAGTTAGTTATGGTGGTTAGGACAGCCTGGTAGTTATGGCAGTTTTTTGAATAAAAACTCTGTTAAACCTCAAGTCCCTTGACGTGTCCCTTCCTTGTTCCCCCGTGACTCAGCTGCCCGGAGCAATGCGAGGGGAGAGCGGGCCCAGCCTTGCCCAGAGCTGAGCCCCAGCAGAGCCCCGGCAGAGCCCAGAGCAGCCTCAGCATCGGCAGAGTCAGCCTGGAAGGAGGCGCCTGGAGCCTTCTCGACTGCAGCCGACTCTTGTTTACAAACCGCGTGGGGTGGGAAATGCCACTGGTTCTGCAAGAGGGCAGAGGGGGCCCGGGGAAGGCCCAAGTGCTCCAGGCGAGGCAAAAACCCGCCCAGTGCTGGAGAAAAACCATGCCTTTTTCCCCTCCTACGTCGGCCAAAACATTGAATCCTAAACTAAGTCAAACGGGGCAGGGGAGGAGCCCAGGCCCTCCCTGCAAACCAAAGCGTCCCTTGCACGGCTCTGAGCCCCGGTGGCCCCGCGGGCGTTGGTTTCTGTCGGACTCGCTGCCGCCAGCCCAGGGCCAGCCCAGGACAGGGCGGGAGCTGGAGGCTGCGGGCGGGGAGATGCGATCCCGGGACACGCATTCGGTGGCACCTGCGAGCGCAAGCAGGGGAGGGGCTCTGGCAGTGACGGGGGAAAGGAATAAGGTGAATGTGACTTAAACAAACAAACCCCGTGAACTGCTGCTCAGCCAAGGCCGTGTCAAATTCCTGAACTTAAAGAAGAAGAACAAAGATTCAATGGAGTTATTAATATTGCTTTGTTCTACTAAAACAATCAAAATGGGTGTGTGCATATTGGAGGACAGATTGGGAAGTCTGAACCTTCCAAGGAACGGTCCCGGGGACAGAGCAGCCACCTCTGTCCTACCCACAGCAGCCGGGACGAGCCAGCGCTGCTCCGGCACCGGCTCCTGCCGAGGCATCCGCGGCAAGGAGAGCGCGGGCAGCCGCTCCCGCAGCGCCCTCACGCCAGGGCGAACACGGCGCCCACACGGCACAACGAACCCGCCCCAGCCCCCTGCCGCCCCCTCCGCCCGCAGCCAGCGCCGAGCCCCGCCAGAACCGAGCGCGGCTCCCACCTGCGCTGGGGCCACCTCCGAGCTTCGCCGCCGCCTCAGTGGTGGTTCCCAGTCACCCCCAGTATGATCTCATTCACTCCCAGCATCATCCCAGTCGCTTACAGTCACTCCCACTGTGTTTTCAGTATGGTCCCAGTCACTCCCAATAAGATCCCAGTTGCTTGCAGCATGGTCCCAGTGGCTCCCAGTCACACCCAGGATGGTTGCTTTCACTCTCAGTAAGAGACCAGTGTGGCTCCAGTCATTTCCAGTATGAACCCACTCACTCCCTGTATGATTGTATTTGCACCCACTGTGGTCCCAGTTGCTCCCAGTGTCTTGGTTTGAAAGACAGGTGTCTGCCAAGGAAGGCAGGAGTCTCTCCTGAAATGGAAGAAAAAAAAAATTACAACCCCCTTCCCTCTGAATTATTATAATTTTGAAATTTAGGACCTTTATAGGCAAAGATATGAGGAACAGGAATAACAGGGTAATATATACTAATATATATACTATAATATGTAATATTTTATTTATACTAATATATATCTGTATGTGTATAACCAGTCAAACAAACAGCAATAACTATGACAGTAACAGCAAACAATCCCAAACCCAGTCCCAGCCTTCTCGGCTGCCAGGCCCTTTCCCCTCGGGTGCAGTTCCGCTCGCAGCCGGCAGGGGCGCTGGCGGCTCCCGGTGAGCAGGGCAGGTGCGATGGTTCCCTCGCGGCTGCAGGGGACGCTCCGGAGCGAGCTCGGGGAGCACGCGGCACTGGTGGCCTGGGATCCCGGGGAAGGATGGAACAAAGATTTCAAAAACCCCCTGGACAGCTGATCTCGGTGTCTGGCCGGACCCTCGGGAACAGCAGGCTGGAACAGCAGGGACGAGCACAAATCCCGGGTTTCAGACGAGATGTATCGAACTCCGGAGCTGCGGTGGGAACCCCCGGAGGTCTCAGCAGGCAGGGCGAGTGGGGCTACAGAGTAGCAAAGGCTCGAAGCAACAGCAGGGGCGGGCGGCCGCAGCCTGGCTCCCAGCAGAGCAGGGAAGGTGGGCTTGGGATCCCGGGGTATCTCCGGTAGAAGGAAAGCAGCTGAAGAAGCAGCCTCTCTCTCCATCCAAACGCCAGGAAACTGACTGCCCGCAAACCCAGGTGAAAGTGATGCACCCCTGCCACTATGACCAGGTCCTTTGTTTTCCTTAAGCCCCCAGTAATTTGTCCCCCTGGCAACATCTATGGGGAAAATTCCTTTAAGAGAAAAAGAAATAGGAGAAGAACTGCTAAAACCCCAACATTAGCCACCCCAAATTTTTCCCATACTAACATGTTACATGAAACGGAACCCTTTTAACCATATAAATACATGCATCACCCGAATTATATGCATATATACATGCTGATGCTGATTCAAATGCAGAGCCATGGGTAGTTCACCCTAAACCAAGGTCCCCTTGAGGTATGCAACAGGTCTCTCCATTCTTTTGCATCACCCACCAGGAGCACCCTAGTCCCTGAGCAAAGACAACCCCACGGATGGGTTTGTCTTTGCTCGAAGCAGAATTAACCCAAACAGTTTTTCCAAGCATACCTCTCATGTGCACCACTGGAACCTTATCCCCGTCTGTTGTTTGTAGGGGTTTGGATTGGGCAGGGCCTGCTCAGCTGGTGGAGCCTCGGGTGTTAACTAACCAGGTGGCTCTTGCTAAATGCACCTCCCAGTTTTTGAAAGTCCCCCCCACCCAGTGCCTTCAAGGTGGTTTTAAGCAATCCGTTACACCGCTCAACCTTCCCAGCTGCTGGTGCATGGTAAGGGATGTGGTACACCCACTCAATGCCATGTTCGCTAGCCCAGGTGTTTATAAGGCTGCTCTTGAAATGAGTCCCATTGTCAGACTCAATTCTCTCAGGGGTGCCATGCCTCCAAAGGACTTGCTTTTCGAGGCCCAGGATGGTGTTCCGGGCAGTAGCGTGAGACACAGTGTAGGTCTCCAGCCATCCTGTGGTGGCTTCTACCATTGTGAGCACATAGCGCTTGCCTTGGCGGGTTTGAGGCAGTGTGATGTAATCAGTCTGCCAGGCCTCCCCATACTTGTATTTGGACCATTGCCCACCATACCACAGGGGCTTCACTTGCTGGGCCTGCTTGACCGCAGCGCATGTTTCACAATCATGGATGACCTGGGAGATACTCTCCATGGTTAGATCCACCCCTCGATCTGGTGCCCACTTATAGGTGGCATCTCGGCCCTGATGGCCTGAGGCATCATGGGCGCATCGAGCTAGGAACAACTCTCCTTTATGTTGTCAATCCAAGTCTATCTGGGACACCTCTATTTTCACAGCCTGATCTACCTGATTGTTGTTATGATGTTCTTCATTAGCCCGGCTCTTGGGGACGTGAGCATCTACATGACGGACTTTCACAGACAGTTTCTCTACTCGAGAGGCAATGCCTTTCCGCTCCTCAGCAGCCCAGATTGGTTTTCCACTGTGCTGCCAGTTTGCTTTCTTCCACCTTTCCAGCCAACCCCACAGAGCATTGGCTACCATCCATGAATAAGTGTAGAGGTAGAGCTTTGGCCAGTCTCTCTTTCAGCTATGTCAGGACCTAACTGGACAGCTTTGAATTCAGCAAATTGGCTCGATCCACCTTCTCCTTCAGTAGCCTGTGCAACTTGTCATGTGGGGTCCATACAGCGGCTTTCCATTTCCAGCCAGCACCTACAATTCGGCCGGAACCATCAGTGTCTTTCACTCTCTGATTGCTGGTTATATGGTGGGGCTTCTTGGGCATGTGTCACTTGCTCCGCTTCTTCTTCAGAAGATAATCCAAAAGTCTCACCTTCCGGCCAGTTCGTAATTATTTCCAAGATCCCAGGGCGATTCGGGTTTCCAATTCAGATGCGCTGCATGATGAGGGCAATCCATTTGCTCCAAGTAGTGTCGGTGGTGTGATTCATGGAAGGAACCTTTCCTTTGAACATCCACCCCAGCACCTGTAGTCGGGGCGCCAGGAGGAGTTGTGCTTCAGTGCCAATTACTTCTGAGGCAGCTTGGACTCCTTCATAAGCTGCCAAGATCTCTTTCTCTATGGGAGTGTAGTTGGCTTTGGACCCTCTGTAGCTTCAGCTCCAGAATCCCAGTGGTCGGCCCCGAGTCTCACCAGGCACCTTCTGTCAGAGGTTCCAGGACAGACCATTGCTCCTGGCTGCAGAGTAGAGCACGTTCTTCACCTCTGGTCCTGTCCTGACTGGGCCAAGGGCTACGGCATGAGCAATTTCCTGCTTGATCTGGGCGAAGGCTTGCTGCTGTTCAGGGCCCCAGTGGAAATCGTTCTTCTTGCGGGTAACCAGGTAGAGAGGGCTCACGATCTGTACTCAGGAATGTGCATTCTCCAAAAGCCTATGGCACCTAGGAAAGCTTGTGTTTCCTTCTTGTTGGTCGGTGGAGACATTGCTGTGATCTTATTGATGACCTTGGTGGGAATCTGATGTCATCCATCTTGCCACTTTACTCCCAGGAGCTGGACCTCTCGGGCAGGTCCCTTGACTTTGCTCTTGATGACAAAACCAGCTTCCAGGAGAATTTGGATGATGGTTTCTCTCTTTCTCAAATACCTCCGATGCCATGTTCCCCCACATGATGATGTCATCAATGTACTGCAGATGTTCTGGGGCCTCACCCTCTTCCAGTGCAGCCTGGATCAGTCCATGGCAGATGGTGGGACTGTGCTTCCAGCCCTGGGGCAGTCGGTTCCAGGTGTACTGCACACCCCTCCAGGTGAAGGCAAACTGAGGCCTGCACTCTGCTGCCAGAGGAATGGAGAAAAATGCATTAGCAATGTCAATAGTGGCGTACCACTTCGCTGCTTTGGACTCCAGCTCGTACTGAAGCTCCAAAATGTCCGGCACAGCAGCGCTCAGTGGTGGAGTCACTTCATTTCAAGGCACGATAGTCCACAATCTCCATTCCCCGTCAGACTTGCGCACAGGCCAGATGGGGCTGTTGAAGGGTGAGTGGGTCTTGCTGACCACCCCTTGGCTCTCCAGCTTGCAGATCATCTTGTGGATGGGGATCACAGCATCTCGATTTGTCCGATACTGCCGGCCGTGCACTGTTGAGGTGGCAATTGGCACTCGTTGCTCTTCCACTTTCAGGAGACGAACTGCAGAGGGATTTTCTGATAGTCCAGGCAGGGTGTTCAATTGCCTAATGCCCTCTGCCTCCACAGTAGCACTCCCAAATGCCCACCTGAGTCCTTTCGGGTCTTTGTAATACCCATTCTGGAGGATGTCTATGCTCAGAATACACGGGGCCTCTGGGCTAGTCACAATTGGATGCTTTTGCCACTCCTTCCCAGTCAGGCTCACCTCAGCTTCCAACAACGTCAAATCGTGTGATCTCCCGGTCACCCCAGTGATGGATACAGGTTCTTCCCCCACATGTCCCGAGGGCATTAAAGTACACTGTGCTCCAGTGTCAACCAATGCATCATATTTTTGTTGCTCTGATGTGCCAGGCCATTGGATCCACACCGTCCAGAAAAGCTGGTCCTCCCGTACCGCCTCCTCGCTAGAGGCAGGGCCCCTCTAGCCCTGGTTATCATTCTTTCCCTGGGCATACATGCTAGAGGTCCCTTCAAGGAGATCCAACATATCATCCTCCCTTCTGTAATACCTGGCAGCTCAGTCACGGGAAGCTGAGGCTACTTTCACCTTAGCAGAATCCCCTCGGTTAGTACCGCCCTCATTGATTTCACGCACCTGCACTGCCAGGACAGAGGTGGGTTTCCCATCCCACTTTCTCATGTCTTCCCCATGCACACACAGAAAAAAAACACAGCTCAGCTCGTGGAGTGTACCCTCTCTCTCTAGCTGGGGGACTTGGGGGCTCTGACGTGGGGGCCTGTGACTCGCACTGGTGCCACACTGACCTTCCTCATCTCCTCCCTCATCTCCTCCCTCATTTCCTTCCTCATCTCCTTCATCTCCTCTTTGAGGTCCTGGACCACAGCAGAGACATGAGCTTTCAGCGGACCATTGACCATACTGTCATAATTCCTGAGCTTGTTGGTGACAGAGCCCACTGTTTCTCAGTTATTGTCAGCATCAATCGTTGCAATGAAGGTGGTGTATTGTGGTGGCCCTAGCTTTGCCAGGTTCCACATCATCTGTCCCTTGCACCTGACCTTATCGGGGTCATTATCATGCTGTCCATCCCTCCCAAAGAGTACCTCCAATACTGCCACCTCTCTTAGCTGCTGGATCCCTTCCTCGAGTGTCTTCCACTGCATTCTATGATGGTACTCCTGCATTCTGTCTTTGTGAATGAACCTTTCTCTCACACTCATTAAGAGCCGCTCCCAGAGAGAAAGGGGTTCTGGCTCCCACACAAATATCTGGTCCACACCTGGGTTCTGGGTCAGCGATCCCAGATACCTTGCCTCACCACTGTCCAGTTGCACGCTTGTGCCCATAAGGTTCCAAATCCGAAGCAGCCAGGTTGTATAATGCTCACGCCCCCTTCACACAATGTCTTTTCACATATTACAGAGACTATCGTACGACAGGGACTCATTGATAATTTCCAGCTCGGGCTCTCCTGCTGGTTGTGAGGGCCCTGGCTCCCCATCATCATTAACTGGTCGTACTGATTTGGTCTTCTACTTCCTCCTCTGCACAGGGGCGACTGCTGCTGGCTGTGATTGTCCTTGTGATTCAGCTGGAGCCTGGACGGCTGTTGTTGTTTTGTTTGACTGGTTATATATCTATATCTATATATATATATATATAGTAAAGAACTGTTATTCCTATTTCCCACATCTTTGCCTAAAGACCCTTGATTTCAGAATTATAATAACTCAGGGGGAAAGGGGTTATATCTGCCACTTCAAGGGAGGCTTCTGCCTTCCTTAGCAGACACCTGTCTTTCAAACCGAGACACAAGGCCACGCAGCTTTACACAGAAATTCATACATCGATAAAACTGTACAACGGGATGCAGGTTTACACAGAAATTGATACACAGGAAAACACAACAATCTGTGCTGTGTGAATACACTGACTTCTGTATAAAAATGGCTCCACCCGGCGGGAACCGATCCAGAACTGTGCGATTACCAAAGGACCCATCGACACTTCCATACCCTTGGAACTAAAGACACAGGACTGTAGAGCTCTCCAGCTCCATACATTCCTGTCTGGGGGTGACTTTATGATATGTATCCCCTATCGCTGCTCTCTGCCCAGAAATCAGTCCTGTGCCTTTGTGTGCCTTTAAACTGAGCCCGACGGGGGAGAGAGAAAACACCGAGCGAACTTTTCAAAGCGGTTGTTCAAGGACACAGACACACACTCCTCTGCGTTCTGCTGCGGCAGCGAGAAGAGCGGAGGGAGCGCCCTGCTTGCTTTCCAGCACGCTTTCGGCTCCTTTTCTCCGGAGGGAGACGGAGAGTTGAAGTTTGTTTTCCTGGGACTTGGGCTTTTTCCCTTCTTCTCTTCTGGACTGTTTCAACATCAGAACACACCGGGAAAATTTTCCACCGAGGCCCTGGAGGACACCAACCCAGCTCCAAGGAGGAGGAGAGAGAGCACACCTACAGAAGGACTCTGAAATCTTCCCAGGTTTCTCTCCACAGCGAGAGGTTTTAGTATTCAGCATTATTATCCTTTTCCTGTGTGTTTGTTAAATAAATAGGTTCTTTTTCTCTTTCACATTCCTCAGAGGAAAATATTTTTTGGCAGACCTGGTGGGAGAGGGCTGGTTGTAACCTGCCTTCTGTCAGAGGATATTTTCCTGCAAATTTGTCCAAAGCAGCACACTAAAATAAGTCAGTATTTATTTTGAGGGAAAATGATTTCTAATGGCATTTTGAGGGTCAACAAATACAAAGATAATAATAAGGATAAATACAAAGAAATAAATACAAAGAAATACAAAGAAAATACAAAGCGGTGAAAGAGGACAGGAGCTCACTGGACTGGTCCTTGGCAGCACCTGGGCAGACCCTGCATGAATTTGGCTGCCTGAATGCAGCTCTTGCCTGGGCCCCAGGGGTGGCCCCCTCTGGGTGTCTCTCCCAGCACCACAGGGATGCTCCTGCCCCTTCCCTGCTGCCCCAGGGTTCTGCAAGCGCCTTCTGGGGCCACCCAGACACCTGCCTGGGCCTCTGGAGGCCCCATGACACAATGCAGACAGGGACTGAATCAAAGTTTCCTTGGAAGATGGAGGCAGGAGAATATTGCCCACCATCTTCTTTCCAGCTGCCCTCCACACTCCTGCAAATCCTGCTGGGACACTCAGGCTCTCCATTCCAGGGCTCTGCAGCTCCCATGCAAACCCATCCATCACTGTGTCCCCTCTCATATGGATATCAAGGAAATGACACAGCAATATCTAGAAAATGTGAACTTGATTAATTTGACTGCTCTAAAATTCTACAACTCGAGGATGACTGGAAGACTACGGGGTGAGAACCTAATGCCTCCAAAAAGGGTCAAGAGTTTGGAACTGGAACACTCAGGGAAACTTCAGCTTCTGGGGGAAAAGGTGCCCTTCCTCCTCTCTCCCTTTGCTTTATACATCTGATCTGGGTCATATGGTTGGAACATCCCCTTGGCTGATTTGGGTCCGCTGGCCTGGCTGTGTCCCCTGCCAGGATCCTGCCCACTCCCATCCCCTCTGATGGGGGAAGGAATGGCAGAGGGACAGCGCTGCTGGGCAGTAGCCAGAACACCGCTCTGTTACCAGCACCCGTCCAGCTACCAATGCAAAGCACAGCCCTGGAAGGCCCGTGAACTTTCCCTCAGGCAGACCCAACACACGGGACTTGAGCTGCCAGCGGCCCAGGTCACCCTCTGCCAGCCCCGCTCCTTGGACCTTGTGTCCCCACAAGCAGACACAAAGTGTTTCTGCTGCTCCCCCTCCTGCACAAATCCACCTAGAGCTGGGATTTTTCCAAGTCTCGTGTCTCCATTGTGCCGTATTCCCAAAGAAGCAGCAGCCCCTCCCAATGAACACAGCAAGTTGCACGGATGCTTGTCAGCTCCACTGCCTGCCTAGAAATCTGGAAACTGCTTCTAAATGCTGCTCCCTTCAGCTCTGGGGCACCGACTGACACAGAGCTGGGAAACAAATGCCCTGGCTGCTGGCTGACAAGGTGAGTTCCGCCAGAGTCAGAGCTCTGTGGGAAATCTCTATCCACGCCTCTCCTTTGAATAGATCCGCACACGGGGTGCGCAGGGACGTTTCCTGTATGGAAAGGAAGGAGTGTGCCAGCACCGGGACTGACACTTTCCCTCTCCATGTGCGTTCCACAGCCACGGGTACACAGACGTGATGGAAACCCTCGCACAGCCAGAGCCTTCTGTCCCTGCAGAACGGAGCGCGGCGGGTGGGGGCGGTTGGTGGGCAGCGAGTCCCGGACAGCGGGCGAGATCCGGCTCCACAGCTGCCAGGCCCCGCGAAGGCTTAATGCCACCTCCTCGGCAACAGGAAAGGCCTTCAGCCTCGTCCCTGCCCAGAGGGGCAGCGCTGGCCTGGCTGCACAGCTCGTTTTCCCCACAGGTTGCAGGAGATGAGATCACAACGCTTGCAAACACTGACTGCGAGCCACAGCTCTGGGTGCTCACCATGAACCTCAGCTCTGCCAGCGCTGTCTGCCCCAGGCTCCAGGGGATGCAGTGGGAGCCCGGCTGGGCTCTGCCCTGGGGCCATCCTCCAGGGACAGCTGCACACAGGGAGCATTTGGTTGCCACAAAGAGCCAGGCCATGGCTGCAGGGAGCTGCTCCAGGTGCGGCCTGCACTGCTGTGTGCTGCGCTCTGGGGCTGCTGCTCCCCGCAGAGGGGACTGCACTGGGGTGCCAGAGGAGACAGAGAAGCTCCAGCTTATGCCTAACTGGGCTGGGTGGCTGGGCTGGGAAGAGTGGCGAGGGTCAAGGGCATTCCCAGAGCTCATCCTGCTCTGTGAAGAATGAGGAAAAGGGAGTGGGAACCCAGCAGTGAGCAGAGCTGAGGCCTGGAGAGCAGCTCTGAATGACCCCCAAATCTCACCAGAGCTCTGAGACATTGCTGTTCTTCAGCCAGTGACAACATGAGTCCCTAAACCTGGGGCTCACTCTTCCTCGTGGCCAGGGGCATCAAGGAAGGCTACAGTGCAATGGGGACTGCGGTGAGCTGGGAACTCACTGGGGGAAAGAGGGAGCACTTGTGGAGCAAAAGGCAGGTGGGGGAGAAAACTGTTCAGAGAAAGGCTGAGCTTCAGCTTGAGCAAGCAGAAAAATGGCATTGGGGGTCAACCCAGACTGATTTCATTTCAGAAGTTACTGAACAAGTTTGTTATTGGGGGGGTGTCATATTTTCCCCCGGAGGTGCACGCTCTGCAAACTTGAGCTGCGCTGCCGAGCTGCTCAAGCACGTCTCTGCTGCAGGTCACGGCGTTTCTTCTTTGGCTTCTCGTGGCCCCGGGGCTGAGCCGCAGCAGAGCCCTGGCGGAGCCCAGAGCAGCCTCAGCATCCACAGAGCCCGGCTGCAAGGAGAGAAAGCAGAAAGCGCCCGTCAGCTGAAGGCTCCCGTCCCCCTTGTCCCAGCCGCCCGCGGTGCCCAGGCCGTGCTGGCCGCGCTCAGAGCGCTGCCCAAAGCTGCCCAGCATTGCTGCCTCTGGCAGGAGAGCAGGAGGGCAGGACACGTGCCCAGCCTGCAGCCGGCCGTGGCACAGCCACCTCCTCAGCAGCTGCCCAGAGCGGGATGCTGCTGCGCTCGCTGCCGTCTCCCAAAAGCCCTTATCCCAGCCGTGCCAAGAGGACGGGCACCCACCTCACGCCTCCCGCCGCCAGAAGAAAAGCTGCTCCCAAACGGTGTCCTCAGTCCTTCTCCAAGGGCACGTCCCATCCACGCCACAGCTGCTCCCAAGAACTTCGCCATCCAGACCAGACAGCACCTAGAACGCTTCCTTTGGAAAAACAAACCATAAATCAATGAAAAGAGATTACAGACAAAAAGGGAAGACAAGGGAAAAGGTAAAAAATCTTCCCTCTGCTGGGGCCTTGAGGAAGGTCCAAGCCCACCATGCGAGGGAAAAACCCACCCACAGGCCAGGGCAGCCCACGCTTTCTGCCTTCCCCCTGCACTGCCCCCAAAAGTCATGCTGAGCCCAAAGCCAACAAGGGCAGTGGAGCAGCCCAAGCCCTTCCTTGCCTGCAGAGCAAAGCAGCCCATGCACAGCTTCTGGTGTCCAACCTCTGCTCCCACCATGGGGCTTTGTTTGTGTCGGGCTGGCTGCCCCAGCCCCAGCCCCAGCGCGGGCCACGGTGGGTGCTGGGGGCTGTTGGCAGGGCCAGGAGCAGACTCCCAGTTCAAAACCAGCCCAGCCCATCCCCCCAGCCCTGCCAAAAAGCAGCTTGGCAGCCGACTGAAGAATTGGTTGCATCCGCCCCAGCAAAGGGGGAAACCTTTGCTTCCCGGCCAGGCTGTGCAATGCACAAATCTGGGAGCATCCCCCTGCGTGTGGACTCATCTGCAAATTCGCTGTGGAGCCTGGCTTTGGAGAAGGTGCCACCATTGAAGGCCATCATCTTCAGCTTGCCAGGTGGAGGAAGAGCTTGTCATCCTTGATGTCACCCTCCATGTCTCCAGCAGCAGCAGCCGCACCTGGCACAGCTTCTCCAGGGGCTCCTTCTTCCCTGGGGCTGGAGCAGGCTGTCAGTGCTCTGCCCAGGGCCCCGGCTGTCGCTGAAGAAGGACAAGCAAAAGCAGCTGGCGTGGGGGCCACCAGTGCTGGGAAGAGCAGCTCAGCTCCAGCAGCAGGGCTGCGCGTGCCCAGCTGAGGAGCCCTGCGCAGCGATTCAGGCAGGACAAAATCTCTGCCTTTCTTTGCTGCTTCTTGCCAAGGCGCGTGTGCAGCTGGAACTTACCGGCTCCCTGGGTCAAAGCGTGCGTGTGGCTCTCTCCCTTCTCCTATGGCACGCGAATATCCTGCATCCAAGGATCACAGGATAGGTCTTCTAATGAGGGCCTTTCCGAGGAGAGCACGGATAAACATCGTCGGATGAGATCCTGGCACTCTGCAGACAGAAAGCAGAAAGCACCAGTCAGTTGCAGAAGGCTTCTGTCCGCTTTGCCCCACTCTTGCCATGGCCAGGCCGTGCTGCGTGTGCTCAGGGCTGTGCCTAAACTTTGCCATCAATTCTTTCTTTTGGAGGAGAGCAGGAGAGCAGGACATTGCCACCTCCTCAGCAGCTGCCAGTGTGGGATGCTCCTGAGCCCGCTGCTGTCTCCCAGCACTGCTATTCCCCTGTGCTGCAGAGACGAGGATCCACCTGGAGAGAGCCGTCGTGGGAGCGAGAGCCGGCCCCAGGTGCTGTTCCAGCCCCTCCTGAAAGGGTGCTCCCCGCAGACCATCTGGTGCAGCACGATGCCCAGGGACCAGACGGTCGCTGCCTCGCCGTAGTACCAGCCGAACTGGGTCCATTCCGGAGGGCTGTAGGATGGTGTTCCTATGGAATAGAGATGGAGTTCTTCAGGGGGACGCTGCCTGCTCCCAGAGCCTCGCCCCAGCCTCCCTGGGCATGCGGGGGCCGCAGCAGCGGCACGCGGCGTGACCCGCTGCCCTCTGGCCAGCACCTGGGACTTGTGTACAAACTGGGGGTTGGAAAAGAAGCCGCTGGTGTTGCAAGAGGGCAGCGGAAGCCCTGGCAAGGCCCGAGCATTCCATGCAAAGGAAAAACCCACTTGGTGCTGGGGAAAAACCACGCTTTCATCCTCCCCGCCTGCACTGCCCCAGAAACCATTCTTAAGCCAAGGCAACCACGGGCAGCAGAGCAGTCCGAGCCCTGTCTCGCCTGCACACCAAACGGGCTGGAGCACAGGTTCTGGGCCCCCCTCTCTGCTACCCCCACCCACGGGTGTTTCTGTGGCGCTGGCTGCCCCAGCCCCAGCGCCAGTCCTGGGCAGAGTGGCTGGCGAAGGCTGCCAGCAGGGCTGGAAGATGGCCCCTCAGCCAGCACCGCTCAAAAGCAGCTCAGCTGAAGACTCCAGCTGCCATGACTGGCAGCAAAAGGGAGAATCCCCCCCTGCCACAGCCAGCTTGGGCTGTGAGATGTTGGGCCGTGAGATGTTGGGCTGTGAGATGCCGCTACCAGGAGCCTCCCCATGCGTGGGCTCACCTGCAAAGCTGGTGTAGGCTGCGGCTTGCAGGTAGGTGCCACAGCCAAAGTCGATGAGTTTGGCCTGCCCGGTGGCCAGGTCGACCAGGATGTTCTCCGGTTTGATGTCCCGGTGCAGGACCCCGCAGCTGGTGCAGTGCCGCACGGCCTCCAGCACCTGGCGGAACAGGTGCCGCGCCACCTCCTCGCACAGGAAGCCCCGTGCCCGAATGAAGTGAAGGAGGTCCTGACACCGCTCCGGGCGCTCCAGCACCATCAGCACGTTGTTGGGGAGCTCCAGCCACTCGTGGAGCTGGACGATGCCAGGGAAGCCAGCGGACACCTTGTCCAGCAGCACGATCTCCAGTGGTGCTCGGGTGCCGTCGGGCTGCGGGAGGAGCACGATGCCGTCAGCGGGGCTGATGCCGTGCCGGGGCTCGGGAAGCCCTCAGCCAGCCGGGGACGCTCTGCGCGCTCCGCTGGCCCCACGGCCGCTCTCCCTCGAGGCGTTCTGGCGGCTTCCACCCTGCCGGGCCTCGGCTCATCCCCGCCCGTCGCGCCCCGGCTTCTCCCGCTGCCCCTCGCTCACTCACCAGCTCGCCCCAATGGCCGATGCGGTTTCGCGGCACCCGTTTGATGGCCACCTGCAAGGCAAGGGGAGCAGCGGGCTGAGCTCGCCGCCCGCCGTGCCCAGCCCCATGCTCCTTCTCCTCCTCCTTTGCCCCCCGCCTCCTGCGCCCGCCGCCGGCCCCGCCACTCACCGGGGCGCCGTCCGAGAGCCGCGTGGCCGCGAAGACGCTGCCGAAGCCGCCGCGCCCCAGCAGCGAACCCAGCCGGTAGCGCTCCTTCAGGCCCTGCTGCGCCTTCCGTGCCCGCGAGACGCGGCCGTCAGCGCTCGGCCCGGGGCCAGGAACGGCCCCCGAGCGCCGCTCAACCGCCCCGGGCCGGCCATCCCCACATGTTGGCTCTTTTGGAGGGGCCACCGGCGGCTTGGGGCCGGCGGCCGCGCTCAAGAGCGGCGGAGCTCGGAGCGGGGAAGACGCTGCGGAGGCGGCGGGAGCGGCCGCGCCGCCTGTGTCCCCGGCGGGCCCCGGGAGGAGCCGAGGCCGGGGCCGGGGCCGGGGTCGGGCCAGCCGGAGCCAGGGGCTGGCGATGGTGCCCAGGAGCCAGGCACTGATGCCCGCCCAGCAGCGCCACAGCCAGGACGGCGAGAGCCGGGCGGAGGCGGGACCGCGGCGGGACGCCCGGGGGCGGGGAGGGGGCAGCCCCGCCCGGGGCCGGGGGCGGGCCGGGGGCATGGCCCGGCCGGGCCTGGGGAGGGGGAGGCCGCGGGAGGGGGGGTTGGGGAACCAAAGGGAGAGCGGGAGAGGGTGCGAGACACTGGGAGAGGGAGAGGAGGAGCAGGAGAAGGGACGCAGAGGGTTCGTAGACTCGCTGCTTTTGCGCTGCTGCCGCTGCTGCCGCTGCTGCCGCTGCTGCCGCTGCTGCCGCTGCTGCCGCTGAAGCGCTGGGAGCGTTTGTCCGCGTGTCCGTGTGTCCGGTGCCCGTGTGTCCGTTCCCCCCCGCGCGCCCCACGGCCGAGCCCCGCGCGCCCCGGGGCAGCACGGGCCGCTCCGCTCCGGGGCCGAGGCGGAGTCCCGGAGCATCTCTTGCTCCCGCAGCCACACCAAACCCGCTCGGCCATTGGCAGCAGTTTTGCACACGTTTCCCTTTGAAGGGCTCCTCTCTACCCCCATTTCCAAGGAGTCTCCCTGCGGTTTTGGCACCTGCAGCGACAGGGCAGCGATTGGGCTTCAAACTTCAAGAAAGACATGGAGGGGTTGGAGCACGTCCAGAGATGGGATTGGAGCTGGGGAAGGCTCTGGAGGACTTCTGAGGGGCAGCTGAGGGATCTAAGGGTACTGAGCCTGGAGGAAAGGAGGCTCAGGGGGGACCTGGCTCTCTCCAAGTCCCTGACAGGAGGGGGCAGCCAGCAGGGGTGGGGCTCTGCTGCCAAGGGAAAGCACGAGAGGAAATGGCCTCGGGGGAACCTTTGGGGTGGATGGTGGGGAAATTCTCATCCTCCGTGTCTCGACAAAGGGGGAGGGGGGCAGGGGTGGGGCACGACCTGGGGACACGGGGGTGGTGACGCTGGACTGGGGACACGGGAAAGGGCACGGGAAGCCAAAGCCCCGCTGAGCGCTGGCGCTGGGCTGGCACGGGGTGAGCCGGCAGCAGGGCCCCGCAGCCCTGAGGGACTCGCCCTGACGGCCGGGGAGTATTGATCCTGGTCTCTAAAACATGAGACTCAATAAAATATCATTAAAAGATGCCTCCTTCTCCTTCTCCTTCTCCTTCTCCTTCTCCTTCTCCTTCTCCTTCTCCTTCTCCTTCTCCTTCTCCTTCTCCTTCTCCTTCTCCTTCTCCTTCTCCTTCTCCTTCTCCTTCTCCTTCTCCTTCTCCTTCTCCTCCTCCTCTCCCATCCCTTCTCCTGCTCCCCCCGGTCCCAGCGCCCACCCTTGGCCCCCCGTTTTCCCAGCGCGGCCGCATCCCGCGGGAGGAGCCGGGACGGAGCCGGGAGAGGTCGGGCTGGGGCAGCGCTGGGCTCTGGGCCCGGCCTGGGCGCCCCCCACGCGCCCCCTCCTCAAATTCCCCTGGCGGGGGGCGCTGGGGGCGAGGGGGGGGCGCAGGTGGGGTCCGGGTGGGGAGCGCTGAGCGCTGCGGGTCTGCCTGGCAACTGGTGAGTCACCAGCGCCGCGCGCTCTGATTGGCTGAAGGTTGTTCAACGCCTGCTCTGATTATCTGATACTCGCGGGGGATTTTGGTTGGTCGTTGGGGGCTGTGGGGCGGCTTAGGGAGGGTCTCTGCGCCTTTGGGGTTCGCTGGTGCCGATTTGGGGTTCAGGTGCCTCCCAAGGGCCCCCCGGGGGGGGTGACACAGGGGTGACACACGGGGGTCCCCATTCCTGATCCATCCTGCGGCCAGTTCTACTCCCCCCACACTTGGTCCCCCCACGGGATCCCCGAAGTCCCTCCCCACTGTTCCCCAATAAACGGGACCGGCCCGAACTGGGAGCACTGGGAGCAGCCGGGCAGGGGCAGAGTGACAGCGGGGCTGGGGGGGACACACGACCCCCAAAATCAGCGCGGGGATTGGGCGAGGGGTCCCGGCTGGGCCCGAGGCCACGGGGAGGGGCTGCGGCCGCCGGCGGCTCAGGAGCTCTGTGGGCAGAGCAAAGGGGGTGACACCGGGCTGGGGGGCCCGGGGGAGCACAGAGCTCCGGGGGAGGGGGGACACGACCCCCGGGCCCCTCCCATCACCTGCTTGTGCAGGTAGAAGCCGAGCCCCAGCGCCAGGAAAACGAAGCCCAACACGAAGCCCCCGATCCCTGTCAGCATCTTGGGGGGGCGGGGGGCAGCTTTGGGGGGTGGAGGGCAGAAGGATCCGGGAAACGGCAGCGGCTGCTGGGAAGGGACCGGAATGGACTGGGACAGAATGGGATGGACTGGGACAGAATGGGACAGGAGGATACACTGGGACCAGGATCAGGACTGGGCAGGGCCAGATTTGCAGCACCAGGGATTATACTGGGATATATTGGGACCACACTGAGGGCTCCTGGGAACATGCTGAGGTCCAATGGGTGCTGCTAGGATATACTGGGAGTGATTTGCATCATACTGGGAATGACTGGGATTGTACTGGGAGTGACTGGAACCACAGTGGTGGTGAAAGGGTGCAATTGGAAAGATGCAGGGGGCAACTGGGATCATCCTGGGAGCAGCTGGCCCATACTGGGGTCATACTGGGATCATACTGGGAGTGACAGGGTCATGTTGCAGTGACTGGCATAGTGCTGGGAGCATCTGGGAGTGACTGGGATCATACTGGGGGTGACAGGAATCAAACCAGACGCATACTGGGAAGTTACCTGGAATCATACTGGGGGTGACTGGACACATACTGGGATCATGCTTAGAGCAACTGGGACCATGATGGGGACAAAAGGCATCATAGAGGGACTGACTAGGAGTGACTGGGTTCATACTGGAAGTGACTGGGGCCCTACCTTATTCTACTGGGAGGGACTGAGAGTGAAAGGAACCATACAGGGCATGACTGGGAACAACTGGCACCATGTTGGGGGCAACCGGGATCTTATTGGGAATGACTGGGAACATAAAAGCTTGAGTGGAGTTTTTATCCCGTGGCATTCCCGGGGAGCAGCGGCAGCTCCGCGCCCCCAGCCCGGGGGGTGGGAGCAGGGGAACCGCTGGCAGCACCTTCGGGGCACAGCCGAGGACTGGGGGGCTCCTTCCCCAATTCATTTTCTCTGCCCAATTCAAATCATCCCCTCCCATTCAAATCCCCTCCATTCACATTTTCTCCCCACCATTAAAGTTTCCTTGCCCCAACTGAACTTTTCTCCCCAGTTAAGCCCTGAAGCCCCTCCCCACCCCCAGCTCCTCCCGGCAGGACCCGGCCGGGACCTTCTGGAAACAGCAGCGGGAAGAGTTCCAAAATTCCTCATTACTTCCATTGATTTCCTTGGTTTCCGGGGCATTTTCCTGCGGCTGCTCCGGGCCATGGCTGAGGGGTCCCCTCGGGCTCCAGCCCTTTTCCAGCCCCTTTTTCCAGCTCTTTTCCTCAGCTGACCCAAAGCTGTGGATTTTGAGGGGCGGGAAGAGTCGCTCTGCTCGGGGGTCCCCGCGGTGCCCCAGGGAGGCCCTGAGGCCGCAGCGCGGTTCCCTCGGGCCCCTTGGAGCATTTGGAATCTCCAACTCTCAGCAATCGCTGTGTTGGGGTTCAATCCCCCCTGCAGGGTTTTCCCCCAGACCGACTTTCTTTCCAGAGGGTTTTGTGGTTTTGCTTCCAGCCGGGGCCTGAGGGCACCGGAGCGGCCGCGGGTGCTGGGGCAGGAAGGGCTGAGGGACAGCAGCGCCCCACAAACCTCCGGGAGGGGGACAAGGGCTGGAGGGGGCAAAGAGAGAATAAACACGAGATTTTAGAAAAAGAAAAAAATCCAGTAAAATATAGATGGTATGTAAAATATAATAAAAAGAACTCTGAAAAAAGAAAGTAACAGCAGAGCTTCTTCTCCTGGGACTTTGGGTTTCTTGTCCAAGCTCCGAGCTGGGTGTGAGCCAGAAACCAGTGGCTGGGAGAGACATTGCTGCTGAAGGGCTTCCTATGGCCAGAACTGAAGTGTCGAGTATCAAGGAACAGTTTGAGAGGTTACAGAAGCGCCAGCGCTCCCGTTGGATTCCCTCGTTTGAAGCTGAAAGCGGAGCTCCGTCTGTGACTCTGCTTTGTAAGGATTGAATGTGAAACTCCAGAGCAATCCCCGTTTCCCTCCCTCCTCTGGCCAGCGGCGCACGGAGAAGGGATGGGAGTTTCGGTGAGTCCGTGCTTCCCCCTGAGGGACAGGAATCCTTGCCGTGTCCAGCGGGGGTCCCTCCGCAGCCGTGCGGTCACTCCCCGGCCCGGCCCTGAGGCGCGGGGCAGTCGCGGGGCAGCCGCGCTCCGGCCCCGTCAGCGGCAGCGCCGCTTCGTGCCGGGCAGGAGCGGCAGAAGGAGCCGGGCGGCGGCGGGGGCTGAATCCCGGCAGGAGGAGGAAGAGGAAGAGGAAGAGGAAGAGGAAGAAGAAGAGGAAGAAGGGGCCGGGTCGGCCTGCGGCGTCCGATGGCCGGGGAGCAGCGGGGAGGCCTCGGGGAGCGGCGGCGGGCGGGGCTCTGTTGGAGCCGCCCCGAGGGGTTTGTGCCGCGCCGGGTCCCTGAAGGAGTCGCTCAGCGGGACGGGCGAGCTGGCAACGAAAGGAAATACAGAGAAGAGAATAAAATACAATCAAAGAGCCGCACCGAGAGGCGTCTCCCCCTCCCGCGTCTGAAGGAGCTGCACCGAGGGACGGGCGGAGGGTGAGTAGAATAAAATCCACAGCATGGAGTAAAATAGAATAAAAAACTGCACCGGGATGTCCGCGGCGCCCGGTGTCACTGACGAGCCGCACGGCGGGACGGGCGCTGTCGGGTGCGGCCAGAAGGGCAGCGCCGAGGAGGGTGAGGGGTGAGAACAGAAAAAACAATAGAGAGAATAGAATAAAATGCAAGAAAAGAGCCTCACCAGGGTATTCCCGCATCCCCGCGTCCCTGAAGGAGGCGCAGCGAGGGACGGGCGGGGCGCGGCCCGGATCGAGCCCCTCCAGCTGCGCCTCGAGCGGCGACCCCGCGGGACCGCGCCGGGGCCGGGCGGCGGCGGCAGCCGGAGCCGGGAAAGCGGCTTGGAGCGGCGGAGACGAGCGGGGGGTTCCCCTCAGCTCCGCTCAGCCCTCGGGCACCGGGGGGTTCCGGGGGTTGTTCCCGACCAGCTCCGCTCAGCCCTCGGGCACCGGGGGGTTCCGGGGGTTGTTCCCGACCAGCTCCGCTCAGCCCTCGGGCACCGCGCTGGGGTCGCCGCGCACTTTTCACCTCCGGCCGCCCCCACGGGCCGGGCCCCGCGGCTCCCGCTGCCGCCGCCTCGGTCCCGCCGAGCCCAGAAACCACGAAAGA
Organism: Aphelocoma coerulescens; assembly: GCF_041296385.1. NCBI lineage: Eukaryota > Metazoa > Chordata > Aves > Passeriformes > Corvidae > Aphelocoma > Aphelocoma coerulescens. The sequence continues at coordinate 828,030 of NW_027184061.1, read as the reverse complement.
TCGCTGCCATGCACTAAAAAAGCTTTTCGTGCGCAGTGATGGGTGCGGGGGGAGTTCTTATGAACTCCCCTTCCCTCAGACCCTCCCGGGCACTGCCGGGCATTAGCGCAGCTCCCGGGGCCGTGTCCCTGCCACACTTGGGTATTAAATCCGACAGATCTGAGGAGCGGGCACAGCCCTAGAAACCAGGGCTTTGCCCTCGGGAGCTTGGAGCGGCACGAGGGGGATAAAGGGCCCCCTGCGCGCCCCGATGTCTCCTGAAGCAGCTCTGGCCCCCTAAGAACGAGGCTGTATTTGGGAGAGGGAGGGTGGCTGGGATGGGATCTTGAATGAGACAGACACATGTTGGGATGAAGAGGTTTGAAGGGGTCCCGTCACTGAGGAGGTTTTGGGGCACCCTCCTGCAGGAACTCAAGATTTTCAATCATGGCACCATCCATACGCCTTTCCCAACCCACTTGCCATAGCAGTCTCTGTGTGGGTTTCAAAAAGATTTCTGCCAGCTTTCTACAGTCAAACGGAGTCATTAAACCACTCATAAAAATATGGTGCAACAAAGTTTGCACGTACGGGTTGGTTAATCCCTACTGCATCCCAGCTTTTTCTCCTTTTCGGATGAGCTTCCAATTGAGCCCTGCCCACTGGCGTTGGTTCGGATTACCGGGGGCAGCAATTCCCGGGAACGCTTGTGAAATAAATTCACCCTCAATCAAAGCCTCCCGTATGATTCCCTGCCACCGCCGAGCAGGATTGTCGGAAGCAGGGCAGCTTGGGGAGCCGCGGGCAGGACTTTCTTTTTTCCGCTCCGCCCTTTGAGCCGGGGGATCAGTCGTTCTTCGCATTCCCCAGCTCCGCTCCAGCTTTTGCTCGGGTTGGAATTTCCCCGCATCCCCTTCTCGCTCCCGCGGTTTTCTCCCTTCTCTGTTCGCCAAACTGTTTCCTCGGCAGGAGTCACAGGGCGGACGGACCCCCACCGGGGCCACCCCCCCGGGGAGCCGGGCCCGCGATCCCCGCGGCCAACGCGGACCGAAGACTCGGCACCGCGACACACATTCAGCAGCTGATTCAGGATTCTCTCTCCCCTCCGCCACCAGCAGCGGTTTCTGCTTTTCTCTTTCTTTCTCCTGCCGTTGTGTTCTCAAAGCGGCTCAATCGCTCTGCCTTTGAACACCCGCCGTTCGCATTGGAATCCCCGCTCTGGCTAAGCCGCGGTGAGGCAGACGGCGATGGGGGCAGCGGGGGACACACACGCCCCCCCAGAGCTAAAGTTAACTCTTCGGGGGACACCACGGGACACCTCCTAGGCAGTTCTGGTGCTTGCGGAGAGGGGAGCTCATCCACTTCCATTTTCTCTGGTTCTGGCGTGGGCTGCGGAGCCTGTAACTCCGTCTCCGCGGGTGCAGAAGGCAGGGACGGTATAACTGGGTCTACTCCCCCAAAGAATTCTCGGGCGTACGTCGGAAAGGCAGCCGCGGGACGGCCTGGCTCTAGACGGGCCGCTGCCCCTACCGCAGCTGTTTTTTCTGCCTCTATTTGCCTCAGCGCCGTTATTATTAACTTCCATAGCGTACTAAGCCCCTTAGTCTCTTTTAATCCATTGCTTACGGCGTCCCAGAGAGTGATTCCCAGCCTTTCCCACTCAAGAGTGCTGAGAACACTCCCGTTGGTGGCAAAAAATCCTCTCTCCCAACCCCATCTTAACAGTCTTTTCAAGACCTCCAGGTCATGCTTCTCTCAAGGAGAATATGCTGGAGGACCCTGAACGTGGCCTGCTCCTCTTTCGACAGACCCTTCCCCATCCTCCAGCCCCCGGCCTCTCACCTCTTCGGGTGCACCCGCTGCAGCGTACGTTTTCCGGACTTCTTTCCCCAGGAGCTTTCTTCGGCTCCCCCAACTCCAATGGAGCCGTTCTCCGACTCCCCCTCCACGGTCCAGCCGTGGCAGGCTCTGACCGGGGCCTCCCACCTTTTCACTCCACAGACCCCCTTCAGAATCCAAAGGGTCCGGTCTGCTTCATTATCGCAGCGTTTATCACGTCTCGAGGTCACCTGCATGCGGGAGCTCAGGACTTCTGAACAACGAAGCAATATGATTCCGCAGAAGACATTTTATTGTTTCCATTGCACTCTACTTATGCATTTTGCAGCTGCTGTGCACGCGATCACGCACTTCTTGATTGGTCCCTCGATTTCGTCCACGCGTTCTGCACGCACTTTTCAGAAAACAGGATTGGTTCTAGTCCAGTGTGGCACAGTCCTTCTCCATCTATTTCTCGCTGCCTTGGTATTCTGCTTCTCAGCTTCTTCTTTCCCGTGAGAGTCCCTTCATTTCCCCATCACTTGATCTCTTCAGCTGTTCTCTGGGGCTCTCGGTGGGGGCAGAACCTCACGGGGGTGGTCCCCAAACCCCTGTCCCTCCCTGGGGGTCTCATGGGGGGTTCCTCCCCACCCATCCCTTCGCATGGGCCATGCCTGGCTCAGCTGCGCTGCTGGGAGGGGCAGGGCCATGTCTTAGAAGGGGCCATAAACCATCAGAGCCCCCAAAGTGCCCTGGGATCCACAGTGTGACATCGGACGCTGCAAAACTCCCCCGGGGGAGGTACCTGGGTGTTCACCCAAACCTGAACCTGTATTAACCCACCGAACTTGGAGTTTCCGGGGCTTCCCCAGCCCCCACGGGATCCAGCCTGGGACCATCACTTACACCAAGGACAGCGACATTGGAACAACCAAAACCAAAAGTTTTGTTGCTGATCCAGGGCTGCTGACTGTGTATCCTTCTACTCTCCTACTTTCTTTGCCCTTACACGTTTCCTAAGTGTTACTTTTATGCTTTTAATATTACTGGGGATGGTAACCAAAAGGGCTCCAAACCCCCTTCACACAGGAACCAAACTGCTCTGAAATAAACCCTACAGAGATATATTTATGAACACAGATCTTTCACTGTTGTTTCACTCTCATCTGCCCCAGGGGAGCCATGAACCAGACCCTGGGTTACCCTCGCCTTCAGGGGCGGGGCGGAACAGGAGCCGGACACGGGGGAAGCTTCTGGAAGCTGCTCAAGGAAGCCACCCCTGGAGGCCCCCTATTTCCAAAGCCTGGCCATGCAAACCCAGGACACTGGATCCAAACATGGATCACTCAGACGGGGGCACCAGGGCTCTGCCTGTCGTGGTTTGACGCAGCTGAGCATCAAGCACACAAAATCTGCTATTTTTCATAAGGGGAAATAAGAAAATATTGAGGAAAACTAGAGAGCTGTGAAGCAGCACAGGTTCAAACTTAAACAGTTGCTGTACAAAGAAAAAGTTTATTACCAACAGAATTAAAAGTAAAAAGAATTAACAAGAAATTAAAGCAAACCTCCCCTCTCTTCCAGCACTTCCCTCCTTTTACCCAACTCGCACAAAGGAAGAAGAACATGGGATTTTAGTCAGTGTTGCAGTTCTTGAAGAGTCTCATTGTTATGCTTAAGGAAAAAAGGGTTTTCTTCTGCATCACGTGGTTCCCAAAGTGCCACCAACAGCAGAACCGCCCGGGAAGAAACAATCTGCTGTGGTGTAAAACATCTCTGCCCTGAAAAATCTCAGAGTTCCTTCACACTGCCAGACATGGGCCTTCACATGGGGTTATTAGACTTTGTAAGGATGAATTACTTTGGCCTGAACACAAAGGGTTGTTTGTTTTTTTTTTTTTGTGACAGGAGGTCTCTAAAAGCCTCTCAATACTTCTATATAGCCTGGCACAGGCACTTTTCCTAAATTTCATGGGCCATAGGTTAACTTTTCATCCCTCCATGTACTCCAAATGGATCAAAGAGACAAACAGTTTGTGATATTACAGTTTCTTACCACGGCCTGCAGGAAGTTTTTTAAGCTGCGCGCGAGAATCGCGGCACCGCCCTCTTTTCTCCCGTCGCCATTTCCAGCTCCGTCCCACAGGACTCACTTTCTCTTCTCTCTGGCTCCGAAGCCGCCACGTTGAAGAGTGTTCTTGTTCGGGCTCTACGGTGGAGAAAGCCTGGCTCCCTTTGTGCTGCTGGCTGCGTGGTGTCCTCTTCAGTTCAGCGCGGAGTGTGCTGGCTGCAGACAGGAGGCTCCGCCGGCTCCCGCTGGCTCCGCCGGCCCCGCGTGGAGAGGAGAGGGACCCGCCGGTGCCAGGGAGCCGCGCCGGATGGGTTTAGCTGTGTGGCACTCCATGGCTGGCTTTAGCTGCCTGCGGCTCTGGGACAGTTCCCCCCCAGCAGTGACACGGGGTCTGTGCTGCGGCGTTGGGAAAGGAGGGGGTGCAGGGGCCCTGACCCGGCGGGGCCCGGAGGCTCCGAGGCCCCCCCACCTTCCGGCAGGAGAGCTGGAACGAAAGGAATTCCCGCGTTTCCATGTGGTTTAAATGAGCAAACGGAGGACCCCACAAGCCCCTCAAAACCCGCGGGACTAAGCTGGCCTTTACTGGATGCCAGGAAACACTAAAAACTCTCTGTCCCTGCCCTCTGCTACTGCACAGGGACAGGAAATACAAGGAAAGGTCCAGGAGCTGAGAGAAGGACCGGGAGAGATCCCGCCCCGAGCACCAGCACGGGCACAACAGAGCCAGCCTGGGCACAGGAAGGGAATTTATTACCAACCAAATCACAGGAGCACAAGGAGAAGGCAAAGAAATCTCTCCAACACCTTCCCCCCACCCAGCGGGGACCACCCGGAACGGGGGTCACCAGGGCTCTGCCCCACGGGGGTCACTGGGGATCATCCAACGCCGATCCTCCCACGGGGGATGGAGCTGGAGCAGAGCACGAAGCTCTTCCCGCGCTCGGGGCACTCGCAGGGCTTCCCTTAGCGGTGCCTCCGTTGGTGTTGGGTCAAGTTTGAGCTCCTGGAGAAGCTCTTCCCACACTGGGGACACTCGTAGGGCCTCTCCCCGGTGTGGATACGGTGGTGCTTTATAAGGCTGGAGTTGCATTTGAAGCCCTTCCCACAGTCGGGGCAGCGGAAGGGCCTCTCATCCGTGTGAATGCGCTGATGTTGGAGGAGGTGGGAGCTCCTCTGAAACCTCTTCCCACACTCAGAACACTCGTAGGGCCTCTCCCCAGTGTGGATGCGCTGGTGTACCCTCAGGGTGGAGCTCCACCCGAAGCTCTTCCCACACTGCAAGCACTCATAGGGCCGTTCCCCAGTGTGGACCACCTGGTGCTGGAGCAGCTCGGAGCTGCTGGAGAAGCCCTTCCCACATTCCCCACACTCATAGGGCCTCTCCCCAGTGTGGATCCTCTGGTGCTGGATAAGTTTGGAGTTCCATCTGAAGCCCATCCCACATTCTGGGCACTTGTGGGGCTTCTCCCTGCCCTGAGGCTTCTCCACCAGCTCTGAGCTCCCCCTGGATCTCCAATTGCCTTCCCGGCACAGGGACGCTCTTTCCTCCTTGGATCTCTCTGGGCTGCGTTTGCAGCCCCTCCTCGTGCAGCATCTCCGGGGCTTTTCCTCCTCCTCCATCCAGCGACGCCTTGGGACTGACAAATCCTGGATTGGGGAAAAAACAAGGGGTGAGTGCCTTGGGTTGTGGGCTTCTCCTGCCCAGGTCCATCACCAGGCATCTTGTGTCCATAAAAACCTCCAAAACACCAAGATTCAGCCCAAAATGCCCCCAAACATCAAGACAAACATCAAGACACCGACCCAAAACTCCCAAAACATCAAGATTCAGACAAAACACCCTCCAGAATATAAACACATTCAGCCCCCACAAAAAATCCAAAGCACCAACATGCACCCCAAGAAACCTCAGAAACACCAAGATTCAGCCACGGGAAAATCGTGGATCCCCCTCCCTGATCACCTGCGGGATGGGAGGAGGCAACGCTCCTGGGGCTGGGGGGAGGCTGCAGATACAGCGAGTGCTGGAACCTTGGGGTGCCTCCTCTTCCTGCTCCTCCTCCTCCTCCTGTATCCCTACTCTTCCTCACACTCGTCTTCCTCACACTACTCCTTCTCCTGCAGAATCCCACCTGCTGCTCCCACGGGCATCGTTTCACCATTCTGGTCTCCAGCCCTGCTCCTCCAGCCTTTCTCCTGCTCCCCCCAGGCCCAGCACCCAGCCCTGGCTCGCTCTGCCCCCCAGAGCTCTCGGATCGCACAGCACGAGCAGCGATGCAGCTGCGGCAGCTCGGGCTGGGGCAGCGCTGGGCTCTCGGCCGCTCCTGCCCGCACTCGGCCCCCGCCGCAGCCACTTCTGCCAGCACAGCACGGCCCGGCCCGGCCTTGGCGCTCCCCCCCTCCCACCTCCCCAAATTCCCCTGGCGGGGGGCGCCAAGGCCGGGCCACACGTGGGCTCCAGCTGGGGAGCGCCGGGCGCTGCGGCTCTGCCTGGCAACTGCTGAGTCACCAGCGCCGCGCCTTCTGATTGGCTGAGCGCTGCCTGAGGGCCGCGCCTGCACCAAGGGGGGACACCCTGCTCCAGGGGGGATGTCCCGAAAACCGGGCACCCCCAGCGAACCAACAACACCAACGCCTCCTTACAAACACATCCTCTGAATCTGCTCGGACACAGCCACACGCACTTGCACACAAGCAAGTGACAGCACAAACCAGCAGCTCCACAAAATGGCACTGACTGACACACACTGCTGCTCAGCCAAGCTCCTGCTCAATTCCTCAACTTCCAGAACAACAACAAAGCCTGAACAGAGCCATGGACATCGTTTCCTAATCAAAAGGGGACAATGCTGAGGTAGTTTGCACATTCTCCCAGAGCTAATTAAGGACATGGACACCCAGCAGGGGGAAAAAGGGAAGTCGAGAAGGGGTCTCAGCAACAGGGGATGGATGGTGTTGGTGTGCTGGGAAGGGATTGGTTGAAGGGAGTGTGCAGGAATATGGTTAAGGCAAACAGCAGCAGGAGGAATCTATGTGGTAAGAAAGGAAAAGGAAGATGGAAAAGAGGAAGAGAAAAAAGTGAGGACTGGGATGCTTTTCAGCACCATCTTATCCTCAACATTTGCCAGCTGATCCAGATCTTTTGTATCCCCGCGTTCCAGGACAGGAAAGAAAAAGAAGTTCAGGGTTTCAGGGGTTTTCTCTGTGGTGGGGAGCAGCAGGACAGGGCAGCACAGGCTGGGGGCCTGTGGGGAGCTGCGGGGCCGGGCCGGGGCTGTGGGGCAGCCGGGGCTCAGCGCCGGGCACTGCCTGACCCCAACACCCCCCGGGCAGGGCCGGCAGTGGCCCCCGGCCCCCAGGAGGCTGCGGGATGTGGAAGGATCAAGATTTTCTTTCATTGATCTTGTTTGGGTCACTGGAGAAACGAATGATTTTGCAGAAAGCTCAGCAGCTGTCAGAGGATGAGCACCCACGGGCAGTGAGATGCCACGGGTGCGGCTGCTGCCATTGGCTTTGGCAAGAAGAAGAGCCAGACCCAGGGCAGATATTCAATTATCTCCCCTGAAATTGAGGTTTCAATTCCTCACCCTGCTGATTCCCGACCTAGTGCGGGGTGGAGATCAGGGATGTCTGTTTCAAGCAGTCTGTGGCCAGAATCCTGTCTCTTGTGAAATCTCTTCCACAGGAAGCTCGGCTGGCACAGACCCTGCCTGGGGACTTTAAGGGAAGTTACACCACTCAAGGGAGATGAGTTTAACATCTCAACAGACTGGGAACAGCCCAAAAGATACCCAAAAAGATAACGCCCATCAACAGAACATCAACGCCCATCAGCAAACATCAAGGAACAGCTACCCCAGACACTGCCCCCGGCACAGCTGGAGACCCCTGCTCTGGAGAAGGCTGAGAAGGAAATCAAGGAGTGTGGACCTAATGAACATCAGAGGCCAAGCAATCCGGGGCCAATAGGAAACCAAATACTAAGAACTACCCAACTTGGAACCAATGAACATTAAACCTACGGATTTCGATGGGTTTAGACTGCATCAAGTTGAGGAAAATTCGAGTAAAGCTCGTGTGCCATGGAATGATTTTCTCTGCATACCCGGGCTCTGTGTGGATGAAATGATTTCTGTTGCACATCCTGGCCAGAATAAAGGAATGCCTTGATCCTCTAACACTAAAAAGGTCGTTGGAGAGTTTTTGTTCTTCCAGGAGTTTTGCTGACAGGATTACATCACTAGAATTTTTTTTCTTAATAATCCTACTCTGACATTGTCAGCTGGGTTTGGGCCAGGGATGTGAGAGTCAATTTTTAGTCTTAGGGGAAGAAGTAGAAAAATCTTCATTGGTCTAGGGGTTTTTCTGTGTATGTGTGTGCGTGGCTGTTAGTGATGGGAGAATTTTAGAATGGGTTTTTCAATGTTCACCTGTAGGCTGCATTTTGCAAAACTGGAAGAGGTTTAAAGATGACCCTTTAACTCATAAAGAGCTAAAAAAACATAAGAAAAAGAAAAAGAAAAAGAAAAAGGAAAAGGAAAAGGAAAAGGAAAAGGAAAAGGAAAAGAAAAAGAAAGCAGCTGGGGGGGAGGGCACTTGTGAGTCACCTGATGGTTGCCCTGGAGGAGAAGCTTCCTTCCAGGCAGCCAGCAGAGGAGCTTTAGAAATGCAAATTAACTCTGCTGGGGGAAGTGTGCACAATGTCCCAGGCTCTCCTCGCCTGCCAGAGGAATTGGGCTGATTCCCTCTGCCCCTCACCCCAAGCTCTGCCTCCCTGCACAGACGGAATTTGCATCGCTAAAGGCAGAGCCCACACTGAGCATCTCGGACTCTGCCACAGAAATCCCTGAAGCTGCAAAGGAAAACAGCAAACGGAGAATGTTGGGAGAACTTCACTCAAAAAAGCGGGGGGGAATCATCCCTCTCCCCACTCCAACATCTGCTGGCACTGTTTGGATTATACAGGGTGGGTTTGACCACTGGGCTGCTTTTGCTGCCACAAGGTCAGCGAAATCACTTGGGAATCCAAGGATGTGATGATTTAATCAGAGAAAAGCGGTCAATTGATGCATCCCTGGCATTTTTGGGAGCACCCAAAAATGGGGAAAAGATGAACGGCCACCAGAACAAATCCTACCACACCATGGAGCAGCCCCTGGGAACCCAAACAAATTCATACCAGGTGCCAGAGAACCCAGTGATCATTTCAATGCATCATTAGATTACAAGCTCTCCTCCAAATCATAACCAAGCCCACAGCTCCAGCTCCTGACCTTCTCACCCACCAATCCACTCCCATGAGCAACGCCACATTTCACCCTGGGATGGCATCAGATTCTCTTTCAGCAGAAGGACCAGGAGGTATTGGAAAATTAAAGGACTCAAAGTGCTCTTGACAAAGTGATGGCCAAGGAAAAGTGGTGAAACAGAGAACAAAGGAAACAAAGACTTAACAGAGCCATGAATATCGGATGTTCTACAAAGTCGGGGTGCACATTAAGGGGCACATGCAGCAGGCGCATCGGGAAGTCTGTACCTTCCAAGGACCTCAGGCACGGGGAAAGGGACACGGAGATGCGGCCGCGGAAATCAGCATAAAAAGGAGGCTGCGTCCTCCAACACTTGGACAGACCCCACGGGAAATGCCCCGTGGCCTCTCCCTTGCTCCAGGAATAAAGTTCCTTTTACAGGACTCCTCCGGCTCCTCTGGGGACACAAACCTCTGGCCACGGGAACTTTCCCGCACACTCCCGCCGACGGGGCAGCCACCTCTGTCCTACCCACAGCAGCCGGGACGAGCCAGCGCTGCTCCGGCACCGGCTCCTGCCGAGGCAGCAGCGGCAAGGAGAGCGCGGGCAGCCGCTCCCGCAGCGCCCTCACGCCAGGGCGAACACGGCGCCCACACGGCACAACGAACCCGCCCCAGCCCCCTGCCGCCCCCTCCGCCCGCAGCCAGCGCCGAGCCCCGCCAGAACCGAGCGCGGCTCCCACCTGCGCTGGGGCCGCCTCCGAGCTCCGCCGCCGCCTCACCGGGCTCCGGCCGCCGCCGCCGCTCCCGGGCCCGCACAGACGCTCCGCCAATGGCGCCTCTGCTGCGCCACGGCCGCCCTGCCGGCGGCTCCGGGCCCGGGCTGCTCCCCGCTCCGACCAATCAGCGCGCCAGAACCACGACTGACGGCAGCACCGCCCAATCGCAGCGAGGGGCGGGCTCTGCACACGGCCCAGCCTCGCCCCGCGCTCCCAGCGCCCCCCGGGCTGCGTGAGGGGAAAGCCGCAGCTGAGGAACAGCCCTGGAACGGGCCCGGCCCGAGCCGCCATTCAGCTGGGAAGGGAAACAAAGCTCTCCGCTGCTCCCGGCCCGACTTGCCCAGCCCTGCGTGTTGGCTGCCTCCGGCTCCTTGGGAAGCCCTGCAGCCTCCCGACTCCCGCCCCTAATTCGGAGCATCAGTGCATGGCTTTGATTTCGTTGTTCAGGCTTGGCTATGGGCTGTCCTTGTCTGCTGCATTTTCTGGGTTTCTCTTGGATGCTTTGAGCAACAGGCTGTGCCCCGGGAGGATCCTTTGTGCTCCTTTGTGACAGAGGAGAACCTTCCAGGCGGTTCTTGCGGGAGCTGCTGCTGTGATGTCACGGGAACGCTGCCGCGTCCTCGCCGTGTTCCCGTTGCTGTGGGCACGGAGCCCTCAGTGTCCAGAGCGGCTCTGGGCGCCCGCTGGTTGCCGGAGGATCCTCCTGCCCGAGGCATTCTCAGCAGCCAGCCCAGCCCCTGCCGGGTGTCCTTCTGTGCTTGCAGGGGTACAGTCTGCGACGTGTGCAGCACGGCCAAAATGATCCAGCAAGCGGTTGCTGCAGTTTGCACTCTGTACTCTGTGGCTTATTCGGGGTATTTTTTAGCCCACTTGGCACGTAAGTCGAGGTTTTCCCTGGGTGCAGCTTCGGTGCCTTCGGGCACAGAAAGCTGTGTGCTTTCTGTTCTCCCAGTGGAACTGAGCTGCCTTTGTAACCAAATTGCCATTAAGACACCGCTGGTTTGGGAGAGCTCCTGCCAGCAGCTGCAGCTGAAAAAGGGGGTGTCTGCAGCCAGCGGGGCGTGCACAGCATTTGCAATGGAGCCGGGGGGGTTCTGTTCCCTCAAGCGCAGAGTCTGTGCCAGCGGAGCCTGGAACTCCCTGCGTTGGCTGCTGCAGCCAAGAGCTGACACAGCCCAGGATTCTGTGCTGTTCTCTTGCTTGCTGTGCGAAGGGACTGTGGCTCCTGGAGGGATGTTGTGGAAGCAAAATGCTCTCTCGGGGTGTCCTTGCTCCGTGGGAGTTCCCACCACGGGCAGGTTTTTCCTAACAGCATCTGGTTTGTGTTGCCTGTCCTGTTGCAGGGCACCTCACACGTGGATCCCGAGCAGCTCCTCCTTCGGTGAGTGGGAAAGGAACCTTTGGTGGTCGGAATTGTGCAGAGAGTTGTGAGCTTGGCGTGTGGCAGTCGAGCGCCAGCCTGGGAGGCTGAAGGAAAGTTCCTGCCAGTGTCTTTGCAGCAGCAGCACAGGGATCCCTGGCACTTTTCTCCTTCTCTGCTGAAGAGCTTTTGAAGAGCTGCAGGTCTGGTTTTGCAGGCAGAAGATTGCTTGCTGGCTTTAGCCACGGTGGAATATGGAATGCCCAGCAATAAGTGGCAATGTCGACTTTAGCCCCTTCCTAGTTTGAACGGCTCTGAATCCCATTTCTGCTTAGTGCAGCTGGATGTGTAGCTGAGGATAAATAAGGCGATAAGTGAGATAGAACTTCCTGTCCCTCACGCTACCATCTGTCCACAGGGCACAAAAGCAGCATCAGCTCCTCCTCTGGCTCCCTCTGCTTCCAAAGAGGAGGCCAAAGAGGAGGAAGACAGCAGTGAACTTCCCCCTGTTCTGGGGGATGATGGTGAACTTCCCTCCGTCCCAGGAGACCACAGTGAACTTCCCTCTGTCCCGGGAGATGAGGGCAAACATCCCACGGTTTGGGAATACAACAGTGAAGCTCCTGTGGTGTGGGACGAGGATGGTGGACATCACTCGGTGTGGGACGAGGACAGTGAGGCTCCAGTGCCATGGGACAAGGACGACGGACATCTCCCAGCGTGGGATGAGAACAGAGGACGTCGTGGGACTTGGGAAGAGGACGGTGCAATTCTCCCAGCATGGGAAGAGGACGGCAAATGTGCCGTGGCTTGGAAAGAAGACCAGGAACCTGCTGCATTTTGGGAAGAGGACGGGGATCCTCCCTCTGGTTGGGAAGAGGACACTGAACCTCCCTCTGCTGCGGGATCCTGGGCTGAACATTCTGACAGCAGCACAGCCCTGCAGCCAGAGGGCAGAGAGGAGTGGTGCCTGATGCAGCTGAGTACGTCTGCTGTGCTGCTGTGTGCCAGAGCAGGGTGCTGCGTGTGTGTCTCAGCATCAGCTGCACCCAGGCTTGCTGTGCAGCTGAATGTCACAGAGTCATTTATTGTCCTTGCCCAGCTGAGAGCAAGGGGCTCCCAGCCCCAGGGAGTGGGGCTGCATTTTGGCCCTGCTGCAAGGCGGGGTCTCCATCTGGGAGGGAGCGTCTTCCATGTGGTTTCTTTCAGGGAGCACCGTGAGCGTGGGGGAGCCTGCCGAGAAATACCTGGAACTGGAGCAGGTTGGCCAAGGGTAAGTGCCCGGCAGTTACTTCTGCACAAGCAGGGGCCAGGTATTTGCTGGTGCAGGATCAAGTGAGAAGCCAGGCAAGCTGCAAACAGCTTCAGACACTGGGGCACGATCCTGCTGTCTCTCAGTCCTGATCAGAATTGGTAACTGTGGTCAGAAGGCACCGTCAGAGGCCCCTGAGCCCGGCAGTGTCCTGCCTGCAGCAAGGAGCAGGACCTGGAAGATCTTCTGTCCCTGGAATGTGATTGCCTGAAAGAGCAGCTCACCATCTGGTGACTGTCAGAAAACAGTTCTCAAGAAGATTCCTTTCAAATATTTTGCTTCCAAAAATATCCACCGGTCAGGATTATCAACATAACAGTTTAGAAACAGAAACCAGAGATGAACTAATAAGCGCTCTTTTCAGCACAGGTAGTAAGCCCCGTACATTCAGTAACAGACACAGAGCTGCTGCACTGGAGGGGAAAATGCATCAGCTGCCTGCTGGCAGGGCCCTTGTGGATCCTGCAGCTCGTAGGCAGGAAATGGAAAAGGATGAAATACATTCTTCTCCAGTTCTTTAGACACCTGCTCCCACCCTAGGTTTTGGACTAAAGTAATTCAGTGTGCACATTTGGGATTTGCTCCAGCCCTTTTCCTTCATGTTGGGCCTCAGTTTTCTCTCGCACACCTTGCGAGGCACAGGGCTGGTGGCTGCTGCGCTGCTGTTTGAAGGGTCGATGCACCCAGGTGTTTTGTAAACGCTGCAGGCAGCAGAGATCTCCTGTCTGGGCTGGCTTTCACTCCCAGGGCCTAAAGCGCTGCTTCTTTCTTCTCTGCTGTTCTGTCTCCAGGGCTTTCGGAACCGTTTATAAAGGACTCAACAGGGCCACTGGAGGAGAGGTCAGTGTCACCACGCCCAGCGCGTCGGGCAGCTCTCGAGGGCTTTCCCCTCTGCTGGGAGCTGTGGCTGCAGCTCTGGGGGGCCAGCAGAGCTTTCCTGCACAGGCTGTTCCACTGAAGGCACAGCAGTGTCAGCCTGCAGAGCACGGCTGGGACAGACTTGAGCCTTCTGAAGTGCCCAAAGAATGCAAGGAGGGCAGCAGTGTCTGTCAGAGCAGGACACGCTGGCTTGGTCTTCATATCTGAAAACATCAGTGCATCAGCTGGTGGAGGCTGAGGCCTAATTTATCTTCATCCCAGCCTCGGACAGGAACACTGTTTAGCAGTTTTTCCATCCTGCGTTTCATCTTCCAAGAGTACCTCAAGACCTAATTAAGGAGCGATCCTGCTTGGCATCAGTTTGGGGTTTTAGTCCTACTGCAGCTGTTCCCAGAGAGAGGGAGAGGAATGAGAAGATGGATGTGCAGAGCAAAGCTCTCTGCTAAAGCCTGCAGCTGTGTTTGGGTCTGGTGTCAGTGACAGCCCGTGACAGGGATCATCTGAGCAATGTTTGTGCGTGTTTGCTCTGTTGTGCAATCCCAAACAGAGCAGTTGCGTTTGAAATCATGACCAAATCCCCAGGATTGCTAAAGGGTTCCCGGCTGTTTTGCTCTGTTTTCACAGAACCAGAATTACTTCCTGCTTGCAAAATGTGTTTGAATGATAATGAGAGTGGTGGTAAACGAAGGCGGTTTGAGAAGACTGCAGGTGCAGAGAATGCTGTGAGAGCTTTGAGGCTGAGAGCTGAGGGCCCATTTCTGCAGAGCTTCCAAGGCCAAATGTCTCTGGCCCTGTGTCCTGTAAGCGGCCCCGCAGCGAGCAGAGAAATGGGCTGTGGGAATGTCACTTGCTGAGCCCGGGTGTCCCATCCCAAGGCAGTTTGGCACAGCCCGGCTCCGTCGCTCCGCAAAGACTCGCTCCGTGTTTGCTGCGGCCTCCTGCCCCAGACTCCTGCAGTTCAAGGGCTGCAATGTCCTTTCAGGTGGCCATAAAGAAAATGAGTCTCAGAGGGCAGAATAGGGAACGAGCTGTGAATGAGATCCTGGTCCTGAAGGACAAGAAGAACCCCAACATTGTCAGCTTTTTGGACAGGTGAGTGCTTCAGCTCTTATCCCGTGCACGGGCCCTGCGTTAATCTCTCCTGGCATCTGCAGTCTGTAGCCTGTTTTGAAAAAGCCTCACCCAGCCGTAGCTTCCCAAAACAACAGCCTGTCAGTTCACTCCCTCCGTGTGCTTTTTGTTGCTTTGGTTTGGTTTTTCCTTCAAGCTGACCCAGTTTTCTGGGTCTTATGACAAGTGCTGATAAACCCTGTCAGAAATTATTTCCCTTGGTTTCTCCTTCCCAACTCTTTTCCATTGCTGCAGATGCCAGGAAGACCAGGTTCTTGTTTCCAGAAATGCCTCATGTGCCCATTTTGCAATGGCCTTGCCTGTTTCTGAAGGGACTTTCTGCAAGGTTTTCCAAACACTTGACCACTTTTGTCCTAAGTGCTGCACGGCCTCCTGCCCTGGATAACTCTGGAAGTTGTGTTGCTTTGTTCTGGAGGGAATGGTGGAAGTGCTGAGTTCAGATGCTGAACCAGCTGGGGGCAAGTGTTGTGGTTCAGCATTGATCTGGGCTGTTGCTAAACTGCATTTTTCACTTGCTTGCCATCTAAGGCCTCTCCTTTCCCACAGGCGTCTCCTTCTCCTTTAGACTGTGCGGATCCCAAGGACTGTGCAGCCTGGCAGGAATGTCTCTGCATCGGATTCTGTCCTCATTTACAAGTGACCTGGAAACAAAACTCCACTCGAGGCTTTTCCATCAGGGAATTGAGCAGTGCATGTTCATCTCCACGCCATTGTTTGCCTCTTCCAGCTTCCTTGTTGATGAAGATCTCTGGCTGGTGATGGAATACATGGATGGAGGAACTTTGCAGGACGTTGTCAGACAGACACGCATGGCTGAAGGAGAGATGGCAGCTGTCAGTCGGGAGGTGAGGGATCCTGCTTGTGCTTCCCAAGGCTTGGACACAATGCTCCTTCCAAGCAGGGCCTGAGAGCAGGAGTGGCTCCATGCTCAGAGCTTTGTTTCTGTGTTGTTTTTATGAGCTGGAGAAGAAAGAGCCTCTGAAGTGAACGGCCTGCCAGTGTCACTGCACTTCCACTCTGCTCTTGTCCTCTTTCCTGATCTTTGTGGGACTCTCTGTCTTTTTTGATTTGATTTGCTGTTCTCAGCTTTGCCTTGAACCATTTGCCCGGAGCTTGTCTGCACTGCACTCCTGGCCTGGCACAGCAAAGCTGCTGCTGGCAGAATTCTAAACTGTCCTTTCTTGTGTGCTGTATTCTGGCCATGGATTTCCACCCTCGTGTTTCTTGCTCTCTCTCAGTGTCTGCAGGGCCTGGATTTCCTCCACTCAAACCGGGTGATCCACAGAGATCTGAAGAGCTCCAACATCCTTCTGGCAACGGACGGCTCTGTCAAGCTGGGTGGGTGTTCCTGGTCAGGCACGGCGCTCCCGGGCTGCGGGTGTGGGGCTGCTTCCCAGTGACAGCCAGAGCCCCACAAGTGCTGCTGGTGGCGGTGCCCGGCCCCTGCTGCCAGCTGAGAGCGGCTGCTCCATGCAGAGAGCTCAGGAGAGGAGCAGGGTGTCAGCAGTGGCTTTGCTCTGGGTGTGGCCCTTGCAGAGGGGCGGGAGTTGGAATCTGAAGCTTCAAGGGAATCACTAAAAGCCACTGCATGAAAGCTGAGGGTTCCTTTAAGGGTCCACTTCCATCTTGCCTTGGCTACAGCCCTGCGGACTTTTCCAGCTGGATTCAGCAGTGCATTCTCAGACTGAGAGTGGGCAATCTTTGTGCTTGGTTTCCTCATTCCAGCTGCCTTTGACAGTGTTTGTTTCTGTCCTCAGCTGATTTTGGCCTCTGCGCTCAGCTCAGCCCTGAGCAGGAGCAGTGCAGCTCCATGGTGGGCACTGCTCACTGGATGGCCCCAGAGGTTGTGACCAGTTCTCCTTATGGCCCCAAGGTGGACATCTGGTCCTTGGGCATTGTGACCATCGAGATGGTGGAAGGAGAACCTCCTTACTTCGAGCACACGGCGGCCATGGTAAGAGGCAAATTTCCCAGAGTTTGCAGAGGCCTGTGAGCACAGAGGGACCCGCCCTGGGCGGAGCAGCCGGAGGGCTCTGCCCATCGGGAAGGGAATTCCCAGAGGATTTGAGCCTGAGCACAGACGAATATTTTGCAGTCTCCAGAATTTGCTTTGGGTTTTAAGTTGTTGCAGCTCTTCTGTCTGTGAGGATGACCTGAAAACATGAAGCCAGAGCATCAGCTCTAATCTTATCTTGCAGAAAACCCCAGACCAACTCCAAAACCCACACCCAAACCCAACAAGTTTTCTGACGGAGTTTCTGAAAGAGGTTCTGCGAGATGAACTCCCCCTGACTCTTCTCACTGGGAAACTTGTCTAAAACATGAAGATGATTGTTTAACATCCCCATAGTCTAACATATTTCTTTCCTAGCCCAAGCTACTTTCTCCATGTCACCAAGGCTGAGCTTTCAGCAACCCAAACCTCGGGTTCCTTGCCTGGCAGTTTCTGGGATGGAACATCTTGAATGCATTTACTTGAGTGTCAGTGGCACTGCAGGGATGCATTTGATGTAAGAATCCTTGGAAATACCACAGGCAGACCACAGTGACTCTTGCAAATGGCCTGTAAAGCTGGTGTCCGTATTTGGAGAAGCAAAATGGGCTATTTCTGATGGAGGTTCCAACTAACAAAGTCAGCCAATGACATTGGCTCTCAAGGCATCATATGGATGTTGGAATGGCTGTGGCTGCAGCAGCGTTTGGCTTTTTTGGTTGGCATAGAAAAATGAGCTCTGATCAGCATCTCTGCCAGGGAGGAAAGTGTCCCTGGAGACTGGGGCTGAGAAACCGGGGTCGCTGTGAGCACTCGTGGGTGTGAAGGAAGCTGGCAGAGCTTTTTCAGAAGTGTTTGCTTTCCGCGCAGGCTCGCTGTCTGATCCGGCAGAACGGGACCCCGCAGCTGCAGGAGCCCAGGCGCCTGTCGGCTCTGCTGCGGGACTTCCTGGAGTGCAGCCTGGAGCCGGACGAGGAGCGGCGCTGGTCTGCCCAGGAGCTGCTGCAGGTGGATGCGAAGCGGCTGCAGGGGAAACAGCAGCGCGAGGGAGGGGTTTTCTCGTGGGGCCCCCTCCAATAGTGTCCAGTCTTGCTGCTTTTCACATGCAAAGCCCGCAGAATCCTCACCTGGTTTGGCTTGGCAGGGTCCTTTGCAGGTCATCTGGACCAGGTGCCCCGCAAGGAGCAGGGACATCTTCAAGCAGATCAGGTGGCTCAGAGCCCTGCCTGACCTGAGCCTGGATGTTTCCAGGGAGGAGGCACCTCCCACATCTCTGGGCACCCTCTGCCAGTGTTTCCCCACTCTTCTGATAAAAAAATTCTGCCTCAGATCTAATCTGAGCCTGCTTCCCTCTCCTGAGTTTCAAACCATTCCCCTTTGTCCTGTTGCAACAGAGCCTGTGAGGAGCTTGACTTGGGAAAGTAACAGTTGATTTCTTTCTTTTTCATCCTTTGGGCAGCATCCATTTTTATCATCAGCCAAGCCTCTCTCCAGCCTGAGCCCTCTGATTGCTGCAGCAAAGCAATTGAAGGAGCAGCGGAGGATGTGATTCACCTGGGGACCGCTTTTTGTTATAGTAGTTAGGACAAGTGGATAGTTACGGTAGTTAGCACTGCTAGTTAGTTATGGTGGTTATGGCAGTTTTTTGAATAAAAGCTCTGTTAAACCTCAAGTCCCTTGACGTGTCCCTTCCTTGTCCCCCCGTGACTCAGCTGCCCGGAGCAATGCGAGGGGAGAGCGGGCCCAGCCTTGCCCAGAGCTGAGCCCCAGCAGAGCCCTGGCAGAGCCCAGAGCAGCCTCAGCATCGGCAGAGTCAGCCTGGAAGGAGGCGCCTGGAGCCTTCTCGACTGCAGCTGACTCTTGTTTACAAACCGCGTGGGGTGGGAAATGCCACTGGTTCTGCAAGAGGGCAGAGGGGGCCCGGGGAAGGCCCAAGTGCTCCAGGCGAGGCAAAAACCCGCCCAATGCTGGAGAAAAACCACACCTTTTTCCCCTCCCACGTTGGCCAAAATATTGAATCCTAAACCAAGTCAAACGGGGCAGGGGAGGAGCCCAGGCCCTTCCGTCCCTGCAAACCAAAGCGTCCCTTGCACGGCTCTGAGCCCCGGCGCCGGTGGCCCCGCAGGCGTTGGTTTCTGTAGGGCTCGCTGCCGCCAGCCCAGGCCCAGCCCGGGACAGGGCGGGCGCTGGAGGCTGCGGGCGGGGAGATGTGATCCCGGGACACGCATTCGGTGGCACCTGCGAGCGCAAGCAGGGGAGGAGCTCCGGCAGTGACAGGGGGAAAGGAATAAGGTGAATGTGACTTAAACAAGCCAAGCCCGTGAATGTGCTTTAGATAGGGCCAGGGAGCTGTAGGTAGGAAGGAGTGAAAGAAACTATCACTTCCAGAAAATGTTACTGATTGCCATGAACTGCAGCTCAGCCAAGGCCGTGTCAAATTCCTGAACTTAGAGAAGAAGAACAAAGACTCACTGGAGTTATTAATATTGCTTTGTTTTACTAAAACAAACAAAACGGGTGTGTACATATTGGAGGGCAGATCGGGAAGTCCGAACCTTCCAAGGAACAGTCCTGGGGACAGAGCAGCCACCTCTGTCCTACCCACAGCAACCGGGACGAGCCAGCGCTGCTCCGGCACTGGCTCCTGCCGAGGCATCAGCGGCAAGGAGAGCGCGGGCAGCCGCTCCCGCAGCGCCCTCACGCCAGGGCGAACACGGCGCCCACACGGCACAACGAACCCGCCCCAGCCCCCTGCCGCCCCCTCCGCCCGCAGCCAGCGCCGAGCCCCGCCAGAACCGAGCGCGGCTCCCACCTGCGCTGGGGCCACCTCCGAGCTTCGCCGCCGCCTCAGTGGTGGTTCCTAGTCACCCCCAGTATGATCCCGGTCACTCCCAGCATCATCCCAGTCGCTTACAGTCACTCCCACTGTGTTTTCAGTATGGTCCCAGTCACTCCCAATAAGATCCCAGTTGCCCGCAGCATGGTCACAGTGGCTCCCAGTCACACCCAGGATGGTTGCTTTCACTCTCAGTAAGAGTCCAGTGTGGCTCCAGTCATTTCCAGTATGAACCCAGTCACTCCCTGTATGATTGTATTTGCCCCCACTGTGGTCGCAGTTGCTCCCAGTGTCTTGGTTTGAAAGACAGGTGTCTGCTAAGGAAGGCAGGAGTCTCTCCTGAAATGGAAGAAAAAAAATTGCAACCCCCTTCCCTCTGGATTACTATAATTTTGAAATTACGGAGCTTTATAGGTAAACGTATGAGGAACAGGAATAACAGTTCTTTACTATTATGTATCTTTATGTGTATAACCAGTCAAACAAACAGCAATAACTATGGCAGTAACAGCAAACAATCACAAACCGAGTCCCAGCCTTCTCGGCTGTCAGGCCGTTTCCCTTTGGGTGCAGTTCCGCTCGCAGCCAGCAGGGGCGCTGGCGGATCTCGGTGAGCAGGGCAGGTGTGATGGTTCCCCCGCGGCTGCAGGGGGCGCTCCGGAGCGAGCTCGGGGAGCACGCGGCACTGGCGGCCTGGGATCCCAGGAAGGGATGGAACAAAGATTTCAAAAACTCCCTGGGCAGCCAATCCTGGTGTCCAGCTGGACCCTCGGGAACAGCAGGCTGGAACAGCAGGGATGAGCACAACTCCCAGGTGTCAGACGAGATGTATCGAACTCCGGAGCTGCAGTGGGAACCCCCGGAGGTCTCGGCAGGCAGGGCGAGCGGGGCTACAGAGTAGCGAAGACTCAAAGCAATGGCAGGGGCGGGCAGCCACAGCCTGGCTCCCAGCAGGGCACGGAAGGTGGGCTTGGGATCCCAGGGTCTCTCCGGTAGAAAGAAAGCAGCTGAAGAAGCAGCCTCTTTCTCTCTATGTCCAAACGCCGGGAACTGACTGCCCACAAACTTAGGTGGAAGAGATGCACACCTCCTCCTATGGCCAGGTCCTTTGTTTTCCTTAAGCCCCCAGTAATTTGTCCCCCTGGCAACATCTATGGGGAAAATTCCTTTAAGAGAAAAAGAAAATAGGACGAGAACTCCTAAAACCCCAACATTATCCACCCCAAATTTTTCCCATTCTAACATGATACATGAAACTGAACTCTTTTAACCATACACACACATGCATCACCCGAATTATATACGTATATACATGCTGATACTGATTCAAGTACAGAGCCATGGGTAGTTCATCCTAAAACAAGGTCCCCTTGAGGTATGCATCGGGTCTCTCCATCCTTTTGCATCACCCACCAGGTGCAACCTGGTTCCTGAGAGAAGACAACCCCGCAGATGGGTTTCTCTTTGCTCGAGGCAGAACTAACCCGAACAGGTTTTCCAAGCATACCTCTCATGTGCACCACTGGAACCTTATCCCCGTCTGTTGTTTGTAGGGGTTCAGATTGGGCAGGGCCTGCTCGGCTGGTGGAGCCTCGGGTGTTAACTAACCAGGTGGCTCTTGCTAAATGCACCTCCCAGTTTTTGAAAGTCCCCTCACCCAGTGCCTTCAAGGTTGTTTTACGCAGTCCATTACACCACTCAACCTTCCCAGCTGCTGGTGCATGGTAAGGGATGTGGTACACCCACTCAATGCCATGTTCGCTAGCCCAGGTGTTTATAAGGCTGTTCTTGAAATGAGTCCCATTGTCAGACTCAATTCTCTCAGGGGTGCCATGCCTCCAAAGGACTTGCTTTTCAAGGCCCAGGATGGTGTTCCGGGCAGTAGCATGAGGCACAGGGTAGGTCTCCAGCCATCCTGTGGTGGCTTCTACCATTGTGAGCACATAGCGCTTGCCTTGGTGGGTTTGAGGCAGTGTGATGTAATCAATCTGCCAGGCCTCCCCATACTTGTTGTAGGATCTTGGGGGGGTTGGACGGTCGGGACGGACGGAGACGAGAGATCTCTGAAGTCAGATCCTGGAACACGCGGTTTATTGCAAAGGGCGTGGGTGCAGGGGCACTTCTTGGAGCTGCCAGCCGCAGCTCAGAGCAGGCCCAAGGTGAGAGCAGAGTAAGTAAGTAAAAGAGAGAGAGAGAGAGAGTAAAAAGAGACTGACGTCCCCATTGCAATACAATAAATCATCTTCTGTACTGAATATTCTAATTCTCACTAGCTAATATAGTACAAGGTACAAATCCTATAGCATTTACATACAGCCTATAAGAGTTATTACATTACCATAGAATGTCACATTTTAACTCCTAAAAACTACTCTTTGGACCCCTTCTGCTGAGCTAGTAGGGTCTGCTCTGACCCTTGGACCTGTCTGCAAGCAGAGGGTATTGTTCAATCAAGAGGGGATTACCTTCAGTCAGCCAGACCATTGTTTTCCAGTTGTTCAGTAACTAAGGCTTGGTATCTCAAAGGTGGCTTTCATTTTGATGTCGCTTATAGTTTTCATATTCCCAAAATCTTTTGTCAGGCAATCATATTTATAAGGCTTTCCTGTTTCATCTTCCCCAACACTTGTATTTGGACCATTGCCCACCATAGCACAGGGGCTTCACCCGCTTGGCCTGCTTGATCGCAGCGCATGTCTCACAATCATGGATAACCTGGGAGATACTGTCCATGGTTAGATCCACCCCTCGATCTCGTGCCCACCTATAGGTGGCATCTCTGCCCTGATGGCCTGAGGCATCATGGGCCCATTGAGCTAGAAACAGCTCCCCTTTATGTTGCCAATCCAAGTCTATCTGGGACACCTCTATTTTCGCAGCCTGATCTACCTGTTTGTTGTTACGATGTTCTTCGTTAGCCCGGCTCTTGGGGACGTGAGTGTCAACATGACGGACTTTCACGGATAGCTTCTCTACCCGAATGGCAATGCCTTTCCACTCCTCAGCAGCCCAGATTGGTTTTCCTCTGCGCTGCCAGTTTGCCTTCTTCCACCTTTCCAGCCAACCACACAGAGCATTGGCTACCATCCATGAATCAGTGTAGAGGTAGAGCTTTGGCCACGTCTCTCTTTCAGCAATGTCAGGACCTAATTGGACAGCTTTGAATTCAGCAAATTGGCTCGATCCACCTTCTCCTTCAGTAGCGTGTGCAACTTGTCATGTGGGGCTCCATACAGCGGCTTCCATTTCCGGCTAGTGCCTACAATTCGGCAGGAACCCTCAGTGAAGAGGGCATATTGTCTTTCACTCTCTGGTAGCTCGTTATATGGTGGGGCTTCTTCGGCACGCGTCACCTGCTCCTCTTCTTCTTCAGAAGATAACCCAAAAGTCTCACCTTCCGGCCAGTTCGTAATTATTTCCAAGATCCCAGGGTGATTCAGGTTTCCAATTCGGGCGCGCTGCATGATGAGGGCGATCCATTTGCTCCAAGTAGCGTCGGTGGCGTGATGCGTGGAAGGAACCTTTCCTTTGAACATCCACCCCAGCACCGGTGCCAGGAGGAGCTGTGCCTCTGTGCCGATTACTTCTGAGGCAGCTTGAACTCCTTCATAAGCTGTCAAGATCTCTTTCTCTGTGGGAGTGTAGTTGGCTTCAGACCCTCTGTACCTTCAGCTCCAGAATCCCAGTGGTCAGCCCCGAGTCTCACCAGGCACCTTCTGTCAGAGGCTCCAGGACAGAGCATTGCTCCTGGCTGCAGAGTAGAGCACATTTTTCACCTCTGGTCCTGTCCTGACTGGGCCAAGGGCTACAGTGTGAGCAATTTCCTGCATGATCTGGGCAAAGGCTTGCTGCTGTTCAGGGCCCCATTGGAAATCGTTCTTCTTGAGGGTAACCAGGTAGAGAGGGCTCACGATCTGGCTGTACTCAGGAATGTGCATTCTCCAAAAACCTATGGCGCCTAGGAAAGCTTGTGTTTCCTTCTTGTTGGTCGGTGGAGACATTGCTGTGATCTTATTGATGACCTCGGTGGGAATCTGACGTCGTCCATCTTGCCACTTTACTCCCAGGAACTGGATCTCTCGGGCAGGTCCCTTGACTTTGCTCTTCTTGATGGAGAAACTGGCTTCCAGGAGAATTTGGATGATTCTCTCTCCTTTCTCAAATACCTCCGAAGCCATGTTCCCCCACATACATGTCATCAATGTACTGCAGATGTTCTGGAGCCTCACCCTTTTCCAGTGCATCCTGGATCAGTCCATGGCAGATGGTGGGACTGTGCTTCCAGCCCTGGGGCAGTCGGTTCCAGGTGTACTGCACACCCCTCCAGGTGAAGGAAAACTGAGGCCTGCACTCTGCTGCCAGAGGAATGGAGAAAAATGCATTAGCAATGTCAATAGTGGCGTACCACTTTGCTGCTTTGGACTCCAGCTCGTACTGGAGCTCCAACATGTCCGGCACAGCAGCGCTCAATGGTGGAGTCACCTCATTCAAAGCACGATAGTCCACAGTCAATCTCCATTCCCCATCAGACTTGCGCACAGGCCAGATGGGGCTGTTGAAGGGTGAGTGGGTCTTGCTGACCACCCCTTGGCTCTCCAGCTTGCAGATCATCTTGTGGAAGGGGATCACAGCATCTCGATTTGTCCAATACTGCCGGCCGTGCACTGTCGAGGTGGCAATTGGCACTCGTTGCTCTTCCGCTTTCAGGAGACGAATTGCAGAGGGATTTTCTGATAGTCCAGGAAGGGTGTTCAATTGCCTAATACCCTCTGCCTCCACAGCAGCAATCCCAAATGCCCACCTGAGTCCTTTCGGGTCTTTGTAATAGCCATTCCGGAGGATGTCTATGCTCAGAATACACGGGGCCTCTGGGCCAGTCACAATCGGATGCTTTTGCCACTCCTTCCTAGTCAGGCTCACCTCAGCTTCCAACAACGTCAAATCGTGTGATCTCCCGGTCACCCCAGTGATGGATACAGGTTCTTCCCCCACATGTCCCGAGGGCATTAAAGTACACTGTGCTCCAGTGTCAACCAATGCATCATATTTTTGTTGCTCTGATGTGCCAGGCCATTGGATCCACACCGTCCAGAAAAGCTGGTCCTCCCGTACCGCCTCCTCGCTAGAGGCAGGGCCCCTCTAGACCTGGTTATCATTCTTTCCCTGGGCATACATGTGTCATACATGAAATCCCTATTTGTGCTTGGTCTTTGCATATTAAGTGCTTTAATTAATTTGAGCTTAATATTTTTAAATTGAATGTTAAAATTAACCCATCAGCCCAGGTACACAGATCAAGTTTTTATGGTCTTCCTGTGTTTACTGTATACTTTTACAAGTGTTTTAGGATGTGTTGGATGTATTTTTTTATGTTTTACTTGTACCTTGGTTTCAAGGCAGATTTAAAAAACCCCAGTTGCAACAAACAGCCCAGCCCCCATAGCCATACCCCCGTAAGCTCCATGACTCTTATCTCAACTAATACCACCCCTCTGACAAGGAGGAGCCATTGGTGGACAGAGATAATCTGTCAAAGGGAAAACACCAATCACCTTAAACCAAAGGGGCGGACTGTGGGCAGACTGTGGGCGGAGCAAAAGCTATAAAAGGGAGCAAAAGAAAGACACGCCCTCTCATTTTCCCTTCCCCTCCAGCTTGCTAAGTTCAGTGCTGGAGAAACCTACTCCTTTTCAGGGGCCTTTAGAAATATATATATTTCTTTTTGACCAGCCTAGCACTGCAAGTTTTTTTTTTCTACCTGAGGTTCAGAGCTGCCTAAACCTGAAGCTCCTGAATCCCTGCGCTCCTGGGGCATACCTCCTGAGCCACTAGGATCCCAAATTTTTACATTTTGTTAAGTTTTGCAATTTTTCAATTTTTCTGTTTCAATAAATTGTTTTAATTTCTACTAAGAGTTGTCTCATTCCTCACAACTCTTTTGGGAACTCGTCCGGGATCCTATTTTTGCCCTAAAATCCAGGTATTTTGGTTAATTTTACTATTTTGAATTTTTGCGATTTTTTTGGGTTTTTTTCCCTTGGATTTTCTGGGCTCCCACAAGGATTACTGCAGTGGAGAAAGGACACCTCCGGTGGAGAAGGACTTTGTGGTAAGGCTTGAACCCTTCTTAAAGGGAACTTAGTTAGGGACTTACCCTTTTTAAGGGCTATTAGTTTTTGGGGAACCTCCGAGTGGAATTCCTTTGTGAGAGTGTGTGTGGGGGGGTTGGCCGCCCCCAGTGTGTGTGTGAGAGTGTGCTTGAAAGGGTTCATTTTTAAGGGCACCACGAGGGATCACCCTTTAGAGACACAGAGGGGAGGATCGAGTGTGGTGATCAGCCTTTCTGGGGGGAGGTTTCCACGTTTTAGGGGTGTGCGCAGCCCCAAATTCAGTTTTATTAGTGTCTCAGTCTCCTTGAGTCTATGACTGAGGAGAAACCTCATTTTAAACCCCTTCTTTTCTTCTTTTCGGCGGGGGCAGCCGCCATTTTGAAGTTTTGAACTTTGGCGTGGTCGGCCGCCGCGTGGTCGGCCGCCATTTTGAAATTTCGAGCGGCCGCGTGGTCGGCCGCCATTTTGAAGTTTCGGGTTTCCACGTGGTCGGCCGCCATTTTGAAATTTCGAGCGGCCGCGTGGTCGGCCGCCATTTTGAAATTTCGGGTTTCGGCAGGGGCAGCCGCCATTTTGTGTCCTTTTAATTTGAACTGCACCCCTTTTGCTGTTCTAAGTGCTTGTGTGAACTTGTTTTAGTTGCACTCTTGTAGTCAGTGCTATCTAGCACCTTTATACTTTCTGTTAGTTTGGAGTGTTTGAGTTATTGGATTATAGTTGTAATTTGCTTTATTTGCTTTAATCATAAGACACCACTTTGATATTTTGAATTACTGTTTGTGTTATTTATTATAATCTTTTTCCTTTAATTTGATTATAAATATTTTAAATTTATCTCTCCTTTGCTAATAAAGACAACTCCTGTTTCTTAAGTATTATATATATATAGCCATCTAAATTTCAGTTATACTTTAAACAATTTCAATACACATTAATTATTCTTATTAAAATTAAAGTTCTTTTTTGCACCATATTTGTTTCTCACCAGCCTACCATATTTAATTTTTTTTCCACAGATTCACCATCATTAATTACCTTATACATCTATTATTCCTACTTACTTTTCTCTACATTAGTTGTATTGTATTTTAGGCTTATAAATCTATTATCATTGTATTTTTTTATTGTGATAGTGTATTGATTCTAGGTTATTTTGTAATATTATCTCCTTCTACAATATTCTAATTGTTTTATATAATATAATACTTTGGTTTATTTAAAAAAAAAATTTTTTTTTTCTTCTGCACAAGCTACTTGTTTGCTTCCCAGTAACAAAATGGGACAAGCAAATAGCAAAAAGAAAGACCTAATGAAGAAATACAAAATCTTCCCAGAGAGTCCATTAGGACACATGCTCCTAAAGTGGGAAGAAAATCTTTTAACTAAAGAAAAAGACCAGTGCCAAATGATTAGGTACTGTGTTTTTAAGTGGCCAAAACATAGAATTAACAAAGATGGGCTTAAATGGCCCAAGTATGGGTCTTCTGAAAAATGGCTTTGTGAGGCTTTGCATTCTTATGTACATTACAAAGCTCCAAAACATTCTGATGAATTAGACTATGCTAAAATTTGGTTAAATTATTGGCAAAAACAAAATGAAGACCAAGGCAAGAAAATAGAATTGGAAGAGGAAACTAAATCTAATTCAATTGGACTTAATAAAAATTCAAACCAAATTTTTTCCATTGCAGAAGAACACAAACAGAAAGAAAAACAAAAACCTAAATTAAATAAACCAAAGTGGGACCCCCTAGACTACCTTCCTCCAGTAACTCCTCCAGAAAGGAGGGTCCAAATTGAACAAGAAAGGGTCCTTCCTTCATCAAGCCACCCAATCGAAAGGGACTCAGAAAATGAGAATGAAAGTGAAAAAGAAAATTCTGTTCCTTCCTGCTCTCACAAAAAGACAACCGGACAAAGGATTTCTTCTAGCCAGGATGGCCCAGCATCTTGCACTAGAAAGAAATCATTTAAAACACCTGACTGTCCCACCTGCCTTAGCACTCCCCATGAGTCTAAAATTTTACCTCTTAGGGAGGTACCCATGGGAAATGTTCAAGGAGGAATTGGTTATGTAGTTGTACCTCTAGCTTCATCTGAGGTACGGGAATTTAAAAAAGAAATGAAAAGCCTGATGGCTGACCCAATTGGTCTAGCTGACCAATTTGATCAATTCCTCGGCCCTAATATTTATAATTGGGGAGAGATACAATCCATCCTACACTCCTTATTCACCATTGAGGAACGAAAATTGATTAGAGCTGCAGGAGTGACAGTCTGGGACAGAAAATAATTCTAATCAGGGCCCAATTGGAGAACAAAAATTACCACTGACAGACCCTGAATGGAACCCAAATTCAGAAGAGGGCAGGAGGAACATGAAAGACTACAGAAATTTAATTATAAAAGGGATTAGAGAAGCTGTTCCTCGAGTTAATAATATGAAAAAAGCATTTTGTGGGGAACAGGAAAAGGATGAGTCCCCAACAGCTTGGATGGCTCGGTTAAGGAATAACATTCAACTTTATTCTGTCATTGACTTAGACAGTGAGGGAGGCAAAACTATGCTAAAGGTACATTTTGTGCTTCACTCCTGGCCTGACATCAGGAAAAAATTGGAAAAATTGGAAAAATGGCCAGAGAGGGAACTAGATGAATTACTGGAGGAAGCCCAAAAAGTCTTTGTTAGGAGGGATGAAGAGAGGATGAAGGCTAAAAGCCGAATAATGAATAACAGTACTAGTGCTCCAATCCACAATCCTCCTACACAAAGAACTTCCCAAAGGGGCATCCCACAACAGCAAACCCAAATCTGCCCTCAGCAACAGCCACAAGTTTGTGCTTGCAATATAAAATCTACCACAACTGCTCAAAGACCTGAGAGGTTAATTTGCACATACTGTAATAAACCAGGCCACGGGCAGTGGTACTGTTTTAAAAAGCAGAGAGATCAAGGAGTCCTTCAAATGGAGGGACAAATTTTGAACAACTGAAGGGGTCAGGGGCTTTATTCTCTGGGGCAAAAACATCTTAAAGAGCCCTTGATAAAATTAGAAGTTGGATCCCAGAGACAACAAATGGAGTTTTTAGTGGACACAGGTGCTGAAAGAACCTGTGTCACTGAAACACTTCCAGGATGTTTTATTTCTCAAGATACATTAGATATATATGGTGCTAATGGTGAAAGCTTTGCTGTTCCTGTAATTAAAAATGTAACCTTTTCCATACAAGGACGCACCCATACAGGGGATGTGCTATACCTACCTCAAGCTGGGATCAATCTTTTAGGACGTGACTTCCAAATGCCTCTGAGGGTTGGGGTGGTACCGCAAGGTGGAAAAATGACCACTAAATTGTTTGTTTTATCTTTAGTAGATGAGCAACACATTGACCCGGTAGTGTGGGCCAAACCTGGCAACCGGGGAAAAATGGACATCACACCTCTAACAATTGAGTTGCTCCCAAATAGCCAGCCAGTACGTGTACCACAATATCCCCTCTCCAAGGACAAAAGAAAAGGCCTGAAGCCTGTTATCATGGACTTATTACAAGATGGAATTCTTGAGACCTGCAAATCCAGTTACAACACTCCAATTTTGGCTGTCCAGAAACCAGATAAGTCATTCCGGCTTGTACAAGATCTGCGTGAGGTCAATAAGAGAGTCCAAACCAGGTACCCACTGGTGCAGGACCCCTATACACTCCTGAGTCGGGTACCCCCAGCACATGCCTGGTTCTCTGTTATTGACCTTAAAGATGCTTTCTGGTCATGTCCTCTAGATTCTCATTGCAGAGACATCTTTGCATTTACCTGGGAGGATCCAGACACTGGACGGAAGCAGCAGCTGCGCTGGACTCGCCTGCCTCAAGGTTACACCGAGGCACCCACACTCTTTGGCCAAGCGCTAGAAGATTTGCTAAGTTCCTTTTCTCCACCCGAAGGGATTCAGGTAACCCAGTACGTAGACGACCTGCTCCTCTCTGGGGAACAGGAGTCTACGGTAAGAACTGCTACAATTCAGTTACTGAATTTTCTAGTGAGGAACGGGCTGAGGGTGTCAAAACCTAAATTACAATTTGTGCTACAGGAGGTGAAGTATTTGGGACATCTAATTGGCCATGGCACAAAAAAACTCAGTTGCTGAAAGAGTAGAAGGAATCCTAAATCTACCACCTCCAACTTCAAAACGAGAAATTCGGCAATTATTAGGCCTATTTGGATACTGCAGACCGTGGATTGATCAGTATTCACAATCTGCCAAATTTTTATATGAAAAACTAATGGAAGAAGAACCTTTTAATTGGACTAATTCAGACACACAAAAATTACAAAATCTGAAAGAGAAATTAACAAAAGCACCTGTTTTAAGCCTCCCTTCACTAGAAAAGCCCTTCGATCTATTTGTTAATGTGGAGAAGGGAATTGCCTATGGCGTCTTGACCCAGGAGTGGGGTGGAGTCAGGAAGCCGGTTGCTTTTCTTTCCAAATTACTGGATCCAGTGTCCAGAGGATGGCCCGTCTGTATCCAGTCCATCGCCGCAGCAGCCATTCTGGTCTCGGAGAGTCAAAAACTCATTTTTGGTGGAGACTTGACAGTGCATACACCACACTCAATCAAAACCATTTTAGCTCACAGGGCTGCAGAGTGGTTAACTGACCCAAGAATAGTCAAATATGAAGCCATTCTCATGCACTCAGACCACCTGAGGTTAGTTGTGTGTACACACCAAAATCTAGCTCAATTTCTTTATGGGACCCCATCAGAGAAAGAAATTGAACACAATTGCATTGAGATAATTGACATCCAAACAAAAGTCAGAGAGGACCTGGTGGACTGCCCCCTCAAGGAAGGGGACATTCTCTTCATTGATGGGTCATCTCGAGTGGTGGATGGAAAACGATGCTCTGGCTATTCAGTGGTCGATGGACACCAAATGTGTGTGCTAGAAAAGGGCAAATTGCCACCGACCTGGTCAGCTCAGGTCTGTGAGCTCTATGCCCTAGAAAAAGCACTCCACCGACTAGCAGGAAGCATCGGGACCATTTACACTGACTCCAGATACGCTTATGGCGTAGTCCACACCTTTGGAAAAATCTGGTCCGAAAGGGGGTTCCTAAATACCAAAGGGAAAGATATCCAACATAAGGAATTGATCCTAAAAATTCTAAAAGCACTGCAACTGCCTCAGGTGATCTCAGTGGTGCATATTCCAGGTCATCAATCAGGAACCACAAAAGAAGCTCGAGGGAACAACCTAGCAGACTTGGCAGCAAAAGAAGCAGCAGTGGAAGAAGAGGTAAAAGTGATGGAAGTGAACCAACTTCCAACTAACACCACCACAACTGACACTATTCCACAAACTAACATTTTACCCACGCCCATTTTTACTGATCAGGAAAAACAAAAATTAGCTTTAATTGGTGCTAATGAGGATTCTCAAGGCCGCTGGTATTTACCAGATAAACGCCAAATTTTAAACAAAAATTTAACCCGAGAAATTCTACAAAATATCCACCAATGCAATCATTGGGGTTCAAAGGCTCTGGCGGATCACTATCTCAGAACCTTTGGATGCACTGGTGTTTATGAAATAGCCAACCAAATAACCCGGGACTGTGTAATCTGTCAAAAAGTTAACAAAAAGGTAATGAAAAAGAACACTGGCGGAGGAATTGAATTAGCAATCAGGCCTTTCCAAAATATTCAAATTGACTTTACAGAAATGCCTCCTGTCCAGAGGTGGAAATACCTATTGGTAATCGTTGATCACCTTACTCACTGGGTGGAAGCTATTCCAACTGTCAATGCAACAGCCCAGACAGTGAGTAAGGTGATCGTCGAGCAAATTATCCCCCGTTATGGGATAGTCCACCGCATAGATTCAGATCGAGGTACCCATTTTACCTCCCAAATTGTACAACAATTGGCTCAGCAATTAGGAACAAATTGGAGATTACACACCCCGTGGCATCCACAGAGCTCTGGGAGAGTGGAACGGATGAACCAGACAATCAAGAACACCCTCACAAAATTAATGCTGGAAACAAAATGGACCTGGGTAAAATGCCTTCCACTTGCTCTTCTTAGAATTAGAACGCAGCCAAGATCTGATTTGGGTTGTTCACCATATGAGATGTTGTATGGATTGCCCTACCTTGCTACACCACAAGAGCTAAATGTGAAAGAGTGTGGAAACACCAATGTACAACAATATGTACAGATAATTGCCAAAAATCTAGAGTTGCTAAGGGAAAGAGGTTTTCTACCACAAACTCCCCCACTTGATTTTAATTTACATCACATCAATCCAGGTGACTGGGTGTTAATAAAATCCTGGAAAGAAAAGTCATTAACCCCATCCTGGGAAGCTCCATTTCAGGTCCAGCTAACCACTGAAACAGCTGTCCGGACATTTGAAAAGGGCTGGACGCATGTCAAGAGGGTGAAGGGTCCAGTAACAGCACCAACTGAAGAAAAGAAACCTCCAGACAAACCATCAAACTAAACACCCTGTTTGAAAGCTCCACTCAGCATCCCTCAGTCCAAGTTAATAAAATCCTGTACTCCCAGTTCTTCCCCAGTTATACCTCAGTAATAAGTGCTAGCTACAAGTTGTTAAATTAAGTTGAAAATATTTTGCTGTTAATTCTGTTCTTTGTTATTCCCTTTTACAGATTCTGCCTTCACACAACCATATTGTCATATCAACTGTATAGTAAGGCTCCATTTGAAGCCAGCATTCTCTTTCAATAACAGTCCAATCAGACTCCAAAATTACGGGCACGATAACTCTAATCTTTGACAAGGCCAACCCTAAAATAACCATGAGTTTCCAGAAGCCTGAGATCACTGAAGAACCATCTGAAGGTGAGAAGCCTAAAGAAAGGACGAAAGAAGCAAAGATGACAAGCCCCACCAGCAGAGGCAACCCAAATGCTGACAGCTTCTCTCGGGTATGCCTAAAGGGGAAAGTGAGCAACATCCTGCTACTAAATGTCATCTGTCTCTGGGTCCTCTGGCCTCCCTTTACACAAGCAGCCGACAGCCGCTGTAACAGATGTTACAAAACTGTGTACCAGGCACAAGGAGGCTCATTCCAAATTCGACACTTTTTCCGAGCACATACTTATGTTAATCCATCTTGTTACAACATAACAGGGTTGAGTATCTGCTCGGAAAAAGGTCACAAGTATTGGATTGGCAAAAACATTGGCACCCAAATACATAAGCAGAAGGGAGAGTGCCCCTCCCAAGACGATTGGCTCTGTTTCAATTTTAGATACATAACCAAGACAGAAGATTTGTTAAAAAGAAAGACCTATGACACTGACCTGATCCAAGAGG
Organism: Aphelocoma coerulescens; assembly: GCF_041296385.1. NCBI lineage: Eukaryota > Metazoa > Chordata > Aves > Passeriformes > Corvidae > Aphelocoma > Aphelocoma coerulescens. Next base: position 795,168 of record NW_027184061.1, on the reverse strand, counting down.
TGGTCATAGAAGAAAAGGAAAAACAAAAAGAAAACAATCCTTTGATGTCAAGGAAAAACTTATTTATTGACCTGGCAGAAAGGATTGGACAACAGCTAAATTTAACAAATTGCTGGGTGTGCGGAGGAACTTTAGAATCGGAGAGTTGGCCTTGGCGGGGAGTCAGTCTTGGACCCCCCGATTTACTCCGACTGAGTAATCTCTCCCCCACAACCCGACATGACAATGAAACCTGGCTGCTAAGCAATACTGCTATTGGAGAAGAATGCATCTGGAGGAAAGGAAGAAAATTTTTAGAAGAAGTTGGTGAGACAATATGCAAAAGGTACCTGGTAACTGATGGGCAAAAACACTGGTGGATACCTCAAGAACCAGATGTATTCTGGTCTGCAGAAAAGGTTAAAAACAAAAATTGCATTTTGAATCCTGTTAAAAAACTCTGGCAGTGCTGGGATCAAGGAAATCCATACTCTGTCCTGCCACAAATTTCCAAGTACTGGATCACAGCAGCAAGTATACAACCCCACTTCTGGGAAGCACCACAAGACCTCTATTGGATCTGTGGTAACCGAGCTTATTCCAACTTACCACCTCGCTGGAAAGGGAGCTGCACTCTTGGAGCCATTCAACCAAACTTTTTCCTACTTGCTGAAAACGCTGGAGCCCACCTTGGAATCTCCCTTTATGATGAACTTTTCCGTACTAAGAGACATGTAATAGGAGGGACCCAGAGATGGGGAGAAGAAGAGTGGCCAGCCGAGAGGATCCTAGAGACTTATGGACCTGCAACATGGGCACAGGATGGGAGCTGGGGGTACCGAACTCCCATCTACATGCTAAACCGGATCATCAGACTGCAAGCACTAATTGAGGTAATCACTAATGAGACCTCTCTTGCTCTTGAACTGCTTAACACACAGCAAGGGCAAACTCGAGCAGCCGTGTACCAAAATCGGCTGGCATTGGACTATTTACTAGCTGAAGAAGGTGGAGTATGCGGCAAGTTTAACACCTCAGACTGCTGCATCCATATTGATGATCACGGCGAAGCCATCACCAAGATTACCCAAAACATCAGGAAACTAGCCCATGTTCCAGTGCAGAAATGGCAGCCCTTGATCACTTCTGAATGGTGGGAAAATATTTTCCAAGGACAATGGTGGAAGAAAGCTTTAATAATTGTTGGACTTTCCCTTACAGGACTTATTTTTCTCCCTTGTTTAATCCCTTGTTTCATCCGTCTAATCACCACTGTCGTCCAAAGCATGCCACTGATCCAGGATCTTCAAGGACAACAGCAGCGTCCACCATTCGCTCAAAAGATTATGCATATCAATAATAGTAACAATAAGAAAACCAGAAAGGAGAGAAAAATTGCCCAGCAAGTGTGGGACAGTTTTAAAGAGCTTGAATCTATCCCTGAAGAGCTATCCACCTCCACTTAAATGCAAAGACCAAAGATGCGAGCATAAGAGAAAAAGGGGGGACTTGTCATACATGAAATCCCTATTTGTGCTTGGTCTTTGCATATTAAGTGCTTTAATTAATTTGAGCTTAATATTTTTAAATTGAATGTTAAAATTAACCCATCAGCCCAGGTACACAGATCAAGTTTTTATGGTCTTCCTGTGTTTACTGTATACTTTTACAAGTGTTTTAGGATGTGTTGGATGTATTTTTTTATGTTTTACTTGTACCTTGGTTTCAAGGCAGATTTAAAAAACCCCAGTTGCAACAAACAGCCCAGCCCCCATAGCCATACCCCCGTAAGCTCCATGACTCTTATCTCAACTAATACCACCCCTCTGACAAGGAGGAGCCAGAGATAATCTGTCAAAGGGAAAACACCAATCACCTTAAACCAAAGGGGCGGACTGTGGGTGGACTGTGGGCGCAGCAAAAGCTATAAAAGGGAGCAAAAGAAAGACACGCCCTCTCATTTTCCCTTCCCCTCCAGCTTGCTAAGTTCAGTGCTGGAGAAACCTACTCCTTTTCAGGGGCCTTTAGAAATATATATATTTCTTTTTGACCAGCCTAGCACTGCAAGTTTTTTTTTCTACCTGAGGTTCAGAGCTGCCTAAACCTGAAGCTCCTGAATCCCTGCGCTCCTGGGGCATACCTCCTGAGCCACTAGGATCCCAAATTTTTACATTTTGTTAAGTTTTGCAATTTTTCAATTTTTCTGTTTCAATAAATTGTTTTAATTTCTACTAAGAGTTGTCTCATTCCTCACACATGCTAGAGGTCCCTTCAAGGAGATCCAACATATCATCCTCCCTTCTGTAATACCTGGCTGGTCACGGGAAGCTGAGGCTACTTTCACCTTAGCAGAATCCCCTCGGTTAGTACCGCCCTCATTGATTTCACGCACCTGCACTGCCAGGACAGAGGTGGGTTTCCCATCCCACCTTCTCATGTCTTCCCCATGCACGCACAGAAAAAAACCACAGCTCAGCTCGTGGGGTGTACCCTCTCTCTCTAGCTGGGGGACTTGGGGGCTCTGACTTGGGGGCCTGTGACTCACACTGGTGCCACACTGACCTTCCTCATCTCCTCCCTCATCTCCTCCCTCATTTCCTTCCTCATCTCCTTCATCTCCTCTTTGAGGTCCTGGACCACAGCAGAGACATGAGCTTTCAGCGGACCATTGACCATACTGTCATAATTCCTGAGCTTGTTGGTGACAGAGCCCACTGTTTCTCAGTTATTGTCAGCATCAATCGTTGCAATGAAGGTGGTGTATTGCGATGGCCCTTGCTTTGCCAGGTTCCACATCATCTGTCCTGTGCACCTGACCTTATCGGGGTCATTATCATGCTGTCCATCCCTCCCAAAGAGTACCTCTAATTCTGCCACCTCTCTTAGCTGTTGGATCCCTTCCTCGAGTGTCTTCCACTGCATTCTATGATGGTACTCCTGCATTCTGTCTTTGTGAATGAACCTTTCTCTCACACTCATTAAGAGCCGCTCCCAGAGAGAAAGGGGTTCTGGCTCCTACACAAATATCTGGTCCACGCCTGGGTTCTGGGTCAGCGATCCCAGATACCTTGCCTCACCGCTATCCAGTTGCACACCTGTGCCCATAAGGTCCCAAACCCGAAGCAGCCAGGTTGTATAATGCTCACGCCCCCTTCACACAATGTCTTTTCACATATTACAGAGACTATCATACGACAGGGACTCATTGATGATTTCCGGCTCTGGCTCTCCTGCTGGTTGTGAAGGCCCTGGTTCCCCATCATCATTAACTGGTCGTACTGATTTGGTCTTCTACTTCCTCCTCTGCACAGGGGCGACTGCTGCTGGCTGTGATTGTCCTTGTGATTCAGCTGGAGCCTGGACGGCTGTTGTTGTTTTGTTTGACTGGTTATATATCTATCTATATATATATAGTAAAGAACTGTTATTCCTATTTCCCACATCTTTGCCTAAAGACCCTTGATTTCAGAATTATAATAACTCAGGGGGAAAGGGGTTATATCTGCCACTTCAAGGGAGGCTTCTGCCTTCCTTAGCAGACACCTGTCTTTCAAACCGAGACACAAGGCCACGCAGCTTTACACAGAAATTCATACATCGATAAAACTGTACAACGGGATGCAGGTTTACACAGAAATTGATACACAGGAAAACACAACAATCTGTGCTGTGTGAATACACTGACTTCTGTATAAAAATGGCTCCACCCGGCGGGAACCGATCCAGAACTGTGCGATTACCAAAGGACCCATCGACACTTCCATACCCTTGGAACTAAAGACACAGGACTGTAGAGCTCTCCAGCTCCGTACATTCCTGTCTGGGGGTGACTTTATGATATGTATCCCCTATCGCTGCTCTCTGCCCAGAAATCAGTCCTGTGCCTTTGTGTGCCTTTAAACTGAGCCCGACGGGGGAGAGAGAAAACACCGAGCGAACTTTTCAAAGCGGTTGTTCAAGGACACAGACACACACTCCTCTGCGTTCTGCTGCGGCAGCGAGAAGAGCGGAGGGAGCGCCCTGCTTGCTTTCCAGCGCGCTTTTGGCTCCTTTTCTCCGGAGGGAGACGGAGAGTTGAAGTTTGTTTTCCTGGGACTTGGGCTTTTTCCCTTCTTCTCTTCTGGACTGTTTCAACATCAGAACACACCGGGAGAATTTTCCACCGAGGCCCTGGAGAACACCAACCCAGCTCCAAGGAGGAGGAGAGAGAGCACACCTACAGAAGGACTCTGAAATCTTCCCAGGTTTCTCTCCACAGTGAGAGCTTTTAGTATTCAGCATTATTATCCTTTTCCTGTGTGTTTGTTAAATAAATAGGTTCTTTTTCTCTTTCACTTTCCTCAGAGGAAAATATTTTTTTCCCAGACCTGGTGGGAGAGGGCTGGTTGTAACCTGCCTTCTGTCAGAGGATATTTTCCTCCAAATTTGTCCAAAGCAGCACACTAAAATAAGTCAGTATTTATTTTGAGGGAAAAATATTTCGAATGGCATTTTGAGGGTCAACAAATACAAAGATAATAATAAGGATAACTACAAAGAAATAAATACAAAGAAATACAAAGAAAATACAAAGCGGTGAAACAGGACAGGAGCTCACTGGACTGGTCCTTGGCAGCGCCCGGGCAGACCCTGCATGAATTTGGCTGCCTGAATGCAGCTCTTGCCTGGGCACCAGGGGCAGGGGTGGCCCCCTCTGCGTGTCTCTCCCAGCACCACAGGGATGCTCCTGCCCCTTCCCTGGTGCCCTGGAGGCCCCATGGCACAATGCAGAGAGGGACTGAATCAAAGCTTCCTTGGAAGATGGAGGCAGGAGAATATTGCCCACCATCTTCTTCCCAGCTGCCCTCCACACTCCTGCAAATCCTGCTGGGACACTCAGGCTCTCCATTCCAGGGCTCTGCAGCTCCCATGCAAACCCATCCATCACTGTGTCCCCTCTCACATGGATATCAAGGAAATGACACAGCAATATCTAGAAAATGTGAACTTGATTAATTTGACTGCTCTAAAATTCTACAACTCGAGGATGACTGGAAGACTACGGGGTGAGAACGTTATGCCTCCAAAAAGGGTCAACAGTTTGGAACTGGAACACTCAGGGAAACTTCAGCTTCTGGGGGAAAAGGTGCCCTTCCTCCTCTCTCCCTTCACTTTATACATCTGATCTGGGTCATATGGTTGGAACATCCCCTTGGCTGATTTGGGTCCGCTGGCCTGGCTGTGTCCCCTGCCAGGATCCTGCCCACTCTCATCCCCTCTGATGGGGGAAGGAATGGCAGAGGGACAGCGCTGCTGGGCAGTAGCCAGAACACCGCTCTGTTACCAGCACCCGTCCAGCTACCAATGCAAAGCACAGCCCTGGAAGGCCCGTGAACTTTCCCTCAGGCAGACGCAACACACGGGACTTGAGCTGCCAGCGGCCCAGGTCACCCTCTGCCAGCCCCGCTCCTTGGACCTTGTGTCCCCACAAGCAGACACAAAGTGTTTCTGCTGCTCCCCCTCCTGCACAAAACCACAGAGAGCTGGGATTTTTCCAAGTCTCGTGTCTCCGTTGTGCCGTATTCCCAAGAAGCAGCAGCCCCTCCCGATGAACACGGCAAGTTGCACGGATGCTTGTCAGCTCCACTGCCTGCCTAGAAATCTGGAAACTGCTTCTAAATGCTGCTCCCTTCAGCTCTGGGGCACCGACTGACCCAGAGCTGGGAAACAAATGCCCTGGCTGCTGGCTGACAAGGTGAGTTCCGCCAGAGTCAGAGCTCTGTGGGAAATCTCTATCCACGCCTCTCCTTTGAATAGATCCGCACACGGGGTGCGCAGGGACGTGTCCTGTATGGAAAGGCAGGAGTGTGCCAGCACCGTGACTGACACTTTCCCTCTCCATGTGCGTTCCACAGCCACGGGTACACAGACGTGATGGAAACCCTCGCACAGCCAGAGCCTTCTGTCCCTGCAGAACGGAGCGCGGCGGGTGGGGGCGGTTGGTGGGCAGCGAGTCCCGGACAGCGGGCGAGATCCGGCTCCACAGCTGCCAGGCCCTGCTAAGGCTTAATGCCACCTCCTCGGCAACAGGAAAGGCCTTCAGCCTCGTCCCTGCCCAGAGGGGCAGCGCTGGCCTGGCTGCACAGCTCGTTTTCCCCACAGGTTGCAGGAGATGAGATCACAACGCTTGCAAACAGCGACTGCGAGCCACAGCTCTGGGTGCTCACCATGAACCTCAGCTCTGCCAGCGCTGTCTGCCCCAGGCTCCAGGGGATGCAGTGGGAGCCCGGCTGGGCTCTGCCCTGGGGCCATTCTCCAGGGACAGCTGCACACAGGGAGCATTTGGTTGCCACAAAGAGCCAGGCCATGGCTGCAGGGAGCTGCTCCAGGTGTGGCCTGCACTGCTGTGTGCTGCGCTCTGGGGCTGCTGCTCCCCGCAGAGGGGACTGCACTGGGGTGCCAGAGGAGACAGAGAAGCTCCAGCTTAAGCCTAACTGGGCTGGGTGGCTGGGCTGGGAAGAGTGGCGAGGGTCAAGGGCATTCACAGAGCTCATCCTGCTCTGTGAAGAACGAGGAAAAGGGAGTGGGAACCCAGCAGTGAGCAGAGCTGAGGCCTGGAGAGCAGCTCTGAATGACCCCCAAATCTCACCAGAGCTCTGAGACATTGCTGTTCTTCAGCCAGTGACAACATGAGTCCCTAAACCTGGGGCTCACTCTTCCTCGTGGCCAGGGGCATCAAGGAAGGCTACAGTGCAATGGGGACTGCGGTGAGCTGGGAACTCACTGGGGGAAAGAGGGAGCACTTGTGGAGCAAAAGGCAGGTGGGGGAGAAAACTGTTCAGAGAAAGGCTGAGCTTCAGCTTGAGCAAGCAGAAAAATGGCATTGGGGGTCAACCCAGACTGATTTCATTTCAGAAGTTACTGAACAAGTTTGTTATTGGGGGGGTGTCATATTTTCCCCTGGAGGTGCACGCTCTGCAAACTTGAGCTGCGCTGCCGAGCTGCTCAAGCACGTCTCTGCTGCAGGTCACGGCGTTTCTTCTTTGGCTTCTCGTGGCCCCGGGGCTGAGCCGCAGCAGAGCCCTGGCGGAGCCCAGAGCAGCCTCAGCATCCACAGAGCCCGGCTGCAAGGAGAGAAAGCAGAAAGCGCCCGTCAGCTGAAGGCTCCCGTCCCCCTTGTCCCAGCCGCCCGCGGTGCCCAGGCCGTGCTGGCCGCGCTCAGGGCGCTGCCCAAAGCTGCCCAGCATTGCTGCCTCTGGCAGGAGAGCAGGAGGGCAGGACACGTGCCCAGCCTGCAGCCGGCCGTGGCACAGCCACCTCCTCAGCAGCTGCCCAGAGCGGGATGCTGCTGCGCTCGCTGCCGTCTCCCAAAAGCCCTTATCCCAGCCGTGCCAAGAGGACGGGCACCCACCTCACGCCTCCCGCCGCCGGAAGAAAAGCTGCTCCCAAACGGTGCCCTCAGTCCTTCTCCAAGGGCACGTCCCATCCACGCCACAGCTGCTCCCAAGCACTTCACCATCCGGACCAGACAACACCTAGAACGCTTCCTTTGGAAAAACAAACCAAATGAAAAGAGATTACAGACAAAAATGGAAAACAAGGAAAAAGGTAAAAAATCTTCTCTCTGCTGGGGCCTTGAGGAAGGCCCAAGTCCACCATGCGAGGGAAAAACCCACCCACGGACCAGGGCAGCCCACGCTTTCTGCCTTCCCCCTGCACTGCCCCCAAAAGTCATGCTGAGCCCAAAGCCAACAAGAGCAGTGGAGCAGCCCAAGCCCTTCCTTGCCTGCAGAGCAAAGCAGCCCATGCACAGCTTCTGGTGTCCAACCTCTGCTCCCACCATGGGGCTTTGTTTGTGTCGGGCTGGCTGCCCCAGCCCCAGCCCCAGCGCGGGCCACGGTGGGTGCTGGGGGCTGTTGGCAGGGCCAGGAGCAGACTCCCAGTTCAAAACCAGCCCAGCCCATCTCCCCAGCCCTGCCAAAAAGCAGCTTGGCAGCCGATTGAAGAATTGGTTGCATCCGCCAAGCAAAGGGGGGAACCTTTGCTTCCCGGCCAGGCTGTGCAATGCACAAATCTGGGAGCATCCCCCTGCGTGTGGACTCATCTGCAAATTCGCTGTGGAGCCTGGCTTTGGAGAAGGTGCCACAATTGAAGTCCATCATCTTCAGCTTGCCAGGTGGAGGAAGAGCTTGTCATCCTTGATGTCACCCTCCATGTCTCCAGCAGCAGCAGCCACACCTGGCACAGCTTCTCCAGGGGCTCCTTCTTCCCTGGGGCTGGAGCAGGCTGTCAGTGCTCTGCCCAGGGCCCCGGCTGTCGCTGAAGAAGGACAAGCAAAAGCAGCTGGCGTGGGGGCCACCAGTGCTGGGAAGAGCAGCTCAGCTCCAGCAGCAGGGCTGCGCGTGCCCAGCTGAGGAGCCCTGCGCAGCGATTCAGGCAGGACAAAATCTCTGCCTTTCTTTGCTGCTTCTTGCCAAGGCGCGTGTGCAGCTGGAACTTACCGGCTCCCTGGGTCAAAGCGTGCGTGTGGCTCTCTCCCTTCTCCTATGGCACGCGAATATCCTGCATCCAAGGATCACAGGACAGGTCTTCTAATGAGGGCCTTTCCGAGGAGAGCACAGATAAACACCGTCGGATGAGATTCTGGCACTCTGCGGACAGAAAGCAGAAAGCACCAGTCAGTTGCTGAAGGCTCCTGTCCGCTTTGCCCCACTCTTGCCATGGCCAGGCCGTGCTGCGTGTGCTCAGGGCTGTGCCTAAACTTTGCCATCAATTCTTTCTTTTGGAGGAGAGCAGGAGAGCAGGACATTGCCACCTCCTCAGCAGCTGCCAGTGTGGGATGCTCCTGAGCCCGCTGCTGTCTCCCAGCACTGCTATTCCCCCCGTGCTGCAGAGATGAGGATCCACCTGGAGAGAGCCGTCGTGGGAGCGAGAGCCGGCCCCAGGTGCTGTTCCAGCCCCTCCTGAAAGGGTGCTCCCCGCAGACCATCTGGTGCAGCACGATGCCCAGGGACCAGACGGTCGCTGCCTCGCCGTAGTACCAGCCGAACTGGGTCCATTCCGGAGGGCTGTAGGACGGTGTTCCTATGGAATAGAGGTGGAGTTCTTCAGGGGGACGCTGCCTGCTCCCAGAGCCTCGCCCCAGCATCCCTGGGCATGCGGGGGCCGCAGCAGCGGCACGCGGCGTGACCCGCTGCCCTCTGGCCAGCACCTGGGACTTGTGTACAAACTGGGGGTTGGAAAAGAAGCCGCTGGTGTTGCAAGAGGGCAGCGGAAGCCCTGGCAAGGCCCGAGCATGCCATGCAAAGGAAAAACCCACTTGGTGCTGGGGAAAAACCACGCTTTCATCCTCCCTGCCTGCACTGCCCCAGAAACCATTCTTAAGCCAAGGCAACCACGGGCAGCAGAGCAGTCCGAGCCCTGTTTCACCTGCACACCAAACGGGCTGGAGCACAGGTTCTGGACCCCCCTCTCTGCTACCCCCACCCACGGGTGTTTCTGTGGCGCTGGCTGCCCCAGCCCCAGCGCCAGTCCTGGGCAGAGTGGCTGGCGAAGGCTGCCAGCAGGGCTGGAAGATGGCCCCTCAGCCAGCGCCGCTCAAAAGCAGCTCAGCTGAACACTCCGGCTGCCATGACTGGCAGCAAAAGGGAGAATCCCCCATGCCACAGCCGGCTTGGGCTGTGAGATGTTGGGCTCTGAGATGCCGCTACCAGGAGCCTCCCCCCGCGTGGGCTCACCTGCAAAGCTGGTGTAGGCTGCGGCTTGCAGGTAGGTGCCACAGCCAAAGTCGATGAGTTTGGCCTGCCCGGTGGCCAGGTCGACCAGGATGTTCTCCGGTTTGATGTCCCGGTGCAGGACCCCGCAGCTGGTGCAGTGCCGCACGGCCTCCAGCACCTGGCGGAACAGGTGCCGCGTCACCTCCTCGCACAGGAAGCCCCGTGCCCGAATGAAGTGAAGGAGGTCCTGACACCGCTCCGGGCGCTCCAGCACCATCACCACGTTGTTGGGGAGCTCCAGCCACTCGTGGAGCTGGACGATGCCAGGGAAGCCAGCGGACACCTTGTCCAGCAGCACGATCTCCAGTGGTGCTCGGGTGCCGTCGGGCTGCGGGAGGAGCACGGTGCTGTCAGCGGGGCTGATGCCGTGCCGGGGCTCGGGAAGCCCTCAGCCAGCCGGGGACGCTCTGCGCGCTCCGCTGGCCCCACGGCCGCTCTCCCTCGAGGCGTTCTGGCGGCTTCCACCCTGCCGGGCCTCGGCTCATCCCCGCCCGTCGCGCCCCGGCTTCTCCCGCTGCCCCTCGCTCACTCACCAGCTCGCCCCAATGGCCGATGCGGTTCCGCGGCACCCGTTTGATGGCCACCTGCAAGGCAAGGGGAGCAGCGGGCTGAGCTCGCCGCCCGCCGTGCCCAGCCCCATGCTCCTTCTCCTCCTCCTTTGCCCCCCGCCTCCTGCGCCCGCCGCCGGCCCCGCCACTCACCGGGGCGCCGTCCGAGAGCCGCGTGGCCGCGAAGACGCTGCCGAAGCCGCCGCGCCCCAGCAGCGAACCCAGCCGGTAGCGCTCCTTCAGGCCCTGCTGCGCCTTCCGTGCCCGCGAGACGCGGCCGTCAGCGCTCGGCCCGGGGCCAGGAACGGCCCCCGAGCGCCGCTCAACCGCCCCGGGCCGGCCATCCGCACATGGGGGCTCTTTTGGAGGGGCCACCGGCGGCTCGGGGCCGGCGGCCGCGCTCAAGAGCGGCGGAGCTCGGAGCGGGGAAGACGCTGCGGAGGCGGCGGGAGCGGCCGCGCCGCCTGTGTCCCCGGCGGGCCCCGGGAGGAGCCGAGGCCGGGGCCGGGGCCGGGCTCGGGGTCGGGCCAGCCGGAGCCAGGGGCTGGCGATGGTGCCCAGGAGCCAGGCACTGATGCCCGCCCAGCAGCGCCACAGCCAGGACGGCGAGAGCCGGGCGGAGGCGGGACCGCGGCGGGACGCCCGGGGGCGGGGAGGGGGCAGCCCCGCCCGGGGCCGGGGGCGGGCCGGGGGCATGGCCCGGCCGGGCCTGGGGAGGGGGAGGCCGCGGGAGGGGGGGGTTGGGGAACCAAAGGGAGAGCGGGAGAGGGTGCGAGACACTGGGAGAGGGAGAGGAGGAGCAGGAGAAGGGACGCAGAGGGTTCGTGGACTCGCTGCTTTTGCGCTGCTGCCGCTGCTGCCGCTGCTGCCGCTGCTGCCGCTGCTGCCGCTGAAGCGCTGGGAGCGTTTGTCCGCGTGTCCGTGTGTCCGGTGCCCGTGTGTCCGTTCCCCCCCGCGCGCCCCACGGCCGAGCCCCGCGCGCCCCGGGGCAGCACGGGCCGCTCCGCTCCGGGGCCGAGGCGGAGTCCCGGAGCATCTCTTGCTCCCGCAGCCACACCAAACCCGCTCGGCCATTGGCAGCAGTTTTGCACACGTTTCCCTTTGAAGGGCTCCTCTCTACCCCCATTTCCAAGGAGTCTCCCTGCGGTTTTGGCACCTGCAGCGACAGGGCAGCGATTGGGCTTCAAACTTCAAGAATGGAATGGAGGGGCTGGAGCACGTCCAGAGATGGGAATGGAGCTGGGGAAGGGTCTGGAGGACTTCTGAGGGGCAGCTGAGGGATCTAAGGGCGCTGAGCCTGGAGGAAAGGAGGCTCAGGGGGGACCTGGCTCTCCCCAAGTCCCTGACAGGAGGGGGCAGCCAGGAGGGGTGGGGCTCTGCTCCCAAGGGAAAGCACGAGAGGAAATGGCCTCGGGGGAACTCTTGGGCTGGAGGGTGGGGAAATTCTCATCCTCCTTGTCTCGACATAGGGGGAGGGGGGGTGGGGTCGGGCACGACCTGGGGACACGGGGGTGGTGACGCTGGGCTGGGGACACGGGAAAGGGCACGGGAAGCCAAAGCCCCGCTGAGCGCTGGCGCTGGGCTGGCACGGGGTGAGCCGGCAGCAGGGCCCCGCAGCCCTGAGGGACTCGCCCTGACGGCCGGGGAGTATTGATCCTGGTCTCTAAAACATGAGACTCAATAAAATATCATTAAAAGATGCCTCCTTCTCCTTCTCCTCCTCTCCCATCCTTTCTCCTGCTCCCCCCGGGCCCAGCGCCCACCCTTGGCCCCCCGTTTTCCCAGCGCGGCCGCATCCCGCGGGAGGAGCCGGGACGGAGCCGGGAGAGGTCGGGCTGGGGCAGCGCTGGGCTCTGGGCCCGGCCTGGGCGCCCCCCACGCGCCCCCTCCTCAAATTCCCCTGGCGGGGGGCGCTGGGGGCGAGGGGGGGGGGCGCAGGTGGGGTCCGGGTGGGGAGCGCTGAGCGCTGCGGGTCTGCCTGGCAACTGGTGAGTCACCAGCACCGCGCGCTCTGATTGGCTGAAGCTTGTCATGCGCTGTCTCTGATTGGCGCCTTTCTTCGGGGCTCTTTTGGGGGGACTTTTTCTGTGGGATTTGGGGGTCGTTGGAGGCTGTGGAATTTAGGGGCGTCCCGGCACGTTTTGCTGTTCTCTGGGTGCTGTGTTGGCGTTCAGGTGCTTCCCAAGGGCCCCCCAGAGCGGGGTGACACGGTGGGGACACAGGGGGGTCCCCATTCCCGATCCATCCCAGGGTCGGTTCTGCCCCCTCCACTCTCGGCTCCCCCTCAGTTTCCTCCAAGTCTCTCCCCAGTGCCCCTCAATAAACGGGACCAGCCCAAACTGGGAAGCTTTATTGGGAACACTGGGAGCAGGCGGGCGGGGACAGAGTGACAGCGGGGCTGGGGGGGACACACGACCCCCCAAAATCAGCGCGGGGACGGAGCGGGGGGTCCCGGCCGGGCCCGAGGCCACGGGGAGGGGCTGCGGCCACCGGCGGCTCAGGAGCTCTGTGGGCAGAGCAAAGGGGGTGACACCGGGCTGGGGGTCCCGGGGGGGCACACACGCTCTGGGGGAGGGGGGACACAACCCCCGGGTCCCTCCCATCACCTGCTTGCGCAGGTAGAAGCCGAACCCCAGCGTCAGGAAGACGAAGCCCAACACGAAGCCCCCGATCCCCATCAGCATCTTGGGGGGCGGGGGGGACAGCTTTGATGGGGGGGGGAAGGGGAAGACGAAGTGAGGAAACGGCAGCGGCTGCCGGAAAGGAACCAGAATGGACTGGGACAGGCTGGGATGAACTGGGACAGAATGGGACACCAGGATACACTGGGACCAGGACCGGGACTGGGCAGGAGCAGATTTGGAGCACCAGGGATTATACTGGGATATATTGGGACCACACTGAGGGCTACTGGGAACATGCTGAGGCCCAATGGGTGCTGCTGGGATATACTGGGAGTGATTTGCACCATACTGAGACTGACTGGAATCATTCTGGGAGTGACTGGAACCACAGTGGTGGTGAAAGGGTGCAGTTGGAAAAATGCAGGGGGCAACTGGGATCATCCTCGGAGCAGCTGGCCCATAATGGGGTCATACTGGGATCATACCGGGAGTGACAGGGTCATATTGGAGTGACTGGCATAGTTCTGGGAGTATCTGGGAGTGACTGGAATCATACTGGGGTGACAGGAATCAAACCAGACTCATACTGGGAAGTTACCTGGAATCATCCTGGGGGTGACTGGACTCATACTGGGATCATGCTTAGAGCAACTGGGACCATGATGGGGGCAAAAGGCATCATAGAGGGACTGACTGGGAGTGGCTGGGTTCATACTGGAAGTGACTGGGGCCCTACCTTACTCTACTGGGAGGGACTGAGAGTGAAAGGAACCATACAGGGCATGACTGGGAACAACTGGCACCATGTTGGGGGCAACTGGGATCTTATTGGGAATGACTGGGAACATAAAAGCTTGAGTGGAGTTTTTATCCCGTGGCATTCCTGGGGAGCAGCGGCAGCTCCGCGCCCCCAGCCCGGGGGGTGGGAGCAGGGGAACCGCTGGCAGCACCTTCGGGGCACAGCCGAGGGCTGGGGGGCTCCTCCCCCACTTCATTTTCTCTGCCCAATTCAAATCATCCCCTCCCATTCAAATCCCCTCCATTCACATTTTCTCCCCACCATTAAAGTTTCCTTGCCCCGATTCAACTTTTCTCCCCAGTTAAGCCCTGAGGCCCCTCCCCGTCCCCGGCTCCTCCCAGCAGGACTCGGCCAGGACCTTCTGGAAACAGCAGCGGGAAGAGTTCCAAAATTCCTCATTACTTCCATCGATTTCCTTGGTTTCCGGGGCATTTTCCTGCAGCTGCTCCGGGCCGTGGCTGAGGGGTCCCCTCGGGCTCCAGCCCCTTTCCAGCCCCTTTTGCCAGCTCTTTTCCTCAGCTGACCCAAACCTGTGGACTTTGGGGGGGGGGAAGAGTCGCTCTGCTCGGGGGGTCCCCGCGGTGCCCCAGGGAGGCCCCGAGGCCGCAGCGCGGTTCCCTCGGGCCCCTTGGAGCGTTTGGAATCTCCAACTCTCAGCAATCGCTGTCCGTGGCATTCAGTCCCCTGTTGGAGAGGATGAAAGTTTGGTAAGAAAGTTTCACAGATATGTAGGCTTGGCAGAAAGATCTCTGAATGTAGAAACTGAGGGTGAGATAGAAATGAAAGCAAGTTTTGATGTAGAGAAAAGGTGTTTTGCTGAACCAGTGATCATTGAATAACTGAGAAGGCAAAGGTTGGAGATGAGCTGGAAGGAGATTTTTATGATTAGAACAAAGGTATGTGACAACAAACAAAGACGTGTTTTTCATCAAGTAAATAAGTCTCAAGAAGAGCATAAGTAAATAGAAAACATGTTTTTACCAAAAAGAGAGAGCTATCACCGGCAAACAAATGTCGATGTGGCAGGTGGAAGAAAGGTCTGAGAACTTTCCATTGTAAGCTTTAATTGTAACTTGCTTACTCTTGTGATTGGATAATAATGACTATAATATGGTAATGGTAGTAGCTATTTGGCTATAGCCAAATGTAAAAGTATTGTGTATGGTGCTTATTGGTTGATATGTATTAAGATACTCTGCAAAGAAAGGTTTAAAATGCTTTGTAACTTGAACAGAAAGCTATTACCACAGGCCTAGGCCCTAGGGTGTATCACCGTGTCCCGCAGCCATAGGGAAGAGGAGGAGAGAAGGTCCAGCAGGCAGGAATTGTGCAGCAAGATTGATTTATTTAATTATTTTACAAACTCTTTTATAGACTTTTTTCTTCAGAGTCTAATTGGACAAAGGATCAGCCTCCCCTTGGGGATTGGCTAAAATCCTAAAACATCCATTGTCAAAAGATTTTTCTACTGTACCATAAACAAGACTTTTCAAGGTTGCAGGTAGTTTGGTTGTTTGCATTCCCTGCCACCTCTTCTGTGAGAGAGAAAAGTCTCTCACGGACTTAGAAAATAGCAAGAAAATCCTTGCTAGCAGCATTTTTGTATCTACAATTCCCCCTTTTTGTTTGACAAGAGAACAACTCTACTATTAATCCTAAATAGAAATTTACATTAGTTATTAATTCTAAATATGTCCTTAAGGCTTTAACAATCTGACTCCATAACAAGAAATTTAAAGTTCAGTCTCTGCTTGTAGAAGGACCATCCCAGTCTCTGCTTGTAGAAGGACCATCTGCCTGATGGTTGACATCCTGGTCATCATCAGAAGAGTCATTAGGCTGATGATCTACATTCTGGTGGCCATTTGGATGGTTGGAGTTCTGGTCATCATTTGGAGGTTGCCTGTTCTGCCTCTGGTGCCGTAGGTCAGGGCGAACACATTTTGCAGGTAGCCACCGTACCCCAGTATCTGTGGAAACGCAAGCATACCCACGACTCCAAACGATAAGCTCATGCAGCCTTCCCACTGGTTAGTGAGTAAATTCCGCACCCAGACTTTTGCCCAGGGCAGTTGTGTCTCGCCTGAAGACTGCAGTGAGAGAAAATGATTCAGAATAACAGGATTATTTGAATTTTGTGGTACTGTAAGGTGATTAATTGTATACGAGCTTTTGCTAGTCGGCTTCAGTCCCGGGCTGGCCCTGGGCTGGCGACAGCGAGCCCGACAGAAACCAACACCCACGGGGCCACCGGGGCTCAGAGCCGTGCAAGGGACGCTTTGGTTTGCAGGGGCAGAAGGGCCTGGGCTCCTCCCCTGCCCTGTTTAGGATTCAATATTTTGGCCGACGTGGGAGGGGAAAAAGGCGCGGTTTTTCTCCAGAACTGGGCGGGTTTTGTCCCCCGCATTTGGGCCTTCCCCGGGCCCCCTCTGGCCTCTTGCAGAACCAGTGGCATTTCCCACCCCACGCGGTTTGTAAACAAGAGTCGGCTGCAGTCGAGAAGGCTCCAGGCGCCTCCTTCCAGGCTGACTCTGCCGATGCTGAGGCTGCTCTGGGCTCTGCCGGGGCTCTGCTGGGGCTCAGCTCTGGGCAAGGCTGGGCCCGCTCTCCCCTCGCATTGCTCCGGGCAGCTGAGTCACGGGGGAACAAGGAAGGGACACGTCAAGGGACTTGAGGTTTAACAGAGCTTTTATTCAAAAAACTGCCATAACTACCAGGCTGTCCTAACCACCATAACTCACTAGCAGTGCTAACTACCGTAACTATCCACTTGTCCTAACTACTATAACAAAAAGCTGTCCCCAGGTGCTTCACATCCTCCGCTGCTCCTTCAATTGCTTTGCTGCAGCGATCAGAGGGCTCAGGCTGGAGAGAGGCTTGGCTGATGATAAAAATGGATGCTGCCCAAAGGATGAAAAAGAAAGAAATCAACTGTTACTTTCCCAAGTCAAGCTCCTCACAGGCTCTGTTGCATCAGGACAAAGGGGAATGGTTTGAAACTCAGGAGAGGGAAGCAGGCTCAGATTAGATCTGAGGCAGAATTTTTTTATCAGAAGAGTGGGGAAACACTGGCAGAGGGTGCCCAGAGATGTGGGAGGTGCCTCCTCCTTGGAAACATCCAGGCTCATGTCAGGCAGGGCTCTGAGCCGCCTGATCTGCTTGAAGATGTCCCTGCTCCTTGCAGGGCACCTGGTCCAGATGACCTGCAAAGGACCCTGCCAAGCCAAACCAGGCGAGGATTCTGCTGGCTTTGCATGTGAAAAGCAGCGAGACTGGAGACCATTGGAGGGGGCCCCACGAGAAAACCCCTCCCTCGCTCTGCTCTTTCCCCTGCAGCCGCTTCGCATCCACCTGCAGCAGCTCCTGGGCAGACCAGCGCCGCTCCTCGTCCGGCTCCAGGCTGCACTCCAGGAAGTCCCGCAGCAGAGCCGACAGGCGCCTGGGCTCCTGCAGCTGCGGGGTCCCGTTCTGCCGGATCAGACAGCGAGCCTGCGCGGAAAGCAAACACTTCTGAAAAAGCTCTGCCAGCTTCCTTCACACCCACGAGTGCTCACAGCGACCCCGGTTTCTCAGCCCCAGTCTCCAGGGACAGTTTCCTCCCTGGCAGAGATGCTGCTCAGAGCTCATTTTTCTATGCCAACCAAAAAAGCCAAACGCTGCTGCAGCCACAGCCATTCCAACATCCAGATGATGTTGCCTTGAGAGCCAATGTCATTGGCTGACTTTGTTAGTTGGAACCTCCATCAGAAATAACCCATTTTGCTTCTCCAAATACGGACACCAGCTTTACAGGCCATTTGCAAGAGTCACTGTGGCCTGCCTGTGGTATTTCCAAGGATTCTTACATCAAATGCATCCCTGCAGTGCCATTGACACTCAAGTAAATGCATTCAAGATGTTCCATCCCAGAAACTGCCAGGCAAGGAACCCAAGGTTTGGGTTGCTGAAAGCTCAGCCTTGGTGACATGGAGAAAGTAGCTTGGGCTAGGAAAGAAATATGTTAGACTATGGGGATGTTAAACAATCATCTCCATGTTTTAGACAAGTTTCCCAGTGAGAAGAGTCAGGGGGAGTTCATCTCGCAGAACCTCTTTCAGAAACTCCTTCAGAAAACTTGTTGGGTTTGGGTGTGGGTTTTGGGGTTGGTCTGGGGTTTTCTGCAAGATAAGATTAGAGCTGATGCTCTGGCTTCATGTTTTCAGGTCATCCTCACAGACAGAAGAGCTGCAACAACTTAAAACCCAAAGCAAATTCTGGAGACTGCAGAATATTTGTCTGTGCTCAGGCTCGAATCCTCTGGGAATTCCCTTCCCGATGGGCAGAGCCCTCCGGCTGCTCCGCCCAGGGCGGGTCCCTCTGTGCCCACCGGCCTCTGCAAACTCTGGGAAATTTGCCTCTTACCATGGCCGCCGTGTGCTCGAAGTAAGGAGGTTCTCCTTCCACCATCTCGATGGTCACAATGCCCAAGGACCAGATGTCCACCTTGGGGCCATAAGGAGAACTGGTCACAACCTCTGGGGCCATCCAGTGAGCAGTGCCCACCATGGAGCTGCACTGCTCCTGCTCAGGGCTGAGCTGAGCGCAGAGGCCAAAATCAGCTGAGGACAGAAACAAACACTGTCAAAGGCAGCTGGAATGAGGAAACCAAGCACAAAGATTGCCCACTTTCAGTCTGAGAATGCACTGCTGAATCCAGCTGGAAAAGTCCGCAGGGCTGTAGCCAAGGCAAGATGGAAGTGGACCCTTAAAGGAACCCTCAGCTTTCATGCAGTGGCTTTTAGTGATTCCCTTGAAGCTTCAGATTCCAACTCCCGCCCCTCTGCAAGGGCCACACCCAGAGCAAAGCCACTGCTGACACCCTGCTCCTCTCCTGAGCTCTCTGCATGGGGCAGCCGCTCTCAGCTGGCAGCAGGGGCCGGGCACCGCCACCAGCAGCACTTGTGGGGCTCTGGCCGTCACTGGGAAGCAGCCCCACACCCGCAGCCCGGGAGCGCCGTGCCTGACCAGGAACACCCACCCAGCTTGATAGAGCCGTCCGTTGCCAGAAGGATGTTGGAGCTCTTCAGATCTCTGTGGATCACCCGGTTTGAGTGGAGGAAATCCAGGCCCTGCAGACACTGAGAGAGAGCAAGAAACACGAGGGTGGAAATCCATGGCCAGAATACAGCACACAAGAAAGGACAGTTTAGAATTCTGCCAGCAGCAGCTTTGCTGTGCCAGGCCAGGAGTGCAGTGCAGACAAGCTCCGGGCAAATGGTTCAAGGCAAAGCTGAGAACAGCAAATCAAATCAAAAAAGACAGAGAGTCCCACAACAGCAGGAAAGAGGACAAGAGCAGAGTGGAAGTGCAGTGACACTGGCAGGCCGTTCACTTCAGAGGCTCTTTCTTCTGCAGCTCATAAAAATAACAGAGAAACAAAGCTCTGAGCATGGAGCCACTCCTGTTCTCAGGCCCTGCTTGGAAGGAGCATTGTGTCCAAGCCATGGGAAGCACGAGCAGGATCCCTCACCACCCGACTGACAGCTGCCATCTCTCCTTCAGCCATGCGTGTCTGTCTGACAACGTCCTGCAAAGTTCCTCCATCCATGTATTCCATCACCAGCCAGAGATCTTCATCAACAAGGAAGCTGGAAGAGGCAAACAATGGCATGGAGATGAACATGCACTGCTCAATTCCCTGATGGAAAAGCCTCGAGTGGAGTTTTGTTTCCAGGTCACTTGTAAATGAGGACAGAATCCGATGCAGAGACATTCCTGCCAGGCTGCACAGTCCTTGGGATCTGCACAGTCTAAAGGAGAAGGAGACGCCTGTGGGAAAGGAGAGGCCTTAGATGGCAAGCAAGTGAAAAATGCAGTTTAGCAGCAGCCCAGATCAATGTGGAACCACAACACTTGCCCCCATCTGGTTCAGCATCTGAACACAGTAGTTTCACCATTCCCTCCAGAACAAGGCAACACAACTTCCAGAGTTATCCAGGGCAGGAGGCCGTGCAGCACTTAGGACAAAAGTGGTCAAGTGTTTGGAAAACCTTGCAGAAAGTCCCTTCAGAAACAGGCAAGGCCATTGCAAAAGGGGCACATGAGGCATTTCTGGAAACAAGAACCTGGTCTTCCTGGCATCTGCAGCAATGGAAAAGAGTTGGGAAGGAGAAGCCAAGGGAAATAATTTCTGACAGGGTTTATCAGCACTTGTCATAAGACCCAGAAAACTGGGTCAGCTTGAAGGAAAAACCAAACCAAAGCAACAAAAGCACACGGAGGGAGTGAACTGACAGGCTGTTGTTTTGGGAAGCTACGGCCGGGTGAGGCTTTTTTAAAACAGGCTACAGACTGCGGATGCCAGGAGAGATTAACGCAGGGCCCGTGCACGGGATAAGAGCTGAAGCACTCACCTGTCCAAAGAGCTGACAATGTTGGGGTTCTTCTTGTCCTTCAGGACCAGGATCTCATTCACAGCTCGTTCCCCATTCTGCCCTCTGAAACTCATTTTCTTTATGGCCACCTGAAAGGACATTGCAGCCCTTGAACTGCAGGAGTCTGGGGCAGGAGGCTGCAGCAAACACGGAGCGAGTCTTTGTGGAGCGACGGAGCCGGGCTGTGCCAAACTGCCTTGGGATGGGACACCCGGGCTCAGCAAGTGACATTCCCACAGCCCATTTCTCTGCTCGCTGCGGGGCCGCTTACAGGACACAGGGCCAGAGACATTTGGCCTTGGAAGCTCTGCAGAAATGGGCCCTCAGCTCTCAGCCTCAAAGCTCTCACAGCATTCTCTGCACCTGCAGTCTTCTCAAACCGCCTTCGTTTACCACCACTCTCATTATCATTCAAACACATTTTGCAAGCAGGAAGTAATTCTGGTTCTGTGAAAACAGAGCAAAACAGCCGGGAACCCTTTAGCAATCCTGGGGGATTTGGTCATGATTTCAAACGCAACTGCTCTGTTTGGGATTGCACAACAGAGCAAACACGCACAAACATTGCTCAGATGATCCCTGTCACGGGCTGTCACTGACACCAGACCCAAACACAGCTGCAGGCTTTAGGAGAGAGCTTTGCTCTGCACATCCATCTTCTCATTCCTCTCCCTCTCTCTGGGAACAGCTGCAGTAGGACTAAAACCCCAAACTGATCCCAAGCAGGATCGCTCCTTAATTAGGTCTTGAGGTATCCTTTGAAGATGAAACGCAGGATGGAAAAACTGCTAAACAGTGTTCCTGTCTGAGGCTGGGATGAAGATAAATTAGGCCTCAGCCTCCACCAGCTGATGCACTGATGTTTTCAGATATGAAGACCAAGCCAGCGTGTCCTGCTCTGACAGACACAGCTGCCCTCCTTGCATTCCTTTGGGCACTTCAGAAGGCTCAAGTCTGTCCCAGCCGTGCTCCGCAGGCTGACACTGCTGTGCCCTCAGAGGAACAGCCTGTGCAGGAAAGCTCTGCTGGCCCCCCAAAGCTGCAGCCACAGCTCCCAGAAGAGGGGAAAGCCCTCGAGAGCTGCCTGACGCGCTGGGCGTGGTGACACTGACCTCTCCTCCAGTGGCCCTGTCGAGTCCTTTATAAACGGTTCCGAAAGCCCTGGAGACAGAACAGCAGAGAAGAAAGAAGCAGCGCTTTAGGCCCTGGGAGTGAAAGCCAGCCCAGACAGGAGATCTCTGCTGCCTGCAGCGTTTACAAAACACCTGGGTGCATCGACCCTTCAAACAGCAGCGCAGCAGCCACCAGCCCTGTGCCACACAAGGTGTGCGAGAGAAAACTGAGGCCCAACACGAAGGAAAAGGGCTGGAGCAAATCCCAAATGTCCACACTGAATTACTTTAGTCCAAAACCTAGGGTGGGAGCAGGTGTCTAAAGAACTGGAAAAGAATGTATTTCATCCTTTTCCATTTCCTGCCTATGAGCTGCAGGATCCACAAGGGCCCTGCCATCAGGCAGCTGATGCATTTTCCCCCCCAGTGCAGCAGCTCTGTGTCTGTTACTGAATGTACGGGGCTTACTACCTGTGCTGAAAAGGGCACTTATTAGTTCATCTCTGGTTTCTGTTTCTAAACTCTTAGGTTGATAATCCTGAGCAGTGGATATTTTTGGAAGCAAAATATTTGAAAGGAATCTTCTTGAGAACTGTTTTCTGACAGTCACCAGATGGTGAGCTGCTCTTTCAGGCAATCAAATTCCAGGGACAGATCTTCCAGGTCCTGCTCCTTGCTGCAGGCAGGACAGTGCCGGCCTCAGGGGCCTCTGACGGTGCCTTCTGACCACAGTTACCAATTCTGATCAGGACTGAGAGACAGCAGGATCGTGGCCCAGTGTCTGAAGCTGTTTGCAGCTTGCCTGGCTTCTCACTTGATCCTGCACCAGCAAATACCTGGCCCCTGCTTGTGCAGAAGTAACTGCCGTGCACTTACCCTTGGCCAACCTGCTCCAGTTCCAGGTATTTCTCGGCAGGCTCCCCCACGCTCACGGTGCTCCCTGAAAGAAACCACATGGAAGACGCTCCCTCCCAGATGGAGACCCCGCCTTGCAGCAGGGCCAAAATGCAGCCCCACTCCCTGGGGCCGGGAGCCCCTTGCTCTCAGCTGGGCAAGGACAATAAATGACTCTGTGACATTCAGCTGCACAGCAAGCCTGGGTGCAGCTGATGCTGAGACACACACGCAGCACCCTGCTCTGGCACACAGCAGCACAGCAGACGTACTCAGCTGCATCAGGCACCACTCCTCTCTGTCCTCTGGCTGCAGGGCTGTGCTGCTGTCAGAATGTTCAGCCCAGGATCCCGCAGCAGAGGGAGGTTCAGTGTCCTCTTCCCAAGCAGAGGGAGGTTCCCCATCCTCTTCCCAAAATTCAGCAGGTTCCTGGTCTTCTTTCCAAGCCACGGGACGTTTCCTGTCCTCTTCCCATGCCGGGAGAATTGCAGCCTCCTCTTCCCAAGTCCCACAATGTCCTCTGTCCTCGTCCCATGCTGGGAGATGTCCGTCGTCCTTGTCCCATGCCACTGGAGCCTCACTGTGCTCGTCCCACACTGGGTGATGTCCACCATCCTCACCCCACACCACAGGAGCTTCACTGTTGTATTCCCGAACCATGGGATGTTTGCCCTCATCTCCCAGGACAGAGGGAAGTTCACTGTGGTCTCCCGGGACGGAGGGAAGTTCACCATCATCCCCCAGAACAGCAGGAAGTTCACTGCTGTCTTCCTCCTCTTTGGCCTCCTCTTTGGAAGCAGAGGGAGCCAGAGGAGGAGCTGATGCTGCTTTTGTGCCCTGTGGACAGATGGTAGCGTGAGGGACGGGAAGTTCTATCTCAGTTATCGCCTTATTTATCCTCAGCTACACATCCAGCTGCACTAAGCAGAAATGGGATTCGGAACTGTTCAAACTAGGAATGGGCTAAAGTCGACATTGCCACTTATTGCTGGGCATTCCATATTCCACCGTGGCTAAAGCCAGCAAGCAATCTTCTGCCTGCAAAACCAGACCTGCAGCTCTTCAAAAGCTCTTCAGCAGAGAAGGAGAAAAGTGCCAGGGATCCCTTTGCTGCTGCTGCAAAGACACTGGCAGGAACTTTCCTTCACCCTCCCAGGCTGGCGCTCGACTGCCACACGCCAAGCTCACAACTCTCTGCACAATTCCCACCACCAAAGGTTCCTTTCCCACTCACCGAAGGAGGAGCTGCTCGGGATCCACGCGTGAGGTGCCCTGCAACGGGACAGGGAACACGAACCAGATGCTGTTAGGAAAAACCTGCCCGTGGTGGGAACTCCCACGGAGCAAGGACACCCCGAGAGAGCATTTTGCTTCCACAACATCCCTCCAGGAGCCACAGTCCCTTCGCACAGCAAGCAAGAGAACAGCACAGAATCCTGGGCTGTGTCAGCTCTTGGCTGCAGCAGCCAACGCAGGGAGTTCCAGGCTCCGCTGGCACAGACTCTGCGCTTGAGGGAACAGAACCCCCCCGGCTCCATTGCAAATGCTGTGCACGCCCCGCTGGCTGCAGACACCCCCTTTTTCAGCTGCAGCTGCTGGCAGGAACTCTCCCAAACCAACGGTGTCTTAATGGCAATTTGGTTACAAAGGCAGCTCAGTTCCAGTGGGAGAACAGAAAGCACACAGCGAGCCCGAAGGCACCGACGCTGCACCCAGGGAAAACCTCGACTTACGTGCCAAGTGGGCTAAAAAATACCCCGAATAAGCCACAGAGTACAGAGTGCAAACTGCAGCAACCGCTTGCTGGATCATTTTGGCCGTGCTGCACACGTGGCAGACTGTACCCCTGCAAGCACAGAAGGACACCCGGCAGGGGCTGGGCTGGCTGCTGAGAATGCCTCGGGCAGGAGGATCCTCCGGCAACCAGCGGGCGCCCAGAGCCGCTCTGGACACTGAGGGCTCCATGCCCACAGCAACGGGAACACGGCGAGGACGCGGCAGCGTTCCCGTGACATCACAGCAGCAGCTCCCGCAAGAACCGCCTGGAAGGTTCTCCTCTGTCACAAAGGAGCACAAAGGATCCTCCCGGGGCACAGCCTGTTGCTCAAAGGATCCAAGAGGAACTCAGAAAATGCAGCAGACCAGGACAGCCCATAGCCAAGCCTGAACAACGAAATCAAAGCCATGCACTGATGCTCCGAATTAGGGGCGGGAGTCGGGAGGCTGCAGGGCTTCCCAAGGAGCCGGTGGCAGCTGTCATACATGAAATCCCTATTTGTGCTTGGTCTTTGCATATTAAGTGCCTTAATTAAATTGAGCTTAATATTTTTAAATTGAATGTTAAAATCAATCCATCAGTCCAGGTACACTAATCAAGTTTTTATGGTCTTCCTGTGTTTACTGTATACCTTTACAAGTGTTTTAAGATGTGTTGGATGGTTTTTTTTTATGTTTTACTTGTATCTTGGTTTCAATGCAGATTTTAAAAAAAAAAACCCCAGTTGCAACAAACAGCCCAGCCCCCATAACCAGCCCCCGTAAGCACCTGACCCTTATCTCAACTAATATCACCCCTCTGACCAGGAAGAGCCATTGGTGGACAGAGATGGTCTGTCAAGGGGAAAACACCAATCGCCTTGAACCAGGGGGGTGGGCTGTGGGCGGACTGTGGGCGGAGCAAAAGCTATAAAAGGGAGAAAAGCAGACACGCCCATCTCTCAGTCTCCCTTCCTCTCCAGCTTGCTAAGGCAGTGCTGGAGAAACCTACCCCTTTCTAGGGGCTTTTAGAAATAGATTTCTTTTTGACCAGCCTAAACTGCAAGGTTGTTTTTTTTTCTCTACCTGAGGTTCAGAGCTGTCTTAAGCCAAAGCTCCTGAATCCCTGCGCTCCTGGGGCATACCTCTCGAGCCATCAGGATCCCAAATTTTTATATTTTGTTAGTTTTTGCAATTTTTCAATTTTTCTGTTTTAATAAATTGTTTTAATTTCTACAAAGAGTTGTCTCATTCCTCACACAGCCAACACGCAGGGCTGGGCAAGTCGGGCCGGGAGCAGCGGAGAGCTTTGTTTCCCTTCTCAGCTGAATGGCGGCTCGGGCCGGGCCCGTTCCAGGGCTGTTCCTCAGCTGCGGCTTTCCCCTCACGCAGCCCGGGGGGCGCTGGGAGCGCGGGGCGAGGCTGGGCCGTGTGCAGAGCCCGCCCCTCGCTGCGATTGGGCGGTGCTGCCGTCAGTCGTGGTTCTGGCGCGCTGATTGGTCGGAGCGGGGAGCAGCCCGGGCCCGGAGCCGCCGGCAGGGCGGCCGTGGCGCAGCAGAGGCGCCATTGGCGGAGCGTCTGTGCGGGCCCGGGAGCGGCGGCGGCGGCCGGAGCCCGGTGAGGCGGCGGCGGAGCTCGGAGGCGGCCCCAGCGCAGGTGGGAGCCGCGCTCGGTTCTGGCGGGGCTCGGCGCTGGCTGCGGGCGGAGGGGGCGGCAGGGGGCTGGGGCGGGTTCGTTGTGCCGTGTGGGCGCCGTGTTCGCCCTGGCGTGAGGGCGCTGCGGGAGCGGCTGCCCGCGCTCTCCTTGCCGCTGCTGCCTCGGCAGGAGCCGGTGCCGGAGCAGCGCTGGCTCGTCCCGGCTGCTGTGGGTAGGACAGAGGTGGCTGCCCCGTCGGCGGGAGTGTGCGGGAAAGTTCCCGTGGCCAGAGGTTTGTGTCCCCAGAGGAGCCGGAGGAGTCCTGTAAAAGGAACTTTATTCCTGGAGCAAGGGAGAGGCCACGGGGCATTTCCCGTGGGGTCTGTCCAAGTGTTGGAGGACGCAGCCTCCTTTTTATGCCGATTTCGCTGGCCGCATCTCCGTGTCCCTTTCCCCGTGGCTGAGGTCCTTGGAAGGTACAGACTTCCCGATCCGCCTGCTGCATGTGCCCCTTAATGTGCACCCCCACTTTGTATAACATCCGATATTCATGGCTCTGTGGAGTCCTTGTTCTTCTTCGGGAAGTTCAGGAATTTCGCAGGAGCTTGGCTGAGCCGCGGTTTCTGTCAGCTAGTAACGCTTTTCTGAAATTTTATGGTTTCTCTTGTTACATCCTTACCTCCAAGTCCCTGGCCCTATCTCCAATGGGATTCACAGCATCTCTTTCTAAAGACACGTTCATTTTTTTCCTTTTAATCCCCCCTTCTTATTTTTTCAGTACTTTTCTTTACAAACTTTAAAAATGCCTTAATCTGTTTTTCCTGGGCCTTCTTTGGTTTTGGGATTATTCTCAGTGACCTCATTCTGTGTCCTTTTGCAGCCGTTTCTGGGTCAGGAGGCCTGGCTGCCACCTGCATGCCCTTGATCCCCTGCTGAATGAGCTGCACTGAGCAAGGTGTGGTGCATGGTAAAAAGATGAGAGTTGCTGTAGCACCTGAGAGGAGAAACAGCATTGGTTTAACCCATGGTCTGCCAGGGAACCACGAAAACGTGTCCCATTCCCATCCTTTCCACGTTTGGAGCAGTACATGAACTGCTTTCTTCTTTCCTTTGTTCTCTGTTTCCCCACTTTTCCGTGGCCATCTCTTTGACAAGGGCAGTTTGAGTAATTTAATTTTCCACAACCTCCTGGTCCTTCTGCTGAAAGAGAATCTGATGCCATCCCAGGGTGAAATGTGGCGTTGCTCATGGGAGTGGATTGGTGGGTGAGAAGGTCAGGAGCTGGAGCTGTGTGCTTGGTTCTGGTTTGGAGGACAGCTTGTAATCTAATGATGCATTGCAATGATCACTGGGTTCTCTGGCACCTGGTATGAATTTGTTTGGGTTCCCAGGGGCTGCTCCATGGTGTTGTAGGATTTGTTCTGGTGGCCGTTCATCTTTTCCCCATTTTTGGGTGCTCCCAGAAATGCCAGGGATGCATCAATTGACCTCTTTTCTCTGATGAAAGCATCACATCCTTGGATTCCCAAGTGATTTCGCTGACCTTGTGGCAGCAAAAGCAGCCCAGTGGTCAAACCCACCCTGTATAACCCAGACAGTGCCAGCAGATGTTGGAGTGGGGAGAGGGATGATTCCCCCCCGCTTTTGTGAGTGAAGTTCTCCCAACATTCTCCGTTTGCTGTTTTCCTTTGGAGCTTCAGGGATTTCTGTTGCAGAGTCCGAGATGCTCAGTGTGGGCTCTGCCTTTAGCGATGCAAATTCCATCTGTGCAGGGAGGCAGAGCTTGGGGTGAGGGGCAGAGGGAATCAGCCCAATTCCTCTGGCAGGCAAGGAGAGCCTCGGACATTGTGCACACTTCCCCCAGCAGAGATAATTTGCATTTCTAAAGCTCCTCTGCTGGCTGCTTGGAAGGAAACTTCTCCTCCGGGGCAGCCATCAGGTGACTCACCTATGGGCCCTCCTCCCCCCCCCTCCCCGCCCCCAAGCTGCTCTTTTCCCTGTTTTTTTTTTTCATGTTTTTTTTTTATCTGTTTATGAGTTAAAGGGTCTCCTTTAAAGCTCTTCCAGTTTTGCACAATGTAACCTACAGGTGAACATCGAAAAATCCATTCCAAAATTCTGCCATCACTAACAGCCACGCACACACATACATAAAAAAACCCCTAAACTAATAAAGATTTTCGCTATTTCTTTTCCTGTGACTATAAATTGACTCTCACACCCCTGGCCCAGACCCAACTGACAATGTCAAAGTAGGATTATTAAGAAAAAGCCTTCTAATGATGTAATCTTGTCACCTAAACTGCGGGGGGGGGAACAAAAACTCTCCAACAACCTTTTTAGTGTATGAGGATCAAGGCTGAAGAAAACGAATACAAAAGCTAAGTTTTTAGCAATGTAATATTGAACATTTATTAGTAGAACAAAGGCAAATCACAGCCTGGGGCGCTTGGCAATGTTGCCAGAGGCGCCCTCCATTCATTTTACTGTGGGCTTAAGTACTCTCCTGAACTGTTACATATTCATTAACCCAGAAAGGAATTTACACTTCCCTCCCCTTTCCCCCTGTCCCGTTTCTGCCCCTTCCCCCAGCAGGACACCGCCTCAGTCCTCTGGATCGCTTCAGAACTGCAGACAGGCCCCCTCTCTCCGGTGCCTCCGCAGTCTCCAGCCTCATTTGCAGCTGCCAGTTCCCTTGGGCGGTGTGAGCTCTGATGAGGTAACAATCTTCCTGGGATGCATGCGGTTTATCTTCTTTGTTTCTCTAAGATGTCTTGGTTCCTGGCTCTGTAGTTTCTCCGCTCAAAAGACATTTATTACCATGTGTTTATTAAGACATTTCTTAACATATTACAACTATTTCAAAGTTACAATTTACCTTAATCTTGTTTCTACTTAACTACATTATACTGTAACACTATTTCTACACAATCCATTATCACTTCTAAATGTTTGAATCATATATGTGAACGACAACATTTATCATTCACTCATTTACCACACCAGGGTAAGGAATTGAAAACATGGATTCCAGGGGAGATAATTGAATATCTGCCCTGGGTCTGGCTCTTCTTCTTGCCAAAGCCAATGGCAGCAGCTGTACCCGTGGCATCTTGGTTTCTCTCAGCAGTTTCAGAAGGTGTTTCTTTATTTCCCCATTCATTCTTTCTACCCGACCCGAACTCTGGGGGTGCCAGGGCGTTTGGAGGTCCCACTGTGTTCCTAAAGCAGCCAGAACACCCTGAAGGGTCATTCCTGTAAAATGAGTTCCCCTGTCTGAGTGCATTGCTTCCACAATCCCGTATCTTGGAATTGTTTGTTCCAAACATGCCTTAAGAACTGATGCAGGGATTGCTGAAGCAGTCGGAAATGCTTCTGCCCCGCTGTGAGCTGCCATGCTGTTAGCAGAAGATATTGAAGCCTTCCTGCTCAGGGCATTTCAGTGCCAGGCTCTTCCAGGCACCCCCAGCTCGGCCCTTTGAGCTGAGCATGCGGGCGCTGAGCTGCGCTTTGTCTCCTTCCCTTTCCTTAAGAGCAGCGTGTCTTGTCACTCTTTTCCCTTCTGCTGCCCTTGCAGACCCATCCCTAAACACCTTTTCTCCCTCAGGCCAGGGAATGTCTGGTAAATCTCTCCTAGGCCGGCTCTGGAGCTCTGTCACTTGGCTGCAGCCATGGGTTTCTTGCCAGCCCCGTGTCCAGGGCCGTTCAAACAGGAGGCTGGGTTCAACCCTTGCCCTGTCCTCAACTCTGAATCCTCCTGTTCCATCCAACAAGTTTCATTCTGTAAGAACCCAGCGCTGCTCATCCATTTAGAAGCTCCTTTGGTTAACAAAGCTTTACCTTGATGCCAGGCTTGAACAATGAGAGATTCTGCTGCTGTCAGTTTTCAGGCCTCAGTTCCCATTAAAGCCGGGGCTGCACAATTCTGCAGACAATGAGGCCACTCTCTGGCCACTGGGTGAAACATTTGAGCCCAGGAGTTCCTTTGGCATGGCCCTGTTTAACATCCACATGCAATTCAAATGCTTTTTCCCTGTCTGGGAGGGCCAGGGCAGGAGGCTCAGTTAATCTGCTTTTGAAGCCTTGAAAATTGTGCTTTCCTTCTGGTGTCCATGATGGGGTTTCTTGCCTGGCAGGAGAGGAGTGTTGTAGGCAGAGATGCCTGGCTCCAGAAGCGCTGCCTTTAGCAGGGACTCAGTAAGAGGCTGTAACCCCTTCCTTGCCTCCCTTGGAACAGGGTATTGCTTTTAGACACCACTTGTCCTGGATGCTTCAGAGGAATTTGGAGAGGCTCCATATCTGATTTTCCCAATTTCCGTGGGGCTGCCCACACTTCTGGGTTCCCTTCAGCAGAGGCCTTCGCAGACATTTGACACCAAGGTACAGCCGCATTAGCCTCTGTATCTCCTTTTACAATGTTAATTTGTATTCCTGCTTTTGCCACCAAATCCCTTCCCAGTAAGTTGCAATCACAATTAGGAACAAACAGAAATTGATGCATTTCAAACCTGTGGATGCTAAAAGGCAGGAGCAGAGAAATTTTCCAGCTCTGTAGCATTTGTGAAGTTTTCCTTTTTCATGATTTAGCTGAGAAACAGAGAAATCCAGCTTCTCTGTGAAATCTTTCATTGTCATGCAAACTGGATGGACAACACTTTGCAAGAATGTAAACTATTTTTACACCTGCTAGTTGTTGTGAGAACTCTAAAATTGTTTTCAGTCTTGTGAGAATAATATTTGGAAATGGGTGTCTTACTGCTCAGCTCATCACCTTGAGAGGTGGTGAATGAATAAACCAATCATGTAATTTCTTTATTGTAAACTACACTATAAAAGATGAGCTATTAATTAAATGAGGTCTCAGCTCTGTTTTAGTCATGTCTTGTATCCTGGATCTATGTCGTGATTCACCGTTCTCTAGGGAACAACAGTGACACAAACCCATCCCCCACATCTACTGATAGTGGTTGAATAAAACACACCTGCCAATCTTTCCCACTTATTCCCTGAATAATCAAGGAACTTCTTGACAGTTTCCCCCCTTAGTTGTCAGATTCAGAGTGGATCGAGAGGCCCCTGTGTCCATCAGGAGCGGCCTCGTCTCGATCCAGACGCGCCCTGAATGTTCTCAAGGGCTCTGGTGCAGTGGGTCCCTGGTCTGCTGGGAGCTCTGCCAGCCCTGACAATCCATGTCCATGTGGGGTGGACTTGCTGGTGCTGAGGGTGCTGCTGTCTGTGCTTGCAGTGTCCTTCTGGCCTGCAGATGGACCCCTGATTCCTTGCCAGGGGCTGTTTGGGTGGGCTCTGCCGTGCCGAGGAGGGCAATGCCTGTGCCAGGTGCTTGTGGCCGCCGCCGTCCCCTGGGTGCTGGGGCCCCCTTGGGCCCTGCGGTTCATCCCTGGGGGGCTGTAGAAACTCTGCCATGGCCTTTGCCTTCACCTTGGCCTTTTGCTCATCCCTTCTTGCATTGCCCTGCTGAGCCTTTCTGGCCAAGTGCTGCAGGGGCTTCTTGTGCCTCTCCTGCAGCCCCCTCAGTGCCTGTGGGTGCTCATCCTCTGACAGCTGCTGAGCTTTCTGCAAAATCATTCGTTTCTCCAGTGACCCAAACAAGATCGATAAAAGAAAATCCTGATCCTTCCACATCCCGCAGCCTCCTGGGGGCCGGGGGCCACTGCCGGCCCTGCCCGGGGGGTGTTGGGGTCAGGCAGTGCCCGGCGCTGAGCCCCGGCTGCCCCACAGCCCCGGCCCGGCCCCGCAGCTCCCCACAGGCCCTCAGCCCGTGCTGCTCTGTCCTGCTGCTCCCCACCACAGAGAAACCCCCTGAAATACTGAATTTCTTTGTTTCCCTGTCTTGGAGACCAGGGATACAAAAGATCTGGATCAGCTGGCAAATTTTGAGGATAAGATGGTGCTGAAAAGCACCCCAGTCCTCACTTTTTTCTCTTCCTCCTCTTTTCCATCTTCCTTTTCCTTTCTTACCCCATAGATTCCTCCTGCTGCTGTTTGCCTTAACCATATTCCTGCACACTCCCTTCAACCAATCCCTTCCCAGCACACCAACACCCTCCGTCCCCTGTTGCCGAGACCCCTTCTCGACTTCCCTTTTTACCCCTGCTGGGTGTCCATGTCCTTAATTAGCTCTGGGAGAATGTGCAAACTGCCTCAGCATTGTCCCCTTTTGTACAGGAAACGATGTCCCTGGTTCTGTTCAGGCTTTGTTGTTGTTCTGGAAGTTGAGGAATTGAGCAGGAGCTTGGCTGAGCAGCAGTGTGTGTCAGTCAGTGCCATTTTGTGGAGCTGCTGGTTTGTGCTGTCACTTGCTTGTGTGCAAGTGCGTGTGGCTGTGTCCGAGCAGATTCAGAGGATGTGTTTGTAAGGAGGCGTTGGTGTTGTTGGTTCGCTGGGGGTGCCCGGTTTTCGGGACATCCCCCCTGGAGCAGGGTGTCCCCCCTTGGTGCAGGCGCGGCCCTCAGGCAGCGCTCAGCCAATCAGAAGGCGCGGCGCTGGTGACTCAGCAGTTGCCAGGCAGAGCCGCAGCGCCCGGCGCTCCCCAGCTGGAGCCCACGTGTGGCCCGGCCGTGGCGCCCCCCGCCAGGGGAATTTGGGGAGGTGGGAGGGGGGGAGCGCCAAGGCCGGGCCGGGCCGTGCTGTGCTGGCAGAAGTAGCTGCGGCGGGGGCCGAGTGCGGGCAGGAGCGGCCGAGAGCCCAGCGCTGCCCCAGCCCGAGCTGCCGCAGCTGCATCGCTGCTCGTGCTGTGCGATCCGAGAGCTCTGGGGGGCAGAGCGAGCCAGGGCTGGGTGCTGGGCCTGGGGGGAGCAGGAGAAAGGCTGGAGGAGCAGGGCTGGAGACCAGAATGGTGAAACGATGCCCGTGGGAGCAGCAGGTGGGATTCTGCAGGAGAAGGAGTAGTGTGAGGAAGAGGAGTGTGAGGAAGAGTAGGGATACAGGAGGAGGAGCAGGAGGAGGAAGAGGAGGCACTGAAAGGTTCCAGCACTCGCTGTATCTGCAGCCTCCCCCCCCCATCCAGCAGGTGATCAGGGAGGGGAATCCACGATTTTCCTGGGGGTGAATCTTGGTGTTTCTGAGGTTTCTTGGGCTCCATGTTGGTGCTTTGGGTTCTTTTTGTGGGGGCTGAATGTTTATATTTTGGAGGGCGTTTTGTCTGAATCTTTGTGTTTTGGATGTTTTTATAAACACAAGATGCCTGGTGATAGACTTGGGCAGGAGGAATCCCCAGCCCAAGGCGCTCACCCCTTGTTTTTCCCCCCAATCCAGGATTTGTCATTCCAAGGCGTGGCCGGATGGAGGAAGTGGAAAAGCCCCGGAGATGCTGCGCAAGGATGGGCTGCAAACGCAGCCCAGAGAGATCCAAGGAGGAAAGATCCCCCCTGTGCCTGGAAGACGGCCGGAGATCCAGGGGGAGCTCTGAGGTGGGGGAGAAGCCTCAGGGTGGGGAGAAGCCCCACAAGTGCCTGGAATGTGGGATGGGCTTCAGCCGGAGCTCCAGCCTGATCGAACACCAGAGGATCCACACTGGGGAGAGGCCCTACAAGTGTGGGGAATGTGGGAAGGGCTTTATCAACAGCTCCCAGCTGATCCAGCACCAGGTGATCCACACTGGGGAGCAGCCCTATGAGTGCTTGGATTGTTGGAAGAGCTTCTGGCGCCGCTCTGACCTGAGGGTACACCAGCGCATCCACACTGGGGAGAGGCCCTACGAGTGTTCTGAGTGTGGGAAGAGGTTTCAGAGGAGCTCCCACCTCCTCGAACATCAGCGCATCCACACTGGGGAGAGGCCCTACAAGTGTGGGGAATGTGGGAAGGGCTTTATCAACAGCTCCCAGCTGATCCAGCACCAGGTGATCCACACTGGGGAGCAGCCCTATGAGTGCTTGGATTGTTGGAAGAGCTTCTGGCGCCGCTCTGACCTGAGGGTACACCAGCGCATCCACACTGGGGAGAGGCCCTACGAGTGTTCTGAGTGTGGGAAGAGGTTTCAGAGGAGCTCCCACCTCCTCGAACATGAGCGCATTCACACGGATGAGAGGCCCTTCCGCTGCCCCGACTGTGGGAAGGGCTTCAAACGCAACTCCCACCTCATCACCCACTGGCGCATCCACACTGGGGAGAGGCCCTATGAGTGTCCCCAGTGTGGGAAGAGCTTCTCCAGCAGCTCTCACTTGACCCGACACCAACGGAGGCACCGCTAAGGGAAGCCCTGCGAGTGCCCCGAGTGCAGGAAGAGCTTCGTGCGCTGCTCCAGCTCCATCCCCCGTGGGAGGATCGGCGTTGGATGATCCCCAGTGACCCCCGTGGGGCAGAGCCCTGGTGATCCCCGTTCCGGGTGATCCGCGCTGGGTGGGGGGAAGGTGTTGGAGAGATTTCTTTGCCTTCTCCTTGTGCTGCTGGGATTTGGTTGGTAATAAATTCCCTCCCTGTGCCCAGGCTGGCTCTGTTGTGCCCGTGCCGGTGCTCGGGGCGGGATCTCTCCCGCTCCTTCTCTCAGCTCCCAGGCCTTTCCTTGTATTTCCTGTCCCTGTGCAGTAGCAGAGGGCAGGGACAGAGCGGTTTTGGTGTCTCCCGGCATCCAGGCAGGGCCAGCCCAGCCCCGGGGGTTTTGAGGGGCTTGTGTGGGTCCCCCATTTTCAGGATATCCCCGCTGGAGGAGGGTGTCCCCCCTTGCTGCAGCCCCAGCCCTCAGGCAGCGCTCAGCCGAGCAGAGAATGCCCTCAGCTGGGGCCTCGTTTTTGGGCACAGCTGAGCCCCTGGACATCTCCATCCCCCTTTTGGAGTGCAGCTGAGCTCCTGCATACCTGGATCACCACTTTTGGGGCTCCATTGGGCTTGCACAGCCTGGTTTTGGTACCAGGGATGGTTGAGAGGTGGCTTCTGAGAGAAGGATCTGGAAGCTTTCTCCATGTCTGGCAGAGCCAATCCCTGGCAGCTCCAAAGATGGAGGTGCCGGATGCAGAGATGCCCCCACAGCCCCTGGGAAGGAGGGAGGAGGGGGAGGGTGGTTTTAAGGGTCTTTTTTTCCTTCTCATTCTCCTGATGTTATTTTTTCAGTGTCGTCAATTTCATTAATATCTCTAATTAGAGCCTGTTGTGCCCATGCCGGGTTTTACTGAGGGATCTCTCCCGGTCCTTATCCACCCGGGAACCCTCGGTTCCATTTTCTCTCCCCTGTGTGGCTGCGGGGGGCAGGGACAGAGTGGCTTTGGTGGGTGCCTGGCACCGGGCCAGCGTCACCCCAGGCCATGGGCACCCCTGAGATCCCGCGTTCCTGGGGACACATTTCTGGGCACAACTGAGCTCCCACCTGCCCCGCACCTCGAGGTTCCCCCTCCAAAAAACCCCACTGCGAGGCTGCAGCGTCCCTAAAGCCCCTCAGCCAATCAAAATGGCGGCCAGCGCTGGCCATGGGGCGAGTGGTGGCAGCTGGGGCCGTACTGGTGGTGCTGGGAGCCCCCCGGCTGCGGGCATGGAGCTCTTGGGTTATAAGGGGGGCAGGACGCAATGGGAAAGGGGGGGAGAAGGGGAAAAAGGGGTGATGGGACCCCTAAAATGAGTGAGAGGTGGAGGGGACCCTCAAAGGAAGAGCAGGAGGGGGCTGAAGAGTGGGGGAGAAACGGGTGGGAGGGGGTGGGAAAGTGGGGAAAAGTGGAGGATGGGACCTGAAAACTGAGCGGGAGTGGGCTGGGGATTGGGGGATTGTGGGGGAAAAGGGTGAAAAGGGGGGAATGGGACTCCAAAACTCCTCTGGGGAGCAGCTGGAAATGGTGGGAGAGGGGATGTGAAATAGGGAGAAGGGTGGAAAAGAGGAAGTCAGAGCACGGGCAGGAGGGTCCCGTGGCGGCCGTGGGGCACAGGGGGTGCGGAGCGGGGATCCGGGGTGGCTCCCGGAGCTCTGGGCGTGCTGGGGGCTGCAGGGGGGGCACCCCCTGAGCTGTGTCCCGCACACACAGGGGTGTTCCAGGGGATGATGAAGTCCGAGTGTCACTTCATTAAGGGCACCGAGCGGGTGAGGTTGGTGCAGAGGAGCATCTGACAGCGGGAGCAGCAACTGCACTCGCCAGCGATGTGGGGCTGTTTGTGGGGGACAGCCCGTGTGGGGAGAAACAGGCGCAGTGCTGGAACAGCCATCCAGCCAGACTGGGGTACAAACGGGCTCTGGCGGACAGGCTCTGCCGGCACCACCGCGACATCGTTGCCCCGTTGCTCGCGGCCCGCAGAGGTGCAGAACGTCGGGCAGAGCGAGTCCCCTCGGGCCCTGCCCTGGGGATGAGCCTGGAGCCCCTCAGCCCCCCTGGTTGCCATCCCCGGGGCCTCTTGTCCTTCCAGCTTCCCCTGAGCTCTCCCAGTCCATCCCAGTCCATCCCAGTCCCTCCCAGTCCATCCCAGTCCATCCCAGTCTCTCCCAGTCCATCCCAGTCCATCCCAGTCCCTCCCAGTCCGTCCCAGTCTCTCCCAGTCTCTCCCAGTCCCTCCCAGTCCATCCCAGTCCATCCCAGTCTCTCCCAGTGCCCCCGCGCGTGTCCATCGCAGCCCTGCGTGGCGCTGACGCCCCTCAGCCAATCAGAGCGCGTCTCTCTGATGACTCATCAGTTGCCAGGCAGACCCGCAGCGCCGAGTGCCCCGTGCTGGACTCGGCTTCCCAGTGCCGCGCGCTCCATTCCCAGTCGCTCCCAGTGCCCTCCCAGTGCCTCCCCAGTGCTCTCAATCCACTCCCCTCTCACGAGGGCAGCTCACTTCGCTCAGAACACCCCAGCCCGAAGCTGTCTATGCTTCTAGGCCAATCTCTTGTCCTGTTTTTCGGTGTTGGGCATTCCATCAAGAGTCACCCTTCTTTTTAGCTTTGGCAAAGGGGCTGAGAGAGGGTTTGGGGGATCCTCGCAAGGCAGGGAGCAACTGGGATGGGGTTTGTGGAGTCCTGGAGGAGATGAGAGTGGGTTTGGCATGTGCTGGAAGGTTTAACGGCGTTCTGGACAGATTGGGGATGAAAAAAAGAGGGGTTTAGGGGGTCCTGATGGCTCTCTGGGGCGTTTTTTGAGAGGTCCTGACCCCTGTGGACCCCCCAGAGATGCCAGCGGACACTGCCCGCAGCAAGATTCTGACAGGGATCGGGGACTTCGTGTTGGGCTTCATCTTCCTGGCGCTGGGGCTCGGCTTTCACTTGCTCAAGAAGGTGATGGGGGATCCCGGGGATTGCATCCCCCCTCCCCCAGAGCGTGTGTGCCCCCCCGGGACCCCCAGCCCGGTGTCACCCCCTTTGCTCTGCCCACAGAGCTCCTGAGCCGCCGGCGGCCGCAGCCCCTCCCCGTGGCCTCGGGCCCGGCCGGGACCCCCTGCTCCATCCCCACGCTGATTTTGGGGGGGGTCGTGTGTCCCCCCCAGCCCCACTTTCACTCTGCCCCCACCCGGCTGCTCTCAGTGTTCCAAATAAAGCGTCCCAGTTAGGCCCAGTCCCGTTTACTGGGGCAGTTGGGAGGGACTCTGGGGAACCCCGCAGGGGAGCTGAGATCGGGGGAGCAAAACTGGCCCCAGGATGGATCAGGAATGGGGCCATTTGTCCCCACCCCCCACTCTGGGTGCTGGGAGCCCCCAGCTGCGGGTGAAGAGCTCTTGGGTGAGTGGGGAGGGGTGCAGGGACGATGGGAAAGGTGTCTGAGAGGGGGATAAGGGCCGGGGGGACAGCGGGAAAGGGCTTCCCATGAGAGTCCCTTCGTTTCCCCATCACTTGATCTCTTGAGCTGTTCCCTGGGGCTCTCGGGGGGGCAGAACCTCACGGGGGGGGTCCCCAAACCCCTGTCCCTCCCTGGGGGTCTCATGGGGGGTTCCTCCCCACCCAGCAGCTGGTGCTGAGGCGGCCGTGGGGCAGAGAGGGGTGGGAAAGGGGTGTCCAGGGGGGTCCCTTGAGCTCCCAACCTGCTGTGGGGTGCTGGGGGCTGCTGGAGGGGGGCACCCCCTGACCTGTCTCCCACACAGGTGTGTTCCATTCCTGGGGAAAAGCCCACTGGCACTTCCTTGATGACAACAACTGGGTGAAGTTCATGGACAGGAACATCTACAACTGGGAGCAGTTTGGGCACAGGGGATACCCCAAAATTTGGAGGTGGGATGGAATTGTTTTGAGGTGGAATTGAGCCGTTTGCAGTGGGATGGAGTCGCTTTGAGGCGCCTTCGATCCCTCTCGGCTTTTGGGGTGCAGAGCTGTGAGGGACTGAAATGTTCCGGGTTAGTGGCTCAAACCATTGGCCACCGGCAGCAGCAGCGGGGCCTTTGCTGGCCGTGGGCACAGGGAGCGCCCGGGGGCACAGGGGGGGAACACCCAGCCCGGAGGGGCCGAGCCAGGCCTGGAGCCAGGGAAGGGCAGAGGCCGATGGGAAGCAGATCCGGCCAGGTGGGACAGGGCTTTGGAGCAGGGCAGCGCCCTCCCTTACACAACTGGCCCAGCTCTGGGAACCCGCCCGGGCCAGGCCCGGGACATGCACACAGAGGCCTGGAGGTTGCCATCCCTTCGCATGGGCCATGCCTGGCTCAGCTGCGCTGCCGGGAGGGGCAGGGCCATGTCTTAGAAGGGGCCATAAACCATCAGAGCCCCCAAAGTGCCCCGGGATCCACAGTGTGACATCGGACACTGCAAAACTCCCCCGGGGGAGGTACCTGGGTGTTCACCCAAACCTGAACCTGTATTAACCCACCGAACTTGGAGTTTCCGGGGCTTCCCCAGCCCCCACGGGATCCAGCCTGGGACCATCACTTACACCAAGGACAGGGACATTGGAACAACCAAAACCAAAAGTTTTGTTGCTGATCCAGGGCTGCTGACTGTGTATCCTTCTACTCTCCTACTTTCTTTGCCCTTACACGTTTCCACGTGTTACTTTTATGCTTTTAATATTACTGGAGGTGGTAACCAAAAGGGCTCCAAACCCCCTTCACACAGCAACCAAACTGCTCTGAAATAAACCCTACAGAGATATATTTATGAACACAGATCTTTCACTGTTGTTTCACTCTCATCTGCCCCAGGGGAGCCATGAACCAGACCCTGGGTCACCCTCGCC
The DNA here is from genome assembly GCF_041296385.1 of Aphelocoma coerulescens. Taxonomy (NCBI): domain Eukaryota; kingdom Metazoa; phylum Chordata; class Aves; order Passeriformes; family Corvidae; genus Aphelocoma; species Aphelocoma coerulescens. The sequence goes on along the minus strand of NW_027184061.1, from coordinate 756,587 downwards.
TTCAGGGGCGGGGTGGAACAGGAGCCGGACACGGGGGAGGCTTCTGGAAGCTGCTCAAGGAAGCCACCCCTGGAGGCCCCCTATTTCCAAAGCCTGGCCATGCAAACCCAGGACACTGGATCCAAACATGGATCACTCAGACGGGGGGCACCAGGGCTCTGCCTGTCGTGGTTTGACGCAGCTGAGCGTCAAGCACAGGAAATCTGTTATTTTTCATAAGGGGAAAATAAGAAAATATTGAGGAAAACTAGAGAGCTGCGAGGCAGAACAGGTTCAAACTTAAACAGTTGCTGTACAAAGAAAAAGTTTATTACCAACAGAATTAAAAGTAAAAAGAAATAACAAGAAATTAAAGCAAACCTCCCCTCTCTTCCAGCACTTCCCTCCTTTTACCCAACTCGCAGAAAGGAAGCAGAACATGGGATTTTAGTCAGTGTTGCAGTTCTTGAACAGTCTCCTTGTTATGCTTAAGGAAAAAAGGGTTTTCTTCTGCATCACGTGGTTCCCAAAGTGCCACCAACAGCAGACCCGCCCGGAAAGAAACAATCTGCTGTGGTGTAAAACATCTCTGCCCTGAAAAATCTCACAATTCCTTCACACTGCCAGACATGGGCCTTCACATGGGGTTATTAATCTTTTTAAGGATGAATTACTTTGGCCTGAACACAAAGGGTTGGGTTTTTTTTTTTCTTTTTGTGACAGGAAGTCTCTAAAAGCCTCTCAGTACTTCTATATAGCCTGGCACAGGCACTTTTCATAATTTTCATGGGCCACGGGTGAACTTTCCATCCCTCCATGTACTCCAAATGGATCAAAGAGACAAACAGTTTGTGATATTACAGTTTCTTACCACGGCCTGCAGGAAGTTTTTTAAGCTGCGCGCGAGAATCACGGCACCGCCCTCTTTTCTCCCGTCGCCATTTCCAGCTCCGTCCCACAGGACTCACTTTCTCTTCTCTCTGACTCCGAAGCCGCCACGTTGAAGAGTGTTCTTGTTCGGGCTCTACGGTGGAGAAAGCCTGGCTCCCTTTGTGCTGCTGGCTGCGTGGTGTCCTCTTCAGTTCAGCGCGGAGTGTGCTGGCTGCAGACAGGAGGCTCCGCCGGCTCCCGCTGGCTCCGCCGGCCCCGCGTGGAGAGGAGAGGGACCCGCCGGTGCCAGGGAGCCGCGCCGGATGGGTTTAGCTGTGTGGCACTCCATGGCTGGCTTTAGCTGCCTGCGGCTCTGGGACAGTTCCCCCCCAGCAGTGACACAGGGTCTGTGCTGCGGCGTTGGGAAAGGAGGGGGTGCAGGGGCCCTGACCCGGCGGGGCCCGGAGGCTCCAAGGCCCCCCCAACTTCCGGCAGGAGAGCTGGAACAAAAGGAATTTCCCCATTTCCGTGTGGTTTAAATAAGAAAACGGAGGACCCCCACAAGCCCCTCACAACCCCCGGGACTAAGCTGGCCTTTACTGGATGCCAGGAGACACCAAAACCGCTCTGTCCCTGCCCTCTGCTACTGCACAGGGACAGGAAGTACAAGGAAAGGTCCAGGAGCTGAGAGAAGGACCAGGAGAGATCCCACCCCGAGCACTGGCACGGGCACAACAGAGCCAGCCTGGGCACAGGGAGGGAATTTATTACCAACCAAATCCCAGCAGCACAAGGAGAAGGCAAAGAAATCTCTCCAACACCTTCCCCCCACCCAGCGCGGATCATCCGGAACGGGGGTCACCAGGGCTCTGCCCCACGAGGGTCACTGGGGATCATCCAACGCCGATCCTCCCACGGGGGATGGAGCTGGAGCAGTGCACGAAGCTCTTCCCGCACTCGGGGCACTCGCAGGGCTTCCCTCAGTGGTGCCTCCACTGGTGTTTGGTCAAGTTTGAGCTGCTGGAGAAGCTCTTCCCACACTGGGGACACTTGTAGGGCCTCTCCCCAGTGTGGATGCGCTGATGTTCGAGGAGGTGGGAGCTCCTCTGAAACCTCTTCCCACACTCAGAACACTCGTAGGGCCTCTCCCCAGTGTGCATGCGCTGGTGTGCCCTCAGGCTGGAGCTCCACCCGAAGCTCTTCCCACACTGCAAGCACTCATAGGGCCGTTCCCCGGTGTGGACCACCTGGTGCTGGATCAGCTCGGAGCTGCTGGAGAAGCCCTTCCCACATTTCCCACACTCATAGGGCCTCTCCCCAGTGTGGATCCTCTGGTGTTCCCTCAGACGAGATTTGTAGCTGAAGCCCTTCCCACATTCCAAGCACTTGTGGGGCTTCTCCCCACCCTGAGGCTTTTCCCCCACCTCCGAGCTCCCCCTGGATCTCCGGCTGCCTTCCTGGCACAGGGGGGCTCTTTCCTCCTTGGATCTCTCTGGGCTGCGTTTGCAGCCCCTCCTCATGCGGCATCTCCGAAGCTTTTCCTCCTCCTCCATCCAGCCACACCTTGGGAATGACAAATCCTGGATTGGGGAAACAACAAGGGGTGAGCGCCTTGGGCTGGGGGTTCCTCCTGCCCAGGTCCATCACCCGGCATACTGTGTTCATAAAAACCTCCAAAACACCAAGACTCAGCCCAAAATGCCCCCAGACATCAAGACACAGACCAAAAACTCCCAAAACATCAAGATTCAGAAAAAAATCCCTCCAAAATATAAACACATTCAGCCCCCACAAAAAAACCAAAGCACCAACATAGAGCCCAATAAACCTCAGAAACACCAAGATTCACCCCCGGGAAAATTGTGGATCCCCCTCCCTGATCACCTGCTGGATGGGGGGGGCAACGCTCCTGGGGCTGGGGGGAGGATGCAGATACAGCGAGTGCTGGAACCTTGGGGTGCCTCCTCTTCCTGCTCCTCCTCCTCCTGTGTCCCTTCTCTTCCTCACACTACTCCTTCTCCTGCAGAATCCCACCTGCTGCTCCCACGGCCATCGTTTCACCATTCTGGTCTCCAGCCCTGCTCCTCCAGCCTTTCTCCTGCTCCCCCCAGGCCCAGCACCCAGCCCTGGCTCGCTCTGCCCCCCAGAGCTCTCGGATCGCACAGCACGAGCAGCGATGCAGCTGCGGCAGCTCGGGCTGGGGCAGCGCTGGGCTCTCGGCCGCTCCTGCCCGCACTCGGCCCCCAGGAGGCTGCGGGATGTGGAAGGATCAGGATTTTCTTTCATCGATCTTGTTTGGGTCACTGGAGAAATGAATGATTTTGCAGAAAGCTCAGCAGCTGTCAGAGGATGAGCACCCACAGGCACTGAGGGGGCTGCAGGAGAGGCACAAGAAGCCCCTGCAGCACTTGGCCAGAAAGGCTCAGCAGGGCAATGCAAGAAGGGATGAGCAAAAGGCCAAGGTGAAGGCAAAGGCCATGGCAGAGTTTCTACAGCCCCCCAGGGATGAACCGCAGGGCCCAAGGGGGCCCCAGCACCCAGGGGACGGCGGCGGCCACAAGCACCTGGCACAGGCATTGCCCTCCTCGGCACGGCAGAGCCCACCCAAACAGCCCCTGGCAAGGAATCAGGGGTCCATCTGCAGGCCAGAAGGACACTGCAAGCACAGACAGCAGCACCCTCAGCACCAGCAAGTCCACCCCACATGGACATGGATTGTCAGGGCTGGCAGAGCTCCCAGCAGACCAGGGACCCACCGCACCAGAGCCCTTGAGAACATTCAGGGCGCGTCTGGATCGAGACGAGGCCGCTCCTGATGGACACAGGGGCCTCTCGATCCACTCCGAATCTGATACCTAAGGGGGGAAATTGTCAAGAAGTTCCTTGATTATTCAGGGAATAAGTGGGAAAGATGAGCAGGGGTGTTTTATTCAACCACTATCAGTAGATGTGGGGGATGGGTTTGAAATGCATCAATTTCTGTTTGTTCCTAAATGTGATTATAATTTACTGGGAAGGCACTTGGTGGCTGAAGTGGGAATGCAAATTCATATTGTCAAAGGAGATACAGAGGCTAATGCGGCTGTACCTTGGTGTCAAATGTCTGCGAAGGCCTCTGCTGAAGGGAACCCAGAAGTGTGGGCAGCCCCACGGAAATTGGGAAAATCAGATATGGAGCCTCTCCAAATTCCTCTGAAGCATCCAGGACAAGTGGTGTCTAAAAGCAATACCCTGTTCCAAGGGAGGCAAGGAAGGGGTTACAGCCTCTTACTGAGTCCCTGCTAAAGGCAGCGCTTCTGGAGCCAGGCATCTCTCCCTACAACTCTCCTCTCCTGCCAGGCAAGAAACCCCATCATGGACACCAGAAGGAAAGCACAATTTTCAAGGCTTCAAAAGCAGATTAACTGAGCCTCCTGCCCTGGCCCTCCCACACAGGGAAAAACCATTTGAATTGCATGTGGATGTTAAACAGGGCCATGCCAAAGGAACTCCTGGGCTCAAATGTTTCACCCAGTGGCCAGAGAGTGGCCTCATTGTCTGCAGAATTGTGCAGCCCCGGCTTTAATGGGAACTGAGGCCTGAAAACTGACAGCAGCAGAATCTCTCATTGTTCAAGCCTGGCATCAAGGTAAAGCTTTGTTAACCAAAGGAGCCTCTAAATGGATGAGCAGCGCTGGGTTCTTACAGAATGAAACTTGTTGGATGGAACAGGAGGATTCAGAGTTGAGGACAGGGCAAGGGTTGAACCCAGCCTCCTGTTTGAACGGCCCTGGACACGGGGCTGGCAAGAAACCCATGGCTGCAGCCAAGTGACAGAGCTCCAGAGCCGACCGAGGAGAGATTTACCAGACATTCCCTGGCCTGAGGGAGAAAAGGTGTTTAGGGATGGGTCTGCAAGGGCAGCAGAAGGGAAAAGAGTGACAAGACACGCTGCTCTTAAGGAAAGGGAATGAGACAAAGCGCAGCTCAGCGCCCGCATGCTCAGCTCAAAGGGCCGAGCTGGGGGTGCTTGGAAGAGCCTGGCACTGAAATGCCCTGAGCAGGAAGGCTTCAATATCTTCTGCTAACAGCATGGCAGCTCACAGCGGGGCAGAAGCATTTCCGACTGCTTCAGCAATCCCTGCCTCAGTTCTTAAGGCATGTTTGGAACAAACAATTCCAAGAGATGGGATTGTGGAAGCAATAGACTCAGACAGGGGAACTCATTTTACAGGAAGGATCCTTCAGGCCGTTCTGGCTGCTTTAGGAACACAGTGGGACCTCCAAACGCCCTGGCACCCCCAGAGTTCGGGTCGGGTGGAAAGAATGAATGGGGAAATAAAGAAACACCTTCTGAAGCTGCTGAGAGAAACCAAGATGCCACGGGTACGGCTGCTGCCATTGGCTTTGGCAAGAAGAAGAGCCAGACCCAGGGCAGATATTCAATTATTTCCCCTGGAATTCATGTTTGGAATTCGTTACCCTGGTGTGATAAATGAGTGAATTCCTTACCCTGGTGTGATAAATGAGTGAATGATAAATGTTGTCTTTCACAGATATGATTTTAACACTTACAAGTGATGATGGATTATGTAGAAATAGTGTTAAAGTAAAATGTAGTTAAGTACAAACGAGATTAAGGTAAATTGTAACTTCGAAATAGTTGTAGTATGTTAAGAAATGTCTTAATAAACACACGGTAATAAATGTCTTTTGAGCTGGGAAACTACAGAGCCAGGAACAAGACATCTTAGAGAAACAAAGAAGATAAACCGCATGCATCCCAGGAAGATTGTTACCTCATCAGAGCTCACACCGCCCAAGGGAACTGGCAGCTGCAAATGAGGCTGGAGACTGCGGAGGCACCGGAGAGAGGGGGCCTGTCTGCAGTTCTGAAGCAATCCAGAGGACGGAGGCGGTGTCCTGCTGGGGGAAGGGGCAGAAACGGGACAGGGGGAAAGGGGAGGGAAGTGTAAATTCCTTTCTGGGTTAATGAATATGTAACAGTTCAGGAGAGTACTTAAGCCCACAGTAAAATGAATGGAGGGCGCCTCTGGCAACATTGCCAAGCGCCCCAGGCTGTGATTTGCCTTTGTTCTACCAATAAATGTTCAATGTTATATTGCTAAAAACTTAGCTTTTGTATTCATTTTCTTCAGCCTTGATCCTCTAACACTAAAAAGGTTGTTGGAGAGTTTTTGTTCTTCCCACAGTTTTGGTGACAAGATTACATCATTAGAAGGCTTTTTCTTAATAATCCTACTTTGATATTGTCAGCTGGGTTTGGGCCAGGGGTGTGAGAGCCAATTTTCAGTCTTAGGACAAGAAGCAGCAAAAATCTTTATTGCTTTGGGGCTTTTTTGTGTATGTGTGTGCGTGGCTGTTAGTGATGACAGAATTTTGGAATGGATTTTTCGATGTTCACCTGTAGGTTACATTTTGCAAAACTGGAAGATCTTTAAAGGAGACCCTTTAACTCATAAACAGTTAAAAAAAAACATGGAAAAGAAAAAGGGAAAGGAGCAGCTTATGGGGGTTGGGGGGGGGGGGGGAAGGCCCATAGGTGAGTCACCTGATGGCTGCCCCGGAGGAGAAGTTTCCTTCCAGGCAGCCAGCAGAGGAGATTTAGAAATGCAAATTAACTCTGCTGGGGTAAGTGTGCACAATGTCCCAGGCTCTCCTTGCCTGCCACAGGAATTGGGCTGATTCCCTCTGCCCCTCACCCCAAGCTCTGCCTCCCTGCACAGACGGAATTTGCATCGCTAAAGGCAGAGCCCACACTGAGCATCTCGGACTCTGCAACAGAAATCCCTGAAGCTGCAAAGGAAAACAGCAAACAGAGAATGTTGGGAGAACTTCACTCACAAAAGCGGGGGGGGGGGAATCATCCCTCTCCCCACTCCAACATCTGCTGACACTGTCTGGGTTATACAGGGTGGGTTTGACCACTGGGCTGCTTTTGCTGCCACAAGGTCACTTGGGAATCACTTGGGAATCCAAGGATGTGATGATTTAATCAGAGAAAAGAGGTCAATTGATGCATCCCTGGCATTTCTGGGAGCGCCCAAAAATGGGGAAAAGATGAACGGCCACCAGAACAAATCCTGTAACACCATGGAGCAGCCCCTGGGAACCCGAACAAATTCTTACCAGGTGCCAGAGAACCCATTAATCATTTCAATGCATCATTAGATTACAAGCTGTCCTCCAAATCATAACCAAGCACACAGCTCCAGCTCCTGACCTTCTCACCCACCAATCCACTCCCATGAGCAACGCCACATTTCACCCTGGGATGGCATCAGATTCTCTTTCAGCAGAAGGACCAGGAGGTTGTGGAAAATTAAATGACTCAAAGTGTTCTTGGCAAAGAGATGGCAAAGGAAAAGTGGGGAAACAGAGAACAAAGGAAATAAAACTTCACAGAGCCATGAATATCGGATGTTCTACAAAGTGGGGGTGCACATTAAGGGGCACATGCAGCAGGCGCATCGGGAAGTCTGTACCTTCCAAGGACCTCAGCCACGGGGAAAGGGACACGGAGATGCGGCCAGCGAAATCGGCATAAAAAGGAGGCTGCGTCCTCCAACACTTGGACAGACCCCACGGGAAATGCCCCGTGGCCTCTCCCTTGCTCCAGGAATAAAGTTCCTTTTACAGGACTCCTCCGGCTCCTCTGGGGACACAAACCTCTGGCCACGGGAACTTTCCCGCACACTCCCGCCGACGGGGCAGCCACCTCTGTCCTACCCACAGCAGCCGGGACGAGCCAGCGCTGCTCCGGCACCGGCTCCTGCCGAGGCAGCAGCGGCAAGGAGAGCGCGGGCAGCCGCTCCCGCAGCGCCCTCACGCCAGGGCGAACACGGCGCCCACACGGCACAACGAACCCGCCCCAGCCCCCTGCCGCCCCCTCCGCCCGCAGCCAGCGCCGAGCCCCGCCAGAACCGAGCGCGGCTCCCACCTGCGCTGGGGCCGCCTCCGAGCTCCGCCGCCGCCTCACCGGGCTCCGGCCGCCGCCGCCGCTCCCGGGCCCGCACAGACGCTCCGCCAATGGCGCCTCTGCTGCGCCACGGCCGCCCTGCCGGCGGCTCCGGGCCCGGGCTGCTCCCCGCTCCGACCAATCAGCGCGCCAGAACCACGACTGACGGCAGCACCGCCCAATCGCAGCGAGGGGCGGGCTCTGCACACGGCCCAGCCTCGCCCCGCGCTCCCAGCGCCCCCCGGGCTGCGTGAGGGGAAAGCCGCAGCTGAGGAACAGCCCTGGAACGGGCCCGGCCCGAGCCGCCATTCAGCTGGGAAGGGAAACAAAGCTCTCCGCTGCTCCCGGCCCGACTTGCCCAGCCCTGCGTGTTGGCTGCCTCCGGCTCCTTGGGAAGCCCTGCAGCCTCGCTACTCCCGCCCCTAATTCGGAGCATCAGTGCATGGCTTTGATTTCGTTGTTCAGGCTTGGCTATGGGCTGTCCTTGTCTGCTGCATTTTCTGGGTTTCTCTTGGATGCTTTGAGCAACAGGCTGTGCCCCGGGAGGATCCTTTGTGCTCCTTTGTGACAGAGGAGAACCTTCCAGGCGGTTCTTGCGGGAGCTGCTGCTGTGATGTCACGGGAACGCTGCCGCGTCCTCGCCGTGTTCCCGTTGCTGTGGGCACGGAGCCCTCAGTGTCCAGAGCGGCTCTGGGCGCCCGCTGGTTGCCGGAGGATCCTCCTGCCCGAGGCATTCTCAGCAGCCAGCCCAGCCCCTGCCGGGTGTCCTTCTGTGCTTGCAGGGGTACAGTCTGCCACGTGTGCAGCACGGCCAAAATGATCCAGCAAGCGGTTGCTGCAGTTTGCACTCTGTACTCTGTGGCTTATTCGGGGTATTTTTTAGCCCACTTGGCACGTAAGTCGAGGTTTTCCCTGGGTGCAGCGTCGGTGCCTTCGGGCTCGCTGTGTGCTTTCTGTTCTCCCACTGGAACTGAGCTGCCTTTGTAACCAAATTGCCATTAAGACACCGTTGGTTTAGGAGAGCTCCTGCCAGCAGCTGCAGCTGAAAAAGGGGGTGTCTGCAGCCAGCGGGGCGTGCACAGCATTTGCAATGGAGCCGGGGGGGTTCTGTTCCCTCAAGCGCAGAGTCTGTGCCAGCGGAGCCTGGAACTCCCTGCGTTGGCTGCTGCAGCCAAGGGCTGACACAGCCCAGGATTCTGTGCTGTTCTCTTGCTTGCTGTGTGAAGGGACTGTGGCTCCTGGAGGGATGTTGTGGAAGCAAAATGCTCTCTCGGGGTGTCCTTGCTCCGTGGGAGTTCCCACCACGGACAGGTTTTTCCTAACAGCATCTGGTTCGTGTTCCCTGTCCCGTTGCAGGGCACCTCACGCGTGGATCCCGAGCAGCTCCTCCTTCGGTGAGTGGGAAAGGAACCTTTGGTGGTCGGAATTGTGCAGAGAGTTGTGAGCTTGGCGTGTGGCAGTCGAGCGCCAGCCTGGGAGGCTGAAGGAAAGTTCCTGCCAGTGTCTTTGCAGCAGCAGCAGTAGCAAAGGGATCCCTGGCACTTTTCTCCTTCTCTGCTGAAGAGCTTTTGAAGAGCTGCAGGTCTGGTTTTGCAGGCAGAAGATTGCTTGCTGGTTTTAGCCACGGTGGAATATGGAATGCCCAGCAATAAGTGGCAATGTCGACTTTAGCCCATTCCTAGTTTGAACAGTTCCGAATCCCATTTCTGCTTAGTGCAGCTGGATGTGTAGCTGAGGATAAATAAGGCGATAACTGAGAGAGAACTTCCTTTCCCTCACGCTACCATCTGTCCACAGGGCACAAAAGCAGCATCAGCTCCTCCTCTGGCTCCCTCTGCTTCCAAAGAGGAGGCCAAAGAGGAGGAAGACAGCAGTGAACTTCCCGCTGTTCTGGCGGATGATGGTGAACTTCCCTCCGTCCCGGGAGATGAGGGCAAACATCCCACGGTTTGGGAATACAACAGTGAAGCTCCTGTGGTGTGGGGCGAGGATGGTGGACATCACTCGGTGTGGGACGAGGACAGCGAGGCTCCAGTGCCATGGGAAAAGGACGATGGACATCTCCCAGCGTGGGATGAGGACAGAGGACATCCTGTGATTTGGGAAGAGGAGGCTGCAATTCTCCCAGCATGGGAAGAGGACGGCAAACGTCCCGTGGCTTGGAAAGAAGACCAGGAACCTGCTGAATTTTGGGAAGAGGATGGGGAACCTCCCTCCGCTTGGGAAGAGGACACTGAACCTCCCTCTGCTGCGGGATCCTGGGCTGAACATTCTGACAGCAGCACAGCCCTGCAGCCAGAGGGCAGAGAGGAGTGGTGCCTGATGCAGCTGAGTACGTCTGCTGTGCTGCTGTGTGCCAGAGCAGGGTGCTGCGTGTGTGTCTCAGCATCAGCTGCACCCAGGCTTGCTGTGCAGCTGAATGTCACAGAGTCATTTATTGTCCTTGCCCAGCTGAGAGCAAGGGGCTCCTGGCCCCAGGGAGTGGGGCTGCATTTTGGCCCTGCTGCAAGGCGGGGTCTCCATCTGGGAGGGAGCGTCTTCCATGTGGTTTCTTTCAGGGAGCACCGTGAGCGTGGGGGAGCCTGCCGAGAAATACCTGGAACTGGAGCAGGTTGGCCAAGGGTAAGTGCACGGCAGTTACTTCTGCACAAGCAGGGGCCAGGTATTTGCTGGTGCAGGATCAAGTGAGAAGCCAGGCAAGCTGCAAACAGCTTCAGACACTGGGGCACGATCCTGCTGTCTCTCAGTCCTGATCAGAATTGGTAACTGTGGTCAGAAGGCACCATCAGAGGCCCCTGAGGCCGGCAGTGTCCTGCTGCAGCAAGGAGCAGGACCTGGAAGATCTTCTGTCCCTGGAATTTGATTGCCTGAAAGAGCAGCTCACCATCTGGTGACTGTCAGAAAACAGTTCTCAAGAAGATTCCTTTCAAATATTTTGCTTCCTAAAATATCCACCGGTCAGGATTATCAACATAACAGTTTAGAAACAGAAACCAGAGATGAACTAATAAGCGCTCTTTTCAGCACAGGTAGTAAGCCCTGTACATGCAGTAACAGGCACAGAGCTGCTGCACTCGAGGGGAAAATGCATCAGCTGCCTGATGGCAGGGCCCTTGTGGATCCTGCAGCTCGTAGGCAGGAAATGGAAAAGGATGAAATACATTCTTCTCCAGTTCTTTAGACACCTGCTCCCACCCTAGGTTTTGGACTAAAGTAATTCAGTGTGGACATTTGGGATTTGCTCCAGCCCTTTTCCTTCGTGTTGGGCCTCAGTTTTCTCTCGCACACCTTGTGTGGCACAGGGCTGGTGGCTGCTGTGCTGCTGTTTGAAGGGTCGATGCACCCAGGTGTTTTGTAAACGCTGCAGGCAGCAGAGATCTCCTGTCTGGGCTGGCTTTCACTCCCAGGGCCTAAAGCGCTGCTTCTTTCTTCTCTGCTGTTCTGTCTCCAGGGCTTTCGGAACCGTTTATAAAGGACTCGACAGGGCCACTGGAGGAGAGGTCAGTGTCACCACGCCCAGCGCGTCGGGCAGCTCTCGAGGGCTTTCCCCTCTTCTGGGAGCTGTGGCTGCAGCTTTGGGGGGCCAGCAGAGCTTTCCTGCACAGGCTGTTCCACTGAAGGCACAGCAGTGTCAGCCTGCGGAGCACGGCTGGGACAGACTTGAGCCTTCTGAAGTGCCCAAAGGAATGCAAGGAGGGCAGCGGTGTCTGTCAGAGCAGGACACGCTGGCTTGGTCTTCATATCTGAAAACATCAGTGCATCAGCTGGTGGAGGCTGAGGCCTAATTTATCTTCATCCCAGCCTCGGACAGGAACACTGTTTAGCAGTTTTTCCATCCTGCGTTTCATCTTCAAAGGATACCTCAAGACCTAATTAAGGAGCGATCCTGCTTGGGATCACTTTGGGGTTTTAGTCCTACTGCAGCTGTTCCCAGAGAGAGGGAGAGGAATGAGAAGATGGATGTGCAGAGCAAAGCTCTCTGCTAAAGCCTGCAGCTGTGTTTGGGTCTGGTGTCAGTGATAGCCCGTGACAGGGATCATCTGAGCAATGTTTGTGCGTGTTTGCTCTGTTGTGCAATCCCAAACAGAGCAGTTGCGTTTGAAATCATGACCAAATCCCCCAGGATTGCTAAAGGGTTCCCGGCTGTTTTGCTCTGTTTTCACAGAAGCAGAATTACTTCCTGCTTGCAAAATGTGTTTGAATGATAATGAGAGTGGTGGTAAACGAAGGCGGTTTGAGAAGACTGCAGGTGCAGAGAATGCTGTGAGAGCTTTGAGGCTGAGAGCTGAGGGCCCATTTCTGCAGAGCTTCCAAGGCCAAATGTCTCTGGCCCTGTGTCCTGTAAGCGGCCCCGCAGCGAGCAGAGAAATGGGCTGTGGGAATGTCACTTGCTGAACCCGGGTGTCCCATCCCAAGGCAGTTTGGCACAGCCCGGCTCCGTCGCTCCACAAAGACTCGCTCCGTGTTTGCTGCAGCCTCCTGCCCCAGACTCCTGCAGTTCAAGGGCTGCAATGTCCTTTCAGGTGGCCATAAAGAAAATGAGTCTCAGAGGGCAGAATGGGGAACGAGCTGTGAATGAGATCCTGGTCCTGAAGGACAAGAAGAACCCCAACATTGTCAGCTCTTTGGACAGGTGAGTGCTTCAGCTCTTATCCCGTGCACGGGCCCTGCGTTAATCTCTCCTGGCATCCGCAGTCTGTAGCCTGTTTTGAAAAAGCCTCACCCGGCCGTAGCTTCCCAAAACAACAGCCTGTCAGTTCACTCCCTCCGTGTGCTTTTGTTGCTTTGGTTTGGTTTTTCCTTCAAGCTGACCCAGTTTTCTGGGTCTTATGACAAGTGCTGATAAACCCTGTCAGAAATTATTTCCCTTGGCTTCTCCTTCCCAACTCTTTTCCATTGCTGCAGATGCCAGGAAGACCAGGTTCTTGTTTCCAGAAATGCCTCATGTGCCCATTTTGCAATGGCCTTGCCTGTTTCTGAAGGGACTTTCTGCAAGGTTTTCCAAACACTTGACCACTTTTGTCCTAAGTGCTGCACGGCCCCCTGCCCTGGATAACTCTGGAAGTTGTGTTGCCTTGTTCTGGAGGGAACGGTGGAAGTGCTGAGTTCAGATGCTGAACCAGCTGGGGGCAAGTGTTGTGGTTCCACATTGATCTGGGCTGTTGCTAAACTGCATTTTTCACTTGCTTGCCATCTAAGGCCTCTCCTTTCCCACAGGCGTCTCCTTCTCCTTTAGACTGTGCAGATCCCAAGGACTGTGCAGCCTGGCAGGAATGTCTCTGCATTGGATTCTGTCCTCATTTACAAGTGACCTGGAAACAAAACTCCACTCGAGGCTTTTCCATCAGGGAATTGAGCAGTGCACGTTCATCTCCACGCCATTGTTTGCCTCTTCCAGCTTCCTTGTTGATGAAGATCTCTGGCTGGTGATGGAATACATGGATGGAGGAACTTTGCAGGACGTTGTCAGACAGACACGCATGGCTGAAGGAGAGATGGCAGCTGTCAGTTGGGAGGTGAGGGATCCTGCTTGTGCTTCCCATGGACACAATGCTCCTTCCAAGCAGGGCCTGAGAACAGGAGTGGCTCCATGCTCAGAGCTTTGTTTCTGTGTTGTTTTATGAGCTGGAGAAGAAAGAGCCTCTGAAGTGAACGGCCTGCCAGTGTCACTGCACTTCCACTCTGCTCTTGTCCTCTTTCCTGCTGTTGTGGGACTCTCTGTCTTTTTTGATTTGATTTGTTGTTCTCGGCTTTGCCTTGAACCATTTGCCCGGAGCTTGTCTGCACTGCACTCCTGGCCTGTCACAGCAAAGCTGCTGCTGGCAGAATTCTAAACTGTCCTTTCTTGTGGGATTGTGTATTCTGGCCATGGATTTCCACCCTTGTGTTTCTTGCTCTCTCTCAGTGTCTGCAGGGCCTGGATTTCCTCCACTCGAACCGGGTGATCCACAGAGATCTGAAGAGCTCCAACATCCTTCTGGCAATGGACGGCTCTGTCAAGCTGGGTGGGTGTTCCTGGTCAGGCACGGCGCTCCCGGGCTGCGGGTGTGGGGCTGCTTCCCAGTGACGGCCAGAGCCCCACAAGTGCTGCTGGTGGCGGTGCCCGGCCCCTGCTGCCAGCTGAGAGCGGCTGCCCCATGCAGAGAGCTCAGGAGAGGAGCAGGGTGTCAGCAGTGGCTTTGCTCTGGGTGTGGCCCTTGCAGAGGGGCGGGAGTTGGAATCTGAAGCTTCAAGGGAATCACTAAAAGCCACTGCATGAAAGCTGAGGGTTCCTTTAAGGGTCCACTTCCATCTTGCCTTGGCTACAGCCCTGCGGACTTTTCCAGCTGGATTCAGCAGTGCATTCTCAGACTGAGAGTGGGCAATCTTTGTGCTTGGTTTCCTCATTCCAGCTGCCTTTGACAGTGTTTGTTTCTGTCCTCAGCTGATTTTGGCCTCTGCGCTCAGCTCAGCCCTGAGCAGGAGCAGTGCAGCTCCATGGTGGGCACTGCTCACTGGATGGCCCCAGAGGTTGTGACCAGTTCTCCTTATGGCCCCAAGGTGGACATCTGGTCCTTGGGCATTGTGACCATCGAGATGGTGGAAGGAGAACCTCCTTACTTCGAGCACACGGCGGCCATGGTAAGAGGCAAATTTCCCAGAGTTTGCAGAGGCCTGTGAGCACAGTGGGACCCCGCCCTGGGCGGAGCAGCCGGAGGGCTCTGCCCATCGGGAAGGGAATTCCCAGAGGACTTGAGCCTGAGCACAGACAAATATTCTGCAGTCTCCAGAATTTGCTTTGGGTTTTAAGTTGTTGCAGCTCTTCTGTCTGCGAGGATGACCTGAAAAGATGAAGCCAGAGCATCAGCTCTAATCTTATCTTGCAGAAAACCCCAGACCAACCCCAAACCCCACACCCAAACCCAACAAGTTTTCTGAAGGAGTTTCTGAAAGAGGTTCTGCGAGATGAACTCCCCCTGACTCTTCTCACTGGGAAACTTGTCTAAAACATGAAGATGATTGTTTAACATCCCCATAGTCTAACATATTTCTTTCCTAGCCCAAGCTACTTTCTCCATGTCACCAAGGCTGACCTTTCAGCAACCCAAACCTCGGGTTCCTTGCCTGGCAGTTTCTGGGATGGAACATCTTGAATGCATTTACTTGAGTGTCAATGGCACTGCAGGGATGCATTTGATGTAAGAATCCTTGGAAATACCACAGGCAGGCCACAGTGACTCTTGCAAATGGCCTGTAAAGCTGGTGTCCGTATTTGGAGAAGCAAAATGGGTTATTTCTGATGGAGGTTCCAACTAACAAAGTCAGCCAATGACATTGGCTCTCAAGGCAAGATCATGTGGATGTTGGAATGGCTGTGGCTGCAGAAGCGTCTGGCTTTTTTGGTTGGCATAGAAAAATGAGCTCTGAGCAGCATCTCTGCCAGGGAGGAAAGTGTCCCTGGAGACTGGGGCTGAGAAACCGGGGTCGCTGTGAGCACTCGTGGGTGTGAAGGAAGCTGGCAGAGCTTTTTCAGAAGTGTTTGCTTTCCGCGCAGGCTCGCTGTCTGATCCGGCAGAACGGGACCCCGCAGCTGCAGGAGCCCAGGCGCCTGTCGGCTCTGCTGCGGGACTTCCTGGAGTGCAGCCTGGAGCCGGACGAGGAGCGGCGCTGGTCTGCCCAGGAGCTGCTGCAGGTGGATGCGAAGCGGCTGCAGGGGAAAGAGCAGCGCGAGGGAGGGGTTTTCTCGTGGGGCCCCCTCCAATGGTCTCCGGTCTCGCTGCTTTTCACATGCAAAGCCAGCAGAATCCTCGCCTGGTTTGCCTTGGCACAGTCCTTTGCAGGTCATCTGGACCAGGTGCCCCGCAAGGAGCAGGGACATCTTCAAGCAGATCAGGCGGCTCAGAGCCCTGCCTGACCTGAGCCTGGATGTTTCCAGGGAGGAGGCACCTCCCACATCTCTGGGCACCCTCTGCCAGTGTTTCCCCACGCTTCTGATAAAAAAATTCTGCCTGAGATCTAATCTGAGCCTGCTTCCCTCTCCTGAGTTTCAAACCATTCCCCTTTGTCCTGATGCAACAGAGCCTGTGAGGAACTTGACTTGGGAAAGTAACAGTTGATTTCTTTCTTTTTCATCCTTTGGGCAGCACCCATTTTTATCATCAGCCAAGCCTCTCTCCAGCCTGAGCCCTCTGATCGCTGCAGCAAAGCAATTGAAGGAGCAGCAGAGGATGTGAAGCACCTGGGGACAGCTTTTCGTTATAGTAGTTAGGACAAGTGGTTAGTTACGGTAGTTAGCACTGCTAGTGAGTTATGGTGGTTATGGCAGTTTTTTGAATAAAAGCTCTGTTAAACCTCAAGTCCCTTGATGTGTCCCTTCCTTGTTCCCCCCTGACTCAGCTGCCCGGAGCAATGCGAGGGGAGAGCGGGCCCAGCCTTGCCCAGAGCTGAGCCCCAGCAGAGCCCCGGCAGAGCCCAGAGCAGCCTCAGCATCGGCAGAGTCAGCCTGGAAGGAGGCGCCTGGAGCCTTCTCGACTGCAGCCGACTCTTGTTTACAAACCGCGTGGTGTGGGAAATGCCACTGGTTCTGCAAGAGGGCAGAGGGGGCCCGGGGAAGGCCCAAATGCGAGGGACAAAACCCGCCCAGTGCTGGAGAAAAACCACGCCTTTTTCCCCTCCCACGTCGGCCAAAATATTGAATCCTAAACCAAGTCAAACGGGGCAGGGGAGGAGCCCAGGCCCTTCCGTCCCTGCAAACCAAAGCGTCCCTTGCACGGCTCTGAGCCCCGGCGCCGGTGGCCCCGTGGGTGTTGGTTTCTGTCGGGCTCGCTGTCGCCAGCCCAGGGCCAGCCTGGGACTGAAGCCGACTAGCAAAAGCTCGTATACAATTAATCACCTTACAGTACCACAAAATTCAAATAATCCTGTTATTCTGAATCATTTTCTCTCACTGCAGTCTTCAGGCGAGACACAACTGCCCTGGGCAAAAGTCTGGGTGCGGAATTTACTCACTAACCAGTGGGAAGGCTGCATGAGCTTATCGTTTGGAGTCGTGGGTATGCTTGCGTTTCCACAGATACTGGGGTACAGTGGCTACCTGCAAAATGTGTTCGCCCTGACCTACGGCACCAGAGGCAGAACAGGCAACCTCCAAATGATGACCAGAACGCCAACCATCCAAATGGCCACCAGAATGTAGATCATCAGCCTAATGACTCTTCTGATGATGACCAGGATGTCAGCCATCAGGCAGATGGTCCTTCTACAAGCAGAGACTGGGATGGTCCTTCTACAAGCAGAGACTGAACTTTAAATTTCTTGTTACGGAGTCACATTGTTAAAGCCTTAAGGACATATTTAGAATTAATAACTAATGTAAATTTCTATTTAGGATTAATAGTAGAGTTGTTCTCTTATCAAACAAAAAGGGGGAATTGTAGATACAAAAATGCTGCTAGCAAGGATTTTCTTGCTATTTTCTAAGTCCGTGAGAGACTTTTCGCTCTCACAGAAGAGGTGGCAGGGAATGCAAACAACCAAACTACCTGCAACCTTGAAAAGTCTTGTTTATGGTACAGTAGAAAAATCTTTTGACAATGGATGTTTTAGGATTTTAGCCAATCCCCAAGGGGAGGCTGATCCTTTGTCCAATTAGACTCTGAAGAAAAAAGTCTATAAAAGAGTTTGTAAAATAATTAAATAAATCAATCTTGCTGCACAATTCCTGCCTGCTGGACCTTCTCTCCTCCTCTTCCCTATGGCTGCGGGACACGGTGATACACCCTAGGGCCTAGGCCTGTGGTAATAGCTTTCTGTTCAAGTTACAAAGCATTTTAAACCTTTCTTTGCAGAGTATCTTAATACATATCAACCAATAAGCACCATACACAATACTTTTACATTTGGCTATAGCCAAATAGCTACTACCATTACCATATTATAGTCATTATTATCCAATCACAAGAGTAAGCAAGTTACAATTAAAGCTTACAATGGAAAGTTCTCAGACCTTTCTTCCACCTGCCACATCGACATTTGTTTGCCGGTGATAGCTCTCTCTTTTTGGTAAAAACATGTTTTCTATTTACTTATGCTCTTCTTGAGACTTATTTACTTGATGAAAAACACGTCTTTGTTTGTTGTCACATACCTTTGTTCTAATCATAAAAATCTCCTTCCAGCTCATCTCCAACCTTTGCCTTCTCAGTTATTCAATGATCACTGGTTCAGCAAAACACCTTTTCTCTACATCAAAACTTGCTTTCATTTCTATCTCACCCTCAGTTTCTACATTCAGAGATCTTTCTGCCAAGCCTACATATCTGTGAAACTTTCTTACCAAACTTTCATCCTCTCCAACAGGGGACTGAATGCCACGGACAGCGATTGCTGAGAGTTGGAGATTCCAAACGCTCCAAGGGGCCCGAGGGAACCGCGCTGCGGCCTCGGGGCCTCCCTGGGGCACCGCGGGGACCCCCCGAGCAGAGCGACTCTTCCCCCCCCCCAAAGTCCACAGGTTTGGGTCAGCTGAGGAAAAGAGCTGGCAAAAGGGGCTGGAAAGGGGCTGGAGCCCGAGGGGACCCCTCAGCCACGGCCCGGAGCAGCTGCAGGAAAATGCCCCGGAAACCAAGGAAATCGATGGAAGTAATGAGGAATTTTGGAACTCTTCCCGCTGCTGTTTCCAGAAGGTCCTGGCCGAGTCCTGCTGGGAGGAGCCGGGGACGGGGAGGGGCCTCAGGGCTTAACTGGGGAGAAAAGTTGAATCGGGGCAAGGAAACTTTAATGGTGGGGAGAAAATGTGAATGGAGGGGATTTGAATGGGAGGGGATGATTTGAATTGGGCAGAGAAAATGAAGTGGGGGAGGAGCCCCCCAGCCCTCGGCTGTGCCCCGAAGGTGCTGCCAGCGGTTCCCCTGCTCCCACCCCCCGGGCTGGGGGCGCGGAGCTGCCGCTGCTCCCCAGGAATGCCACGGGATAAAAACTCCACTCAAGCTTTTATGTTCCCAGTCATTCCCAATAAGATCCCAGTTGCCCCCAACATGGTGCCAGTTGTTCCCAGTCATGCCCTGTATGGTTCCTTTCACTCTCAGTCCCTCCCAGTAGAGTAAGGTAGGGCCCCAGTCACTTCCAGTATGAACCCAGCCACTCCCAGTCAGTCCCTCTATGATGCCTTTTGCCCCCATCATGGTCCCAGTTGCTCTAAGCATGATCCCAGTATGAGTCCAGTCACCCCCAGGATGATTCCAGGTAACTTCCCAGTATGAGTCTGGTTTGATTCCTGTCACCCCAGTATGATTCCAGTCACTCCCAGATACTCCCAGAACTATGCCAGTCACTCCAATATGACCCTGTCACTCCCGGTATGATCCCAGTATGACCCCATTATGGGCCAGCTGCTCCGAGGATGATCCCAGTTGCCCCCTGCATTTTTCCAACTGCACCCTTTCACCACCACTGTGGTTCCAGTCACTCCCAGAATGATTCCAGTCAGTCTCAGTATGGTGCAAATCACTCCCAGTATATCCCAGCAGCACCCATTGGGCCTCAGCATGTTCCCAGTAGCCCTCAGTGTGGTCCCAATATATCCCAGTATAATCCCTGGTGCTCCAAATCTGCTCCTGCCCAGTCCCGGTCCTGGTCCCAGTGTATCCTGGTGTCCCATTCTGTCCCAGTTCATCCCAGCCTGTCCCAGTCCATTCTGGTTCCTTTCCGGCAGCCGCTGCCGTTTCCTCACTTCGTCTTCCCCTTCCCCCCCCCATCAAAGCTGTCCCCCCCGCCCCCCAAGATGCTGATGGGGATCGGGGGCTTCGTGTTGGGCTTCGTCTTCCTGACGCTGGGGTTCGGCTTCTACCTGCGCAAGCAGGTGATGGGAGGGACCCGGGGGTTGTGTCCCCCCTCCCCCAGAGCGTGTGTGCCCCCCCGGGACCCCCAGCCCGGTGTCACCCCCTTTGCTCTGCCCACAGAGCTCCTGAGCCGCCGGTGGCCGCAGCCCCTCCCCGTGGCCTCGGGCCCGGCCGGGACCCCCCGCTCCGTCCCCGCGCTGATTTTGGGGGGTCGTGTGTCCCCCCCAGCCCCGCTGTCACTCTGTCCCCGCCCGCCTGCTCCCAGTGTTCCCAATAAAGCTTCCCAGTTTGGGCTGGTCCCGTTTATTGAGGGGCACTGGGGAGAGACTTGGAGGAAACTGAGGGGGAGCCGAGAGTGGAGGGGGCAGAACCGACCCTGGGATGGATCGGGAATGGGGACCCCCCTGTGTCCCCACCGTGTCACCCCGCTCTGGGGGGCCCTTGGGAAGCACCTGAACGCCAACACAGCACCCAGAGAACAGCAAAACGTGCCGGGACGCCCCTAAATTCCACAGCCTCCAACGACCCCCAAATCCCACAGAAAAAGTCCCCCCAAAAGAGCCCCGAAGAAAGGCGCCAATCAGAGACAGCGCATGACAAGCTTCAGCCAATCAGAGCGCGCGGCGCTGGTGACTCACCAGTTGCCAGGCAGACCCGCAGCGCTCAGCGCTCCCCACCCAGACCCCACCTGCGCCCCCCCCTCGCCCCCAGCGCCCCCCGCCAGGGGAATTTGAGGAGGGGGCGCGTGGGGGGCGCCCAGGCCGGGCCCAGAGCCCAGCGCTGCCCCAGCCCGACCTCTCCCGGCTCCGTCCCGGCTCCTCCCGCGGGATGCGGCCGCGCTGGGAAAACGGGGGGCCAAGGGTGGGCGCTGGGCCCGGGGGGAGCAGGAGAAAGGATGGGAGAGGAGGAGAAGGAGAAGGAGGCATCTTTTAATGATATTTTATTGAGTCTCATGTTTTAGAGACCAGGATCAATACTCCCCGGCCGTCAGGGCGAGTCCCTCAGGGCTGCGGGGCCCTGCTGCCGGCTCACCCCGTGCCAGCCCAGCGCCAGCGCTCAGCGGGGCTTTGGCTTCCCGTGCCCTTTCCCGTGTCCCCAGTCCAGCGTCACCACCCCCGTGTCCCCAGGTCGTGCCCCACCCCTCCCTCCCTCCCGCATTGTCGAGACACGGAGGTTGAAAATTTCCCCACCCTCCACCCCAAAGGTTCCCCCGAGGCCATTTCCTCTCGTGCTTTCCCTTGGGAGCAGAGCCCCACCCCTCCTGGCTGCCCCCTCCTGTCAGGGACTTGGGGAGAGCCAGGTCCCCCCTGAGCCTCCTTTCCTCCAGGCTCAGCGCCCTTAGATCCCTCAGCTGCCCCTCAGAAGTCCTCCAGACCCTTCCCCAGCTCCATTCCCATCTCTGGACGTGCTCCAGCCCCTCCATTCCATTCTTGAAGTTTGAAGCCCAATCGCTGCCCTGTCGCTGCAGGTGCCAAAACCGCAGGGAGACTCCTTGGAAATGGGGGTAGAGAGGAGCCCTTCAAAGGGAAACGTGTGCAAAACTGCTGCCAATGGCCGAGCGGGTTTGGTGTGGCTGCGGGAGCAAGAGATGCTCCGGGACTCCGCCTCGGCCCCGGAGCGGAGCGGCCCGTGCTGCCCCGGGGCGCGCGGGGCTCGGCCGTGGGGCGCGCGGAGGGGAACGGACACACGGGCACCGGACACACGGACACGCGGACAAACGCTCCCAGCGCTTCAGCGGCAGCAGCGGCAGCAGCGGCAGCAGCGGCAGCAGCGCAAAAGCAGCGAGTCTACGAACCCTCTGCGTCCCTTCTCCTGCTCCTCCTCTCCCTCTCCCAGTGTCTCGCACCCTCTCCCGCTCTCCCTTTCGTTCCCCAACCCCCCCTCCCGCGGCCTCCCTCTCCCCAGGCCCGGCCGGGCCATGCCCCCGGCCCGCCCCCGGCCCCGGGCGGGGCTGCCCCCTCCCCGCCCCCGGGCGTCCCGCCGCGGTCCCGCCTCCGCCCGGCTCTCGCCGTCCTGGCTGTGGCGCTGCTGGGCGGGCATCAGTGCCTGGCTCCTGGGCACCATCGCCAGCCCCTGGCTCCGGCTGGCCCGACCCCGAGCCCGGCCCCGGCCCCGGCCTCGGCTCCTCCCGGGGCCCGCCGGGGACACAGGCGGCGCGGCCGCTCCCGCCGCCTCCGCAGCGTCTTCCCCGCTCCGAGCTCCGCCGCTCTTGAGCGCGGCCGCCGGCCCCGAGCCGCCGGTGGCCCCTCCAAAAGAGCCCCCATGTGCGGATGGCCGGCCCGGGGCGGTTGAGCGGCGCTCGGGGGCCGTTCCTGGCCCCGGGCCGAGCGCTGACGGCCGCGTCTCGCGGGCACGGAAGGCGCAGCAGGGCCTGAAGGAGCGCTACCGGCTGGGTTCGCTGCTGGGGCGCGGCGGCTTCGGCAGCGTCTTCGCGGCCACGCGGCTCTCGGACGGCGCCCCGGTGAGTGGCGGGGCCGGCGGCGGGCGCAGGAGGCGGGGGGCAAAGGAGGAGGAGAAGGAGCATGGGGCTGGGCACGGCGGGCGGCGAGCTCAGCCCGCTGCTCCCCTTGCCTTGCAGGTGGCCATCAAACGGGTGCCGCGGAACCGCATCGGCCATTGGGGCGAGCTGGTGAGTGAGCGAGGGGCAGCGGGAGAAGCCGGGGCGCGGCGGGCGGGGATGAGCCGAGGCCCAGCAGGGTGGAAGCCGCCAGAACGCCTCGAGGGAGAGCGGCCGTGGGGCCAGCGGAGCGCGCAGAGCGTCCCCGGCTGGCTGAGGGCTTCCCGAGCCCCGGCACGGCATCAGCCCCGCTGACGGCACCGTGCTCCTCCCGCAGCCCGGCGGCACCCGAGCACCACTGGAGATCGTGCTGCTGGACAAGGTGTCCGCTGGCTTCCCTGGCATCGTCCAGCTCCACGAGTGGCTGGAGCTCCCCAGCAACGTGGTGATGGTGCTGGAGCGCCCGGAGCGGTGTCAGGACCTCCTTCACTTCATTCGGGCACGGGGCTTCCTGTGCGAGGAGGTGGCGCGGCACCTGTTCCGCCAGGTGCTGGAGGCCGTGCGGCACTGCACCAGCTGCGGGGTCCTGCACCGGGACATCAAACCGGAGAACGTCCTGGTCGACCTGGCCACCGGGCAGGCCAAACTCATCGACTTTGGCTGTGGCACCTACCTGCAAGCCACAGCCTACACCAGCTTTGCAGGTGAGCCCACGCGGGGGGAGGCTCCTGGTAGCGGCATCTCACAGCCCAACATCTCACAGCCCAACATCTCACAGCCCAACATCTCACAGCCCAAGCTGGCTGTGGCATGGGGGATTCTCCCTTTTGCTGCCAGTCATGGCAGCCGGAGTGTTCAGCTGAGCTGCTTTTGAGCGGCGCTGGCTGAGGGGCCATCTTCCAGCCCTGCTGGCAGCCTTCGCCAGCCACTCTGCCCAGGACTGGCACTGGGGCTGGGGCAGCCAGCGCCACAGAAACACGCGTGGGTGGGGGTAGCAGAGAGGGGGGGCCAGAACCTGTGCTCCAGCCCGTTTGGTGTGCAGGTGAAACAGGGCTCGGACTGCTCTGTTGCCCGTGGTTGCCTTGGCTTAAGAATGGTTTCTGGGGCAGTGCAGGCAGGGAGGATGAAAGCGTGGTTTTTCCCCAGCACCAAGTGGGTTTTTCCTTTGCATGGAATGCTCGGGCCTTGCCAGGGCTTCCGCTGCCCTCTTGCAACACCAGCGGCTTCTTTTCCAACCCCCAGTTTGTACACAAGTCCCAGGTGCTGGCCAGAGGGCAGCGGGTCACGCCGCGTGCCGCTGCTGCGGCCCCCGCATGCCCAGGGATGCTGGGGCGAGGCTCTGGGAGCAGGCAGCGTCCCCCTGAAGAACTCTATCTCTATTCCATAGGAACACCGTCCTACAGCCCTCCGGAATGGACCCAGTTCGGCTGGTACTACGGCAAGGCAGCGACCGTCTGGTCCCTGGGCATCGTGCTGCACCAGATGGTCTGCGGGGAGCACCCTTTCAGGAGGGGCTGGAACAGCACCTGGGGCCGGCTCTCGCTCCCACGACGGCTCTCTCCAGGTGGATCCTCGTCTCTGCAGCACGGGGGGAATAGCAGTGCTGGGAGACAGCAGCGGGCTCAGGAGCATCCCGCTCTGGCAGCTGCTGAGGAGGTGGCAATGTCCTGCTCTCCTGCTCTCCTCCAAAAGAAAGAATTGATGGCAAAGTTTAGGCACAGCCCTGAGCACACACAGCACGGCCTGGCCATGGCAAGAGTGGGGCAAAGCGGACAGGAGCCTTCTGCAACTGACTGGTGCTTTCTGCTCTGTCTGCAGAGTGCCAGAATCTCATCCGACAGTGTTTATCCGTGCTCTCCTCGGAAAGGCCCTCATTAGAAGACCTGTCCTGTGATCCTTGGATGCAGGATATTCGCGTGCCCTAGGAGAAGGGAGAGAGCCACACGCACGCTTTGACCCAGGGAGCCGGTAAGTTCCAGCTGCACACGCGCCTTGGCAAGAAGCAGCAAAGAAAGGCAGAGATTTTGTCCTGCCTGAATCGCTGCGCAGGGCTCCTCAGCTGGGCACGCGCAGCCCTGCTGCTGGAGCTGAGCTGCTCTTCCCAGCACTGGTGGCCCCCACGCCAGCTGCTTTTGCTTGTCCTTCTTCAGCGACAGCCGGGGCCCTGGGCAGAGCACTGACAGCCTGCTCCAGCCCCAGGGAAGAAGGAGCCCCTGGAGAAGCTGTGCCAGGTGTGGCTGCTGCTGCTGGAGACATGGAGGGTGACATCAAGGATGACAAGCTCTTCCTCCACCTGGCAAGCTGAAGATGATGGACTTCAATTGTGGCACCTTCTCCAAAGCCAGGCTCCACAGCGAATTTGCAGATGAGTCCACACGCAGGGGGATGCTCCCAGATTTGTGCATTGCACAGCCTGGCCGGGAAGCAAAGGTTCCCCCCTTTGCTGGGGCGGATGCAACCAATTCTTCAGTTGGCTGCCAAACTGCTTTTTGGCAGGGCTGGGGAGATGGGCTGGGCTGGTTTTGAACTGGGAGTCTGCTCCTGGCCCTGCCAACAGCCCCCAGCACCCACCGTGGCCCGCGCTGGGGCTGGGGCTGGGGCAGCCAGCCCGACACAAACAAAGCCCCATGGTGGGAGCAGAGGTTGGACACCAGAAGCTGTGCATGGGCTGCTTTGCTCTGCAGGCAAGGAAGGGCTTGGGCTGCTCCACTGCCCTTGTTGGCTTTGGGCTCAGCATGACTTTTGGGGGCAGTGCAGGGGGAAGGCAGAAAGCGTGGGCTGCCCTGGCCTGTGGGTGGGTTTTTCCCTCGCATGGCGGGCTTGGGCCTTCCTCAAGGCCCCAGCAGAGAGAAGATTTTTTACCTTTTTCCTTGTCTTCCCTTTTTGTCTGTAATCTCTTTTCATTGATTTATGGTTTGTTTTTCCAAAGGAAGCGTTCTAGGTGCTGTCTGGTCCGGATGGCGAAGTGCTTGGGAGCAGCTGTGGCGTGGGTGGGACGTGCCCTTGGAGAAGGGCTGAGGACACCGTTTGGGAGCAGCTTTTCTTCTGGCGGCGGGAGGCGTGAGGTGGGTGCCCGTCCTCTTGGCACGGCTGGGATAAGGGCTTTTGGGAGACGGCAGCGAGCACAGCAGCATCCCGCTCTGGGCAGCTGCTGAGGAGGTGGCTGTGCCACGGCCGGCTGCAGGCTGGGCACGTGTCCTGCCCTCCTGCTCTCCTGCCAGAGGCAGCAATGCTGGGCAGCTTTGGGCAGCGCTCTGAGCGCGGCCAGCACGGCCTGGGCACCGCGGGCGGCTGGGACAAGGGGGACGGGAGCCTTCAGCTGACGGGCGCTTTCTGCTTTCTCTCCTTGCAGCCGGGCTCTGTGGATGCTGAGGCTGCTCTGGGCTCCGCCAGGGCTCTGCTGCGGCTCAGCCCCGGGGCCACGAGAAGCCAAAGAAGAAACGCCGTGACCTGCAGCAGAGACGTCCTTGAGCAGCTCGGCAGTGCAGCTCAAGTTTGCAGAGCGTGCACCTCCAGGGGAAAATATGACACCCCCCCAATAACAAACTTGTTCAGTAACTTCTGAAATGAAATCAGTCTGGGATGACCCCCAATGCCATTTTTCAGCTTGCTCAAGCTGAAGCTCAGCCTTTCTCTGAACAGTTCTCTCCCCCACCTGCCTTTTGCTCCACAAGTGCTCCCTCTTTCCCCCAGTGAGTTCCCAGCTCACCGCAGTCCCCATTGCACTGTAGCCTTCCTTGATGCCCCTGGCCACGAGGAAGAGTGAGCCCCAGGTTTAGGGACTCATGTTGTCACTGGCTGAAGAACAGCAATGTCTCAGAGCTCTGGTGAGATTTGGGGGTCATTCAGAGCTGCTCTCCAGGCCTCAGCTCTGCTCACTGCTGGGTTCCCACTCCCTTTTCCTCGTTCTTCACAGAGCAGGATGAGCTCTGGGAATGCCCTTGACCCTCGCCACTCTTCCCAGCCCAGCCACCAAGCCCAGTTAGGCTTAAGCTGGAGCTTCTCTGTCTCCTCTGGCACCCCAGTGCAGTCCCCTCTGCGGGGAGCAGCAGCCCCAGAGCGCAGCACACAGCAGTGCAGGCCACACCTGGAGCAGCTCCCTGCAGCCATGGCCTGGCTCTTTGTGGCAACCAAATGCTCCCTGTGTGCAGCTGTCCCTGGAGGATGGCCCCAGGGCAGAGCCCAGCCGGGCTCCCACTGCATCCCCTGGAGCCTGGGGCAGACAGCGCTGGCAGAGCTGAGGTTCATGGTGAGCACCCAGAGCTGTGGCTCGCAGTCGCTGTTTGCAAGCGTTGTGATCTCATCTCCTGCAACCTGTGGGGAAAACGAGCTGTGCAGCCAGGCCAGCACTGCCCCTCTGGGCAGGGACGAGGCTGAAGGCCTTTCCTGTTGCCAAGGAGGTGGCATTAAGCCTTAGCGGGGCCTGGCAGCTGTGGAGCCGGATCTCGCCCGCTGTCCGTGACTCGCTGCCCACCAACCGCCCCCACCCGCCGCGCTCCGTTCTGCAGGGACAGAAGGCTCTGGCTGTGCGAGGGTTTCCATCACGTCTGTGTACCCGTGGCTGTGGAACGCACATGGAGAGGGAAAGTGTCAGCCACGGTGCTGGCACACTCCTTCCTTTCCATACAGGACACGTCCCTGCGCACCCTGTGTGCGGATCTATTCAAAGGAGAGGCGTGGATAGAGATTTCCCACAGAGCTCTGACTCTGGCGGAACTCACCTTGTCAGCCAGCAGCCAGGGCATTTGTTTCCCAGCTCTGTGTCAGTCGGTGCCCCAGAGCTGAAGGGAGCAGCATTTAGAAGCAGTTTCCAGATTTCTAGGCAGGCAGTGGAGCTGACAAGCATCCGTGCAACTCGCCGTGTTCATTGGGAAGGGCTGCTGCTTCTTTGGGAATACGGCACAATGGAGACACGAGACTTGGAAAATCCCAGCTCTCTGTGGATTTGTGCAGAAGGGGGAGCAGCAGAAACACTTTGTGTCTGCTTGTGGGGACACAAGGTCCAAGGAGCGGGGCTGGCAGAGGGTGACCTGGGCCGCTGGCAGCTCAAGTCCCGTGTGCTGCGTCTGCCTGAGGGAAAGTTCACGGGCCTTCCAGGGCTGTGCTTTGCATTGGTAGCTGGACGGGTGCTGGTAACAGAGCGGTGTTCTGGCTACTGCCCAGCAGCGCTGTCCCTCTGCCATTCCTTCCCCCATCAGAGGGGATGGGAGTGGGCAGGATCCTGGCAGGGGACACAGCCAGGCCAGCGGACCCAAATCAGCCAAGGGGATGTTCCAACCATATGACCCAGATCAGATGTATAAAGCAAAGGGAGAGAGGAGGAAGGGCAGCTTTTCCCCCAGAAGCTGAAGTTTCCCTGAGTGTTCCAGTTCCAAACTCTTGACCCTTTTTGGAGGCATAATGTTCTCACCCCGTAGTCTTCCAGTCATCCTCGAGTTGTAGAATTTTAGAGCAGTCAAATTAATCAAGTTCACATTTTCTAGATATTGCTGTGTCATTTCCTTGATATCCATATGAGAGGGGACACAGTGATGGATGGGTTTGCATGGGAGCTGCAGAGCCCTGGAATGGAGAGCCTGAGTGTCCCAGCAGGATTTGCAGGAGTGTGGAGGGCAGTTGGAAAGAAGATGGTGGGCAATATTCTCCTGCCTCCATCTTCCAAGGAAGCTTTGATTCAGTCACTGTCTACACCATGCCATGGGGCCTCCAGAGGCCCAGGGAGGTGTCTGGGTGGCCCCAGAAGGCGCTTGCAGAACCCTGGGGCAGCAGGGAAGGGGCAGGAGCATCCCTGTGGTGCTGGGAGAGACACGCAGAGGGGGCCACCCCTGGGGCCCAGGCAAGAGCTGCATTCAGGCAGCCAAATTCATGCAGGGTCTGCCCGGGCGCTGCCAAGGACCTGTCCAGTGAGCTCCTGTCCTGTTTCACCGCTTTGTATTTTCTTTGTATTTCTTTGTATTTATTTCTTTGTATTTATCCTTATTATTATCTTTGTATTTGTTGACCCTCAAAATGCCACTAGAAATCATTTTCCCTCAAAATAAATACTGACTTATTTTAGTGTGCTGCTTTGGACAAATTTGGAGGAAAATATCCTCTGACAGAAGGCAGGTTACACCCAGCCCTCTCCCACCAGGTCTGGGAAAAAAATATTTTCCTCTGAGGAAAGTGAAAGAGAAAAAGAACCTATTTATTTAACAAACACACAGCAAAAGGATAATAATGCTGAATACTAAAAGCTCTCGCTGTGGAGAGAAACCTGGGAAGATTTCAGAGTCCTTCTGTAGGTGTGCTCTCTCTCCTCCTCCTTGGAGCTGGGTTGGTGTTCTCCAGGGCCTCGGTGGAAAATTCTCCCAGTGTGTTCTGATGTTGAAACAGTCCAGAACAGAAGAGGGGAAAAAGCCCAAGTCCCAGGAAAACAAACTTCAACTCTCCGTCTCCCTCCAGAGAAAAGGAGCCGAAAGCGCGCTGGAAAGCAAGCGGAGCGCTCCCTCCGCTCTTCTCGCTGCCGCAGCAGAACGCAGAGGAGTGTGTGTCTGTGTCCTTGAACAACCGCTTTGAAAAGTTCGCTCGGTGTTTTCTCTCTCCCCCGTCGGGCTCAGTTTAAAGGCACACAAAGGCACAGGATTGATTTCTGGGCAGAGAGCAGCGATAGGGGATACACATCATAAAGTCACCCCCAGACAGGAATGTACGCAGTGGGAGAGCTCTACAGTCCTGTGTCTTTAGTTCCAAGGGTATGGAAGTGTCGATGGGTCCTTTGGTAATCGCACAGTTCTGGATCGGTTCCCGCCGTGTGGAGCCATTTTTATACAGAAGTCAGTGTATTCACACAGCACAGATTGTTGTGTTTTCCTGTGTATCAATTTCTGTGTAAACCTGCATCCCGTTGTACAGTTTTATCGATGTATGAATTTCTGTGTAAAGCTGCGTGGCCTTGTCGAGTTTGGTTGAGGCTCTGTGGGTGTTGAGAGAGTGCGATGGATGTTTGGCTTTCTCTCCAGACGTGTATCTGTACAGGTACCACCGTGTGACCCATCAGACATTTAACTGTGTGAACCAAAAGGGATCTTTGTATCTTTGCATATGGTCAGCAGAGATGGAACAATCTGCAGGAAGCTCGTAACAGAATGTTGGGGTTTTGGGAGTTCTCCTGGGGTTTTTTTCTGTTAAAGGAATTTTCCCCATACATGTTGCCATGGGGACAAATTACTGGGTGCTTCAGAAAAACAAAAGTCCTGGCCATAGATGGAGGGGTGCATCTTGCTACTCTTTTTTTCACCTGGCTGTGTGGGCAGTCAGTCCCTGGCGTTTTGGATGACGGAGAGAGAGGCTGCTTCTTTGGCTGCTTTCCTTCTACCAGAGAGACCCCGGGATTCCCAAGCCCGCCTTCCCTGCCCCACTGGGAGCCAGGCTGCGGCTGCCCTGCCCCTGCCATTGCTTCAAGCCTTCACTGCTCTGTAGGCCTGCTCTCCCTGCCTGCCGAGACCTCCGCGGGTTCCCACTGCAGCTCGGGAATTTTGATACATCTTGTCTGCCACCCGGGATTTGTGCTCATCCCTGCCATTCCAGCCTGCCATTCCAGCCTGCTGTTCCCGAGGGTCCGGCCAGACACCGGGATCAGCTGCCCAGGGGGTTTTTGAAATCTTTGTTCCATCCCTTCCCGGGATCCCAGGCCGCCAGTGCCGCGTGCTCCCCGAGCTTGCTCCGGAGCGCCCCCTGCAGCCGCGGGGGAACCATCGCACCTGCCCTGCTCACCAGGAGCCGCCAGCGCCCCTGCTGGCTGCGAGCGGAACTGCACCCGAGGGGAAAGGGCCTGACAGCCGAGAAGGCTGGGACTGGGTTTGTGATTGTTTGCTGTTACTGCCATAGTTATTGCTGTTTGTTTGACTGGTTATACACATATAGATATATAATAGTAAAGAACTGTTATTCCTATTTCCCACATCTTTGCCTAAAAGCCCCTTGATTTCAAAATTATAATAACTCAGAGGGAAGGAGGTTGCATCTGCCATTCCAAGGGAGGCTTCTGCCTTCCTTAGCAGACACCTGCCTTTCAAACCGAAACAGATCTTGGCGTCCAACATGCTGCCTGAGGGCATTAAGAGAAAGGGGTGAAAAAGGAATAACAGTTCCTGGGTAACTTAATTTTGTGTGCTGGATATAGGAACCTTGTTAGGTAGCACTATGTGGTCTAGTTTACCCTGGTTCGGGTGGCAGGTGGTCGTTCTTCCCCTTTGCAGCTCCTTACCTAAACATGGGTCCTCTGACTAAGGCTACCATTGCTGTTACCCAGTTTGCCCTAAGGGTTGAGAAGGTGAGGGATTCATGGGCTTTTAACTTCCTCTGGAATGTGGGCACATGGATAAAGGGCTATCACACACTGAGTGCATGTTTTTGAGGTTGTGTTAAAAATGGTGTCTTCTGTGAGGAAATGACACCAGGGGAAGTTTTCTCCCAACCCCTCAACCAGTTCTTTGGGCCCACCCCACCAATTTTCGAAGGGTTTAGATTTCCTCTGGATACTAACCAACTGGTGCTGATAGGCCTACTCTATTTAGCCCTCAGAGGTAAGTTGAGATTTGCTTGGATAACTACCCAGACACTGGCCTCAGAGACTAGAGATCCTACCCCAGAGCCTGATCCTGCCCCAGAACCTGACACAGCCCCAGACACTAGAGATCCAGCCCCGGAGCCTGACACAGCCCCACAGCCTGACCATGCCCCACAGCCTGATACTGCCCAACAGCCCACCTCAGAAATGGACTACCCAAACTGGGCGAGGGTACTGGTGAAGGGGATGTAGGAGATGTGCCAGGACATATGCCAGATGCTAAAGGAATACACCTCCTCAGCTAGTGAAAAACCCTCTCCCTGCCCCAAACAGGGTGAGTCTGATGGTGCAGCAGTGGAACCCACGGATGTTACAACCGTCCAGGCTCCAGCTGAATCACAAGGACAATCACAGCCAGCAGCAGTCGCCCCTGTGCAGAGGAGGAAGTAGAAGACCAAATCAGTACGACCAGTTAATGATGATGGGGAACCAGGGCCCTCACAACCAGCGGGAGAGCCAGAGCCGGAAATCATCAATGAGTCCCTGTCATACGACAGTCTCTGTAATATGCAAAAAGACATTGTGCAAAGGGGGCGTGAGCATTATACAACCTGGCTGCTTCGGGTTTGGGACCTTATGGGCACAAGTGTGCAACTGGACAGTGGTGAGGCAAGGTATCTGGGATCGTTGATGAAGGACCCAGGCATGGACCAGATATTTGTGAGGGAGACAGGACCCCTTTCTCTCTGGGAGCGGCTCTTAATGAGTGTGAGAGAAAGGTTCATTCACAAAGACGGAATGCAGGAGTACCATCATAGAATGCAGTGGAAGACACTCGAGGAAGGGATCCAACAGCTAAGAGAGGTGGCAGTATTAGAGGTACTCTTTGGGAGGGATGGACAGCATGATAATGACCCCGATAAGGTCAGGTGCACAGGACAGATGATGTGGAACCTGGCAAAGCTAGGGCCACCGCAATACACCACCTTCATTGCAACGATTGATGCTGGCAATAACTGAGAAACAGTGGGCTCTGTTGCCAACAAGCACAGGAATTATGACAGTATGGTCAATGGTCCGCTGAAAGCTCATGTCTCTGCTGTGGTCCAGGACCTCAAAGAGGAGAGGAAGGAGATGAGGAAGGAAATGAGGGAGGAGATGAGGGAGGAGATGAGGAAGGTCAGTGTGGCACCAGTGTGAGTCACAGGCCCCCAAGTCAGAGCCCCCAAGTCCCCCAGCTAGAGAGAGAGGGTACACCCCACGAGCTGAGCTGTGTTTTTTTCTGTGCACGCATGGGGAAGACACGAGAAGGTGGGATGGGAAACCCACTTCTGTCCTGGCAGTGCAGGTGCGTGAACTCAAGGAGGGAGGCACTAACCGAGGGGGTTCTGCTAAGGTGAAAGTAGCCTCAGCCTCCCGTGACCGAGCTGCCAGGTATTACAGAAGGGAGGATGATATGTTGGATCCCCTTGAAGGGACCTCAAGCATGTACGCCCAGGGAAGCAATGATAACCAGGTCTAGAGGGGCCCTGCCTCTAGCCAGGAGGAGGCACAGGAGAACCGTGTTTTCAGGACGGTGTGGATTCGATGGCCTGGCACATGAGAGCCACAAAAATATGATGCATTGGTTGATACTGGGGCACAGTGTACTTTAATGCCATCGGGATATGTGGGGGAAGAACCTGTATCCATCACTGGGGTGACCGGGAAATCACAGCAGTTGACCCTTTTGGAAGCTGAGGTGAGCCTGACTGGGAAGGAGTGGCAAAAGCATCCGATTGTGACTGGCCCAGAGGCCCTGCGTATTCTGGGCATAGACTTCCTCTGGAATGGCTATTACAAAGACCTAAAAGGACTCAGGTGGGCATTTGGGATTGCTGCTGTGGAGGCAGAGGGCATTAGGCAATTGAACACTTTGCCTGGACTATCAGAGGATCCTTCTGCATTTGGGCTCCTGAAAGTGAAAGAGCAACGAGTGCCAGTTGCCACCTCGACAGTGCACGGCCGGCAGTATTGGACAAATCGAGATGCTGTGATCCCCTTCCACAAGATGATCCGTGAGCTGGAGAGCCAAGGGGTGGTCAGCAAGACCCACTCACCCTTCAACAGCCCCATCTGGCCCGTGCGCAAGTCTGATGGGGAATGGAGATTGTGGACTATCGTGCTTTGAATGAAGTGACTCCACCACTGAGCGCTGCTGTGCCGGACATGTTGGAGCTCCAGTATGAGCTGGAGTCCAAAGCAGCAAAGTGGTACGCCACTATTGACATGGCTAATGCATTTTTCTCCATTCCTCTGGCAGCAGAGTGCAGGCCTCAGTTTGCCTTCACCTGGAGGGGCGTGCAGTACACCTGGAACCGACTGCCCCAGGGGTGGAAGCACAGTCCCACCATCTGCCATGGACTGATCCAGGCTGCACTGGAAGAGGGTGAGGCTCCAGAACATCTGCAGTACATTGATGACATCATTGTGTGGGGGAACACAGCATCGGAGGTGTCTGAGAAGGGAGAGACGATCATCGAAATTGTCCTGGAAGCCGGTTTCAGTGGCAAGACGGATGACATCAGATTCCCACGGAGGTCATCTATAAGATGACTGCAATGTCTCCACCGACCAACAAGAAGGAAACACAAGCTTTCCTAAGCGCCATAGGTTTTTGGAGAATGCACATTCCTGAGTACAGTCAGATCGTGAGCCCTCTTTACCTGGTTACCCGCAAGAAGAACGATTTCCACTGGGGCCCTGAACAGCAGCAAGCCTTTGCCCAGATCAAGCAGGAAATCGCTCACGCCGTAGCCCTTGGCCCAGTCAGGACAGGACCAGAGGTGAAGAACGTGCTCTACTCTGCAGCCGGGAACAATGGTCTGTCCTGGAGCCTCTGACAGAAGGTGCCTGGTGAGACTCGGGGCTGACCACTGGGATTCTGGAGCTGAAGCTACAGAGGGTCTGAAGCCAACTACACTCCCACAGAGAAAGAGATCTTGGCAGCTTATGAAGGAGTCCAAGCTGCCTCAGAAGTAATCGGCACAGAGGCACAACTCCTCCTGGCACCCTGACTACCGGTGCTGGGGTGGATGTTCAAAGGAAAGGTTCCTTCCACACATCATGCCACCGACGCTACTTGGAGCAAATGGATTGCCCTCATCATCCAGGGCATCTGAATTGGAAATCCGAATCGCCCTGGCATCTTGGAAATAATTACAAACTGGCCGGAACGTGAGACTTTTGGGTTATCTTCTGAAGAAGAAGAGGAGCAAGTGACACGTGCCCAAGAAGCCCCACCATATAACGAGCTACCAGAGAGTGAAAGACAATACGCCCTCTTCACTGATGGTTCCTGCCGAATTGTAGGTGCTGGCTGGAAATGGAAAGCTGCTCTATGAAGCCACACATGATAAGTTGCACACGCTACTGAAGGAGAAGGTGGATTGAGCCAATTTGCTGAACTCAAAGCTGTCCAATTAGCTCCTGACATTGCTGAAAGAGAGAAGTGGCCAAAGCTCTACCTCTACACTGATTCATGGATGGTAGCCAATGCTCTGTGGGGTTGGCTGGAAAGGTGGAAGAAGGCAAACTGGCAGCACAGTGGAAAACCAATCTGGGCTGCTGAGGAGTGGAAAGGCATTGCCACTCGGGTAGAGAAGTTATCCGTGAAAGTCCGCCATGTAGATGCTCACGTCCTCAAGAGCCAGGATAATGAAGAACATCGTAACAACAAACAGGTAGATCAGGCTGCGAAAATAGAGGTGTCCCAGATAGACTTGGATTGGCAACATAAAGGAGAGTTGTTCCTAGCTCAATGGGCCCATGATGCCTCAGGCCATCAGGACAGACATGCCACCTATAGGGGGGAACGAGATCGAGGGGTGGATCTAACCATGGACAGTATCTCCCAGGTTATCCATGACTGTGAAACATGTGCTGTGGTCAAGCAGGTCAAGCGGGTGAAGCCCCTGTGCTATGGTGGGCAATGGTCCAAATACAAGTATGGGGAGGCCTGGCAGATTGATTACATCACACTGCCTCAAACCTGCCAAGGCAAGCGCCATGTGCTCACAATGGTAGAAGCCACCACAGGATGGCTGGAGACCTACCCTGTGCCTCATGCTACTGCCCGGAACACCATCCTGGGCCTTGAAAAGCAAGTCCTTTGGAGGCATGGCACCCCTGAGAGAATTGAGTCTGACAATGGGACTCATTTCAAGAACAGCCTTATAAACACCTGGGCTAGAGAACATGGCATTGAGTGGGTGTACCACATCCCTTACCATGCACCAGCAGCTGGGAAGGTTGAGCGGTGTAATGGACTGCTTAAAACCACCTTGAAGGCACTGGGTGGGGGGACTTTCAAAAACTGGGAGGTGCATTTAGCAAGAGTAACCTGGTTAGTTAACTGGCCCTGCCCAATCCGAACCCCTACAAACAGCAGACAGGGATAAGGTTCTAGTGGTGCACATGAGAGGTATGCTTGGAAAAACTGTTTGGGTTAGTTCTGCCTTCAGCAAAGACAAACCCATCCGTGGGGTTGCCTTCGCTCAGGAACCAGGTTGCACCTGGTGGGTGATGCAAAAGATGGAGAGACCCGATGCATACCTCAAGGGAACTTGTTTTAAGGGTGAACTACCCATATGGCTCTGGACTTGTATCAGCATCAGCATGTATATATGTATATAATTCGGGTGATGCATGTATGTGTATGGTTAAAAGGGTTCAGTTTCATGTAACATGTTAGTATGGAAAAATTTGGGGTGGATAATGTTGGGGTTTTAGGAGTTCTCCTCCTATTTTCTTTTTCGCTTAAAGGAATTTTCCCCATAGATGTTGCCAGGGGGACAAATTACTGGGGGCTTAAGGAAAACAAAGGCCCTGGCCATAGGAGGAGGTATGCATCTCTTCCACCTAAGTTTGTGGGCAGTCAGTTCCCGGCGTTTGGACGTAGAGAGAAAGAGGCTGCTTCTTCAGCTGCTTTCCTTCTACCGGAGAGACCCTGGGATCCCAAGCCCACCTTCCCTGCCCTGCTGGGAGCCAGGCTGTGGCTGCCCGCCCCTGCCGTTGCTTCGAGTCTTTGCTACTCTGTAGCCCCGCTCGCCCTGCCTGCCCAGACCCCAGGGGCTCCCACCACAGCTCCGGAATTCAATACATCTCATCTGACACCTGGGATTTGTGCTAATCCCTGCTGTTCCAGCCTGCTGTTCCCGAGGGTCCAGCTGGACACCGGGATTGGCTGCCCAGGGGGTTTTTGAAATCTTTGTTCCATCCCTTCCCGGGATCCCAGGCAACAGTGCCGCGTGCTCCCTGAGCTTGCTCCGGAGCGCCCCCTGCAGCCGCGGGGGAACCATCGCACCTGCCCTGCTCACCGGGAGCTGCCAGCGCCCCTGCCGGCTGCGAGCGGAACTGCACCCGAGGGGAAAGGGCCTGACAGCCGAGAAGGCTGGGACTGGGTTTGTGATTGTTTGCTGTTACTGCCATAGTTATTGCCGTTTGTTTGACTGGTTATACACATAAAAATACATAATAGTAAAGAACTGTTATTCCTGTTCCTCATACGTTTACCTATAAAGCTCCGTAATTTCAAAATTATAATAATTCAGAGGGAAGGGGATTGCAATTTTTTTTTCTTCCATTTCAGGAGAGACTCCTGCCTTCCTTGGCAGACACCTGTCTTTCAAACCAAGACACTGGGAGCAACTGGGACCACAGTGGGGGCAAATACAATCATACAGGAAGTGACTGGGTTCATACTGGAAGTGACTGGAGCCACACTGGACTCTTACTGAGAGTGAAAGCAACCATCCTGGGTGTGACTGGGAGCCACTGGGACCATGCTGTGGGCAACTGGGATCTTATTGGGAGTGACTGGGACCAGACTGAAAACACAGTGGGAGTGACTGTAAGCGACCGGGATGATGCTGGGAGTGATTGGGATCATAATGGGGGTGACTGGGAACCACTGCTGAGGCAGCGGTGGAGCTCGGAGGTGGCCCCAGCGCAGGTGGGAGCCGCGCTCGGTTCTGGCGGGGCTCGGCGCTGGCTGCGGGCGGAGGGGGCGGCAGGGGGCTGGGGCGGGTTCGTTGTGCCGTGTGGGTGCCGTGTTCGCCCTGGCGTGAGGGCGCTGCGGGAGCGGCTGCCCGCGCTCTCCTTGCCGCTGCTGCCTCGGCAGGAGCCGGTGCCGGAGCAGCGCTGGCTCGTCCCGGCTGCTGTGGGTAGGACAGAGGTGGCTGCTCTGTCCCCAGGACTGTTTCTTGGAAGGTTCAGACTTCCCGATCTGCCCTCCAATATGCACACACCCGTTTTGTTTGTTTTAGTAGAACAAAGCAATATTAATAACTCCATTGAGACTTTGTTCTTCTTCTCTAAGTTCAGGAATTTGACATGGCCTTGGCTGAGCAGCAGTTCATGGCAATCAGTAACATTTTCTGGAAGTGATAGTTTCTTTCACTCCTTCCTACCTACAGCTCCCTGGCCCTATCTAAAGCAGATTCACGGGGTTTGTTTGTTTAAGTCCCATTCACCTTATTCCTTCCCCCCTGTAACTGCTGGAGCCCCTCCCCTGCTTGCGCTCGCAGGTGCCACCGAATGCGTGTCCCGGGATCGCATCTCCCCACCCGCAGCCTCCAGCGCCCGCCCTGTCCCGGGCTGGGCCTGGGCTGGCGACAGCGAGCCCGACAGAAACCAACGCCCGCGGGGCCACCGGCGCCGGGGCTCAGAGCCGTGCAAGGGAAGCTTTGGTTTGCAGGGGCGGAAGAGCCTGGGCTCCTCCCCTGCCCCGTTTGACTTGGTTTAGGATTCAATATTTTGGCCGACGTGGGAGGGGAAAAAGGCGCGGTTTTTCTCCAGCACTGGGCGGGTTTTGTCCCTCGCCTTTGGGCCTTCCCCGGGCCCCCTCTGCCCTCTTGCAGAACCAGTGGCATTTCCCACCCCACGCGGTTTGTAAACAAGAGTCGGCTGCAGTCGAGAAGGCTCCAGGTACCTCCTTCCTGGCTGACTCTGCCGATGCTGAGGCTGCTCTGGGCTCTGCCGGGGCTCTGCTGGGGCTCAGCTCTGGGCAAGGCTGGGCCCGCTCTCCCCTCGCATTGCTCCAGGCAGCTGAGACACGGGGGAACAAGGAAGGGTCACGTCAAGGGACTTGAGGTTTAACAGAGCTTTTATTCAAAAAACTGCCATAACTACCAGGCTGTCCGAACCACCATAACTAACTAGCAGTGCTAACTACCGTAACTATCCACTTGTCCTAACTACTATAACAAAAAGCTGGCCCCAGGTGCTTCAGGTCCTCCGCTGCTCCTTCAATTGCTTTGCTGCAGCGATCAGAGGGCTCAGGCTGGAGAGAGGCTTGGCTGATGATAAAAATGGGTGCTGCCCAAAGGATGAAAAAGAAAGAAATCAACTGTTACTTTCCCAAGTCAAGCTCCTCACAGGCTCTGTTGCAACAGGACAAAGGGGAATGGTTTGAAACTCAGGAGAGGGAAGCAGGCTCAGATTAGATCTGAGGCAGAATTTTTTTATCAGAAGCGTGGGGAAACACTGGCAGAGGGTGCCCAGAGATGTGGGAGGTGCCTCCTCCCTGGAAACATCCAGGCTCAGGTCAGGCAGGGCTCGGGGCCACCTGATCTGCTTGAAGATGTCCCTGCTCCTTGCGGGGCACCTGGTCCAGATGACCTGCAAAGGACCCTGCCAAGCCAAACCAGGCGAGGATTCTGCTGGCTTTGCATGTGAAAAGCAGCGAGACTGGACACTATTGGAGGGGGCCCCATGAGAAAACCCCTCCCTCGCGCTGCTCTTTCCCCTGCAGCCGCTTCGCATCCACCTGCAGCAGCTCCTGGGCAGACCAGCGCCGCTCCTCGTCCCGCTCCAGGCTGCACTCCAGGAAGTCCCGCAGCAGAGCCGACAGGCGCCTGGGCTCCTGCAGCTGCGGGGTCCCGTTCTGCCGGATCAGACAGCGAGCCTGCGCAAAAAGCAAACACTTCTGAAAAAGCTCTGCCAGCTTCCTTCACACCCACGAGTGCTCACAGCGACCCCGGTTTCTCAGCCCCAGTCTCCAGGGACACCTTCCACCCTGGCAGAGATGCTGATCAGAGCTCATTCTTCTATGCCAACCAAAAAAGCCAAACGCTGCTGCAGCCACAGCCATTCCAACATCCAGATGATGCCTTGAGAGCCAATGTCATTGGCTGACTTTGTTAGTTGGAACCTCCATCAGAAATAGCCCATTTTGCTTCTCCAAATACGGACACCAGCTTTACAGGCCATTTGCAAGAGTCACTGCAGTCTGCCTGTGGTATTTCCAAGGATTCTTACATCAAATGCATCCCTGCAGTGCCACTGACACTCAAGTAAATGCATTCAAGATGTTCCGTCCCAGAAACTGTCAGGCAAGGAACCTGAGGTTTGGGTTGCTGAAAGCTCAGCCTTGGTGACATGGAGAAAGTAGCTTGGGCTAGGAAAGAAATATGTTAGACTATGGGGATGTTAAACAATCATCTTCATGTTTTAGACAAGTTTCCCAGTGAGAAGAGTCAGGGGGAGTTCATCTCGCAGAACCTCTTTCAGAAACTCCTTCAGAAAACTTGTTGAGTTTAGGTGTGGGTTTTGGGGTTGGTCTGGGGTTTTCTGCAAGATTAGAGCTGATGCTCTGGCTTCATGTTTTCAGGTCATCCTCACAGACAGAAGAGCTGCAACAACTTAAAACTCAAAGCAAATTCTGGAGACTGCAGAATATTCATCTGTGCTCAGGCTCGAATCCTCTGGGAATTCCCTTCCTGATGGGCAGAGCCCTCCGGTTCCACCTCCTAGGGCAGGGTCCCTCTGTGCTCACAGGCCTCTGCAAACTCTGGGAAATTTGCCTCTTACCATGGCCGCCGTGTGCTCGAAGTAAGGAGGTTCTCCTTCCACCATCTCGATGGTCACAATGCCCAAGGACCAGATGTCCACCTTGGGGCCATAAGGAGAACTGGTCACAACCTCTGGGGCCATCCAGTGAGCAGTGCCCACCATGGAGC
Organism: Aphelocoma coerulescens; assembly: GCF_041296385.1. Lineage (NCBI taxonomy): Eukaryota > Metazoa > Chordata > Aves > Passeriformes > Corvidae > Aphelocoma > Aphelocoma coerulescens. Next base: position 716,914 of record NW_027184061.1, on the reverse strand, counting down.
TGCACTGCTCCTGCTCAGGGCTGAGCTGAGCGCAGAGGCCAAAATCAGCTGAGGACAGAAACAAACACTGTCAAAGGCAGCTGGAATGAGGAAACCAAGCACAAAGATTGTCCACTCTCAGTCTGAGAATGCACTGCTGAATCCAGCTGGAAAAGTCCGCAGGGCTGTAGCCAAGGCAAGATGGAAGTGGACCCTTAAAGGAACCCTCAGCTTTCTTGCAGTGGCTTTTAGTGATTCCCTTGAAGCTTCAGATTCCAACTCCCGCCCCTCTGCAAGGGCCACACCCAGAGCAAAGCCACTGCTGACACCCTGCTCCTCTCCTGAGCTCTCTGCATGGGGCAGCCGCTCTCAGCTGGCAGCAGGGGCCGGGCACCGCCACCAGCAGCACTTGTGGGGCTCTGGCCGTCACTGGGAAGCAGCCCCACACCCGCAGCCCGGGAGCGCCGTGCCTGACCAGGAACACCCACCCAGCTTGACAGAGCCGTCCGTTGCCAGAAGGATGTTGGAGCTCTTCAGATCTCTGTGGATCACCCGGTTTGAGTGGAGGAAATCCAGGCCCTGCAGACACTGAGAGAGAGCAAGAAACACGAGGGTGGAAATCGATGGCCGGAATACAGCACACAAGAAAGGACAGTTTAGAATTCTGCCAGCAGCAGCTTTGCTGTGCCAGGCCAGGAGTGCAGTGCAGACAAGCTCCGGGCAAATGGTTCAAGGCAAAGCCGAGAACAGCAAATCAAATCAAAAAAGACAGAGAGTCCCACAACAGCAGGAAAGAGGACAAGAGCAGAGTGGAAGTGCAGTGACACTGGCAGGCCGTTCACTTCAGAGGCTCTTTCTTCTGCAGCTCATAAAAATAACAGAGAAACAAAGCTCTGAGCATGGAGCCACTCCTGTTCTCAGGCCCTGCTTGGAAGGAGCATTGTGTCCATGGGAAGCACGAGCAGGATCCCTCACCTCCCGACTGACAGCTGCCATCTCTCCTTCAGCCATGCGTGTCTGTCTGACAACGTCCTGCAAAGTTCCTCCCTCCATGTATTCCATCACCAGCCAGAGATCTTCATCAACAAGGAAGCTGGAAGAGGCAAACAATGGCGTGGACATGAACATGCACTGCTCAATTCCCCCATGGAAAAGCCTCGAGTGCAGTTTTGTTTCCAGGTCACTTGTAAATGAGGACAGAATCCAATGCAGAGACATTCCTGCCAGGCTGCACAGTCCTTGGGATCTGCACAGTCTAAAGGAGAAGGAGACGCCTGTGGGAAAGGAGAGGCCTTAGATGGCAAGCAGGTGAAAAATGCAGTTTAGCAACAGCCCAGATCAATGTGGAACCACAACACTTGCCCCCAGCTGGTTCAGCATCTGAACTCAGCACTTCCACCGTTCCCTCCAGAACAAGGCAACACAACTTCCAGAGTTATCCAGGGCAGGGGGCCGTGCAGCACTTAGGACAAAAGTGGTCAAGTGTTTGGAAAACCTTGCAGAAAGTCCCTTCAGAAACAGGCAAGGCCATTGCAAAATGGGCACATGAGGCATTTCTGGAAACAAGAACCTGGTCTTCCTGGCATCTGCAGCAATGGAAAAGAGTTGGGAAGGAGAAGCCAAGGGAAATAATTTCTGACAGGGTTTATCAGCACTTGTCATAAGACCCAGAAAACTGGGTCAGCTTGAAGGAAAAACCAAACCAAAGCAACAAAAGCACACGGAGGGAGTGAACTGACAGGCTGTTGTTTTGGGAAGCTACGGCCGGGTGAGGCTTTTTCAAAACAGGCTACAGACTGCGGATGCCAGGAGAGATTAACGCAGGGCCCGTGCACGGGATAAGAGCTGAAGCACTCACCTGTCCAAAGAGCTGACAATGTTGGGGTTCTTCTTGTCCTTCAGGACCAGGATCTCATTCACAGCTCGTTCCCCGTTCTGCCCTCTGAGACTCATTTTCTTTATGGCCACCTGAAAGGACATTGCAGCCCTTGAACTGCAGGAGTCTGGGGCAGGAGGCCGCAGCAAACACGGAGCGAGTCTTTGTGGAGCGATGGAGCCGGGCTGTGCCAAACTGCCTTGGGATGGGACACCCGGGCTCAGCAAGTGACATTCCCACAGCCCATTTCTCTGCTCGCTGCGGGGCCGCTTACAGGACACAGGGCCAGAGACATTTGGCCTTGGAAGCTCTGCAGAAATGGGCCCTCAGCTCTCAGCCTCAAAGCTCTCACAGCATTCTCTGCACCTGCAGTCTTCTCAAACCGCCTTCGTTTACCACCACTCTCATTATCATTCAAACACATTTTGCAAGCAGGAAGTAATTCTGCTTCTGTGAAAACAGAGCAAAACAGCCGGGAACCCTTTAGCAATCCTGGGGGATTTGGTCATGATTTCAAACGCAACTGCTCTGTTTGGGATTGCACAACAGAGCAAACACGCACAAACATTGCTCAGATGATCCCTGTCACGGGCTATCACTGACACCAGACCCAAACACAGCTGCAGGGTTTAGGAGAGAGCTTTGCTCTGCACATCCATCTTCTCATTCCTCTCCCTCTCTCTGGGAACAGCTGCAGTAGGACTAAAACCCCAAAGTGATCCCAAGCAGGATCGCTCCTTAATTAGGTCTTGAGGTATCCTTTGAAGATGAAACGCAGGATGGAAAAACTGCTAAACAGTGTTCCTGTCCGAGGCTGGGATGAAGATAAATTAGGCCTCAGCCTCCACCAGCTGATGCACTGATGTTTTCAGATATGAAGACCAAGCCAGCGTGTCCTGCTCTGACAGACACCGCTGCCCTCCTTGCATTCCTTTGGGCACTTCAGAAGGCTCAAGTCTGTCCCAGCCGTGCTCTGCAGGCTGACACTGCTGTGCCTTCAGAGGAACAGCCTGTGCAGGAAAGCTCTGCTGGCCCCCCAAAGCTGCAGCCACAGCTCCCAGCAGAGGGGAAAGCCCTCGAGAGCTGCCCGACGCGCTGGGCGTGGTGACACTGACCTCTCCTCCAGTGGCCCTGTTGAGTCCTTTATAAACGGTTCCGAAAGCCCTGGAGACAGAACAGCAGAGAAGAAAGAAGCAGCGCTTTAGGCCCTGGGAGTGAAAGCCAGCCCAGACAGGAGATCTCTGCTGCCTGCAGCGTTTACAAAACACCTGGGTGCATCGACCCTTCAAACAGCAGCGCAGCAGCCACCAGCCCTGTGCCGCACAAGGTGTGCGAGAGAAAACTGAGGCCCAACACGAAGGAAAAGGGCTGGAGCAAATCCCAAATGTGCACACTGAATTACTTTAGTCCAAAACCTAGGGTGGGAGCAGGTGTCTAAAGAACTGGAAAAGAATGTATTTCATCCTTTTCCATTTCCTGCCTATGAGCTGCAGGATCCACAAGGGCCCTGCCATCAGGCAGCTGATGCATTTTCCCCTCGAGTGCAGCACCTCTGTGTCTGTTACTGAATGTACGGGGCTTACTACCTGTGCTGAAAAGAGCACTTATTAGTTCATCTCTGGTTTCTGTTTCTAAACTGTTATGTTGATAATCCTGACCGGTGGATATTTTTGGAAGCAAAATATTTGAAAGGAATCTTCTTGAGAACTGTTTTCTGACAGTCACCAGATGGTGAGCTGCTCTTTCAGGCAATCAAATTCCAGGGACAGAAGCTCTTCCAGGTCCTGCTCCTTGCTGCAGGCAGGACACTGCCAGCCTCAGGGGCTTTTGATGGTGCCTTCTGACCACAGTTACCAATTCTGATCAGGACTGAGAGACAGCAGGATCGTGCCCCAGTGACTGAAGCTGTTTGCAGCTTGCCTGGTGTTGGGGTTTTAGTTTTGTCCTAGTTTTTTTCTGTTAGAGGAATTTTCTCCCATATGCATGTTGCTAGGGGACAAATGACTATACTTAAGAAAGACAAAAGCAGCCCATTTTGGGGGGTGGGGTGGGCCTGGCTACTCTTTGTTTCACCTGGGCGTGTTGGGAGTTCGCTCTCAGCGTCTGGAGAGAGAAGCCGCGGAGAGAAGAGCTGCTGGTTCCCGTTTTCGGCGTCTTTCCTTTCTGCTGGAAACAACACCGGGATCCCAAGGCTGCTTTCCTTGCCCTGCTGGAGGCTGAGGCTGGGGCTGCCCTGCACCCTGCTGTTTTGAGCCTTCGCTACGCTGTAGCCGTGCTCACCCTGCCTGCCTGGAGCCCCGGGGGGTTCCCCTTTTGGATACATCTCGTCTGAAACCCGGGATTTGTGCTTGTGCCTGCTGTTCCAGCCTGCTGTTCCCGAGGGTCCAGCTGGACACCAGGATCGGCTGTCCAGGGGGTTTTTGAAATCTTTGTTCCATCCCTTCCCGGGATCCCAGGCCACCAGTGCCGCGTGCTCCCCGAGCTCGCTCCGGAGCGCCCCCTGCAGCCGCAGGGGAACCATCGCACCTGCCCTGCTCACCGGGAGCCGCCAGCGCCCCTGCCGGCTGCGAGCGGAACTGCACCCGAGGGGAAAGGGCCTGACAGCCGAGAAGGCTGGGACTGGGTTTGTGTTTGCTGTTACTGGCATAGTTGTTGTTGTTTTGTTCGACTGGTTATCTATCTATCTATCTATCTAGTAAAGAACTGTTATTCCTATTTCCCACATCTTTGCCTAAAGACCCTTGATTTCAAAATCATAATAACTCAGAGGGAAAGGGGTTACATCTGCCACTTCAAGGGGGGCTTCTGCCTTCCTTAGCAGACACCTGTCTTTCAAACCGAGACACCTGTCTTCTCACTTGATCCTGCACCAGCAAATACCTGGCCCCTGCTTGTGCAGAAGTAACTGCCGTGCACTTACCCTTGGCCAACCTGCTCCAGTTCCAGGTATTTCTCGGCAGGCTCCCCCACGCTCACGGTGCTCCCTGAAAGAAACCACATGGAAGACGCTCCCTCCCAGATGGAGACCCCGCCTTGCAGCAGGGCCAAAATGCAGCCCCACTCCCTGGGGCCGGGAGCCCCTTGCTCTCAGCTGGGCAAGGACAATAAATGACTCTGTGACATTCAGCTGCACAGCAAGCCTGGGTGCAGCTGATGCTGAGACACACACGCAGCACCCTGCTCTGGCACACAGCAGCACAGCAGACGTACTCAGCTGCATCAGGCACCACTCCTCTCTGCCCTCTGGCTGCAGGGCTGTGCTGCTGTCAGAATGTTCAGCCCAGGATCCCGCAGCAGAGGGAGGTTCAGTGTCCTCTTCCCAACCAGAGGGAGGTTCCCCATCCTCTTCCCAAAATGCAGCAGGTTCCTGGTCTTCTTTCCAAGCCACGGGATGTTTGCTGTCCTCTTCCCATGCCGGGAGAATTGCAGCCTCCTCTTCCCAAATCACAGGATGTCCTCTGTCCTTGTCCCACGCTGGGAGATTTCCGTCGTCCTTGTCCCATGGCACTGGAGCCTCGCTGTCCTCGTCCCACACCGGGTGATGTCCACCATCCTCGTCCCACACCACAGGAGCTTCACTTTTGTATTCCCAAACCGTGGGATGTTTGCCCTCATCTCCCAGGACAGAGGGAAGTTCACCATCATCCCCCAGAACAGCAGGAAGTTCACTGCTGTCTTCCTCCTCTTTGGCCTCCTCTTTGGAAGCACAGGGAGCCAGAGGAGGAGCTGATGCTGCTTTTGTGCCCTGTGGACAGATGGTAGCGTGAGGGACGGGAAGTTCTATCTCAGTTATTGCCTTATTTATCCTCAGCTACACATCCAGCTGCACTAAGCAGAAATGGGATTCGGAGCTGTTCAAACTAGGAATGGGCTAAATTGCCACTTATTGCTGGGCATTCCATATTCCACCGTGGCTAAAGCCAGCAAGCAATCTTCTGCCTGCAAAACCAGACCTGCAGCTCTTCAAAAGCTCTTCAGCAGAGAAGGAGAAAAGTGCCAGGGATCCCTTTGCTGCTGCTGCAAAGACACTGGCAGGAACTTTCCTTCAGCCTCCCAGGCTGGCGCTCGACTGCCACATGCCAAGCTCACAACTCTCTGCACAATTCCGACCACCAAAGGTTCCTTTCCCACTCACCGAAGGAGGAGCTGCTCGGGATCCACGCGTGAGGTGCCCTGCAACGGGACAGGGAGCATGAACCAGATGCTGTTAGGAAAAACCTGCCTGTGGTGGGAACTCCCACGGAGCAAGGACACCCCGAGAGAGCATTTTGCTTCCACAACATCCCTCCAGGAGCCACAGTCCCTTCGCACAGCAAGCAAGAGAACAGCACAGAATCCTGGGCTGTGTCAGCTCTTGGCTGCAGCAGCCAACGCAGGGAGTTCCAGGCTCCGCTGGCACAGACTCTGCGCTTGAGGGAACAGAACCCCCCCGGCTCCATTGCAAATGCTGTGCACGCCCCGCTGGCTGCAGACACCCCCTTTTTCAGCTGCAGCTGCTGGCAGGAGCTCTCCCAAACCAGCGGTGTCTTAATGGCAATTTGGTTACAAAGGCAGCTCAGTTCCAGTGGGAGAACAGAAAGCACACAGTAAGCCCGAAGGCACCGACGCTGCAGCCAGGGAAAACCTCGACTTACGTGCCAAGTGGGCTAAAAAATACCCCGAATAAGCCACAGAGTACAGAGTGCAAACTGCAGCAACCGCTTGCTGGATCATTTTGGCCGTGCTGCACACGTGGCAGACTGTACCCCTGCAAGCACAGAAGGACACCCGGCAGGGGCTGGGCTGGCTGCTGAGAATGCCTCGGGCAGGAGGATCCTCCGGCAACCAGCGGGCGCCCAGAGCCGCTCTGGACACTGAGGGCTCCGTGCCCACAGCAACGGGAACACGGCGAGGACGCGGCAGCGTTCCCGTGACATCACAGCAGCAGCTCCCGCAAGAACCGCCTGGAAGGTTCTCCTCTGTCACAAAGGAGCACAAAGGATCCTCCCGGGGCACAGCCTGTTGCTCAAAGCATCCAAGAGAAACCCAGAAAATGCAGCAGACAAGGACAGCCCATAGCCAAGCCTGAACAACGAAATCAAAGCCATGCACTGATGCTCCGAATTAGGGGCGGGAGTCGGGAGGCTGCAGGGCTTCCCAAGGAGCCGGAGGCAGCCAACACGCAGGGCTGGGCAAGTCGGGCCGGGAGCAGCGGAGAGCTTTGTTTCCCTTCCCAGCTGAATGGCGGCTCGGGCCGGGCCCGTTCCAGGGCTGTTCCTCAGCTGCGGCTTTCCCCTCACGCAGCCCGGGGGGCGCTGGGAGCGCGGGGCGAGGCTGGGCCGTGTGCAGAGCCCGCCCCTCGCTGCGATTGGGCGGTGCTGCCGTCAGTCGTGGTTCTGGCGCGCTGATTGGTCGGAGCGGGGAGCAGCCCGGGCCCGGAGCCGCCGGCAGGGCGGCCGTGGCGCAGCAGAGGCGCCATTGGCGGAGCGTCTGTGCGGGCCCGGGAGCGGCGGCGGCGGCCGGAGCCCGGTGAGGCGGCGGCGGAGCTCGGAGGCGGCCCCAGCGCAGGTGGGAGCCGCGCTCGGTTCTGGCGGGGCTCGGCGCTGGCTGCGGGCGGAGGGGGCGGCAGGGGGCTGGGGCGGGTTCGTTGTGCCGTGTGGGCGCCGTGTTCGCCCTGGCGTGAGGGCGCTGCGGGAGCGGCTGCCCGCGCTCTCCTTGCCGCTGCTGCCTCGGCAGGAGCCGGTGCCGGAGCAGCGCTGGCTCGTCCCGGCTGCTGTGGGTAGGACAGAGGTGGCTGCCCCGTCGGCGGGAGTGTGCGGGAAAGTTCCCGTGGCCAGAGGTTTGTGTCCCCAGAGGAGCCGGAGGAGTCCTGTAAAAGGAACTTTATTCCTGGAGCAAGGGAGAGGCCACGGGGCATTTCCCGTGGGGTCTGTCCAAATGTTGGAGGACGCAGCCTCCTTTTTATGCCGATTTCCGCGGCCGCATCTCCGTGTCCCTTTCCCCGTGGCTGAGGTCCTTGGAAGGTGTGGTGCATGGTAAAAAGATGAGAGTTGCTGTAGCACCTGAGAGGAGAAACAGCATTGGTTTAATGCATGGTCTGCCAGGGAACCACGAAAATGTGTCCCATTCCCATCCTTTCCACATTTGGAGCGGTACATGAGCTGCTTTCTTCTTTCCTTTTTTCTCTGTTTAACTACTTTTCCTTGGCCATCTCTTTGCCAAGAGCAGTTTGAGTCCTTTAATTTTCCACAACCTCCTGGTCCTTCTGCTGAAAGAGAATCTGATGCCATCCCAGGGTGAAATGTGGCGTTGCTCATGGGAGTGGATTGGTGGGTGAGAAGGTCAGGAGCTGGAGCTGTGTGCTTGGTTATGATTTGGAGGACAGCTTGTAATCTAATGATGCATTGAAATGATCACTGGGTTCTCTGGCACCTGGTATGAATTCGTTTGGGTTCCCAGGGGCTGCTCCATGGTGTTGTAGGATTTGTTTTGTTCTTTTCCCCATTTTTGGGTGCTCCCAAAAATGCCAGGGATGCATCAATTGACCTCTTTTCTCTGATTAAATCATCACATCCTTGGATTCCCAAGTGATTTCGCTGACCTTGTGGCAGCAAAAGCAGCCCAGTGGTCAAACGCACCCTGTATAACCCAGACAGTGCCAGCAGATGTTGGAGTGGGGAGAGGGATGATTCCCCCCCGCTTTTTTGAGTGAAGTTCCCCCAACATTCTCCGTTTGCTGTTTTCCTTTGCAGCTTCAGGGATTTCTGTTGCAGGGTCCGAGATGCTCAGTGTGGGCTCTGCCTTTAGCGATGCAAATTCCGTCTGTGCAGGGAGGCAGAGCTTGGGGTGAGGGGCAGAGGGAATCCGCCCAATTCCTCTGGCAGGCGAGGAGAGCCTGGGACATTGTGCACACTTCCCCCAGCAGAGTTAATTTGCATTTTTAAAGCTCCTCTGCTGGCTGCCTGGAAGGAAGCTTCTCTTCTGGCTCAGCCATCAGGTGACTCAAAGTGCCCCCCCAACAAGCAGCTTTCTTTTTTTTAAAATGTTTTTTTTAACTGTTAATGAATTAAAGGGTCTCCTTTAAACCTCTTCCAGTTTTGCAAAATGTAACCGAAACGTGAACATTGAAAAACCCATTCCAAAATTCTGCCATCACTAACAGCCACACACACACGTACACAAAAAAACCCCCAAAGCAATAAAGATTTTTGCTGCTTCTTGTCCTAAGACTAAAAATTGACTCTCACATCCCTGGTTCAGACCCAACTGACAATATCAAAGTAGGATTATTAAGAAAACGCCTTGTAATGATGTAATCTTGTCATCAAAACTGTGGGAAGAACAAAAACTCTCCAACAACCTTTTTAGTGTTAGATGATCAAGGCTGAAGAAAATGAATGCAGAAGCTAAATTTTTAGCAATATAATATTGGACATTTATTAGTAGAACAAAGGCAAATCACAGCCTGGGGCGCTTGGCAATGTTGCCAGAGGCGCCCTCCATTCATTTTACTGTGGACTTAAGTGCTCTCCTGAACTGTTACATATTCATTAATCCAGAAAGGAATTTACACTTCCCTCCCCTTTCCCCCTGTCCCGTTTCTGCCCCTTCCCCCAGCAGGACACCGCCTCAGTCCTCTGGATCGCTTCAGAACTGCAGACAGGCCCCCTCTCTCCGGTGCCTCCGCAGTCTCCAGCCTCATTTGCAGCTGCCAGTTCCCTTGGGCGGTGTGAGCTCTGATGAGGTAACAATCTTCCTGGGATGCATGCGGTTTATCTTCTTTGTTTCTCTAAGATGTCTTGGTTCCTGGCTCTGTAGTTTCTCAGCTCAAAAGGCATTTATTACCATGTGTTTATTAATACATTTCTTAACATACTACAACTATTTCAAAGTTACAATTTACCTTAATCTCGTTTCTACTTAACTACATTTTACCTTAACACTATTTCTACACAATCCATCATCACTTCTAAATGTTTGAATCATATATGTGAAAGACAACATTTATCATTCACTCATTTATCACACCAGGGTGAGGAATTCCAAACATGGATTCCAGGGAGATAATTGAATATCTGCCCTGGGTCTGGCTCTCCTTCTTGCCAAAGCCAATGGCAGCAGCCGTACCCGTGGCATCTTGGTTTCTCTCAGCAGTTTCAGAAGGTGTTTCTTTATTTCCCCATTCATTCTTTCCACCCGATCTGAGCTCTGGGGGTGCCAGGGCGTTTGGAGGTCCCACTGTGTTCCTAAAGCAGCCAGAACGGCCTGAAGGATCTTTCCTGTAAAATTAGTTCCCCTGTCTGAGTCTATTGCTTCCACAATCCCATCTCTTGGAATTGTTTGTTCCAAACATGCCTTAAGAACTGATGCAGGGATTGCTGAAGCAGTTGGAAATGCTTCTGCCCCGCTGTGAGCTGCCATGCTGTTAGCAGAAGATATTGAAGCCTTCCTGCTCAGGGCATTTCAGTGCCAGGCTCTTCCAGGCACCCCCAGCTCGGCCCTTTGAGCTGAGCATGCGGGCGCTGAGCTGCGCTTTGTCTCCTTCCCTTTCCTTAAGAGCAGCGTGTCTTGTCACTCTTTTCCCTTCTGCTGCCCTTGCAGCCCCATCCCTAAACACCTTTTCTCCCTCAGGCCAGGGAATGTCTGGTAAATCTCTCCTAGGCCGGCTCTGGAGCTCTGTCACTTGGCTGCAGCCATGGGTTTCTTGCCAGCCCCGTGTCCAGGGCCGTTCAAACAGGAGGCTGGGTTCAACCCTTGCCCTGTCCTCAACTCTGAATCCTCCTGTTCCATCCAACAAGTTTCATTCTGTAAGAACCCAGCGCTGCTCATCCATTTAGAGGCTCCTTTGGTTAACAAAGCTTTACCTTGATGCCAGGCTTGAACAATGAGAGATTCTGCTGCTGTCAGTTTTCAGGCCTCAGTTCCCATTAAAGCCGGGGCTGCACAATTCTGCAGACAATGAGGCCACTCTCTGGCCACTGGGTGAAACATTTGAGCCCAGGAATTCCTTTGGCATGTCCCTGTTTAACATCCACATGCAATTCAAATGGTTTTTCCCTGTCTGGGAGGGCCAGGGCAGGAGGCTCAGTTAATCTGCTTTTGAAGCCTTGAAAATTGTGCTTTCCTTCTGGTGTCCATGATGGGGTTTCTTGCCTGGCAGGAGAGGAGAGTTGTAGGGAGAGATGCCTGGCTCCAGAAGCGCTGCCTTTAGCAGGGACTCAGTAAGAGGCTGTAACCCCTTCCTTGCCTCCCTTGGAACAGGGTATTGCTTTTAGACACCACTTGTCCTGGATGCTTCAGAGGAATTTGGAGAGGCTCCATATCTGATTTTCCCTATTTCCGTGGGGCTGCCCACACTTCTGGGTTCCCTTCAGCAGAGGCCTTCGCACACATTTGACACAAAGGTCCAGCAGCATTAGCCTCTGTATCTCCTTTGACAATATGAATTTGTATTCCCGCTTTAGCCATCAAATCCCTTCTCAGTAAATTACAATCAGAATTAGGAACAAACAGAAATTGATGCATTTCAAACCCATCCCCCACATCTAATGATAGTGGTTGAATAAAACACACCTGCTCATCTTTCCCACTTATTGCCTGAGTAATCAAAGAAATTTTGAGGATAAGATTGTGCTATAAGGCCTCCCTGTTCTCCCTTTTTTCTCTTCCTCCTCTTTTCCATCTTCCTTTTCCTTTCTTACCACATAGATTCCTCCTGCTGCTGTTTGCCTTAACCATATTCCTGCACACTCCCTTCAACCAATCCCTTCCCAGCGCACCAACACCATCCGTCCCCTGTTGCTGAGACCCCTTCTCGACTTCCCTTTTTACCCCCGCTGGGTGTCCATGTCCTTAATTAGCTCTGGGAGAATGTGCAAACTGCCTTTTGTATAGGAAACGATGTCCCTGGTTCTGTTCAGGCTTTGTTGTTGTTCTGGAAGTAGAGGAATTGAGCAGGAGCTTGGCTGAGCAGCAGTGTGTGTCAGTCAGTGCCATTTTGTGGAGCTGCTGGTTTGTGCTGTCACTTGCTTGTGTGCAAGTGCGTGTGGCTGTGTCCGAGCAGATTCAGAGCATGTGTTTGTAAGGAGGCGTTGGTGTTGTTGGTTCGCTGGGGGTGCCCGGTTTTCGGGACATCCCCCCTGGAGCAGGGTGTCCCCCCTTGGTGCAGGCGCGGCCCTCAGGCAGCGCTCAGCCAATCAGAAGGCGCGGCGCTGGTGACTCAGCAGTTGCCAGGCAGAGCCGCAGCGCCCGGCGCTCCCCAGCTGGAGCCCACGTGTGGCCCGGCCTTGGCGCCCCCCGCCAGGGGAATTTGGGGAGGTGGGAGGGGGGGAGCGCCAAGGCCGGGCCGGGCCGTGCTGTGCTGGCAGAAGTGGCTGCGGCGGGGGCCGAGTGCGGGCAGGAGCGGCCGAGAGCCCAGCGCTGCCCCAGCCCGAGCTGCCGCAGCTGCATCGCTGCTCGTGCTGTGCGATCCGAGAGCTCTGGGGGGCAGAGCGAGCCAGGGCTGGGTGCTGGGCCTGGGGGGAGCAGGAGAAAGGCTGGAGCAGCAGGGCTGGAGACCAGAATGGTGAAACGATGGCCGTGGGAGCAGCAGGTGGGATTCTGCAGGAGAAGGAGTAGTGTGAGGAAGAGGAGTGTGAGGAAGAGTAGGGATACAGGAGGAGGAGCAGGAAGAGGAGGCACCGCAAGGTTCCAGCACTCGCTGTATCTGCAGCCTCCCCCCAGCTCCAGGAGCGTTGCCCCCCCCATCCAGCAGGTGATCAGGGAGGGGGATCCACGATTTTCCCGTGGGTGAATCTTGGTGTTTCTGAGGTTTATTGGTTTCCATGTTGGTGCTTTGGTTTTTTTGTGGGGGCTGAATGTGTTTATATTTTGGAGGGTGTTTTATCTGAATCTTGATGTTTTGGGAGTTTTTGGTCTGTGTCTTGATGTTTGTGGGACTTTTGGTCTGAATCTTGGTGTTTTGGAGGTTTTTACAGACACAAGATGCCTGGTGATGGACCTGGGCAGGAGCAATCCCCAGCCCAAGGCGCTCAGCCCTTGTTGTTTCCCCAGTCCAGGATCTGTCATTCCTACGGCGTGGCCGGATGGAGGAGGAGGAAAAGCCCCGGAGATGCCGCACAAGGAGGGGCTGCAAACGCAGCCCATAGAGATCCAAGGAGGAAAGAGCCCCCCTGTGCCGGGAAGGCGGCCGGAGATCCAGGGGAAGCTCGGAGGTGGGGGAGAAGCCTCAGGGTGGGGAGAAGCCCCACAAGTGCTTGGAATGTGGGAAGGGCTTCAGCAGGAGCTCCAACCTGATCAGGCACCTGAGGATTCACACTGGGGAAAGGCCCTACGAGAGTGGGGAATGTGGGAAGGGCTTCTCCAGCATCTCCCACCTGATCCAGCACCAGGTGGTCCACACCGGGGAACGGCCCTATGAGTGCTTGCAGTGTGGGGAGAGCTTTGGGTGGAGCTCCACCCTGAGGGCACACCAGCGCATGCACACTGGGGAGAGGCCCTACGAGTGTTCTGAGTGTGGGAAGAGGTTTCAGAGGAGCTGCAGTCTTCTCAAACATCAGCGCATTCACACGGATGAGAGGCCCTTCCGCTGCCCCGACTGCGGGAAGGGCTTCAAACGCAACTCCACCCTCACCCTCCACCGGCGCATCCACACCGGGGAGAGGCCCTACGAGTGTCCCCAGTGTGGGAAGAGCTTCTCACAGAGCTCTACCTTGACCAAACACCAATGGAGGAACCACTGAGGGAAGCCCTGCGAGTGCCCCGAGTGCGGGAAGAGCTTCGTGCGCTGCTCCAGCTCCATCCCCCGTGGGAGGATCGGCGTTGGATGATCCCCAGTGACCCCCGTGGGGCAGAGCCCTGGTGACCCCCGTTCCGGGAGACGCCGCTGGGTGGGGGGAAGGTGTTGGAGAGATTTCTTTGCCTTCTCCTTGTGCTGCTGGGATTTGGTTGGTAATAAATTCCCTCCCTGTGCCCAGGCTGGCTCTGTTGGATCTCGAAGCGTCCTCCATGTCTGGCAGAGCCAATCCCTGGCGGCTCCAAAGATGGAGGTGCTGGATGCAGAGATGCCCCCACAGCCCCTGGGAAGGAGGGAGGAGGGGTAGGGTGTTTTGAAGGGTCTTCTTTTCCTTCTCATTCTCCTGCTGTTATTTTTTTGGTGTCATCAATTTAATTAGTATCTCTAATTAGAGCCTGTTGTACCCATGCTGGGTTTTACTGAGGGATCTCTCCCGGTCCTTATCCCCACCCAGGAACCCTCGGTTCCATATTCTCTCCCCTGTGAGGCTGCAGGGGGCAGGGACAGAGTGGCTTTGGTGGGTGCCTGGCACCAGGCCAGCGTCACCCCAGGCCATGGGCACCCCTGAGATCCCGCGTTCCTGGGGACACATTTCTGGGCACAACTGAGCTCCCACCTGCCCCGCACCTCGAGGTTCCCCCTCCAAAAACCCCACTGCGAGGCTGCAGCATCCCTAAAGCCCCTCAGCCAATCAAAATCATGGCCAGCACTGGCCATGGGGCGAGTGGCGGCAGCTGGGGCCGTACTGGTGGCACTGGTGGTGCTGGGAGCCCCTCCGGCTGCGGGCGCGGAGCTCTCGGGTGAGCGGGGAGGGGGGGGCGGGTGCGATGGGAAAGGGGGGGAGAAGGGGAAAAAGGGGTGATGGGACCCCTAAAATGAGTGAGAGGTGGAGGGGACCCTCAAAGGAAGAGCAGGAGAGGGCTGAAGAGTGGGGGAGAAACGGGTGGGAGGGGCTGGGAAAGTGGGGAAAAGTGGAGAATGGGACCCAAAAACTGAGCGGGAGTGGGCTGGGGATTGGGGGATTGTGGGGGAAAAGGGTAGAAAGGGTGAAAAGGGGGGAATGGGACTCCAAAACTCCTCTGGGGAGCAGCTGGAAATGGTGGGAGAGGGGATGTGAAATAGGGAGAAGGGTGGAAAAGAGGAAGTCAGAGCACGGGCAAGAGGGTCCCATGGCGGCCGTGGGGCACAGGGGGTGCGGAGCGGGGATCCGGGGTGGCTCCCGGAGCTCTGGGCGTGCTGGGGGCTGCAGGGGGGGCACCCCCTGAGCTGTGTCCCGCACACACAGGGGTGTTCCAGGGGATGATGAAGTCCGAGTGTCACTTCATTAAGGGCACCGAGCGGGTGAGGTTGGTGCAGAGGAGCATCTGACAGCGGGAGCAGCAACTGCACTCGCCAGCGATGTGGGGCTGTTTGTGGGGGACAGCCCGTGTGGGGAGAAACAGGCGCAGTGCTGGAACAGCCATCCAGCCAGACTGGGGTACAAACGGGCTCTGGCGGACAGGCTCTGCCGGCACCACCGCGACATCGTTGCCCCGTTGCTCGCGGCCCGCAGAGGTGCAGAACGTCGGGCAGAGCGAGTCCCCTCGGGCCCTGCCCTGTGGATGAGCCTGGAGCCCCTCAGCCCCCCTGGTGCCCATCCCCGGGGCCTCTTGTCCTTCCAGGTTCCCCTGAGGTGTCCCAGTCCATCCCAGTCTCTCCCAGTCTCTCCCAGTCCATCCCAGTCCATCCCAGTCTCTCCCAGTGCCCCCGCGCGTGTCCATCGCAGCCCTGCGTGGCGCTGACGCCCCTCAGCCAATCAGAGCGCGTCTCTCTGATGACTCATCAGTTGCCAGGCAGACCCGCAGCGCCGAGTGCCCCGTGCTGGACTCGGCCTCCCAGTGCCGCGCGCTCCATTCCCAGTCGCTCCCAGTGCCCTCCCAGTGCCTCCCCAGTGCTCTCAATCCACTCCCCTCTCACGAGGGCAGCTCACTTCTCTCAGAACACCCCAACCCGAAGCTGTCTATGCTTCTAGGCCGATCTCTTGTCCTATTTTTCGGTGTTGGGCATTCCATCAAGAGCCACCCTTCTTTTTAGCTTTGGCAAAGGGGCTGGGAGAGGGTTTGGGGGATCCTCGGAAGGCAGGGAGCAACTGGGATGGGGTTTGTGGAGTCCTGGAGGAGATGAGAGTGGGTTTGGCATGTGCTGGAAGGCTTCATTTTCCTGGAGCTGGGGCTCGGCTTTCACTTGCTCGAGAAGGTGATGGGGGGTCCCGGGGATCGCATCCCCCCTCCCCCAGTGTGTGTGCCCCCCCCCGGGACCCCCAGCCCGGTGTCACCCCCTTTGCTCTGCCCACAGAGCTCCTGAGCCGCCGGCGGCCGCAGCCCCTCCCCGTGGCCTCGGGCCCGGCCGGGACCCCCCGCTCCATCCCCGCGCTGATTTTGGGGGGTCGTGTGTCCCCCCCAGCCCCGCTGTCACTCTGCCCCTGCCCGGCTGCTCCCAGTGTTCCCAGTAAAGCTTCCCAGTTCGGGCTGGTCCCGTTTATTGGGGGGCAGTGGGGAGGGACTCTGGGGAACACCGCAGGGGGCCGAGACTGGGGGGGGGAAAACCGGCCCTGGGATGGATCGGCAATGGGGACCCCCGTGTGTCCCCGCCGTGTCACCCCACTCTGGGTGCTGGGAGCCCCCGGCTGCGGGCGAGGAGCTCTTGGGTGAGTGGGGAGGGGCGCGGGGACGATGGGAAAGGTGTCTGAGAGGGGGATAAGGGCCAGGGGGACAGCGGGAAAGGGGTTCCCATGGGAGTCCCTTCGTGTCCCCATCACTTGATCTCTTCAGCTGTTCCCTGGGGCTCTCGGGGGACAGAACCTCACTGGGGTGGTCCCCAAACCCCTGTCCCTCCCTGGGGGTCTCATGGGGGGTTCCTCCCCACCCAGCAGCTGGTGCTGAGGTGGCTGTGGGGCAGAGAGGGGTAGGAAAGGGGTGTCCAGAGGGGTCCCTTGAGCTCCCAACCTGCTGAGGGGTGCTGGGGGCTGCTGGAGGGGGGCACCCACTGACCTGTCTCCCACACAGGTGTGTTCCATTCCTGGGGAAAAGCCCACTGCTACTTCCTTGATGACAACAACTGGGTGAAGTTCATGGACAGGAACATCTACAACTGGGAGCAGTTTGGGCACAGGGGATACCCCAAAATTTGGAGGTGGGATGGAGTTGTTTTGAGGTGGAATTGAGCCCTTTGCAGTGGGATGGAGTCGCTGTGAGGCGCCTTCGATCCCTCTCGGCTTTTGGGGTGCAGAGCTGTGAGGGACTGAAATGTTCCGGGTTAGTGGCTCAAACCATTGGCCACCGGCAGCAGCAGCGGGGCCTTTGCTGGCCGTGGGCACAGGGAGCGCCCGGGGGCACAGGGGGGGAACACCCAGCCCGGAGGGGCCGAGCCGGGCCTGGAGCCAGGGAAGGGCAGAGGCCGATGGGAAGCAGATCCGGCCAGGTGGGACAGGGCTTTGGAGCAGGGCAGCGCCCTCCCTTACACAACTGGCCCAGCTCTGGGAACCCGCCCGGGCCAGGCCCGGGACATGCACACGGAGGCCTGGAGGTTGCCATCCCTTCGCATGGGCCATGCCTGGCTCAGCTGCGCTGCCGGGAGGGGCAGGGCCATGTCTTAGAAGGGGCCATAAACCATCAGAGCCCCCAAAGTGCCCCGGGATCCACAGTGTGACATCGGACACTGCAAAACTCCCCCGGGGGAGGTACCTGGGTGTTCACCCAAACCTGAACCTGTATTAACCCACCGAACTTGGAGTTTCCGGGGCTTCCCCAGCTCCCACGGGATCCAGCCTGGGACCATCACTTACACCAAGGACAGCGACATTGGAACAACCAAAACCAAAAGTTTTGTTGCTGATCCAGGGCTGCTGACTGTGTATCCTTCTACTCTCATACTTTCTTGGCCCTTATACGTTTCCTAAGTGTTACTTTTATGCTTTTAATATTACTGGAGATGGTAACCAAAAGGGCTCCAAACCCCCTTCACACAGCAACCAAACTGTTCTGAAATAAACCCTACAGAGATATATTTATAAACACAGATCTTTCACTGTTGTTTCACTCTCATCTGCCCCAGGGGAGCCATGAACCAGACCCTGGGTTACCCTCGCCTTCAGGGGCGGGGCGGAACAGGAGCCGGACACGGGAGAAGCTTCTGGAAGCTGCTCAAGGAAGCCACCCCTGGAGGCCCCCTATTTCCAAAGCCTGGCCATGCAAACCCAGGACACTGGATCCAAACATGGATCACTCAGACGGGGGGCACCAGGGCTCTGCCTGTCGTGGTTTGACGCAGCTGAGCGTCAAGCACACGAAGTCTGTTATTTTTCATAAGGGGAAAATAAGAAAATATTGAGGAAAACTAGAGAGCTGCGAGGCAAAACAGGTTCAAACTTAAACAGTTGCTGTACAAAGAAAAAGTTTATTACCAACAGAATTAAAAGTAAAAAGAAATAACAAGAAATTCAAGCAAACCTCCCCTCTCTTCCAGCACTTCCCTCCTTTTACCCAACTCGCAAAAGGAAGCAGAACATGGGATTTTAGTCAGTGTTGCAGTTCTTGAAGAGTCTCATTGTTATGCTTAAGGAAAAAAGGGTTTTCTTCTGCATCACGTGGTTCCCAAAGTGCCACCAACAGCAGACCCGCCCGGAAAGAAACAATCTGCTGTGGTGTAAAACATCTCTGCCCTGAAAAATCTCAGAGTTCCTTCACACTGCCAGACATGGGCCATCACATGGGGTTATTAATCTTTTTAAGGATGAATTACTTTGGCCTGAACACAAAGGGTTGGGTTGTTTTTTTTCTTTTTGTGACAGGAAGTCTCTAAAAGCCTCTCAGTACTTCTATATAGCCTGGCACAGGCACTTTTCATAATTTTCATGGGCCACGGGTGAACTTTCCATCCCTCCATGTACTCCAAATGGATCAAAGAGACAAACAGTTTGTGATATTACAGTTTCTTACCACGGCCTGCAGGAAGTTTTTTAAGCTGCGCGCGAGAATCGCGGCCCCGCCCTCTTTTCTCCCGTCGCCATTTCCAGCTCCGTCCCACAGGACTCACTTTCTCTTCTCTCTGACTCCGAAGCCGCCACGTTGAAGAGTGTTCTTGTTCGGGCTCTACGGTGGAGAAAGCCTGGCTCCCTTTGTGCTGCTGGCTGCGTGGTGTCCTCTTCAGTTCAGCGCGGAGTGTGCTGGCTGCAGACAGGAGGCTCCGCCGGCTCCCGCTGGCTCCGCCGGCCCCGCGTGGAGAGGAGAGGGACCCGCCGGTGCCAGGGAGCCGCGCCGGATGGGTTTAGCTGTGTGGCACTCCATGGCTGGCTTTAGCTGCCTGCGGCTCTGGGACAGTTCCCCCCCAGCAGTGACACAGGGTCTGTGCTGCGGCGTTGGGAAAGGAGGGGGTGCAGGGGCCCTGACCCGGCGGGGCCCGGAGCCTCCAAGGCCCCCCCACCTTCCGGCAGGAGAGCTGGAACAAAAGGAATTCCCCCGTTTCCGTGTGGTTTAAATGTGTAAATTGTGAGAAGCGTCATTAGTCTAAAAGACTGTCCATCAACTCAGGATCAATCCCCTACATCACCTCTGAACCAACCCCGCTGCCAAAACCAGGCTGTGCAAGCCCAGTAGAGCCCCAAAACTGGGAAGCCAGGTATCCAGGAGCTCAGCTGCACCCCAAAATGGGGATGGAGATGTCCAGGGGCTCAGCTGTGCCCAAAAACGAAGCCCCAGCTGAGGGCGTTCTCTGCTTGGCTGAGCGCTGCCTGAGGGCTGGGGCTGCAGTAAGGGGCACACCCTCCTCCAGCAGGGATGTCCCGAAAACGGGGGACCCCCACAAGCCCCTCACAACCCCTGGGGCTGGGCTGCCCCTGCCTGGATGCCGGGAGACACCAAAACCGCTCTGTCCCTGCCCTCTGCTACTGCACAGGGACGGTGATTTACCAAAATATGAATATTGATCTAATATCAATATCCACCTGAGACGGACAAAAACTCTCTAACAGTTTAAAGTTAGAAAGTTTATGTTTTATGTGGCGCCAGGCACTGTGTGGCATAGCTCCCTAAGACGCAGGCCCCAGTACAAGCAAACATGATACCTTTTATTTCCAAATATTATGAATATCCAAAATACAAATGTATATTCATAAGATTAACACCTCCCATTCTGCTCTTCGTATGGAAATGAGCTTAAATGTCATTAAGCATGCATAGTGTGTGTTCTGAATTGAGTCAGTGGTCTTGAATTGGGTCAGTGGTCCCAAAGAAGATGAAGTAACTCATCTTCCTCATTTTGACCTTTTTGCTTCTCTGAGTTTTAACAATTCTAATTACTTTAGTGACCTGTAAGTTTCCTCTTGCATGACTTTTGGATGGGCTCCCACAAAGGGAGGAAATTGGTAATTGTCTTTATTCTATACACCAACTTATCAAGGTTTCTGCTCCTTAATCTAGGCACAGCTAAACAAACATGCAAATGACAGATCATCAGTTATTTGGTAATCAGTTACTAACATCTAAAACTCTGTTTCAAGTCCAGCTCTCCTAACTATTTTGATTAACCCTCACTGGGCCCAAGCCTACAACTGAAATCCCAAGCTTATGACTAAAATCTTTGTTTCCTCTAAATCTATGTTTCAACAGGAAATACAAGGAAAGGCCCAGGAGCTGAGAGAAGGTCCGGGAGAGATCCCACCCCGAGCACCAGCACGGGCACAACAGAGCCAGCCTGGGCACAGGGAGGGAATTTATTACCAACCAAATCCCAGCAGCACAAGGAGAAGGCAAAGAAGTCTCTCCAACACCTTCCCCCCACCCAGCACGGATCACCCGGAACGGGGGTCACCAGGGCTCTGCCCCACGGGGGTCACTGGGGATCATCCAACGCCGATCCTCCCACGGGGGATGGAGCTGGAGCAGCGCACGAAGCTCTTCCCGCACTCGGGGCACTCGCAGGGCTTCCCTTAGCGGTGCCTCCGTTGGTGTCGGGTCAAGTTTGAGCTGTGTGAGAAGCTCTTCCCACACTGGGGACACTCGTAGGGCCTCTCCCCAGTGTGGATGCGCTGGTGGGTGATGAGGTGGGAGTTTTGATTGAAGCCCTTCCTGCACTTGGGGCAGCGGAAGGGCCTCTCATCCGTGTGAATGCGCTGATGTTTGAGGAGATCAGAGCTGGTCTGAAACCTCTTCCCACACTCAGAACACTCATAGGGCCTCTCCCCGGTGTGGGTGCGCTGATGTCCCCTCAGGGTGGAGCTCCACCAAAATCTCTTCCCACAATCCAAGCACTCATAGGGCTGCTCCCCGGTGTGGATCACCTGGTGCTGGATCAGCTGGGAGCTGTTGATGAAGCCCTTCCGACATTCCCCACACTTGTAGGGCCTCTCCCCAGTGTGGATCCTTTGGTGCTGGATCAGGCTGGAGCTCCTGCTGAAGCTCTTCCCGCATTCCCCACATTCGTAGGGCCTTTCCCCAGTGTGGATGCGCTGGTGGTGTCTCAGGCTGGATTTCAGGCTGAAGCCCTTCCCACATTCCAAGCACTTGTGGGGCTTCTCCCAACCCTGAGGCTTCTCCACCACCTCGGAGCTCCCCCTGGATCTCCAGCTGCCTTCCTGGCACAGGGGGGCTCTTTCCTCCTTGGATCTCTCTGGGCTGCATTTGCAGCCCCTCCTCGTGAGGCATCTCCGGGGCTTTTCCTCCTCCTTCATCCGGCCGAGGGAATGACAAATCCTGGGTTGGGGGGAAAAAAAGGGGTGAGCGCCTCAGGCTGCGGATTCCTTCTGCCCAAGTCCATCACCAAGTATTTTGTGTCTGTAAAAACCTACAAAACACCAAGATTCAGCCCAAAAGTCCCACAAACATCAAGACACAGACACAAAACTCCCAAAACATCAAGATTCAGACAAAACCCCCTCCAAAATATAAACATTCAGCCCCCACAAAAAAAACCAAAGCACCAACATGGAGCCCAAGAAACCTCAGAAACACCAAGATTCAGCCACGGGAAAATCGTGGATCCCCCTCCCTGCTCACCTGCTGGATGGGGGGGGGGGGAACGCTCCTGGGGGGAGGCTGCAGATACAGCGAGTGCTGGAACCTTGCGGTGCCTCCTCTTCCTGCTCCTCCTCCTGTATCCCTACTCTTCCTCACACTCCTCTTCCTCACACTACTCCTTCTCCTGCAGAATCCCACCTGCTGCTCCCACGTCCGTCGTTTCACCATTCTGGTCTCCAGCCCTGCTCCTCCAGCCTTTCTCCTGCTCCCCCCAGGCCCAGCACCCAGCCCTGGCTCGCTCTGCCCCCCAGAGCTCTCGGATCGCACAGCACGAGCAGCGATGCAGCTGCGGCAGCTCGGGCTGGGGCAGCGCTGGGCTCTCGGCCGCTCCTGCCCGCACTCGGCCCCCGCCGCAGCCACTTCTGCCAGCACAGCACGGCCCGGCCCGGCCTTGGCGCTCCCCCCCTCCCACCTCCCCAAATTCCCCTGGCGGGGGGCGCCAAGGCCGGGCCACACGTGGGCTCCAGCTGGGGAGCGCCGGGCGCTGCGGCTCTGCCTGGCAACTGCTGAGTCACCAGCGCCGCGCCTTCTGATTGGCTGAGCGCTGCCTGAGGGCCGCGCCTGCACCAAGGGGGGACACCCTGCTCCAGGGGGGATGTCCCGAAAACCGGGCACCCCCAGCGAACCAACAACACCAACGCCTCCTTACAAACACATGCTCTGAATCTGCTCGGACACAGCCACACGCACTTGCACACAAGCAAGTGACAGCACAAACCAGCAGCTCCACAAAATGGCACTGACTGACACACACTGCTGCTCAGCCAAGCTCCTGCTCAATTCCTCAACTTCCAGAACAACAACAAAGCCTGAACAGAACCAGGGACATCGTTTCCTGTACAAAAGGGGACAATGCTGAGGCAGTTTGCACATTCTCCCAGAGCTAATTAAGGACATGGACACCCAGCAGGGGGAAAAAGGGAAGTCGAGAAGGGGTCTCAGCAACAGGGGACGGATGGTGTTGGTGTGCTGGGAAGGGATTGGTTGAAAGGAGTGTGCAGGAATACGGTTAAGGCAAACAGCAGCAGGAGGAATCTATGTGGTACGGAAGGAAAAGGAAGATGGAAAAGAGGAGGAAGGGAAAAAAGTGAGGACTGGGATGCTTTTCAGCCCCATCTTATCCTCAACATTTGCCAGCTGATCCAGATCTTTTGTATCCCTGGGCTCCAGGACAGGGAAACAAAAAAGTTCAGGATTTCAGGGTGTTTCTCTGTGGTGGGGAGCAGCAGGACAGGGCAGCACGGGCTGGGGGCCTGTGGGGAGCTGTGGGGCCGGGCCGGGGCTGTGGGGCAGCCGGGGCTCAGCGCCGGGCACTGCCTGACCCCAACACCCCCCGGGCAGGGCCGGCAGTGGCCCCCGGCCCCCAGGAGGCTGCGGGATGTGGAAGGATCAGGATTTTCTTTCAACGATCTTGTTTGGGTCACTGGAGAAACGAATGATTTTGCAGAAAGCTCAGCAGCTGTCAGAGGATGAGCACCCACGGACAGTGAGATGCCACGGGTACGGCTGCTGCCATTAGCTTTGGCAAGAAGAAGAGCCAGACCCAGGGCAGATATTCAATTATCTCCCTGGAACTGATGTTTCCAATTCCTCACCCTGCTAATTCCCGACCTAGTGGGGGGTGGAGATCAGGGATGTCTGTTTCAAGCAGTCTGTGGCCAGAATCCTGTCTCTTGTGAAATCTCTTCCACAGGAAGCTCGGCTGGCACAGACCCTGCCTGGGGACTTTAAGAGAAGTTACACCACTCAAGGGAGATGAGCTTAACATCTCAACAGACTGGGAACAGCCCAAAAGATACCCAAAAGATAACGCCCATCAACAAAACATCAACGCCCATCAGCAAACATCAAGGAACAGCTACCCCAGACACTGCCCCCGGCACAGCTGGAGACCCCTGCTCTGGAAAAGGCTGAGAAGGAAATCAAGGAGTGTGGACCTAATGAACATCAGAGGCCAAGCAATCCGGGGCCAACAGGAAACCAAATACTAAGAACTACCCAACTTGGAACCAATGAACAGTAAACCTACGGATTTCTATGGGTTTAGACGGCATCAAGTTGAGGAAAATTCGAGTAAAACTCGTGTGCCATGGGATGATTTTCTCTGCATACCCGGGCTATGTGTGGATGAAATGATTTCTGTTGCACATCCTGGCCAGAATAAAGTAATGCCTTGATCCTCTAACACTAAAAAGGTCGTTGGAGAGTTTTTGATCTTCCAGGAGTTTTGTTGACAAGATTACATCACTAGAATTTTTTTTCTTAATAATCCTACTCTGACATTGTCAGCTGGGTTTGGGCCAGGGGTGTGAGAGTCAATTTTTAATCTTAGGGGAAGAAGTAGCAAAAATCTTTATTGGTCTAGGGGTTTTTCTGTGTATGTGTGTGCGTGGCTGTTAGTGATGGGAGAATTTTGGAATGGGTTTTTCAATGTTCACCTGTAGGCTGCATTTTGCAAAACTGGAAGAGGTTTAAAGATGACCCTTTAACTCATAAAGAGCTAAAAAAAAAAAGAAAAAAAAGAAAAAGAAAAAGAAAAAGAAAAAGAAAAAGAAAAAGAAAAAGAAAAAGAAAAAGAAAAAGAAAAAGAAAAAGAAAAAGAAAAAGAAAAAGAAAAAGAAAGCAGCTGGGGGGGAGGGCACTTGTGAGTCACCTGATGGCTGCCCTGGAGGAGAAGCTTCCTTCCAAGAAGCCAGCAGAGGAGCTTTAGAAATGCAAATTAACTCTGCTGCGGGAAGTGTGCACAATGTCCCAGGCTCTCCTTGCCTGCCAGAGGAATTGGGCTGATTCCCTCTGCCCCTCACCCCAAGCTCTGCCTCCCTGCACAGACGGAATTTGCATCGCTAAAGGCAGAGCCCACACTGAGCATCTCGGACTCTGCAACAGAAATCCCTGAAGCTGCAAAGGAAAACAGCAAACGGAGAATGTTGGGAGAACTTCACTCACAAAAGCGGGGGGGGATCATCCCTCTCCCCACTCCAACATCTGCTGGCACTGTCTGGGTTATACAGGGTGCGTTTGACCACTGGGCTGCTTTTGCTGCCACAAGGTCAGCGAAATCACTTGGGAATCCAAGGATGTGATGATTTAATCAGAGAAAAGAGGTCAATTGATGCATCCCTGGCATTTCTGGGAGCGCCCAAAAATGGGGAAAAGATGAACGGCCACCACAACAAATCCTACAACACCATGGAGCAGCCCCTGGGAACCCGAACGAATTCATACCAGGTGCCAGAGAACCCAGTGATCATTTCAATGCATCATTAGATTACAAGCTGTCCTCCAAATCATAACCAAGCACACAGCTCCAGCTCCTGACCTTCTCACCCACCAATCCACTCCCATGTTTCTATTTCCTCCCTTCTTCCCTTCCTTCCTTCTCTCTTCCTCTGTCCCTCTCCTTCCTTCCTTCCTTCCTTCCTTCCTTCCTTCCTTCCTTCCTTCCTTCCTTCCTTCCTTCCTTCCTTCCTTCCTTCCTTCCTTCCTTCCTTCCTTCCTTCCTTCCTTCCTTCCTTCCTTCCTTCCTTCCTTCCTTCCTTCCTTCCTTCCTTCCTTCCTTCCTTCCTTCCTTCCTTCCTTCCTTCCTTCCTTCCTCTTTCGCTCTCTTTTTCTCTGTTCTTTCTGAATCACAGCAGAAGGGGTGAGGTGCAGACGAGGGCCAGAGCCCGAGGAGAAGCGCAAGCAGGCCGGGTCAGGAGGGGTTCCCCGAGCCGCTGATCCCCCCCGCCCCGAGCAGGAGGAGCCGATCCTGGATGCCGGCAGAGGGAGCGCACAGCTCTCCTTCTCCAGGGCCTCCGGAGCTGCCACATTTCACCCTGGGATGGCATCAGATTCTCTTTCAGCAGAAGGACCAGGAGGTTGTGGAAAATTAAATGACTCAAACTGCTTTTGGCAAAGAGATGGCCAAGGAAAAGTGGGGAAACATAGAACAAAGGAAATAAAACTTCACAGAGCCATGAATATCGGATGTTCTACAAAGTGGGGGTGCACATTAAGGGGCACATGCAGCAGGCGGATCGGGAAGTCTGTACCTTCCAAGGACCTCAGCCACTGGGGAAAGGGACACGGAGATGCGGCCGGGAAATCGGGAGAAAAAGGAGGCTGCGTCCTCCAACACTTGGACAGACCCCACGGGAAATGCCCCGTGGCCTCTCCCTTGCTCCAGGAATAAAGTTCCTTTTACAGGACTCCTCCGGCTCCTCTGGGGACACAAACCTCTGGCCACGGGAACTTTCCCGCACACTCCCGCCGACGGGGCAGCCACCTCTGTCCTACCCACAGCAACCGGGACGAGCCAGCGCTGCTCCGGCACCGGCTCCTGCCGAGGCACCAGCGGCAAGGAGAGCGCGGGCAGCCGCTCCCGCAGCGCCCTCACGCCAGGGCGAACACGGCGCCCACACGGCACAACGAACCCGCCCCAGCCCCCTGCCGCCCCCTCCGCCCGCAGCCAGCGCCGAGCCCCGCCAGAACCGAGCGCGGCTCCCACCTGCGCTGGGGCCGCCTCCGAGCTCCGCCGCCGCCTCACCGGGCTCCGGCCGCCGCCGCCGCTCCCGGGCCCGCACAGACGCTCCGCCAATGGCGCCTCTGCTGCGCCACGGCCGCCCTGCCGGCGGCTCCGGGCCCGGGCTGCTCCCCGCTCCGACCAATCAGCGCGCCAGAACCACGACTGGCGGCAGCATCGCCCAATCGCAGCGAGGGGCGGGCTCTGCACACGGCCCAGCCTCGCCCCGCGCTCCCAGCGCCCCCCGGGCTGCGTGAGGGGAAAGCCGCAGCTGAGGAACAGCCCTGGAACGGGCCCGGCCCGAGCCGCCATTCAGCTGGGAAGGGAAACAAAGCTCTCCGCTGCTCCCGGCCCGACTTGCCCAGCCCTGCGTGTTGGCTGCCTCCGGCTCCTTGGGAAGCCCTGCAGCCTCCCGACTCCCGCCCCTAATTCGGAGCATCAGTGCATGGCTTTGATTTCCCCGAAAAAGGGAAAACCGCCCCAAACCCCTTTGGCTGAGTGCACGAGGGGAGAGATTTGTGGCACAAAACTCCAAAAGCTCAGGGCAGGGTAATGCGAAGTAGAAGAAGACCCTTCCGAACTTCTTCCTCCCACCCCTCCCTCCTTCCAGCTCCACCTCCCACCCCGGCAGTGCAGGACACAGGGAATTGGGGCCATGCTCAGTTCATCCCCGGTGCCTTCTCCCGCTGCTCAGGGGCAGGAGTCGTTCCCCTGCTGCACTCTGGGCTCCCTCCCACCAGACATTTCTCCAGGAACTTCTCCACCCTGAGTCCATCCCACGGGCAGCAGTCCCCTCACACTGCTGCAGCCCCGGGGGTCACTCTGCCCCGGGGTCAGTCCTGCAAGGAGAGGCTGCTCCAGCGGGGCCCCTCTGTCCACGGGTCTCCCACGGGGTCACAGCCTCTCCTCAGGCATCCCCTGCTCCGGTGGGGGCTCCTCCAGGGGATGCGGGGTATCTCTGTATCCACGTGGATTTCCAAATCTCTTCCACATTCCAAGCACCTGTGGAGCTTCTCTCCACCCTGAGGCTTCTCCATCAGCTCTGAGCTGTGGCTGGATCTCCAGCTGCCTTTCTGTCTCACGGGGGGTCTTTCCTCCTCGCAGCTCCCTAGGCTGGGTTTGCCATCACTCCTTGTGGATCTCTTCAGTTTTTCCTCCCCGCTGGATTGCTGTACCGAGGAGCTGCTCAAAGCGGCCTCTTCCACGAGGTTCTGCCACAGGGATTTGTTCCCCCTGGTCTCCATCTGCAGCTCAGTGCCTGGGGCAGGAAGGAGAAGGAGAGGAAGGGACAGGGAGAAGGGAAAAGAAAAAGGTAGAAGGAGAGGAAGGAACAAGAAGAAGAAACCAGGGAGGAAGGAGAGGAGGAAGGAAAGTGGAAGGAATAAGGACAGAACGAGGAGCGGAAGGAGAGTGGAGAAGGAGAGGATGGGATTTGCCTCCGTGCCACAGGGAAGGGGAAGGAGATCCCCCGAGTCCGTCCCCGGCAGGACGGTGTCGGCAGCGGGGTTGTCCTGCAGCCGGGGGTGATGCTGGGCTGGGAGATGGAGCAGGAGAGAGGGGGGAAAGGGGCGGTGACTTCCTCCCCACCTGCCTGGGGGTCCCGGGACATCTTCCTCTTTCTTGCAGCCTCCTTCTCCATCCGGCCATGGCTTTGGAATGACAAATCCTGTTTTCAGGGCAAAAACAAGGGGTGAGTGTGTTAGGTTGGGGGTTCCTCCAGCCCAAGTCCATCTCTAGAAGTCACCAGGCATTTGTGTCCATAAAACCCTCCAAAATATTAAAATCCAGCCACAAAAGCCCCAAAGACACAGCCCCAAAACTCCCAAAATCTTGATATACAGGAAAAACTCCTCCACAATAGGAAAATTCTGCCCTTCAAAAAACCAAACCATCAACATTTAGATCAATAAACCTTAGAAACAACAGGATTCCCTCCCTCACCCCAAAAATTTAGAAAATATCAAGATTTGGCCCAAGAGATCCAAATTCAAACAGAAAACGCCAAGATTCAGCAAAAATAACCTCTCAGGAGTTCCCTCTCTCTGGGTTTCTGGGGGTCCTGTGTATTTTGAGGTTCCCCCATATCCGGAGTTCCCGCCTTCTCTGGGCTACGAGGGGTCTGGGGAATCCCAGGGGTCCCCCCTTTCCAGGCTCCCCACTTCAGTGTCCAGGGGGTCCCTGGTTCCGCTGCTCTCCATCCTCCCCCTCCCTTCAGGCTGCAAGGGGTCCCCCAGCTGCGGGATCACCCCTCTCTGCTCTTCCCACTCCGTGACTCTCGGGCTTCCCCCAAACCTGGATCTCCCAGGCAGTCCCCGAAACCGGTGTCCCTGAAACCGGTGTCCCACTCACTCTGCACTGTCACCAGGTGATCGCCACATGGTACCAGAGCCTGACCCAGGGAGACCAACCCACACGTCGGGGGAGACCCCGCATCCCCCCACCCACGGCC
Organism: Aphelocoma coerulescens; assembly: GCF_041296385.1. Classification (NCBI taxonomy): domain Eukaryota; kingdom Metazoa; phylum Chordata; class Aves; order Passeriformes; family Corvidae; genus Aphelocoma; species Aphelocoma coerulescens. The sequence goes on along the minus strand of NW_027184061.1, from coordinate 688,285 downwards.
GGGGCTCTGCTGTGAGCCACCAGCGGGAACCCCCCCAAAAAACCCTCCCAGGGACCACCCAAGATATTTGGGGCAAGCTTCCCCTCCCCGGTCCCCTGCAGAATGCGGGGGGGCGATGCTCTCGGGGCAGGGGGGCTGCAGATACAGGGAGTGATGGACGCACGTGCTGCCTCCTCTTCCTCCTCCTGTTCCTGCTCCTGCTCCTCCTCTATCCCTCCTCTTCCTCCCATTCCTCCTGCACTTCCTGCTTCTGCTCTTCCTCCTGTCCGTTCTCCCCCTTCTCCTTCATCCCTCCTCCTCCACCCCTTCTCCTCCTCCCCCCAGGCCCAGTGCCCACCCTTGGCCCCCTCCCCCCAAACCCATCGCATCCCATGGGAGGAGCAGGGATGGAGCTGGGGCCGGTCAGGCTGGGGCAGCGCTGGGCTCTTGGCTGCTCCCAGCTGCTGTGGGGGAAGCCAGGAAGGGGAAAAGTGAGAAGATTGTTGTGTGGAGAAAAAAGTTTGCGGCTTGGCCCCCTTTGGTCTCACCGCCGGAGCTGGGAGATTTTGGAGAGGGGAATACAGAGATGGGTGGGGGATCCCGAGGGATTTTGGGGACAGGGTGAGGGGTTGTGGGAGCCACTTGCTGGGGGCAGTCAGGCCAGAGACCCCTGGGCTGGACTCCTGGTCTGGGCATTCCAGCTCCCATTTTCTGCTCTCTTCCTCCCTTTTTCCCACCTCTCTCAGTAATTTCCCATTGTCCCATCCACACCCCTGAGACACCCACATTCACCCGAGTCCTGCTGGCCCCCAGACCCGTGAGCTCCCAGCAGCACCAGTACCACCAGTACGGCCCCAGCTGCCAGCACACACCCCATGGCCAGCGCCAGGCAAGAGCTGCCAGCCCCAAAGCAGCCAGGCTGTGCTGTGGAGGGGTCCCCATGGCCCTGCCCCATGCGGCACTGGGAGCACCAGTCCGGACCAGTGCAGAGCACGGGTGGGCAGCATCAGAACCCATGAAAGTGGTTCCACCACAAGCCATTTAGAACCCCGAAAAGTGGTGGAAAGCATCAGGATCCTCCCAAAAAAGGCCTCACCTCCACCTCCGAAAATGACCGGGGAATCTCCCAAAGGAGTTTACAACCCCCAAAACTGGTGGAAAGCAGCAGGATCTACCCTAAAATGGGCTCCCCATGTCCTTCCCTGTGGAGCCGCACTCCAAGTGCAAGAGCCAGGTGTGTCCCCCCTCCCAGTAACACATCCCTCAGGATTGGAGGGTGCCCCAAAACCTCCTCAGGAACCGGATCCCCCAAACGTCTTCATCCCAACATGTGTCTGTCTCATTCCAGACCCCATCCCAGCCATCCTGCCTCTCCCAAATACAGTCCCGTTCTTACGGGGGCCGGAGCTGCTTCTGGGGGCGTTGGTGAGTGCAGGGGATCCTTTATCCCCCTCGTGCAGCTCCAAGCTCCCGAGGGCAAAGCCCTGGTTTCTAGGGCTGTGCCCGCTCCTCAGATCTGTCGGATTTAATACCCAAGTGTGGCCGGGACACGGCCCCGGGAGCTGCGCTAATGCCCGACGGTGCCCGGGAGGGTCTGAGGGGAGGGGAGTTCATAAGGACTCCCCCCGCACCCATCACTGCGCACGAAAAGCTTTTTTAGTGCATGCCAGCGATTTTTCGTGGTTTCTGGGCTCGGCGGGGCCGAGGCGGCGGCAGCGGGAGCCGCGGGGCCCGGCCCGTGGGGGCGGCCGGAGGTGAAAAGTGCGCGGCGACCCCAGCGCGGTGCCCGAGGGCTGAGCGGAGCTGGTCGGGAACAACCCCCGGAACCCCCCGGTGCCCGAGGGCTGAGCGGAGCTGGTCGGGAACCCCCCGCTCGTCTCCGCCGCTCCAAGCCGCTTTCCCGGCTCCGGCTGCCGCCGCCGCCCGGCCCCGGCGCGGTCCCGCGGGGTCGCCGCTCGAGGCGCAGCTGGAGGGGCTCGATCCGGGCCGCGCCCCGCCCGTCCCTCGCTGCGCCTCCTTCAGTGACTCGGGGCGGCCGAGAGCCCTCGGGGCGGCTCCAGGAGACCCCAGAACTCCCCCCGGCTGCGGCTCTTTCGGTGACACGGGGCGGCCGAGAGCCCCCGGTGCTACCCCGACGGTCCCTCGGTGCGGCTCTTTCAGTCACGGGCAGCGGCCACTCCCGGTGCGGGGTTTTTGTTATTTTTTTATTCTGTTCTCTAGAGTTTAGTCCATTCTCACCTCCCATCCCAAGCCCCTCCAGTGCGGCTTTTTCACCACCGTCACCTCTCGTCGCTCTCTCGGTGCAGCTCTTCAGTGACTCGGGGCTGCGGAGATCCCCGGGTGAGGCTCTTTCATTGCATTTTATTCTATTCTCTCTATTGTTTTTTCTGTTCTCACCTCTCACCCTCCTCGGCGCTGCCCTTCTGGCCACACCCGACAGCGCCCGTCCCGCCGTGCGGCTCGTCAGTGACACCGGGCGCCGCGGACATCCCGGTGCAGTTTTTTATTCTATTTTACTCCATTCTCTGGATTTTATTCTACTCACCCTCCGCCCGTCCCTCGGTGCAGCTCCTTCAGACGCGGGCGAGGGAGACGCCTCTCGGTGCGGCTCTTTGGTTGTATTTTATTCTCTTCTCTGTATTTCCTTTCGTTCCCAGCTCGCCCGTCCCGCTGAGCGACTCCTTCAGGGACCCGGCGCGGCACAAACCCCTCGGGGCGGCTCCAACAGAGCCCCGCCCGCCGCCGCTCCCCGAGGCCTCCCCGCTGCTCCCCGGCCATCGGACATCGCAGGCCGACCCGGCCCCTTCTTCCTCTTCCTCTTCCTCTTCCTCTTCCTCTTCCTCTTCCTCTTCCTCTTCCTCTTCCTCTTCCTCTTCCTCTTCCTCTTCCTCTTCCTCTTCCTCTTCCTCTTCCTCTTCCTCTTCCCCTTCCCCTTCCCCTTCCCCTTCCCCTTCCCCTTCCCCTTCCCCTTCCCCTTCCCCTTCCCCTTCCCCTTCCCCTTCCCCTTCCCCTTCCCCTTCCCCTTCCCCTTCCCCTTCCTCTTCCTCTTCCTCTTCCTCTTCCTCTTCCTCTTCCTCTTCCTCTTCCTCTTCCTCTTCCTCTTCCTCTTCCTCTTCCTCCTGCCGGGATTCAGCCCCCGCCGCCGCCCGGCTCCTTCTGCCGCTCCTGCCCGGCACGAAGCGGCGCTGCCGCTGACGGGGCCGGAGCGCGGCTGCCCCGCGACTGCCCCGCGCCTCAGGGCTGGGCCGGGGAGTGACCGCACGGCTGCGGAGGGACCCCCGCTGGACACGGCAAGGATTCCTGTCCCTCAGGGGGAAGCACGGACTCACCGAAACTCCCATCCCTTCTCCGTGCGCCGCTGGCCAGAGGAGGGAGGGAAACGGGGATTGAGCTGGAGTTTTACATTCGATCCTTACAAAGCAGAGTCACAGACGGAGCTCCGCTTTCAGCTTCAAACGAGGGAATCCAACGGGAGCGCTGGCGCTTCTGTAACCTCTCAAACTGTTCCTTGATACTCGACACTTTAGTTCTGGCCATAGGAAGCCCTTCAGCAGCAACGTCTCTCCCAGCCACTGGTTTCTGGCTCACACCCAGCTCGCAGCTCGGACAAGAAACCCAAAGTCCCAGGAGAAGAAGCTCTGCTGTTACTTTCTTTATTCAGAGTTCTTTTTATTATATTTTAGATATCATCTATATTTTACTGGATTTTTTTTCTTTTTCTAAAATCTCGTGTTTATTCTCTCTTTGCCCCCTCCAGCCCTTGTCCCCCTCCCGGAGGTTTGTGGAGCACTGCTGTCCCTCAGCCCTTCCTGCCCCGGCACCCGCGGCCGCTCCGGTGCCCTCAGGCCCCGGCTGGAAGCAAAACCACAAAACCCTCTGGAAAGGAAGCTGGGCTGGGGGAAAACCCTGCAGGGGGGATTGAACCCCAACACAGCGATTGCTGGGAGTTGGAGATTCCAAATGCTCCAAGGGGCCCGAGGGAACCGCGCTGCGGCCTCGGGGCCTCCCTGGGGCACCGCAGGGATCCCCCCGAGCAGAGCGACTCTTCCCGCCCCTCAAAATCCACAGCTTTGGGTCAGCTGAGGAAAAGAGCTGGAAAAAGGGGCTGGAAAAGGGCTGGAGCCCGAGGGGACCCCTCAGCCATGGCCCGGAGCAGCCGCAGGAAAATGCCCCGGAAACCAAGGAAATCGATGGAAGTAATGAGGAATTTTGGAACTCTTTCCGCTGCTGTTTCCAGAAGGTCCCGGCTGGGTCCTGCCGGGAGGAGCCGGGGGTGGGGAGGGGCTTCAGGGCTTAATTGGGGAGAAAAGTTGAATTGGGGCAAGGAAACTTTAATGGTGGGGAGAAAATGTGAATGGAGGGGATTTGAATGGGAGGGGATGATTTGAATTGGGCAGAGAAAATGAAGTGGGGGAGGAGCCCCCCAGCCCTCGGCTGTGCCCCGAAGGTGCTGCCAGCGGTTCCCCTGCTCCCACCCCCCGGGCTGGGGGCGTGGAGCTGCTGCTACTCCCCGGGAATGCCACGGGATAAAAACTCCACTCAAGCTTTTATGTTCCCAGTCACTCCCAATAAGATCCCAGTTGCCCCCAACATGGTCCCAGTTGTTCCCAGTCATGCCCTGTATGGTTCCTTTCACTCTCAGTCCCTCCCAGTAGAGTAAGGTAGGGCCCTGGTCACTTCCAGTATGGACCCAGTCACTCCTAGTCAGTCCCTCTATGATGCCTTTTGCCCCCATCATGGTCCCAGTTGCTCTAAGCATGATCCCAGTATGAGTCCAGTCACCCCCAGGATGATTCCAGGTAACTTCCCAGTATGAGTCTGGTTTGATTCCTGTCACCCCCAGTATGATCCCAGTCACTCCCAGATGCTCCCAGCACTAGGCCAGTCACTGCAACATGACCCTGTCACTCCCAGTATGATCCCAGTATGACCCCAGTATGGGCCAGCTGCTCCCAGGATGATCCCAGTTGCCCCCTGCATCTTTCCAATTGCACCCTTTCACCACCACTGTGGTTCCAGTCACTCCCAGTACAATCCCAGTCATTCCTAGTATGATGCAAATCACTCCCAGTATATCCTAGCAGCACCCATTGGGCCTCAGCATGTTCCCAGTAGCCCTCAGTGTGGTCCCAATATATCCCAGTATAATCCCTGGTGCTGCAAATGTGGCCCTGCCCAGTCCTGATCCTGGTCCCAGTGTATCCTCCTGTCCCATTCCGTCCTAGTCCATCCCATTCTGTCCCAGTCCATCCCATTCTGTCCCAGTCCATTCCGGTCCCTTCCCAGCTGCCGCTGCCGTTTCCCGGATCCTTCTGCCCTCCACCCCCCAAAGCTGCCCCCCGGCCCCCCAAGATGCTGACGGGGATCGGGGGCTTCGTGTTGGGCTTCGTCTTCCTGGCGCTGGGGCTCGGCTTCTACCTGCGCAAGCAGGTGATGGGAGGGGCCCGGGGGTCGTGTCCCCCCTTCCCCGGAGCTCTGTGCTCCCTCCGGGGCCCCCCAGCCGGGTGTCACCCCCTTTGCTCTGCCCACAGAGCTCCTGAGCCGCCGGTGGCCGCAGCCCCTCCCCGTGGCCTCGGGCCCGGCCGGGACCCTCGCCCCATCCCCGCGATGATTTTGGGGGGTCGTGTGTCCCCCCCAGCCTCGCTGTCACTCTGCCCCTGCCCGGCTGCTCCCAGTGTTCCCAGTTCGCCCCGGTCCCGTTTAATGGGCAACAGTGGGAAGGGATTTTGGGGGATCCCGCGGGGGGACCAGGAGTGGGGGGGGCAGAACCGGCCCCAGGATGGATCGGGAATGGGGACCCCCGTGTGTCACCCCTGTGTCATCCCCCCCGGGGGGTCCTTGGGAGGCACCTGAACCCTAAATCGGCACCAGCGAACCCCAAAGGCGCAGAGACCCCCCCCCCTAAGCCGCCCCACAGCCCCCAACGACCAACCAAAATTCCCCGCGAGTATCAGATAATCAGAGCAGGCGTTGAACAACCTTCAGCCAATCAGAGCGCGCGGCGCTGGTGACTCACCAGTTGCCAGGCAGACCCGCAGCGCTCAGCGCTCCCCACCCGGACCCCACCTGCGCCCCCCCCTCGCCCCCAGCGCCCCCCGCCAGGGCAATTTGAGGAGGGGGCGCGTGGGGGGCGCCCAGGCCGGGCCCAGAGCCCAGCGCTGCCCCAGCCCGACCTGTCCCGGCTCCATCCCGGCTCCTCCCGCGGGATGCGACCGCGCTGGGAAAACGGGGGGCCAAGGGTGGGCGCTGGGCCCGGGGGGAGCAGGAGAAGGGATGGGAGAGGAGGAGAAGGAGAAGGAGGCACCTTTTAATGATATTTTATTGAGTCTCATTTTTTAGAGACCAGGATCAATACTCCCCGGCCGTCAGGGCGAGTCCCTCAGGGCTGCGGGGCCCTGCTGCCGGCTCACCCCGTGCCAGCCCAGCGCCAGCGCTCAGCGGGGCTTTGGCTTCCCGTGCCCTTTCCCGTGTCCCCAGCCCAGCGTCACCACCCCCGTGTCCCCAGGTCGTGCCCCACCCCTCCCTCCCTCCCGCATTGTCGAGACACGGAGGATGAGAATTTCCCCACCATCCACCCCAAGAGTTCCCCCGAGGCCATTTCCTCTCGTGCTTTCCCTTGGCAGCAGAGCCCCACCCCTCCTGGCTGCCCCCTCCTGTCAGGGACTTGGAGAGAGCCAGGTCCCCCCTGAGCCTCCTTTCCTCCAGGCTCAGCGCCCTCAGATCCCTCAGCTGCCCCTCAGAAGTCCTCCAGAGCCTTCCCCAGCTCCATTCCCATCTCTGGACGTGCTCCAGCCCCTCCATGTCTTTCTTGAAGTTTGAAGCCCAATCGCTGCCCTGTCGCTGCAGGTGCCAAAACCCCAGTGAGACTCCTTGGAAATGGGGGTAGAGAGGAGCCCTTCAAAGGGAAACGTGTGCAAAACTGCTGCCAATGGCCGAGCGGGTTTGGTGTGGCTGCGGGAGCAAGAGATGCTCCGGGACTCCGCCTCGGCCCCGGAGCGGAGCGGCCCGTGCTGCCCCGGGGCGCGCGGGGCTCGGCCGTGGGGCGCGCGGAGGGGAACGGACACACGGGCACCGGACACACGGACACGCGGACAAACGCTCCCAGCGCTTCAGCGGCAGCAGCGGCAGCAGCGGCAGCAGCAGCAGCAGCGCAAAAGCAGCGAGTCCACGAACCCTCTGCGTCCCTTCTCCTGCTCCTCCTCTCCCTCTCCCAGTGTCTCGCACCCTCTCCCGCTCTCCCTTTCGTTCCCCAACCCCCCCTCCCGCGGCCTCCCTCTCCCCAGGCCCGGCCGGGCCATGCCCCCGGCCCGCCCCCGGCCCCGGGCGGGGCTGCCCCCTCCCCGCCCCCGGGCGTCCCGCCGCGGTCCCGCCTCCGCCCGGCTCTCGCCGTCCTGGCTGTGGCGCTGCTGGGCGGGCATCAGTGCCTGGCTCCTGGGCACCATCGCCAGCCCCTGGCTCCGGCTGGCCCGACCCCGAGCCCGGCCCCGGCCCCGGCCTCGGCTCCTCCCGGGGCCCGCCGGGGACACAGGCGGCGCGGCCGCTCCCGCCGCCTCCGCAGCGTCTTCCCCGCTCCGAGCTCCGCCGCTCTTGAGCGCGGCCGCCGGCCCCGAGCCGCCGGTGGCCCCTCCAAAAGAGCCCCCATGTGCGGATGGCCGGCCCGGGGCGGTTGAGCGGCGCTCGGGGGCCGTTCCTGGCCCCGGGCCGAGCGCTGACGGCCGCGTCTCGCGGGCACGGAAGGCGCAGCAGGGCCTGAAGGAGCGCTACCGGCTGGGTTCGCTGCTGGGGCGCGGCGGCTTCGGCAGCGTCTTCGCGGCCACGCGGCTCTCGGACGGCGCCCCGGTGAGTGGCGGGGCCGGCGGCGGGCGCAGGAGGCGGGGGGCAAAGGAGGAGGAGAAGGAGCATGGGGCTGGGCACGGCGGGCGGCGAGCTCAGCCCGCTGCTCCCCTTGCCTTGCAGGTGGCCATCAAACGGGTGCCGCGGAACCGCATCGGCCATTGGGGCGAGCTGGTGAGTGAGCGAGGGGCAGCGGGAGAAGCCGGGGCGCGACGGGCGGGGATGAGCCGAGGCCCGGCAGGGTGGAAGCCGCCAGAACGCCTCGAGGGAGAGCGGCCGTGGGGCCAGCGGAGCGCGCAGAGCGTCCCCGGCTGGCTGAGGGCTTCCCGAGCCCCGGCACGGCATCAGCCCCGCTGACGGCACCGTGCTCCTCCCGCAGCCCGACGGCACCCGAGCACCACTGGAGATCGTGCTGCTGGACAAGGTGTCCGCTGGCTTCCCTGGCATTGTCCAGCTCCACGAGTGGCTGGAGCTCCCCAACAACGTGCTGATGGTGCTGGAGCGCCCGGAGCGGTGTCAGGACCTCCTTCACTTCATTCGGGCACGGGGCTTCCTGTGCGAGGAGGTGGCGCGGCACCTGTTCCGCCAGGTGCTGGAGGCCGTGCGGCACTGCACCAGCTGCGGGGTCCTGCACCGGGACATCAAACCGGAGAACATCCTGGTCGACCTGGCCACCGGGCAGGCCAAACTCATTGACTTTGGCTGTGGCACCTACCTGCAAGCCGCAGCCTACACCAGCTTTGCAGGTGAGCCCATGCAGGGGGAGGCTCCTGGTAGCGGCATCTCACAGCCCAACATCTCACAGCCCGACATCTCACGGCCCAACATCTCACAGCCCAACATCTCACAGCCCAACATCTCACAGCCCAACATCTCACAGCCCAACATCTCACAGCCCAAGCCGGCTGTGGCATGGGGGATTCTCCCTTTTGCTGCCAGTCATGGCAGCCGGAGTGTTCAGCTGAGCTGCTTTTGAGCGGCGCTGGCTGAGGGGCCATCTTCCAGCCCTGCTGGCAGCCTTCGCCAGCCACTCTGCCCAGGACTGGCGCTGGGGCTGGGGCAGCCAGCACCACAGAAACACCCGTGGGTGGGGGTAGCAGAGAGGGGAGGCCAGAACCTGTGCTCCAGCCCGTTTGGTGTGCAGGCGAGACAGGGCTCGGACTGCTCTGCTGCCCGTGGTTGCCTTGGCTTAAGAATGGTTTCTGGGGCAGTGCAGGCAGGGAGGATGAAAGCGTGGTTTTTCCCCAGCACCAAGTGGGTTTTTCCTTTGCATGCAATGCTCGGGCCTTGCCAGGGCTTCCGCTGCCCTCTTGCAACACCAGCGGCTTCTTTTCCAACCCCCAGTTTGTACACAAGTCCCAGGTGCTGGCCAGAGGGCAGCGGGTCACGCCGCGTGCCGCTGCTGCGGCCCCCGCATGCCCAGGGATGCTGGGGCGAGGCTCTGGGAGCAGGCAGCGTCCCCCTGAAGAACTCCATCTCTATTCCATAGGAACACCATCCTACAGCCCCCCGGAATGGACCCAGTTCGGCTGGTACTACGGCGAGGCAGCGACCGTCTGGTCCCTGGGCATCGTGCTGCACCAGATGGTCTGCGGGGAGCACCCTTTCAGGAGGGGCTGGAACAGCACCTGGGGCCGGCTCTCGCTCCCACGACGGCTCTCTCCAGGTGGATCCTCGTCTCTGCAGCACGGGGGGAATAGCAGTGCTGGGAGACAGCAGCGGGCTCAGGAGCATCCCACACTGGCAGCTGCTGAGGAGGTGGCAATGTCCTGCTCTCCTGCTCTCCTCCAAAAGAAAGAATTGATGGCAAAGTTTAGGCACAGCCCTGTTTAGGCGCACACAGCACGGCCTGGCCATGGCAAGAGTGGGGCAAAGCGGACAGGAGCCTTCAGCAACTGACTGGTGCTTTCTGCTTTCTGTCCGCAGAGTGCCAGAATCTCATCCGACGGTGTTTATCCGTGCTGTCCTCGGAAAGGCCCTCATTAGAAGACCTGTCCTGTGATCCCTGGATGCAGGATATTCACGTGCCATAGGAGAAGGGAGAGAGCCACACGCACGCTTTGACCCAGGGAGCCGGTAAGTTCCAGCTGCACACGCGCCTTGGCAGGAAGCAGCAAAGAAAGGCAGAGATTTTGTCCTGCCTGAATCGCTGCGCAGGGCTCCTCAGCTGGGCACGCGCAGCCCTACTGCTGGAGCTGAGCTGCTCTTCCCAGCACTGGTGGCCCCCATGCCAGCTGCTTTTGCTTGTCCTGCTTCAGCGACAGCCGGGGCCCTGGGCAGAGCACTGACAGCCTGCTCCAGCCCCAGGGAAGAAGGAGCCCCTGGAGAAGCTGTGCCAGGTGCGGCTGCTGCTGCTGGAGACATGGAGGGTGACATCAAGGATGACAAGCTCTTCCTCCACCTGGCAAGCTGAAGATGATGGACTTCAATTGTGGCACCTTCTCCAAAGCCAGGCTCCACAGCGAATTTGCAGATGAGTCCACACGCAGGGGGATGCTCCCAGATTTGTGCATGGCACAGCCTGGCCGGGAAACAAAGGTTCCCCCCTTTGCTGGGGCGGATGCAACCAATTCTTCAGTTGGCTGCCAAGCTGCTTTTTGGCAGGGCTGGGGGGATGGGCTGGGCTGGTTTTGAACTGGGAGTCTGCTCCTGGCCCTGCCAACAATCCCCAGCACCCACCGTGGCCCCTGCACTGGGGCTGGGGCTGGGGCAGCCAGCTCGACACAAACAAAGCCCCATGGTGGGAGCAGAGGTTGGACACCAGAAGCTGTGCATGGGCTGCTTCGCTCTGCAGGCAAGGAAGGGCTTGGGCTGCTCCACTGCCCTTGTTGGCTTTGGGCTCAGCATGACTTTTGGGGGCAGTGCACGGGGAAGGCAGAAAGCGTGGGCTGCCCTGGCCTGTGGGTGGGTTTTTCCCTCGCATGGTGGGCTTGGGCCTTCCTCAAGGCCCCAGCAGAGACAAGATTTTTTACCATTTTCCTTGTTTTCCGTTTTTGTCTGTAATCTCTTTTCATTGATTTATGGTTTGTTTTTCCAAAGGAAGCGTTCTAGGTGCTGTCTGGTCCGGATGGTGAAGTGCTTGGGAGCAGCTGTGGCGTGGGTGGGACGTGCCCTTGGAGAAGGGCTGAGGACACCGTTTGGGAGCAGCTTTTCTTCTGGCGGCGGGAGGCGTGAGGTGGGTGCCCGTCCTCTTGGCACGGCTGGGATAAGGGCTTTTGGGAGACGGCAGCGAGCGCAGCAGCATCCCGCTCTGGGCAGCTGCTGAGGAGGTGGCTGTGCCACGGCCGGCTGCAGGCTGGGCACGTGTCCTGCCCTCCTGCTCTCCTGCCAGAGGCAGCAATGCTGGGCAGCTTTGGGCAGCGCTCTGAGCGCGGCCAGCACGGCCTGGGCACCGCGGGCGGCTGGGACAAGGGGGACGGGAGCCTTCAGCTGACGGGCGCTTTCTGCTTTCTCTCCTTGCAGCCGGGCTCTGTGGATGCTGAGGCTGCTCTGGGCTCCGCCAGGGCTCTGCTGCGGCTCAGCCCCGGGGCCACGAGAAGCCAAAGAAGAAACGCCGTGACCTGCAGCAGAGACGTGCTTGAGCAGCTCGGCAGTGCAGCTCAAGTTTGCAGAGCGTGCACCTCCAGGGGAAAATATGACACCCCCCCAATAACAAACTTGTTCAGTAACTTCTGAAATGAAATCAGTCTGGGATGACCCCCAATGCCATTTTTCAGCTTGCTCAAGCTGAAGCTCAGCCTTTCTCTCAACAGTTCTCTCCCCCACCTGCCTTTTGCTCCACAAGTGCTCCCTCTTTCCCCCAGTGAGTTCCCAGCTCACCGCAGTCCCCATTGCACTGTAGCCTTCCTTGATGCCCCTGGCCACGAGGAAGAGTGAGCCCCAGGTTTAGGGAGTCATGTTGTCACTGGCTGAAGAACAGCAATGTCTCAGAGCTCTGGTGAGATTTGGGGGTCATTCAGAGCTGCTCTCCAGGCCTCAGCTCTGCTCACTGCTGGGTTCCCACTTCCTTTTCCTCGTTCTTCACAGAGCAGGATGAGCTCTGTGAATGCCCTTGACCCTCGCCACTCTTCCCAGCCCAGCCACCCAGCCCAGTTAGGCTTAAGCTGGAGCTTCTCTGTCTCCTCTGGCACCCTAGTGCAGTCCCCTCTGCGGGGAGCAGCAGCCCCAGAGCGCAGCACACAGCAGTGCAGGCCACACCTGGAGCAGCTCCCTGCAGCCATGGCCTGGCTCTTTGTGGCAACCAAATGCTCCCTGTGTGCAGCTGTCCCTGGAGGATGGCCCCAGGGCAGAGCCCAGCCGGGCTCCCACTGCATCCCCTGGAGCCTGGGGCAGACAGCGCTGGCAGAGCTGAGGTTCATGGTGAGCACCCAGAGCTGTGGCTCGCAGTCGCTGTTTGCAAGCGTTGTGATCTCATCTCCTGCAACCTGTGGGGAAAACGAGCTGTGCAGCCAGGCCAGCGCTGCCCCTCTGGGCAGGGACGAGGCTGAAGGCCTTTCCTGTTGCCGAGGAGGCGGCATTAAGCCTTAGCAGGGCCTGGCAGCTGTGGAGCCGGATCTCGCCCGCTGTCCGGGACTCGCTGCCCACCAACCGCCCCCACCCGCCGCGCTCCGTTCTGCAGGGACAGAAGGCTCTGGCTGTGCGAGGGTTTCCATCACGCCTGTGTACCCGTGGCTGTGGAACGCACATGGAGAGGGAAAGTGTCAGCCACGGTGCTGGCACACTCCTTCCTTCCCATACAGGACACGTCCCTGCGCACCCCCTGTGCGGATCTATTCAAAGGAGAGGCGTGGATAGAGATTTCCCACAGAGCTCTGACTCTGGCGGAACTCACCTTGTCAGCCAGCAGCCAGGGCATTTGTTTCCCAGCTCTGTGTCAGTCGGTGCCCCAGAGCTGAAGGGAGCAGCATTTAGAAGCAGTTTCCAGATTTCTAGGCAGGCAGTGGAGCTGACAAGCATCCGTGCAACTCGCTGTGTTCATCGGGAGGGGCTGCTGCTTCTTTGGGAATACGGCACAACGGAGACACGAGACTTGGAAAAATCCCAGCTCTCAGTGGATTTGTGCAGGAGGGGGAGCAGCAGAAACACTTTGTGTCTGCTTGTGGGGACACAAGGTCCAAGGAGCGGGGCTGGCAGAGGGTGACCTGGGCTGCTGGCAGCTCAAGTCCCGCATGTTGCGTCTGCCTGAGGGAAAGTTCACGGGCCTTCCAGGGCTGTGCTTTGCATTGGTAGCTGGATGGGTGCTGGTAACAGAGCGGTGTTCTGGCTACTGCCCAGCAGCGCTGTCCCTCTGCCATTCCTTCCCCCATCAGAGGGGATGGGAGTGGGCAGGATCCTGGCAGGGGACACAGCCAGGCCAGCGGACCCAAATCAGCCAAGGGGATGTTCCAACCATATGACCCAGATCAGATGTATAAAGCAAAGGGAGAGAGGAGGAAGGGCACCTTTTCCCCCAGAAGCTGAAGTTTCCATGACTGTTCCAGTTCCAAACTCTTGACCCTTTTTGGAGGCATAACGTTCTCAGCCTGTAGTCTTCCAGTCATCCTCGAGTTGTAGAATTTTAGAGCAGTCAAATTAATCAAGTTCACATTTTCTAGATATTGCTGTGTCATTTCCTTGATATCCATGCGAGAGGGGACACAGTGATGGATGGGTTTGCATGGCAGCTGCAGAGCCCTGGAATGGAGAGCCTGAGTGTCCCAGCAGGATTTGCAGGAGTGTGGAGGGCAGCTGGAAAGAAGATGGTGGGCAATATTCTCCTGCCTCCATCTTCCAAGGAAGCTTTGATTCAGTCCCTGTCTGCATTGTGCCATGGGGCCTCCAGAGGCCCAGGGAGGTGTCTGGGTGGCCCCAGAAGGCGCTTGCAGAACCCTGGGGCACCAGGGAAGGGGCAGGAGCATCCCTGTGGTGCTGGGAGAGACACCCAGAGGGGGCCACCCCTGGGGCCCGGGCAAGAGCTGCATTCAGGCAGCCAAATTCATGCAGGGCCTGCCCAGGCGCTGCCAAGGACCAGTCCAGTGAGCTCCTGTCCTCTTTCACCGCTTTGTATTTTCTTTGTATTTCTTTGTATTTATTTCTTTGTATTTATCCTTATTATTATCTTTGTATTTGTTGACCCTCAAAATGCCATTAGAAATCATTTTCCCTCAAAATAAATACTGACTTATTTTAGTGGCTGCTTTGGACAAATTTGCAGGAAAGTATCCTCTGACAGATGGCAGGTTACAACCAGCCCTCTCCCACCAGGTCTGCCAAAAAATATTTTCCTCTGAGGAAAGTGAAAGAGAAAAAGAACATATTTATTTAACAAACACACAGCAAAAGGGTAATAATGCTGAATACTAAAACCTCTCGCTGTGGAGAGAAACTTGGGAAGATTTCAGAGTCCTTCTGTAAGTGTGCTCTCTCTCCTCCTCTTTGGAGCTGGGTTGGTGTCCTCCCAGGGCCTTGGTGGAAAATTTTCCCGGTGTGTTCTGATGTTGAAACAGTCCAGAAGAGAAGAAGGGAAAAAGCCCAAGTCCCAGGAAAACAAACTTCAACTCTCCGTCTCCCTCCGGAGAAAAGGAGCCAAAAGCGCGCTGGAAAGCAAGCAGGGCGCTCCCTCCGCTCTTCTCGCTGCCGCAGCAGAACGCAGAGGAGTGTGTGTCTGTGTCCTTGAACAACCGCTTTGAAAAGTTCGCTCGGTGTTTTCTCTCTCCCCCGTCGGGCTCAGTTTAAAGGCACAGAAAGGCACAGGATTGATTTTTGGGCAGAGAGCAGCGATAGGGGATACACATCATAAAGTCACCCCCAGACAGGAATGTACGCAGTGGGAGAGCTCTACAGTCCTGTGTCTTTAGTTCCAAGGGTATGGAAGTGTCGATGGGTCCTTTGGTAATCGCACAGCTCTGGATCGGTTCCTGCCGGGTGGAGCCATTTTTATACAGAAGTCAGTGTATTCACACAGCACAGATTGTTGTGTTTTCCTGTGTATCAATTTCTGTGTAAACCTGCATCCCGTTGTACAGTTTTATCGATGTATGAATTTCTGTGTAAAGCTGCGTGGCCTTGTAGAGTTTGGTTCAGGCTCTGTGGGTGTTGAGAGAGTGCGATGGATGTTTGGCTTTCTCTCCAGACGTGTATCTGTACAGGTACCACCGTGTGACCCATCAGACATTTAAATGTGTGAACCGAAAGGGATTTTTGTATCTTTCCATATGGAGAGCAGAGATGGAACAATCTGCAGGAAGCTCGTAACAGAATGTTGGGGTTTTGGGAGTTCTCCTGGGTTTTTTTTTCTGTTAAAGGAATTTTCCCCATACATGTTGCCACGGGGACAAATTACTGGGTGCTTAAGAAAAACAACAGACCTGGCCATAGACAGAGGGGTGCATCTTGCTACTCTTTTTTTCACCTGGCTGTGTGGGCAGTCAGTCCCTGGCGTTTTGGATGACGGAGAGAGAGGCTGCTTCTCCGGCTGCTTTCCTTCTACCAGAGAGACCCCGGGATTCCCAAGCCCGCCTTCCCTGCCCCACTGGGAGCCAGGCTGCGGCTGCCCTTCCCCTGCCATTGCTTCAAGCTTTCGCTGCTCTGTAGGCCCGCTCTCCCTGCCTGCCGAGACCTCCGCGGGTTCCCACCGCAGCTCCAGAATTTTGATACATCTTGTCTGCCACGCGGGATTTGTGCTCATCCCTGCTGTTTCAGCCTGCCATTCCAGCCTGCTGTTCCCGAGGGTCTGGCCAGACACCGGGATCGGCTGTCCAGGGGGTTTTTGAAATCTTTGTTCCATCCCTTCCCGGGATCCCAGGGCACCAGTGCCGTGTGCTCCCTGAGCTCGCTCCGGAGCGCCCCCTGCAGCCGCGGGGGAACCATCGCACCTGCCCTGCTCACCGGGAGCCGCCAGCGCCCCTGCCGGCTGCGAGCGGAACTGCACCCGAGGGGAAAGGGCCTGACAGCCGAGAAGGCTGGGACTGAGTTTGTGATTGTTTGCTGTTACTGCCATAGGTGATATTGTTTTGTTGGTTATATATATATATGTATATATATATAGTAAAGAACTGTTATTCCTATTTCCCACATCTTTGCCTAAAGGCCCTTGATTTCAAAATTATAATAACTTGGAGGAAAAAGGGGTTATATCTGCCACTTCAAGGGAGGCTTCTGCCTTCCTTAGCAGACTGTCTTTCAAAACCAAGACATAGGCGAAACAGCGAAACATGCATGTGGACATTTTTTACAAGCATTTGCAGCATTGGGTGTTCCTCAGGAAATTAAAACTGACAATGGTCCAGCTTACAAAGGACGAACCCTTGACACATTTTTGAAGAATTGGGGTGTTCATCATATATTTGGCATTCCTAATTCTTCTACAGGCCAAGCCATCATTGAGAGAACACACCATACCTTAAAATCTCTTTTGGATAAACAGAAAAGGGGGGAAGCAGAGGCTACGCTTCAGATGTGATTGAATAAAGCTTTGTATGTTTTAAACTTCCTGAATAGCTCCTTTTCAGAACCTACTCCACCAATTATCAGGCATTTTTCAAATAGTACTCAGGCAAAATTGAGAGAAAATCCTTTAGTTTTGATCAAAGATTTAGAGACGGGAAAGATCGAGGGCCCATTTCAACTAATAACTTGGGGCAAGGGATATGCTTGTGTCTCAACAGGTGCAGGACCGAAGTGGATTCCAGCAAAAAACGTGAAACCTTATCAAGTCCAGAAACAAGCAGGAATCGACTCCGGGAACAAGGAGGCGAGCGCGTAGACGTGAATCAGTGTCAACGCTACTGTCGATGCCACAGACATCAATTGTTTTTTTGTGCAAGAACTGTGGACTGAATATTATGCAAAAAGTGGGAAAGTTAATGGTGTAAATTTTGTATGTAAGAGTGTGTTAGAAGTTCTGTTACAGATCAGAGATTCCTATGTGGGATAAAGCTGTTGAGAATGAAGCTCAATCAGGTATTACACTTGTGCCTTATCATCTCACTGTTTGCCTTAAGCAATACAGCTTTCCCAGTAATGCAACCAAAAGAAAATGTCTGGGAGACTTTGGCCAATGCATCAGGCCTAGATACCATCTGTCTAACTCATTCAAGACCAAAGAAGCCATTTTCAACATGTTTAGTCTGTCTACCAGCAGACAAATGGCCACCTTCCAAACATGCTAATCTAAAACTTTCACAATTCGGTTCAAATCCAGTGGAGAATTGGGATGTTTGGACCAAATCCCTTCCGGAGGCTCCTTACGAACCTCAGGAACTGGAAATTCTTGGTTCAATAAAAATGGAGTTTTGTGTAGTATTCATTCTCCAGGGTTGAAACAAAATAAAACCAAGATAACAGATGTCACTCCAAATTACAAAATGTATAGAAATGCAACATCTTGGTGCAATTCAACAATAAAGATGAGCATATCGTTCAACCAGGATCCATTGCAATTGCCGCGAGGGATGTTTCTCATTTGTGGAGACAGAATTTGGCCTCAAATGTCAAGGGCGGTCCATGCAGCTTTGGAAAGCTTTCTTTGCTAACGCCTAACGCAAAAATGATAAAAGAACAGAAGAGAAAGGAGAAAAGATTTGTTGAGCAATATAAATCTGATTGTAATGATAAATTTGTAGCTTGGAATTTTGGACAAAGGTTTTCTGCAGCTCTCCTTTTACCTGGTGCTGCTGCAGGAGCAGCCTTGAGACAATTGGATCACTTGGGCTGTTGGCTAAGTAAGAACTCTCGTGCTGTCTCTCTTGCACTGAGCAATGTGTTAACTGATGTTCAGAGCGTGAGACAAGCGACTCTGCAAAACAGAGCAGCAATTGATTATCTTCTATTAGTGCATGGACATGGATGTGAAGAATTTGAAGGTATGTGTTGTATGAATTTGTCAGATCATTCGAAATCCATCCATGAAAGTATATGGCAATTAGAGGATGGAATAGCTAAACTTGGAGAAGAAAATGGATCATTGTTGAACGATTTGTTCAATTGGTTTGACCTTACACCTTTATGGAGAAAAATTTTGAAGGCAGGTTTATATGTTTTAACTATTGTTGTAATTCTTTCAGTATTTGTACCTTGTATACTCCACTGTGCTAGACAAAGCTGTCAAGGAAGTGTTTTTGGTTCAAACAGGAGGGGGAGATGTAGGAACCCAGAGTGACGAGAATATTTCTCTGCCTGTTTTTAAGGGTTTTTACCCCCCTGGACAACACTGGTATAGCTTTAAACCTCAGAAAAAATTACCAACAGTCAGACAACAACTAGAAAATACAGTGGTGTGAATTAGGTTATAGACTACTATGTAAGATTGTCACAGGGTGAAAAATTTAGAGGTTTTGGGCTTCTCTTTATAGTATATAGATAAGAGTAAGAAATATCAAAATGGAGGATTGTTGCTGTTCTCTAAACCTTCTTCTCCATCTTCTACTACTCCATATTCTGCAGTAAAAGTGGTTTGGAATGACTGGATGGAAAATTCTGCAGTTCCTAGTCGTGTTACTGAATAATTGGTAAGAAAGTAAAAATAATGTAAGTTTTAGTAACTATTGGTTAAAATGTCTTTAAAAGGCTGTGTAAATCTTGATAATGGCTCTCTCTCACTCTCACTCCTACTTTTCCTCCTTCCATGCTGTACCTGGGTCACGCTAGTGGCTCAGTTCCTCTGATAAGACTTAATAAACAACTATCTAGAAGCGAGAAGACGTCTCGCTTTATCTTTTAAACTCCTTGCAAGGACTTTCAGCAAAATCTCTCCCATCAGGAGAGATTCGATTTATGGCATGGTAAAGTGTCAGAGAGAGAGAGAAGAGGCAGAGGGAGAGGGAGAAGGAGATTTGGAATAAGGGATTGGGGTTACAGCGCCCAATCCTGCTCCCTTGGGGGTGAGGCCCCACAGCCGCAGGACAAAATGGATCTGTGGCTCCCGGAGCTTTCCCCACTTTGGGCTAAACCCAGAGGATTCCAGGCAGACTTTGGCCGCAGGGCCCGGGAGTTCAGCCCAGCCCAGCACAGGGGTCCCACAGGGTGTGGGTGTGGAGGGTCCTCGGGGGGGGGGGGGGGGGAGGGGTCCAGGAGGATCCAGGGGGGTCCCAGGAGGGGATCCAGGTGAATTCCCTGCTTCCAATGAGGGATCTGTATTTTAAGAGAGGTGGTTGATGGTGCTGTAAAGGAGCAAACTGCAGAATAAGTCACAGAGAAGTCATTTAAGCAGGGACTACCCATGGTTAATTCCTAAAACCAAAATAAGTCAGTATTTATTTAGAGGGAAAATGATTTCTAATGGCATTTTGAGGGTCATCAGGATCAATACACAGAAGTAAATACAGAGAAATACAAAGAAAATACAAAGAGGTGAGACAGGAGTGGAGCTCGCTGGACTGATCCTGGGCAGAGCCTGGGCAGACCCTGCATGAATTTGGCTGCCTGAATGCAGCTCTTGCCCGGGCCCCAGGGGTGGCCCCCTCTGGGTGTCTCTCACAGCACCACAGGGATGCTCCTGCCCCTTCCCTGCTGCCCCAGGGTTCTGCAAGCGCCTTCTGGGGCCACCCAGACACCTCCCTGGGCCTCTGGAGGCCCCATGGCAGAATGCAGACAGGGATCGAATCAAAGCTTCCTTGGAAGATGGAGGCAGGAGAATATTGCCCACCATCTTCTTTCCAGCTGCCCTCCACACTCCTGCAAATCCTGCTGGGACACTCAGGCTCTCCATTCCGGGGCTCTGCAGCTCCCATGCAAACCCATCCATCACTGTGTCCCCTCTCACATGGATATCAAGGAAATGACACAGCAATATCTAGAAAATGTGAACTTGATTAACTTGACTGCTGGGGGGTGACTGGAAGATTACGGGGTGAGAACCTTATGCCTCCAAGGGTCAAGAGTTTGGAACTGGAACAGTCATGGAAACTTCAGCTTCTGGGGGAAAAGGTAGCTGGGAGCTCTGCGGCTGAGGATGGGGGGCTTCACTGACCCCTAAGCTGGGGGATGTTGCAGTGCCCGGGCTGGGCACTGGTCACGCATCCCCCGCGATGCCCTGCAAGCTGAGCACTGAGCTGGAGCTGGAGAGTCAGCGCTGAGGGGAGCCTCGGGGTCTCCTCCTCCTGCAGCTGCCCCCTTTTGCTGGTGTCTTGGCTCTGGGCCTCTGCAGAGAGCGGTGGTGCCGGCACAGCCGCATCCGGGCGCGGTTGTGCCTCAGCAGCCGCAGCAGCTCCTTGGGGCAGCCACGTCCCCGGCAGCGCGTCCTGCACAGCCCCAGGGGCTCTGGCGCTTCTCCTGCACGGCCCGGCCCAGGGAGCCCGATGGAAGGGGCAGAGGGGCCGAGCGGGGCTGAGCCCTCTGGCGCTGCCCTTGGCCTCTCCGCGAGAGACTTGGGCCTGGCTGGGCTGCCCCGGGCAGAGGCTGCAGCAAGAAGAGCTCCGGCCGCCTCTGCCTGGTGTCCCTGGGGCTCAGGCTGGGCCCGATTCCCGCCCAGGGGCTCAGCCCCCTCTGCCGAGGGGCCGTGGCCGAAGGGCGGCCCGAGAGGCCCAGCACCCTCAGGTCCAACCCGGCTTTGCTCTGCCACGGCGGCTCTCAGGCCTCGCCCAACACCGGCTTGGCCCAAGGCTTTGGTGGCTGCCGGCCCCAGCACTGTGCCGCCTGCCTGACCCCCCTCCCTCACCTCTCCCCAGCGTCTCCAGAACCATCCCAGGACAAGGCCCATGATCAGCAGCTCCAGGGCCAAGCATGTCCAAGAAATCAGCACCACATCCACCAAGGGGGTCATCCCAGGGCCCGTGGAGTCCTGCGGCTCCAGCTCGTCGTGAGGCAAAGCCGAGCTGCCCATGTCCCCCTCAGGATGGCTGGAAGGGTGGAGGGGATGGGCCAGCATCAGCAGCACACAGAACTGCAGCAGCCAGGAGAAGCCCTGGCTGGCCATGGTGCTCTGTGGGATGAGCCGCCACCTCCACGCTGGCTCTGGCCGTGGCTCCGTGCCGAGTGCTGCCCGGGCTCTGGGCACGGCGACGGGCTGGGGACAGCTGACAGCCACCACACTGTCCCCAGAGCCTGTGATGTCACAGAATCACCGAATGCATTGGCTTGGAAGAGCCCTGGGAGATCATCGAGTCCAACCTGTGCCCCATTGCCACCACGGCAACCAGGAGAGCCCTGAGTGCCACACCCAGGCTTTCCTTAAGCACCTCCCCAATGGTGGCTCCACCCCCACCTGGCCAGCCCATTCCAATATCTAATGCCCCTTTCTGGGCAAAAGTTCTTCCTAATGCCCAACCCAAACGTCCCTTGGTGCAGCACAAAGCCCCTGTTGGCATCTGCTCTCTCTCTTGTCCTTGCCCAGCTCTGACAAGGCTGGTGCTGCCTTGTTGGTCCCTTGCCTGAGGGCGGGAGAAGAGGCTGTGCCAGGGAGTGCTGCTCCACTGAGGCCATTCCAAGGGGCTGCTTTCCTTCTGCTTTGCAGATTTGCATTGAAGAAGAAAGCATCAGTTCAGCAAAGAAGGACTTACTGGGACAGACAATTTGTACAAGAATAAAGGTCAGTAAAGAGGCCAGGAAAAAGACAAAGAATGGAAAAGAGAATGTGGATACAAAAATGCTGCTAGCAAGAATTTTCTTGCTATTTTCTAAATCCGTGAGAGACTTTTCTCTCTCACAGAAGATAGCAGCAGAGTTCTATAAACAATGAAACACGTGCAACCTTGAGAAGCCTTGTTTATAGTACAGTAGAAAAATATTTTGACAGTGGATGTTTTAGGATTTTAGCCAATCACACCAAGGGGTGGCTGATCCTTTATCCAGTTAGACTATGAAGAAAAAAGGCTATAAAAGAGTTTGTAAAATAATTAAATCAATCAATCTTGCTGCATATTTATGCCTGATGGCTCTTCTCTCCTCCTCCCTACGGGTGCAGGACACGGTAATATTTTACGGCATTTAATAAGAGAAGAGGATTCATAAGTGTCTGAAGTACAGGGTTCTGGAAGAGCTTTTCAGTCAGCAGCACCTCGAGTTTTAAGATGGAGTTGGAGCAGTGCCTGAAGCTCTTCCCACACTTGGGGCACTCGCAGGGATTCCCTTACTGGTGCCTCTGCTGGTGTTTCCTCAAGGACGAGCTCCAGGAGAAGCTCTTCCCACACTCGGGGCACTCTAAGGCCTCTCCCTGGTGTGGATGCGCTGGTGGCTGGTGAGTTGGGAGCCCCCCTTGAAGCTCTTCCCACAGTCTGTGCAGCGGAAGGGCCTCTCCCCTGTGTGTGTTTGCTGATGTACAATGAGATAGGAGATCCACTGAAACATCTTCCCACACTCAGGACACTCGAAGGGCCCTCCCCTGGCGTGCATCTCCTGGTGGCAGGTCAGGCTGGAGCTCTGGCAGAAGCTCTTCCCACACTGCAAGCACTTGTAGGGCCATTCCCCAGTGTGGATCCTATAGTGGCGGATCAGGCTGAAGCTGTGGCTGAAGCTCTTCCCACATTCCAAGCACTTGTAGGGCCATCCCCCTGTGTGTATCTGGTGGTGGATGAAGAGGTGGGAGGTGTGGCTGAAGCTCTTCCCACATTCCAAGCACTTATAGGGCTTCTCCCCAGTGTGAAGCTGCTCATGGACCACCAGGTTGGACCTCTGGATGAAGCAGAGGGGGGGCCTCTTCTCCTCAGAGCACCCTGGGCTGGCTTTGGAGCCCCTCCTTGTGGGGGATCCCTTTGGCTTTTCCTCCCCATGTGATTCCTGTGCTGTTGAGCCACTCAAAGCAGCCTCTTCCATGAAGTTCTGCCACGGGGATTTGTCCTCCTTGGTCTCCATCTGCAGCTCAGTGCCTGGGGGAGCAAGGACAAGGAGAAGAAGGGACAAGAAGAGGAAGGAACAAGGAAAGAGGAAGGAAAGCACAAGGAGAGGAAGAAGGGTAGAGAAGGAAGAAGGAGAGGAAGGGACAAGAAGAAAAAAGGGAGAATGAAGATGAAGGAACAAGGAAAAGGAAGGAACAAGAAGAAAAAGAAACAAGAAGGAACAAGTAGAAAGAGGGGAAGGAAGGAAGCAAGCAAGCAAGGAAAAGGAACAAGGAGAAGAAAGACAAGGAGAGGATGGGATTTGCCTCTGTGCCACAGGGAAGGGGAAGGAGATCCCCCCAGTCCGTCCCTGGCAGGACGGCGTCGGCAGCGGGGTTGTCCTGCAGCCGGGGGCAATGCTGGGCTGGGAGATGGAGCAGAAGAGAAGGGAAAGGGGCACTGACTTCCTCCTCACCTGCCTGGGGCTCCCGGAGCATCGTCCTCTTCTTCACAGCCTCCTCCTCCTCCTCCATTCAGCCAAGGTTTGGGAATGAGAAGTCCTGTTTTGGAGGGAAAAACAAGGGGTGAGCGCATTGGCTTGGGGGTTCCTCCTGCCCAAGTCCATCTCTAGGAGTCACCACATATCTTGTGTCTATGAAAAACTCTGAAACATCAAGACTCAGAGGAAAATATCCCTCACTGAGCTTCCCCCACTCTGGTCTCTCCACTATGGGGTTCTGGGGGTCCCCCTTGTCCTGGATGCTGCGGGCCTTGCATATATTGAAGGTCCCTCCTCTGCAGGGTCTCTGCCCGCTCCAGACTTCCAGGGAATCCCAGGGGTGCCTCCTCTTTGGTCTGCCTATTTTGGGGTTCTGGGAGTCCCCCTTCTCTGGGCTGCTGAGGGTCCCACGGGTCCCCCTCTCAGGGGCTGCACTAAGGGATGCCGAGGGTTTTGGGGTCCCAGGGGTCCCTCCTCCCCTGGCTCTCTGCTTCGGGGTGCCGGGGGTCCCCCCTCTCTGGGGTCCCCACTTTGGGGTCCCAGGGGTTCCCCACTTTGGGGTCCCAGGGGTTCCCCCTCTCCAGGCTCATCCCTTCTCGGGGCTGCCCCTTCTCCAAGCTCACCCCACTCCCGGCTGCCGGGGTCCCCCCTCTCCAGGCCCCCATTTCAGGGCCCGGGACTCCCGGGGCTCCCCGCTTTTCTCTCTCCCCCCTCTCAAGGCTCCTCCCCTCCCCCCCAGCGCCGGTACCGGGCGATCGCCACGTGGCTCCCGGGACCCCGCACCCGCCACCCACCGCCGGGGCCCTGCCGGCAGCCGCCACCGCGACATCCCCAAAAAACACCTCCCGGGGACCCCGCAGTATCCACCCAAAGGGCATTTCGGGGCAGCTTTGGAGTCCTGCAAGATCCAAACCTCGTTCCACCCGCCGCGTCCCGAAGAAAAGAATCAGGGAGCCCCAAAGTACTTCGGCTGAGCTCCAAATATCCCTCCCCCCTTCAAAAGAAACCCTCCCAGGACCGCCCACGATATCCGGAGCGAGGTCCCCCTTCCCGGTCACCTGCGGGATGCGGGGGCAGCGATGCTCCCGGCGGGAAGGGGCTGCAGATCCAGAGAGCGCTGGACGCACGCGGCGCCTCCTCTCGCTGCTCCCCTTCCTGCTCCCGCTCCTCCTCTGCCCCTCCTCTTCCTCCCGCTCCTCCTCCTCCTCCTTCCCCCCGGCTGCTGGCGAGGAGCTCTCGGGTGAGCGGGGCGGGGACGGGACACGGTGGGAAAGGGGTGGGTCACCCCCAAACCGAGCTGGGGGGAGCTGGGGTTCGGGGGACGGTGGGAAAGGGGTGGGAGAGGGCGGATGAGGGGAGGTGGGACAGCGGGAAGGGGGTTCCCAGTGAGGGTCTCCCAGTTAACGCCAGGACCCCCAAATCCCGTCCCTGTCCTCCCAGCCCCTCCCGGCGCTGTGGGGGCCAGGCCGCGCCCCAGTGCCGGCTCCCGGGAGCCCGAGCGAGCCGCCTGCCCGGCATCGAAGCTCTGGGCGCGGAGCTGAGCGGGCGCCGTGCAGGGAGCGTCTCTGCGCTGCGGGCTCTGTGCCTGAGCGCTGCCCCGCGCCGAGCCCCAGAGGCGCGGCTGCTCCGCTTCCTGCGCCGCTGCTCCCTGCGCAGGGGAGGCCGCGGAGCGCCGCGAGAGGGAGCGGCTGATGGAAGGGCTGCAAAAGCTGAGAAGGCTTTGGAGCCACTGGGGAGGCTGTGGGGGTGCTGAGGCTCTGGCGGGGCTGAGGGCACGCTGGCAGTGACTCAGTGTTGCCTTTGCTTCCTAGATCTCCGTCTGCTCGACGTTTCCAGTGAATCATTTAAAAAAACCCGGTATTCACGGACAGAAACTCTCTAACTAATTAAAGTTAGAAAGTGGTGCGTTTATTACGCCGGCAGGCGGCACGGGAGTCACCTCCTAGAGACGTGCCAGCCGCTTCCACGGTTATTTGCCCTCTATTTATTTCACAAAGTGTTAGATATTAATCCTATACATATCTCCAGCACCTCCCATTCCCCACTTCCTATTAAAATGCGGTTATTAGTCCTTTGCGCGTGCGCAATTCTTTTCTTGATTTGGGTCGGTGGTCTTGATTTGAGTCAGTGGTCTTGAAAGATGAAGTCGGGGATCTCTTCGTCACCATGAACTTTCTACCTTCTATTGTGGGCAAGCCTCGGGAAGCCTTCTGGAGACGGTCCATACCTCCTGCCTGTATTTGATCCTGCAATCTAGGTGCTGGCTATAATTCTATCCGCTTCTTTTGCCCTTATGACAGTTCATTTCCTATAAGCAAAGTTACAGACAGGTACATAATGGTGAATAGCACTATACTTCTTGGCTAAATTTCTAACTCTTCGTTGACTTGTCTTTTGGTTCAGTCAGTACAAATTGCTTCTAACTCCCAGCTAAAGTTTAACTCTTCATAATCTTGACTCACTGCTGGTCTTGCTTTTGTCTTCCTTATGATTTTATCTTTTGCATGCAATGTTTGTGAAGTGCCCCCGCTGTCCCTTGTGTCCCCTGGGCACCGACAGCCCCGGCCCTTGCCCTGCTCCCCCTCCCACGTTCCATCCCGGCTGGCGGAGCCTTGGAGCTGCCGTGGGGCTGCCCCGGGGGCTGCGGCCCGAGCCGGGGCCCCTTCCCAGTGCTCCCAGTCTGCCCATCCCGCCTGGAGCAGCCAGCGAGGGCTTCAGCTGGGGCGGCAGAGAGGCGCTGCTGGGGGGTCCCACCTCCGCTTGGCTTGGGTTGTTCTTCCCAAGCTGGGCATAAACAACTTTGGGAGTTTTGTGCCACAAATCTCTCCCCTCGTGCACTCAGCCAAAGGGGTTTCGGGCGGTTTTCCCTTTTTCGGGGAAATCAAAGCCATGCACTGATGCTCCGAATTAGAGGCGGGAGTCGGGAGGCTGCAGGGCTTCCCAAGGAGCCGGAGGCAGCCAACACGCAGGGCTGGGCAAGTCGGGCCGGGAGCAGCGGAGAGCTTTGTTTCCCTTCCCAGCTGAATGGCAACTCGGGGGAATGCATGTCCCCCTTAATGTGCACCCCCACTTTGTATAACATCCGATATTCATGGCTCTGTTAAGGCTTTGTTCTTCTTGGGGAAGTTCAGGAATTTCGCAGGACCATGGCTGAGCAGCAGTTCGTGTCAATTAGTAACATCTTCTCAAATTTATGGTTTCTCTCGTTACTTCCTTATCTCCAAGTCCCTGGCCCTATCTCCAGTGGGATTCACAGCATCTGTTTGTAAAGACACGTTCAATTTCTTCTCTTTTAATCCCACCTCTTCTTCTTTTCTCAGTACTTCTCTTTTCAAACTTTAAAAATGCCTCAATCTGTTCTTCCTGGGCTTTCTTTGGTTTTGGGATTATTCTCAGTGACCTCATTCTGTGTCCTTTTGCAGCCGTTTCTGGGTCAGGAGGCCTGGCTGCCACCTGCATGCCCTTGATCCCCTGCTGAATGAGCTGCACTGAGCAAGGTGTGGTGCATGGTAAAAAGATGAGAGTTGCTGTAGCACCTGAGAGGAGAAACAGCATTGGTTTAACCCATGGTCTGCCAGGGAACCACGAAAACGTGTCCCATTCCCGTCCTTTCCATGTTTGGAGCAGTACATGAGCTGCTTTCTTCTTTCATTTGTTCTCTGTTTCACCACTTATCCTTGGCCATCTCTTTGCCAAGAGCACTTTGAGTCCTTTAATTTTCCACAACCTCCTGGTCCTTCTGCTGAAAGAGAATCTGATGCCATCCCAGGGTGAAATGTGGCGTTGCTCATGGGAGTGGATTGGTGGGTGAGAAGGTCAGGAGCTGGAGCTGTGTGCTTGGTTATGGTTTGGAGGACAGCTTGTAATCTAATGATGCATTGAAATGATCACTGGGTTCTCTGGCACCTGGTATGAATTTGTTCGGGTTCCCAGGGGCTGCTCCATGGTGTTGTAGGATTTGTTGTGGTGGCCGTTCATCTTTTCCCCATTTTTGGGTGCTCCCAAAAATGCCAGGGATGCATCAATTGACCTCTTTTCTCTGATTAAATCATCACATCCTTGGATTCCCAAGCGATTTCGCTGACCTTGTGGCAGCAAAAGCAGCCCAGTGGTCAAACCCACCCTGTATAACACAGACAGTGCCAGCAGATGTTGGAGTGGGGAGAGGGATGATTCCCCCCCCGCTTTTGTGAGTGAAGTTCTCCCAACATTCTCCGTTTGCTGTTTTCCTTTGGAGCTTCAGGGATTTCTGTAGCAGAGTCAGAGATGCTCAGTGTGGGCTCTGCCTTTAGCGATGCAAATTCCGTCTGTGCAGGGAGGCAGAGCTTGGGGTGAGGGGCAGAGGGAATCAGCCCAATTCCTCTGGCAGGCAAGGAGAGCCTGGGACATTGTGCACACTTCCCGCAGCAGAGATAATTTGCATTTCTAAAGCTCCTCTGCTGGCTGCCTGGAAGGAAGCTTCTCTTCCAGGGCAGCCATCAGGTGACTCACCTATGGGCCTCCCCAAAAGCGGCGCTTTTCCCCCCCCCTTTTTTTTTTTCATATTTTTAAACTGTTTATGAGGGAAAGGGTCAGTTTTAAAGCTCTTCCGGTTTTGCAAAATGCAACCTACAGGTGAATATTGAAAAACCCATTCCAAAATTCTGCCATCACTAACAGCCACGCACACACGTACACAAAAAGCCCCAAAGCAATAAAGATTTTTGCTACTTCTTGTCCTAAGACTAAAAATTGACTCTCACATCCCTGGCCCAAACCCAGCTGACAATATCAAAGTAGGATTATTAAGAAAACGCCTTCTAATGATGTAATCTTGTCACCAAAACTGTGGGAAGGACAAAAACTCTCCAACAACCTTTTAAGTGTATGAGGATCAAGGCTGAAGAAAATGAATGCAGAAGCTAAATTTTTAGCAATATAATGTTGAACATTTATTAGTAGAACAAAGGCAAATCACAGCCTGGGGCGCTTGGCAATGTTGCCAGAGGCGCCCTCCATTCATTTTACTGTGGGCTTAAGTACTCTCCTGAACTGTTACATATTCATTAACCCAGAAAGGAATTTACACTTCCCTCCCCTTTCCCCCTGTCCCGTTTCTGCCCCTTCCCCCAGCAGGACACCGCCTCAGTCCTCTGGATCGCTTCAGAACTGCAGACAGGCCCCCTCTCTCCGGTGCCTCCGCAGTCTCCAGCCTCATTTGCAGCTGCCAGTTCCCTTGGGCGGTGTGAGCTCTGATGAGGTAACAATCTTCCTGGGATGCATGCGGTTTATCTTCTTTGTTTCTCTAAGATGTCTTGGTTCCTGGCTCTGTAGTTTCTCAGCTCAAAAGACATTTATTACCGTGTGTTTATTAATACATTTCTTAACATACTACAACTATTTCAAAGTTACAATTTACCTTAATCTTGTTCCTACCTTAACACTATTTCTACATAATCCATCATCACTTCTAAATGTTTGAATCATATATGCAAAAGACAACATTTATCATTCACACATTTATCACACCAGGGTGAGGAATTCCCAACATGGATTCCAGGGAGATAATTGAATATCTGCCCTGGGTCTGGCTCTTCTTCCTGCCAAAGCCAATGGCAGCAGCCGTACCCGTGGCATCTTGGTTTCTCCCAGCAGTTTCAGAAGGTGTCTCTTTATTTCCCCATTCATTCTTTCCACCCGACCCGAACTCTGGGGGTGCCAGGGCGTTTGGAGGTCCCACTGTGTTCCTAAAGCAGCCAGAACACCCTGAAGGATCTTTCCTGTAAAATGAGTTCCCCTGTCTGTGTCCATTGCTTCCACAATCCCATATCTTGGAATTGTTTGTTCCAAACATGCCTTAAGAACTGGTGCAGGGATTGCTGAAGCAGTTGGAAATGCTTCTGCCCCGCTGTGAGCTGCCATGCTGTTAGCAGAAGATATTGAAGCCTTCCTGCTCAGGGCATTTCAGTGCCAGGCTCTTCCAGGCACCCCCAGCTCGGCCCTTTGAGCTGAGCATGCGGGCGCTGAGCTGCGCTTTGTCTCCTTCCCTTTCCTTAAGAGCAGCGTGTCTTGTCACTCTTTTCCCTTCTGCTGCCCTTGCAGACCCATCCCTAAACACCTTTTCTCCCTCAGGCCAGGGAATGTCTGGTCAATCTCTCCTAGGCCGGCTCTGGAGCTCTGTCACTTGGCTGCAGCCATGGGTTTCTTGCCAGCCCCGTGTCCAGGGCCGTTCAAACAGGAGGCTGGGTTCAACCCTTGCCCTGTCCTCAACTCTGAATCCTCCTGTTCCATCCAACAAGTTTCATTCTGTAAGAACCCAGCGGCTGCTCATCCATTTAGAGGCTCCTTTGGTTAACAAAGCTTTACCTTGATGCCAGGCTTGAACAGAGATTCTGCTGCTGTCAGTTTTCAGGCCTCCGTTCCCATTAAAGCCGGGGCTGCACAATTCTGCAGACAATGAGGCCACTCTCTGGCCACTGGGTGAAACATTTGAGCCCAGGAGTTCCTTTGGCATGGCCCTGATTAACATCCACATGCAATTCAAATGGTTTTTCCCTGTCTGGGAGGGCCAGGGCAGGAGGCTCAGTTAATCTGCTTTTGAAGCCTTGAAAATTGTGCTTTCCTTCTGGTGTCCATGATGGGGTTTCTTGCCTGGCAGGAGAGGAGAGTTGTAGGGAGAGATGCCTGGCTCCAGAAGCGCTGCCTTTAGCAGGGACTCAGTAAGAGGCTGTAACCCCTTCCTTGCCTCCCTTGGAACAGGGTATTGCTTTTAGACACCACTTGTCCTGGATGCTTCAGAGGAATTTGGAGAGGCTCCATATCTAATTTTCCCTATTTCCCTGGGGCTGCCCACACTTCTGGGCTCGCTTCAGCAGAGGCCTTCGCAGACATCTGACACAAAGGTACAGCAGCATTAGCCTCTGTATCTCCTTTGACAATATGAATTTGCATTCCCACTTCAGCCACCAAATGCCTTCCCAGTAAATTACAATCACAATTAGGAACAAACAGAAATTGATGCATTTCAAACCCATCCCCCACACGTACTAATAGTGGTTGAATAAAACACCCCTGCTCATCTTTCCCACTTATTGCCTGAATAATGAAAGAACTTCTTGGCAATTTCCCCCCTTAGGTGTCAGACTCCGAGTGGATCGAGAGGCCCCTGTGTCCATCAGGAGCAGCCTCATCTCGATCCAGACACGCCCTGAATGTTCTCAAGGGCTCTGGTGCGGTGGGTCCCTGGTCTGCTGGGAGCTCTGCCAGCCCTGACAATCCATGTCCATGTGGGGTGGACTTGCTGGTGCTGAGGGTGCTGCTGTCTGTGCTTGCAGTGTCCTTCTGGCCTGCAGATGGACCCCTGATTCCTTGCCAGGGGCTGTTTGGGTGGGCTCTGCCGTGCCGAGGAGGGCAATGCCTGTGCCAGGTGCTTGTGGCCGCCGCCGTCCCCTGGGTGCTGGGGCCCCCTTGGGCCCTGCGGTTCATCCCTGGGGGGCTGTAGAAACTCTGCCGTGGCCTTTGCCTTCACCTTGGCCTTTTGCTCATCCCTTCTTGCATTGCCCTGCTGAGCCTTTCTGGCCAAGTGCTGCAGGGGCTTCTTGTGCCTCTCCTGCAGCCCCCTCAGTGCCTGTGGGTGCTCATCCTCTGACAGCTGCTGAGCTTTCTGCAAAATCATTCGTTTCTCCAGTGACCCAAACAAGATCGATAAAAGAAAATCCTGATCCTTCCACATCCCGCAGCCTCCTGGGGGCCGGGGGCCACTGCCGGCCCTGCCCGGGGGGTGTTGGGGTCAGGCAGTGCCCGGCGCTGAGCCCCGGCTGCCCCACAGCCCCGGCCCGGCCCCGCAGCTCCCCACAGGCCCCCAGCCCGTGCTGCCCTGTCCTGCTGCTCCCCACCACAGAGAAACACCCTGAAATCCTGACCTCCTTGTTTCCCTGTCCTGGAAAGCAGGAATAGAAGACATCTTGATCAGCTGGCAAATGTTGAGGATAAGATGCTGCTGAAAAATATCCCAGTCCTCACTTTTTTCTCTTCCTGCTCTTTTCCATCTTCCTTTTCCTTTCTTACCACATAGATTCCTCCTGCTGCTGTTTGCCTTAACCATATTCCTGCACACTCCCTTCAACCAATCCCTTCCCAGCACACCAACACCATCCGTCCCCTGTTGCTGAGACCCCTTCTTGACTTCCCTTTTTACCCGTGCTGGGTGTCCATGTCCTTAATTAGCTCTGGGAGAATGTGCAAACTGCCTTTTGTATAGGAAACGATGTCCATGGTTCTCTTCAGGCTTTGTTGTTGTTCTGGAAGTTGAGGAATTGAGCAGGAGCTTGGCTGAGCAGCAGTGTGTGTCAGTCAGTGCCATTTTGTGGAGCTGCTGGTTTGTGCTGTCACTTGCTTGTGTGCAAGTGCGTGTGGCTGTGTCCGAGCAGATTCAGAGCATGTGTTTGTAAGGAGGCGTTGGTGTTGTTGGTTCGCTGGGGGTGCCCGGTTTTCGGGACATCCCCCCTGGAGCAGGGTGTCCCCCCTTGGTGCAGGCGCGGCCCTCAGGCAGCGCTCAGCCAATCAGAAGGCGCGGCGCTGGTGACTCAGCAGTTGCCAGGCAGAGCCGCAGCGCCCGGCGCTCCCCAGCTGGAGCCCACGTGTGGCCCGGCCTTGGCGCCCCCCGCCAGGGGAATTTGGGGAGGTGGGAGGGGGGGAGCGCCAAGGCCGGGCCGGGCCGTGCTGTGCTGGCAGAAGTGGCTGCGGCGGGGGCCGAGTGCGGGCAGGAGCGGCCGAGAGCCCAGCGCTGCCCCAGCCCGAGCTGCCGCAGCTGCATCGCTGCTCGTGCTGTGCGATCCGAGAGCTCTGGGGGGCAGAGCGAGCCAGGGCTGGGTGCTGGGCCTGGGGGGAGCAGGAGAAAGGCTGGAGGAGCAGGGCTGGAGACCAGAATGGTGAAACGATGGCCGTGGGAGCAGCAGGTGGGATTCTGCAGGAGAAGGAGTAGTGTGAAGAAGAGGAGTGTGACGAAGAGTAGGGATACAGGAGGAGGAGGAGGAGCAGGAAGAGGAGGCACCGCAAGGTTCCAGCACTCGCTGTATCTGCAGCCTCCCCCCGGCCCCAGGAGCGTTGCCCTCCCCATCCAGCAGGTGAGCAGGGAGGGGGATCCACTATTTTCCCGTGGGTGAATCTTGGTGATTCTGAGGTTTCTTGGCCTCCATGTTGGTGCTTTGGTATTTTTGTGGGGGCTGAAATGTTTATATTTTGGAGGAGTTTTTGTCTGAATCTTGATGTTTTGGGAGTTTTTGGTCTGCATCTTAATGTCTGGGGGACTTTTGGGCTGAGTCTCTGTGTTTTTGAGATTTTTACAGACACAAGATGCCCGGTGATGGACAAGGGCAGGAGGAACCCCCAGCCCATGTCGGTCACCCCTTGTTTTTTCCCCAGTCCAGGATTTGTCATTCCCAAGGCGTGGCCGGATGGAGGAGGAGGAAAAGCCCCGGAGATGCCGCACAAGGAGGGGCTGCAAACGCAGCCCAGAGAGATCCAAGGAGGAAAGAGCCCCCCTGTGCCAGGAAGGCGGCCGGAGATCCAGGGGGAGCTTGGAGCTGGGGGAGAAGCCTCAGGGTGGGGAGAAGCCCCACAAGTGCCTGGAATGTGGGATGGGCTTCAGATGGAACTCCTACTTGATCAGGCACCTGAGTATCCACACTGGGGAGAGGCCCTATGAGTGTGGGGAGTGTGGGAAGGGCTTCATCAGCATCTCCCACCTGATCCAGCACCAGGTGATCCACACTGGGGAACGACCCTATGAGTGCTTGGATTGTGGGAAGAGCTTCGGGTGGAGCTCCAGCCTGAGGGTACACCAGCGCATCCACACCGGGGAGAGGCCCTACGAGTGTTCTGAGTGTGGGAAGAGGTTTCAGACCAGCTCCCACCTCCTCGTACATCAGCGCATTCACACGGATGAGAGGCCCTTCCGCTGCCCCAAGTGCAGGAAGGGCTTCAAACGCAACGCCAACCTCATCACCCACTGGCACATCCACACCGGGGAGAGGCCCTACGAGTGTCCCCAGTGTGGGAAGAGCTTCTCCAGCAGCTCAAACTTGACCCAACACCAACGGAGGCACCGCTAAGGGAAGCCCTGCGAGTGCCCTGAGTGCGGGAAGAGCTTCGTGTGCTGCTCCAGCTCCATCCCCCGTGGGAGGATCGGCGTTGGATGATCCCCAGTGACCCCCGTGGGGCAGAGCCCTGGTGACCCCCGTTCCGGGTGATCCGCGCTGGGTGGGGGGAAGGTGTTGGAGAGATTTCTTTGCCTTCTCCTTGTGCTGCTGGGATTTGGTTGGGAATAAATTCCCTCCCTGTGCCCAGGCTGGCTCTGTTGTGCCCGTGCTGGTGCTCGGGGCGGGATCTCTCCCGGTCCTTCTCTTGACTCCTGGGCCTTTCCTTGTATTTCCTGTCCCTGTGCAGTAGCAGAGGGCAGGGACAGAGCGGTTTTGGTGTCTCCCGGCATCCAGTAAAGGCCAGCTTAGTCCCAGGGGTTGTGAGGGTCTTCTGGGGGTCCTCCGTTTGCTTATTTAAACACACGGAAAGGGGGGAATTCCTTTTGTTCCAGCTCTCCTGCCGGAAGGTGGGGGGGCCTTGGAGGCTCCGGGCCCCGCCGGGTCAGGGCCCCTGCACCCCCTCCTTTCCCAACGCCGCAGCACAGACCCTGTGTCACTGCTGGGGGGGAACTGTCCCAGAGCCGCAGGCAGCTAAAGCCAGCCATGGAGTGCCACACAGCTAAACCCATCCGGCGCGGCTCCCTGGCACCGGCGGGTCCCTCTCCTCTCCACGCGGGGCCGGCGGAGCCAGCGGGAGCCGGCGGAGCCTCCTGTCTGCAGCCAGCACACTCCGCGCTGAACTGAAGAGGACACCACGCAGCCAGCAGCACAAAGGGAGCCAGGCTTTCTCCACCGTAGAGCCCGAACAAGAACACTCTTCAACGTGGCGGCTTCGGAGCCAGAGAGAAGAGAAAGTGAGTCCTGTGGGACGGAGCTGGAAATGGCGACGGGAGAAAAGAGGGCGGTGCCGCGATTCTCGCGCGCAGCTTAAAAAACTTCCTGCAGGCCGTGGTAAGAAACTGTAATATCACAAACTGTTTGTCTCTTTGATCCATTTGGAGTACATGGAGGGATGGAAAGTTCACCCGTGGCCCATGAAATTTATGAAAAGTGCCTGTGCCAGGCTATATAGAAGTACTGAGAGGCTTTTAGAGACTTCCTGTCACCATAAAAAAAACCCCCTTTGTGTTCAGGCCAAAGTAATTCATCCTTGAAAAGATTAATAACCCCATGTGAAGGCCCATGTCTGGCAGTGTGAAGGAACTCTGAGATTTTTCAGGGCAGAGATGTTTTACACCACAGCAGATTGTTTCTTTCCGGGCGGGTCTGCTGTTGCTGGCACTTTGGGAACCACGTGATGCAGAAGAAAACCCTTTTTTCCTTAAGCATAACAAAGAGACTCTTCAAGAACTGCAACACTGACTAAAATCCCATGTTCTGCTTCTTTTCTGCGAGTTGGGTAAAAGGAGGGAAGTGCTGGAAGAGAGGGGAGGTTTGCTTGAATTTCTTGTTATTTCTTTT
Source organism: Aphelocoma coerulescens (assembly GCF_041296385.1). Lineage (NCBI taxonomy): Eukaryota > Metazoa > Chordata > Aves > Passeriformes > Corvidae > Aphelocoma > Aphelocoma coerulescens. Next base: position 653,666 of record NW_027184061.1, on the reverse strand, counting down.
TACTTTTAATTCTGTTGGTAATAAACTTTTTCTTTGTACAGCAACTGTTTAAGTTTGAACCTGTTCTGCTTCGCAGCCCTCTAGTTTTCCTCAATATTTTCTTATTTTCCCCTTATGAAAAAAAGCAGATTTTGTGTGCTTGATGCTCAGCTGCGTCAAACCACGACAGGCAGAGCCCTGGTGCCCCCCGTCTGAGTGATCCATGTTTGGATCCAGTGTCCTGGGTTTGCATGGCCAGGCTTTGGAAATGGGGGGCCTCCAGGGGTGGCTTCCTTGAGCAGCTTCCAGAAGCTTCCCCCGTGTCCGGCTCCTGTTCCGCCCCGCCCCTGAAGGCGAGGGTAACCCAGGGTCTGGTTCATGGCTCCCCTGGGGCAGATGAGAGTGAAACAACAGTGAAAGATCTGTGTTTATAAATATATCTCTGTAGGGTTTATTTCAGAGCAGTTTGGTTGCTGTGTGAAGGGGGTTTGGAGCCCTTTTGGTTACCACCTCCAGTAATATTAAAAGCATAAAAGTAACACTTAGGAAACGTGTAAGGGCAAAGAAAGTAGGAGAGTGGAAGGATACACAGTCAGCAGCCCTGGATCAGCAACAAAACTTTTGGTTTTGGTTGTTCCAATGTCGCTGTCCTTGGTGTAAGTGATGGTCCCAGGCTGGATCCCGTGGGAGCTGGGGAAGCCCCGGAAACTCCAAGTTCGGTGGGTTAATACAGGTTCAGGTTTGGGTGAACACCCAGGTACCTCCCCCGGGGGAGTTTTGCAGTGTCCGATGTCACACTGTGGATCCCGGGGCACTTTGGGGGCTCTGATGGTTTATGGCCCCTTCTAAGACATGGCCCTGCCCCTCCCGGCAGCGCAGCTGAGCCAGGCATGGCCCATGCGAAGGGATGGCAACCTCCAGGCCTCCGTGTGCATGTCCCGGGCCTGGCCCGGGCGGGTTCCCAGAGCTGGGCCAGTTGTGTAAGGGAGGGCGCTGCCCTGCTCCAAAGCCCTGTCCCACCTGGCCGGATCTGCTTCCCATCGGCCTCTGCCCTTCCCTGGCTCCAGGCCCGGCTCGGCCCCTCCGGGCTGGGTGTTCCCCCCCTGTGCCCCCGGGCGCTCCCTGTGCCCACGGCCAGCAAAGGCCCCGCTGCTGCTGCCGGTGGCCAATGGTTTGAGCCACTAACCCGGAACATTTCAGTCCCTCACAGCTCTGCACCCCAAAAGCCGAGAGGGATCGAAGGCGCCTCACAGCGACTCCATCCCACTGCAAACGGCTCAATTCCACCTCAAAACAACTCCATCCCACCTCCAAATTTTGGGGTATCCCCTGTGCCCAAACTGCTCCCAGTTGTAGATGTTCCTGTCCATGAACTTCACCCAGTTGTTTTCATCCAGGAAGTGCCAGTGGGCTTTTCCCCAGGAATGGAACACACCTGTGTGGGAGACAGGTCAGGGGGTGCCCCCCTCCAGCAGCCCCCAGCACTCCACAGCAGGTTGGGAGCTCAAGGGACCCCCCTGGACACCCCTTTCCCACCCCTCTCTGCCCCAAGGCCGCCTCAGCACCCGCTGCTGGGTGGGGAGGAACCCCCCATGAGACTCCCAGGGAGGGACAGGGGTTTGGGGACCACCCCAGTGAGGTTCTGTCCCCCGAGAGCCCCAGGGAACAGCTCAAGAGATCAAGTGATGGGGACATGAAGGGACTCTCATGCTGTCCCCCGGCCCTTATCCCCCTCTCAGACACCTTTCCCATTGTCCCTGCACCCCTCCCCACTCACCCAAGAGCTCCTCACCCGCAGCCGGGGGCTCCCAGCAGCCAGAGCGGGGTGACACGGGGGGGACACACGGGGGTTCCCATTCCTGATCCATCCCAGGGCCGGTTTTGCCCCCCCAATTTCGGCCCCCCCGTGGGGTTCTCCAGAGTCCCTCCCCAGTGCCCCTCAATAAACGGGATCAGCACGAACTGGGAAGCTTTACTGGGAACACTGGGAGCAGCCGGGTGGGGGCAGAGTGGCAGCGGGGCTGGGGGGACACAAGACTCCCCCAAAATCAGCGCGGGGATGGAGCGGGGGGTCCCGGCCGGGCCCGAGGCCACGGGGAGGGGCTGCGGCTGCCGGCGGCTCAGGAGCTCTGTGGGCAGAGCAAAGGGGGTGACACCGGGCTGGGGGGCCTGGAGGGGCACACACTCTCTGGGGGAGGGGGGATGCGATTCCCGGGATCCCCCGTCACCTTCTCGAGCAAGTGAAAGCCGAGCCCCAGCACCAGGAAGATGAAGCCCAACACGAAGTCCCCGATCCCTGTCAGAATCTTGCTTCAGGCAGTGTCCACTGGCATCTGTCGGGGGTCCACAGGGGTCAGGACCTCTCAAAAACCACCCAGAGAGCCATCAGGACCCCCTAAACCCCTCTTTTTTTCATCCACGATCTGTCCAGAACGCTGTTAAACCTCCCAGCACATGCCAAACCCACTCTCATCTCCTCCAGGACTCCACAAACTCCATCCCAGTTGCTCCCTGCCCTGCGAGGATCCCCCAAACCCTCTCCCAGCCCCTTTGCCAAAGTTAAAAAGAAGGGTGGCTCTTGATGGAATGCTCAACACCGAAAAACAGGACAAGAGATCGGCCTAGAAGCATAGACAGCTTTGAGTTGGGATGTTCTGAGAGAAGTGAGCTGCCCTCGTGAGAGGGGAGTGGACTGAGAGCACTGGGGAGGCACTGGGAGGGCACTGGGAGCGACTGGGAATGGAGCGCGCGGCACTGGGAGGCCGAGTCCAGCACGGGGCACTCGGCGCTGCGGGTCTGCCTGGCAACTGATGAGTCATCAGAGAGACGCGCTCTGATTGGCTGAGGGGCGTCAGCGCCACGCAGGGCTGCGATGGACACGCGCAGGGGCACTGGGAGAGACTGGGAGACTGGGAGAGACTGGGATGGACTGGGAGGGACTGGGATGGACTGGGATGGACTGGGAGGGACTGGGACACCTCAGGGGAACCTGGAAGGACAAGAGGCCCCGGGGATGGGCACCAGGGGGGCTGAGGGGCTCCAGGCTCATCCCCAGGGCAGGGCCCGAGGGGACTCGCTCTGCCCGACGTTCTGCACCTCTGCGGGCCGCGAGCAACGGGGCAACGATGTCGCGGTGGTGCCGGCAGAGCCTGTCCGCCAGAGCCCGTTTGTACCCCAGTCTGGCTGGATGGCTGTTCCAGCACTGCGCCTGTTTCTCCCCACACGGGCTGTCCCCCACAAACAGCCCCACATCGCTGGCGAGTGCAGTTGCTGCTCCCGCTGTCAGATGCTCCTCTGCACCAACCTCACCCGCTCGGTGCCCTTAATGAAGTGACACTCGGACTTCATCATCCCCTGGAACACCCCTGTGTGTGCGGGACACAGCTCAGGGGGTGCCCCCCTGCAGCCCCCAGCACGCCCAGAGCTCCGGGAGCCACCCCGGATCCCCGCTCCGCACCCCCTGTGCCCCACGGCCGCCACGGGACCCTCCTGCCCGTGCTCTGACTTCCTCTTTTCCACCCTTCTCCCTATTTCACATCCCCTCTCCCGCCATTTCCAGCCGCTCCCCAGAGGAGTTTTGGACTCCCATTCCCCCCTTTCCACCCTTTCCACCCCTTTCCCCCACAACCCCCCAATCCCCAGCCCACTCCCGATCAGTTTTAGGGTCCCATCCTCCACTTTTCCCCACTTTCCCAGCCCCTCCCACCCGTTTCTCCCCCACTCTTCAGCCCTCTCCTGCTCTTCCTTTGAGGGTCCCCTCCACCTCTCACTCATTTTAGGGGTCCCATCACCCCTTTTTCCCCTTCTCCCCCCCTTTCCCATCGCGTCCCGTCCCCCCCGCTCACCCGAAAGCTCCACGCCCGCAGCCGGGGGGGCTCCCAGCACCACCAGTGCCACCAGTACGGCCCCAGCTGCCACCACTCGCCCCATGGCCAGTGCTGGCCACGATTTTGATTGGCTGAGGGGCTTTAGGGACACTGCAGCCTCGCGGTGGGGTTTTTTGGAGGGGGAACCTCAAGGTGCGGGGCAGGTGGGAGCTCAGTTGTGCCCAGAAATGTGTCCCCAGGGACGCGGGATCTCAGGGGTGCCCATGGCCTGGGGTGACGCTGGCCCGGTGCCAGGCACCCACCAAAGCCACTCTGTCCCTGCCCCCCGCAGCCGCACAGGGGAGAGAAAATGGAACTGAGGGTTCCCGGGTGGGGACAAGGACCGGGAGAGATCCCTCAGTAAAACCCAGCACGGGCACAACAGGCTCTAATTAGAGATATTCATTAAATTGATGACACCAAAAAAATAAGAGCAGGAGAATGAGAAGGAAAAGAAGACCCCTAAAAACACTCTCCCCCCACCCCTCCCTCCTTCCCAGGGGCTGTGGGGGCATCTCTGCATCCGGCACCTCCATCTTTGGAGCTGCCAGGGATTGGCTCTGCCAGACATGGAGGAAGCTTCCAGATCCTTCTCTCAGAAGACACCTCTGAACCAACCCCACTACCAAAAACCAGGCTGTGCAAGCCCAATAGAGCCCCAAAACTGGGGACCAGGTATCCAGGAGCTCAGCTGCACCCCAAAATGGGGATGGAGATGTCCAGGGGCTCAGCTTTGCCCAAAAACCCAAGCTGAGCACTTTCTCTGCTCGGCTGAATGCTGCCGGAGGGCTGGGGCTGCAGTAAGGGGGGACACCCTCCTCCAGCAGGGATGTCCCGTAAACGGGGGACCCCCACATGCCCCTCAAAACCCCCAGGGCTGGGCTAGCCCTGCCTGGATGCCAGGAGACACCAAAACCGCTCTGTCCCTGCCCTCTGCTACTGCACAGGGACAGGAAATACAAGGAAAAGCCCAGGAGCTGAGAGAAGGAGTGGGAGAGATCCCGCCCTGAGCACCGGCAGGGGCACAACAGAGCCAGCCTGGGCACAGGGAGGGAATTTATTCCCAACCAAATCCCAGCAGCACAAGGAGAAGGCAAAGAAATCTCTCCAACACCTTCCCCCCACCCAGCGCGGATCACCCGGAACGGGGGTCACCAGGGCTCTGCCCCACGGGGGTCACTGGGGATCATCCAACGCCGATCCTCCCACGGGGGATGGAGCTGGAGCAGCGCACGAAGCTCTTCCCGCACTCGGGGCACTCGCAGGGCTTCCCTTAGCGGTGCCTCCGTTGGTGTCGGGTCAAGGCAGAGCTGTGTGAGAAGCTCTTCCCACACTGGGGACACTCGTAGGGCCTCTCCCCAGTGTGGATGCGCCGGTGGCTGATGACGTGGGAGTTGCGTTTGAAGCCCTTCCCGCAGTCGGGGCAGCGGAAGGGCCTCTCATCCGTGTGAATGTGCTGATGTCTGAGGAGACTGGAGCTCCTCTGAAACCTCTTTCCACACTCAGAACACTCGTAGGGCCTCTCCCCGGTGTGGATGCGCTGGTGTACCCTCAGGTCAGAGCTGTGCCAGAAGCTCTTCCAACAATCCAAGCACTCATAGGGCCGTTCCCCTGTGTGGATCACCTGGTGCTGGAGCAGCTCGGAGCTGTTGATGAAGCCCTTCCCACATTCCCCACACTCATAGGGCCTCTCCCCAGTGTGGATCCTCTGGTGCTGGATCAGGCTGGAGTTCCATCTGAAGCCCATCCCACATTCCAGGCACTTGTGGGGCTTCTCCCCACCCTGAGGCTTCTCCCCCAGCTCTGAGCTCCCCCTGGATCTCCGGCCGCCTTCCTGGCACAGGGGAGCTCTTTCCTTCTTGGATCTCTCTGGGTTGCATTTGCAGCCCCTCCTCGTGCTGCATCTCCGGGGCTTTTCCTCCTCCTCCATCCAGCCACACCTTGGGAATGACAAAACCTGGTTTGGGGGGAAAAACAAGGTGTGAGCGCCTTGGAATTGGGGTTCCTCCTCACCAAGTGCATCACCGGGCATCTTGTGTCGGTAAAAACCTCCAAAACACCAAGATTCAGCACAAAAGTGCCACAAACATCAAGACATAGACCCAAAACTCCCAAAACATCAAGATTCAGACAAAACCTCCTCCAAAATATAAACATTCAGCCCCCACAAAAAAACTAACACACCAACGTGAAGCCCAAGAAACCTCAGAAACACCAAGATTCACCCCCGGGAAAATCGTGGCCTGTGGGGAGCTGCGGGGCCGGGCCGGGGCTGTGGGGCAGCCGGGGCTCAGCGCCGGGCACTGCCTGACCCCAACACTCCCCGGGCAGGGCCAGCAGTGGCCCCCGACCCCCAGGAGGCTGCAGGATGTGGAAGGATCAGGATTTTCTCTTACCGATCTTGTTTGGGTGTCATAGGTTAGCAAGCATAGTCCCAGAAGGGATATCCTTGCTAAGGGGTGCTTACAGCTTCCTCTGGGACCTGACAGAACCTATCAGCTGGCCAGGTTGAATATGGACAATTCTTTAAGCCACGTAAAGTTGTGACCGCCTCTGTGATCCACACTTAAGAATAGACAAACTCCCCCCCAAGCTCTCTCTCGTTTCCGGCACAGGGACAGGTGGCTGCAGGCCCCGTGCGGGGGCCAGCGGGCCCGGCCAGGCCCTGCTTGGGCCAGGCTGGGCCAGGCCACGGCCAGCCTGGAGCCATGGGCCTGTTCCAGCCATGGAACCTCCCCCCACTGCCTTGCTGTGGGCAGCCTGAGCGGCTCGGAACCCCCCCCTCCACTGCGGCCGAGATTCAGCAAAGCGGCACCTCTGTCCAGCAGAGGTCAGGTGACCAACAGCGATAAGCCACATTCCAGCTGCAAGGCCGAGGTGAGATTAACCCTTTTATTGCTGTGAAGAGCTGAAAACCTGAGGGAAGAGAGAGAGGAGAGGCTTAAAGCTGAAAGTCTGTTGTGAAGCTATGATATATCAGAGTATCCCGTTGTAATTTCATGAAGATATGGGGGGTGGAGTGTTCAACTTGTAAGCAATAGGCAGATGCTGCCACAGCTGTAATTTCATGAGAAGCTTGGACAGAGAGAGATGAACCAGATGAGGACTTTTGCTCCAAAGGGGAAAGGAGAAAACCTCAGTTCCTAGAGATGCTCCCAGAGATAGTCCTAATGATGAAGATGAGGAAGACCCTTTGCTCCCAGGGAAGGAGAAGGGCCTCTGTTTCTTTGTTTCTGAATGGCTCAACCTTAAAATTGTACCCCAAAAAACTTCAAGAGTGGACCCTCGAAAGCCGTTGCGGGAAAAGCTGCAAGTCGGGGGAAGGGACTCACATCGTAAGCAGAGAGACTCCTCTTCCTAAATGGACTGAACAATATTTGGAAGTGGGTGGCTGTCTCAGTGTGATACTGTTTTCATAGCACGAACAAAAAGAGACTTCTCTTTCCAAATGGACTGAACAAGGTTATTATGGAAGTGGTAAACAGACTGAACATCTTAAGGGTTGTCTTTACATTGTCAGTGGAAGAAGGGAGAAGGGTGGGGGGAGGAGGAGAGTTCTGAAGGTGGTATAATTTTTGGGTTTTTTTTCCTTCTTTTAGGTCTGTTAATAAACTTCTTTATATTCTTTCAAGTTTGGTGCCTGCTTTGCATTTCTCCTAATTCTTATCTCACAGAAGATAAACAGTAATGAGTATTTTAGACCAAACTACTACATTGGGTCACTGGAGAAACGAATGATTTTGCAGAAAGCTCAGCAGCTGTCAGAGGATGAGCACCCACAGGCACTGAGGGGGCTGCAGGAGAGGCACAAGAAGCCCCTGCAGCACTTGGCCAGAAAGGCTCAGCAGGGCAATGCAAGAAGGGATGAGCAAAAGGCCAAGGTGAAGGCAAAGGCCATGGCAGAGTTTCTACAGCCCCCCAGGGATGAACCGCAGGGCCCAAGGGGGCCCCAGCACCCAGGGGACGGCGGCGGCCACAAGCACCTGGCACAGGCATTGCCCTCCTCGGCACGGCAGAGCCCACCCAAACAGCCCCTGGCAAGGAATCAGGGGTCCATCTGCAGGCCAGAAGGACACTGCAAGCACAGACAGCAGCACCCTCAGCACCAGCAAGTCCACCCCACATGGACATGGATTGTCAGGGCTGGCAGAGCTCCCAGCAGACCAGGGACCCACCGCACCAGAGCCCTTGAGAACATTCAGGGCGTGTCTGGATCGAGATGAGGCTGCTCCTGATGGACACAGGGGCCTCTCGATCCACTCCGAATCTGACACCTAAGGGGGGAAATTGGCAAGAAGTTCTTTCATTATTCAGGCAATAAGTGGGAAAGATTGGCAGGTGTGTTTTATTCAACCACTATCAGTAGATGTGGGGGATGGGTTTGAAACACATCAATTTCTGTTTGTTCCTAATTGTGATTGTAATTTACTGGGAACGGATTTGGTGGCTAAATGGGAATGCAAATATTGTCAAAGGAGATACAGAGGCTAATGCTGCTGGACCTTGGTGTCAAATGTCTGCGAAGGCCTCTGCTGAAGGGAACCCAGAAGTGTGGGCAGCCCCACGGAAATAGGGAAAATCAGATATGGAGCCTCTCCAAATTCCTCTGGAGCATCCAGGACAAGTGGTGTCTAAAAGCAATACCCTGTTCCAAGGGAGGCAAGGAAGGGGTTACAGCCTCTTACTGAGTCCCTGCTAAAGGCAGCGCTTCTGGAGCCAGGCATCTCTCCCTACAACTCTCCTCTCCTGCCAGGCAAGAAACCCCATCATGGACACCAGAAGGAAAGCACAATTTTCAAGGCTTCAAAAGCAGATTAACTGAGCCTCCTGCCCTGGCCCTCCCACACAGGGAAAAACCATTTGAATTGCATGTGGATGTTAAACAGGGCCATGCCAAAGGAATTCCTGGGCTCAAATGTTTCACCCAGTGGCCAGAGAGTGGCCTCATTGTCTGCAGAATGGTGCAGCCCCGGCTTTAATGGGAACTGAGGCCTGAAAACTGACAGCAGCAGAATCTCTCATTGTTCCAGTCTGGCATCAAGGTAAAGCTTTGTTAACCAAAGGAGCCTCTAAATGGATGAGCAGCCGCTGGGTTCTTACAGAATGAAACTTGTTGGATGGAACAGGAGGATTCAGAGTTGAGGACAGGGCAAGGGTTGAACCCAGCCTCCTGTTTGAACGGCCCTGGACACGGGGCTGGCAAGAAACCCATGGCTGCAGTCAAGTGACAGAGCTCCAGAGCCGGCCTAGGAGAGATTGACCAGACATTCCCTGGCCTGAGGGAGAAAAGGTGTTTAGGGATGGGTCTGCAAGGGCAGCAGAAGGGAAAAGAGTGACAAGACACGCTGCTCTTAAGGAAAGGGAAGGAGACAAAGCGCAGCTCAGCGCCCGCATGCTCAGCTCAAAGGGCCGAGCTGGGGGTGCCTGGAAGAGCCTGGCACTGAAATGCCCTGAGCAGGAAGGCTTCAATATCTTCTGCTAACAGCATGGCAGCTCACAGCGGGGCAGAAGCATTTCCGACTGCTTCAGCAATCCCTGCATCAGTTCTTAAGGCATGTTTGGAACAAACAATTCCAAGATATGGGATTGTGGAAGCAATGGACACAGACAGGGGAACTCATTTTACAGGAAAGATCCTTCAGGCCGTTTTGGCTGCTTTAGGAACACAGTGGGACCTCGAAACGCCCTGGCACCCCCAGAGTTCGGGTCGGGTGGAAAGAATGAATGGGGAAATAAAGAAACACCTTCTGAAGCTGCTGAGAGAAACCAAGACGCCACGGGTACGGCTGCTGCCATTGGCTTTGGCAAGAAGAAGAGCCAGACCCAGGGCAGATATTCAATTATCTCCCCTGGAACTGATGTTTGCAATTCCTCACCCTGCTCATTCCCGACTTAGTGGGGATGGAGATAAGGGATGTCTGTTTCAAGCAGTCTGTGGCCAGAATCCTGTCTCTTGTGAAATCTCTTCCACAGGAAGCTCGGCTGGCACAGACCCTGCCTTGGGACTTTGCTGCCCACAACATCCAACCAGGACATCGGGTCCTGCCTGAGGAGTGCAAAGAAGCACCACTGGTGGCCAAGGGCGTGGCCCATTCCAAGTGTCCCCGAGCACAGAAACAGCCGCCAGCACAGCTGAACACGGGGGGACCCCTCAGCCTCGCCTCAAGCTCTCGGAAGCCCCGCGGATTTGCACTCCCCGGCTGCAGGAGGAGCAGGCCAGGCCGCCACTGCCCCTGCACAGAAGGGGCCGCAGCAGCAGCCAGGGCTCCACAGCGGGGCAAGCCCCGGGGGCTGCCCACAGATCCTCTGCTGAAATTGTCTGGCTGGGCACCTCCTCTGGCATCTCCAGGCACTGGGGGCCAATCCTCGCTGGCACCGGGCGAGCTTCAGAGCTTTCTGTGCCTGCACTCGCCACAGCTGCTGCGGGAGACAGCGGGAGAATTCCACTCTGGCTCTCAGTTACACTCACACTCTGGGCTGGGCGGGATTCGATTGCTGGAAAATAGACCAAGTTCAGAAGTGTTTTAAAATTTTATTTCTCTACTCAGGCTTGCTTTGCGTCTGCCTTGGCGAAAGGAATTTTAAAGTGTTTCTTAAGGGATGTTACACCACTCAGCAGAGATGAGCTTAACATCTCAACAGACTGGGAATAGCCCAAAAGATACCCAAAAGATAACGCCCATCAACAGAACATCAACGCCCATCGGCAAACATCAAGGAACAGCTACCCCAGACACTGCCCCCGGCACAGCTGGAGACCCCTGCTCTGGAAAAGGCTGAGAAGGAAATCAAGGAGTGTGGACCTAATGAACATCAGAGGCCAAGCAATCCGGGGCCAATAGGAAACCAAATACTAAGAACTACCCAACTTGGAACCAATGAACATGAAACCTACGGATTTCGATGGGTTTAGACTGCATCAAGTTGAGGAAAAGTTGAGTAAAACTCGTGTGCCATGGGATGATTTTCTCTGCACACCCGGGCTCTGTGTGGATGAAATGATTTCTGTTGCACATCCTGGCCAGAATAAAGTAATGCCTTGATCCTCTCACACTAAAAAGGTCGTTGGAGAGTTTTTGTTCTTCCCGCAGTTTCAGTGACAAGATTACACCATTAGAATGTTTTTTCTTAATAGTCCTACTTTGATATTGTCAGTCGGGTTTGGGCTAAAGGTGTGAGAGTCAATTTTTAGTCCGAGGACAAGTAGCAAAAATCTTTATTGCTTTGAGGCATTTTTGTGTATGTGTGTGCGTGGCTGTTAGTGATGGCAGAATTTTGGAATGGGTGTTTCGATGTTCACCTGTAGGCTGCATTTTGCAAAACTGGAAGAGCATTAAAACTGACCCTTTTCCTCATAAACAGTTAAAAATCATGGAAAAAAAAAAAGGGGAAAAAAGCCGCTTTTGGGGGCCACTTGTGAGTCACCTGATGGCTGCCCTGGAAGAGAAGCTTCCTTCCAGGCAGCCAGCAGAGGAGCTTTAGAAATGCAAATTAACTCTGCTGGGGGAAGTGTGCACAATGTCCCAGGCTCTCCTTGCCTGCCAGAGGAATTGGGCTGATTCCCTCTGCCCCTCACCCCAAGCTCTGCCTCCCTGCACAGACGGAATTTGCATCGCTAAAGGCAGAGCCCACACTGAGCATCTCGGACTCTGCAACAGAAATCCCTGAAGCTCCAAAGGAAAACAGCAAACGGAGAATGTTGGGAGAACTTCACTCACAAAAGCGGGGGGGAATCATCCCTCTCCCCACTCCAACATCTGCTGGCACTGTCTGTGTTATACAGGGTGGGTTTGACCACTGGGCTGCTTTTGCTGCCACAAGGTCAGCGAAATCGCTTGGGAATCCAAGGATGTGATGATTTAATCAGAGAAAAGAGGTCAATTGATGCATCCCTGGCATTTTTGGGAGAGCCCAAAAATGGGGAAAAGAACAGAACAAATCCTACAACACCATGGAGCAGCCCCTGGGAACCCAAACGAATTCATACCAGGTGCCAGAGAACCCAGTGATCATTTCAATGCATCATTAGATTACAAGCTGTCCTCCAAATCATAACCAAGCACACAGCTCCAGCTCCTGACCTTCTCACCCACCAATCCACTCCCATGAGCAACGCCACATTTCACCCTGGGATGGCATCAGATTCTCTTTCAGCAGAAGGACCAGGAGGTTGTGGAAAATTAAAGGACTCAAAATGCTCTTGGCAAAGAGATGGCCAAGGAAAAGTGGGGAAACAGAGAACAAAGGAAAGAAGAAAGCAGCTCATGTACCGCTCCAAACGTGGAAAGGATGAGAATGGGACACATTTTTGTGGTTCCCTGGCAGACCATGGGTTAAACCAATGCTGTTTCTCCTCTCAGGTGCTACAGCAACTCTCATCTTTTTACCATGCACCACACCTTGCTCAGTGCAGCTCATTCAGCAGGGGATCAAGGGCATGCAGGTGGCAGCCAGGCCTCCTGACCCAGAAAGGGCTGCAAAAGGACACAGAATGAGGTCACTGAGAATAATCCCAAAACCAAAGAAGGCCCAGGAAGAACAGATTAAGGCATTTTTAAAGTTTGTAAAGAGAAGTACTGAGAAAAGAAGAAGAGGTGGGATTAAAAGAGAAGAAATTGAACGTGTCTTTAGAAACAGATGCTGTGAATCCCATTGGAGATAGGGCCAGGGACTTGGAGATAAGGAAGTAAGGAGAGAAACCATAAATTCGAGAAGATGTTACTAATTGACACCAACTGCTGCTCAGCCATGGTCCTGCTAAATTCCTGAACTTCCAGAAGAACAAAGCCTTAACAGAGCCATGAATATAGGACGTTTTACAAAGTGGGGGTGCACATTAAGGGGGACATGCATTCCCCCGAGCCGCCATTCAGCTGAGAAGGGAAACAAAGCTCTCCGCTGCTCCCGGCCCGACTTGCCCAGCCCTGCGTGTTGGCTGCCTCCGGCTCCTTGGGAAGCCCTGCAGCCTCGCTACTCCCGCCCCTAATTCGGAGCATCAGTGCATGGCTTTGATTTCCCCGAAAAAGGGAAAACCGCCCGAAACCCCTTTGGCTGAGTGCACGAGGGGAGAGATTTGTGGCACAAAACTCCCAAAGTCGTTTATGCCCATCTTGGGAAGAACAACCCAAGCCAAGCGGAGGTGGGACCCCCCAGCAGCGCCTCTCTGCCGCCCCAGCTGAAGCCCTCGCTGGCTGCTCCAGGCGGGATGGGCAGACTGGGAGCACTGGGAAGGGGCCCCGGCTCGGGCCGCAGCCCCCGGGGCAGCCCCACGGCAGCTCCAAGGCTCCGCCAGCCGGGATGGAACGTGGGAGGGGGAGCAGGGCAAGGGCCGGGGCTGTCGGTGCCCAGGGGACACAAGGGACAGCGGGGGCACTTCACAAGCATTGCATGGAAAAGATAAAATCATAAGGAAGACAAAAGCAACAGCAACAGTGGCCCCATAGCCCAGGGCCACACAGGAACATGTCCCATTGGAGTGGGGGGACTCTGGCCCAATATCAGGCACCCACCACAGCCGCTCTCTCCCTGCCCTCCACAGCCGGACAGGGGACAGAAAATTTAACCAAGGGCTCATGAGCTGAGATGAGGACCAACAGATTTCCGTTATCAAACACTGTCACAGGCAGAACAGGCTTGAAACTGGAGATATGAATTGAATTTATTGCTAACAAACTGAGAGCAGGATAAGGAGAATTAAAAGAAGACCCTTCAAAACTTCTTCCTCCCACCCGTCCCTCCTTCCCACTCAACCTCCCACCCTGGCAGTGCAGGACACAGGGAATGGGAGCCATGCTCAGTTCATCCCCGGTGCCTTCTCCCACTGCTCAGGGACAGGAGTCGTTCCCCTGCTGCACTCTGGGCTCCCTCCCACCAGACAGTTCTCCAGGAACTTCTCCACCCTGAGTCCGTCCCACGGGCAGCAGTCCCCTCACACTGCTGCAGCCCCGGGGGTCACTCTGCCCCGGGGTCAGTCCTGCAAGGAGAGGCTGCTCCAGCGGGGCCCCTCTGTCCACGGGTCTCCCACGGGGTCACAGCCTCTCCTCAGGCATCCCCCTGCTCCGGTGGGGGATCTCTGCATCCCTGGGGTTCTCTGCATCTGGCACCTCCATCTTTGGAGCCACCATGGATTGGCACTGCTGGACATAGAGGAAGCTTCCAGAACCTTCTTCCAGAATCCACCCTGTAGTCCCCCTGCTACCAAAACCAGATCGAGAAAAGCCAATATAGCCCAAAAAATGGGGTCCCAGATATCCAGGAGCTCAGATGCACCCCAAAATGGGGATGGAGATGTCCAGGTGTGCCCAAAAATGAGGCCCCAGATGAGGGCGTTCTTTGCTTGGCAGCAACTGTGCCCTCTGCAACTGCACAGGGACAGGAAATACAAGGAAAGGTCCAGGAGCTGAGAGAAAAGGACCTGGAGAGATCCCGCCCCGAGCACCGGCACAGGCACAACAGAGCCAGCCTGGGCTCAGGGAGGGAATTTATTCCCAACCAAATCCCAGCAGCACAAGGAGAAGGCAAAGAAATCTCTCCAACCCCTTCCCACCACCCAGCGCGGATCACCCGGAATGGGGGTCACCAGGGCTCTGCCCCACGGGGGTCACTGGGGATCATCCAACGCCGATCCTCCCACGGGGGATGGAGCTGGAGCAGCGCACGAAGCTCTTCCCGCACTCGGGGCACTCGCAGGGCTTCCCTTAGCGGTGCCTCCCTTGGTGTTGGGTCAAGGCTGAGCTGCTGGAGAAGCTCTTCCCACACTGGGGACACTCGTAGGGCCTCTCCCCGGTGTGGATGCGATGGTGCCTGATGAGGTGGGAGTTGCGTTTGAAGCCCTTCCTGCAGTTGGAGCAGCGGAAGGGCCTCTCATCCGTGTGAATGCGCTGATGTCTGAGGAGATCGGAGCTGGTCTGAAACCTCTTCCCACACTCCTCACACTTGTAGCACCGTTCCCCAGTGTGGATTCTCTGGTGCCGGATCAGGTCGGAGTTGCAGCTGAAGCCCTTCCTACACTCGGGACACTCATAGGGCCTCTCCCTGGTGTGGATGCACCAGTGCCTGAGGAGTTGGAAGTTTTGATTGAAGCCCTTCCCACAGTCAGGGCAGCGGAAGGGCCTCTCCTCTGTGTGAATCCGCTGATGTACGAGGAGATCGGAGCTGGTCTGAAACCTCTTCCCACACTCAGAACACTCATAGGGCCGTTCCCCAGTGTGGATCCTCTGGTGCCGGATGAGGCAGGAGTTGTAGCTGAAGCCCTTCCCACACTGGGGACACTCGTAGGGCCTCTCCCCGGTGTGGATGCGCCGGTGGGTGACGAGGTTGGACTTTTGCTTGAAGCCCCTCCCGCAGTCGGGGCAGCGGAAGGGCCTCTCATCCGTGTGATTCCTCTGATGCTTGAGGAGATCGGAGCTGCTTGGAAACCTCTTCCCACACTCAGAACACTCATAGGGCCTCTCCCTGGTGTGGGTGCGCTGGTGTCCCCATAGGCTGGAGCTCCGGCCAAAGCTCTTCCCACATTTCCCACACTCATAGGGCTTTTCCCCAGTGTGGATCCTCTGGTGTTCCATCAGTTGGGAGCTCCGGCTGAAGCTCTTCCCACATTCCCCACACTCATAGGGCCTCTCCCCAGTGTGGATCCTCTGGTGTATCCTCAGATGGGAGTTGTAGCTGAAGCCCTTCCCACATTCCAAGCACTTGTGGGGCTTCTCCCCACCCTGAGGCTTCTCCCCCAGCTCTGAGCTCCCCCTGGATCTCTGGCCGCCTTCCTGGCACAGGGGGGCTCTTTCCTCCTTGGATCTCTCTGGGCTGCGTTTGCAGCCCCTCCTTGTGCAGCATCTCCGGGGCTTTTCCTCCTCCTCCATCCGGCCACGCCTTGGGAATGACAAATCCTGGTTTGGGGGGAGAAACAAGGGATGAGCGGCTTGGGCTGGGGGTTCCTCCTGCCCAGGTCCATCTATGGAATTCTCTGGGGCTTTTGTGTCTATAAAAACCGCAAACCACCACGATTCAGCCCAAAAAACCCTCCCAGCACTTCCCCCTCTCTGATCTCTCCACTTGGGGTTCTGAGGGTCTCCATTCCCTGGCCTCATCGTGGTCCCGTGGCTCCTGGGGTTCCCGCTCTCCACAGCCCCACTCAGGGATGATCCGGGGGGTTTTGGGGTTCCCAGGGGTCCCTTCTCCCCTCATTCTCTGCTCCGGGCTTCCAGCGTTCCCAGGGGTCCCCCCTTATCCAGGCTCACCCCCTCTCCAGGCTCCGGGGGTCCCCCAGCTCCGGGATCGCCCCTCTCCCCTCACCCCACCCCGGGGCTCTCCCAGGGGGGCTCCAAGAACGATGTCCTCCTCCCACCCCTGCACCGGGACGGAGTCCCCAAAATATCCCCCCTGAAGGGCCATTTGCGGCTCAGCTTGGGGTCCCGCAGGATCCCCACAAATCGCACCCCCCCAAATGAAACCCACCCAGGGACCCACAAGGAGATTTGGGGCTCCATTCCAGAAGCTGCGAGCTCCAAACACCCCCCAAAGAAAACACCTCTCGGGGACACCCAAGACATTTGGGGCGAGCTCCCCCTCCCCGCTCACCTGCGGGATGCTCCCGGGGCCGCGGCGGACAGAGCGGGCACCGACCCCGCGCTTCCCCTGCTGCTTTTCCTCTTCCTGCTCCTCCTCTTCCTCTCACCTTCCTCTTCCTCCCGCTCCTTCTCCTTCCTAATCCCGCCTCCTTCTCCTCTTCTCTCCAGGCCCTTCTCCCGCTCCTTCCTCACCCCTCCTCCTCTTCCTCCATCCCTTCTCCTGCTCCCCCCAGGCCCAGCGCCCACCCTTGGCCCCCCGTTTTCCCAGCGCGGTCGCATCCCGCGGGAGGAGCCGGGACGGAGCCGGGACAGGTCGGGCTGGGGCAGGGCTGGGCTCTGGGCCCGGCCTGGGCGCCCCCCACGCGCCCCCTCCTCAAATTCCCCTGGCGGGGGGCGCTGGGGGCGAGGGGGGGGCGCAGGTGGGGTCCGGGTGGGGAGCGCTGAGCGCTGCGGGTCTGCCTGGCAACTGGTGAGTCACCAGCGCCGCGCGCTCTGATTGGCTGAAGCTTGTCGTGCGCTGTCTCTGATTGGCGCCTTTCTTCGGGGCTCTTTTGGGGGGGACTTTTTCTGTGGGATTTGGGGGTCGTTGGAGGCTGTGGGATTTAGGGGCGTCCCGGCACGTTTTGCTGTTCTCTGGGGGCTGTGTTGGCGTTCAGGTGCTTCCCAAGGGCCCCCCAGAGCGGGGTGACACGGTGGGGACACACGGGGGTCCCCATTCCCGATCCATCCCAGGGTCGGTTCTGCCCCCTCCACTCTCGGCTCCCCCTCAGTTTCCTCCAAGTCTCTCCCCAGTGCCCCTCAATAAACGGGACCAGCCCAAACTGGGAAGCTTTATTGGGAACACTGGGAGCAGCCGGGCAGGGGCAGAGTGACAGCGGGGCTGGGGGGACACACGACCCCCCAAAATCAGCGCGGGGACGGAGCGGGGGGTCCCGGTCGGGCCCGAGGCCACGGGGAGGGGCTGCGGCCACCGGCGGCTCAGGAGCTCTGTGGGCAGAGCAAAGGGGGTGACACCGGGCTGGGGGGCCCCGGGGGAGCACAGACCTCCGGGGGAGGGGGGACACGACCCCCGGGCCCCTCCCGTCACCGGCTTGTGCAGGTAGAAGCCGAACCCCAGCGTCAGGAAGACAAAGCCCAACACGAAGCCCCCGATCCCCATCAGCATCTTGGGGGGCGGGGGGGCAGCTTTGATGGGGGGGGGAAGGGGAAGACGAAGTGAGGAAACGGCAGCGGCTGCCGGAAAGGAACCAGAATGGACTGGGACAGGCTGGGATGAACTGGGACAGAATGGGACACCAGGATACACTGGGACCAGGACCGGGACTGGGCAGGAGCAGATTTGGAGCACCAGGGATTATACTGGGATATATTGGTGTTACAAAAAGGATAGGATATTGGATTTTAGAAGTAGTAAGGCTAAGGCTCTGCTAGGCTGTAAGGCCTCAGGTGTAGAAATAGTTCTCTTGGGAAACAGGAATGGAATGTGCTGGGTGGGGAAGTTAGGAGTAGTGAATTAGCTGGGCATGGAGAACATGCCTAAAAGTAAATAGTTCTGGGTTGATATATGTTGCGTGCAAGGGGGATTTCAGTGGTGGGAGTTCATTGAGCATTATCTAAGACTGGACAACCATAAAGATATATGGCTTAGGGTATGATTATCAATTGTTAATGTTTTGTATGTGAGCCAATGTTTGAAACTGTATAAAGAGCTGAGTGAAACGATAGGTCTTTGGGAAGCCTGATTTGGGACACTAGTCCCCAGGTCCCCGGGCCCTGAATAAAGCACCGCATAAACTGACTCTCTGTTGGTTTGTGTTTGTGGTCGGTGGGCAACAGTTTTCTGGCGACCGCGGCAGGACTCCGGGGGTCGTAGGGGCGGTTCGCGGGGTGATCTGCTCCGTGCCGGCACCAGGTGATTTCTGGGGAGACATCAGCCCGTGCCCGACCCCGCGTCCGACGGACAACTGTGAGGTAAGCCCACAAGGTGCTTTATTCCTTTTAAACCGGTGGTGGTAGCCTGCCCGGTAAGACGAGTCTCTACTCGCAGGGTTGGGGCATTGGTTTGGGATTATAAAGCCTTGGCGCTGGCCGTCAGACAGAGCGAAAGCTTTGCAGAGCCAGCCCTTGCTTCTCGCGGCGACGAGATAAGCAAGGAGGGAATTGGATATTGTGGTAATTGGTATTGGTATTAGTCTGTGTGTTATTAGTTGTGTGCGTTATTGTGTGGTTGCATACCTCTGGAATGATGCCGTTGCGGGTGTTTCGGGCTTTGTCAAGTTCAGATAAGGATATTCCGGAGGATTCTCCCCTCGGGTGTTTGCTAAGTCATTGGAAGGAGGGTAAATTGGGACGGGAACTGCGGAAAAGAGAATTGATTGATTATTGTAATAAGGTATGGCCTGAATATGAAACTGGGGGGATGCAGTGGCCGTGGAATGGCACTATTAATTCTGAAATTATAACCCCCATGATGCGGTATTTACGGGAAAATGAGAAGTGGGATGAGATACCCTATTTGGATTTGTTTTATCAGCTAATAGGAAAAAAGGACTGGCAGAGGAAATGTGGAATGATGGTGTTAGAAACGGAACCAGAGGAAACGGGGGCAGGGGAAGAAGTGGTTTCGGAGGTTTTGTGAATCAGAATGTAGGGAACCAGATGATGGGTAGGGGTAGAGGTAAATTGGGGCCCAATCAGTGCGCCCGATGCTTCGCCAAAGGTCATTAGAAGAATGAGTGCCCCCTCAATTTGGGGATGGGGACACCGATGAGTAACTTTCCAGGAGGGAATCCCATGAATCAGGGAATGAATGCGAATGATGGGTTAAACCCTTTCGCGCCAGAACCACAAGGTGTCGCTCAAGCCTTTATGATGGGGGGCTATCAAAATCAGAGCTGACTAGATAAAGATCTAAAAGTGGTCCTGGAAGTTGACGGGGGGCCCAGGGAATTTAGGGTAGATACAGGAGCCACTTTCTCTGCAATCAATGAACAAATAGGACCGTTAAGTGATTCAGTTGTGAAAGTAGTAGGGGTGTCGGGGGAGGTGGTGGAGAGGTCATTCTTGCGGCCACTGGAAATCAAATTTGGAAACAAAGAATTGGATCACCAGTTTTTATATATGCCAAGCAGCCCGGAATGCTTGTTGGGGCGAGATTTATTATCGGCACTGGATGCAAAAATCATATTCGAGAAAGGGCGTGCTAAACTAGAAATCCCGGAGGGGAATCTGGCAAAACTTTTTGTGATTAAAGAGACAAAGACAGAGGAGATACCCCAGGAAATAGAGCAGGCAGTAGTCCCGTGGGTATGGGAAACAGGGACCCCGGGCAGATCCAGGGTAGCCGTTCCTGTGAAAATTGAATTAAAGGAAGGGGCACACCCGGTAAGAGTTCGACAGTATCCTATCAGTTTGGAAGCCAGGAAAGGAATTGCCCCAATGATCACGCAATTTATAGCATTAGGGATTTTACAAGAATGCGAATCGGAATTTAATACTCCAATCTTTCCGGTAAGGAAACCAAATGGGAAATACAGGTTGGTGCAGGACCTGAGAGCAGTAAATGCAATTGCCAAAGATATACACCCGGTGGTGGCCAATCCATATACATTGTTAACATCGATTTCTGAGAATTTTCAGTGGTTCACAGTGATTGATCTAAAAGACGCCTTCTTCTGCATCCCACTGGCCCCCGAGAGTCGATACATTTTCGCCTTTGAATGGGAAAGCCCAGACACTCGCCGCAAGCGACAGTTAACATGGACCAGGTTGCCACAAGGATTTAAGTGTTCACCCACCATTTTTGGAAACCAGCTAGCAAAGGAGTTAGAGGAATGGAAAACTACCAAGGTAAAAGATTCTCCTTTTTCTTATGTTGTTTTACAATATGTGGATGACATACTCCTGGGAACAGAGGAGCGGGAACTGTGCTCAAAGTTAACAATTGAACTATTAAACATGTTGGGTCAGGCAGGATACCGAGTATCCAAGGAAAAAGCGCAGCTAGTGCAACAGAAGG
This sequence comes from Aphelocoma coerulescens, assembly GCF_041296385.1. Taxonomy (NCBI): domain Eukaryota; kingdom Metazoa; phylum Chordata; class Aves; order Passeriformes; family Corvidae; genus Aphelocoma; species Aphelocoma coerulescens. Next base: position 633,237 of record NW_027184061.1, on the reverse strand, counting down.
TGATTTATCTGGGATGTGAAATATCACAAGGAGTCAGGAGAATAGGGGTGAACCGCATTCAAGCCATCTGTGCAATCCCTGTACCACGAAATAATCAGGAACTAAGATCTTTTCTAGGAATGGTCAGCTGGTGTCACCTGTGGATTCCGAATTTCGGACTTATGGCCAAACCACTATATGAAACAATCAAGGAACCCGAATTTAAGTGGGGTAAGACACAGCACAAGGCCTTTCAGGAATTGAAGCAAGCACTCAAAGAGGCCCCCGCTCTGGGTCTGCCTGACCTGACAAAAGACTTTCAATTGTATGTGCATGAAAGGCAGAGATTAGCTTTAGGAGTACTCACGCAACGACTGGGGTCATGGAAGAGGCCCGTGGGGTACTTCTTGAAACAGCTGGACATGGTGAGCGGAGGGTGGCCAGGGTGTTTGCGAGCAGTGGCTGCTACGGTAATCCTAATTCAGGAGGCACGGAAACTGACGCTGGGAAAACACATCACGGTATATGTACCTCACATGGTCATAGCCGTCTTGGAACAAAAAGGGGGGCATTGGCTCTCCTCCAGCAGAATGATGCAGTACCAGGCTCAGTTGCGGGAACAAGATGATGTTGAATTGAAAATAACCAACCATCTCAATCCAGCAGAATTCCTTAGGTCCACCCAAGAGGAAGGAGAACTGGAGCATGACTGCGTGGAGGTGATCGAACAAGTGTATGCCAGCCGTGAAGATCTGAAAGATGTCCCGATGGCAGATCCCGATGTGGAGCTGTTTACGGACGGATCCAGTTTTATGGAGCATGGAACCAGGTATGCAGGGTATGCTGTGGTGACACTCCAGGAAATAGTGGAAGCTAAAGCACTGCCTCCGGAAACTTCAGCGCAAAAAGCAGAAGTATGGGCGTTGGTAAGGGCATTGGTCCTTAGTAGAGACAGGAAAGTGAATATTTGGACTGATTCAAAGTATGCATTTGGTGTAGTTCACATCCATGGGGCTCTGTGGAAAGAAAGAGGACTTTTGACCTCTCAAGGCTCACAGATCAAACATAAGGAAGTAATAATTCAGTTGTTGGAAGCTGTACACTTACCTAAAGCAGTAGCGATCATGCATGTCCGAGGTCATCAAGCAGACTCCGGGAAGGAATTTCAGGGGAATCGGATGGCAGATGAAGCTGCGAAAAAGGCAGCCAGATTGGTCTGGACTCAAATGGCTCTGATACCGACAAGAGAAAATCCCGCTGCACCTTATTTGGAAGAGAAACCGTGCTACTCTCCGGAGGATGAACGGTTGGCACAATTCACTGGAGCAAGAAGGAATGTTGTAGGATGGTATGTAACACCGGTCGGACAAGTTATACTGCCAGTGGGATTAATTAAAGTAGTCATGGAAACTGAGCATAACAAACTCCACTGTGGTGCAGAAGCATTGGTAGAACATCTAAAGAAAATAGTACTCTCTAATTCGATGATAACAATGGCCAAAAGAATAAATGCCACCTGCCCGATTTGCATTAAAAATAACCCGTTGGTTAGAAGACAGGTCCAAATGGGGAAAATACGTGTAGGGCCACAACCAGGGGATTACTGGCAAATAGATTTTTCCGAGTTACCAAAATCTCAGGCATACAAGTACTTACTAGTTTATGTGTGCACCTTTTCAGGATGGCCCGAAGCTTTCCCTTGCAGGACGAACCAGGCCAAGGAGGTAGTGAAAACCCTTCTCAAGGAAATTATTCCGAGGTTTGGGGTTCCTTTAGGAATATCATCAGATAGAGGACCACATTTTACTGCAGGGATCGTGCAGGAAGTTTCTACTATTCTGGGAATTCAGTGGCACTTACACACCCCCTGGAGACCTCAATCTAGTGGTCAGGTGGAACGAATGAATCAAACTCTGAAAAATCAAATTAAAAAGATTTGTCAAGAAGCTAAAATACAGTGGCCCCAAGCATTGCCTCTAGCCCTTCTGAGGATTAGGATTAAACCACGAGAAAGGATAGGGGTAAGTCCGTATGAAATTTTGTACGGCAAACCATATCATGCTGTAACCTATCAAGGGGACCCACATGTAATTGGGGATCAGATGATTGTAAATTATGTTTTGTCTTTAAATAAGACCCTTGCAGCACTGAGATCCACGCTGGAGTGGAATCGACCGTTACCTCTGGACACTCCTGCTCACGATATTCACCCAGGAGACCAAGTTTATGTGAAGAACTGGTCGGTGGAGCCTCTGAAGGAAACATGGGACAGCCCCCATCAAGTGATAATGACAACTTACACCGCCGTCAAGGTCGACGGGATCAACAGCTGGATCCATTACACACGGGTCAAAAAGGTCCCCTCCCGATGGTCGGTGGAACCCCTATCTCCCACAAGAATGGTGTTCAAAGCCAAAAATTAATGCTGTTGTTGTTACTCTTGAGTAAAATAATAATTGTTGAAACCTTTGTTAAAATCACAATACCTGAATCAAGGGTGTGGGTACCGGAGAATTCAAATGTAAATCTCACATGTTTGTTTGTCGATGACCAGGGAGCTGGATGGGACAGAGTCAGGGCACGATGGAAATGGATCACCAAGGATCAAATTCAAGATAAAGGAGTAGAAACGGTCTGGGATGAGAAGCAGCAAAAAGGTAGGACTACCCTGCAGATATCCAATGTAACAAAGGCCAGAACAGGAAAATATGCTTGTATAGTTTAGATAAAAGGGAGTTATGATTATGAATTCGTAAATCTTGACATTTTAAATATCTCCCAAACAGAACCGGAAAATAAGGTCCAGGTGACTCTCCCAAATGGGAAAGTAGATATGTGGGATGGACCTCCTCTCAGAATAAAATGTACTCATAAAATTGAGACAGGGTGTCAGAAACAGATTGGAATGAAATGGTGGAAATGGAACACGACACAGGAAATGTGGAATCCACAGGTACAAGGGACAAGTTGGTGGACGCAGGGAAATGAAAGCAGAGGATGGTTGAATATAACGAACTCAGAGATTGGTAGATCGGAGGGTAAATACCTTTGTGTTCTCGTTTGTGGTAATAGGGGAGGTTATGGGGTCAGGAAGGTAGAAGTGGTATTACAACAGGATCGAGGAATCAAGCCTGAACAGGAAATATATAACGCAAAGGAAGGGCAGGATTTGGTTTTAAGATGTAGGATACCAACTGAAAGCTACACTGAGTATGAATGGTGGTTTGGAGGACAGAACTTGGTGGCTCAAGGGAAATATCAAATTAGAAGAAAACCCCAAGAAATAGTGTTAGTAATTAAAGAGGTCCTGGAACAGCAAGATAATGGACAATACTGGTGTTGGGTTGCTCGAGATGACTGGTGGGCAACCGGGATGATTAGTGTTTATGTTGAAAGAACAAGGGTGACTCGGTAGGTACCAGAGGATGAAATCCGAACCAAACCAGAGAATCTGATTGTGGGTTTAATTAGGGATTTTGGGCAAACACAAAATGTATCAGCAATCACTGCATGTCTGCCTTTGCCCCATGCGGCAGGAGATCCTATACCATGGGGAATTATACCAGCTCCAGACATGCCTGCATCTAATTGAACAGTTACCTTAAGTTGTACCCAGGAGACTAGGATCCGAACTAAATTGGTTAATCGGACAAATGTGATAAGGAGGAAAACCCCGGGGAACCGAGCAGATTGTTACAAGCTTCTGAATGCTGTATTTACCAAAATCGGAAGATTCCATGGAGTAGGATGGTGTGAATACGATGAGAGGCAAACGCTACAAGTCCCGGCAACTGAACAATATTTTGAAATAATATGCCAGAATGTTACAAACACAACTACCATGGAGCAATGGCAGACAATCTGGGGACCTAGTTTGTTAGAAACCTATAGTTACATAGGAACAGTTCAATGGTGTATTTATTGGAAGGGACGGAAAAACCAAACTTACTCAAAGACCTATCAAGAACAGGGTAGTTGGAGAAAAGATGCACCTGGAATGACCGATTGGAATTGCACTAAGGTCTTCACTTGTGACAGCCCAAGTGAGTCTGTGAGTCTACTGCCTGTAAAGGTACTTTTGAGATTTGGCTGTGAATGTAGGGGATATAACCACACGATAAAAGACAAAAATACAGAAGGAGAGTTAAACTGTAAAACTACATCAATCCGAGCTCCAGGAAATTTAGTTTGGGTAATGGGTCACGGACACTGGACCACTCATATGCCGGTAGATGGTCCAACTACACAAATTACTTTAGGAGTTCCAACTCTTTGTCCTTTTTGGAAATCGACAAAATTGACGGCCTCAGAAATACAAATGAGACATAAGCGAGATATAAGTCAGGAAATTGGGGACATAGGGTTAGAAGAAGGGGAAGATTGGCATGAACCTTCTTCAGGAGTTAAATTTGGGTGGGTATTAGAATCTCTCTTTGCACAAATATCATCATATTGAAACAGGGAAATGCTGTACAAATTGTTGGGGCAAACAGAAAGGTTGGCGGCTGTGACCAAGAAGGGATTCAAGGACTTAAATCTGCAGTTACAAGCTACGTCTAGGATGACAATTCAAAATCGGATGGCTTTAGATATGATATTGTTAAAGGAGCATGGCGTATGTGGATATCTGCATGGTAGAGATGATCATTGCTGCATTCACATCCCGAATGTTACACAGGAAGTAGAAAAGGATATAAGTCAATTAGAACAGATTGAAGGAAAGGTGAATAATATTCAGAAAGAGGCAGAACATAATTGGGTTGGAGAACTGTTCAGCTCCCTGGGAATTCGGATGTCCGGATGGATATCCTCAATTGTACAGTATGGAATCATGATTGTTATAATAATTTTAGTTGCCTTAATAGTATATAAGTGTCTTTTAGGAATGATTGTCAAGGAAGGTCAACACTCTCGGCGAATAATGAAGGCGATAATGCGAAGAGAAGTTCTGGCAGAACCAGCCGTTCCACCTCCTGCTTATCGCGAAACAGCGACGTGAATTGTTGAGCATCCTTGCGAACCCAGAAGAAGCTCGAAGGATGCTCAAAAGGGGGGACTTGCTACAAAAAGGATAGGATATTGGATTTTAGAAGTAGTAAGGCTAAGGCTCTGCTAGGCTGTAAGGCCTCAGGTGTAGAAATAGTTCTCTTGGGAAACAGGAATGGAATGTGCTGGGTGGGGAAGTTAGGAGTAGTGAATTAGCTGGGCATAGTTCTGGGTTGATATATGTTGCGTGCAAGGGGGATTTCAGTGGTGGGAGTTCAATTGAGCATTATCTAAGACTAGACAACCATGAAGATATACGGCTTGGGGTATGATTATCAATTGTTAATGTTTTGTATGTGTGCCAATGTTTGAAACTGTATAAAGAGCTGAGTGAAACGATAGGTCTTTGGGAAGCCTGATTTGGGACACCAGTCCCCAGGTCCCCGGGCCCTGAATAAAGCACCGCATAAACTGACTCTCTGTTGGTTTGTGTTTGTGGTCGGTGGGCAACAGTACTGTCCAGAGGGGTAAAACCTTTCAAAACAGGCAGAGAAGTATTCTCTGCATTCTAGGTTCCCATGTATTTGATGACTCATATGTTTTTTTTTTCCCTTTGCTTTCTGCCAGGTAGGAGCAGCCGTGTACTTGGTAATCACTCTGCCTTTGCTTAACCACTGCGCTCTCGCTGTGTTCTGGCTGAGGGGGGAAATGCTGCATTTTTCTGCTGTTTGTTTTCTGTGTTCAGTCTACAAAAGCCAGTTTTACCCAGCCCTTGAAATAGCCAGAATATTTAAATAGAGCATATAAGTAAAAGGAGGGCTGTAGAACTGCTGTAAATAATCCTTTCCCCCCTCTGTGGTCACTTTCTCTGAACATGGTAATTCTGGACAGTATTGTAAGAGCACAGAGGCAACAAAAGCAGGTGGTTACTGTAGTTTCAGTAAATGAAGCCAGTTTTACTTGGCTGAAGGTGTTTTCTAATTTCTGTCCTCTTGCCTGATATTCATGAAGGGCCTTTCTGAGCGCATTGAAGTCCTGACTGTTTCCATGTAACATTTGATCTCTTTTACCTATAAAAGCACAGGGACCGTCTCTGATGTTTTTAAGTACATCCTTAAGCCCAGGGTTTTATTGCCACTGTGGCTGACTCAGATCTGTGGAGGAGCACAAGCACTTTCCTTACGCTTTGTCCAGAGAAGCTGGGGCTGCCCCCGGATCCCTGGCAGTGTCCACGGCCAGGCTGGGTGGGGCTGGGAGCAGCCTGGGGTAGTGGGAGGTGTCCCTGCCCAGGGCAGGGGTGGCACTGGATGGGCTTTAAGGTCCCCCCAGCCCAGTGCACGATTCTGTCATTGAGTGATCAACAGCACCTGTAGCTGTGGGCAGAGCTGGGTTCACTTGAAGTTCAGGAAACAAAGCAGCAGCCACAGCTTCCTCGTGCCCAGCCGGGGCTGTGCTGCGGGAAATTAACGGGAATTGCGGAGGAAGTGATTCGATGCCATTTCCAGGGAGCTGCAGTATGTCTGTGGTCATGTGGGGGTGTTACAGCGGGGAATACTGTAACAAGTATATATCAAACCAGGAGTCCCGTGGAAAGGAAATATATCTGGACAGATTCATGGTAGATGTTTCAGAGAGATGTTTATTTCTCCAGCCGCATGGCTGGGGCCCTGCTCAGGAACTGCTGCAGTCACGGGACCCCGGGACCTTTGCTCATCCCGGGGAACACAAACCAACCAATGGGGAACGAGGCTGACCAGGGGCAGGGAAACCCCGTGCCTCCCCCCCCAGGGCCCCTCCCCCCAGGGCCCCATGGCAGGGGGGGGAGACCCCAACATCTCACCCGTTTTATTTTAATAAAATGAGAATGAAAACAACTGGATAAACATAACAGAAACAGTTTCAAAACAAAACAAGCCACTCTCCTGAGTCTTTAAATGTCCAAACAGATTCTCTGGAACATCTTACGGCTGACAGAAGAGAGACAGAACTCTCTGAGCATGCTTTGTGGGGAAACTGAGGCAGGAGAGGGCTTGATTTCTTCCCTCCCCCTTTTCATCCCCCCATCGGCATTGAAGAGGAATTGTAAGGAAATGGAACTGTATAAGGAAGCCATGGGGTGAAAAACGGATTAGGAATAAACTGGGGATAGGGTAAACTTAGGAAAGGGTTCATATTGGGTATAGGGTAAAAGGGGAAATTAGGCTGTGGGTAGGGAGATTGCTGGGATGGATATTGTTTATAATTTTGTGCATAATGGCTGCCTTTGACAGGAATACCCCCAGGCCCAGTAACATTCGCTGCTTATAAACCCTTCTTTCCTTGTACTATATCAAACTGTACAACTTCCCCATCTCCTACACTTTGCAGGTAATTTTTAGGGTTATTCCTTTTAATGGCAGTTCTACAGATGAATAAGTCTTCGCCTGTATCATCTCATGTTATAAATCCATAGTTGTTTTTTACATCGTACCATTTCACAGTTCCTGTGACTTTCGTTGCTAAAACTTCTCCTATCACGTGCTTACGTGTTTGTCGTGGGTGCCGGTCCCGCGTGGCTGCTGCCTCGCCGACTCCAATGTCTTGGCCAGGGCCTCGCGTTGCGGCCGCTCTGTGTCGTCCGAGCGGCGCTGCTCCGGCGCGTGTCTGGGCTCTGCGCGACCCCGCGCTGCCATCGCCGCTGGCTCCGTGGCCTGTGAGTGGTTCCACTCCACAAACTCCACGCTGCTTCGAGAGCGGCCCCGTTTCGGCTCGGCGCTGCACTGCGCGGTTTCTTGTGTCGCTGTGGAAACCGCCGCTTCCCCCTCCACAGGGCTCTCCGAGCCATGTGCTCAGAGCGGCCCGCCATGCCAAGCCCCGGTTCCTGGCTGCTTGTGGCCCATGGCACCCACGGCGCCTGCGGCATCGCTCCCTCACTCGCGGCCGCGTGGCCAGGGACCCTGAGACAGGGATGGGGTCTGCGACAAGGCGCGCGCTCCCGAGGGGGCCGGGCGCATCCAGCACAGGCACCTCTGCCGGCACGGCTGCAGTCAGGCGCTCCCAGGGTGGCTGCCACCAGGTCTCGGCCACGGGAGAAGTATGATCTTCTGCTTTAGGGGTAATGGGACCATATAAATGCTCTTCAAGAGCGTCCCTGATTATAAGGTATGCACGGAAAGCTTCGCTTTGATCCCATACCTTATCCCAGATCTCGTTCCAGAAACACCCCTCACAAGATTCAGGAGGTTCGATATCAAAAAGTAAGTCTCGAGAAATATAGGGGAACCTTTTGAAAAGCCACATAAAGAAGTGTTCTACATCTCCCGGTTGCATTACTTTTTTGTTTTGTTGTTCAAGCATTCCTTTTACTTCTAGATACATTTTTTTCTGTGGCTCAGAGAGCCCCATTTCCCACGATTCGTCCATAGTCCAGAGAGAATATCCAAACCAAGATAAGAAGAGAGAGGCCTAGAGTTGTTTTTTACTCATGAATTTCCTCAGGGATCGGTGTCTTGCCCGCATTCTTCCACCAGGGGCTGAATGTTTATCTTTTGGAGGGGTTTTTTTCTGAATCTTGATTTTTTGGAAGTTTTGTGTCTGTGTCTTGATGTTTGTGGGACTTTTGGGCTGAATCTTGGTGTTTTTGAGGTCTTAACAGACACAAGATGCCCGGTGATGGACTTGGGCAGGAGGAACCCCCAGCCATGGCGCTCACCCGTTGTTTTTCCCCCCAGACTAGGATTTGTCATTCCCAAGGTGTGGCTGGATGGAGGAGGAGGAAAAGCCCCGGAGATGCCGCATGAGGAGGAGGGGCTGCAAACGCAGCCTAGAGAGATCCAAGGAGGAAAGAGCTGCCCTGAGCCAGGAAGGCGTCCGGAGATCCAGGCAGAACTCAGAGCTGGGGGAGAAGCCTCAGGGTGGGGAGAAGCCCCACAAGTGCTTGGAATGTGGGAGGGGCTTCAGCTACAAATCCCATCTGAGGGTACACAAGGAGGATCCACACTGGGGAAAAGCCCTACGAGTGTGGGGAATGTGGGAAGAGCTTCACCAGCAGCTCCGAGCTGATCCAGCACCAGGTGATCCACACTGGGGCGAGGCCCTATGAGTGCTTGCAGTGTGGGAAGAGCTTCGGGTGGAGCTCCAGCCTGTGGACACACCAGCGTATCCACACTGGGGAGAGGCCCTACGAGTGTTCTGAGTGTGGGAAGAGGTTTCAGACCAGCTCCCACCTCCTCCAACATCAGCGGATTCACACGGATGAGAGGCCCTTCCGCTGCCCCGACTGTGGGAAGGGCTTCAAACGCAACGCCCACCTCATCACCCACTGGTGCATCCACACCGGGGAGAGGCCCTACGAGTGTCCCCAGTGTGGGAAGAGCTTCTCACAGAGCTCTAACTTGACCCGACACCAACAGAGGCACCGCTAAGGGAAGCCCTGTGAGTGCCCCGAGTGTGGGAAGAGCTTCGTGCGCTGCTCCAGCTCCATCCCCCGTGGGAGGATCGGCGTTGGATGATCCCCACTGACCCCTGTGGGGCAGAGCCCTGGTGACCCCCGTTCTGGGTGATCCGCGCTGGGTGGGGGGAAGGGGTTGGAGAGATTTCTTTGCCTTCTCCTTGTGCTGCTGGGATTTGGTTGGGAATAAATTCCCTCCCTGAGCCCAGGCTGGGTCTGTTGTGCCGGTGCTTGGGGCAAGATCTCTCCTGGTCCTTCTCTCAGCTCCTGGACCTTTCCTTGTATTTCCTGTCCCTGTGCAGTAGCAGAGGGCAGGGACAGAGCGGTTTTGGTGTCTTGTGGCATCCAGTAAAGGCCAGCTTAGTCCTGGGCATTGTGAGGGGCTTGTGGGGGTCCTCCGTTTGCTTATTTAAACCACACGGAAATGGGGGAATTCCTTTTGTTCCAGCTTGCCTGTTGGAAGATGGAAGGGGGCCTTGGAGCCTCCGGGCCCCGCCGGGTCAGGGCCCCTGCACCCCCTCCTTTCCCAACGCCGCAGCACAGACCCTGTGTCACTGCTGGGGGGGAACTGTCCCAGAGCCGCAGGCAGCTAAAGCCAGCCATGGAGTGCCACACAGCTAAACCCATCCGGCGCGGCTCCCTGGCACCGGCGGGTCCCTCTCCTCTCCACGCGGGGCCGGCGGAGCCAGCGGGAGCCGGCGGAGCCTCCTGTCTGCAGCCAGCACACTCCGCGCTGAACTGAAGAGGACACCACGCAGCCAGCAGCACAAAGGGAGCCAGGCTTTCTCCACCGTAGAGCCCGAACAAGAACACTCTTCAACGTGGCGGCTTCGGAGCCAGAGAGAAGAGAAAGTGAGTCCTGTGGGACGGAGCTGGAAATGGCGACGGGAGAAAAGAGGGCGGTGCCGCGATTCTCGCGCGCAGCTTAAAAAACTTCCTGCAGGCCGTGGTAAGAAACTGTAATATCACAAACTGTTTGTCTCTGATCCATTTGGAGTACATGGAGGGATGGAAAGTTCACCCGTGGCCCATGAAAATTATGAAAAGTGCCTATGCCAGGCTATATAGAAGTATTGAGAGGCTTTTACAGACCTCCTGTCACAAGAAAAACCCCATTTGTGTTCAGGCCAAAGTAATTCATCCTTAAAAAGATTAATAACCCCATGTGAAGGCCCATGTCTGGCAGTGTGAAGGAACGGTGAGATTTTTCAGGGCAGAGATGTTTTACACCACAGCAGATTGTTTCTTTCCGGGCGGGTCTGCTGTTGGGGGCACTTTGGGAACCACGTGATGCAGAAGAAAACCCTTTTTTCCTTAAGTATAACAAAGAGACTCTTCAAGAACTGCAACACTGACTAAAATCCCATGTTCTGCTTCCTTTGTGCGAGTTGGGTAAAAGGAGGGAAGTGCTGGAAGAGAGGGGAGGTTTGCTTGAATTTCTTGTTATTTCTTTTTACTTTTCATTCTGTTGGTAATAAACTTTTTCTTTGTACAGCAACTGTTTAAGTTTGAACCTGTTTTGCCTTGCAGCTCTCTAGTTTTCCTCAATATCTTCTTATTTTCCCCTTATGAAAAATAACAGATTTCGTGTGCTTGACGCTCAGCTGCGTCAAACCACGACAGGCAGAGCCCTGGTGCCCCCCGTCTGAGTGATCCATGTTTGGATCCAGTGTCCTGGGTTTGCATGGCCAGGCTTTGGAAATAGGGGGCCTCCAGGGGTGGCTTCCTTGAGCAGCTTCCAGAAGCTTCCCCCGTGTCCGGCTCCTGTTCCACCCCGCCCCTGAAGGCGAGGGTAACCCAGGGTCTGGTTCATGGCTCCCCTGGGGCAGATGAGAGTGAAACAACAGTGAAAGATCTGTGTTTATAATATATCTCTGTAGGGTTTATTTCAGAGCAGTTTGGTTGCTGTGTGAAGGGGGTTTGGAGCCCTTTTGGTTACCACCTCCAGTAATATTAAAAGCATAAAAGTAACACTTAGGAAACGTGTAAGGGCAAAGAAAGTAGGAGAGTAGAAGGATACACAGTCAGCAGCCCTGGATCAGCAACAAAACTTTTGGTTTTGGTTGTTCCAATGTCGCTGTCCTTGGTGTAAGTGATGGTCCCAGGCTGGATCCCGTGGGGGCTGGGGAAGCCCCAGAAACTCCAAGTTCGGTGGGTTAATACAGGTTCAGGTTTGGGTGAACAGCCAGGTACCTCCCCCGGGGGAGTTTTGCAGTGTCCGATGTCACACTGTGGATCCCGGGGCACTTTGGGGGCTCTGATGGTTTATGGCCCCTTCTAAGACATGGCCCTGCCCCTCCCGGCAGCGCAGCTGAGCCAGGCATGGCCCATGCGAAGGGATGGCAACCTCCAGGCCTCTGTGTGCATGTCCCGGGCCTGGCCTGGGCGGGTTCCCAGAGCTGGGCCAGTTGTGTAAGGGAGGGCGCTGCCCTGCTCCAAAGCCCTGTCCCACCTGGCCGGATCTGCTTCCCATCGGCCTCTGCCCTTCCCTGGCTCCAGGCCCGGCTCGGCCCCTCCGGGCTGGGTGTTCCCCCCCTGTGCCCCCGGGCGCTCCCTGTGCCCACGGCCAGCAAAGGCCCCGCTGCTGCTGCCGGTGGCCAATGGTTTGAGCCACTAACCCGGAACATTTCAGTCCCTCACAGCTCTGCACCCCAAAAGCCGAGAGGGATTGAAGGCGCCTCAAAGCGACTCCATCCCACTGCAAAGGGCTCAATTCCACCTCAAAACAATTCCATCCCACCTCTAAATTTTGGGGTATCCTCTGTGCCCAAACTGCTCCCAGTTGTAGATGTTCCTGTCCATGAACTTCACCCAGTTGTTGTCATCAAGGAAGTGCCAGTGGGCTTTTCCCCAGGAATGGAACACACCTGTGTGGGAGACAGGTCAGGGGGTGCCCCCCTCCAGCAGCCCCCAGCACCCCTCAGCAGGTTGGGAGCTCAAGGGACCCCTCTGGACACCCCTTTCCCACCCCTCTCTGCCCCACGGCCGCCTCAGCACCAGCTGCTGGGTGGGGAGGAACCCCCCATGAGACCCCCAGGGAGGGACAGGGGTTTGGGGACCCCCCCACGAGGTTCTGCCCCCCTGAGAGCCCCAGGGAACAGCTCAAGAGATCAAGTGATGGGGAAACGAAGGGACTCTCATGGGAAGCCCTTTCCCACTGTCCCCCCGGCCCTTATCCCCCTCTCAGACACCTTTCCCATCGTCCCTGCGCCCCTCCCCACTCACCCAAGAGCTCCTCGCCCGCAGCTGGGGGCTCCCAGCACCCAGAGTGGGGTGACACGGGGGAGAAACACGGGGGTTCCCATTCCCGATCCATCCCAGGGCCGGTTTTGCCCCCCCAGTCTCGGCCCCCCTGTGGGGTTCCCCAGAGTCCCTCCCCAGTGCCCCCAATGAACGGGACCGGGCCTTACTGGGAACACTGGGAGCAGCCGGGCAGGGGCAGAGTGACAGCGGGGCTGGGGGGACACACGACCCCCCCAAAATCAGCGTGGGGATGGAGCGGGGGGTCCCGGCCGGCACGGGGAGGGGCTGCGGCCGCCGGCGGCTCAGGAGCTCTGTGGGCAGAGCAAAGGGGGTGACACCGGGCTGGGGGTCCCGGGGGGGCACACACGCTCTGGGGGAGGGGGATGCGATCCCCGGGACCCCCCGTCACCTTCTCAAGCAAGTGAAAGCCGAGCCCCAGCGCCAGGAAGATGAAGCCCAACACGAAGTCCCCAATCCCCATCCGAATCTTGCTGCGGGCAGTGTCCACTGCCATCTCTGGGGGGTCCACAGGGGTCAGGACCTCTCAAAAAACGCCCCAGAGAGCCATCAGGACCCCCTAACCCCTCTTTTTTTCATCCCCAATCTGTCCAGAACGCCGTTAAACCTTCCAGCACATGCCAAACCCAGTCTCATCCCCTCCAGGACTCCACAAACTCCATCCCAGTTGCTCCCTGCCCTGCGAGGATCCCCCAAACCCTCTCCCAGCTCCTTTGCCAAGGTTAAAAAGAAGGGTGGCTCTTGATGGAATGCCCAACACCGAAAAACAGGACAAGAGATCGGCCTAGAAGCACAGACAGCTTCGGGTTGGGGTGTTCTGAGAGAAGTGAGCTGCCCTCGTGAGAGGGGAGTGGATTGAGGGCACTGGGGAGGCACTGGGAGGGCACTGGGAGCGACTGGGAATGGAGCGCGCGGCACTGGGAGGCCGAGTCCAGCACGGGGCACTCGGCGCTGCGGGTCTGCCTGGCAACTGATGAGTCATCAGAGAGACGCGCTCTGATTGGCTGAGGGGCGTCAGCGCCACGCAGGGCTGCGATGGACACGCGCGGGGGCACTGGGAAAGACTGGGATGGACTGGGAGGGACTGGGAGAGACTGGGAGGGACTGGGATGGACTGGGAGAGACTGGGATGAACTGGGATGGACTGGGAGAGACTGGGATGGACTGGGAGGGACTGGGATGGACTGGGAGAGCTCAGGGGAACCTGGAAGGACAAGAGGCCCCGGGGATGGGCACCAGGGGGGCTGAGGGGCTCCAGGCTCATCCCCAGGGCAGGGCCCGAGGGGACTCGCTCTGCCCGACGTTCTGCACCTCTGCGGGCCGCGAGCAACGGGGCAACGATGTCGCGGTGGTGCCGGCAGAGCCTGTCCGCCAGAGCCCGTTTGTACCCCAGTCTGGCTGGATGGCTGTTCCAGCACTGCGCCTGTTTCTCCCCACACGGGCTGTCCCCCACAAACAGCCCCACATCGCTGGCGAGTGCAGTTGCTGCTCCCGCTGTCAGATGCTCCTCTGCACCAACCTCACCCGCTCGGTGCCCTTAATGAAGTGACACTCGGACTTCATCATCCCCTGGAACACCCCTGTGTGTGTGGGACACAGCTCAGGGGGTGCCCCCTGCAGCCCCCAGCACGCCCAGAGCTCCGGGAGCCACCCCGGATCCCCGCTCCGCACCCCCTGTGCCCCACGGCCGCCACGGGACCCTCCTGCCCGTGCTCTGACTTCCTCTTTTCCACCCTTCTCCCTATTTCACATCCCCTCTCCCACCATTTTCAGCTGCTCCCCAGAGGAGTTTTGGAGTCCCATTCCCCCCTTTTCACCCTTTCCACCCTTTTCCCCCACAATCTCCCAATCCCCAGCCCACTCCCGCTCAGTTTTAGGGTCCCATCCTCCACTTTTCCCCACTTTCCCAGCCCCTCCCACCCGTTTCTCCCCCACTCTTCAGCCCCCTCCTGCTCTTCCTTTGAGGGTCCCCTCCCCCTCTCACTCATTTTAGGGGTCCCATCACCCCTTTTTCCCCTTCTCCCCCCTTTCCCATCGCGTCCCGTCCCCCCGCTCACCCGAAAGCTCCACGCCCGCAGCCAGGGGGGCTCCCAGCACCACCAGTGCCACCAGTACGGCCCCAGCTGCCACCACTCGCCCCATGGCCAGCGCTGGCCACGATTTTGATTGGCTGAGGGGCTTTAGGGATGCTGCAGCCCCGCAGTGGGGTTTTTTGGAGGGGGAACCTCGAGATGCAGGGCAGATGGGAGCTCAGCTGTGCCCAGAAATGTGTCCCCAGGGACGCGGGATCTCAGGGGTGCCCATGGCCTGGGGTGACGCTGGCCCGGTGCCAGGCACCCACCAAAGCCACTCTGTCCCTGCCCCCCGCAGCCGCACAGGGGAGAGAAAATGGAACCGAGGGTTCCTGGGTGGGGACAAGGACCGGGAGAGATCCCTCAGCAAACACTGGCACGGGCACAACAGGCTCTAATTAGAGATATTCATTAAATTGATGACACTGAAAAAATAACAGCAGGAGAATGAGAAGGAAAAGAAGACCCTCAAAACAACCTCCCCCACCCCTCCCTCCTTCCCAGGGGCTGTGGGCGCATCTCTGCATCCGGCACCTCCCTCTTTGGAGCTGCCAGGGATTGGCTCTGCCAGACATGGAGAAAGCTTCCAGATCCTTCTCTCAGAAGCCACCTCTCAACCAACCCTGCTGCCAAAACCAGGCTGTGCAAGCCCAATAGAGCCCCAAAACTGGGGACCCAGGTATCCAGGAGCTCAGCTGCACTCCAAAATGGGGAGGGACATGTCCAGGGGCTCAGCTTTGCCCAAAAACGAGGCCCCAGCTGAGGGCATTCTCTGCTTGGCTGAGCGCTGCCGGAGGGCTGGGGCTGCAGCAAGGGAGGACACCCTACTCCAGCGGAGATGTCCCGAAAATAGGGGACCCACACAACCCCCCACAACCCCCGGGGCTGGGCTGGCCCTGCCTGGATGCCTGGAGACACCAAAACGAGTCTGTCCCTGCCCTCTGCTACTGCACAGGGACAGGAAATACAAGGAAAGGTCCAGGAGCTGAGAGAAGGACCAGGAGAGATCCCGCCCCAAGCACCAGCACGGGCACAACAGAGCCAGCCTGGGCACAGGGAGGGAATTTATTACCAACCACATCACAGCAGCACAAGGAGAAGGCAAAGAAATCTCTCCAACACCTTCCCCCCACCCAGCAGGGATCACCCGGAACAGGGGTCACCAGGGCTCTGCCCCACAGGGGTCACTGGGGATCATCCAACGCCGATCCTCCCACGGGGGATGGAGCTGGAGCAGCGCACGAAGCTCTTCCCACACTCAGAACACTCGCAGGGCCTCTCCCCAGTGTGGGTGCGCTGGTGTGTCCACAGGCTGGAGCTCCAGCCAAAGCTCTTCCCACAATGCAAACACTCATAGGGCCGTTCCCCGGTGTGGATCACCTGGTGCTGGAGCAGCTCGGAGCTCCTGATGAAGCCCTTCCCACATTCCCCACACTCATAGGGCCTCTCCCCAGTGTGGATCCTCTGGTGCCGGATCAGGCTGGAACTCCAGCTGAAGCCCATCCCACATTCCAAGCACTTGTGGGGCTTCTCCCCACCCTGAGGCTTCTCCCCCAGCTCCGAGCTCCGCCTGGATCTCTGGCTGCCTTCCTGGCACAGGGGGGCTCTTTCCTCCTTGGATCTCTCTGGGCTGCGTTTGCAGCCCCTCCTCGTGCGGCATCTCGGAGGGTTTTCCTCTTCCTCCATCCGGCCACACCTTGGGACTGGCAAATCCTGGTTTGGGGGAAAAAACAAGGGGTGACCACGATGGGCTGGGGGTTCCTCCTGCCCAGGTCCATCACCAGGCATCTTGTGTCTGTAAAAATCTCAGAAACACAGAGACTCAGCTCAAAAGTCCCCCAGACATCAAGACACAGACCAAGAACTCCCAAAACATCAAGATTCAGACAAAACTCACTCCAAAATATAAACATTTCAGCCCCCATAAAATACCAAAGCACCAACATGGAGCCCAAGAAACCTCAGAAACACCAAGATTCACCCACGGGAAAATCGTGGATCCCCCTCCCTGCTCACCTGCTGGATGGGGGGGGCAACGCTCCTGGGGCTGGGGGGAGGCTGCAGATACAGCGAGTGCTGGAACCTTGCGGTGCCTCCTCTTCCTGATCCTCCTCCTCCTCCTGTATCCCTACTCTTCCTCACAGTCCTCTTCCTCACACTACTCCTTCTCCTGCAGAATCCCACCTGCTGCTCCCACGTCCATCGTTTCACCATTCTGGTCTCCAGCCCTGCTCCTCCAGCCTTTCTCCTGCTCCCCCCAGGCCCAGCACCCAGCCCTGGCTCGCTCTGCCCCCCAGAGCTCTCGGATCGCACAGCACGAGCAGCGATGCAGCTGCGGCAGCTCGGGCTGGGGCAGCGCTGGGCTCTCGGCCGCTCCTGCCCGCACTCGGCCCCCGCCGCAGCCACTTCTGCCAGCACAGCACGGCCCGGCCCGGCCTTGGCGCTCCCCCCCTCCCACCTCCCCAAATTCCCCTGGCGGGGGGCGCCAAGGCCGGGCCACACGTGGGCTCCAGCTGGGGAGCGCCGGGCGCTGCGGCTCTGCCTGGCAACTGCTGAGTCACCAGCGCCGCGCCTTCTGATTGGCTGAGCGCTGCCTGAGGGCCGCGCCTGCACCAAGGGGGGACACCCTGCTCCAGGGGGGATGTCCCGAAAACCGGGCACCCCCAGCGAACCAACAACACCAACGCCTCCTTACAAACACATGCTCTGAATCTGCTCGGACACAGCCACACGCACTTGCACACAAGCAAGTGACAGCACAAACCAGCAGCTCCACAAAATGGCACTGACTGACACACACTGCTGCTCAGCCAAGCTCCTGCTCAATTCCTCAACTTCCAGAACAACAACAAAGCCGGAACAGAACCATGGACATCGTTTCCTATACAAAAGGGGACAATGCTGAGGCAGTTTGCACGTTCTCCCAGAGCTAATTAAGGACATGGACACCCAGCAGGGGAAAAGAGGGAAGTCGAGAAGGGGTCTCAGCAACAGGGGACGGATGGTGTTGGTGTGCTGGGAAGGGATTGGTTGAAGGGAGTGTGCAGGAATATGGTTAAGGCAAACAGCAGCAGGAGGAATCTATGTGGTAAGAAAGGAAAAGGAAGATGGGAAAGAGGAGGAAGAGAAAAAAGTGAGGACTGGGATGCTTTTCAGCACCATCTTATCCTCAACATTTGCAAGCTGATCCAGATCTTTTGTATCCCTGGTCTCCAGGACAGGGAAACAAAGAAATTCAGGATTTCAGGGGTTTTCTCAGTGGTGGGGAGCAGCAGGACAGGGCAGCACAGGCTGGGGGCCTGTGGGGAGCTGTGGGGCCGGGCTGGGGCTGTGGGGCAGCCGGGGCTCAGCACCGGGCACTGCCTGACCCCAACACCCCCCGGGCAGGGCCAGCAGTGACCCCCGGCCCCCAGGAGGCTGCGGGATGTGGAAGGATCAGGATTTTCTTTCAATGATCTTGTTTGGGTCACTGGAGAAATGAATGATTTTGCAGAAAGCTCAGCAGCTGTCAGAGGATGAGCACCCACAGGCACTGAGGGGGCTGCAGGAGAGGCACAAGAAGCCCCTGCAGCACTTGGCCAGAAAGGCTCAGCAGGGCAATGCAAGAAGGGATGAGCAAAAGGCCAAGGTGAAGGCAAAGGCCATGGCAGAGTTTCTACAGCCCCCCAGGGATGAACCGCAGGGCCCAAGGGGGCCCCAGCACCCAGGGGACGGCGGCGGCCACAAGCACCTGGCACAGGCATTGCCCTCCTCGGCACGGCAGAGCCCACCCAAACAGCCCCTGGCAAGGAATCAGGGGTCCATCTGCAGGCCAGAAGGACACTGCAAGCACAGACAGCAGCACCCTCAGCACCAGCAAGTCCACCCCACATGGACATGGATTGTCAGGGCTGGCAGAGCTCCCAGCAGACCAGGGACCCACCGCACCAGAGCCCTTGAGAACATTCAGGGCGCGTCTGGATCGAGACGAGGCCGCTCCTGATGGACACAGGGGCCTCTCGATCCACTCCGAATCTGAGACCTAAGGGGGGAAATTGTCAAGAAGTTCTTTCATTATCCATGGAATAAGGGGGAAAGATTGCCAGGTGTGTTTTATTCAACCACTATCAGTAGATGTGGGGGATGGGTTTGAAACGCATCAATTTCTGTTTGTTCCTAATTGTGTTTATAATTTACTGGGAAGGCACTTGGTGGCTGAAGTGGGAATACAAATTAACATTGTCAAAGGAGATACAGAGGCTAATGCTGCTGGACCTTGGTGTCAAATGTGTGCGAAGGCCTCTGCTGAAGTGAACCCAGAAGTGTGGGCAGCCCCACGGAAATAGGGAAAATCAGATATGGAGCCTCTCCAAATTCCTCTGGAGCATCCAGGACAAGTGGTGTCTAAAAGCAATACCCTGTTCCAAGGGAGGCAAGGAAGGGGTTACAGCCTCTTACTGAGTCCCTGCTAAAGGCAGCGCTTCTGGAGCCAGGCATCTCTCCCCTACAACACTCCTCTCCTGCCAGGCAAGAAACCCCATCATGGACACCAGAAGGAAAGCACAATTTTCAAGGCTTCAAAAGCAGATTAACTGAGCCTCCTGCCCTGGCCCTCCCAGACACGGAAAAACCATTTGAATTGCATGTGGATGTTAATCAGGGACATGCCAAAGGAATTCCTGGGCTCAAATGTTTCACCCAGTGGCCAGAGAGTGGCCTCATTGTCTTATTGCAGAATTGTGCAGCCCTGGCTTTAATGGGAACTGAGGCCTGAAAACTGACAGCAGCAGAATCTCTGTTCCAGCCTGGCATCAACTTAAAGCTTTGTTAACCAAAGGAGCCTCTAAATGGATGAGCAGTGCTGGGTTCTTACAGAATGAAACTTGTTGGATGGAACAGGAGGATTCAGAGTTGAGGACAGGGCAAGGGTTGAACCCAGCCTCCTGTTTGAACGGCCCTGGACACGGGGCTGGCAAGAAACCCATGGCTGCAGTCAAGTGACAGAGCTCCAGAGCCGGCCTAGGAGAGATTTACCAGACATTCCCTGGCCTGAGGGAGAAAAGGTGTTTAGGGATGGGGCTTCAAGGGCAGCAGAAGGGAAAAGAGTGACAAGACATGCTGCTCTTAAGGAAAGGGAAGGAGACAAAGCGCAGCTCAGCGCCCGCATGCTCAGCTCAAAGGGCCCAGCTGGGGGTGCCTGGAAGAGCCTGGCACTGAAATGCCCTGAGCAGGAAGGCTTCAATATCTTCTGCTAACAGCATGGCAGCTCACAGCGGGGCAGAAGCATTTCCGACTGCTTCAGCAATCCCTGCATCAGTTCTTAAGGCATGTTTGGAACAAACAATTCCAAGAGATGGGATTGTGGAAGCAATAGACTCAGACAGGGGGACTCATTTTACAGGAAAGATCCTTCAGGCCATTCTGGCTGCTTTAGGAACACAGTGGGACCTCCAAACGCCCTGGCACCCCCAGAGTTCGTGTCGGGTGGAAAGAATGAATGGGGAAATAAAGAAACACCTTCTGAAACTGCTGAGAGAAACCAAGATGCCACGGGTACAGCTGCTGCCATTGGCTTTGGCAGGAAGAAGAGCCAGACCCAGGGCAGATACTCAATTATCTCCCCCGGAATTCATGTTTGGAATTCCTTACCCTGGTGTGATAAATGAGTGAATGATGATAAATGTTGTCTTTCACAGATATGATTTTAACACTTACAAGTGATGATGGATTGTGTAGAAATAGCGTTAAGGTAAAATGTAGTTAAGTAGAAACAAGATTAAGATAAACTGTAACTTCGAAATAGTTGTAGTATGTTAAGAAATGTATTAATAAACACATGGTAATAAATGTCATTTGAGCTGAGAAACTACAGAGCCAGGAACCAAGACATCTTAGAGAAACAAAGAAGATAAACCGCATGCATCCCAGGAAGATTGTTACCTCATCAGAGCTCACACCGCCCAAGGGAACTGGCAGCTGCAAATGAGGCTGGAGACTGCGGAGGCACCGGAGAGAGGGGGCCTGTCTGCAGTTCTGAAGCGATCCAGAGGACTGAGGCGGTGTCCTGCTGGGGGAAGGGGCAGAAACGGGACAGGGGGAAAGGGGAGGGAAGTGTAAATTCCTTTCTGGGTTAATGAATATGTAACAGTTCAGGAGAGTACTTAAGCCCACAGTAAAATGAATGGAGGGCGCCTCTGGCAACATTGCCAAGCGCCCCAGGCTGTGATTTGCCTTTGTTCTACTAATAAATGTTCAATATTATATTGCTAAAAATTTAGCTTCTGTATTCATTTTCTTCAGCCTTGATCCTCATACACTTAAAAGGTTGTTGGAGAGTTTTTGTCCTTCCCACAGTTTTGGTGACAAGATTACATCATTAGAAGGCGTTTTCTTAATAATCCTACTTTGATATTGTCAGTTGGATTTGGGCCAAAGGTTTGAGAGTCAATTTTTAGTCTTAGGACAAGAAGTAGCAAAAATCTTTATTGCTTTGGGGCTTTTTGTGTATGTGTGTGCGTGGCTGTTAGTGATGGCAGAATTTTGGAATGGGTTTTTCAATATTCACCTGTAGGTTGCATTTTGCAAAACCGGAAGAGCTTTAAAACTGACCCTTTCCCTCATAAACAGTTTAAAAATATGAAAAAAAAAAGGGGGGGGGGGGGAAAGCGCCGCTTTTGGGGGGGCCCATAGGTGAGTCACCTGATGGCTGCCCTGGAAGAGAAGCTTCCTTCCAGGCAGCCAGCAGAGGAGCTTTAGAAATGCAAATTAACTCTGCTGCGGGAAGTGTGCACAATGTCCCAGGCTCTCCTTGCCTGCCAGAGGAATTGGGCTGATTCCCTCTGCCCCTCACCCCAAGCTCTGCCTCCCTGCACAGACGGAATTTGCATCGCTAAAGGCAGAGCCCACACTGAGCATCTCGGACTCTGCAACAGAAATCCCTGAAGCTGCAAAGGAAAACAGCAAACAGAGAATGTTGGGAGAACTTCACTCAAAAAAGCGGGGGGGAATCATCCCTCTCCCCACTCCAGCATCTGCTGGCACTGTCTGGGTTATACAGGGTGCGTTTGACCACTGGGCTGCTTTTGCTGCCACAAGGTCAGCGAAATCACTTGGGAATCCAAGGATGTGATGATTTAATCACAGAAAAGAGGTCAATTGATGCATCCCTGGCATTTGTGGGAGCGCCCAAAAATGGGGACAAGATGAACGGCCACCAGAACAAATCCTACAACACCATGGAGCAGCCCCTGGGAACGCAAACGAATTCATACCAGGTGCCAGAGAACCCAGTGATCATTTCAATGCATCATTAGATTACAAGCTCTCCTCCAAATCATAACCAAGCACACAGCTCCAGCTCCTGACCTTCTCACCCACCAATCCACTCCCATGAGCAACGCCACATTTCACCCTGGGATGGCATCAGATCCTCTTTCAGCAGAAGGACCAGGAGGTTGGGGAAAATTAAAGGACTCAAAGTGCTCTTGGCAAAGAGATGGCCAAGGAAAAGTGGTGAAACAGAGAACAAAGGAAAGAAGAAAGCAGCTCATGTACTGCTCCAAACGTGGAAAGGACGGGATTGGGACACGTTTTCATGGTTCCCTGGCAGACCATGGGTTAAACCAATGCTGTTTCTCCTCTCAGGTGCTACAGCAACTCTCATCTTTTTACCATGCACCACACCTTGCTCAGTGCAGCTCATTCAGCAGGGGATCAAGGGCATGCAGGTGGCAGCCAGGCCTCCTGACCCAGAAACGGCTACAAAAGGACACAGAATGAGGTCACTGAGAATAATCCCAAAACCAAAGAAGGCCCAGGAAGAACAGATTAAGGCATTTTTAAAGTTTGTAAAGAGAAGCACTGAAAAAATAAGAAGGGGGGGATTCAAAGGAAAGAAATGAACGTGTCTTTACAAACAGATGCTGTGAATCCCATTGGAGATAGGGACAGGGACTTGGAGATAAGGAACTAAGACAGAAACCATAAATTTCAGAAAATGTTACTAACTGACACGAACTGCTGCTCAGCCAAGCTCTTGTGAAATTCCTGAACTTCCCGAAGAAGAACAAAGACTCCACAGAGCCATGCATATCGGATGTTCTACAAAGTCGGGGTGCACATTAAGGGGCATATGCAGCAGGCGCATCGGGAAGTCTGTACCTTCCAAGGACCTCAGCCACTGGGGAAAGGGACACGGAGATGCGGCCGGGAAATCGGCATAAAAAGGAGGCTGCGTCCTCCAACACTTGGACAGACCCCACGGGAAATGCCCCGTGGCCTCTCCCTTGCTCCAGGAATAAAGTTCCTTTTACAGGACTCCTCCGGCTCCTCTGGGGACACAAACCTCTGGCCACGGGAACTTTCCCGCACACTCCCGCCGACGGGGCAGCCACCTCTGTCCTACCCACAGCAGCCGGGACGAGCCAGCGCTGCTCCGGCACCGGCTCCTGCCGAGGCATCAGCGGCAAGGAGAGCGCGGGCAGCCGCTCCCGCAGCGCCCTCACGCCAGGGCGAACACGGCGCCCACACGGCACAACGAACCCGCCCCAGCCCCCTGCCGCCCCCTCCGCCCGCAGCCAGCGCCGAGCCCCGCCAGAACCGAGCGCGGCTCCCACCTGCGCTGGGGCCGCCTCCGAGCTCGCCGCCGCCTCACCGGGCTCCGGCCGCCGCCGCCGCTCCCGGGCCCGCACAGACGCTCCGCCAATGGCGCCTCTGCTGCGCCACGGCCGCCCTGCCGGCGGCTCCGGGCCCGGGCTGCTCCCCGCTCCGACCAATCAGCGCGCCAGAACCACGACTGACGGCAGCACCGCCCAATCGCAGCGAGGGGCGGGCTCTGCACACGGCCCAGCCTCGCCCCGCGCTCCCAGCGCCCCCCGGGCTGCGTGAGGGGAAAGCCGCAGCTGAGGAACAGCCCTGGAACGGGCCCGGCCCGAGCCGCCATTCAGCTGGGAAGGGAAACAAAGCTCTCCGCTGCTCCCGGCCCGACTTGCCCAGCCCTGCGTGTTGGCTGCCTCCGGCTCCTTGGGAAGCCCTGCAGCCTCCCGACTCCCGCCCCTAATTCGGAGCATCAGTGCATGGCTTTGATTTCGTTGTTCAGGCTTGGCTATGGGCTGTCCTGGTCTGCTGCATTTTCTGGGTTCCTCTTGGATCCTTTGAGCAACAGGCTGTGCCCCGGGAGGATCCTTTGTGCTCCTTTGTGACAGAGGAGAACCTTCCAGGCGGTTCTTGCGGGAGCTGCTGCTGTGATGTCACGGGAACGCTGCCGCGTCCTCGCCGTGTTCCCGTTGCTGTGGGCACGGAGCCCTCAGTGTCCAGAGCGGCTCTGGGCGCCCGCTGGTTGCCGGAGGATCCTCCTGCCCGAGGCGATCTCAGCAGCCAGCCCAGCCCCTGCCGGGTGTCCTTCTGTGCTTGCAGGGGTACAGTCTGCGACGTGTGCAGCACGGCCAAAATGATCCAGCAAGCGGTTGCTGCAGTTTGCACTCTGTACTCTGTGGCTTATTCGGGGTATTTTTTAGCCCACTTGGCACGTAAGTCGAGGTTTTCCCTGGGTGCAGCGTCGGTGCCTTCGGGCTTGCTGTGTGCTTTCTGTTCTCCCACTGGAACTGAGCTGCCTTTGTAACCAAATTGCCACTAAGACACCGCTGGTTTGGGAGAGCTCCTGCCAGCAGCTGCAGCTGAAAAAGGGGGTGTCTGCAGCCAGCGGGGCGTGCACAGCATTTGCAATGGAGCCGGGGGGGTTCTGTTCCCTCAAGCGCAGAGTCTGTGCCAGCGCAGCCTGGAACTCCCTGCGTTGGCTGCTGCAGCCAAGGGCTGACACAGCCCAGGATTCTGTGCTGTTCTCTTGCTTGCTGTGCGAAGGGACTGTGGCTCCTGGAGGGATGTTGTGGAAGCAAAATGCTCTCTCGGGGTGTCCTTGCTCCGTGGGAGTTCCCACCACGGGCAGGTTTTTCCTAACAGCATCTGCTTCGTGTTGCCTGTCCCGTTGCAGGGCACCTCACGCGTGGATCCCGAGCAGCTCCTCCTTCGGTGAGTGGAAAAGGAACCTTTGGTGGTCAGAATTGTGCAGAGAGTTGTGAGCTTGGCGTGTGGCAGTCGAGCGCCAGCCTGGGAGGCTGAAGGAAAGTTCCTGCCAGTGTCTTTGCAGCAGCAGCACAGGGATCCCTGGCACTTTTCTCCTTCTCTGCTGAAGAGCTTTTGAAGAGCTGCAGGTCTGGTTTTGCAGGCAGAAGATTGCTTGCTGGCTTTAGCCACGGTGGAATATGGAATGCCCAGCAATAAGTGGCAATGTCGACTTTAGCCCATTCCTAGTTTGAACAGCTCTGAATCCCATTTCTGCTTAGTGCAGCTGGATGTGTAGCTGAGGATAAATAAGGCGATAACTGAGATAGAACTTCACGTACCTCACGCTACCATCTGTCCACAGGGCACAAAAGCAGCATCAGCTCCTCCTCTGGCTCCCTGTGCTTCCAAAGAGGAGGAAGACAGCAGTGAACTTCCTGCTGTTCTGGGGGATGATGGTGAACTTCCCTCCGTCCCGGGAGACCACAGTGAACCTCCCTCTGTCCCGGGAGATGAGGGCAAACATCCCACGGTTTGGGAATACAACAGTGAAGCTCCTGTGGTGTGGGGCGAGGATGGTGGACATCACCCGGTGTGGGACGAGGACAACGAGGCTCCAGTGCCATGGGACAAGGACGACGGACATCTCCCAGCGTGGGACGAGGACAGAGGACATCCTGGGATGTGGGAAGAGGAGGCTGCAATTCTCCCAGCATGGGAAGAGGACGGGAAACGTCCCATGGCTTGGAAAGAAGACCAGGAACCTGCTGAATTTTGGGAAGAGGATAGGGAACCTCCCTCTGCTTGGGAAGAGGACACTGAACCTCCCTCTGCTGCGGGATCCTGGGCTGAACATTCTGACAGCAGCACAGCCCTGCAGCCAGAGGGCAGAGAGGAGTGGTGCCTGATGCAGCTGAGTACGTCTGCTGTGCTGCTGTGTGCCAGAGCAGGGTGCTGCGTGTGTGTCTCAGCATCAGCTGCACCCAGGCTTGCTGTGCAGCTGAATGTCACAGAGTCATTTATTGTCCTTGCCCAGCTGAGAGCAAGGGGCTCCCGGCCCCAGGGAGTGGGGCTGCATTTTGGCCCTGCTGCAAGGCGGGGTCTCCATCTGGGAGGGAGCGTCTTCCATGTGGTTTCTTTCAGGGAGCACCGTGAACGTGGGGGAGCCTGCCGAGAAATACCTGGAACTGGAGCAGGTTGGCCAAGGGTAAGTGCACGGCAGTTACTTCTGCACAAGCAGGGGCCAGGTATTTGCTGGTGCAGGATCAAGTGAGAAGCCAGGCAAGCTGCAAACAGCTTCAGACACTGGGCCACGATCCTGCTGTCTCTCAGTCCTGATCAGAATTGGTAACTGTGGTCAAATGGCACCGTCAGAGGCCCCTGAGGCCGGCAGTGTCCTGCCTGCAGCAAGGAGCAGGACCTGGAAGATCTTCTGTCCCTGGAATTTGATTGCCTGAAAGAGCAGCTCACCATCTGGTGACTGTCAGAAAACAGTTCTCAAGAAGATTTCTTTCAAATATTTTGCTTCCTAAAATATCCACCGGTCAGGATTATCAACATAACAGTTTAGAAACAGAAACCAGAGATGAACTAATAAGTGCCCTTTTCAGCACAGGTAGTAAGCCCTGTACATGCAGTAACAGGCACAGAGCTGCTGCACTGGAGGGGAAAATGCATCAGCTGCCTGCTGGCAGGGCCCTTGTGGATCCTGCAGCTCGTAGGCAGGAAATGGAAAAGGATGAAATACATTCTTCTCCAGTTCTTTAGACACCTGCTTCCACCCTAGGTTTTGGACTAAAGTAATTCAGCATGGACATTTGGGATTTGCTCCAGCCCTTTTCCTTCATGCTGGGCCTCAGTTTTCTCTCGCACACCTTGTGTGGCACAGGGCTGGTGGCTGCTGCGCTGCTGTTTGAAGGGTCGATGCACCCAGGTGTTTTGTAAACGCTGCAGGCAGCAGAGATCTCCTGTCTGGGCTGGCTTTCACTCCCAGGGCCTAAAGCGCTGCTTCTTTCTTCTCTGCTGTTCTGTCTCCAGGGCTTTCAGAACCGTTTATAAAGGACTCGACAGGGCCACTGGAGGAGAGGTCAGTGTCACCACGCCCAGCGCGTCGGGCAGCTCTCGAGGGCTTTCCCCTCTGCTGGGAGCTGTGGCTGCAGCTCTGGGGGGCCAGCAGAGCTTTCCTGCACAGGCTGTTCCTCTGAAGGCACAGCAGTGTCAGCCTGCAGAGCAAGGCTGGGACAGACTTGAGCCTTCTGAAGTGCCCAAAGGAATGCAAGGAGGGCAGCGGTGTCTGTCAGAGCAGGACACGCTGGCTTGGTCTTCATATCTGAAAACATCAGTGCATCAGCTGGTGGAGGCTGAGGCCTAATTTATCTTCATCCCAGCCTTGGACAGGAACACTGTTTAGCAGTTTTTCCATCCTGCGTTTCATCTTCCAAGAGTACCTCTAGACCTATTTAAGGAGCGATCCTTCTTGGGATCAGTTTGGGGTTTTAGTCCTACTGCAGCTGTTCCCAGAGAGAGGGAGAGGAATGAGAAGATGGATGTGCAGAGCAAAGCTCTCTCCTAAAGCCTGCAGCTGTGTTTGGGTCTGGTGTCAGTGACAGCCCGTGACAGGGATCATCTGAGCAATGTTTGTGCGTGTTTGCTCTGTTGTGCAATCCCAAACAGAGCAGTTGCGTTTGAAATCATGACCAAATCCCCCAGGATTGCTAAAGGGTTCCCGGCTGTTTTGCTCTGTTTTCACAGAAGCAGAATTACTTCCTGCTTGCAAAATGTGTTTGAATGATAATGAGCGTGGTGGTAAACTAAGGCGGTTTGAGAAGACTGCAGGTGCAGAGAATGCTGTGAGAGCTTTGAGGCTGAGAGCTGAGGGCCCATTTCTGCAGAGCTTCCAAGGCCAAATGTCTCTGGCCCTGTGTCCTGTAAGCGGCCCCGCAGCGAGCAGAGAAATGGGCTGTGGGAATGTCACTTGCTGAGCCCGGGTGTCCCATCCCAAGGCAGTTTGGCACAGCCCGGCTCCGTCGCTCCACAAAGACTCGCTCCGTGTTTGCTGCGGCCTCCTGCCCCAGACTCCTGCAGTTCAAGGGCTGCAATGTCCTTTCAGGTGGCCATAAAGAAAATGAGTCTCAGAGGGCAGAACAGGGAACGAGCTGTGAATGAGATCCTGGTCCTGAAGGACAAGAAGAACCCCAACATTGTCAGCTTTTTGGACAGGTGAGTGCTTCAGCTCTTATCCTGTGCACAGGCCCTGAGTTAATCTCTCCTGGCATCCGCAGTCTGTAGCCTGTTTTGAAAAAGCCTCACCCGGCCGTAGCTTCCCAAAACAACAGCCTGTGAGTTCACTCCCTCCGTGTGCTTTTGTTGCTTTGGTTTGGTTTTTCCTTCAAGCTGACCCCATATCCTCGGTCTTACAACAAGTGCTGATAAACCCTGTCAGAAATTATTTCCCTTGGCTTCTCCTTCCCAACTCTTTTCCATTGCTGCAGATGCCAGGAAGACCAGGTTCTTGTTTCCAGAAATGTCTCATGTGCCCATTTTGCAATGGCATTGCCTGTTTCTGAAGGGACTTGCTGCAAGGTTTTCCAAACACTTGACCACTTTTGTCCTAAGTGCGGCACGGCCTCCTGCCTTGGATAACTCTGGAAGTTGTGTTGCCTTGTTCTGGAGGGAATGGTGGAACTGCTGAGTTCAGATGCTGAACCAGCTGGGGGCAAGTGTTGTGCTTCCAAATTGATCTGGGCTGCTGCTAAACTGCATTTTTCACCTGCTTGCCATCTAAGGCCTCTCCTTTCCCACAGGCGTCTCCTTCTCCTTTAGACTGTGCAGATCCCAAGGACTGTGCAGCCTGGCAGGAATGTCTCTGCATCGGATTCTGTCCTCATTTACAATTGACCTGGAAACAAAACTCCACTCAAGGCTTTTCCATCAGGGAATTGAGCAGTGCATGTTCATCTCCACGCCATTGTTTGCCTCTTCCAGCTTCCTTGTTGATGAAGATCTCTGGCTGGTGATGGAATACATGGATGGAGGAACTTTGCAGGACATTGTCAGACAGACACGCATGGCTGAAGGAGAGATGGCAGCTGTCAGTCGGGAGGTGAGGGATCCTGCTCGTGCTTCCCAAGGCTTGGACACAATGCTCCTTCCAAGCAGGGCCTGAGAACAGGAGTGGCTCCATGCTCAGAGCTTTGTTTCTGTGTTGTTTTTATGAGCTGCAGAAGAAAGAGCCTCTGAAGTGAACAGCCTGCCAGTGTCACTGCACTTCCACTCTGCTCTTGTCCTCTTTCCTGCTGTTGTGGGACTCTCTGTCTTTTTTGATTTGATTTGCTGTTCTCAGCTTTGCCTTGAACCATTTGCCCGGAGCTTGTCTGCACTGCACTCCTGGCCTGGCACAGCAAAGCTGCTGCTGGCAGAATTCTAAACTGTCCTTTCTTGTGGGATTGTGTATTCCGGCCATGGATTTCCACCCTCGTGTTTCTTGCTCTCTCTCAGTGTCTGCAGGGCCTGGATTTCCTCCACTCAAACCGGGTGATCCACAGAGATCTGAAGAGCTCCAACATCCTTCTGGCAACGGACGGCTCTGTCAAGCTGGGTGGGTGTTCCTGGTCAGGCACGGCGCTCCCGGGCTGCGGGTGTGGGGCTGCTTCCCAGTGACAGCCAGAGCCCCACAAGTGCTGCTGGTGGCGGTGCCCGGCCCCTGCTGCCAGCTGAGAGCGGCTGCCCCATGCAGAGAGCTCAGGAGAGGAGCAGGGTGTCAGCAGTGGCTTTGCTCTGGGTATGGCCCTTGCAGAGGGGTGGGAGTTGGAATCTGAAGCTTCAAGGGAATCACTAAAAGCCACTGCATGAAAGCTGAGGGTTCCTTTAAGGGTCCACTTCCATCTTGCCTTGGCTACAGCCCTGTGGACTTTTCCAGCTGGATTCAGCAGCGCATTCTCAGACTGAGAGTGGGCAATCTTTGTGCTTGGTTTCCTCATTCCAGCTGCCTTTGACAGTGTTTGTTTCTGTCCTCAGCTGATTTTGGCCTCTGCGCTCAGCTCAGCCCTGAGCAGGAGCAGTGCAGCTCCATGGTGGGCACTGCTCACTGGATGGCCCCAGAGGTTGTGACCAGTTCTCCTTATGGCCCCAAGGTGGACATCTGGTCCTTGGGCATTGTGACCATCGAGATGGTGGAAGGAGAACCTCCTTACTTCGAGCACACGGCGGCCATGGTAAGAGGCAAATTTCCCAGAGTTTGCAGAGGCCGGAGAGCACAGAGGGACCCCGCCCTGGGAGGAGCAGCCGGAGGGCTCTGCCCATCGGGAAGGGAATTCCTAGAGGATTCGAGCCTGAGCACAGACAAATATTCTGCAGTCTCCAGAATTTGCTTTGGGTTTTAAGTTGTTGCAGCTCTTCTGTCTGTGAGGATGACCTGAAAACATGAAGCCAGAGCATCAGCTCTAATCTTATCTTGCAGAAAACCCCAGACCAACCCCAAAACCCACACCCAAACCCAACAAGTTTTCTGAAGGAGTTTCTGAAAGAGGTTCTGCGAGATGAACTCCCCCTGACTCTTCTCACTGGGAAACTTGTCCAAAACATGAAGATGATTGTTTAACATCCCCATAGTTTAACATATTTCTTTCCTAGCCCAAGCTACTTTCTCCATGTCACCAAGGCTGAGCTTTCAGCAACCCAAACCTCGGGTTCCTTGCCTGGCAGTTTCTGGGATGGAACATCTTGAATGCATTTACTTGAGTGTCAGTGGCACTGCAGGGATGCATTTGATGTAAGAATCCTTGGAAATAACAGAGGCAGACCACAGTGACTCTTGCAAATGGCCTGTAAAGCTGGTGTCCGTATTTGGAGAAGCAAAATGGGCTATTTCTGATGGAGGTTCCAACTAACAAAGTCAGCCAATGACATTGGCTCTCAAGGCAAGATCATCTGGATGTTGGAATGGCTGTGGCTGCAGCAGCGTTTGGCTTTTTTGGTTGGCATTGAAGAATGAGCTCTGAGCAGCATCTCTGCCAGGGAGGAAAGTGTCCCTGGAGACTGGGGCTGAGAAACCGGGGTCACTGTGAGCACTCGTGGGTGTGAAGGAAGCTGGCAGAGCTTTTTCAGAAGTGTTTGCTTTTTGCGCAGGCTCGCTGTCTGATCCGGCAGAACGGGCCCCCGCAGCTGCAGGAGCCCAGGCGCCTGTCGGCTCTGCTGCGGGACTTCCTGGAGTGCAGCCTGGAGCCGGACGAGGAGCGGCGCTGGTCTGCCCAGGAGCTGCTGCAGGTGGATGCGAAGCGGCTGCAGCGGAAAGAGCAGCGCGAGGGAGGGGTTTTCTCGTGGGGCCCCCTCCAATAGTGTCCAGTCTCGCTGCTTTTCACATGCAAAGCCAGCAGAATCCTCGCCTGGTTTGGCTTGGCAGGGTCCTTTCCTGGTCATCTGGACCAGGTGCCCCGCAAGGAGCAGGGACATCTTCAAGCAGATCAGGTGGCTCAGAGCCCTGCCTGACCTGAGCCTGGATGTTTCCAGGGAGGAGGCACCTCCCACATCTCTGGGCACCCTCTGCCAGTGTTTCCCCACTCTTCTGATAAAAAACTTCTGCCTCAGATCTAATCTGAGCCTGCTTCCCTCTCCTGAGTTTCAAACCATTCCCCTTTGTCCTGTTGCAACAGAGGCTGTGAGGAGCTTGACTTGGGAAAGTAACAGTTGATTTCTTTCTTTTTCATCCTTTGGGCAGCACCCATTTTTATCATCAGCCAAGCCTCTCTCCAGCCTGAGCCCTCTGATCGCTGCAGCAAAGCAATTGAAGGAGCAGCGGAGGACCTGAAGCACCTGGGGACAGCTTTTTGTTATAGTAGTTAGGACAAGTGGATAGTTACGGTAGTTAGCACTGCTAGTTAGTTATGGTGGTTAGGACAGCCTGGTAGTTATGGCAGTTTTTTGAGTAAAAGCTCTGTTAAACCTCAAGTCCCTTGACGTGTCCTTTCCTTGTTCCCCCGTGACTCAGCTGCCCAGAGCAATGCGAGGGGAGAGCGGGCCCAGCCTTGCCCAGAGCTGAGCCCCAGCAGAGCCCCGGCAGAGCCCAGAGCAGCCTCAGCATCGGCAGAGTCAGCCTGGAAGGAGGCGCCTGGAGCCTTCTCGACTGCAGCCGACTCTTGTTTACAAACCGCGTGGGGTGGGAAATGCCACTGGTTCTGCAAGAGGCCAGAGGGGGCCCGGGGAAGGCCCAAGTGCTCCATGCGAGGCAAAAACCTGCCCAGTGCTGGAGAAAAACCACGCCTTTTTCCCCTCCCACGTTGGCCAAAACATTGAATCCTAACCCAAGTCAAACGGGGCAGGGGAGGAGCCCAGGCCCTTCCACCCCTGCAAACCAAAGTGTCCCTTGCACGGCTCTGAGCCCCGGTGGCCCCGCGGGCGTTGGTTTCTGTCGGGCTCGCTGTCACCAGCCCAGGGCCAGCCCGGGACAGGGCGGGCGCTGGAGGCTGCGGGCGGGGAGATGCGATCCCGGGACACGCATTCGGTGGCACCTGCGAGCGCAAGCAGGGGAGGGGCGCCGGCAGTGACGGGGGAAAGGAATAAGGTGAATGTGACTTAAACAAACAAAGCCCGTGAATGTGCTTTAGATAGGGCCAGGGAGCTGTAGGTA
This sequence comes from Aphelocoma coerulescens, assembly GCF_041296385.1. Taxonomy (NCBI): domain Eukaryota; kingdom Metazoa; phylum Chordata; class Aves; order Passeriformes; family Corvidae; genus Aphelocoma; species Aphelocoma coerulescens. The sequence continues at coordinate 600,848 of NW_027184061.1, read as the reverse complement.
GGAAGGAGTGAAAGAAACTATCACTTCCAGAAAATGTTACTGATTGCCATGAACTGCTGGTCAGCCAATACAAAGATAATAATAAGGATAAATACAAAGAAATAAATACAAAGAAATACAAAGAAAATACAAAGAGGTGAAAGAGGACTGGAGCTCACTGGACTGGTCCTTGGCACCGCCCGGGCAGACCCTGCATGAATTTGGCTGCCTGAATGCAGCTGTTGCCTGGTCCCCAGGGGTGGCCCTCTCTGGGTGTCTCTCCCAGCACCACAGGGATGCTCCTGCCCCTTCCCTGCTGCCCCAGGGTCCTGCAAGCGCCTTCTGGGGCCACCCAGACACCTCCCTGGGCCTCTGGGGACCCCGTAGCACGGTGCAGGCAAGGATCGAATCAAAGCTTCCTTGGAAGATGGAGGCAGGAGAATATTGCCCACCATCTTCTTTCCAGCTGCCCTCCACACTCCTGCAAATCCTGCTGGGACACTCAGGCTCTCCATTCCGGGGCTCTGCAGCTCCCATGCAAACCCATCCATCACTGTGTCCCCTCTCACATGGATATCAAGGAAATGACACAGCAATATCTAGAAAATGTGAACTTGATTAATTTGATTGCTCTAAAATTCTACAGCTGGGGGGTGATTGGAAGCCTACGGGGTTTTGTGCCTCCAAAAAGGGTCAAGAGTTTGGAACTGGAACACTCAGGGAAACTTCAGCTTCTGGGGGAAAAGGTGCCCTTCCTCCTCTCTCCCTTTGCTTTATACATCTGATCTGGGTCATATGGTTGGAACATCCCCTTGGCTGATTTGGGTCTGCTGGCCTGGCTGTGTCCCCTGCCAGGATCCTGCCCACTCCCATCCCCTCTTGACACTTATGCTAAAGATGCAAATCAGACAGATTGGACAATAGAACAACTGGCTGGAGAAGGTGACCTCCAAAAACCCCTAGATCAAGCTACAACCTTACCTGAAGTAGCATTACAAGACATAGCTACTGCAGCTAAGACATCACTGTTTCTTACCCCTGATGATTCTGTTCCTACACAATATTTCTCTAACATCAAACAGTCAGCAAATGAAAGCTTCATTCAGTTTGTTGATCGTTTAAAAGCTAGCTTAGAAAAACAGATAGAAAGTCCAGATGGACGAAAGGAACTTTTGGGCAAACTTGCCATGGTAAATGCTAATGAACAATGTAAGAATATCTTGAGGGCCCTACCCATGGACACAGAACCTACAATAGAACAAATGATAGAGAGCTGTACTAGACACACATCCACAGAGAACACAATGACCCAAGCAGTTGTAAAGGGCATCACAGAGGGAGTTTCTGGTGCATTTGCTGCAGCAGTCTCTAAGGAGAACACCCGCTGTTTCTATTGTGGTGAACTTGGACACTTTATAAAGGACTGCCCACAAAGGTCACCCACCCAGGACCGTCGTGCCGCCTACCAAAGGCACCAGAGACAGCAACAGCACCAGCAGCGTCCAAAAAACTTCTATCGGAGCGCGGTGTCAAGGCCCCGCGCCCAGACAACAAATCAAAGGCCATACTACCCCGCCCCGGCTGTGAACTCCACATCGGACCACCGACAGCAGACAACTGGACCTCACCCGGCACCATCATCCCAGGCGATCCCAGAACACATGAGAAGGATCCAACACACGGAGCGCTACCGATCGGGACCAGACGCCAACTGGTAACATCACTGCCATTTAACTTTGTTGACAAGCGTTTTTATCGTATTCCCACAGGAAAGTATGGACCGCATGACGGCCCATGGGACATTCTTATCCTAAGCGATACCATCCATGGTCCAGAACAACTCTTTGTATTACCTGAGATACAAACAGTGCAACCTGGACAAGAAATTCTTGTCCAGCTTTGCTGCACAGACATACCTTTCTTTCTCCCACAGGGAACACCAATTGCCCAAGCCTTTTTACTTCCACAGAACCGCCCAGAACAGCTCCCTCTCAATCCTACATCAATGTGGATAGAGATTGTGGGCTCAAATAAACCAACCATCGAGTGCAGCTTGTTCTGTAAAGGAGAGAGGGTCTACCGCCCAGGGATGCTGGACACCGGAGCACCCTCTGATGGGGGAAGGAATGGCAGAGGGACAGCGCTGCTGGGCAGTAGCCAGAACACCGCTCTGTTACCAGCACCCGTCCAGCTACCAATGCAAAGCACAGCCCTGGAAGGCCCGTGAACTTTCCCTCAGGCAGACCCAACACACGGGACTTGAGATGCCACCTATAAGTGGGCACGAGACCGAGGGGTGGATCTGACCATGGACAGTATCTCCCAGGTCATCCATGACTGTGAGACATGCGCTGCGATCAAGCAGGCCAAGCGGGTGAAGCCCCTGTGGTATGGTGGGTGATGGTCCAAATACAAGTATGGGGAGGCCTGGCAGGTTGATTACATCACACTGCCTCAAACACGCCAAGGCAAGCGCCATGTGCTCACAATGGTAGAAGCCACCACAGGATGGCTGGAGACCTACCCTGTGCCTCACGCTACTGCCCGGAACACCATCCTGGGCCTTGAAAAGCAAGTCCTTTGGAGGCATGGTACCCCTGAGAGGATTGAATCTGACAATGGGACTCACTTCAAGAACAGCCTTATAAACACCTGGGCTAGAGAACATGGCATTGAGTGGGTGTACCACATCCCTTACCATGCACCAGCAGCTGGGAAGGTTGAGCGGTGTAATGGACTGCTTAAAACCACCTTGAAGGCACTGGGTGGGGGGAGTTTCAAAAACTGGGAGGTGCATTTAGCAAAAGCCACCTGGTTAGTTAACACCCGAGGCTCCACCAGCCGAGCCGGCCCTGCCCAATCCGAACCCCTACAAACAACAGATGGGGATAAGGTTCCAGTGGTGCACATGAGAGGTATGCTTGGAAAAACTGTTTGGGTAAAGTCTGCCTTGAGCAAAGACAAACCCATCCGTGGGGTTGTTTTTGCTCAGGGACCAGGTTGTACCTGGTGGGTGATGCAAAGGGATGGAGAGACCCGATGCATACCGCAAGGGGACCTTGTTTTAGGGTGAACTACCCATGGCTCTGTACTTGTATCAGTATCAGCATGTACATATGTATATAATTTAGGTGATGCTTGTATTTATATGGTTAAAAAGTTAAGTTTCATGTAACATGTTAGTATGGAAAAAAATTCGGGGTGGATAATGTTGGGGTTTCAGTTTAGTCCTAGTTTTTTTCTGTTAAAGGAATTTTTTCCCATAGCATGTTGCTAGGAGATAAATGGCCATACTTGAGAGGAGATAGCCATACTTAAGAAAGACAAAAGGGCCTGGCCAGGCTTTTGTTCTCACCTGGCGGGCAGTTTAGTTCGCTCTCAGCGTCTGGAAAGAGAAGCCGCAGAGAGAAGAGCTGCTGGTTCCCGTTTTCGGCGTCTTTCCTTTCTGCTGGGAACAACACCGGGGATCCCAAAGCTGCTTTCCCTGCCCTGCTGGAGGCTGGGCTGTGGCCGCCCGCCCCGCTGCTGCTTCGAGCCTTCGCTACGCTGTAGCCGTGCTTACCCTGCCTGCCTGGAGCCCCGGGGGGTTCCCCTTTTGGATACATCTCGTCTGCCACCCGGGATTTGTGTTTGTGCCTGCCGCTCCAGCCTACCAGTCCAGCCTGCTGTTTCCGAGACTCCGGGACCAGCTGCCCACCGGTTTGTGAAGCTCCTTTGTTCCACCCTTCCCCGGGATCCCAGGGCGCCAGAGCAGCCGCGTGCTCCCCGAGCTCGCTCCGGAGCGCCCCCTGCAGCCGCGGGGGAACCATCGCACCTGCCCTGCTCACCGGGAGCCGCCAGCGATCCCTGTCGGCTGCGAGCGGAACTGCACCCGAGGGGAAATAGCCTGACAGCCGAGAAGGCTGGGACTGGGTTTGTGTTTGCTGTTACTGCCATAGTTGTTGTTGTTTTGTTTGACTAGTTATATATATATATATATATATATATATATATATATATATAGTAAAGAACTGTTATTCCTATTTTCCCACATCTTTGCCTAAAGACCCTTGATTTCAAAATTATAATAACTCAGAGGGAAAGGGGTTACATCTGCCACTCCAAGGGAGGCTTCTGCCTTCCTTAGCAGACACCTGTCTTTCAAACCGAGACATTAAGGAAAACAAAGGAGCTGGTTATAGCGGCAGGGGTGCATCACTTTCACCTGGGTTTGCGGGCAGTCAGTTCCCAGTGTTTGGATGGAGAGAGAGGCTTCTTCTTTGGCTGCTTTCCTTCTACCGGAGAGACCCGGGGATCCCAAGCTCGCCTTCCCTGCCCCACTGGGAGCCAGGCTGTGGCCGCCCGCCCCTGCCGTTGCTTCGAGCCTTCGCTACTCTGTAGCCCCGCTCTCCCTGCCTGCCGAGACCTCCGCGGGTTCCCACCGCAGCTCCGGAGTTTGATACATCTCGTCTGAAACCCGGGATTTGTGCTTGTCCCTGCTGTTCCAGCCTGCTGTTCCCGAGAGTCCAGCTGTACACCAGGATCGGCTGTCCAGGGGGTTTTTGAAATCTTTGTTCCATCCCTTCCCAGGATCCCAGGCCACCAGTGCCGCGTGCTCCCTGAGCTCGCTCCGGAGCGCCCCCTGCAGACGCGGGGGAACCATCGCACCTGCCCTGCTCACCGGGAGCCACCAGCGCCCCTGCCGGCTGCGAGCGGAACTGCACCCAAGGGGAAAGGGCCTGACAGCCGAGAAGGCTGGGACTGGGTTTGTGTTTGTTTGCTGTTACTGCCATAGTTATTGCTGTTTGTTTGACTGGTTATACACATACAGATATATATTAGTATAAATTATATATTATATATTATAGTATATATATTAGTATATATTACTCTGTTATTCCTGTTCCTCATATCTTTGCCTATAAAGCTCCTTAATTTCAAAATTATAATAATTCAGAGGGAAGGGGGTTGTAATTTCTTTTTCTTCCATTTCAGGAGAGACTCCTGCCTTCCTTGGCAGACACCTGTCTTTCAAACCAAGACACTGGGAGCAACTGGGACCACAGTGGGTGCAAATACAATCATACAGGGAGTGAGTGGGTTCATACTGGAAATGACTGGAGCCACACTGGACACTTACTGAGAGTGAAAGCAACCATCCTGGGTGTGACTGGGAGCCACTGGGACCATGCTGCGGGCAACTGGGATCTTATTGGGAATGACTGGGACCATACTGAAAACACAGTGGGAGTGACTGTAAGCGACCGGGATGATGCTGGGAGTGACCGGGATCATACTGGGGGTGACTGGGAACCACCACTGAAGCGGCGGCGGAGCTCGGAGGCGGCCCCAGCGCAGGTGGGAGCCGCGCTCGGTTCTGGCGGGGCTCGGCGCTGGCTGCGGGCGGAGGGGGCGGCAGGGGCCTGGGGCGGGTTCGTTGTGCCGTGTGGGCGCCGTGTTCGCCCTGGCGTGAGGGCGCTGCGGGAGCGGCTGCCCGCGCTCTCCTTGCCGCTGCTGCCTCGGCAGGAGCCGGTGCCGGAGCAGCGCTGGCTCGTCCCGGCTGCTGTGGGTAGGACAGAGGTGGCTGCTCTGTCCCCGGGACTGTTCCTTGGAAGGTTCAGACTTCCCGATCTGCTCTCCAATATGCACACACCCGTTTTGTTTGTTTTAGTAAAACAAAGCAGTATTAATAACTCCATTGAGTCTTTGTTCTTCTTCTTTAAGTTCAGGAATTTGACATGGCCTTGGCTGAGCAGCAGTCCATGGCAATCAGTAACATTTTCTGGAAGTGATAGTTTCTTTCACTCCTTCCTACCTACAGCTCCCTGGCCCTATCTAAAGCACATTCACGGGCTTCGTTTGTTTAAGTCATATTCACCTTATTCCTTTCCCCCGTCACTGCCGGCGCCCACCCCCTGCTTGCGCTCGCAGGTGCCACCGAATGCGTGTCCCGGGATCGCATCTCCCCGCCCGCAGCCTCCAGCGCCCGCCCTGTCCCGGGCTGGCCCTGGGCTGGCGGCAGCGAGCCCGACAGAAACCAACGCCCGCGGGGCCACCGGGGCTCAGAGCCGTGCAAGGGACGCTTTGGTTTGCAGGGGTGGAAGGGCCTGGGCTCCTCCCCTGCCCCGTTTGACTTCGTTTAGGATTCAATCTTTTGGCCGACGTAGGAGGGGAAAAAGGCGTGGTTTTTCTCCAGCACTGGGCAGGTTTTTGCCTCGCTTGGAGCACTTGGGCCTTCCCCGGGCCCCCTCTGGCCTCTTGCCGAACCAGTGGCATTTCCCACCCCACGCGGTTTGTAAACAAGAGTCGGCTGCAGTCGAGAAGGCTCCAGGCGCCTCCTTCCAGGCTGACTCTGCTGATGCTGAGGCTGCTCTGGGCTCTGCCGGGGCTCTGCTGGGGCTCAGCTCTGGGCAAGGCTGGGCCCGCTCTCCCCTCACATTGCTCCGGGCAGCTGAGTCACAGGGGGACAAGGAAGGGACACGTCAAGGGACTTGAGGTTTAACAGAGCTTTTATTCAATAAACTGCCATAACTACCAGGCTGTCCTAACCACCATAACTAACTAGCAGTGCTAACTACCGTAACTATCCACTTGTCCTAACTACTATAACAAAAAGCTGTCCCCAGGTGCTTCAGGTCCTTCGCTGCTCCTTCAATTGCTTTGCTGCAGTGATCAGAGGGCTCAGGCTGGAGAGAGGCTTGGCTGATGATAAAAATGGGTGCTGCCCAAAGGATGAAAAAGAAAGAAATGAACTGTTACTTTCCCAAGTCAAGTTCCTCACAGGCTCTGTTGCAACAGGACAGAGGGGAATGGTTTGAAACTCAGGAGAGGGAAGCAGGCTCAGATTAGATCTGAGGCAGAAGTTTTTTATCAGAAGAGTGGGGAAACACTGGCAGAGGGTGCCCAGAGATGTGGGAGGTGCCTCCTCCCTGGAAACATCCAGGCTCAGGTCAGGCAGGGCTCTGAGCCACCTGATCTGCTTGAAGATGTCCCTGCTCCTTGCGGGGCACCTGGTCCAGATGACCAGGAAAGGACCCTGCCAAGCCAAACCAGGCGAGGATTCTGCTGGCTTTGCATGTGAAAAGCAGCAAGACTGGACACTATTGGAGGGGGCCCCACGAGAAAACCCCTCCCTCGCGCTGCTCTTTCCGCTGCAGCCGCTTCGCATCCACCTGCAGCAGCTCCTGGGCAGACCAGCGCCGCTCCTCGTCCGGCTCCAGGCTGCACTCCAGGAAGTCCCGCAGCAGAGCCGACAGGCGCCTGGGCTCCTGCAGCTGCGGGGTCCCGTTCTGCCGGATCAGACAGCGAGCCTGCGCGGAAAGCAAACACTTCTGAAAAAGCTCTGCCAGCTTCCTTCACACCCACGAGTGCTCACAGCGACCCCGGTTTCTCAGCCCCAGTCTCCAGGGACAGTTTCGTCCCTGGCAGAGATGCTGCTCAGAGCTCATTCTTCTATGCCAACCAAAAAAGCCAAACGCTGCTGCAGCCACAGCCATTCCAACATCCAGATGATGTTGCCTTGAGAGCCAATGTCATTGGCTGACTTTGTTAGTTGGAACCTCCATCAGAAATAACCCATTTTGCTTCTCCAAATACGGACACCAGCTTTACAGGCCATTTGCAAGAGTCACTGTGGTCTGCCTGTGGTATTTCCAAGGATTCTTACATCAAATGCATCCCTGCAGTGCCACTGACACTCAAGTAAATGCATTCAAGATGTTCCATCCCAGAAACTGCCAGGCAAGGAATCCGAGGTTTAGGTTGCTGAAAGCTCAGCCTTGGTGACATGGAGAAAGTAGCTTGGGCTAGGAAAGAAATATGTTAGACTATGGGGATGTTAAACAATCATCTTCATGTTTTAGACAAGTTTCCCAGTGAGAAGAGTCAGGGGGAGTTCATCTCGCAGAACCTCTTTCAGAAACTCCTTCAGAAAACTTGTTGGGTTTGGGTGTGGGTTTTGGGGTTGGTCTGGGGTTTTCTGCAAGATAAGATTAGAGCTGATGCTCTGGCTTCATGTTTTCAGGTCATCCTCACAGACAGAAGAGCTGCAACAACTTAAAACCCAAAGCAAATTCTGGAGACTGCAGAATATTTGTCTGTGCTCAGGCTCGAATCCTCTGGGAATTCCCTTCCCGATGGGCAGAGCCCTCCGGCTGCTCCTCCCAGGGCGGGGTCCCTCTGTGCTCACAGGCCTCTGCAAACTCTGGGAAATTTGCCTCTTACCATGGCTGCCGTGTGCTCGAAGTAAGGAGGTTCTCCTTCCACCATCTCGATGGTCACAATGCCCAAGGACCAGATGTCCACCTTGGGGCCATAAGGAGAACTGGTCACAACCTCTGGGGCCATCCAGTGAGCAGTGCCCACCATGGAGCTGCACTGCTCCTGCTCAGGGCTGAGCTGAGCGCAGAGGCCAAAATCAGCTGAGGACAGAAACAAACACTGTCAAAGGCAGCTGGAATGAGGAAACCAAGCACAAAGATTGCCCACTCTCAGTCTGAGAATGCGCTGCTGAATCCAGCTGGAAAAGTCCGCAGGGCTGTAGCCAAGGCAAGATGGAAGTGGACCCTTAAAGGAACCCTCAGCTTTCATGCAGTGGCTTTTAGTGATTCCCTTGAAGCTTCAGATTCCAACTCCCACCCCTCTGCAAGGGCCATACCCAGAGCAAAGCCACTGCTGACACCCTGCTCCTCTCCTGAGCTCTCTGCATGGGGCAGCCGCTCTCAGCTGCTAGCAGGGGCCGGGCACCGCCACCAGCAGCACTTGTGGGGCTCTGGCCGTCACTGGGAAGCAGCCCCACACCCACAGCCCGGGAGCGCCGTGCCTGACCAGGAACACCCACCCAGCTTGACAGAGCCGTCCGTTGCCAGAAGGATGTTGGAGCTCTTCAGATCTCTGTGGATCACCCGGTTTGAGTGGAGGAAATCCAGGCCCTGCAGACACTGAGAGAGAGCAAGAAACACGAGGGTGGAAATCCATGGCCGGAATACACAATCCCACAAGAAAGGACAGTTTAGAATTCTGCCAGCAGCAGCTTTGCTGTGACAGGCCAGGAGTGCAGTGCAGACAAGCTCCAGGCAAATGGTTCAAGGCAAAGCCGAGAACAGCAAATCAAATCAAAAAAGACAGAGAGTCCCACAACAGCAGGAAAGAGGACAAGAGCAGAGTGGAAGTGCAGTGACACTGGCAGGCCGTTCACTTCAGAGGCTCTTTCTTCTGCAGCTCATAAAAACAACACAGAAACAAAGCTCTGAGCATGGAGCCACTCCTGTTCTCAGGCCCTGCTTGGAAGGAGCATTGTGTCCATGGGAAGCACGAGCAGGATCCCTCACCTCCCGACTGACAGCTGCCATCTCTCCTTCAGCCATGCGTGTCTGTCTGACAACGTCCTGCAAAGTTCCTCCATCCATGTATTCCATCACCAGCCAGAGATCTTCATCAACAAGGAAGCTGGAAGAGGCAAACAATGGCATGGAGATGAACGTGCACTGCTCAATTCCCTGATGGAAAAGCCTTGAGTGGAGTTTTGTTTCCAGGTCACTTGTAAATGAGGACAGAATCCGATGCAGAGACATTCCTGCCGGGCTGCACAGTCCTTGGGATCTGCACAGTCTAAAGGAGAAGGAGACGCCTGTGGGAAAGGAGGGGCCTTAGATGGCAAGCAAGTGAAAAATGCAGTTTAGCAGCAGCCCAGATCAATGTGGAACCACAACACTTGCCCCCAGCTGGTTCAGCATCTGAACTCAGCAGTTCCACCGTTCCCTCCAGAACAAGGCAACACAACTTCCAGAGTTATCCAGGGCAGGAGGCCGTGCAGCACTTAGGACAAAAGTGGTCAAGTGTTTGGAAAACCTTGCAGCAAGTGCCTTCAGAAACAGGCAGGGCCAATGCAAAATGGGCAAATGAGGCATTTCTGGAAACAAGAACCTGGTCTTCCTGGCATCTGCAGCAATGGAAAAGAGTTGGGAAGGAGAAGCCAAGGGAAATAATGTCTGCCAGGGTCTATCAGCACTTGTTGTAAGACCCAGAAAACTGGGTCAGCTTGAAGGAAAAACCAAACCAAAGCAACAAAAGCACACGGAGGGAGTGAACTGACAGGCTGTTGTTTTGGGAAGCTACGGCCGGGTGAGGCTTTTTCAAAACAGGCTACAGACTGCGGATGCCAGGAGAGATTAACGCAGGGCCCGTGCACGGGATAAGAGCTGAAGCACTCACCTGTCCAAAAAGCTGACAATGTTGGGGTTCTTCTTGTCCTTCAGGACCAGGATCTCATTCACAGCTCGTTCCCTGTTCTGCCCTCTGAGACTCATTTTCTTTATGGCCACCTGAAAGGACATTGCAGCCCTTGAACTGCAGGAGTCTGGGGCAGGAGGCCGCAGCAAACATGGAGCGAGTCTTTGTGGAGCGACGGAGCCGGGCTGTGCCAAACTGCCTTGGGATGGGACACCCGGGCTCAGCAAGTGACATTCCCACAGCCCATTTCTCTGCTCGCTGCGGGGCCGCTTACAGGACACAGGGCCAGAGACATTTGGCCTTGGAAGCTCTGCAGAAATGGGCCCTCAGCTCTCAGCCTCAAAGCTCTCACAGCATTCTCTGCACCTGCAGTCTTCTCAAACCGCCTTAGTTTACCACCACTCTCATTATCATTCAAACACATTTTGCAAGCAGGAAGTAATTCTGGTTCTGTGAAAACAGAGCAAAACAGCCGGGAACCCTTTAGCAATCCTGGGGGATTTGGTCATGATTTCAAACGCAACTGCTCTGTTTGGGATTGCACAACAGAGCAAACATGCACAAACATTGCTCAGATGATCCCTGTCATGGGCTGTCACTGACACCAGACCCAAACACAGCTGCAGGCTTTAGGAGAGAGCTTTGCTCTGCACATCCATCTTCTCATTCCTCTCCCTCTCTCTGGGAACAGCTGCAGTAGGACTAAAACCCCAAACTGATCCCAAGAAGGATCGCTCCTTCATTAGGTCTTGAGGTACTCTTGGAAGATGAAACGCAGGATGGAAAAACTGCTAAACAGTGTTCCTGTCCGAGGCTGGGATGAAGATAAATTAGGCCTCAGCCTCCACCAGCTGATGCACTGATGTTTTCAGATATGAAGACCAAGCCAGCGTGTCCTGCTCTGACAGACACTGCTGCCCTCCTTGCATTCTTTGGGCACTTCAGAAGGCTCAAGTCTGTCCCAGCCATGCTCTGCAGGCTGACACTGCTGTGCCTTCAGAGGAACAGCCTGTGCAGGAAAGCTCTGCTGGCCCCCCAGAGCTGCAGCCACAGCTCCCAGCAGAGGGGAAAGCCCTCGAGAGCTGCCTGACGCGCTGGGCGTGGTGACACTGACCTCTCCTCCAGTGGCCCTGTCGAGTCCTTTATAAACGGTTCCGAAAGCCCTGGAGACAGAACAGCAGAGAAGAAAGAAGCAGCGCTTTAGGCCCTGGGAGTGAAAGCCAGCCCAGACAGGAGATCTCTGCTGCCTGCAGCGTTTACAAAACACCTGGGTGCATCGACCCTTCAAACAGCAGTGCAGCAGCCACCAGCCCTGTGCCTCGCAAGGTGCACGAGAGAAAACTGAGGCCCAACATGAAGGAAAAGGGCTGGAGCAAATCCCAAATGTCCACACTGAATTACTTTAGTCCAAAACCTAGGGTGGGAGCAGGTGTCTAAAGAACTGGAGAAGAATGTATTTCATCCTTTTCCATTTCCTGCCTACGAGCTGCAGGATCCACAAGGGCCCTGCCAGCAGGCAGCTGATGCATTTTCCCCTCCAGTGCAGCAGCTCTGTGTCTGTTACTGAATGTACAGGGCTTACTACCTGTGCTGAAAAGAGCGCTTATTAGTTCATCTCTGGTTTCTGTTTCTAAACTGTTATGTTGATAATCCTGACCGGTGGATATTTTTGGAAGCAAAATATTTGAAAGGAATCTTCTTGAGAACTGTTTTCTGACAGTCACCAGATGGTGAGCTGCTCTTTCAGGCAATCACATTCCAGGGACAGAAGATCTTCCAGGTCCTGCTCCTTGCTGCAGGCAGGACACTGCCGGCCTCAGGGGCCTCTGACGGTGCCTTCTGACCACAGTTACCAATTCTGATCAGGACTGAGAGACAGCAGGATCGTGGCCCAGTGTCTGAAGCTGTTTGCAGCTTGCCTGGCTTCTCACTTGATCCTGCACCAGCAAATACCTGGCCCCTGCTTGTGCAGAAGTAACTGCCGTGCACTTACCCTTGGCCAACCTGCTCCAGTTCCAGGTATTTCTCGGCAGGCTCCCCCACGCTCACGGTGCTCCCTGAAAGAAACCACATGGAAGACGCTCCCTCCCAGATGGAGACCCCGCCTTGCAGCAGGGCCAAAATGCAGCCCCACTCCCTGGGGCTGGGAGCCCCTTGCTCTCAGCTGGGCAAGGACAATAAATGACTCTGTGACATTCAGCTGCACAGCAAGCCTGGGTGCAGCTGATGCTGAGACACACACGCAGCACCCTGCTCTGGCACACAGCAGCACAGCAGACGTACTCAGCTGCATCAGGCACCACTCCTCTCTGCCCTCTGGCTGCAGGGCTGTGCTGCTGTCAGAATGTTCAGCCCAGGATCCCGCAGCAGAGGGAGGTTCAGTGTCCTCTTCCCAAGCAGAGGGAGGATCCCCGTCCTCTTCCCAAAATGCAGCAGGTTCCTGGTCTTCTTTCCAAGCCACGGCACATTTGCCGTCCTCTTCCCATGCCGGGAGAATTGCACCGTCCTCTTCCCAAGTCCCACGATGTCCTCTGTTCTCATCCCACGCTGGGAGATGTCCGTCGTCCTTGTCCCATGGCACTGGAGCCTCACTGTCCTCGTCCCACACCGAGTGATGTCCACCATCCTCGTCCCACACCACAGGAGCTTCACTGTTGTATTCCCAAACCGTGGGATGTTTGCCCTCATCTCCCGGGACAGAGGGAGGTTCACTGTGGTCTCCCGGGACGGAGGGAAGTTCACCATCATCCCCCAGAACAGCGGGAAGTTCACTGCTGTCTTCCTCCTCTTTGGCCTCCTCTTTGGAAGCACAGGGAGCCAGAGGAGGAGCTGATGCTGCTTTTGTGCCCTGTGGACAGATGGTAGCGTGAGGGACGGGAAGTTCTATCTCACTTATCGCCTTATTTATCCTCAGCTACACATCCAGCTGCACTAAGCAGAAATGGGATTCAGAGCTGTTCAAACTAGGAAGGGGCTAAAGTCGACATTGCCACTTATTGCTGGGCATTCCATATTCCACCGTGGCTAAAGCCAGCAAGCAATCTTCTGCCTGCAAAACCAGACCTGCAGCTCTTCAAAAGCTCTTCAGCAGAGAAGGAGAAAAGTGCCAGGGATCCCTGTGCTGCTGCTGCAAAGACACTGGCAGGAACTTTCCTTCAGCCTCCCAGGCTGGCGCTCGACTGCCACACGCCAAGCTCACAACTCTCTGCACAATTCCGACCACCAAAGGTTCCTTTCCCACTCACCGAAGGAGGAGCTGCTCGGGATCCACGTGTGAGGTGCCCTGCAACAGGACAGGCAACACAAACCAGATGCTGTTAGGAAAAACCTGCCTGTGGTGGGAACTCCCACGGAGCAAGGACACCCCGAGAGAGCATTTTGCTTCCACAACATCCCTCCAGGAGCCACAGTCCCTTCGCACAGCAAGCAAGAGAACAGCACAGAATCCTGGGCTGTGTCAGCTCTTGGCTGCAGCAGCCAACGCAGGGAGTTCCAGGCTGCGCTGGCACAGACTCTGCGCTTGAGGGAACAGAACCCCCCCGGCTCCATTGCAAATGCTGTGCACGCCCCGCTGGCTGCAGACACCCCCTTTTTCAGCTGCAGCTGCTGGCAGGAGCTCTCCCAAACCAGCGGTGTCTTAATGGCAATTTGGTTACAAAGGCAGCTCAGTTCCACTGGGAGAACAGAAAGCACACAGCTTTCTGTGCCCGAAGGCACCGAAGCTGCACCCAGGGAAAACCTCGACTTACGTGCCAAGTGGGCTAAAAAATACCCCGAATAAGCCACAGAGTACAGAGTGCAAACTGCAGCAACCGCTTGCTGGATCATTTTGGCCGTGCTGCACACGTGGCAGACTGTACCCCTGCGAGCACAGAAGGACACCCGGCAGGGGCTGGGCTGGCTGCTGAGAATGCCTCGGGCAGGAGGATCCTCCGGCAACCAGCGGGCGCCCAGAGCCGCTCTGGACACTGAGGGCTCCGTGCCCACAGCAACGGGAACACGGCGAGGACGCGGCAGCGTTCCCGTGACATCACAGCAGCAGCTCCCGCAGGAACCGCCTGGAAGGTTCTCCTCTGTCACAAAGGAGCACAAAGGATCCTCCCGGGGCACAGCCTGTTGCTCAAAGCATCCAAGAGGAACCCAGAAAATGCAGCAGACAAGGACAGCCCACAGCCAAGCCTGAACAACGAAATCAAAGCCATGCACTGATGCTCCGAATTAGGGGCGGGAGTCGGGAGGCTGCAGGGCTTCCCAAGGAGCCGGAGGCAGCCAACACGCAGGGCTGGGCAAGTCGGGCCGGGAGCAGCGGAGAGCTTTGTTTCCCTTCCCAGCTGAATGGCGGCTCGGGCCGGGCCCGTTCCAGGGCTGTTCCTCAGCTGCGGCTTTCCCCTCACGCAGCCCGGGGGGCGCTGGGAGCGCGGGGCGAGGCTGGGCCGTGTGCAGAGCCCGCCCCTCGCTGCGATTGGGCGGTGCTGCCGTCAGTCGTGGTTCTGGCGCGCTGATTGGTCGGAGCGGGGAGCAGCCCGGGCCCGGAGCCGCCGGCAGGGCGGCCGTGGCGCAGCAGAGGCGCCATTGGCGGAGCGTCTGTGCGGGCCCGGGAGCGGCGGCGGCGGCCGGAGCCCGGTGAGGCGGCGGCGGAGCTCGGAGGCGGCCCCAGCGCAGGTGGGAGCCGCGCTCGGTTCTGGCGGGGCTCGGCGCTGGCTGCGGGCGGAGGGGGCGGCAGGGGCCTGGGGCGGGTTCGTTGTGCCGTGTGGGCGCCGTGTTCGCCCTGGCGTGAGGGCGCTGCGGGAGCGGCTGCCCGCGCTCTCCTTGCCGCTGCTGCCTCGGCAGGAGCCGGTGCCGGAGCAGCGCTGGCTCGTCCCGGCTGCTGTGGGTAGGACAGAGGTGGCTGCCCCGTCGGCGGGAGTGTGCGGGAAAGTTCCCGTGGCCAGAGGTTTGTGTCCCCAGAGGAGCCGGAGGAGTCCTGTAAAAGGAACTTTATTCCTGGAGCAAGGGAGAGGCCACGGGGCATTTCCCGTGGGGTCTGTCCAAGTGTTGGAGGACGCAGCCTCCTTTTTATGCCGATTTCCGCGGCCGCATCTCCGTGTCCCTTTCCCCCTTGGCTGAGGTCCTTGGAAGGTACAGACTTCCCGATGCGCCTGCTGCATGTGCCCCTTAATGTGCACCCCCACTTTGTAGAACATCCGATATTCATGGCTCTGTTAAGTTTTATTTCCTTTGTTCTCTGTTTCACCACTTTTCCTTTGCCGTCTCTTTGCCAAGAGCACTTTGAGTCCTTTAATTTTTCACAACCTCCTGGTCCTTCTGCTGAGAGAGAATCTGATGCCATCCCAGGGTGAAATGTGGCGTTGCTCATGGGAGTGGATTGGTGGGTGAGAAGGTCAGGAGCTGGAGCTGTGTGCTTGGTTCTGATTTGGAGGACAGCTTGTAATCTAATGATGTATTGAAATGATCACTGGGTTCTCTGGCACCTGGTATGAATTCGTTTGGGTTCCCAGGGGCTGCTCCATGGTGTTGTAGGATTTGTTCTGGTGGCCGTTCATCTTTTCCCCATTTTTGGGTGCTCCCAGAAATGCCAGGGATGCATCAATTGACCTCTTTTCTCTGATTAAATCATCACATCCTTGGATTCCCAAGTGATTTCGCTGACCTTGTGACAGCAAAAGCAGCGCAGTGGTCAAACCCACCCTGTATAACACAGACAGTGCCAGCAGATGTTGGAGTGGGGAGAGGGATGATTCCCCCCCGCTTTTGTGAGTGAAGTTCTCCCAACATTCTCCGTTTGCTGTTTTCCTTTGCAGCTTCAGGGATTTCTGTTGCAGAGTCCGAGATGCTCAGTGTGGGCTCTGCCTTTAGCGATGCAAATTCCGTCTGTGCAGGGAGGCAGAGCTTGGGGTGAGGGGCAGAGGGAATCAGCCCAATTCCTCTGGCAGGCAAGGAGAGCCTGGGACATTGTGCACACTTCCCCCAGCAGAGTTAAGTTGCATTTCTAAAGCTCCTCTGCTGGCTGTCTGGAAGGAAGCTTCTCCTCCAGGGCAACCATCAGGTGGCTCATCTATGGGCCCCCCCCAAAAGCGGCTTTTTTTTTTCCCTTTTTTAAAAAATATTTTTAAACTGTTTATGAGGAAAAGGGTCAGTTTTAATGCTCTTCCAGTTTTGCAAAATGCAGCCTACAGGTGAACATTGAAAAACCCATTCCAAAATTCTGCCATCACTAACAGACACGCACACACATACACAAAAATGCCCCAAAGCAATAAAGATTTTTGGTTCTTCTCCTCAGACTAAAAATTGACTCTCACATCTTTGGCCCAAACCCAACTGACAATATCAAAGTAGGATTATTAAGAAAAAACATTCTAATGGTGTAATCCTGTCACAGAAACTGCAGGAAGAACAACTCTCCAACGACCTTTTTAGTGTTAGAGGATCAAGGCATTATTTATTGTGGCCAGGATGTGCAACAGAAATCATTTCATGCACACATAGCCCGGGTGTGCAGAGAAAATCATTCCATGGCACACGAGTTTTACTCGATTTTTCCTCAACTTTATGCAGTCTAAACCCATCGAAATCCGTAGGTTTAATGTTCATTGGTTCCAAGTTGGGTAGTTCTTAGTATTTGGTTTCCTGTTGGCCCCGGATTGCTTGGCCTCTGATGTTCATTAGGTCCACACTCCTTGATTTCCTTCTCAGCCTTTTCCAGAGCAGGGGTCTCCAGCTGTGCCGGGGGCAGTGTCTGGGGTAGTGTCTGTTCCTTGTAGTGTGCTGGGGCAGTGTCTGTTCCTTGATGTTTGCTGATGGGCGTTGATGTTTTGTTGATGGTCGTTATCTTTTGGGTATCTTTTGCGCTATTCCTAGTCTGTTGAGATGTTAAGCTCATCTCTGTTGAGTGGTGTAACTTCCCTCAAAGTCCCCAGGCAGGGTCTGTGCCAGCCGAGCTTCCTGTGGAAGAGATTTCACAAGAGACAGGATTCTGGCCACAGACTGCTTGAAACAGACATCCCTGATCTCCACCCCCACTAAGTCGAGAATGAGCAGGGTGAGGAATTGAAACATCAGTTCCAGGGGAGATAATTGAATATCTGGCCTGGGTCTGGCTCTTCTTCTTGCCAAAGCCAATGGCAGCAGCCGTACCCGTGGCATCTTGGTTTCTCTCAGCAGCTTCAGAAGGTGTTTCTTTATTTCCCCATTCATTCTTTCCACCCGACCCGAACTCTGGGGCTGCCAGGGCGTTTGGAGGTCCCACTGTGTTCCTAAAGCAGCCAGAACAGCCTGAAGGATCTTTCCTGTAAAATGAGTTCCCCTGTCAGTGTCTATTGCTTCCACAATCCCATATCTTGGAATTGTTTGTTCCAAACATGCCTTAAGAACTGATGCAGGGATTGCTGAAGCAGTTGGAAATGCTTCTGCCCCGCTGTGAGCTGCCATGCTGTTAGCAGAAGATATTGAAGCCTTCCTGCTCAGGGCATTTCAGTGCCAGGCTCTTCCAGGCACCCCCAGCTCGGCCCTTTGAGCTGAGCATGCGGGCGCTGAGCTGCGCTTTGTCTCCTTCCCTTTCCTTAAGAGCAGCGTGTCTTGTCACTCTTTTCCCTTCTGCTGCCCTTGCAGACCCATCCCTAAACACCTTTTCTCCCTCAGGCCAGGGAATGTCTGGTCAATCTCTCCTAGGCCGGCTCTGGAGCTCTGTCACTTGACTGCAGCCATGGGTTTCTTGCCAGCCCCGTGTCCAGGGCCGTTGAAACAGGAGGCTGGGTTCAACCCTTGCTCTGTCCTCAACTCTGAATCCTCCTGTTCCATCCAACAAGTTTCATTCTGTAAGAACCCAGCACTGCTCATCCATTTAGAGGCTCCTTTGGTTAACAAAGCTTTACCTTGATGCCAGGCTTGAACAATGAGAGATTCTGCTGCTGTCAGTTTTCAGGCCTCAGTTCCCATTAAAGCCAGGGCTGCACAATTCTGCAGACAATGAGGCCACTCTCTGGCCACTGGGTGAAACATTTGAGCCCAGGAATTCCTTTGGCATGGCCCTGATTAACATCCACATGCAATTCAAATGGTTTTTCCCTGTGTGGGAGGGCCAGGGCAGGAGGCTCAGTTAATCTGCTTTTGAAGCCTTGAAAATTGTGCTTTCCTTCTGGTGTCCATGATGGGGTTTCTTGCCTGGCAGGAGAGGAGAGTTGTAGGGAGAGATGCCTGGCTCCAGAAGCGCTGCCTTTAGCAGGGACTCAGTAAGAGGCTGTAACCCCTTCCTTGCCTCCCTTGGAACAGGGTATTGCTTTTAGACACCACTTGTCCTGGATGCTTCAGAGGAATTTGGAGAGGCTCCATATCTGATTTTCCCTATTTCCGTGGGGCTGCCCACACTTCTGGTGTTCCCTTCAGCAGAGGCCTTCGCACACATTTGACACCAAGGTCCAGCAGCATTAGCCTCTGTATCTCCTTTGACAATATGAATTTGCATTCCCACTTCAGCCACCAAATGCTTTCCCAGTAAATTATAATCACAATTAGGAACAAACAGAAATTGATGCATTTCAAACCCATTCCCCACATCTACTGATACTGGTTGAATAAAACACCCCTGCTCATCTTTCCCACTTATTGCCTGAATAATCAAGGAACTTCTTGACAATTTCCCCCCTTAGGTATCAGATTCGGAGTGGATCGAGAGGCCCCTGTGTCCATCAGGAGCGGCCTCGTCTCGATCCAGACACGCCCTGAATGTTCTCAAGGGCTCTGGTGCAGTGGGTCCCTGGTCTGCTGGGAGCTCTGCCAGCCCTGACAATCCATGTCCATGTGGGGTGGACTTGCTGGTGCTGAGGGTGCTGCTGTCTGTGCTTGCAGTGTCCTTCTGGCCTGCAGATGGACCCCTGATTCCTTGCCAGGGGCTGTTTGGGTGGGCTCTGCCGTGCCGAGGAGGGCAATGCCTGTGCCAGGTGCTTGTGGCCGCCGCCGTCCCCTGGGTGCTGGGGCCCCCTTGGGCCCTGCGGTTCATCCCTGGGGGGCTGTAGAAACTCTGCCATGGCCTTTGCCTTCACCTTGGCCTTTTGCTCATCCCTTCTTGCATTGCCCTGCTGAGCCTTTCTGGCCAAGTGCTGCAGGGGCTTCTTGTGCCTCTCCTGCAGCCCCCTCAGTGCCTGTGGGTACTCATCCTCTGACAGCTGCTGAGCTTTCTGCAAAATCATTCATTTCTCCAGTGACCCAAACAAGATCATTGAAAGAAAATCCTGATCCTTCCACATCCCGCAGCCTCCTGGGGGCCGGGGGCCACTGCCGGCCCTGCCCGGGGGGTGTTGTGGTCAGGCAGTGCCTGGCGCTGAGCCCCGGCTGCCCCACAGCCCCGGCCCGGCCCCACAGCTCCCCACAGGCCCCCAGCCTGTGCTGCCCTGTCCTGCTGCTCCCCACCACAGAGCAACCCCCTCAAATCCTGAACTTCTTTGTTTCCCTGTCCTGGAACGCGGGGTACAAAAGATCTGGATCAGCTGGCAAATGTTGAGGATAAGATGGTGCTGAAAAGCACCCCACTCCTCACTTTTTTCTCTTCCTCCTCTTTTCCATCTTCCATTTCCTTTCTGTACTAGTTTGAAAACAAACCAGTGAGAGGCACCAAGTCAGAATAACAATTTAATGGAAATTAAAGAAAAGGAAAAGAAAGTAAAAGAAAACACTGACAGAGTCAAGATACAACCTGAGTCCCTATTCGGCAGGGTAGTGGTAGCAGTCTGGTGGAATGGTGGCTGCAATCCTCTGAAGTGGTGATCCTGTAGTAGAAGGGGTCTGCTCTTCCTCAGAAAATCCAGCGGTGGCTGTGTAGCTCCTGTCCTCTGGAAATCCAGTGGAGTCCCCCCTTTGGTGCTCAGAGTCCCAGTTATATCCACGATGGGATGCTTGGTTCCTCCCTCTGGGTGGAGCATCTCACAATGGGGTAATGAGTCATGAGGCCAAGTGTTGATTAGGCTCGTTAACAGAAGATAGTCTGGAGGGAGTTATCTCTGAGTCATGCAGCAGGACAATGATGGGCCATTAACAGAAAGATAGTCTGGGGGGAGGAGGTAAGGAAACACTGCCCCACCTGATTTCAACAGCTCATGAGGATGGTAATAGAATACCCCTCAACCCAGGACATTATCCACCCCTTATTCTATTACCATCTACATCATCCCAAATCAATACTTTCTTAAACTCTAAACACACATACATACATATATATATATATATATATATATATACAATGAAACCCTACACACCGTTCTCACCTAAGATTAGGTCTCCCTGTGGTACACAACGGGTTTCCCCATCTTTTTGCATTATCCACCAAGTGCAACCAGGTCCTTGAGCAAAGACAATCCCACGGATGGGTTTGCCTTTGCCTGAGGTAGGATTAATCCAAACAGTCTTTCCTAAAATACCTCTCAGGTGTACCACAGGGACTCCATCTCCATCCACTGTGTGCAAGGGTTCAGACTCGGCAGGACCAGCTCGATTGATGGACCCTCGGGTATTGACCATCCAGGTGGCCTTCGCTAAGTTCACTTCCCAATTTTTGAAGGTCCCCCCACCAAGTGCCTTTAGGGTGGTTTTAAGTAGTCCATTGCAGCATTCAACTTTTCCGGCAGCTGGTGCATGATAAGGAATGTGATATATCCATTCGATACCATGTTCTCTGGCCCAGGTGTTGATGAGGCTGTTCTTAAAATGAGTCCCGTTGTCTGACTCGATCCTGTCGGGGGTGCCATGTCTCCACAGGACTTGCTTTTCCAGGCCCAAGATGGTGTTCCGGGCTGTAGCATGAGGCACAGGGTAGGTCTCCAGCCATCCAGTGGTTGCTTCAACCATGGTCAACACGTAGCGCTTGCCTTGGCGGGTTTGGGGAAGGGTGATGTAATCAACTTGCCAGGCTTCCCCATACCTGTACTTTGACCATCGTCCACCGTACCACAGAGGCTTCACCCGCTTGGCCTGTTTGATTGCAGCACAGGTCTCACAACTGTGGATGACCTGTGAGATGCTGTCCATGGTAAGGTCCACCCCTCGGTCACAGGCCCATCGGTATGTTGCATCTCTCCCCTGATGACAAGAGGCATCATGGGCCCAACGAGCTAGGAATAATTCTCCCTTGTGCTGCCAGTCCAGATCCACCTGTGATACTTTCACCTTGGCAGCTCGGTCCACCTGCTCGTTGTTGCGATGTTCTTCATTAGCCCGACTCTTGGGTACGTGCGCATCCATGTGTCGAACCTTCACGGTCAGCTTCTCTACTCGGGCGGCGATGTCCTGCCAAATCTCAGCGGCCCAGATGGGTTTCCCTCTGCGCTGCCAGTTGGCTTTTCTCCAGCGAACCAGCCATCCCCACAGAGCATTAGCTACCATCCACGAGTCGGTGTAGAGATAGAGCCTCGGCCACTTCTCTCGTTCAGCAATATCCAAAGCCAGCTGGACGGCTTTAAGCTCTGCAACCTGACTCGATCCACCTTGTCCCTCGGTAGCTTGTGCAACTTGCCGTGTGGGGCTCCATACTGCAGCTTTCCACTTCCTGTTAGTGCCTACAATTCGGCAGGAACCATCAGTGAAGAGGGCATAACGTCTTTCAGTCTCCGGTAGCTCATTATATGGTGGGGCTTCCTCAGCACGAGTCACTTGCTCTTCCTCTTCTTCAGAAGATAATCCAAAAGTCTCACCTTCAGGCCAGTTTGTTATAATTTCCAGAATCCCAGGGCGATTCGGGTTTCCAATATGGGCACGCTGTGTGATGAGAGCAATCCATTTGCTCCATGTGGTGTCAGTGGCGTGATGCGTGGAAGGAACCTTTCCCTTGAACATCCACCCCAGCACTGGTAGTCGGGGTGCCAGGAGGAGTTGGGCCTCTGTGCCGATTACCTCCGAGGCAGCTTGGACTCCTTCATAGGCGGCCAAGATTTCCTTCTCTGTGGGAGTGTAGTTAGCTTCAGATCCTCTGTAGCTTCGGCTCCAGAATCCCAGTGGTCGGCCCCGAGTCTCACCAGGCACCTTCTGCCAGAGGCTCCAGGACAGACCATGGCTCCCGGCTGCAGAGTAGAGCACGTTCTTCACCTCTGGTCCTGTCCTGACTGGGCCAAGGGCTACCGCATGAGCGATTTCCTGTTTGATCTGGGCGAAGGCTTGCTGCTGTTCAGGGCCCCAGTGGAAATCGTTCTTCTTGCGGGTAACCAGGTAGAGAGGGCTCACAATCTGGCTGTACTCAGGAATGTGCATTCTCCAAAAACCTATGGCGCCTAGGAAAGCTTGTGTTTCCTTCTTGCTGGTCGGTGGAGACATCGCAGTGATCTTGTTGACGACCTCGGTGGGAATCTGACGTCGTCCATCTTGCCACTTTACTCCCAGGAACTGGATCTCTTGGGCAGGTCCCTTGACTTTGCTCTTTTGATGGCAAAGCCAGCTTCCAGGAGAATCTGGATGATTTTCTCTCCTTTCTCAAATACTTCCTTTGCTGTGTTTCCCCACACGATGATGTCGTCGATGTATTGCAGATGTTCTGGGGCCTCACCCTTTTCCAGTGCAGTCTGGATCAATCCATGGCAAATGGTGGGACTGTGCTTCCACCCCTGGGGCAGTCGGTTCCAGGTGTATTGCACACCCCTCCAAGTGAAAGCAAACTGGGGCCTGCATTCTGCTGCCAAAGGAATGGAGAAGAAGGCATTGGCAATGTCAATAGTGGAGTACCACTTCGCTGCTTTGGACTCCAGCTCGTACTGAAGTTCCAACATGTCCGGCACAGCAGCACTCAACGGTGGTGTGACTTCATTCAGGCCACGGTAATCCACCGTCAGTCTCCATTCTCCGTTGGACTTACACACTGGCCATATAGGGCTGTTGAAAGGTGAATGGGCCTTGCTGACCACCCCTTGGCTCTGCAGTTTACGAATCATCTCATGGACGGGAACCACAGAGTCTCTGTCTGTGCGGTATTGCCGACGGTGTACTGTTGCTGTGGCGATTGGTACCTGTTGTTCTTCAACTCTTAGCAGTCCCACGGCAGACGGGTCATCTGAGAGGCCAGGCAATGTACTCAGTTGTCTGATATCTTCTGTCTCCACAGCAGCTATCCCAAAAGCCCAACGATGTCCTTTTGGGTCCTTGAAATATCCATTTCTGAGATAGTCTATGCCGAGAGTGCACGGGGCCTCCGGGCCAGTCACGATGGGGTGTTTCTGCCACTCGTTCCCAGTTAAACTCACTTCAGCTTCCAGTACAGTCAGCTGCTGGGATCCTCCTGTCACCCCACAAATGGAAATGGGTTCTGCTCCCACATACCTTGATGGCATCAGAGTACATTGAGCGCCTGTGTCAACCAAAGCCGTGTATTTTTGTGGGTCAGCTGTGCCAGGCCATCGGACCCACACAGTCCAAAAGACCCGATTATCCCTTTCCTCTACCTGGCTAGAGGCAGGGCCCCTCTATTCCTGGTTCTGGTGCATGTTGCTCCCTTCCGGTGAATATGTTCCTGAGGTCCCTTCAAGAGGATCAGTCATACTATCATTCTGGTATCGTCTGGAGTTCTGTGTGTGAGAGACCGGAGCAATGTTGACTCTAGATGCGCTTCTTGTGGTAGTTGTCCCTCTTTTTAGTTCACGTACCCTGGCTGCTAAGGAGGAGGTGGGTTTTCCATGCCACTTACTCATGTCTTCTCCATGTTCCTGAAGGAAAAACCAGAGATTACCTCGTGGGGTGTATCCTCTCTCCCTGGTTGGGGGACGCCGGCTCCTTATGGCAGAGACTCTTGATGGTTCTGGCGAGATCTGGTAAATCTCTTCCTTAAGTTCCTTTTTCAATTTCTGATGGCCTTCTTCAATCAAACTCCGGACTTGCTCAGCTGAAAGACTTGTTTCCACGGATGAGACATGGGTGCGAAATGGGGCTGTGACGGTGTCCTCGTAAATCCTCAGTTTGTTCACCAAGACGCCCACCCTGTCCTCGCCTTCCCTCCATTGCAGCGTTGCCAGGTAACGGGAGTACATCTCTGGTCCAAGGCGTGCGAACCTCAACCACATCTGTGACGTGCACTGGACACCATCTGGGCTCTTAGGAAATCTCTCGTCTTCTGAGAAAATGATCTCCAGCACAGCCAATTCCCTCAGGCACCGGATACCTTGTTCCATTGTGCTCCATTTCCCTTGGTGCACCTGGAGGTCTTCTTTACAAAGGTACCTGTCCCTGACACTTGTAAG
Source organism: Aphelocoma coerulescens (assembly GCF_041296385.1). Classification (NCBI taxonomy): domain Eukaryota; kingdom Metazoa; phylum Chordata; class Aves; order Passeriformes; family Corvidae; genus Aphelocoma; species Aphelocoma coerulescens. Next base: position 576,453 of record NW_027184061.1, on the reverse strand, counting down.
CAGTCGCCGCCAGAGGCTGAGAGTTTCTTGGGTTCTCCCGATCCCCTGGTCAATGACCACATCCCGGGACAGAGATCCCAGCTGCCTGGCCTCACTTCCGTCCAGAATGGTGTCATTGGCTGCAGCATCCCAAATGCGGAGCAGCCAGGTCAGGATGGACTCGTTTGTCTGGCGTGTGAATTCCCTCCGCAGGTCACGCAGCTCACCCAGGGATAGTGACCGAGTGATGATCTCTGGCTCTGCCTCTTCTGCTGGGTGTGAAGGTCCTGCTGCATCCTCATCAGTCACTATGCGGACTGACTTGCTTTTTGATTTCTTCTTCTGCACGGGGGCAACTGCAATCGGTTTGGGCTGTTCTGGTTCAGTGGTGGCTTGCATGGGGACGCTGACAGTGCTTTTGGTTCCTTTCTCCTCTGAGTCAGTCTGCGTAGTCATGGACGCTGTTGTTTTGTATTTGGTTCCTTTCTCCTCTGTGATAGTCTGTGTAGAGATGGACGCTGTTGCTTTGCATTTGGTTTCTTTCTCCTCTGTGTCAGTCTGCGGCTGCGGTTGCTTTGCTTTTGGTTCCTTTCTGTGTGGCAGTCTGTGTAGACATGGTATTTGCTGCTTTGCTCCTTTTTACCTCCTCCTCAAGCAGACGTTGCACCACACTAAGTAGCGTTCTGTTTCTAAGCATGGTGTACACAATGCAGGCCATAGAGAAAAAAGAGAATAGAACTGACAAGAAGATTATACCATCCTTAACATCCAGAGGGAACTCAATATTTTCAAAAACTGCTGTGCCTGGCCTGAAAGGCTGGAAGAAACCACTCTCTACTCCTCCCACCAGGGGCTGGGTGCGATTGTTGAAGAGATCCCAGACAGAGGAGCCCAGACTAGGACAGCCAAACAAAACTGAGTATATATTCCGAATGGTATTCATTGCCTCGCAGGTTATTATGCTATAGACATAATAAACCAATAAAGCAATTCTCATACCAGTCCCTGGTTTTAACAGGAGTAACACAACAGGCAGGTAGTTCCCCATGTGAGGAAAAATATAGAGAGCAAGATACAGAACCCATGCAGACAAGCTGAGCACCATGGTGAATAGGTTTCTGATTGTAATTCTGACTTTCTCTCAGAGCAGGCCCCACCTTGGGCGCCAAATTATGTACTAGTTTGAAAACAAACCAGTGAGAGGCACCAAGTCAGAATAACAATTTAATGGAAATTAAAGAAAAGGAAAAGAAAGTAAAAGAAAACACTGACAGAGTCAAGATACAACCTGAGTCCCTATTCGGCAGGGTAGTGGTAGCAGTCTGGTGGAATGGTGGCTGCAATCCTCTGAAGTGGTGATCCTGTAGTAGAAGGGGTCTGCTCTTCCTCAGAAAATCCAGCGGTGGCTGTGTAGCTCCTGTCCTCTGGAAATCCAGTGGAGTCCCCCCTTTGGTGCTCAGAGTCCCAGTTATATCCACGATGGGATGCTTGGTTCCTCCCTCTGGGTGGAGCATCTCACAATGGGGTAATGAGTCATGAGGCCAAGTGTTGATTAGGCTCGTTAACAGAAGATAGTCTGGAGGGAGTTATCTCTGAGTCATGGGGCAGGACAATGATGGGCCATTAACAGAAAGATAGTCTGGGGGGAGGAGGTAAGGAAACACTGCCCCACCTGATTTCAACAGCTCATGAGGATGGTAATAGAATACCCCTCAACCCAGGACACTTTCTTACCACATAGATTCCTCCTGCTGCTGTTTGCCTTAACCATATTCCTGCACACTCCCTTCAACCAATCCCTTCCCAGCACACCAACACCATCCGTCCCCTGTTGCTGAGACCCCTTCTCGACTTCCCTCTTTTCCCCTGCTGGGTGTCCATGTCCTTAATTAGCTCTGGGAGAACGTGCAAACTGCCTCAGCATTGTCCCCTTTTGTATAGGAAACGATGTCCATGGTTCTGTTCCGGCTTTGTTGTTGTTCTGGAAGTTGAGGAATTGAGCAGGAGCTTGGCTGAGCAGCAGTGTGTGTCAGTCAGTGCCATTTTGGGGAGCTGCTGGTTTGTGCTGTCACTTGCTTGTGTGCAAGTGCGTGTGGCTGTGTCCGAGCAGATTCAGAGCATGTGTTTGTAAGGAGGCGTTGGTGTTGTTGGTTCGCTGGGGGTGCCCGGTTTTCGGGACATCCCCCCTGGAGCAGGGTGTCCCCCCTTGGTGCAGGCGCGGCCCTCAGGCAGCGCTCAGCCAATCAGAAGGCGCGGCGCTGGTGACTCAGCAGTTGCCAGGCAGAGCCGCAGCGCCCGGCGCTCCCCAGCTGGAGCCCACGTGTGGCCCGGCCTTGGCGCCCCCCGCCAGGGGAATTTGGGGAGGTGGGAGGGGGGGAGCGCCAAGGCCGGGCCGGGCCGTGCTGTGCTGGCAGAAGTGGCTGCGGCGGGGGCCGAGTGCGGGCAGGAGCGGCCGAGAGCCCAGCGCTGCCCCAGCCCGAGCTGCCGCAGCTGCATCGCTGCTCGTGCTGTGCGATCCGAGAGCTCTGGGGGGCAGAGCGAGCCAGGGCTGGGTGCTGGGCCTGGGGGGAGCAGGAGAAAGGCTGGAGGAGCAGGGCTGGAGACCAGAATGGTGAAACGATGGCCGTGGGAGCAGCAGGTGGGATTCTGCAGGAGAAGGAGTAGTGTGAGGAAGAGGAGTGTGAGGAAGAGTAGGGACACAAGAGGAGGAGGAGGATCAGGAAGAGGAGGCACCGCAAGGTTCCAGCACTCGCTGTATCTGCAGCCTCCCCCCAGCCCCAGGAGCGTTGCCCCTCCCATCCAGCAGGTGAGCAGGGAGGGGATCCACGATTTTCCCGTGAGTGAATCTTGGTGTTTCTGAGGTTTATTGGGTTCCATGTTGGTGCTTTGGTATTTTTGTGGGGGCTGAATGTTTATATTTTGGAGGAGTTTTTGTCTGAATCTTGATGTTTTGGGAGTTTTTGGTCTGTGTCTTAATGTCTGGGGGACTTTTGGGCTGAGTCTCTGTGTTTTTGAGATTTTTACAGACACAAGATGCCTGGTGATGGACTTGGGGAGGAGGAACCCCCAGCCCATGGCGCTCACCCCTTGTTTTTTCCCCAATCCAGGATTTGTCATTCCCAAGGCGTGGCCGGATGGAGGAGGAGGAAAAGCCCCGGAGATGCCGCACGAGGAGGGGCTGCAAACGCAGCCCAGAGAGATCCAAGGAGGAAAGAGCCCCCCTGTGCCGGGAAGGCAGCCGGAGATCCAGGGGGAGCTCGGAGCTGGGGGAGAAGCCTCAGGGTGGGGAGAAGCCCCACAAGTGCTTGGAATGTGGGATGGGCTTCAGCTGGAGTTCCAGCCTGATCAGGCACCAGAGGATCCACACTGGGGAGAGGCCCTATGAGTGTGGGGAATGTGGGAAGGGCTTCACCAGGAGCTCCGAGCTGCTCCAGCACCAGGTGATCCACACCGGGGAACGGCCCTATGAGTGCTTGCAGTGTGGGAAGAGCTTTGGCTGGAGCTCCAGCCTGTGGACACACCAGCGCACCCACACTGGGGAGAGGCCCTGCGAGTGTTCTGAGTGCGGGAAGAGCTTCGTGCGCTGCTCCAGCTCCATCCCCCGTGGGAGGATCGGCGTTGGATGATCCCCAGTGACCCCCATGGGGCAGAGCCCTGGTGACCCCCGTTCCGGGTGATCCGCGCTGGGTGGGGGGAAGGTGTTGGAGAGATTTCTTTGCCTTCTCCTTGTGCTGCTGGGATTTGGTTGGGAATAAATTCCCTCCCTGTGCCCAGGCTGGGTCTGTTGTGCCCATGCCGGTGCTCGGGGCGGGATCTCTCCTGCCCCTTCTCTCAGATCCTGGGCCTTTCCTTGTATTTCCTGTCCCTGTGCAGTAGCAGAGGGCAGGGACAGAGCGGTTTTGGTGTCTCCCAGCATCCAGGCAGGGCCAGCCCAGCCCCGGAGGTTGCGAGGGGCATGTGGGCGTCCCCCATTTTCGGGACATCCCTGCTGGAGGAGGGTGTCCCCCCCCCTTGCTGCAGCCCCAGCCCTCAGGCAGCGCTCAACCAAGCAGAGAACGCCCTCAGCTGGGGCCTCGTTTTTGGGCAAAGCTGAGCCCCTGGATATCTCCCTCCCCCTTTTGGAGTGCAGTTGAGCTCCTGGATATCTGGGTCCCCAGTTTTGGGGCTCTACTGGGCTTGCACAGCCTGGTTTTTGGTAGCGGGGTTGGCTCAGAGGTGTCTTCTGAGAGAAGGATCTGGAAGCTTTCTCCATGTCTGGCAGAGCCAATCCCTGGCAGCTCCAAAGATGGAGGTGCCGGATGCAGAGATGCCCCCACAGCCCCTGGGAAGGAGGGAGGGGTGGGGGGAGGCTGTTTTAAGGGTCGTCTTTTCCTTCTCATTCTCCTGCTGTTATTATTTTGGTGTCATCAATTTAATGAATATCTCTAATTAGAGCCTGTTGTACCCGTGCCAGTGTTTGCTGAGGGATCTCTCCCGGTCCTTGTCCCCACCCAGGAACCCTCGGTTCCATTTTCTCTCCCCTGTGGAGCTGCGGGGGGCAGGGACAGAGTGGCTTTGGTGGGTGCCTGGCACCGGGCCAGCGTCACCCCAGGCCATGGGCACCCCTGAGATCCTGCGTCCCTGGGGACACATTTCTGGGCACAACTGAGCTCCCACCTGCCCCACACCCCGAGGTTCCCCCTCCAAAAAACCCCACTGCGAGGTTGCAGCATCCCTAAAGCCCCTCAGCCAATCAAAATCGTGGCCAGCGCTGGCCATGGGGTGAGTGGCGGCAGCTGGGGCCGTACTGGTGGCACTGGTGGTGCTGGGAGCCCCCCCGACTGCGGGCGTGGAGCTCTCAGGTGAGCGGGGGGGGCAGGACCCGATGGGACAGGGGGGGAGAAGGGGAAAAAGGGGTGATGGGACCCCTAAAATGAGTGAGAGGTGGAGGGGACCCTCAAAGGAAGAGCAGGAGGGGGCTGAAGAGTGGGGGAGAAACGGGTGGGAGGGGCTGGGAAAGTGGGGAAAAGTGGAGGATGGGACCCGAAAACTGAGCGGGAGTGGGCTGGGGATTGGGGGATTGTGGGGGAAAAGGGTGGAAAGGGTGAAAAGGGGGGAATGGGAGTCCAAAACTCCTCTGGGGAGCGGCTGGAAATGGCGGGAGAGGGGATGTGAAATAGGGAGAAGGGTGGAAAAGAGGAAGTCAGAGCACGGGCAGGAGGGTCCCGTGGCGGCCGTGGGGCACAGGGGGTGCGGAGCGGGGATCCGGGGTGGCTCCCGGAGCTCTGGGCGTGCTGGGGGCTGCAGGGGGGCACCCCCTGAGCTGTGTCCCACACACACAGGGGTGTTCCAGGGGATGATGAAGTCCGAGTGTCACTTCATTAAGGGCACCGAGCGGGTGAGGTTGGTGCAGAGGAGCATCTGACAGCGGGAGCAGCAACTGCACTCGCCAGCGATGTGGGGCTGTTTGTGGGGGACAGCCCGTGTGGGGAGAAACAGGCGCAGTGCTGGAACAGCCATCCAGCCAGACTGGGGTACAAACGGGCTCTGGCGGACAGGCTCTGCCGGCACCACCGCGACATCGTTGCCCCGTTGCTCGCGGCCCGCAGAGGTGCAGAACGTCGGGCAGAGCGAGTCCCCTCGGGCCCTGCCCTGGGGATGAGCCTGGAGCCCCTCAGCCCCCCTGGTGCCCATCCCCGGGGCCTCTTGTCCTTCCAGGTTCCCCTGAGCTCTCCCAGTCTTTCCCAGTCCATCCCAGTCCATCCCAGTCTCTCCCAGTGCCCCCGCGCGTGTCCATCGCAGCCCTGCGTGGCGCTGACGCCCCTCAGCCAATCAGAGCGCGTCTCTCTGATGACTCATCAGTTGCCAGGCAGACCCGCAGCGCCGAGTGCCCCGTGCTGGACTCGGCCTCCCAGTGCCGCGCGCTCCATTCCCAGTCGCTCCCAGTGCCCTCCCAGTGCCTCCCCAGTGCCCTCAATCCACTCCCCTCTCACGAGGGCAGCTCACTTCTCTCAGAACATCCCAACCCAAAGCTGTCTGTGCTTCTAGGCCGATCTCTTGTCCTGTTTTTCGGTGTTGAGCATTCCATCAAGAGCCACCCTTCTTTTTAACTTTGGCAAAGGGGCTGGGAGAGGGTTTGGGGGATCCTCGCAGGGCAGGGAGCAACTAGGATGGAGTTTGTGGAGTCCTGGAGGAGATGAGAGTGGGTTTGGCATGTGCTGGAAGGTTTAACAGCGTTCTGGACAGATCGTGGATGAAAAAAAGAGGGGTTTAGGGGGTCCTGATGGCTCTCTGGGGGGTTTTTGAGAGGTCCTGACCCCTGCGGACCCCCGACAGATGCCAGTGGACACTGCCTGAAGCAAGATTCTGACAGGGATCGGGGACTTCGTGTTGGGCTTCATCTTCCTGGCGCTGGGGCTTGGCTTTCACTTGCTCGAGAAGGTGACGGGGGATCCCGGGAATCGCATCCCCCCTCCCCCAGAGAGTGTGTGCCCCTCCAGGCCCCCCAGCCCGGTGTCACCCCCTTTGCTCTGCCCACAGAGCTCCTGAGCCGCCGGCAGCCGCAGCCCCTCCCCGTGGCCTCGGGCCCGGCCGGGACCCCCCGCTCCATCCCCGCGCTGATTTTGGGGGAGTCTTGTGTCCCCCCAGCCCCGCTGCCACTCTGCCCCCACCCGGCTGCTCCCAGTGTTCCCAGTAAAGCTTCCCAGTTCGTGCTGATCCCGTTTATTGAGGGGCACTGGGGAGGGACTCTGGAGAACCCCACGGGGGGGCCGAAATTGGGGGGGCAAAACCGGCCCTGGGATGGATCAGGAATGGGAACCCCCGTGTGTCCCCCCGTGTCACCCCGCTCTGGCTGCTGGGAGCCCCCGGCTGCGGGTGAGGAGCTCTTGGGTGAGTGGGGAGGGGTGCAGGGACAATGGGAAAGGTGTCTGAGAGGGGGATAAGGGCCGGGGGACAGCATGAGAGTCCCTTCATGTCCCCATCACTTGATCTCTTGAGCTGTTCCCTGGGGCTCTCGGGGGACAGAACCTCACGGGGGTGGTCCCCAAACCCCTGTCCCTCCCTGGGAGTCTCATGGGGGGTTCCTCCCCACCCAGCAGCTGGTGCTGAGGCGGCCTTGGGGCAGAGAGGGGTGGGAAAGGGGTGTCCAGGGGGGTCCCTTGAGCTCCCAACCTGCTGTGGAGTGCTGGGGGCTGCTGGAGGGGGGCACCCCCTGACCTGTCTCCCACACAGGTGTGTTCCATTCCTGGGGAAAAGCCCACTGGCACTTCCTTGATGACAACAACTGGGTGAAGTTCATGGACAGGAACATCTACAACTGGGAGCAGTTTGGGCACAGGGGATACCCCAAAATTTGGAGGTGGGATGGAGTTGTTTTGAGGTGGAATTGAGCCGTTTGCAGTGGGATGGAGTCGCTGTGAGGCGCCTTCGATCCCTCTCGGCTTTTGGGGTGCAGAGCTGTGAGGGACTGAAATGTTCCGGGTTAGTGGCTCAAACCATTGGCCACCGGCAGCAGCAGCGGGGCCTTTGCTGGCCGTGGGCACAGGGAGCGCCCGGGGGCACAGGGGGGGAACACCCAGCCCGGAGGGGCCGAGCCGGGCCTGGAGCCAGGGAAGGGCAGAGGCCGATGGGAAGCAGATCCGGCCAGGTGGGACAGGGCTTTGGAGCAGGGCAGCGCCCTCCCTTACACAACTGGCCCAGCTCTGGGAACCCGCCCAGGCCAGGCCCGGGACATGCACACAGAGGCCTGGAGGTTGCCATCCCTTCGCATGGGCCATGCCTGGCTCAGCTGCGCTGCCAGGAGGGGCAGGGCCATGTCTTAGAAGGGGCCATAAACCATCAGAGCCCCCAGAGTGCCCCGGGATCCACAGTGTGACATCGGACACTGCAAAACTGCCCCGGGGGAGGTACCTGGGTGTTCACCCAAACCTGAACCTGTATTAACCCACGGAACTGGGAGTTTCCGGGGCTTCCCCAGCCCCCACGGGATCCAGCCTGGGACCATCACTTACACCAAGGACAGCGACATTGGAACAACCAAAACCAAAAGTTTTGTTGCTGATCCAGGGCTGCTGACTGTGTATCCTTCTACTCTCCTACTTTCTTGGCCCTTATACGTTTCCTAAGTGTTACTTTTATGCTTTTAATATTACTGGAGGTGGTAACCAAAAGGGCTCCAAACCCCCTTCACACAGCAACCAAACTGCTCTGAAATAAACCCTACAGAGATATATTTATAAACACAGATCTTTCACTGTTGTTTCACTCTCATCTGCCCCAGGGGAGCCATGAACCAGACCCTGGGTTACCCTCGCCTTCAGGGGCGGGGCGGAACAGGAGCCGGACACGGGGGAAGCTTCTGGAAGCTGCTGACGGAAGCCACCCCTGGAGGCCCCCCATTTCCAAAGCCTGGCCATGCAAACCCAGGACACTGGATCCAAACATGGATCACTCAGACGGGGGGCACCAGGGCTCTGCCTGTCGTGGTTTGACGCAGCTGAGCATCAAGCACACAAAATCTGCTTTTTTTCATAAGGGGAAAATAAGAAAATATTGAGGAAAACTAGAGGCCTGCAAGGCAGAACAGGTTCAAACTTAAACAGTTGCTGTACAAAGAAAAAGTTTATTACCAACAGAATTAAAAGTAAAAAGAAATAACAAGAAATTCAAGCAAACCTCCCCTCTCTTCCAGCACTTCCCTCCTTTTACCCAACTCGCAGAAAAGAAGCAGAACATGGGATTTTAGTCAGTGTTGCAGTTCTTGAAGAGTCTCTTTGTTATGCTTAAGGAAAAAAGGGTTTTCTTCTGCATCACGTGGTTCCCAAAGTGCCAGCAACAGCAGACCCACCCGGAAAGAAACAATCTGCTGTGGTGTAAAACATCTCTGCCCTGAAAAATCTCACCGTTCCTTCACACTGCCAGACATGGGCCTTCACATGGGGTTATTAATCTTTTCAAGGATGAATTACTTTGGCCTGAACACAAAGGGTTTTTTTTTTATGGTGACAGGAAGTCTCTAAAAGCCTCTCAATACTTCTATATAGCCTGGCACAGGCACTTTTCATAAATTTCATGGGCCACGGGTGAACTTTCCATCCCTCCAAGTACTCCAAATGGATCAAAGAGACAAACAGTTTGTGATATTACAGTTTCTTACCACGGCCTGCAGGAAGTTTTTTAAGCTGCGCGCGAGAATCGCGGCACCGCCCTCTTTTCTCCCGTCGCCATTTCCAGCTCCGTCCCACAGGACTCACTTTCTCTTCTCTCTGGCTCCAAAGCCGCCACGTTGAAGAGTGTTCTTGTTCGGGCTCTACGGTGGAGAAAGCCTGGCTCCCTTTGTGCTGCTGGCTGCGTGGTGTCCTCTTCAGTTCAGCGCGGAGTGTGCTGGCTGCAGACAGGAGGCTCCGCCGGCTCCCGCTGGCTCCGCCGGCCCCGCGTGGAGAGGAGAGGGACCCGCCGGTGCCAGGGAGCCGCGCCGGATGGGTTTAGCTGTGTGGCACTCCATGGCTGGCTTTAGCTGCCTGCGGCTCTGGGACAGTTCCCCCCCAGCAGTGACACAGGGTCTGTGCTGCGGCGTTGGGAAAGGAGGGGGTGCAGGGGCCCTGACCCGGCGGGGCCCGGAGCCTCCAAGGCCCCCCCACCTTCCGGCAGGAGAGCTGGAACAAAAGGAATTCCCCCCTTTCCGTGTGTTTAAATAAGCAAACGGAGGACCCCCAGAAGACCCTCACAACCCCTGGGACTAAGCTGGCCTTTACTGGATGCCGGGAGACACCAAAACCGCTCTGTCCCTGCCCTCTGCTACTGCACAGGGACAGGAAATACAAGGAAAGGCCCAGGAGTCAAGAGAAGGACCGGGAGAGATCCCGCCCCGAGCACCGGCATGGGCACAACAGAGCCAGCCTGGGCACAGGGAGGGAATTTATTACCAACCAAATCCCAGCAGCACAAGGAGAAGGCAAAGAAATCTCTCCAACACCTTCCCCCCACCCAGCGCGGATCACCCGGAACGGGGGTCACCAGGGCTCTGCCCCACGGGGGTCACTGGGGATCATCCAACGCCGATCCTCCCACGGGGGATGGAGCTGGAGCAGCGCACGAAGCTCTTCCCGCACTCGGGGCACTCGCAGGGCTTCCCTTAGCGGTGCCTCCGTTGGTGTTGGGTCAAGTTTGAGCTCTGTGAGAAGCTCTGCCCACACTGGGGACACTCGTAGGGCCTCTCCCCGGTGTGGATGCGCTGGTGGGTGATGAGGTGGGAGTTGCGTTTGAAGCCCTTCCTGCACTTGGGGCAGCGGAAGGGCCTCTCATCCGTGTGAATGTGCTGATGTCTGAGGAGACTGGAGCTCCTCTGAAACCTCTTTCCACACTCAGAACACTCGTAGGGCCTCTCCCCAGTGTGGATGAGCTGGTGTACCCTCAGGCTGGAGCTCCACCCGAAGCTCTTCCCACAATCCAAGCACTCATAGGGTCGTTCCCCAGTGTGGATCACCTGGTGCTGGATCAGGTGGGAGATGCTGATGAAGCCCTTCCCACATTCCCCACACTCATAGGGCCTCTCCCCAGTGTGGATACTCAGGTGCCTGATCAAGTAGGAGTTCCATCTGAAGCCCATCCCACATTCCAAGCACTTGTGGGGCTTCTCCCCACCCTGAGGCTTCTCCCCCAGCTCTGAGCTCCCCCTGGATCTCCGGCCGCCTTCCTGGCACAGGGGGGCTCTTTCCTCCTTGGATCTCTCTGGGCTGCGTTTGCAGCCCCTCCTCGTGCGGCATCTCCGGGGCTTTTCCTCCTCCTCCATCCGGCCACGCCTTGGGAATGACAAATCCTGGATTGGGGAAAAAACAAGGGGTGAGCGCCATGGGCTGGGGGTTCCTCCTGCCCAAGTCCATCACCGGGCATCTTGTGTCTGTAAAAATCTCAAAAACACAGAGACTCAGCCCAAAAGTCCCCCAGACATTAAGACGCAGACCAAAAACTCCCAAAACATCAAGATTCAGACAAAAACTCCTCCAAAATATAAACATTCAGCCCCCACCAAAAAAAAAAACAAAGCACCAACATGGAAACCAAGAAACCTCAGAAACACCAAGATTCACCCACGGGAAAATCGTGGATCCCCCTCCCTGCTCACCTGCTGGATGGGAGGGGCAACGCTCCTGGGGCTGGGGGGAGGCTGCAGATACAGCGAGTGATGGAACCTTGCGGTGCCTCCTCTTCCTGATCCTCCTCCTCCTCCTGTATCCCTACTCTTCCTCATATGCCTCTTCCTCACACTACTCCTTCTCCTGCAGAATCCCACCTGCTGCTCCCACGGGCATCGTTTCACCATTCTGGTCTCCAGCCCTGCTCCTCCAGCCTTTCTCCTGCTCCCCCCAGGCCCAGCACCCAGCCCTGGCTCGCTCTGCCCCCCAGAGCTCTCGGATCGCACAGCACGAGCAGCGATGCAGCTGCGGCAGCTCGGGCTGGGGCAGCGCTGGGCTCTCGGCCGCTCCTGCCCGCACTCGGCCCCCGCCGCAGCCACTTCTGCCAGCACAGCACGGCCCGGCCCGGCCTTGGCGCTCCCCCCCTCCCACCTCCCCAAATTCCCCTGGCGGGGGGCGCCAAGGCCGGGCCACACGTGGGCTCCAGCTGGGGAGCGCCGGGCGCTGCGGCTCTGCCTGGCAACTGCTGAGTCACCAGCGCCGCGCCTTCTGATTGGCTGAGCGCTGCCTGAGGGCCGCGCCTGCACCAAGGGGGGACACCCTGCTCCAGGGGGGATGTCCCGAAAACCGGGCACCCCCAGCGAACCAACAACACCAACGCCTCCTTACAAACACATCCTCTGAATCTGCTCGGACACAGCCACACGCACTTGCACACAAGCAAGTGACGGCACAAACCAGCAGCTCCACAAAATGGCACTGACTGACACACACTGCTGCTCAGCCAAGCTCCTGCTCAATTCCTCAACTTCCAGAACAACAACAAAGCCTGAACAGAACCATGGACATCGTTTCCTATACAAAAGGGGACAATGCTGAGGCAGTTTGCACATTCTCCCAGAGCTAATTAAGGACATGGACACCCAGCAGGGGTAAAAAGGGAAGTTGAGAAGGGGTCTCAGCAACAGGGGACGGATGGTGTTGGTGTGCTGGGAAGGGATTGGTTGAAGGGAGTGTGCAGGAATATGGTTAAGGCAAACAGCAGCAGGAGGAATCTATGTAGTAAGAAAGGAAAAGGAAGATGGAAAAGAGGAGGAAGAGAAAAAAGGGAGGACTGGGATGCTTTTCAGCACCATCTCATCCTCAAAATTTGCAAGCTGATCCAGATCTTTTGTATCCCTGGTCTCCATGACAGGGAAACAAAGAAGTTCAGGATTTCAGGGGGTTTCTCTGTGGTGGGGAGCTGCAGGACAGGGCAGCACGGGCTGGGGGCCTGTGGGGAGCTGTGGGGCAGGGCCGGGGCTGTGGGGCAGCCGGGGCTCAGCGCCGGGCACTGCCTGACCCCAACACCCCCCGGGCAGGGCCTGCAGTGGCCCCCGGCCCCCAGGAGGCTGCGGGATGTGGAAGGATCAGGATTTTCTTTCATTGATCTTGTTTGGGTCACTGGAGAAACGAATGATTTTGCAGAAAGCTCAGCAGCTGTCAGAGGATGAGCACCCACAGGCACTGAGGGGGCTGCAGGAGAGGCACAAGAAGCCCCTGCAGCACTTGGCCAGAAAGGCTCAGCAGGGCAATGCAAGAAGGGATGAGCAAAAGGCCAAGGTGAAGGCAAAGGCCATGGCAGAGTTTCTACAGCCCCCCAGGGATGAACCGCAGGGCCCAAGGGGGCCCCAGCACCCAGGGGACGGCGGCGGCCACAAGCACCTGGCACAGGCATTGCCCTCCTCGGCACGGCAGAGCCCACCCAAACAGCCCCTGGCAAGGAATCAGGGGTCCATCTGCAGGCCAGAAGGACACTGCAAGCACAGACAGCAGCACCCTCAGCACCAGCAAGTCCACCCCACATGGACATGGATTGTCAGGGCTGGCAGAGCTCCCAGCAGACCAGGGACCCACCGCACCAGAGCCCTTGAGAACATTCAGGGCGTGTCTGGATCGAGACGAGGCCGCTCCTGATGGACACAGGGGCCTCTCGATCCACTCCGAATCTGACACCTAAGGGGGGAAATTGTCAAGAAGTTCTTTCATTATTCAGGCAATAAGTGGGAAAGATGAGCAGGGGTGTTTTAGTCAACCACTATCAGTAGATGTGGGGGATGGGTTTGAAGCACATAAATTTCTGTTTGTTCCTAATTGTGACTGCAATTTACTGGATTTGGTGGCTGAAGTGGGAATGCAAATTCATATTGTCAAAGGAGATACAGAGGCTAATGCTGCTGGACCTTTGTGTCAAATGTCTGCGGAGGCCTCTGCTGAAGGGAACCCAGAAGTGTGGGCAGCCCCAGGGAAATAGGGAAAATCAGATATGGAGCCTCTCCAAATTCCTCTGAAGCATCCAGGACAAGTGGTGTCTAAAAGCAATACCCTGTTCCAAGGGAGGCAAGGAAGGGGTTACAGCCTCTTACTGAGTCCCTGCTGCTAAAGGCAGCGCTTCTGGAGCCAGGCATCTCTCCCTACAACTCTCCTCTCCTGCCAGGCAAGAAACCCCATCATGGACACCAGAAGGAAAGCACAATTTTCAAGGCTTCAAAAGCAGATTAACTGAGCCTCCTGCCCTGGCCCTCCCAGACAGGGAAAAACCATTTGAATTGCATGTGGATGTTAATCAGGGCCATGCCAAAGGAACTCCTGGGCTCAAATGTTTCACCCAGTGGCCAGAGAGTGGCCTCATTGTCTGCAGAATTGTGCAGCCCCGGCTTTAATGGGAACTGAGGCCTGAAAACTGACAGCAGCAGAATCTCGGATTGTTCAAGCCTGGCATCAAGGTAAAGCTTTGTTAACCAAAGGAGCCTCTAAATGGATGAGCAGCGCTGGGTTCTTACAGAATGAAACTTGTTGGATAGAACAGGAGGATTCAGAGTTGAGGACAGGGCAAGGGTTGAACCCAGCCTCCTGTTTGAACGGCCCTGGACATGGGGCTGGCAAGAAACCCATGGCTGCAGTCAAGTGACAGAGCTCCAGAGCCGGCCTAGGAGAGATTTACCAGACATTCCCTGGCCTGAGGGAGAAAATGTGTTTAGGGATGGGTCTGCAAGGGCAGCAGAAGGGAAAAGAGTGACAAGACACGCTGCTCTTAAGGAAAGGGAAGGAGACAAAGCGCAGCTCAGCGCCCGCATGCTCAGCTCAAAGGGCCGAGCTGGGGGTGCCTGGAAGAGCCTGGCACTGAAATGCCCTGAGCAGGAAGGCTTCAATATCTTCTGCTAACAGCATGGCAGCTCACAGCGGGGCAGAAGCATTTCCAACTGCTTCAGCAATCCCTGCCTCAGTTCTTAAGGCATGTTTGGAACAAACAATTCCAAGATATGGGATTGTGGAAGCAATGGACTCAGACAGGGGAACTCATTTTACAGGAAAGATCCTTCAGGCTGTTCTGGCTGCTTCAGGAACACAGTGGGACCTCCAAACGCCCTGGCACCCCCAGAGTTCGGGTCGGGTGGAAAGAATGAATGGGGAAATAAAGAGACACCTTCTGAAACTGCTGGGAGAAACCAAGATGCCACGGGTACGGCTGCTGCCATTGGCTTTGGCAGGAAGAAGAGCCAGACCCAGGGCAGATATTCAATTATCTCCCTGGAATCCATGTTGGGAATTCCTCACCCTGGTGTGATAAATGTGTGAATGATAAATGTTGTCTTTTGCATATATGATTCAAACATTTAGAAGTGATGATGGATTATGTAGAAATAGTGTTAAGGTAGGAACAAGATTAAGGTAAATTGTAACTTTGAAATAGTTGTAATATGTTAAGAAATGTATTAATAAACACACGGTAATAAATGTCTTTTGAGCTGAGAAACTACAGAGCCCGGAACCAAGACATCTTAGAGAAACAAAGAAGATAAACCGCATGCATCCCAGGAAGATTGTTACCTCATCAGAGCTCACACCGCCCAAGGGAACTGGCAGCTGCAAATGAGGCTGGAGACTGCGGAGGCACCGGAGAGAGGGGGCCTGTCTGCAGTTCTGAAGCGATCCAGAGGACGGAGGCGGTGTCCTGCTGGGGGAAGGGGCAGAAACGGGACAGGGGGAAAGGGGAGGGAAGTGTAAATTCCTTTCTGGGTTAATGAATATGTAACAGTTCAGGAGAGTACTTAAGCCCACAGTAAAATGAATGGAGGGCGCCTCTGGCAACATTGCCAAGCGCCCCAGGCTGTGATTTGCCTTTGTTCTACCAATAAATGTTCAATGTTATATTGCTAAAAACTTAGCTTCTGTATTCATTTTCTTCAGCCTTGATCCTCATACACTTAAAAGGTTGTTGGAGAGTTTTTGTCCTTCCCACAGTTTTGGTGACAAGATTACATCATTAGAAGGCGTTTTCTTAATAATCCTACTTTGATATTGTCAGTTGGATTTGGGCCAAAGGTTTGAGAGTCAATTTTTAGTCTTAGGACAAGAAGTAGCAAAAATCTTTATTGCTTTGGGGCTTTTTGTGTATGTGTGTGCGTGGCTGTTAGTGATGGCAGAATTTTGGAATGGGTTTTTCAATATTCACCTGTAGGTTGCATTTTGCAAAACCGGAAGAGCTTTAAAACTGACCCTTTCCCTCATAAACAGTTTAAAAATATGAAAAAAAAAAGGGGGGGGGGGGGAAAGCGCCGCTTTTGGGGGGGCCCATAGGTGAGTCACCTGATGGCTGCCCTGGAAGAGAAGCTTCCTTCCAGGCAGCCAGCAGAGGAGCTTTAGAAATGCAAATTATCTCTGCTGCGGGAAGTGTGCACAATGTCCCAGGCTCTCCTTGCCTGCCAGAGGAATTGGGCTGATTCCCTCTGCCCCTCACCCCAAGCTCTGCCTCCCTGCACAGACGGAATTTGCATCGCTAAAGGCAGAGCCCACACTGAGCATCTCTGACTCTGCTACAGAAATCCCTGAAGCTCCAAAGGAAAACAGCAAACGGAGAATGTTGGGAGAACTTCACTCAAAAAAGCGGGGGGGAATCATCCCTCTCCCCACTTCAACATCTGCTGGCACTGTCTGTGTTATACAGGGTGGGTTTGACCACTGGGCTGCTTTTGCTGCCACAAGGTCAGCGAAATCACTTGGGAATCCAAGGATGTGATGATTTAATCAGAGAAAAGAGGTCAATTGATGCATCCCTGGCATTTCTGGGAGCACCCAAAAATGGGGAAAAGATGAACGGCCACCAGAACAAATCCTACAACACCATGGAGCAGCCCCTGGGAACCCGAACAAATTCATACCAGGTGCCAGAGAACCCAGTGATCATTTCAATGCATCATTAGATTACAAGCTGTCCTCCAAATCATAACCAAGCCCACAGCTCCAGCTCCTGACCTTCTCACCCACCAATCCACTCCCATGAGCAACGCCACATTTCACCCTGGGATGGCATCAGATTCTCTTTCAGCAGAAGGACCAGGAGGTTGTGGAAAATTAAAGGACTCAAAGTGCTCTTGGCAAAGAGATGGCCAAGGATAAGTGGTGAAACAGAGAACAAATGAAAGAAGAAAGCAGCTCATGTACTGCTCCAAACATGGAAAGGACGGGAATGGGACACGTTTTCGTGGTTCCCTGGCAGACCATGGGTTAAACCAATGCTGTTTCTCCTCTCAGGTGCTACAGCAACTCTCATCTTTTTACCATGCACCACACCTTGCTCAGTGCAGCTCATTCAGCAGGGGATCAAGGGCATGCAGGTGGCAGCCAGGCCTCCTGACCCAGAAACGGCTGCAAAAGGACACAGAATGAGGTCACTGAGAATAATCCCAAAACCAAACAAAGCCCAGGAAGAACAGATTGAGGCATTTTTAAAGTTTGAAAAGAGAAGTACTGAGAAAAGAAGAAGAGGTGGGATTAAAAGAGAAGAAATTGAACGTGTCTTTACAAACAGATGCTGTGAATCCCACTGGAGATAGGGCCAGGGACTTGGAGATAAGGAAGTAACGAGAGAAACCATAAATTTGAGAAGATGTTACTAATTGACACGAACTGCTGCTCAGCCAAGGTCCTGCGAAATTCCTGAACTTCCCCAAGAAGAACAAAGCCTTAACAGAGCCATGAATATCGGATGTTATACAAAGTGGGGGTGCACATTAAGGGGGACATGCATTCCCCCGAGCCACCATTCAGCTGAGAAGGGAAACAAAGCTCTCCGCTGCTCCCGGCCCGACTCGCCCAGCCCTGCGTGTTGGCTGCCTCCGGCTCCTTGGGAAGCCCTGCAGCCTCGCTACTCCCGCCCCTAATTCGGAGCATCAGTGCATGGCTTTGATTTCCCCGAAAAAGGGAAAACCGCCCGAAACCCCTTTGGCTGAGTGCACGAGGGGAGAGATTTGTGGCACAAAACTCCCAAAGTCGTTTATGCCCAGCTTGGGAAGAACAACCCAAGCCAAGCGGAGGTGGGACCCCCCAGCAGCGCCTCTCTGCCGCCCCAGCTGAAGCCCTCGCTGGCTGCTCCAGGCGGGATGGGCAGACTGGGAGCACTGGGAAGGGGCCCCGGCTCGGGCCGCAGCCCCCGGGGCAGCCCCACGGCAGCTCCAAGGCTCCGCCAGCCGGGATGGAACGTGGGAGGGGGAGCAGGGCAAGGGCCGGGGCTGTCGGTGCCCAGGGGACACAAGGGACAGCGGGGGCACTTCACAAACATTGCATGCAAAAGATAAAATCATAAGGAAGACAAAAGCAAGACCAGCAGTGAGTCAAGATTATGAAGAGTTAAACTTTAGCTGGGAGTTAGAAGCAATTTGTACTGACTGAACCAAAAGACAAGTCAACGAAGAGTTAGAAATTTAGCCAAGAAGTATAGTGCTATTCACCACTATGTACCTGTCTGCAACTTTGCTTATAGGAAATGAACTGCCATAAGGACAAAAGAAGCGGATAGAATTATAGCCAGCACCTAGATTGCAGGATCAAATACAGGCAGGAGGTATGGACCGTCTCCAGAAGGCTTCCCGAGGCTTGCCCACAATAGAAGGTAGAAAGTTCATGGTGACGAAGAGATCCCCGACTTCATCTTTCAAGACCACTGACTCAAATCAAGACCACCGACCCAAATCAAGAAAAGAATTGCGCACGCGCAAAGGACTAATAACCGCATTTTAATAGGAAGCGGGGAATGGGAGGTGCTGGAGATATGTATAGGATTAATATCTAACACTTTGTGAAATAAATAGAGGGCAAATAACCGTGGAAGCGGCTGGCACGTCTCTAGGAGGTGACTCCCGTGCCGCCTGCCGGCGTAATAAACGCACCACTTTCTAACTTTAATTAGTTAGAGAGTTTCTGTCCCTGAATACCGGTTTTTTTTAAATGATTCACTGGAAACGTCGAGCAGACGGAGATCTAGGAAGCAAAGGCAACACTGAGTCACTGCCAGCGTGCCCTCAGCCCCGCCAGAGCCTCAGCACCCCCACAGCCTCCCCAGTGGCTCCAAAGCCTTCTCAGCTTTTGCAGCCCTTCCATCAGCCGCTCCCTCTCGCGGCGCTCCGCGGCCTCCCCTGCGCAGGGAGCAGCGGCGCAGGAAGCGGAGCAGCCGCGCCTCTGGGGCTCGGCGCGGGGCAGCGCTCAGGCACAGAGCCCGCAGCGCAGAGACGCTCCCTGCACGGCGCCCGCTCAGCTCCGCGCCCAGAGCTTCGATGCCGGGCAGGCGGCTCGCTCGGGCTCCCGGGAGCCGGCACTGGGGCGCGGCCCGGCCCCCACAGCGCCGGGAGGGGCTGGGAGGACAGGGACGGGATTTGGGGGTCCTGGGCTTAACTGGGAGACCCTCACTGGGAACCCCCTTCCCGCTGTCCCACCTCCCCTCATCCGCCCTCTCCCACCCCTTTCCCACCGTCCCCCGAACCCCAGCTCCCCCCAGCTCGGTTTGGGGGTGACCCACCCCTTTCCCACCGTGTCCCGTCCCCGCCCCGCTCACCCGAGAGCTCCTCGCCAGCAGCCGGGGGGAAGGAGGAGGAGGAGGAGCGGGAGGAAGAGGAGGGGCAGAGGAGGAGCGGGAGCAGGAAGGGGAGCAGCGAGAGGAGGCGCCGCGTGCGTCCAGCGCTCTCTGGATCTGCAGCCCCTTCCCGCCGGGAGCATCGCTGCCCCCGCATCCCGCAGGTGACCGGGAAGGGGGACCTCGCTCCGGATATCGTGGGCGGTCCTGGGAGGGTTTCTTTTGAAGGGGGGAGGGATATTTGGAGCTCAGCCGAAGTACTTTGGGGCTCCCTGATCCTTTTCTTCGGGACGGGGCGGGTGCAGCGAGGTTTGGATCTTGCAGGACTCCAAAGCTGCCCCGAAATGCCCTTTGGGTGGATACTGCGGGGTCCCCGGGAGGTGTTTTTTGGGGATGTCGCGGTGGCGGCTGCCGGCAGGGCCCCGGCGGTGGGTGGCGGGTGCGGGGTCCCGGGAGCCACGTGGCGATCGCCCGGTACCGGCGCTGGGGGGGAGGGGAGGAGCCTTGAGAGGGGGGAGAGAGAAAAGCGGGGAGCCCCGGGAGTCCCGGACCCTGAAATGGGGGCCTGGAGAGGGGGGACCCCGGCAGCCGGGAGTGGGGTGAGCTTGGAGAAGGGGCAGCCCCGAGAAGGGATGAGCCTGGAGAGGGGGAACCCCTGGGACCCCAAAATGGGGACCCCAGAGAGGGGGGACCCCCGGCACCCCGAAGCAGAGAGCCAGGGGAGGAGGGACCCCTGGGACCCCAAAACCCTCGGCATCCCTTAGTGCAGCCCCTGAGAGGGGGACCCGTGGGACCCTCAGCAGCCCAGAGAAGGGGGACTCCCAGAACCCCAAAATAGGCAGACCAAAGAGGAGGCACCCCTGGGATTCCCTGGAAGTCTGGAGCGGGCAGAGACCCTGCAGAGGAGGGACCTTCAATATATGCAGGGCCCGCAGCATCCAGGACAAGGGGGACCCCCAGAACCCCATAGTGGAGAGACCAGAGAGGGGGAACCTCAGTGAGGGATATTTTCCTCTGAGTCTTGATGTTTCAGAGTTTTTCATGGACACAAGATATGTGGTGACTCCTAGAGATGGACTTGGGCAGGAGGAACCCCCAAGCCAATGCGCTCACCCCTTGTTTTTCCCTCCAAAACAGGACTTCTCATTCCCAAACCTTGGCTGAATGGAGGAGGAGGAGGAGGCTGTGAAGAAGAGGACGATGCCCCGGGAGCCCCAGGCAGGTGAGGAGGAAGTCAGTGCCCCTTTCCCCCTCTCTCCTGCTCCATCTCCCAGCCCAGCATCGCCCCCGGCTGCAGGACAACCCCGCTGCCGACGCCGTCCTGCCGGGGACGGACTGGGGGGATCTCCTTCCCCTTCCCTGTGGCACAGAGGCAAATCCCATCCCCTCCTTGTCTTTCTTCTCCTTGTTCCTTTTCCTTGCTTGCTTGCTTCCTTCCTTCCCCTCTTTCTACTTGTTCCTTCTTGTTTCTTTTTCTTCTTGTTCCTTCCTTTTCCTTGTTCCTTCATCTTCATTCTCCCTTTTTTCTTCTTGTCCCTTCCTCTCCTTCTTCCTTCTCTACCCTTCTTCCTCTCCTTGTTCTTTCCTTCCTCTTTCCTTGTTCCTTCCTCTTCTTGTCCCTTCTTCTCCTTGTCCTTGCTCCCCCAGGCACTGAGCTGCAGATGGAGACCAGGGAGGACAAATCCCCGTGGCAGAACTTCATGGAAGAGGCTGCTTTGAGTGGCTCAATGGCACAGGAATCACATGGGGAGGAAAAGCCAAAGGGATCCCCCACAAGGAGGGGCTCCAAAGCCAGCCCAGGGTGCTCTGAGGAGAAGAGGCCCCCCCTCTGCTTCATCCAGAGGTCCAACCTGGTGGTCCGTGAGCAGCTTCACACTGGGGAGAAGCCCTATAAGTGCTTGGAATGTGGGAAGAGCTTCAGCCACACCTCCCACCTCTTCATCCACCACCAGATACACACAGGGGGATGGCCCTACAAGTGCTTGGAATGTGGGAAGAGCTTCAGCCACAGCTTCAGCCTGATCCGCCACTATAGGATCCACACTGGGGAACGGCCCTACAAGTGCTTGCAGTGTGGGAAGAGCTTCAGCCACAGCTCCAGCCTGACCTGCCACCAGGAGATGCATGCCAGGGGAGGGCCCTTTGAGTGTCCTGAGTGTGGGAAGATGTTTCAGTGGATCTCCTATCTCATTGTACATCAGCAAACACACACAGGGGAGAGGCCCTTCTGCTGCACAGACTGTGGGAAGAGCTTCAAGGGGGGCTCCCAACTCACCAGCCACCAGCGCATCCACACCAGGGAGAGGCCTTAGAGTGTCCCGAGTGTGGGAAGAGCTTCTCCTGGAGCTCGTCCTTGAGGAAACACCAGCAGAGGCACTAGTAAGGGAATCCCAGCGAGTGCCCCGAGTGTGGGAAGAGCTTCTCCTGGAGCTCATCCTTGAGGAAACACCAGCAGAGGCACCGGTAAGGGAATCCCTGTGAGTGCCCCAAGTGTGGGAAGAGCTTCAGGCACTGCTCCAACTCCATCTTAAAACTCGAGGTGCTGCTGACTGAAAAGCTCTTCCAGAACCCTGTACTTCAGACACTTATGAATCCTCTTCTCTTATTAAATGCCGTAAAATATTACCGTGTCCTGCACCCGTAGGGAGGAAGAGAGAAGAGCCAGCAGGCATAAATATGCAGCAAGATTGATTGATTTAATTATTTTACAAACTTCTTTATAGCCTTTTTTCTTCATAGTCTAACTGGATAAAGGATCATCCACTCCTTGGTGTGATTGGCTAAAATCCTAAAACATCCACTGTCAAAATATTTTTCTACTGTACTATAAACAAGGCTTCTCAAGGTTGCACGTGTTTCATTGTTTATAGAACTCTGCTGCTATCTTCTGTGAGAGAGAAAAGTCTCTCACGGACTTAGAAAATAGCAAGAAAATTCTTGCTAGCAGCATTTTTGTATCCACATTCTCTTTTCCATTCTTTGTCTTTTTCCTGGCCTCTTTACTGACCTTTATTCTTGTACAAATTGTCTGTCCCAGTAAGTCCTTCTTTGCTGAACCGATGCTTTCTTCTTCAATGCAAATCTGCAAAGCAGAAGGAAAGCAGCCCCTTGGAATGGACTCAGTGGAGCAGCACTCCCTGACACAGCCTCTTCTCCCGCCCTCAGGCAAGGGACCAACAAGGCAGCGCCAGCCTTGTCAGAGCTGGGCAAGGACAAGAGAGAGAGCAGATGCCAACAGGGGCTTTGTGCTGCACCAAGGGACATTTGGGTTGGGCATTAGGAAGAACTTTTGCCCAGAAAGGGGCATTAGATATTGGAATGGGCTGGCCAGGTGGGGGTGGAGCCACCATTGGGGAGGTGCTCAAGGAAAGCCTGGGTGTGGCACTCAGGGCTCTCCTGGTTGCCGTGGTGGCAATGGGGCACAGGTTGGACTCGATGATCTCCCAGGGCTCTTCCAAGCCAATGCATTCGGTGATTCTGTGACATCACAGGCTCAGGACAGTGTGGTGGCTGTCAGCTGTCCCCAGCCCGTCGCCGTGCCCAGAGCCCGGGCAGCACTCGGCACGGAGCCACGGCCAGAGCCAGCGTGGAGGTGGCGGCTCATCCCACAGGGCACCATGGCCAGCCAGGGCTTCTCCTGGCTGCTGCAGTTCTGTGTGCTGCTGATGCTGGCCCATCCCCTCGACCCTTCCAGCCATCCTGAGGGGGACATGGGCACCTCGGCTCTGCTTCACGAGGAGCTGGAGCCGCAGGACTCCACGGGCCCTGGAATGACCCCCTTGGTGGACGTGGTGCTGATTTCTTGGACATGCTCGGCCCTGGAGCTGCTGATCATGGGCCTTGTCCTGGGATGGTTCTGGAGACGCTGGGGAGAGGTGAGGGAGGGGGGTCAGGCAGGCGGGACAGTGCTGGGGCCGGCAGCCACCAAAGCCTTGGGCCAAGCCGGTGTTGGGCGAGGCCTGAGAGCCGCCGTGGCAGAGCAAAGCCGGGTTGGACCTGAGGGTGCTGGGCCTCCCGGGCAGCCCTTCGGCCACGGCCCCTCGGCAGAGGGGGCTGAGCCCCTGGGCAGGAATCGGGCCCAGCCTGAGTCCCAGGGACACCAGGCAGAGGCGGCCGGAGCTCTTCTTGCTGCAGCCTCTGCCCGGGGCAGCCCAGCCAGGCCCAAGTCTCTCGCGGAGAGGCCAAGGGCAGCGCCAGAGGGCTCAGCCCCGCTCGGCCCCTCTGCCCCTTCCATCGGGCTCCCTGGGCCGGGCCGTGCAGGAGAAGCGCCAGAGCCCCTGGGGCTGTGCAGGACGCGCTGCCGGGGACGTGGCTGCCCCAAGGAGCTGCTGCGGCTGCTGAGGCACAACCGCGCCCGGATGCGGCTGTGCCGGCGCCACCGCTCTCTGCAGAGGCCCAGAGCCAAGACACCAGCAAAAGGGGGCAGCTGCAGGAGGAGGAGACCCCGAGGCTCCCCTCAGCGCTGACTCTCCAGCTCCAGCTCGGTGCTCAGCTTGCAGGGCATCGCGGGGGATGCGTGACCAGTGCCCAGCCCGGGCACTGCAACATCCCCCAGCTTAGGGGTCAGCAAAGCCCCCCATCCTCAGCCGCAGAGCTCCCAGCCACCTTTTCCCCCAGAAGCTGAAGTTTCCATGACTGTTCCAGTTCCAAACTGTTGACCCTTTTTGGCGGCATAAGGTTCTCACCCCGTAATCTTCCAGTCACCCCCCATCAGTCAAGTTAATCAAGTTCACATTTTCTAGCTATTGCTGTGTCATTTCCTTGATATCCATGTGAGAGGGGACACAGTGATGGATGGGTTTGCATGGGAGCTGCAGAGCCCCGGAATGGAGAGCCTGAGTGTCCCAGCAGGATTTGCAGGAGTGTGGAGGGCGGCTGGAAAGAAGATGGTGGGCAATATTCTCCTGCCTCCATCTTCCAAGGAAGCTTTGATTTGATCCCTGCCTGCACCGTGCCACGGGGCCCCCAGAGGCCCAGGGAGGTGTCTGGGTGGCCCCAGAAGGACCCTGGGGCAGCAGGGAAGGGGCAGGAGCATCCCTGTGGTACTGTGAGAGACACCCAGAGGGGGCCACCCCTGGGGCCCAGGCAAGAGCTGCATTCAGGCAGCCAAATTCATGCAAGGTCTGCCTGGGCTCTGCCCAGGATCAGTCCAGCGAGCTCCACTCCTGTCTCACCTCTTTGTATTTTCTTTGTATTTCTCTGTATTTACTTCTGTGTATTGATCCTGATGACCCTCAAAATGCCATTAGAAATCATTTTCCCTCAAAATAAATACTGACTTATTTTGGTTTTAGGAATTAACCATGGGTAGTCCCTGCTTAAGTGACTTCTCTGTGACTTATTCTGCAGTTTGCTCCTTTACAGCACCATCAACTACCTCTCTTAAAATACAGATCCCTCATTGGAAGCAGGGAATTCACCTGGATCCCCTCCTGGGACCGCTGTGGATCCTCCTGGACTCTCCCCCCCCCCCCCCGAGGACCCTCCACACCCACGCCCTGTGGGACCCCTGTGCTGGGCTGGGCTGAACTCATGGGCCCTGCGGCCAAAGTCTGCCTGGAACCCGCTGGGTTCAGCCCAAAGCGGGGAAAGCTCCGGGACCCACAGATCCATTTTGTCCTGCAGCTGTGGGGCCTCACCCCCGAGGGAGCAGGACTGGGCGCTGTAACCCCAATCCCTTATTCCAAATCTCCTTCTCCCTCTCCCTCTCTCTCTCCCTCTCCCTCTCCCTCTCCCTCTCCCTCTCCCTCTCCCTCTCCCTCTCCCTCTCCCTCTCCCTCTGCCTCTTCTCTCTCTCTCTGACACTTTACCATGCCATAAATCGAATCTCTCCTGATGAGAGAGAATTTGCTGAAAGTCCTTGCAAGGAGTTTAAAAGATAAAGCGAGACGTCTCCTGTAGTTTCAATGCTTCTAGATAGTTGTTTATTAAGTCTTATCAGAGGAACTGAGCCTCTAGCGTGACCCAGGTACAGCATGGAAGGAGGAAAAGTAGGAGTGAGAGCGAGAGAGAGCCATTATCAAGATTTACACAGCCTTTTAAAGACATTTTAACCAATAGTTACTAAAAACATACATTATTTTTACTTTCTTACCAATTATTCAATAACACGACTAGGAACTGCGGAATTTTCCATCCAGTCATTCCAAACTACTTTTACTGCAGAATATGGAGTCGTAGAAGAAGGATAAGAAGGTTTAGAGAACAGCAACAATCCTCCATTTTGATATTTCTTACTCTTATCTATATACTATAAAGAGAAGCCCAAAACCTCTAAATTTTTCACCCTGTGACAATCTTACATAGTAGTCTATAACCTAAATCACACCACTGTATTTCCTAGTTGTTGTCTGACTGTTGGTAATTTTTTCCGAGGTTTAAAGCTATACCAGTGGTGTCCAGGGGGGTAAAAACCCTTAAAAACAGGCAGAGAAATATTCTTGGCACTCTGGGTTCCTACATCTCCCCCTCCTGTTTGAACCAAAAACACTTCCTTGACAGCTTTGTCTAGCACAGTGGAGTATACAAGGTACAAATACTGAAAGAATTACAACAATAGTTAAAACATACAAACCTGCCTTCAAAATTTTTCTCCATAAAGGTGTAAGGTCAAACCAATTGAACAAATCGTTCAACAATGATCCATTTTCTTCTCCAACTTTAGCTATTCCATCCTCTAATTGCCGTATACTTTCATGGATGGATTTCGCATGATCTGACAAATTCATACAACACATACCTTCAAATTCTTCACATCCATGTCCATGCACTAATAGAAGAGAATCAATTGCTGCTCTGTTTTGCAGAGTCGCTTGTCTCACGCTCTGAACATCAGTTAACACATCGCTCAGTGCGAGAGAGACAGCACGAGAGTTCTTACTTAGCCAACAGCCCAAGTGATCCAATTGTCTCAAGGCTGCTCCTGCAGCAGCACCAGGTAAAAGGAGAGCTGCAGAAAACCTTTGTCCAAAATTCCAAGCTACAAATTTATCATTACAGTCAGATGTATATTGCTCAACAAATCTTTTCTCCTTTCTCTTCTGTTCTTTTATCATTTTTGCGTTGGGCGTTAGCAAAGAAAGCTTTCCAAAGCTGCATGGACCGCCCTTGACATTTGAGGCCAAATTCTGTCTCCACAAATGAGAAACATCCCTCGCGGCAATTGCAATGGATCCTGGTTGAACGATATGCTCATCTTTATTGTTGAATTGCACCAAGATGCTGCATTTCTATATATTTCGTAATTTGGAGTGACATCTGTTATCTTGGTTTTATTTTGTTTCAACCCTGGAGAATGAATACTACACAAAACTCCATTTTTATTGAACCAAGAATTTCCAGTTCCTGAGTTTCGTAAGGAGCCTCCGGAAGGGATTTGGTCCAAACATCCCAATTCTCCACTGGATTTGAACCGAATTGTGAAAGTTTTAGATTAGCATGTTTGGAAGGTGGCCATTTGTCTGCTGGTAGACAGACTAAACATGTTGAAAATGGCTTCTTTGGTCTTGAATGAGTTAGACAGATGGTATCTAGGCCTGATGCATTGGCCAAAGTCTCCCAGATATTTTCTTTTGGTTGCGTTACTGGGAAAGCTGTATTGCTTAAGGCAAACAGTGAGATGATAAGGCACAAGTGTAATACCTGATTGAGCTTCATTCTCAACAGCTTTATCCCACATAGGAATCTCTGATCTGTAACAGAACTTCTAACACACTCTTACATACAAAATTTACACCATTAACTTTCCCACTTTTTGCATAATATTCCGTCCACAGTTCTTGCACAAAAAACCAATTGATGTCCGTGGCATCGACAGTAGCATTGACACTGATTCACGTCTACGCGCTCGCCTCCTTGTTCCCGGAGTCGATTCCTGCTTGTTTCTGGACTTGATAAGGTTTCACGTTTTTTGCTGGAATCCACTTCAGTCCTGCACCTGTTGAGACACAAGCATATCCCTTGCCCCAAGTTATTAGTTGAAATGGGCCCTCGATCTTTCCCGTGTCTAAATCTTTGATCAAAACTAAAGGATTTTCTCTCAATTTTGCCTGAGTACTATTTGAAAAATGCCTGATAATTGGTGGAGTAGGTTCTGAAAAGGAGCTATTCAGGAAGTTTAAAACATACAAAGCTTTATTCAATCACATCTGAAGCGTAGCCTCTGCTTCCCCCCTTTTCTGTTTATCCAAAAGAGATTTTAAGGTATGGTGTGTTCTCTCAATGATGGCTTGGCCTGTAGAAGAATTAGGAATGCCAAATATATGATGAACACCCCAATTCTTCAAAAATGTGTCAAGGGTTCGTCCTTTGTAAGCTGGACCATTGTCTGTTTTAATTTCCTGAGGAACACCCAATGCTGCAAATGCTTGTAAAAAATGTCCACACGCATGTTTCGCTGTTTCGCCTATGTCTTGGTTTTGAAAGACGGTCTGCTAAGGAAGGCAGAAGCCTCCCTTGAAGTGGCAGATATAACCCCTTTTTCCTCCAAGTTATTATAATTTTGAAATCAAGGGCCTTTAGGCAAAGATGTGGGAAATAGGAATAACAGTTCTTTACTATATATATATACATATATATATATAACCAACAAAACAATATCACCTATGGCAGTAACAGCAAACAATCACAAACCCAGTCCCAGCCTTCTCGGCTGTCAGGCCCTTTCCCCTCGGGTGCAGTTCCGCTCGCAGCCGGCAGGGGCGCTGGCGGCTCCCGGTGAGCAGGGCAGGTGCGATGGTTCCCCCGCGGCTGCAGGGGGCGCTCCGGAGCGAGCTCGGGGAGCACGCGGCACTGGTGGCCTGGGATCCCGGGAAGGGATGGAACAAAGATTTCAAAAACCCCCTGGACAGCCGATCCCGGTGTCCGGCTGGACCCTCGGGAACAGCAGGCTGGAATGGCAGGCTGGAACAGCAGGGATGAGCACAAATCCCGCATGGCAGACAAGATGTATCAAAATTCTGGAGCTGCGGTGGGAACCCGCGGAGGTCTCAGCAGGCAGGGAGAGCGGGCCTACAGAGCAGCGGAAGCTTGAAGCAATGGCAGGGGAAGGGCGGCCGCAGCCTGGCTCCCAGTGGGGCAGGGAAGGCGGGCTTGGGAATCCCGGGGTCTCTCCGGTAGAAGGAAAGCAGCCAAAGAAGCAGCCTCTCTCTCCATCATCCAAAACTCCAGGGACTGACTGCCCACACAGCCAGGTGAAAAAAAGAGTAGCAAGATGCACCCCTCAGTCTATGGCCAGGGCTTTTGTTTTTCTTAAGCACCCAGTAATTTGTCCCCGTGGCAACATGTATGGGCAAAATTCCTTAAACAGAAAAAAAACCCAGGAGAACTCCCAAAACCCCAACATTCTGTTACGAGCTTCCTGCAGATTGTTCCATCTCTGCTCTCCATATGGAAAGATACAAAAATCCCTTTCGGTTCACACAGTTAAATGTCTGATGGGTCACACGGTGGTGCCTGTACAGATACACGTCTGGAGAGAAAGCCAAACATCCATCGCACTCTCTCAACACCCACAGAGCCTCAACCAAACTCTACAAGGCCACGCAGCTTTACACAGAAATTCATACATCGATAAAACTGTACAACGGGATGCAGGTTTACACAGAAATTGATACACAGGAAAACACAACAATCTGTGCTGTGTGAATACACTGACTTCTGTATAAAAATGGCTCCACACGGCGGGAACCGATCCAGAACTGTGCGATTACCAAAGGACCCATCGACACTTCCATACCCTTGGAACTAAAGACACAGGACTGTAGAGCTCTCCAACTCCGTACATTCCTGTCTGGGGGTGACTTTATGATGTGTATCCCCTATCGCTGCTCTCTGCCCAAAAATCAATCCTGTGCCTTTCTGTGCCTTTAAACTGAGCCCGACGGGGGAGAGAGAAAACACCGAGCGAACTTTTCAAAGCGGTTGTTCAAGGACACAGACACACACTCCTCTGCGTTCTGCTGCGGCAGCGAGAAGAGCGGAGGGAGCGCCCTGCTTGCTTTCCAGCGCGCTTTTGGCTCCTTTTCTCCGGAGGGAGACGGAGAGTTGAAGTTTGTTTTCCTGGGACTTGGGCTTTTTCCCTTCTTCTCTTCTGGACTGTTTCAACATCAGAACACACCGGGAAAATTTTCCACCAAGGCCCTGGGAGGACACCAACCCAGCTCCAAAGAGGAGGAGAGAGAGCACACCTACAGAAGGACTCTGAAATCTTCCCAGGTTTCTCTCCACAGCGAGAAGTTTTAGTATTCAGCATTATTACCCTTTTGCTGTGTGTTTGTTAAATAAATAGGTTCTTTTTCTCTTTCACTTTCCTCAGAGGAAAATATTTTTTGGCAGACCTGGTGGGAGAGGGCTGGTTGTAACCTGCCTTCTGTCAGAGGATACTTTCCTGCAAATTTGTCCAAAGCAGCACACTAAAATAAGTCAGTATTTATTTTGAGGGAAAATGATTTCTAATGGCATTTTGAGGGTCAACAAATACAAAGATAATAATAAGGATAAATACAAAGAAATAAATACAAAGAAATACAAAGAAAATACAAAGCGGTGAAAGAGGACAGGAGCTCACTGGACTGGTCCTTGGCAGCGCCCGGGCAGACCCTGCATGAATTTGGCTGCCTGAATGCAGCTCTTGCCTGGGCCCCAGGGGTGGCCCCCTCTGGGTGTCTCTCCCAGCACCACAGGGATGCTCCTGCCCCTTCCCTGGTGCCCCAGGGTTCTGCAAGCGCCTTCTGGGGCCACCCAGACACCTCCCTGGGCCTCTGGAGGCCCCATGGCACAATGCAGACAGGGACTGAATCAAAGCTTCCTTGGAAGATGGAGGCAGGAGAATATTGCCCACCATCTTCTTTCCAGCTGCCCTCCACACTCCTGCAAATCCTGCTGGGACACTCAGGCTCTCCATTCCAGGGCTCTGCAGCTCCCATGCAAACCCATCCATCACTGTGTCCCCTCTCGCATGGATATCAAGGAAATGACACAGCAAAATCTAGAAAATGTGAACTTGATTAATTTGACTGCTCTAAAATTCTACAACTCGAGGATGACTGGAAGACTACAGGCTGAGAACGTTATGCCTCCAAAAAGGGTCAAGAGTTTGGAACTGGAACACTCAGGGAAACTTCACCTTCTGGGGGAAAAGGTGCCCTTCCTTCTCTCTCCCTTTGCTTTATACATCTGATCTGGGTCATATGGTTGGAACATCCCCTTGGCTGATTTGGGTCCGCTGGCCTGGCTGTGTCCCCTGCCAGGATCCTGCCCACTCCCATCCCCTCTGATGGGGGAAGGAATGGCAGAGGGACAGCGCTGCTGGGCAGTAGCCAGAACACCGCTCTGTTACCAGCACCCGTCCAGCTACCAATGCAAAGCACAGCCCTGGAAGGCCCGTGAACTTTCCCTCAGGCAGACGCAACACACGGGACTTGAGCTGCCAGCAGCCCAGGTCACCCTCTGCCAGCCCCGCTCCTTGGACCTTGTGTCCCCACAAGCAGACACAAAGTGTTTCTGCTGCTCCCCCTCCTGCACAAATCCACAGAGAGCTGGGATTTTTCCAAGTCTCGTGTCTCCGTTGTGCCGTATTCCCAAACAAGCCACAGCCCCCCCCCGATGAACACAGCGAGTTGCACGGATGCTTGTCAGCTCCACTGCCTGCCTAGAAATCTGGAAACTGCTTCTAAATGCTGCTCCCTTCAGCTCTGGGGCACCGACTGACCCAGAGCTGGGAAACAAATGCCCTGGCTGCTGGCTGACAAGGTGAGTTCCGCCAGAGTCAGAGCTCTGTGGGAAATCTCTATCCACGCCTCTCCTTTGAATAGATCCGCACACGGGGTGCGCAGGGACATGTCCTGCATGGAAAGGAAGGAGTGTGCCAGCACCAGGACTGACACTTTCCCTCTCCATGTGCGTTCCACAGCCATGGGTACACAGACGTGATGGAAACGTGGCCAGAGCCTTCTGTCCCTGCAGAACGGAGCCGGCGGGTGGGGGCGGTTGGTGGGCAGCGAGTCCCGGACAGCGGGCGAGATCCGGCTCCACAGCTGCCAGGCCCCGCTAAGGCTTAATGCCGCCTCCTCGGCAACAGGAAAGGCCTTCAGCCTCGTCCCTGCCCAGAGGGGCAGCGCTGGCCTGGCTGCACAGCTCGTTTTCCCCACAGGTTGCAGGAGATGAGATCACAACGCTTGCAAACACCGACTGCGAGCCACAGCTCTGGGTGCTCACCATGAACCTCAGCTCTGCCAGCGCTGTCTGCCCCAGGCTCCAGGGGATGCAGTGGGAGCCCGGCTGGGCTCTGCCCTGGGGCCATCCTCCAGGGACAGCTGCACACAGGGAGCATTTGGTTGCCACAAAGAGCCAGGCCATGGCTGCAGGGAGCTGCTCCAGGTGTGGCCTGCACTGCTGTGTGCTGCGCTCTGGGGCTGCTGCTCCCCGCAGAGGGGACTGCACTGGGGTGCCAGAGGAGACAGAGAAGCTCCAGCTTAAGCCTAACTGGGCTGGGTGGCTGAGCTGGGAAGAGTGGCGAGGGTCAAGGGCATTCACAGAGCTCATCCTGCTCTGTGAAGAACGAGGAAAAGGGAGTGGGAACCCAGCAGTGAGCAGAGCTGAGGCCTGGAGAGCAGCTCTGAATGACCCCCAAATCTCACCAGAGCTCTGAGACATTGCTGTTCTTCAGCCAGTGACAACATGACTCCCTAAACCTGGGGCTCGCTCTTCCTCATGGCCAGGGGCATCAAGGAAGGCTACAGTGCAATGGGGACTGCGGTGAGCTGGGAACTCACTGGGGGAGAGAGGGAGCACTTGTGGAGCAAAAGGCAGGTGGGGGAGAGAACTGTTGAGAGAAAGGCTGAGCTTCAGCTTGAGCAAGCTGAAAAATGTCATTGGGGGTCATCCCAGACTGATTTCATTTCAGGAGTTACTGAACAAGTTTGTTATTGGGAGGGTGTCATATTTTCCCCTGGAGGTGCACGCTCTGCAAACTTGAGCTGCACTGCCGAGCTGCTCAAGCACGTCTCTGCTGCAGGTCACGGCGTTTCTTCTTTGGCTTCTCGTGGCCCCGGGGCTGAGCCGCAGCAGAGCCCTGGCGGAGCCCAGAGCAGCCTCAGCATCCACAGAGCCCGGCTGCAAGGAGAGAAAGCAGAAAGCGCCCGTCAGCTGAAGGCTCCCGTCCCCCTTGTCCCAGCCGCCCGCGGTGCCCAGGCCGTGCTGGCCGCGCTCAGAGCGCTGCCCAAAGCTGCCCAGCATTGCTGCCTCTGGCAGGAGAGCAGGAGGGCAGGACACGTGCCCAGCCTGCAGCCGGCCGTGGCACAGCCACCTCCTCAGCAGCTGCCCAGAGCGGGATGCTGCTGCGCTCGCTGCTGTCTCCCAAAAGCCCTTATCCCAGCCGTGCCAAGAGGACGGGCACCCACCTCACGCCTCCCGCCGCCAGAAGAAAAGCTGCTCCCAGACGGTGTCCTCAGCCCTTCTCCAAGGGCACGTCCCATCCACGCCACAGCTGCTCCCAAGCACTTCGCCATCCGGACCAGACAGCACCTAGAATGCTTCCTTTGGAAAAACAAACCATAAATCAATGAAAAGAGATTACAGACAAAATGGGAAAACAAGGAAAAAGGTAAAATATCTTCCCTCTGCTGGGGCCTTGAGGAAGGCCCAAGCCCGCCATGCGAGGGAAAAACCCACCCACGGGCCAGGGCAGCCCACGCTTTCTGCCTTCCCCCTGCACTGCCCCCAAAAGTCATGCTGAGCCCAAAGCCAACAAGGGCAGTGGAGCAGCCCAAGCCCTTCCTTGCCTGCAGAGCAAAGCAGCCCATGCACAGCTTCTGGTGTCCAACCTCTGCTCCCACCATGGGGCTTTGTTTGTGTCGGGCTGGCTGCCCCAGCCCCAGTCCCAGCGCGGGCCACGGTGGGTGCTGGGGGCTGTTGGCAGGGCCAGGAGCAGACTCCCAGTTCAAAACCAGCCCAGCCCATCCCCCGACTGAAGAATTGGTTGCATCCGCTCCAGCAAAGGGGGGAACCTTTGCTTCCTGGCCAGGCTGTGCAATGCACAAATCTGGGAGCATCCCCCTGCATGTGGACTCATCTGCAAATTCGCTGTGGAGCCTGGCTTTGGAGAAGGTGCCACAATTGAAGTCCATCATCTTCAGCTTGCCAGGTGGAGGAAGAGCTTGTCATCCTTGATGCCACCCTCCATGTCTCCAGCAGCAGCAGCCGCACCTGGCACAGCTTCTCCAGGGGCTCCTTCTTCCCTGGGCCTGGAGCAGGCTGTCAGTGCTCTGCCCAGGGCCCCGGCTGTCGCTGAAGCAGGACAAGCAAAAGCAGCTGGCGTGGGGGCCACCAGTGCTGGGAAGAGCAGCTCAGCTCCAGCAGCAGGGCTGCGCGTGCCCAGCTGAGGAGCCCTGCGCAGCGATTCAGGCAGGACAAAATCTCTGCCTTTCTTTGCTGCTTCCTGCCAAGGCGCGTGTGCAGCTGGAACTTACCGGCTCCCTGGGTCAAAGCGTGCGTGTGGCTCTCTCCCTTCTCCTATGGCACGTGAATATCCTGCATCCAAGGATCACAGGACAGGTCTTCTAATGAGGGCCTTTCCGAGGAGAGCACGGATAAACACCGTCGGATGAGATTCTGGCACTCTGCGGACAGAAAGCAGAAAGCACCAGTCAGTTGCTGAAGGCTCCTGTCCGCTTTGCCCCACTCTTGCCATGGCCAGGCCGTGCTGCGTGTGCTCAGGGCTGTGCCTAAACTTTGCCATCAATTCTTTCTTTTGGAGGAGAGCAGGAGAGCAGGACATTGCCACCTCCTCAGCAGCTGCCACTGCGGGATGCTCCTGAGCCCAGTGCTGTCTCCCAGCACTGCTATTCCCCCCGTGCTGCAGAGATGAGGATCCACCTGGAGAGAGCCGTCGTGGGAGCGAGAGCCGGCCCCAGGTGCTGTTCCAGCCCCTCCTGAAAGGGTGCTCCCCGCAGACCATCTGGTGCAGCACGATGCCCAGGGACCAGACGGTCGCTGCCTCGCCGTAGTACCAGCCGAACTGGGTCCATTCCGGGGGGCTGTAGGACGGTGTTCCTATGGAATAGAGATGGAGTTCTTCAGGGGGACGCTGCCTGCTCCCAGAGCCTCGCCCCAGCATCCCTGGGCATGCGGGGGCCGCAGCAGCAGCACGCAGCGTGACCCGCTGCCCTCTGGCCAGCACCTGGGACTTGTGTACAAACTGGGGGTTGGAAAAGAAGCCGCTGGTGTTGCAAGAGGGCAGCGGAAGCCCTGGCAAGGCCCGAGCATTCCATGCAAAGGAAAAACCCACTTGGTGCTGGGGAAAAACCACGCTTTCATCCTCCCTGCCTGCACTGCCCCAGAAACCATTCTTAAGCCAAGGCAACCACGGGCAGCAGAGCAGTCCGAGCCCTGTCTCGCCTGCACACCAAACGGGCTGGAGCACAGGTTCTGGGCCCCCCTCTCTGCTACCCTCACCCACGGGTGTTTCTGTGGCGCTGGCTGCCCCAGCCCCAGCGCCACTCCTGGGCAGAGTGGCTGGCGAAGGCTGCCAGCAGGGCTGGAAGATGGCCCCTCAGCCAGCGCCGCTCAAAAGCAGCTCAGCTGAAGACTCCAGCTGCCATGACTGGCAGCAAAAGGGAGAATCCCCCCTGCCACAGCCGGCTTGGGCTGTGAGATGTTGGGCTGTGAGATGTTGGGCTGTGAGATGTTGGGCCGTGAGATGTTGGGCTGTGAGATGCCGCTACCAGGAGCCTCCCCCTGCGTGGGCTCACCTGCAAAGCTGGTGTAGGCTGCGGCTTGCAGGTAGGTGCCACAGCCAAAGTCGATGAGTTTGGCCTGCCCGGTGGCCAGGTCAACCAGGATGTTCTCCGGTTTGATGTCCCGGTGCAGGACCCCGCAGCTGGTGCAGTGCCGCACGGCCTCCAGCACCTGGCGGAACAGGTGCCGCGCCACCTCCTCGCACAGGAAGCCCCGTGCCCGAATGAAGTGAAGGAGGTCCTGACACCGCTCCGGGCGCTCCAGCACCATCAGCACGTTGTTGGGGAGCTCCAGCCACTCGTGGAGCTGGACGATGCCAGGGAAGCCAGCGGACACCTTGTCCAGCAGCACGATCTCCAGTGGTGCTCGGGTGCCGTCGGGCTGCGGGAGGAGCACGATGCCGTCAGCGGGGCTGATGCCGTGCCGGGGCTCGGGAAGCCCTCAGCCAGCCGGGGACGCTCTGCGCGCTCCGCTGGCCCCACGGCCGCTCTCCCTCGAGGCGTTCTGGCGGCTTCCACCCTGCCGGGCCTCGGCTCATCCCCGCCCGTCGCGCCCCGGCTTCTCCCGCTGCCCCTCGCTCACTCACCAGCTCGCCCCAATGGCCGATGCGGTTCCGCGGCACCCGTTTGATGGCCACCTGCAAGGCAAGGGGAGCAGCGGGCTGAGCTCGCCGCCCGCCGTGCCCAGCCCCATGCTCCTTCTCCTCCTCCTTTGCCCCACGCCTCCTGCGCCCGCCGCCGGCCCCGCCACTCACCGGCGCGCCGTTCGAGAGCCGCGTGGCCGCGAAGACGCTGCCGAAGCCGCCGCGCCCCAGCAGCGAACCCAGCCGGTAGCGCTCCTTCAGGCCCTGCTGCGCCTTCCGCGCCCGCGAGACGCGGCCGTCAGCGCTCGGCCCGGGGCCAGGAACGGCCCCCGAGCGCCGCTCAACCGCCCCGGGCCGGCCATCCGCACATGGGGGCTCTTTTGGAGGGGACACCGGAGGCTCGGGGCCGGCGGCCGCGCTCAAGAGCGGCGGAGCTCGGAGCGGGGAAGACGCTGCGGAGGCGGCGGGAGCGGCCGCGCCGCCTGTGTCCCCGGCGGGCCCCGGGAGGAGCCGAGGCCGGGACCGGGGTCGGGGTCGGGGTCGGGGTCGGGGTCGGGCCAGCCGGAGCCAGGGGTTGGCGATGGTGCCCAGGAGCCAGGCACTGATGCCCGCCCAGCAGCGCCACAGCCAGGACGGCGAGAGCCGGGCGGAGGCGGGACCGCGGCGGGACGCCCGGGGGCGGGGAGGGGGCAGCCCCGCCCGGGGCCGGGGGCGGGCCGGGGGCATGGCCCGGCCGGGCCTGGGGAGGGGGAGGCCGCGGGAAGGGGGGTTGGGGAACCAAAGGGAGAGCGGGAGAGGGTGCGAGACACTGGGAGAGGGGGAGGAGGAGCAGGAGAAGGGACGCAGAGGGTTCGTAGACTCGCTGCTTTGGCGCTGCTGCCGCTGCTGCCGCTGCTGCCGCTGCTGCCGCTGCTGCCGCTGCTGCCGCTGAAGCGCTGGGAGCGTTTGTCCGCGTGTCCGTGTGTCCGGTGCCCGTGTGTCCGTTCCCCCCCGCGCGCCCCACGGCCGAGCCCCGCGCGCCCCGGGGCAGCACGGGCCGCTCCGCTCCGGGGCCGAGGCGGAGTCCCGGAGCATCTCTTGCTCCCGCAGCCACACCAAACCCGCTCGGCCATTGGCAGCAGTTTTGCACACGTTTCCCTTTGAAGGGCTCCTCTCTACCCCCATTTCCAAGGAGTCTCCCTGGGGCTTTGGCACCTGCAGCGACAGGGCAGCGATTGGGCTTCAAACTTCAAGAAAGATATGGAGGGGCTGGAGCACGTCCAGAGATGGGAATGGAGCTGGGGAAGGCTCTGGAGGACTTCTGAGGGGCAGCTGAGGGATCTGAGGGCGCTGAGCCTGGAGGAAAGGAGGCTCAGGGGGGACCTGGCTCTCTCCAAGTCCCTGACAGGAGGGGGCAGCCAGGAGGGGTGGGGCTCTGCTCCCAAGGGAAAGCACGAGAGGAAATGGGCTCGGGGGAACTCTTGGGGTGGATGGTGGGGAAATTCTCATCCTCCGTGTCTCGACAAAGGGGGAGGGGGGCAGGGGTGGGGCACGACCTGGGGACACGGGGGTGGTGACGCTGGGCTGGGGGCACGGGAAAGGGCACGGGAAGCCAAAGTCCCGCTGAGCGCTGGCGCTGGGCTGGCACGGGGTGAGCCGGCAGCAGGGCCCCGCAGCCCTGAGGGACTCGCCCTGACGGCCGGGGAGTATTGATCCTGGTCTCTAAAAAATGAGACTCAATAAAATATCATTAAAAGATGCCTCCTTCTCCTTCTCCTCCTCTCCCATCCTTTCTCCTGCTCCCCCCGGGCCCAGCGCCCACCCTTGGCCCCCCGTTTTCCCAGCGCGGCCGCATCCCGCGGGAGGAGCCGGGACGGAGCCGGGACAGGTCGGGCTGGGGCAGCGCTGGGCTCTGGGCCCGGCCTGGGCGCCCCCCACGCGCCCCCTCCCCAAATTCCCCTGGCGGGGGGCGCTGGGGGCGAGGGGAGGGCGCAGGTGGGGTCCGGGTGGGGAGCGCTGAGCGCTGCGGGTCTGCCTGGCAACTGGTGAGTCACCAGCGCCGCGCGCTCTGATTGGCTGAAGGTTGTTCAACGCCTGCTCTGATTACCTGATACTCGCGGGGAATTTTGGTTGGTCGTTGGGGGCTGTGGGGCGGCT
Source organism: Aphelocoma coerulescens (assembly GCF_041296385.1). Lineage (NCBI taxonomy): Eukaryota > Metazoa > Chordata > Aves > Passeriformes > Corvidae > Aphelocoma > Aphelocoma coerulescens. The sequence goes on along the minus strand of NW_027184061.1, from coordinate 539,018 downwards.
TAGGGAGGGTCTCTGCGCCTTTGGGGTTCGCTGGGTGCCGATTTGGGGTTCAGGTGCCTCCCAAGGCCTCCCCGGGGGGGGGTGACACAGGGGTGACACACGGGGGTCCCCATTCCCGATCCATCCTGGGGCCGGTTCTGCCCCCTCCACTCTTGGTCCCCCCGCGGGATCCCCCAAAGTCCCTTCCCACTGTTCCCCAATAAACGGGACCGGGGCGAACTGGGAAGCCTTCCTGGGAACACTGGGAGCAGCCGGGCAGGGGCAGAGTGACAGCGGGGCTGGGGGGGACACACGACCCCCCAAAATCAGCGCGGGGTTGGAGCGAGGGGTCCCGGCCGGGCTCGAGGCCACGGGGAGGGGCTGCGGCCGCCGGCGGCTCAGGAGCTCTGTGGGCAGAGCAAAGGGGGTGACACCGGGCTGGGGGGCCCCGGGGGGAGCTCAGAGCCCCGGGGGAGGGGGGACACGACCCCCGGGCCCCTCCCGTCACCTGCCTGTGCAGGTAGAAGCCGAGCCCCAGCGCCAGGAAGACGAAGCCCAACACGAAGCCCGCGATCCCTGTCAGCATCTTGGGGGGCGGGGGGGCAGCTTTGGGGGGTGCAGGGCAGAAGGATCCAGGAAACGGCGGTGGCTGCCGGGAAGGGACTGGAATGGACTGGGACAGAATGGGATGGACTGGGACAGAATGGGACACCAGGATACACTGGGACCAGGATCAGGACTGTGCAGGGCCAGATTTGGGACACCAGGGATTATACTGGGATATATTGGGACCACACTGAGGGCTACTGGGAACATGCTGAGGCCCAATGGGTGCTGCTCGGATATACTGGGAGTGATTTGCATCATACTGGGAATGACTGGGATTGTACTGGGAGTGACTGGAACCACAGTGGTGGTGAAAGGGCGCAATTGGAAAGATGCAAGGGGCAACTGGGATCATCCTGGGAGCAGCTGGCCCATACTGGGGTCATACTGGGATCATACTGGGAGTGACAGGGTCATATAGGAGTGACTGGCATAGTTCTGGGAGTATCTGGAAGTGACTGGGATCATACTGGGGGTGAGAGGGATCAAAGCAGATTCATACTGGGAAGTTACCTGGAATCATCCTGGGGGTGACTGGACTCATACTGGGATCATGCTTAGAGCACTGGGACCATGCTGGGGCAAAAGGCATCAGAGGGACTGACTGGGAGTGACTGGGTTCATACTGGAAGTGACTGGGGCCCTACCTTACTCTACTGGGAGGGACTGAGAGTGAAAGGAACCCTACAGGGCATGACTGGGAACAACTGGGACCATGCTGGGGGCAAGTGGGACCTTGTTGGGAATGACTGGGAACATAAAAGCTTGAGTGGAGTTTTTATCCCGTGGCATTCCTGGGGAGCAGCGGCAGCTCCACGCCCCCAGCCCGGGGGGTGGGAGCAGGGGAACCGCTGGCAGCACCTTCGGGGCACAGCCGAGGGCTGGGGGGCTCCTCCCCCACTTCATTTTCTCTGCCCAGTTCAAATCATCCCCTCCCATTCAAATCCCCTCCATTCACATTTTCTCTCCACCATTAAAGTTTCTTTGCCCCAATTCAACTTTTCTCCCCAGTTAAGCCCTGAGGCCCCTCCCCACCTCCGGCTCCTCCCGGCAGGACCCGGCCGGGACCTTCTGGAAACAGCAGCGGGAAGAGTTCCAAAATTCCTCATTACTTCCATCGATTTCCTTGGTTTCCGGGGCATTTTCCTGCAGCTGCTCCGGGCCATGGCTGAGGGGTCCCCTCGGGCTCCAGCCCCTTTCCAGCCCCTTTTGCCAGCTCTTTTCCTCAGCTGACCCAAAGCTGCGGATTTTGTGGGGCGGGAAGAGTCGCTCTGCTCGGGGGGATCCCCTCGGTGCCCCAGGGAGGCCCCGAGGCCGCAGCGCGGTTCCCTCGGGGCCCCTTGGAGCGTTTGGAATCTCCAACTCCCAGCAATCACTGTCTGTGGGATTCAATCTCCCCTGCAGGGTTTTCCCCCAGACCAGCTTTCTTTCCAGAGGGTTTTGTGGTTTCGCTTCGAGCCGGGGCCTGAGGGCACCGGAGCGGCCGCGGGTGCCGGGGCAGGAAGGGCTGAGGGACAGCAGCGCCCCACAAACCTCCGGGACGGGGACAAGGGCTGGAGGGGGCAAAGAGAGAATAAACACGAGATTTTAGAAAAAGAAAAAAATCCAGTAAAATATAGATGATATCTAAAATATAATAAAAAGAACTCTGAAAAAAGAAAGTAACAGCAGAGCTTCTTCTCCTGGGACTTTGGGTTTCTTGTCCAAGCTCCGAGCTGGGTCTGAGCCAGAAACCAGTGGCTGGGAGAGACGTTGCTGCTGAAGCGCTTCCTATGGCCAGAACTAAAGTGTCGAGTATCAAGGAACAGCTTGAGGTTACAGAAGCGCCAGCGCTCCCGTTGGATTCCCTCGTTTGAAGCTGAATGCGGAGCTCCGTCTGTGACTCTGCTTTGTAAGGATTGAATGTAAAACTCCAGCGCAATCCCCGTTTCCCTCCCTCCTCTGGCCAGCGGCGCACGGAGAAGGGATGGGAGTTTCGGTGAGTCCGTGCTTCCCCCTGAGGGACAGGAATCCTTGCCGTGTCCAGCGGGGGTCCCTCCGCAGCCGTGCGGTCACTCCCCGGCCCGGCCCTGAGGCGCGGGGCAGTCGCGGGGCAGCCGCGCTCCGGCCCCGTCAGCGGCAGCGCCGCTTCGTGCCGGGCAGGAGCGGCAGAAGGAGCCGGGCGGCGGCGGGGGCTGAATCCCGGCAGGAGGAGGAGGAAGAGGAAGAAGAAGAAGAAGAAGAAGAGGAAGGGCCGGGTCAGCCTGCGGCGTCCGATGGCCGGGGAGCAGCGGGGAGGCCTCGGGGAGCGGCGGCGGGCGGGGCTCTGTTGGAGCCGCCCCGAGGGGTTTGTGCCGCGCCGGGTCCCTGAAGGAGTCGCTCCGCGGGACGGGCGAGCTGGGAACGAAAGGAAATACAGAGAAGAGAATAAAATACAATCAAAGAGCCGCACCGAGAGGCGTCTCCCCCGCCTGCGTCTGAAGGAGCTGCACCGAGGGACGGGCGGAGGGTGAGTAGAATAAAATCCAGAGAATGGAGTAAAATAGAATAAAAAACTGCACCGGGATGTCCGCGGCGCCCGCTGTCACTGAAGAGCCGCACGGCGGGACGGGCGCTGTCGGGTGTGGCCAGAAGGGCAGCGCCGAGGAGGGTGAGAGGTGAGAATAGAAAAAACAATAGAGAATAGAATAAAATGCAATGAAAGAGCCTCACCCGGGGATCTCCGCAGCCCCGAGTCACTGAAGAGCTGCCCCGAGAGAGCGGCGAGAGGTGACGGTGGTGAAAAAGCCACCGGAGGTGGAGGGGCTTGGGATGGGAGGTGGGAATGGACTAAACTCTAGAGAACAGAATAAAAAAGTAACAAAAACCCCGCACCGGGAGTGGCCGCTGCCCGTGACTGAAAGAGTCGCACCGAGGGACCGTCGGGGCAGCACCGGGGGCTCTCGGCCGCCCCGTGTCACCGAAAGAGCCGCAGCCGGGGGGAGTTCTGGGGTCTCCTGGAGCCGCCCCGAGGGTTCTCGGCCGCCCCGAGTCCCTGAAGGAGGCGCAGCGAGGGACGGGCGGGGCGCGGCCCGGATCGAGCCCCTCCAGCTGCGCCTCGAGCGGCGACCCCGCGGGACCGCGCCGGGGCCGGGCGGCGGCGGCAGCCGGAGCCGGGAAAGCGGCTTGGAGCGGCGGAGACGAGCGGGGGGTTCCCGACCAGCTCCGCTCAGCCCTGGGCACCGGGGGGTTCCGGGGGTTGTTCCCCACCAGCTCCGCTCAGCCCTCGGGCACCGGGGGGGTTCCGGGGGTTGTTCCCCACCAGCTCCGCTCAGCCCTCGGGCACCGGGGGGTTCCGGGGGTTGTTCCCAACCAGCTCCGCTCAGCCCTCGGGCACCGCGCTGGGGTCGCCGCGCACTTTTCACCCCCGCCCGCCCCCACGGGCCGGGCCCCGCGGCTCCCGCTGCCGCCGCCTCGGCCCCGCCGAGCCCAGAAACCACGAAAAGTCGCTGCCATACACTAAAAAAGCTTTTCGTGCGCAAGCAATGGGTGCGGGGGGAGTCCTTATGAACTCCCCTCCCCTCAGATCCTCCCAGGCACCGCTGGGCACTAGCGCAGCTCCCGGGGCCGTGTCCCTGCCACACTTGGGTATTAAATCCGAGAGATTTGAGGAGCGGGCACAGCCCTAGAAACCAGGGCTTTGCCCTCGGGACCTTGGAGCGGCACGAGGGGGATAAAGGATCCCCTGCACTCACCAGTGCCTCCTGAAGCAGCTCTGGCCCCCTAAGAATGGGGCTGTATTTGGGAGAGGGAGGGTGGCTGGAATGGGATCTGGAATGAGACAGATGTTGGGATGAGGACGTTTGGGGGATCCGGTTCCTGAGGAGGTTTTGGGGCACCCTCCAATCCTGAGGGATTTGTTACTGGGAAGGGGGACACACCTGGCTCTTGCACTTGGAGTGCGGCTCCAGAGGGAAGGACATGGGGAGCCCATTTTAGGGTAGATCCTGCTGCTTTCCACCAGTTTTGGGGGTTGTAAACTCCTTTGGGAGATTTCCCGGTCATTTTAGGAGGCGGAGGTGAGGCCTTTTTTGGGAGGATCCTGATGCTTTCCACCACTTTTCAGGGTTCTAAATGGCTTGTGCTGGACCCACTTTCATGGGTTCTGATGCTGCCCACCCATGCTCTGCACTGGTCCAGACTGGTGCTCCCACTGCTGCGTGGGGCAGGGCCATGGGGACCCCTCCACAGCACAGCCTGGCTGCTTTGGGGCTGGCAGCACTTGACCGGCGCTGGCCATGGGGCGTGTGCTGGCAGCTGGGGCCGTACCGGTGGTACTGGTGGTGCTGGGAGCTCACGTGTCTGGGGCCACTGGGACTCGGGTGAATGTGGGTGCCTCAGGGATGTGGTGAGGACGATGGGAAAATATTGAGAGAGGTGGGAAAAAGGGAGGAAGAGAGCAGAAAACGGGAGCTGGAATGCCCAAACCAGGAGTCCAGCCCAGGGGGCTGTGGCCTGACTCCCCCCCAGCAAGTGGCTCCCACAACCCCTCACCCTGTCCCCAAAATCCCTTGGGATCCCCCACCCATCACTGTATTCCCCCCTCCAAAATCTCCAGGATCCCACGGTGAGACCAAAGGGGTCCAAGTCCCCAGCTAGTGTGACCACAAGCCCCAAACTTTTTTCTCCACACAACCATCTTCCCACTTTTCCCCTTCCTGGCCTCCCCCACAGCAGCTGGGAGCAGCCAAGAGCCCAGCGCTGCCCCAGCCCGACCGGCCCCAGCTCCATCCCTGCTCCTCCCATGGGATGCGATGGGTTTGGGGGGAGGGGGCCAAGGGTGGGCACTGGGCCTGGGGGGAGGAGGAGCAGGGGTGGAGGAGGAGGGATGAAGGAGAAGGGGGAGAACGGACAGGAGGAAGAGCAGAAGGAGGAAGTGCAGGAGGAGTGGGAGGAAGAGGAGGGATAGAGGAGGAGCAGGAGCAGGAACAGGAGGAGGAAGAGGAGGCAGCACGTGCGTCCATCCCTCCCCGTATCTGCAGCCCCCCTGCCCAGGGATCATCGCCCCCCCTGCATTCTGCAGGGGACCGGGGAGGGGAAGCTTGCCCCAAATATCTTGGGTGGTCCCTGGGAGGGATTTTTGGGGGGGTTCCCGCTGGTGGCTCACAGCAGAGCCCCGGCCGTGGGTGGGGGGATGCGGGGTCTCCCCCCACGTGTGGGTTGGTCTCCCTGGGTCAGGCTCTGGTACCACGTGGCGATCACCCGGTGACAGTGCAGAGTGAGTGGGACACCGGTTTCAGGGACACCGGTTTCGGGGACTGCCTGGGAGATCCAGGTTTGGGGGAAGCCCGAGAGTGACGGAGTGGGAAGAACAGAGAGGGGCGATCCTGCAGCTGGGGGACCCTGGGCAGCCTGAAGGGAGGGGGAGGATGGAGAGCAGGGGAACCAGGGACCCCTTGGACACCGAAGTGGGGAGCCTGGAAAGGGGGGACCCCTGGGATTCCCCAGACCCCTCATAGCCCAGAGAAGGCAGGAACACTGGATAGGGGGGAACCTCAAATTACATAGGACCCCAGAAGCCAAGAGAGGGAAAATGACCCGCAGCCCAAAGTGCCGAAAACAGAGAGGGAACTCCGGGGAGGGTAGTTTTTGCTGAATCTTGGAGTTTTTGGTTTGAATCTGCATTATTTGGGCTGAACCTCGATTTTTGGAGGGGAGGAGTGAACCTTGGTGTTTCTGAGGTTTGTTGAGCTAAATGTTGGTGGTTTGGTTATTGTGGGGGGTAGAACCTTCATATTTTGGAAGGGCTTTTTCCTGGATATTGAGATTTTTGGAGCTTTGGGGCCATGTCTTCGTGTTTGGGGTTTTTTTGGCTGGATTTTATTATCTTGGAGTTTTTCATCGACACAAGATGCCCAGAGACTTCTGGAGATGGACAAGGGCAGAAGGAACCCCCAAGCCACTGCACTCACCCCTTGTTTCTCCCCCCAAACCAGGATTTGTCATTCCCAAGGTGTGGCTGGATGGAGGAGGAGGAAAAGCCCCAGAGATGCTGCACGAGGAGGGGCTGCAAACACAGCCCCCAGAGATCCAAGGAGGAAAGAGGCCCCCTGTGTTGGGAAGGCAGACGGAGATCCAGGGGGAGCTTGGAGCTGGGGGAGAAGCCTCAGGGTGGGGAGAAGCCCCACAAGTGCTTGGAATGTGGGAAGGGCTTCAGATGGAACTTCAGGCTGAGGGAACACCAGAGGATCCACACTGGGGAAAAGCCCTATGGTTGTGGGGAATGTGGGAAGAGCTTTGGGCAGAGCTCCCACCTGATCCAGCACCAGGTGATCCACACCAGGGAGAGGCCCTATGACTGCTTAGAATGTGGGAAGAGCTTCAGCTGGAGCTCTGCCCTGAGAGAGCACCAGCGTCCCCACACCGGGGAGAGGCCCTACGAGTGTGGGGAGTGTGGGAAGAGATTTCAGACCACCTTCAATCTCCTCGTACATCAGTGGATTCACACAGAAGAGAGGCCCTTCCGCTGTCCTGACTGCAGGAAGGGCTTCAAGCAAAATTGCACCCTCATCATCCACCAGTGCATCCACACTGGGGAGAGGCCCTACGAGTGTCCCGAGTCCGGGAAGAGCTTCTCCAGGAGCTCTGCCTTGACCCAACACCAACGGAGGCACCGCTAAGGGAAGCCCTGCGAGTGCCCCGAGTGCGGGAAGAGCTTCGTGCTCTGCTCCAGCTCCATCCCCCGTGGGAGGATCGGCGTTGGATGATCCCCAGTGACCCCCGTGGGGCAGAGCCCTGGTGACCCCCGTTCCGGGTGATCCCCGCTGGGTGGGGGGAAGGTGTTGGAGAGATTTCTTTGCCTTCTCCTTGTGCTGCTGGGATTTGCTTGGTAATAAATTCCCTCCCTGTGCCCAGGCTGGCTCTGTTGTGCCCGTGCTGGTGTTTGCTGAGGGATCTCTCCCAGTCTTATCCCATCCCAGGAACCCTTGGTTAAATTTTCTCTCCTCTGTGCAGCTGCAGGGGGCAGCGACAGAGTGGCTTTGGTGGGTGCCTGGCATTGTTCCACGTCCCCCCAGGCCATGGACATCCCTGGGATCCCAGTGTGCTGGTGCATTCCCCTCTCCTCCTTTCCAGGCTGCAGTGTGATCTGAGAAATGCTTGTTAGGCCTTGGCCTTGAAAACAGCACCTGGGCTCAGCTCTTTCTGAGCTTGTCAGAAATACTGTCTGCTCCCAGGAATTGCTGAGGAGCTCCTGCTTTCCTTATGACCAGCCCTGGAAAAGGTTCCTCTTGCCCGAATGGCATAGCATTCCTGTTCTCCCACTTTCAGAGAAAGTGCCGACCCAAACTGTGGCCGGGATGAAACATCATTATGACTGAAGCCCACTCTCTTGGGACCCTCTCAACAGCAGCCCAAAAGGAGACCCTTTGAGCTCTCCTGGGCCACCGTGGGCTGGGACCAGCAATCTCCCTCTGAGGGGGCCTCTCAGAGCCAGCAAACCCTCAGGTTTGCTATACCTGGAGATCGCCGAACCACGATGTGTCCTGGGCCGATACCCTCACTCCTCGAGGCCTGATCCTGTGCCCAGCAGGACAGGAAAAAGCTTCCTTCCATAATGAGGATTTCACTGACTCTGAGGGGAATTTTTCACAGGAACCTTGCTTGCACTGACTGTTTCTGTCTGTGTGCGTGCCCCTGCGCATATGCTATAGCAAACCTGGGAGAAATAGTGCTTTCTTAGGTGTTTAAGTGAGTCAAGGTTCTAAAAAGTTAAAATTTTAGCTAAGAGTTAGAAGAAATTTGTATTGATTAAGACACAAAGTAGAAAAACAAAAGATAACTTAATGCTTAGTAGATGCCTAAGCTAGAGCTAAGTGATGTATTATTTGCCATTATATTTTTAAGTTTTGTTTATAGAAGGAAACAAAGTGAATGAACTGTCATCAAAAGAAATTGAAACTAATAGAACCAAGAACAGCACCTGGGTTTCGTAATAATGAATCAAAAGTAGGAGATCTTGGGCTGCGCCAAGAGGTCATGAAGGCCTGCCCACAGCAAGGAGGTAAAAAGGCCATTGTGAGGAAGACATTCCTGACTTCCTCTTTCAGGACCACTGACTCAATTCAAGAGAGAAACTGCGCATGCGTGAAAGACCAATGATCTCATTTTAATACAAAGCAGAGGATGGGAGGTGCTGGGGTCATACATATGCAGAAGATGTAAAACTTTGAGTAATAAATAGAGAACGAGAAACCTTGTACTTGGCTGGCATGTCTTTAGGAAGCTACTCCCATGCCCCCCCACTTGTGCCTGAATAAACACACCACTTTCTAACTTTAATTAGTTAGAGGGTCTTTGTCCATGGATATCGAGATTTAATGAATCACCAGGAACCCTCAGCTCCCTTGAAGCCAGCATCCCCCATATCCCCTGGAAGATCCCCCCACGTCCCCATCCATGTCTTAGTTCAACATCTTTATTTTTACCTCGGGTTTGGGTGTTTCGAAAGGACAAAGAGAAATGAAAAGAAAATCAAGGCCACTGAGAGCCAGGAAGAGGCGGAGCCCCCCAGCCTGGTGTCTTTCCAACACGGATCACCAGCACCACGGATCTCTGGGGCTCTGCCCAACGGGGGTCATTGGGGATCATCCAACGCCGATCCTCCCACGGGGGATGGAGCTGGAGCAGAGCACGAAGCTCTTCCCGCACTCGGGGCACTCGCAGGGCTTCCCTTAGCGGTGCCTCCGTTGGTGTTGGGTCAAGGCAGAGCTCTGGGAGAAGCTCTGCCCACACTGGGGACACTCGTAGGGCCTCTCCCCGGTGTGGATGCGCCGGTGGATGATGAGGGTGTAGTTGCGCTGGAAGCCCTTCCCGCAGTCGGGGCAGCGGAAGGGCCTCTCATCCATGTGACTCTGCTCATGTTTGAGGAGACTGCAGCTCCTTGGAAACCTCTTCCCACACTCCCCACACTCGTAGGGCCTCTCCCCTGTGTGCGTCCGCTGGTCTGCCCACAGGCTGGATCTCCAGCCAAAGCTCTTCCCACACTCCCCACACTCGTAGGGCCTCTCCCCAGTGTGGCTTCTCTGGTGGACAATCAGGTTGGAGCGCTGGCTGAAGCTCTGCCCACACTCTCCATACTCATAGGGCCGTTCCCCAGTGTGGATTTTCCAGTGGCTGATCAGACTGGACCTGTCTCTGAAGCTCTTCCCACACTCCCCACACTCGTAGGGCCTCTCCCCTGTGTGGATTCTCTGGTGGAAAATCAGTCTGGAGTTCCACCTGAAGCCCTTCCCACATTTTGAGCACTTGTGGGGCTTGTCCCCATTGTGAAGCTGTTCATGGACCCCCAGCTCCAAGCTCTGGCTGGATCTCCGGCCACCTTCCTCCTTGGACCTCCTTGGGCTGTGTTTGCAGCCCTTCCTCGTGCAGCATCTCTGGGGCTTTTCCTCCCCCTTAGATTCCTGCCCCGTGGAGCCACTCAAAACGGCCTCTCCCACCAGGTTCTGCCACAGGGATTTGTCCTCTCTGGGCTCCGTGCTCAGCTCCCTGTCTGGGGGAGGAAGGACAAGGAGAGGATGGGATTTGCCTCCGTGCCACAGGGAAGGGGAAGGAGATCCCCCCCAGTCTATCCCCGGCAGGACGGTGTCGGCAGTGGGGTTGTCCTGCAGCCGGGGTGATGCTGAGCTGGGAGATGGAGCAGGAGAGAGGGGGAAAGGGGCAGTGACTTCCTCCTCACCTGCCTGGGGCTCCCGGGGCATCTTCCTCTTCTTCGCGGCCTCCTCCTCCTCCATCCGGCCACGGGTTGGCAATGGGAAATCCTGCTCTGAGGGAAAACAAGGCCTGAGCGCCCTGGGTTTGGTGGTTCCGCTGCCCGAGCCCAGCTCGAGAAGTCGCCGCTCCTTTCAGTGCCGAGGGGCCCGGACCCCACTCATCTCCAGCCTCCCCGACCCCTCCAGGCTGCAGGGGGTCCCCCGGCTCCGGAATCGCCCCTCTCCGCTCTCCCTACTCCGGGGCTCCCGCGTTCCCCCCCGCCTCTCCCGGGGATCCCCAAAACCGATATCGCCCCAACACCCCCCCCAAGGGGCATTTGCGGCTCAGCTTTGGGGTCCTGCAAGCTCCGAACATCGCCTGCCCCGCAAAAAACCCTCCCGGAGACCCCCGATGGGTTTGGGGCGAGCTCCCCCTCCCCGCTCACCTCGGGATGCGGGGGGGCGATGCTGCCGGAGCCGGGGGAGCTGCGGCCTCAGCGGGCGGGCGGGGGAACCGCGCGCTTCTGCTGCTGCTCCTCCTCTTCCTCCTCCTCCTTTTCCTGCTCCTCCTCTTCCTCCTCCTCCTCCTCCCTCCCTCCTCTTCCTCCCGCTGCCCCTCCGCTCCCGCCCCGGCCCGGGCAGGTTCCGACACCCCAAAGCAGCCGCGCTGTGCCCTGGGGGGGTTCCCAAAGCGGCCCCGCCCCGCGCGGCACTGGGACCGATACTGAGAGCACCGGGAAGGAATTGGGAGCACGATCCCTCCCAGTACGGCACTTACTGGGAGCACTGGGAGGCGACAGCGACTGGCGGCGGCTGCAGCCGGTGCTGGGCGTGGCCAAGATGAGGGCGGGGTTATGCAAAATGCAAGGAGAATACCGCGGTGTGATTGGTGGGCGTGGATGGGCGTGGCTATGGAAATAGCGGAACGTTTCCCGCCGTGCGTTTGCTGGAGGTGGGCGTGGTTATGTAAAATATGTGGGCCCTGCTCGGTGTGGTGTCAGTGCTCGTGGGCGTGGCCATGCAAATCGCGCTGTCATTGCCCAGTGGTTTGTCGTTCTGGTGGGCGGGGTTATGCAAATAAGAAGGCCGGTCCGCATTTAGTTGTTGGACGTGGTGTCCGGTATCCGGTCCCGGAGCGCGGAGCCCGGTTCGGGGGGTGTCCGGTGTCCGGTCCCAGAGCGCGGAGCCCGGTTCGGGGGGTGTCCGGTGTCCGGTCCCGGAGCGCGGAGCCCGGTTCGGGGGGTGTCCGGTGTCCGGTCCCGGAGCGCGGAGCCCGGTTCGGGGGGTGTCCGGTGTCCGGTCGCGGAGCGCAGAGCTCGCTCTGGTCACTCGAGGAGGGGAAGTTTTGGGGTCCCCAGAGTCCCCTGGGGTGGGTAGGGAGGGATTTAGGGTCCCCAGGAGAGGGGGCCGCCCCCCGAGCTCCCCCCACACTTTGTGCTGTCTCCAAGAATGCCCCCAAATCTCCTCCCATCATGGGGGCGCGGACCCCCATCCTAATCCCGATCCCAGGAGTGGCTGACCCCGATCCCGATTGTGGGGGCGGCTGATCCCGATCCTGACCACGGTTCGGACCCCAGTCCTGGCCCCAATCCCGATCCCGGGGGTGGCTGACCCCAATCCCCATCCCAGGGGCGGCTGATCCTGATCCTGACCCCGATCCTGACCAAGGTTCGGACCCCAATCCTGACCTCAGTCCCGATCCCGAGGGTGGCTGACCCTGATCCTGACCCCAATCCCGATCCTGATCCCGGTCCCGGTGCCACGTGAGCGCTGATCCCGTTAAGAGCCTTTGCCCGGGGGGGGGGTGACAACCATGGCCGCCCCCCTGGCGCGCACTGTTCCTGTCACCGCTGCTCCTCGGGCATCGGCCTGGCCGTGGCCGTGCGGCTTCCTGGGTGAGGGGGGTGTCCCCAAATGTCCCCAAGGCGGGAGGGGACACGGGATGCACCGGGAGGGGATGGGGGAGACACCCCCGGATTGTCCCCAGCACGGGAGGGGGACAAGGGACAAACCGGGAGGGGATGAGGGGACACCCCAGGACTGTCCCCAACACGGGAGGGGGTCCCCGACAGGATTTTGGGGTGTCCTTGATGGGATTTTGGGGTCTGCAGTTCTGGCCACCATGCAGAACCTGTCACAGCCAGGCTTTGGGGTTCCTGGGGTGTTCCTGAGGGTTTTTTGGGACCCCCTCATGAATTTTTGGGTTTTTTTGCGGTTGCATGCGGGACCTGTGCCAGGGGATCCCTGATGGGGTTTTTAGGGTCCCTTTCAGGATTTTGAGGTCTGCAGTCTTGGCCACCATGCAGGACCTCTCCCAGCAGGTTTGGGGGTGTTCCTGATGGGGTTTTTGGGATCCCTGACAGGATTTTGGAGATTTTGGGATCCCTGGCAGCTTTTTGGGATCCTGAATTGCCCAAACTGGGCTAAGAGACACTTCAGAGACAGTCAGAGAAGTGGGTATTTGCTTTATTCAGCGCCGGATACGCGGAGGATCTCTCCTCCAAAAACACACACACACACACACACACACACACACACACACACACGGCACTTCCTACAACACAATATTATGGGTAAAAGTCACGAATATTCATCACATTCTTCGGGCTAGGGGTGGTTATACAAATCAGTTCTTGGAAGTCATTAATATCATTAGCATATGTGTCACACATGAGTGGTGTGTCCTGGTGGTCGCACTGAAGAAGGCTCCTCTTCTTCCTCGGGGGTCTTTCCAACGAAGATCAGTACTCTTCATCACAATGCAATTTTCACCTTTCTGGAGCATGGGCAGTCCTTTGTGGGGTGACTCAGCAGTTTCTGCACTGGTATCAAACAGATTCTTGTTCCTCTTATCTTGACAAGATTAGGGCGAATCCTGCTTCTTAGGTTTTGTGATTAACATTTGCTGTCTCCCAATAGTTAACTGTGCTTACATGAGTTAAGTATTGATCACCCGTTTCTCAATCCCCCCTTTTTCTTTGGTCATTTGTAATTCTTTATTAATCTCGCATGTCTTGAAAGCAAGTACCCTTTTCTGCCTTGCTTCTGGGTTTGTGCTTTTGCCACGGAGCATAAGCATGGCGATTCCAAGTACAAAACTGTCGCTGCTGGAGCTGCCCGGTCACTCGCAGTGACGGGTCTGATGCGCTCCGAAGACCAAGATGAAGCTGGTCTCGCCGCAAGAGGCAAAGCTCTCAGGGTGCTGAATGGTTTGCACTCGCAGGCAGAGGCAAGAAGGAAGGAGGGGACTCCAGTATAGTATCCAGGGCTTTGTTGTCCTCAGGGGGACCAGGGACCGAAGACCCCGGGAAAGGGGTTGCACAGCTTTTTAAAGGGGGGTTGGACAAAGGGCGGCAACAATCTCAGGGCCAGTCGGGAAGGAGAAGGGGAGGGTTCACAGGTGGAGTGACATACAATTAGGCAATAAGGGAAAACAAGGGGAGGGGAGAAATTCAAAGGGACCAAGGGGGTCTCGAGGGGAGAAGAACTTTCTAGAAGGGGGAGGGGAAAGGGGTGGTGTACATCAAGGACTGGCAGCTAAGGCAAGGCGTATACAATGCAGCAAGGGGAGGGGAAACTACAAACTGATTGACAATGAAATTAACTGCAACAGACCAAGTACGGGGGGAAAGGTGCACGGCAACATCTCCCCTGTTTTTGTTTAAAAAAATAAAGGAAAATTAAACCTTAAACTGGGGTGCTTTGGGTATCATCGCAGCAAGATGTTTCTCTGGTAGCCCCGGCTACGGCTACCTGGGTAGATCTTGTACCGCTGGTACTCTTTAACGAGAAGGTTTTCTCTACTGCTGTGAGTAGGAGTCTTGTGATGCACCCAAAGAGTAAGACTAGAAGAAAGACGTTGTTAAGACCTGGAAGACTTTGAGGTTTATAAATATAAGGGGGAGTAATTGCAAGGTGCTGTACTGTATGTATGTTGGTGTTTTAATAAGTAATAAGTCATTTAATAAGTAATAAAGTAATAAAATTACAGATGGACCATGATAGGAAAATAACTTGCTGCAGGAAAAATTCCTCAGGACAGCTGGTTATTCCCAATATCTACCGCTGTAATTGAGTAAGGAGAAATGGACAACAAGCCATGTCTGATTACCAACATGCTGATGTTGTGCTCTCTTCCCCAGTCTGCTCTCAAAAGATCTGGGACTGACAAAGATGAAGGAATTTGAAGAGCTGTTTGTTGCCTCTCGGAGGCGTAGCGACCTGGTTCAGGAACGGCACGACGACCAGCTCAGGTCATTCGGACCATCAGCTCACAGACACCAATGTGGTGGACGGCAAATGGCATTTATTCATGGATTACATAGGGTTAAATAACCTGGGTTTGCCATGTCACTTCCTTCTGCTCACCTATTACCTGTAGAGGGGAGGGGTTTTACCTGTCCCGTACAGCGCGATATCTTCCGAACGCCTGTCCCTAATCACCTACATTTCCCCCCCCATCCTGAATTACCCACATTTCCCCCTCCTCATGATTGATTAAGAAACATACAAAGTATAAATGGTATAAAATTTCAAGAACTAGTAAAACCTACATAACAAGTTATAAAAAGTGATATAACATTCACAAAATAGATGCGCTCTAGAGCAATTGTTGGCGGTCAACAAATAGAATGTTAACCTTTTCTAACTGGCTTTTAACAAATGACACCAATTTGTTTAGTATGCAAGGCCCGAAAATCAACGTTAGGAGTAACATAGTGAGGGGGCCTATTAGAGTGGAAATAAGGGTGGTCAGCCATGGAGACTGGTTAAACCATGACTCGAACCATCCTTGTTGGGCTTCTCTTTCTCTTTTCCTCTGGGCTAGCCTTTCCTTAAGTTCGGTCACTGAGTCCCGTACGACTCCGGTGTGGTCTGCATAAAAGCAGCATTCCTCTTTCAAGGCGGCACACAGGCCTCCTTGCTGCATGAGCAGGAGGTCCAGTCCTCGCCTGTTCTGCAGGACAACTTCTGAGAGCGAGGAGACAGATTTCTCTAGAAAGGAGATGGATTTTTCAGTTCTTTGTAAGTCCTCATCAATAGTCATCTGCAGCTGAGAAAGTCCCTGGTGTTGGGTCACGAGGGCTGAAACACCTGTGGCCGTGCCGGGGGCTCCAAGGCCGAGCAGCATTGCAATGGTTATGCCTGTTATTGCTTCTCTCTTGTGGAGCCGGCTAGGTTCTTCAAGAAGGTGGTACACTTCTTCTTCTTGGTGATACAGGACTCTAGGAACAATTCAAACTTGGACACAAAAATCAGCAGAGCTATCGAATCTATCAAGAAGCACACAGGGGCTTATTCCGGATTGCTGGCAAACAAACATTCCTGACACGGATGGGACCACCCACTTTTTGATCGTTTTGTCAAGTTTGACAAATTCAGTACAGACATTGCCTATTCGTTTTGCTAAGGCTGCATTGCCAAAGCACTTGCCTTGGCCTGTGATCTGACTCAGAGTAACTCCTCTTCAGGGGGCGTCCCACCTGCACTGGTGTAGATTTTGTGCTGCTGAGTAGCCAAAAGGAACATGCAGGGGGATGGAAAAGAAACAGTCTTTAATGTCAAGCACCACGCAGGGCTGCCCTTTTGGTATCATCGAGTTCACGGGCAGCAAGGTTTGGACTGGACCTATTGGTTGGATTTTCTTGTTCACCTCCCGCAGGTCATGCAGGAGGCGGAAGCCCTCGCCAGATCGTTTGGGTATTACGAAAACCAGGGTGTTCCATGGGCTTGTGGAGGGCTCTATGTGGTTCCGCTGTAGCTCGCAGCTAACGAGCTCGAGAAGGGCGGTCATTCGAGGCTTCGACAAGGGCCACTGCTCGATCCACACCGGGTCGACCGATTTCCATACCAGTTTGATGGGCAGCGGTGGGTATGCGGCAGTGGCCCTTAGAATAAATTTGTCACCCTGACTTTCAGTAGGGCAAGGGCATCCCTCCCCAACAAGGGTGGACATTTTGGCATAACATATGGGAAAAGGGTGATAGTTTTCTCTGGTCCTCTTTCGGTGCAGAGCGTTATCGCTATCAGTTGGGTGCTTTTTTGGGCCCGAGATAGTCCCCCAACTCCGCCCACCATGGGGGCCTCCTCCAGTTCCCAATGTATAGGACAGTACATTTCTGGGACGACGGTAACATCTGATCCCGTATCAATCAAAAAGGGGAGACGAATAGCAGAGTCACCTGGGTTGTTATGGAGACAGCAAACTCCCCACACTATCGGTGGGTGGCTGCCCACTTTCATGGCCAAAGCCACCCAGGGATCTCGCTCCCAGGGGGTTGTTCCTGCTGTGCCTGGAGCGCAGACAGGTTTAACTGAGCCATCGGTTGAGCTGTGGAATTGGTCATTTCCCGGGGGGGCAGTGGGTGCGGGAGCTCCACGGCCCATTGAGGATTGGCATAGCTGGGCCGCTTCATGTCCCAAGTGGGAGGGAGCTGTGTGCGGCCCGGATGCCCCCTCCCCCTCCTGTTTCCCTGGAGCTTGGATCTGCATTCTCTGGCAAAATGTCCCTTTTTCCCACATGCCCAGCATGGCCCTCTAGGTCGCGTCTGGCGTGGGGGAACTGCTGTTGCTGGAGGCTCTAATTGGGGGCAATTCATTACAACGTGGCCTGCCTGGCCGCACTTAAAGCATGGCATTACACTGATTATCGCAGTGCGGACGGCTGCCTGGAGGCGGTCCACAAACTGTGTGAAACTTTCGCTCTCGCTCTGCTTTATTGTGGACCATGGCGATGGTCTAGCAATAACTCTGGAAGCAGAGCGGATAGCTTCTCTAGCGGCACGGGTAGTTACCATGACTTCATGAGCCCGTAGGCCCTCGGCCTGCGCCTGGGGGGTGATCATGGTCGGGTCCGTGCCCATTAGCCGCTGCAGGCTGGAGCCGTGGAGGGGGTGGTCTGCCCCAGTTACTAGGGCTAGTTGCTTTGCGCAATTGTCTTCCCACTCTTGTTTGAAAACAATCATCCCTGCCCCATCAAAAATTAATCTGCAGGTTTGTTTAATGTCAAATGGGAGCAGGTCATCCCCTCCAAAAACGCTGTCAATAAGGGTGGAAACCATAGCTGAATTGATCCCTCTGTCTGCAATTGCTTTAACAATTGCTTGTATATCTTTAGGATTTATCGGTGAGTAAGTCCTCTGGTTTCCAGCTTGCCCTCCTACTCGGACCGGGAAAGCTAGCGTGGCTGAAGGGGCCCATTCAGCGCAGGCTGTTTTTATCTTTCTCCAGTCTGTAAGCGGAGTACGTTCTTTTTCAAATTTCCCCTTGGCCCGAGTAGGAGCGCGGTGGTTATAGCTTTTATCTGTTCTGAAATCATCTTTGTCAGAGTCGGAGTCGGTTACGGACCACTCGTCGAGCCACTCGCTCCAGCTATAGTCCGACTCAGAGCCGGAAGTCGACTGACTGGATACTGCCAGGCTCAGCTTTTTCCCGGGGCTCCTACCCCGTCCCTTTCCCTTAGGATTGGGCCGCTCCTTCCCCCTGGGCTCGCCCCGCCTCCTGCTGAGGGAGGCTCTTGCTGTATAAGGGCACGTTTCTGGGAGAGCGCTCTGGTTGGCCTTGGTTCCCCCTCCGGGATTCCCTCCCCTTTTTCGTTCACGCGCGTCTGCGGCATCCAGCGGACCTTCTTTGATCCCTCCAGCCGTGTCTGTGTTACCTGGCGCAGCTCCCCCGCTCCCTCCGGCCCCGTCTGTGTTACCTGGCGCACCTCCCCCGCTCCCTCCGGCCCCGTGTGTGCCCCCCCATGCCCTCCGGGGTCGGGGCCATTCTGCGGGGCATAGGGCGGGGGTCTCGCCCACGCCGTTTCGGACTCCGCTTTAATGGCAGCCCCCCTGGCCTCCTCCACCAGCCCGCCCCAGAATGACTGCGCCCGCTCCTTTCCCTCTGTAGGTAGGGTTGGGCTGGGGGGCCGTGGAGAGGGTGCTTGCTCCTGCGAGTCTGTGCGCTCGGCAGGGCTGCTTTCATCTGTAGTTTGCGTGGCCGCCCCAACTCCCAACCGCGGTGTGGCCAGCAAACAGTTCCGTGCGGCTTTCCAGGTCTCCTGCTCTTGCAGGGCCTTACGCAAAGCCTGCACGACTTTTCCCCATAATTTAAGGTATTTCCCCGAACCCGAGGACATTGTTTCATCGGCTAGAGCCTTAGTACATCTGTCCCATACTTCTGGGTGGAGGATATCCACCGGTCGGTCTATGACCCCAATTTCCAATAGCCTCGCAACAGCGAGTGTAAAATCTTTCGGTTTGCAATCGATACCCCATTGCTTATGAATCTGAGATACGACCTTCGCGAGAGCTTCCATCCTCCTCGCTGGTCCGGGAGCGTCCTCCCCGCCGGGCTGGTCCTGCCGCGCCGGCCGCCGTTCACCCGTCCAGGCGAATTCTGACTCCGATTCCGGATCCCGGGTTTCGGTACCACTTGTTGCCTCTCGGAGGCGTAGCGACCTGGTTCAGGAACGGCACGACGACCAGCTCAGGTCGTTCGGACCATCAGCTCACAGACACCAATGTGGTGGACGGCAAAATGGCGTTTATTCATGGATTACATAGGGTTAAATAACCTGGGTTTGGCACGTCACTTCCTTCTGCTCACCTATTACCTGTAGAGGGGAGGGGTTTTACCTGTCCCGTACAACACGATATCTTCAGAACGCCTGTCCTTAATCACCAACACTGCACAATTCTGCAGACAATGAGGCCACTCTCTGGCCACTGGGTGAAACATTTGAGCCCAGGAATTCCTTTGGCATGGCCCTGTTTAACATCCACATGCAATTCAAATGGCTTTTCCCTGTCTGGGAGGGCCAGGGCAGGAGGCTCAGTTAATCTGCTTTTGAAGCCTTGAAAATTGTGCTTTCCTTCTGGTGTCCGTGATGGGGTTTCTTGCCTGGCAGGAGAGGAGTGTTGTAGGGAGAGATGCCTGGCTCCAGAAGCGCTGCCTTTAGCAGCAGGGACTCAGTAAGAGGCTGTAACCCCTTCCTTGCCTCCCTTGGAACAGGGTATTGCTTTTAGACACCACTTGTCCTGGATGCTCCAGAGGAATTTGGAGAGGCTCCATATCTGATTTTCCCTATTTTCCTGGGGCTGCCCACACTTCTGGGTTCCCTTCAGCAGAGGCCTTCGCAGACATTTGACACCAAGGTCCAGCAGCATTAGCCTCTGTATCTCCTTTGACAATATGAATTTGCATTCCCACTTTTGCCACCAAATGCCTTTCCAGTAAATTGCAATCAGAATTAGGAACAAACAGAAATTGATGCATTTCAAACCTGTGGATGCTAAAAGGCAGGAGCAGAGAAATTTTAAAGCTCTGTAGCATTTGTGAAGTTTTCCTTTTTCATGCTTTAGCTGAGAAACAGAGAAATCCAGCTTCTCACAGCTTCTCTGTGAAAGCCTTCATTGTCATGCAAACTGGATGGACAACAGTTTGCAAGAATGTAAACTATTTTTACACCTGCTAGTTGTTGTGAAAACGCTAAAATTGTTTCCAGTCTTGTGAGAATTATATTTGGAAATGGGTGTTTTACTGCTCAGCTCATCACCTTGAGAGGTGGTGAATGAATAAACCAATCATGTAATTTCTTTGTTGTAAACTACACTATAAAAGATGAGCTATTAATTAAATGAGGTCTCAGCTCTGTTTTAGTCATGTCTTGTATCCTGGATCTATGTCGTGATTCACCGTTCTCTAGGGAATAACAGCGACACAAACCCATCCTCCACATCTACTGATAGTGGTTGAATAAAACACACCTGCCAATCTTTCCCACTTATTCCCTGAATAATGAAAGAACTTCTTGACAATTTCCCCCCTTAGGTGTCAGATTCTGAGTGGATCGAGAGGCCCCTGTGTCCATCAGGAGCGGCCTCGTCTTGATCCAGACGTGCCCTGAATGTTCTCAAGGGCTCTGGTGCGGTGGGGCCCTGGTCTGCTGGGAGCTCTGCCAGCCCTGACAATCCATGTCCATGTGGGGTGGACTTGCTGGTGCTGAGGGTGCTGCTGTCTGTGCTTGCAGTGTCCTTCTGGCCTGCAGATGGACCCCTGATTCCTTGCCAGGGGCTGTTTGGGTGGGCTCTGCCGTGCCGAGGAGGGCAATGCCTGTGCCAGGTGCTTGTGGCCGCCGCCGTCCCCTGGGTGCTGGGGCCCCCTTGGGCCCTGCGGTTCATCCCTGGGGGGCTGTAGAAACTCTGCCATGGCCTTTGCCTTCACCTTGGCCTTTTGCTCATCCCTTCTTGCATTGCCCTGCTGAGCCTTTCTGGCCAAGTGCTGCAGGGGCTTCTTGTGCCTCTCCTGCAGCCCCCTCAGTGCCTGTGGGTGCTCATCCTCTGACAGCTGCTGAGCTTTCTGCAAAATCATTCATTTCTCCAGTGACCCAAACAAGATCATTGAAAGAAAATCCTGATCCTTCCACATCCCGCAGCCTCCTGGGGGCCGGGGGCCACTGCCGGCCCTGCCCGGGGGGTGTTGGGGTCAGGCAGTGCCCGGCGCTGAGCCCCGGCTGCCCCACAGCCCCGGCCCGGCCCCACAGCTCCCCACAGGCCCCCAGCCCGTGCTGCCCTGTCCTGCTGCTCCCCACCACAGAGAAACACCCTGATCCTGAGCTTCTTTGTTTCCCAGTCCTGGAACGCAGGGATACGGAAGATCTGGATCAGCTGGCAAATTTTGAGGATAAGATGGTGTGAAGAGCATCCCAGTCCTCACTTTTTTCTCTTCCTCCTCTTTTCCATCTTCCTTTTCCTTTCTTACCACATAGATTCCTCCTGCTGCTGTTTGCCTTAACCATATTCCTGCACACTCCCTTCAACCAATCCCTTCCCAGCACACCAACACCATCCGTCCCCTGTTGCTGAGACCCCTTCTCGACTTCCCTTTTTACCCCCGCTGGGTGTCCATGTCCTTAATTAGCTCTGGGAGAATGTGCAAACTGCCTCAGCATTGTCCCCTTTTGTACAGGAAACGATGTCCATGGTTCTGTTCAGGCTTTGTTGTTGTTCTGGAAGTTGAGGAATTGAGCAGGAGCTTGGCTGAGCAGCAGTGTGTGTCAGTCAGTGCCATTTTGTGGAGCTGCTGGTTTGTGCTGTCACTTGCTTGTGTGCAAGTGCGTGTGGCTGTGTCCGAGCAGATTCAGAGCATGTGTTTGTAAGGAGGCGTTGGTGTTGTTGGTTCGCTGGGGGTGCCCGGTTTTCGGGACATCCCCCCTGGAGCAGGGTGTCCCCCCTTGGTGCAGGCGCGGCCCTCAGGCAGCGCTCAGCCAATCAGAAGGCGCGGCGCTGGTGACTCAGCAGTTGCCAGGCAGAGCCGCAGCGCCCGGCGCTCCCCAGCTGGAGCCCACGTGTGGCCCGGCCTTGGCGCCCCCCGCCAGGGGAATTTGGGGAGGTGGGAGGGGGGGAGCGCCAAGGCCGGGCCGGGCCGTGCTGTGCTGGCAGAAGTGGCTGCGGCGGGGGCCGAGTGCGGGCAGGAGCGGCCGAGAGCCCAGCGCTGCCCCAGCCCGAGCTGCCGCAGCTGCATCGCTGCTCGTGCTGTGCGATCCGAGAGCTCTGGGGGGCAGAGCGAGCCAGGGCTGGGTGCTGGGCCTGGGGGGAGCAGGAGAAAGGCTGGAGGAGCAGGGCTGGAGACCAGAATGGTGAAACGATGGCCGTGGGAGCAGCAGGTGGGATTCTGCAGGAGAAGGAGTAGTGTGAGGAAGAGGAGTGTGAGGAAGAGTAGGGACACAGGAGGAGGAGCAGGAAGAGGAGGCACCGCAAGGAGGGGCTGCAAACGCAGCCCAGAGAGATCCTCAGGGTGGGGAGAAGCCCCACAGGTGCCTGGAATGTGGGATGGGCTTCAGATGGAGCTCCAATCTGATCAGGCACCAGAGGATCCACACTGGGGAGAGGCCCTATGAGTGTGGGCAATGTGGGAAGGGCTTCACCAGCAGCTCCGAGCTGATCCAGCACCAGGTGGTCCACACTGGGGAGCGGCCCTATGAGTGCTTGCAGTGTGGGAAGAGCTTCGGGTGGAGCTCCAGCCTGAGGGCACACCAGCGCATCCACACTGGGGACAGGCCCTACGAGTGTTCTGAGTGTCCCCAGTGTGGATCCTCTGGTGCCTGATCAGATTGGAGCTCCATCTGAAGCCCATCCCACATTCCAAGCACTTGTGGGGCTTCTCCCCGCCCTGAGTCTTCTCCTCCTGCTCTGAGTTCTGCCTGGATCTCAGGCCGCCTTCCCGGCACAGGGGGGCTCTTTCCTCCTTGGATCTCTCTGGGATGCGATTGCAGCCCCTCCTCGTGCAGCATCTCCGGGGCTTTTCCTCCTCCTCCATCCGGCCACGCTTTGGGACTGACAAATCCTGCACTGGGGAAAAAACAAGGGGTGACCGCCATGGCCTGGGGGCTTCTCCTGCCCAGGTCCATCACCCGGCATCTTGTGTCTGTAAAAACCTCCAAAACACCAAGATTCAGCCCAAAATGCACCCAAACATCAAGACACAGACCCAAAACTCCCAAAACATCAAGATTTAGACAAAACACCCTCCAGAATATAAACACATTCAGCCCCCACAAAAAAACCAAAGCACCAACATGGAGCCCAAGAAACCTCAGAAACACCAAGATTCACCCCCCGGAACATCGTGGATCCCCCTCCCTGCTCACCTGCTGGATGGGGGGGGCAACGCTCCTGGGGCTGGGGGGAGGCTGCAGATACAGCGAGTGCTGGAACCTTGGGGTGCCTCCTCTTCCTGCTCTTTCTCCTGTGTCCCTACTCTTCCTCACACTCCTCTTCCTCACACTACTCCTTCTCCTGCAGAATCCCACCTGCTGCTCCCACGGGCATCGTTTCACCATTCTGGTCTCCAGCCCTGCTCCTCCAGCCTTTCTCCTGCTCCCCCCAGGCCCAGCACCCAGCCCTGGCTCGCTCTGCCCCCCAGAGCTCTCGGATCGCACAGCACGAGCAGCGATGCAGCTGCGGCAGCTCGGGCTGGGGCAGCGCTGGGCTCTCGGCCGCTCCTGCCCGCACTCGGCCCCCGCCGCAGCCACTTCTGCCAGCACAGCACGGCCCGGCCCGGCCTTGGCGCTCCCCCCCTCCCACCTCCCCAAATTCCCCTGGCGGGGGGCGCCAAGGCCGGGCCACACGTGGGCTCCAGCTGGGGAGCGCCGGGCGCTGCGGCTCTGCCTGGCAACTGCTGAGTCACCAGCGCCGCGCCTTCTGATTGGCTGAGCGCTGCCTGAGGGCCGCGCCTGCACCAAGGGGGGACACCCTGCTCCAGGGGGGATGTCCCGAAAACCGGGCACCCCCAGCGAACCAACAACACCAACGCCTCCTTACAAACACATGCTCTGAATCTGCTCGGACACAGCCACACGCACTTGCACACAAGCAAGTGACAGCACAAACCAGCAGCTCCACAAAATGGCACTGACTGACACACACTGCTGCTCAGCCAAGCTCCTGCTCAATTCCTCAACTTCCAGAACAACAACAAAGCCTGAACAGAACCATGGACATCGTGTCCTATACAAAAGGGGACAATATTGAGGCAGTTTGCACATTCTCCCAGAGCTAATTAAGGACATGGACACCCAGCAGGGGTAAAAAGGGAAGTCGAGAAGGGGTCTCAGCAACAGGGGACGGATGGTGTTGGTGTGCTGGGAAGGGATTGGTTGAAGGGAGTGTGCAGGAATACGGTTAAGGCAAACAGCAGCAGGAAGAATCTATGTGGTAAGAAAGGAAAAGGAAGATGGAAAAGAGGAGGAAGAGAAAAAAGGGAGAACAGGGAGGCCTTATAGCACAATCTTATCCTCAAAATTTCTTTGATTACTCAGGGAATAAGTGGGAAAGATGAGCAGGGGTGTTTTATTCAACCACTATTAGTAGATGTGGGGAATGGGTTTGAAATGCATCAATTTCTGTTTGCTCCTAATTGTGATTGTAATTTACTGGGAAGGGATTTGGTGGCTGAAGTGGGAATGCAAATTCATATTGTCAAAGGAGATACAGAGGCTAACGCTGCTGGACCTTTGTGTCAAATGTCTGCGAAGGCCTCTGCTGAAGGGAACCCAGAAGTGTGGGCAGCCCCAGGGAAATAGGGAAAATCAGATATGGAGCCTCTCCAAATTCCTCTGAAGCATCCAGGACAAGTGGTGTCTAAAAGCAATACCCTGTTCCAAGGGAGGCAAGGAAGGGGTTACAGCCTCTTACTGAGTCCCTGCTAAAGGCAGCGCTTCTGGAGCCAGGCATCTCTCCCTACAACTCTCCTCTCCTGCCAGGCAAGAAACCCCATCATGGACACCAGAAGGAAAGCACAATTTTCAAGGCTTCAAAAGCAGATTAACTGAGCCTCCTGCCCTGGCCCTCCCACACAGGGAAAAACCATTTGAATTGCATGTGGACGTTAATCAGGGACATGCCAAAGGAACTCCTGGGCTCAAATGTTTCACCCAGTGCCCAGAGAGTGGCCTCATTGTCTGCAGAATTGTGCAGCCCCGGCCTTAATGGGAACTGAGGCCTGAAAACTGACAGCAGCAGAATCTCTCATTGTTCAAGCCTGGCATCAAGGCAAAACTTTGTTAACCAAAGGAGCCTCTAAATGGATGAGCAGCGCTCGGTTCTTACAGAATGAAACTTGTTGGATGGAACAGGAGGATTCAGAGTTGAGGACAGGGCAAGGGTTGAACCCAGCCTCCTGTTTGAACAGCCCTGGACACGGGGCTGGCAAGAAACCCATGGCTGCAGTCAAGTGACAGAGCTCCAGAGCCGGCCTAGGAGAGATTTACCAGACATTCCCTGGCCTGAGGGAGAAAATGTGTTTAGGGATGGGTCTGCAAGGGCAGCAGAAGGGAAAAGAGTGACAAGACACGCTGCTCTTAAGGAAAGGGAAGGAGACAAAGCGCAGCTCAGCGCCCGCATGCTCAGCTCAAAGGGCCGAGCTGGGGGTGCCTGGAAGAGCCTGGCACTGAAATGCCCCGAGCAGGAAGGCTTCAATATCTTCTGCTAACAGCATGGCAGCTCACAGCGGGGCAGAAGCATTTCCGACTGCTTCAGCAATCCCTGCCTCAGTTCTTAAGGCATGTTTGGAACAAACAATTCCAAGATACGGGATTGTGGAAGCAATAGACTCAGACAGGGGAACTCATTTTACAGGAAAGATCCTTCAGGCCATTCTGGCTGCTTTAGGAACACAGTGGGACCTCCAAACGCCCTGGCACCCCCAGAGTTCGGGTCGGGTGGAAAGAATGAATGGGGAAATAAAGAAACACCTTCTGAAGCTGCTGAGAGAAACCAAGATGCCATGGGTACGGCTGCTGCCATTGGCTTTGGCAAGAAGAAGAGCCAGACCCAGGGCAGATATTCAATTATCTCCCCTGGAACCGATGTTTCAATTCCTCACCCTGCTCATTCTCGACTTAGTGGGGGTGGAGATAAGGGATGTCTGTTTCAAGCAGTCTGTGGCCAGAATCCTGTCTCTTGTGAAGGAGAGCTTCCACAGGAAGCTCGGCTGGCACAGACCCTACCTTGGGACTTTGCTGCCCACAACATCCAACCAGGACATCGGGTCCTGCCTGAGGAGTGCAAAGAAGCACCACTGGTGGCCAAGGGCGTGGCCCATTCCAAGTGTCCCCGAGCACAGAAACAGCCGCCAGCACAGCTGAACACGGGGGGACCCCTCAGCCTCGCCTCAAGCTCTCGGAAGCCCCGCGGATTTGCACTCCCCGGCTGCAGGAGGAGCAGGCCAGGCCGCCACTGCCCCTGCACAGAAGGGGCCGCAGCAGCAGCCAGGGCTCCACAGCGGGGCAAGCCCCGGGGGCTGCCCACAGATCCTCTGCTGAAATTGTCTGGCTGGGCACCTCCTCTGGCATCTCCAGGCACTGGGGGCCAATCCTCGCTGGCACCGGGCGAGCTTCAGAGCTTTCTGTGCCTGCACTCGCCACAGCTGCTGCGGGAGACAGCGGGAGAATTCCACTCTGGCTCTCAGTTACACTCACACTCTGGGCTGGGCGGGATTCGATTGCTGGAAAATAGACCAAGTTCAGAAGTGTTTTAAAAGTTTATTTCTCTACTCAGGCTTGGTTTGCCTCTGTCTTGGCGAAAGGAATTTTAAAGTGTTTCTTAAGGGATGTTACACCACTCAACGGAGATGAGCTTAACATCTCAACAGACTGGGAATAGCCCAAAAGATACCCAAAAAGATAACGCCCATCAACAGAACATCAACGCCCATCAGCAAACATCAAGGAACAGCTACCCCAGACACTGCCCCCGGCACAGCTGGAGACCCCTGCTCTGGAAAAGGCTGAGAAGGAAATCAAGGAGTGTGGACCTAACGAACATCAGAGGCCAAGCAATCCGGGGCCAACAGGAAACCAAACACTAAGAACTACCCAACTTGGAACCAATGAACATTAAACCTACGGATTTCGATGGGTTTAGACTGCATCAAGTTGAGGAAAATTTGAGTAAAACTCGTGTGCCATGGGATGATTTTCTCTGCACACCTGGGCTATGTGTGCATGAAATGATTTCTGTTGCACATCCTGGCCAGAATAAAGTAATGCCTTGAACCTCTAACACTAAAAAGGTTCTTGGAGAGTTTTTGTTCTTCCCGCAGTTTCAGTGACAAGACTACACAATTAAAATGGTTTTTATTTCACAATCCTACCCTGACATTGTCAGCTGGGTTTGGGCCAGGTGTGTGAGAAACAATTTTTAGACTTAGGGGAAGAAGTACAAAAATCGTTATTGCTTTGGATTTTTCTGTGTACGTGTGTGCGTGGCTGTTAGTGATGGAAGAATTTTGGAATGGGTTTTTCGAGGTTCACCTTTAGGTTGCATTTTGCAAAACTGGAAGAGCTTTAAAGGTGACCCTTTAACTCATTAACAGTTAATGAAACACCATTTAAAAATGAAGGGGAAAAAAAAAAAAAGGGAGCGGAGGGGGGAGGGGCACATGCAACTCCTGGGATGGCTGAGCTGGAAGAGAAACTTCCTTCCAGGCAGCCAGCAGAGGAGATTTAGAAATCCAAATTAACTCTGCTGGGGGAAGTGTGCACAATGTCCCAGGCTCTCCTTGCCTGCCACAGGAATTGGGCTGATTCCCTCTGCCCCTCACCCCAAGCTCTGCCTCCCTGCACAGACGGAATTTGCATCGCTAAAGGCAGAGCCCACACTGAGCATCTCGGACCCTGCAACAGAAATCCCTGAAGCTGCAAAGGAAAACAGCAAACGGAGAATGTTGGGAGAACTTCACTCAAAAAAGCGGGGGGGAATCATCCCTCTCCCCACTCCAACATCTGCTGGCACTGTCTGGGTTATACAGGGTGCGTTTGACCACTGGGCTGCTTTTGCTGCCACAAGGTCAGCGAAATCACTTGGGAATCCAAGGATGTGATGATTTAATCACAGAAAAGAGGTCAGTTGATGCATCCCTGGCATTTTTGGGAGTGCCCAAAAATGGGGAAAAGATGAACGGCCACCAGAACAAATCCTACAACACCATGGAGCAGCCCCTGGGAACCCAAACGAATTCATACCAGGTGCCAGAGAACCCAGTGATCATTTCAATGCATCATTAGATTACAAGCTGTCCTCCAAATCATAACCAAGCACACAGCTCCAGCTCCTGACCTTCTCACCCACCAATCCACTCCCATGAGCAACGCCACATTTCACCCTGGGATGGCATCAGATTCTCTTTCAGCGGGAGGAGCAGGAGGTTGTGGAAAATTAAAGGACTCAAAGTGCTCTTGGCAAAGAGATGGCCAAGGAAAAGTGGTGAAACAGAGAACAAAGGAAAGAAGAAAGCAGCTCCTCATGTACTGTCCAAACATGGAAAGGATGGGAATGGGACACGTTTTCGTGGTTCCCTGGCAGACCATGGGTTAAACAAATGCTGTTCTTCCTCTCAGGTGCTACAGCAACTCTCATCTTTTTACCATGCACCACACCTTGCTCAGTGCAGCTCATTCAGCAGGGGATCAAGGGCATGCAGGTGGCAGCCAGGCCTCCTGACCCAGAAACGGCTGCAAAAGGACACAGAATGAGGTCACTGAGAATAATCCCAAAACCAAAGAAGGCCCAGGAAGAACAGATTAAGGCATTTTTAAAGTTTGTAAAGAGAAGTACTGAGAAAAGAAGAAGAGGTGGGATTAAAAGAGAAGAAATTGAACGTGTCTTTACAAACATATGCTGTGAATCCCATTGGAGATAGGGCCAGGGACTTGGAGATAAGGAAGTAACGAGAGAAACCATAAATTCGAGAAGATGTTACTAACTGACACCAACTGCTGCTCAGCCATGGTCCTGCTAAATTCCTGAACTTCCAGAAGAACAAAGCCTTAACAGAGCCATGAATATCGGATGTTATACAAAGTGGGGGTGCACATTAAGGGGGACATGCATTCCCCCGAGCCACCATTCAGCTGAGAAGGGAAACAAAGCTCTCCGCTGCTCCCGGCCCGACTCGCCCAGCCCTGCGTGTTGGCTGCCTCCGGCTCCTTGGGAAGCCCTGCAGCCTCGCTACTCCCGCCCCTAATTCGGAGCATCAGTGCATGGCTTTGATTTCCCCGAAAAAGGGAAAACCGCCCGAAACCCCTTTGGCTGAGTGCACGAGGGGAGAGATTTGTGGCACAAAACTCCCAAAGTCGTTTATGCCCAGCTTGGGAAGAACAACCCAAGCCAAGCGGAGGTGGGACCCCCCAGCAGCGCCTCTCTGCCGCCCCAGCTGAAGCCCTCGCTGGCTGCTCCAGGCGGGATGGGCAGACTGGGAGCACTGGGAAGGGGCCCCGGCTCGGGCCGCAGCCCCCGGGGCAGCCCCACGGCAGCTCCAAGGCTCCGCCAGCCGGGATGGAACGTGGGAGGGGGAGCAGGGCAAGGGCCGGGGCTGTCGGTGCCCAGGGGACACAAGGGACAGCGGGGGCACTTCACAAACATTGCATGCAAAAGATAAAATCATAAGGAAGACAAAAGCAAGACCAGCAGTGAGTCAAGATTATGAAGAGTTAAACTTTAGCTGGGAGTTAGAAGCAATTTGTACTGACTGAACCAAAAGACAAGTCAACGAAGAGTTAGAAATTTAGCCAAGAAGTATAGTGCTATTCACCACTATGTACCTGTCTGCAACTTTGCTTATAGGAAATGAACTGCCATAAGGACAAAAGAAGCGGATAGAATTATAGCCAGCACCTAGATTGCAGGATCAAATACAGGCAGGAGGTATGGACCGTCTCCAGAAGGCTTCCCGAGGCTTGCCCACAATAGAAGGTAGAAAGTTCATGGTGACGAAGAGATCCCCGACTTCATCTTTCAAGACCACTGACTCAAATCAAGACCACCGACCCAAATCAAGAAAAGAATTGCGCACGCGCAAAGGACTAATAACCGCATTTTAATAGGAAGTGGGGAATGGGAGGTGCTGGAGATATGTATAGGATTAATATCTAACACTTTGTGAAATAAATAGAGGGCAAATAACCGGATAAGCGGCTGGCACGTCTCTAGGAGGTGACTCCCGTGCCGCCTGCCGGCGTAATAAACGCACCACTTTCTAACTTTAATTAGTTAGAGAGTTTCTGTCCCTGAATACCGGTTTTTTTTAAATGATTCACTGGAAACGTCGAGCAGACGGAGATCTAGGAAGCAAAGGCAACACTGAGTCACTGCCAGCGTGCCCTCAGCCCCGCCAGAGCCTCAGCACCCCCACAGCCTCCCCAGTGGCTCCAAAGCCTTCTCAGCTTTTGCAGCCCTTCCATCAGCCGCTCCCTCTCGCGGCGCTCCGCGGCCTCCCCTGCGCAGGGAGCAGCGGCGCAGGAAGCGGAGCAGCCGCGCCTCTGGGGCTCGGCGCGGGGCAGCGCTCAGGCACAGAGCCCGCAGCGCAGAGACGCTCCCTGCACGGCGCCCGCTCAGCTCCGCGCCCAGAGCTTCGATGCCGGGCAGGCGGCTCGCTCGGGCTCCCGGGAGCCCGCACTGGGGCGCGGCCCGGCCCCCACAGCGCCGGGAGGGGCTGGGAGGACAGGGACGGGATTTGGGGGTCCTGGCGTTAACTGGGAGACCCTCACTGGGAACCCCCTTCCCGCTGTCCCACCTCCCCTCATCCGCCCTCTCCCACCCCTTTCCCACCGTCCCCCGAACCCCAGCTCCCCCCAGCTCGGTTTGGGGGTGACCCACCCCTTTCCCACCGTGTCCCGTCCCCGCCTGGCTCACCCGAGAGCTCCTCGCCAGCAGCCGGGGGGAAGGAGGAGGAGGAGGAGCGGGAGGAAGAGGAGGGGCAGAGGAGGAGCGGGAGCAGGAAGGGGAGCAGCGAGAGGAGGCGCCGCGTGCGTCCAGCGCTCTCTGGATCTGCAGCCCCTTCCCGCCGGGAGCATCGCTGCCCCCGCATCCCGCAGGTGACCGGGAAGGGGGACCTCGCTCCGGATATCGTGGGCGGTCCTGGGAGGGTTTCTTTTGAAGGGGGGAGGGATATTTGGAGCTCAGCCGAAGTACTTTGGGGCTCCCTGATCCTTTTCTTCGGGACGCGGCGGGTGGAGCGAGGTTTGGATCTTGCAGGACTCCAAAGCTGCCCCGAAATGCCCTTTGGGTGGATACTGCGGGGTCCCCGGGAGGTGTTTTTTGGGGATGTCGCGGTGGCGGCTGCCGGCAGGGCCCCGGCGGTGGGTGGCGGGTGCGGGGTCCCGGGAGCCACGTGGCGATCGCCCGGTACCGGCGCTGGGGGGGAGGGGAGGAGTCTTGAGAGGGGGGAGAGAGAAAAGCGGGGAGCCCCGGGAGTCCCGGACCCTGAAATGGGGGCCTGGAGAGGGGGGACCCCGGCAGCCGGGAGTGGGGTGAGCTTGGAGAAGGGGCAGCCCCGAGAAGGGATGAGCCTGGAGAGGGGAACCCCTGGGACCCCAAAGTGGGGACCCCAGAGAGGGGGGACCCCCGGCACCCCGAAGCAGAGAGCCAGGGGAGGAGGGACCCCTGGGACCCCAAAACCCTCGGCATCCCTTAGTGCAGCCCCTGAGAGGGGGACCCGTGGGACCCTCAGCAGCCCAGAGAAGGGGGACTCCCAGAACCCCAAAATAGGCAGACCAAAGAGGAGGCACCCCTGGGATTCCCTGGAAGTCTGGAGCGGGCAGAGACCCTGCAGAGGAGGGACCTTCAATATATGCAGGGCCCGCAGCATCCAGGACAAGGGGGACCCCCAGAACCCCATAGTGGAGAGACCAGAGAGGGGGAACCTCAGTGAGGGATATTTTCCTCTGAGTCTTGATGTTTCAGAGTTTTTCATGGACACAAGATATGTGGTGACTCCTAGAGATGGACTTGGGCAGGAGGAACCCCCAAGCCAATGCACTCACCCCTTGTTTTCCCCTCCAAAACAGGACTTCTCATTCCCAAACCTTGGCTGAATGGAGGAGGAGGAGGAGGCTGTGAAGAAGAGGACGATGCCCCGGGAGCCCCAGGCAGGTGAGGAGGAAGTCAGTGCCCCTTTCCCTTCTCTCCTGCTCCATCTCCCAGCCCAGCATCGCCCCCGGCTGCAGGACAACCCCGCTGCCGACGCCGTCCTGCCGGGGACGGACTGGGGGGATCTCCTTCCCCTTCCCTGTGGCACAGAGGCAAATCCTATCCTCCCCTTGTCTTTCTTCTCCTTGTTCCTTTTCCTTGCTTGCTTGCTTCCTTCCTTCCCCTCTTTCTACTTGTTCCTTCTTGTTTCTTTTTCTTCTTGTTCCTTCCTTTTCCTTGTTCCTTCATCTTCATTCTCCCTTTTTTCTTCTTGTCCCTTCCTCTCCTTCTTCCTTCTCTACCCTTCTTCCTCTCCTTGTTCTTTCCTTCCTCTTTCCTTGTTCCTTCCTCTTCTTGTCCCTTCTTCTCCTTGTCCTTGCTCCCCCAGCCACTGAGCTGCAGATGGAGACCAGGGAGGACAAATCCCCGTGGCAGAACTTCATGGAAGAGGATGCTTTGAGTGGCTCAACGGCACAGGAATCACATGGGGAGGAAAAGCCAAAGGAATCCCCCACAAGGAGGGGCTCCAAAGCCAGCCCAGGGTGCTCTGAGGAGAAGAGGCCCCCCCTCTGCTTCATCCAGAGGTCCAACCTGGTGGTCCATGAGCAGCTTCACACTGGGGAGAAGCCCTATAAGTGCTTGGAATGTGGGAAGAGCTTCAGCCACACTTCCCGCCTCTTCATCCACCACCAGATACACACAGGGGGATGGCCCTACAAGTGCTTGGAATGTGGGAAGAGCTTCAGCCACAGCTTCAGCCTGATCCGCCACTATAGGATCCACACTGGGGAACGGCCCTACAAGTGCTTGCAGTGTGGGAAGAGCTTCTGCCAGAGCTCCAGCCTGACCTGCCACCAGGAGATGCACGCCAGGGGAGGGCCCTTTGAGTGTCCTGAGTGTGGGAAGATGTTTCAGTGGATCTCCTATCTCATTGTACATCAGCAAACACACACAGGGGAGAGGCCCTTCCGCTGCACAGACTGTGGGAAGAGCTTCAAGGGGGGCTCCCAACTCACCAGCCACCAGCGCATCCACACCAGGGAGAGGCCTTAGAGTGCCCCGAGTGTGGGAAGAGCTTCTCCTGGAGCTCGTCCTTGAGGAAACACCAGCAGAGGCACCAGTGAGGGAATCCCTGCGAGTGCCCCGAGTGTGGGAAGAGCTTCAGGCACTGCTCCAACTCCGTCTTAAAACTCGAGGTGCTGCTGACTGAAAAGCTCTTCCAGAACCCTGTACTTCAGACACTTATGAATCCTCTTCTCTTATTAAATGCCGTAAAATATTACCGTGTCCTGCACCCGTAGGGAGGAGGAGAGAAGAGCCAGCAGGCATAAATATGCAGCAAGATTGATTGATTTAATTATTTTACAAACTCTTTTATAGCCTTTTTTCTTCATAGTCTAACTGGATAAAGGATCAGCCACCCCTTGGTGTGATTGGCTAAAATCCTAAAACATCCACTGTCAAAATATTTTTCTACTGTACTATAAACAAGGCTTCTCAAGGTTGCACGTGTTTCATTGTTTATAGAACTCTGCTGCTATCTTCTGTGAGAGAGAAAAGTCTCTCACGGATTTAGAAAATAGCAAGAAAATTCTTGCTAGCAGCATTTTTGTATCCACATTCTCTTTTCCATTCTTTGTCTTTTTCCTGGCCTCTTTACTGACCTTTATTCTTGTACAAATTGTCTGTCCCAGTAAGTCCTTCTTTGCTGAACCTCTTCAATGCAAATCTGCAAAGCAGAAGGAAAGCAGCCCCTTGGAATGGCCTCAGTGGAGCAGCACTCCCTGGCACAGCCTCTTCTCCCGCCCTCAGGCAAGGGACCAACAAGGCAGCACCAGCCTTGTCAGAGCTGGGCAAGGACAAGAGAGAGAGCAGATGCCAACAGGGGCTTTGTGCTGCACCAAGGGACATTTGGGTTGGGCATTAGGAAGAACTTTTGCCCAGAAAGGGGCATTAGATATTGGAATGGGCTGGCCAGGTGGGGGTGGAGCCACCATTGGGGAGGTGCTCAAGGAAAGCCTGGGTGTGGCACTCAGGGCTCTCCTGGTTGCCGTGGTGGCAATGGGGCACAGGTTGGACTCGATGATCTCCCAGGGCTCTTCCAAGCCAATGCATTCGGTGATTCTGTGACATCACAGGCTCTGGGGACAGTGTGGTGGCTGTCAGCTGTCCCCAGCCCGTTGCCGTGCCCAGAGCCCGGGCAGCACTCGGCACGGAGCCACGGCCAGAGCCAGCGTGGAGGTGGTGGCTCATCCCACAGAGCACCATGGCCAGCCAGGGCTTCTCCTGGCTGCTGCAGTTCTGTGTGCTGCTGATGCTGGCCCATCCCCTCGACCCTTCCAGCCATCCTGAGGGGGACATGGGCACCTCGGCTCTGCTTCACGAGGAGCTGGAGCCGCAGGACTCCGCGGGCCCTGGGATGACCCCCTTGGTGGACGTGGTGCTGATTTCTTGGACATGCTCGGCCCTGGAGCTGCTGATCATGGGCCTTGTCCTGGGATGGTTCTGGAGACGCTGGGGAGAGGTGAGGGAGGGGGGTCAGGCAGGTGGGACAGTGCTGGGGCCGGCAGCCACCAAAGCCTTGGGCCAAGCCGGTGTTGGGCGAGGCCTGAGAGCCGCCGTGGCAGAGCAAAGCCGGGTTGGACCTGAGGGTGCTGGGCCTCCCGGGCAGCCCTTCGGCCACGGCCCCTCGGCAGAGGGGGCTGAGCCCCTGGGCAGGAATCGGGCCCAGCCTGAGCCCCAGGGACACCAGGCAGAGGCGGCCGGAGCTCTTCTTGCTGCAGCCTCTGCCCGGGGCAGCCCAGCCAGGCCCAAGTCTCTCGCGGAGAGGCCAAGGGCAGCGCCAGAGGGCTCAGCCCCGCTCGGCCCCTCTGCCCCTTCCATCGGGCTCCCTGGGCCGGGCCGTGCAGGAGAAGCGCCAGAGCCCCTGGGGCTGTGCAGGACGCGCTGCCGGGGACGTGGCTGCCCCAAGGAGCTGCTGCGGCTGCTGAGGCACAACCGCGCCCGGATGCGGCTGTGCCGGCGCCACCGCTCTCTGCAGAGGCCCAGAGCCAAGACACCAGCAAAAGGGGGCAGCTGCAGGAGGAGGAGACCCCGAGGCTCCCCTCAGCGCTGACTCTCCAGCTCCAGCTCGGCGCTCAGCTTGCAGGGCATCGCGGGGGATGCGTGACCAGTGCCCAGCCCGGGCACTGCAACATCCCCCAGCTTAGGGGTCAGTGAAGCCCCCCATCCTCAGCCGCAGAGCTCCCAGCCACCTTTTCCCCCAGAAGCTGAAGTTTCCATGACTGTTCCAGTTCCAAACTGTTGGCCTTTTTTGGAGGCATAAGGTTCTCACCCCGTAATCTTCCAGTCACCCCCCATCAGTCAAGTTAATCAAGTTCACATTTTCTAGCTATTGCTGTGTCATTTCCTTGATATCCATGTGAGAGGGGACACAGTGATGGATGGGTTTGCATGGGAGCTCCAGAGCCCCGGAATGGAGAGCCTGAGTGTCCCAGCAGGATTTGCAGGAGTGTGGAGGGCAGCTGGAAAGAAGATCATGGGCAATATTCTCCTGCCTCCATCTTCCAAGGAAGCTTTGATTTGGTCCCTGCCTGCACCGTGCCACGGGGCCCCCAGAGGCCCAGGGGAGTGTCTGGGTGGCCCCAGAAGGACCCTGTGGCAGCAGGGAAGAGTCAGGAGCATCCCTGTGGTGCTGGGAGAGTCACCCAGAGGGAGCCACCCCTGGGGCCCAGGCAAGAGCTGCATTCAGGCAGCCAAATTCATGCAGGGTCTGCCCAGGCTCTGCCCAGGATCAGTCCAGCGAGCTCCACTCCTGTCTCACCTCTTTGTATTTTCTTTGTATTTCTCTGTATTTACTTCTGTGTATTGATCCTGATGACCCTCAAAATGCCATTAGAAATCATTTTCCCTCTAAATAAATACTGACTTATTTTGGTTTTAGGAATTAACCATGGGTAGTCCCTGCTTAAATGACTTCTCTGTGACCTCTTCTGCAGTTTGTTCCTTTACAGCACCATCAACCACCTCTCTTAAAATACAGATCCCTCACTGGAAGCAGGGAATTCACCTGGATCCCCTCCTGGGACCCCCCTGGATCCTCCTGGACTCCCCCCCCTCCCCCGAGGACCCTCCACACCCACGCCCTGTGGGACCCCTGTGCTGGGCTGGGCTGAACTCCCGGGCCCTGCATCCAAAGTCTGCCTGGAACCCGCTGGGTTCAGCCCAAAGCGGGGAAAGCTCCGGGACCCACAGATCCATTTTGTCCTGCGGCTGTGGGGCCTCACCCCCAAGGGAGCAGGACTGGGCGCTGTAACCCCAATCCCTTATTCCGAATCTCCTTCTCCCTCTCCCTCTCCCTCTCCCTCTCCCTCTCCCTCTCCCTCTCCCTCTCCCTCTTCTCTCTCTGACACTTTACCGTGCCATAAATCGAATCTCTCCTGATGGGAGAGAATTTGCTGAAAGTCCTTGCAAGGAGTTTAGAAGATAAAGCGAGACGTCTTCTGTAGTTTCAATGCTTCTAGATAGTTGTTTATTAAGTCTTATCAGAGGAACTGAGCCTCTAGCGTGACCCAGGTACAGCATGGAAGGAGGAAAAGTAGGAGTGAGAGCGAGAGAGAGCCATTATCAAGATTTACACAGCCTTTTAAAGACATTTTAACCAATAGTTACTAAAAACATACATTATTTTTACTTTCTTACCAATTATTCAATAACACGACTAGGAACTGCGGAATTTTCCATCCAGTCATTCCAAACTACTTTTACTGCAGAATATGGAGTCGTAGAAGAAGGATAAGAAGGTTTAGAGAACAGCAACAATCCTCCATTTTGATATTTCTTACTCTTATCTATATACTATAAAGAGAAGCCCAAAACCTCTAAATTTTTCACCCTGTGACAATCTTACATAGTATTCTATAACCTAATTCACACCACTGTATTTCCTAGTTGTTGTCTGACTGTTGGTAATTTTTTCCGAGGTTTAAAGCTATACCAGTGTTGTCCAGGGGGGTAAAAACCCTTAAAAACAGGCAGAGAAATATTCTCGGCACTCTGGGTTCCTACATCTCCCCCTCCTGTTTGAACCAAAAACACTTCCTTGACAGCTTTGTCCGTGGCTTGTCTAGCACAGTGGAGTATACAAGGTACAAATACTAAAAGAATTACAACAATAGTTAAAACATACAAACCTGCCTTCAAAATTTTTCTCCATAAAGGTGTAAGGTCAAACCAATTGAACAAATCGTTCAACAATGATCCATTTTATTCTCCAACTTTAGCTATTCCATCCTCTAATTGCCGTATACTTTCATGGATGGATTTCGAATGATCTGACAAATTCATACAACACATACCTTCAAATTCTTCACATCCATGTCCATGCACTAATAGAAGATAATCAATTGCTGCTCTGTTTTGCAGAGTCGCTTGTCTCACGCTCTGAACATCAGTTAACACATCGCTCAGTGCGAGAGAGACAGCACGAGAGTTCTTACTTAGCCAACAGCCCAAGTGATCCAATTGTCTCAAGGCTGCTCCTGCAGCAGCACCAGGTAAAAGGAGAGCTGCAGAAAACCTTTGTCCAAAATTCCAAGCTACAAATTTATCATTACAATCAGATTTATATTGCTCAACAAATCTTTTCTCCTTTCTCTTCTGTTCTTTTATCATTTTTGCGTTAGGTGTTAGCAAAGAAAGCTTTCCAAAGCTGCATGGACCGCCCTTGACATTTGAGGCCAAATTCTGTCTCCACAAATGAGAAACATCCCTCGCGGCAATTGCAATGGATCCTGGTTGAACGATATGCTCATCTTTATTGTTGAATTGCACCAAGATGTTGCATTTCTATACATTTCGTAATTTGGAGTGACATCTGTTATCTTGGTTTTATTTTGCTTCAACCCTGGAGAACTGAATACTACACAAAACTCCATTTTTATTGAACCAAGAATTTCCAGTTCCTGAGTTTCGTAAGGAGCCTCCGGAAGGGATTTGGTCCAAACATCCCAATTCTCCACTGGATTTGAACCGAATTGTGAAAGTTTTAGATTAGCATGTTTGGAAGGTGGCCATTTGTCTGCTGGTAGACAGACTAAACATGTTGAAAATGGCTTCTTTGGTCTTGAATGAGTTAGACAGATGGTATCTAGGCCTGATGCGTTGGCCAAAGTCTCCCAGACATTTTCTTTTGGTTGCATTACTGGGAAAGCTGTATTGCTTAAGGCAAACAGTGAGATGATAAGGCACAAGTGTAATACCTGATTGAGCTTCATTCTCAACAGCTTTATCCCACATAGGAATCTCTGATCTGTAACAGAACTTCTAACACACTCTTACATACAAAATTTACACCATTAACTTCCCCACTTTTTGCATAATATTCAGTCCACAGTTCTTGCACAAAAAAAACAATTGATGTCTGTGGCATCGACAGTAGCGTTGACACTGATTCACGTCTACGCGCTCGCCTCCTTGTTCCCGGAGTCGATTCCTGCTTGTTTCTGGACTTGATGAGGTTTCACGTTTTTTGCTGGAATCCACTTCGGTCCTGCACCTGTTGAGACACAAGCATATCCCTTGCCCCAAGTTATTAGTTGAAATGGGCCGTCGATCTTTCCCGTCTCTAAATCTTTGATCAAAACTAAAGGATTTTCTCTCAATTTTGCCTGAGTACTATTTGAAAAATGCCTGATAATTGCTGGAGTAGGTTCTGAAAAGGAGCTATTCAGGAAGTTTAAAACATACAAAGCTTTATTCAATCACATCTGAGGCGTAGCCTCTGCTTCCCCCCTTTTCTGTTTATCCAAAAGAGATTTTAAGGTATGGTGTGTTCTCTCAATGATGGCTTGGCCTGTAGAAGAATTAGGAATGCCAAATATATGATGAACACCCCAATTCTTCAAAAATGTGTCTAGGGTTCGTCCCTTGTAAGCTGGACCATTGTCTGTTTTAATTTCCTGAGGAACACCCAATGCTGCAAATGCTTGTAAAAAATGTCCACACGCATGTTTCGCTGTTTTGCCTATGTCTTGGTTTTGAAAGACGGTCTGCTAAGGAAGGCAGAAGCCTCCCTTGAAGTGGCAGATATAACCCCTTTTTCCTCCCAGTTATTATAATTTTGAAATCAAGGGCCTTTAGGCAAAGATGTGGGAAATAGGAATAACAGTTCTTTACTATATATATATTTATATATATAACCAGTCCAACAAAACAACATCAACTATGACAGTAACAGCAAACAATCACAAACCCAGTCCCAGCCTTCTCGGCTGTCAGGCCCTTTCCCCTCGGGTGCAGTTCCGCTCGCAGCCGGCAGGGGCGCTGGCGGCTCCCGGTGAGCAGGGCAGGTGCGATGGTTCCCCCTGGGCTGCAGGGGGCGCTCCGGAGCGAGCTCGGGGAGCACGCGGCACTGGCGGCCTGGGATCCTGGGGAAGGGATGGAACAAAGATTTCAAAAACCCCCTGGACAGCCGATCCCGGTGTCCGGCTGGACCCTTGGGAACAGCAGGCTGGAAAGGCAGGCTGGAACAGCAGGGATGAGCACAAATCCCGCGTGGCAGACAAGATGTATCAAAATTCTGGAGCTGCAGTGGGAACCCCCGGAGGTCTCGGCAGGCAGGGAGAGCGGGCCTACAGAGCAGCAAAAGCTTGAAGCAATGGCAGGGGCAGGGCGGCTGCAGCCTGGCTCCCAGTGGGGCAGGGAAGGCAGGCTTGGGAAACCTGGTTCTCTCTGGTAGAAGGAAAGCAGCCGAAGAAGCAGCCTCTCTCTCCGTCATCCAAAACACCAGGGACTGACTGCCCACACAGCCAGGTGAAAAAAAGAGTAGACAGATGCACCCCTCCATCTATGGCCAGGACTGTTGTTTTTCTTAAGCACCCAGTAGTTTGTCCCCGTGGCAACATGTATGGGGAAAATTCCTTTAACAGAAAAAAACCCCAGGAGAACTCCCAAAACCCCAACATTCTGTTACGAGCTTCCTGCAGATTGTTCCATCTCTGCTCACCATATGGAAAGATACAAAGATCCCTTTTGGTTCACACAGTTAAATGTCTGATGGGTCACACGGTGGTACCTGTACAGATACACGTCTGGAGAGAAAGCCAAACATCCATCGCACTCTCTCAACACCCACAGAGCCTGAACCAAACTCTACAAGGCCACGCAGCTTTACACAGAAATTCATACATCGATAAAACTGTACAACGGGATGCAGGTTTACACAGAAATTGATACACAGGAAAACACAACAATCTGTGCTGTGTGAATACACTGACTTCTGTATAAAAATGGCTCCACACGGCGGGAACCGATCCAGAACTGTGCGATTACCAAAGGACCCATTGACACTTCCATACCCTTGGAACTAAAGACACGGGACTGTAGAGCTCTCCAACTACGTACATTCCTGTCTGGGGGTGACTTTATGATGTGTATCCCCTATCGCTGCTCTCTGCCCAGAAATCAATCCTGTGCCTTTCTGTGCCTTTAAACTGAGCCCAACGGGGGAGAGAGAAAACACCGAGCGAACTTTTCAAAGCGGTTGTTCAAGGACACAGACACACACTCCTCTGCGTTCTGCTGCGGCAGCGAGAAGAGCGGAGGGAGCGCCCTGCTTGCTTTCCAGCGCGCTTTTGGCTCCTTTTCTCCGGAGGGAGACGGAGAGTTGAAGTTTGTTTTCCTGGGACTTGGGCTTTTTCCCTTCTTCTCTTCTGGACTGTTTCAACATCAGAACACACCGGGAAAATTTTCCACCGAGGCCCTGGAGGACACCAACCCAGCTCCAAGGAGGAGGAGAGAGAGCACACCTACAGAAGGACTCTGAAATCTTCCCAGGTTTCTCTCCACAGCGAGAGCTTTTAGTATTCAGCATTATTATCCTTTTCCTGTGTGTTTGTTAAATAAATAGGTTCTTTTTCTCTTTCACTTTCCTCAGAGGAAAATATTTTTTGGCAGACCTGGTGGGAGAGGGCTGGTTGTAACCTGCCTTCTGTCAGAGGATATTTTCCTGCAAATTTGTCCAAAGCAGCACACCAAATTAAGTCAGTATTTATTTTGAGGGAAAATGATTTCGAATGGCATTTTGAGGGTCAACAAATACAAAGATAATAATAAGGATAAATACAAAGAAATAAATACAAAGAAATACAAAGAAAATACAAAGCGGTGAAAGAGGACAGGAGCTCACTGGACTGGTCCTTGGCAGCGCCCGGGCAGACCCTGCATGAATTTGGCTGCCTGAATGCAGCTCTTGCCTGGGCCCCAGGGGTGGCCCCCTCTGGGTGTCTCTCCCAGCACCACAGGGATGCTCCTGCCCCTTCCCTGCTGCCCCAGGGTCCTGCAAGCGCCTTCTGGGGCCACCCAGACACCTCCCTGGGCCTCTGGAGGCCCCATGGCAGAATGCAGACAGGGACTGAATCAAAGTTTCCTTGGAAGATGGAGGCAGGAGAATATTGCCCACCATCTTCTTTCCAGCTGCCCTCCACACTCCTGCAAATCCTGCTGGGACACTCAGGCTCTCCATTCCGGGCTCTGCAGCTCCCATGCAAACCCATCCATCACTGTGTCCCCTCTCGCATGGATATCAAGGAAATGACACAGCAAAATCTAGAAAATGTGAACTTGATTAATTTGACTGCTCTAAAATTCTACAACTCGAGGATGACTGGAAGACTACGGGGTGAGAACGTTATGCCTCCAAAAAGGGTTAAGAGTTTGGAACTGGAACACTCAGGGAAACTTCAGCTTCTGGGGGAAAAGGTGTCCTTCCTCCTCTCTCCCTTTGCTTTATACATCTGATCTGGGTCATATGGTTGGAACATCCCCTTGGCTGATTTGGGTCCGCTGGCCTGGCTGTGTCCCCTGCCAGGATCCTGCCCGCTCCCATCCCCTCTGATGGGGGAAGGAATGGCAGAGGGACAGCGCTGCTGGGCAGTAGCCAGAACACCGCTCTGTTACCAGCACCCGTCCAGCTACCAATGCAAAGCACAGCCCTGGAAGGCCCATGAACTTTCCCTCAGGCAGATGCAACACACGGGACTTGAGCTGCCAGCGGCCCAGGTCACCCTCTGCCAGCCCCGCTCCTTGGACCTTGTGTCCCCACAAGCAGACACAAAGTGTTTCTGCTGCTCCCCCTCCTGCACAAATCCACAGAGAGCTGGGATTTTCCAAGTCTCGTGTCTCCGGTGTGCCGTATTCCCAAAGAAGCAGCAGCCCCTCCCAATGAACACAGCGAGTTGCACGGATGCTTGTCAGCTCCACTGCCTGCCTGGAAATCTGGAAAATGCTTCTAAATGCTGCTCCCTTCAGCTCTGGGGCACCGACTGACCCAGAGCTGGGAAACAAATGCCCTGGCTGCTGGCTGACAAGGTGAGTTCCGCCAGAGTCAGAGCTCTGTGGGAAATCTCTATCCACGCCTCTCCTTTGAATAGATCCACACACGGGGTGCGCAGGGACGTGTCCTGTATGGAAAGGAAGGAGTGTGCCAGCACCGTGGCTGACACTTTCCCTCTCCATGTGCGTTCCACAGCCACGGGTACACAGACGTGATGGAAACCCTCGCACAGCCAGAGCCTTCTGTCCCTGCAGAACGGAGCGCGGCGGGTGGGGGCGGTTGGTGGGCAGCGAGTCCCGGACAGCGGGCGAGATCCGGCTCCACAGCTGCCAGGCCCCGCTAAGGCTTAATGCCACCTCCTTGGCAAGAGGAAAGGCCTTCAGCCTCGCCCCTGCCCAGAGGGGCAGCGCTGGCCTGGCTGCACAGCTCATTTTCCCCACAGGTTGCAGGAGATGAGATCACAACGCTTGCAAACACCGACTGCGAGCCACAGCTCTGGGTGCTCACCATGAACCTCAGCTCTGCCAGCGCTGTCTGGCCCAGGCTCCAGGGGATGCAGTGGGAGCCCGGCTGGGCTCTGCCCTGGGGCCATCCTCCAGGGACAGCTGCACACAGGGAGCATTTGGTTGCCACAAAGAGCCAGGCCATGGCTGCAGGGAGCTGCTCCAGGTGTGGCCTGCACTGCTGTGTGCTGCGCTCTGGGGCTGCTGCTCCCCGCAGAGGGGACTGCACTGGGGTGCCAGAGGAGACAGAGAAGCTCCAGCTTAAGCCTAACTGGGCTGGGTGGCTGGGCCGGGAAGAGTGGCGAGGGTCAAGGGCATTCACAGAGCTCATCCTGCTCTGTGAAGAATTAGGAATAGGGAGTGGGAACCCAGCAGTGAGCAGAGCTGAGGCCTGGAGAGCAGCTCTGAATGACCCCCAAATCTCACCCGACCTCTGAGACATTGCTGTTCTTCAGCCAGTGACAACATGAGTCCCTAAACCTGGGGCTCACTCGTGGCCAGGGGCATCAAGGAAGGCTACAGTGCAATGGGGACTGCGGTGAGCTGGGAACTCACTGGGGGAAAGAGGGAGCACTTGTGGAGCAAAAGGCAGGTGGGGGAGAAAACTGTTCAGAGAAAGGCTGAGCTTCAGCTTGAGCAAGCTGAAAAATGGCATTGGGGGTCATCCCAGACTGATTTCATTTCAGAAGTTACTGAACAAGTTTGTTATTGGGGGGGTGTCATATTTTCCCCCGGAGGTGCACGCTCTGCAAACTTGAGCTGCACTGCCGAGCTGCTCAAGCACGTCTCTGCTGCAGGTCACGGCGTTTCTTCTTTGGCTTCTCGTGGCCCCGGGGCTGAGCCGCAGCAGAGCCCTGGCGGAGCCCAGAGCAGCCTCAGCATCCACAGAGCCCGGCTGCAAGGAGAGAAAGCAGAAAGCGCCCGTCAGCTGAAGGCTCCCGTCCCCCTTGTCCCAGCCGCCCGCGGTGCCCAGGCCGTGCTGGCCGTGC
The DNA here is from genome assembly GCF_041296385.1 of Aphelocoma coerulescens. Lineage (NCBI taxonomy): Eukaryota > Metazoa > Chordata > Aves > Passeriformes > Corvidae > Aphelocoma > Aphelocoma coerulescens. The sequence continues at coordinate 495,452 of NW_027184061.1, read as the reverse complement.
TCAGAGCGCTGCCCAAAGCTGCCCAGCATTGCTGCCTCTGGCAGGAGAGCAGGAGGGCAGGACACGTGCCCAGCCTGCAGCCGGCCGTGGCACAGCCACCTCCTCAGCAGCTGCCCAGAGCGGGATGCTGCTGCGCTCGCTGCCGTCTCCCAAAAGCCCTTATCCCAGCCGTGCCAAGAGGACGGGCACCCACCTCACGCCTCCCGCCGCCAGAAGAAAAGCTGCTCCCAAACGGTGTCCTCAGCCCTTCTCCAAGGGCACGTCCCACCCACGCCACAGCTGCTCCCAAGCACTTTGCCATCCGGACCAGACAGCACCTAGAACGCTTCCTTTGGAAAAACAAACCATAAATCAATGAAAAGAGATTACAGACAAAAAGGGAAAACAAGGAAAAAGGTAAGAAATCTTCTCTCTGCTGGGGCCTTGTGGAAGGCCCAAGCCCACCATGCGAGGGAAAAACCCACCCCCAGGCCAGGGCAGCCCACGCTTTCTGCCTTCCCCCTGCACTGCCCCCAAAAGTCATGCTGAGCCCAAAGCCAACAAGGGCAGTGGAGCAGCCCAAGCCCTTCCTTGCCTGCAGAGCAAAGCAGCCCATGCACAGCTTCTGGTGTCCAACCTCTGCTCCCACCATGGGGCTTTGTTTGTGTCGGGCTGGCTGCCCCAGCCCCAGCCCCAGCGCGGGCCACGGTGGGTGCTGGGGACTGTTGGCAGGGCCAGGAGCAGACTCCCAGTTCAAAACCAGCCCAGCCCATCCCCCCAGCCCTGCCAAAAAGCAGCTTGGCAGCCGACTGAAGAATTGGTTGCATCCGCCCCAGCAAAGGGGGGAACCTTTGCTTCCCGGCCAGGCTGTGCAATGCACAAATCTGGGAGCATCCCCCTGCGTGTGGACTCATCTGCAAATTCGCTGTGGAGCCTGGCTTTGGAGAAGGTGCCACAATTGAAGTCCATCATCTTCAGCTTGCCAGGTGGAGGAAGAGCTTGTCATCCTTGATGCCACCCTCCATGTCTCCAGCAGCAGCAGCCGCACCTGGCACAGCTTCTCCAGGGGCTCCTTCTTCCCTGGGGCTGGAGCAGGCTGTCAGTGCTCTGCCCAGGGCCCCGGCTGTCGCTGAAGAAGGACAAGCAAAAGCAGCTGGCGTGGGGGCCACCAGTGCTGGGAAGAGCAGCTCAGCTCCAGCAGCAGGGCTGCGCGTGCCCAGCTGAGGAGCCCTGCGCAGCGATTCAGGCAGGACAAAATCTCTGCCTTTCTTTGCTGCTTCTTGCCAAGGCGCGTGTGCAGCTGGAACTTACCGGCTCCCTGGGTCAAAGCATGCGTGTGGCTCTCTCCCTTCTCCTACGGCACGCGAATATCCTGCATCCAGGGATCACAGGATAGGTCTTCTAATGAGGGCCTTTCCGAGGAGAGCACGGATAAACACCGTCGGATGAGATTCTGGCACTCTGTGGAGTGAAAGCAGAAAGCACCAGTCAGTTGCAGAAGGCTCCTGTCCACTTTGCCACACTCTTGCCATGGCCAGGCTGTACTGTGTGTACTCAGGGCTGTGCCTAAACTTTGCCATCAATTCTTTCTTTTGCAGGAGAGCAGGGGAGCAGGACATTGCCACCTCCTCAGCAGCTGCCAGTGCAGGATGCTCCTGAGCCCCCTGCTGTCTCCCAGCACTGCTATTCCTCCCGTGCTGCAGAGATGAGGATCCACCTGGAGAGAGCCGTCGTGGGAGCGAGAGCCGGCCCCAGGTGCTGTTCCAGCCCCTCCTGAAAGGGTGCTCCCCGCAGACCATCTGGTGCAGCACGATGCCCAGGGACCAGACGGTCGCTGCCTCGCCGTAGTACCAGCCGAACTGGGTCCATTCCGGGGGGCTGTAGGACGGTGTTCCTATGGAATAGAGATGGAGTTCTTCAGGGGGACGCTGCCTGCTCCCAGAGCCTCGCCCCAGCTTCCCTGGGCATGGGGGGGCCGCAGCAGCGGCACGCGGCGTGACCCGCTGCCCTCTGGCCAGCACCTGGGACTTGTGTACAAACTGGGGGTTGGAAAAGAAGCCGCTGGTGTTGCAAGAGGGCAGCGGAAGCCCTGGCAAGGCCCGAGCATTCCATGCAAAGGAAAAACCCACTTGGTGCTGGGGAAAAACCACGCTTTCATCCTCCCTGCCTGCACTGCCCCAGAAACCATTCTTAAGCCAAGGCAACCACGGGCAGCAGAGCAGTCCGAGCCCTGTCTCGCCTGCACACCAAACGGGCTGGGGCACAGGTTCTGGCCCCCCCTCTCTGTTCCCCCCACCCACGGGTGTTTCTGTGGCGCTGGCTGCCCCAGCCCCAGCGCCACTCCTGGGCAGAGTGGCTGGCGAAGGCTGCCAGCAGGGCTGGAAGATGGCCCCTCAGCCAGCGCCGCTCAAAAGCGGCTCAGCTGAAGACTCCGGCTGCCATGACTGGCAGCAAAAGGGAGAATCCCCCCTGCCACAGCCGGCTTGGGCTGTGAGATGTTGGGCCGTGAAATGTTGGGCTGTGGGATGTTGGGCCATGAGATGTTGGGCTGTGAGATGTTGGGCTGTGAGATGCCGCTACCAGGAGCCTCCCCCTGCATGGGCTCACCTGCAAAGCTGGTGTAGGCTGCGGCTTGCAGGTAGGTGCCACAGCCAAAGTCGATGAGTTTGGCCTGCCCGGTGGCCAGGTCAACCAGGATGTTCTCCGGTTTGATGTCCCGGTGCAGGACCCCGCAGCTGGTGCAGTGCCGCACGGCCTCCAGCACCTGGCGGAACAGGTGCCGCGCCACCTCCTCGCACAGGAAGCCCCGTGCCCGAATGAAGCGAAGGAGGTCCTGACACCGCTCCGGGCGCTCCAGCACCATCACCACGTTGCTGGGGAGCTCCAGCCACTCGTGGAGCTGGACGATGCCAGGGAAGCCAGCGGACACCTTGTCCAGCAGCACGATCTCCAGTGGTGCTCGGGTGCCGTCGGGCTGCGGGAGGAGCACGGTGCCGTCAGCGGGGCTGATGCCGTGCCGGGGCTCGGGAAGCCCTCAGCCAGCCGGGAACGCTCTGCGCGCTCCGCTGGCCCCACGGCCGCTCTCCCTCGAGGCGTTCTGGCGGCTTCCACCCTGCCGGGCCTCGGCTCATCCCCGCCCGCCGCGCCCCGGCTTCTCCCGCTGCCCCTCGCTCACTCACCAGCTCGCCCCAATGGCCGATGCGGTTCCGCGGCACCCGTTTGATGGCCACCTGCAAGGCAAGGGGAGCAGCGGGCTGAGCTCGCCGCCCGCCGTGCCCAGCCCCATGCTCCTTCTCCTCCTCCTTTGCCCCACGCCTCCTGCGCCCGCCGCCGGCCCCGCCACTCACCGGGGCGCCGTCCGAGAGCCGCGTGGCCGCGAAGACGCTGCCGAAGCCGCCGCGCCCCAGCAGCGAACCCAGCCGGTAGCGCTCCTTCAGGCCCTGCTGCGCCTTCCGTGCCCGCGAGACGCGGCCGTCAGCGCTCGGCCCGGGGCCAGGAACGGCCCCCGAGCGCCGGGCCGGCCATCCGCACATGGGGGCTCTTTTGGAGGGGCCACCGGCGGCTCGGGGCCGGCGGCCGCGCTCAAGAGCGGCGGAGCTCGGAGCGGGGAAGACGCTGCGGAGGCGGCGGGAGCGGCCGCGCCGCCTGTGTCCCCGGCGGGCCCCGGGAGGAGCCGAGGCCGGGGCCGGGCTCGGGGTCGGGCCAGCCGGAGCCAGGGGCTGGCGATGGTGCCCAGGAGCCAGGCACTGATGCCCGCCCAGCAGCGCCACAGCCAGGACGGCGAGAGCCGGGCGGAGGCGGGACCGCGGCGGGACGCCCGGGGGCGGGGAGGGGGCAGCCCCGCCCGGGGCCGGGGGCGGGCCGGGGGCATGGCCCGGCCGGGCCTGGGCAGAGGGAGGCCGCGGGAGGGGGGGTTGGGGAACCAAAGGGAGAGCGGGAGAGGGTGCGAGACACTGGGAGAGGGAGAGGAGGAGCAGGAGAAGGGACGCAGAGGGTTCGTAGACTCGCTGCTTTTGCGCTGCTGCCGCTGCTGCCGCTGCTGCCGCTGCTGCCGCTGAAGCGCTGGGAGCGTTTGTCCGCGTGTCCGTGTGTCCGGTGCCCGTGTGTCCGTTCCCCCCGCGCGCCCCACGGCCGAGCCCCGCGCGCCCCGGGGCAGCACGGGCCGCTCCGCTCCGGGGCCGAGGCGGAGTCCCGGAGCATCTCTTGCTCCCGCAGCCACACCAAACCCGCTCGGCCATTGGCAGCAGTTTTGCACACGTTTCCCTTTGAAGGGCTCCTCTCTACCCCCATTTCCAAGGAGTCTCCCTGCGGTTTTGGCACCTGCAGCGACAGGGCAGCGATTGGGCTTCAAACTTCAAGAAAGACATGGAGGGGTTGGAGCACGTCCAGAGATGGGATTGGAGCTGGGGAAGGCTCTGGAGGACTTCTGAGGGGCAGCTGAGGGATCTGAGGGCGCTGAGCCTGGAGGAAAGGAGGCTCAGGGGGGACCTGGCTCTCTCCAAGTCCCTGACAGGAGGGGGCAGCCAGGAGGGGTGGGGCTCTGCTGCCAAGGGAAAGCACGTGAGGAAATGGCCTCAGGGGAACCTTTGGGGTGGATGGTGGGGAAATTCTCATCCTCCGTGTCTCAACAAAGGGGGAGGGGGGCAGGGGTGGGGCACGACCTGGGGAGACGGGGTTGGTGACGCTGGGCTGGGGACACGGGAAAGGGCACGGGAAGCCAAAGCCCCGCTGAGCGCTGGAGCTGGGCTGGCACGGGGTGAGCCGGCAGCAGGGCCCCGCAGCCCTGAGGGACTCGCCCTGACGGCCGGGGAGTATTGATCCTGGTCTCTAAAAAATGAGACTCAATAAAATATCATTAAAAGGTGCCTCCTTCTTCTTCTCCTCCTCCCCCATCCCTTTTCCTGCTCCCCCCGGGCCCAGCGCCCACCCTTGGCCCCCCGTTTTCCCAGCGCGGCCGCATCCCGCGGGAGGAGCCGAGACGGAGCCGGGACAGGTCGGGCTGGGGCAGCGCTGGGCTCTGGGCCCGGCCTGGGCGCCCCCCACGCGCCCCCTCCTCAAATTCCCCTGGCGGGGGGCGCTGGGGGCGAGGGGGGGGCGCAGGCGGGGTCCGGGTGGGGAGCGCTGAGCGCTGCGGGTCTGCCTGGCAACTGGTGAGTCACCAGCGCCGCGCGCTCTGATTGGCTGAAGGTTGTTCAACGCCTGCTCTGATTATCTGATACTCGCGGGGAATTTTGGTTGGTCGTTGGGGGCTGTGGGGCGACTTAGGGGGGGGTCTCTGCACCTTTGGGGTTCGCTGGTGCCGATTTGGTGTTCAGGTGCCTCCCAAGGGCCCCCCGGGGGGGGGGTGACACAGGGGTGACACACGGGGGTCCCCATTCCCGATCCATCCTGGGGTCTGTTCTGCCTCCTCCACTCTTGGTCCCCCCGCGGGATCCCCCAAAGTCCCTTCCCACTGTTCCCCAATAAACGGGACCGGGGCGAACTGGGAAGCCTTCCTGGGAACACTGGGAGCAGCCAGGCAGGGGCAGAGTGACAGCGGGGCTGGGGGGACACACGACCCCCCAAAATCATCGCTGGGATGGGGCGAGGGGTCCCGGCCGAGCCCGAGGCCACGGGGAGGGGCTTCGGCCGCCGGCGGCTCAGGAGCTCTGTGGGCAGAGCAAAGGGGGTGACACCGGGCTGGGGGGCCCCGGGGGGAGCTCAGAGCTCCGGGGGAGGGGGGACACGACCCCCGGGCCCCTCCTGTCACCTGCTTGCGCAGGTAGAAGCCGAGCCCCAGCGCCAGGAAGACAAAGCCCAACACGAAGCCCCCGATCCCCGCCAGCATCTTGGGGGGCGGGGGGGCAGCTTTGGGGGGTGGAGGGCAGAAGGATCCAGGAAATGGCAGCGGCTGCCAGGAAGGGACCGGAATGGACTGGGACAGAATGGGATGAACTGGGAATGAATGGGATGGACCAGGACAGAATGGGACACCAGGATACACTGGGACCAGGATCAGGACTGGGCAAGGCCACATTTGGAGCACCAGGGATTATACTGGGATATATTGGGACCACACTGAGGGCTACTGGGAACATGCTGAGGTCCAATGGGTGCTGCTGGGATATACTGGGAGTGATTTGCATCATACTGGGAATGACTGGGATTGTACTGGGAGTGACTGGAACCACAGTGGTGGTGAAAGGGTGCAATTAGAAAGATGTAGGGGGCAACTGGGATCATGCTGGGAGCAGCAGACCCATACTGGGGTCATGCTGGGATCATACTGGGAGTGACAGGGTCATGTTGCAGTGACTGGCATAGTTCTGGGAGTATCTGGGAGTGACTGGGATAGTACTGGGGGTGACAGGGATCAAACCAGACTCATACGGGGAAGTTACCTGGAATCATCCTGGGGGTGACTGGACTCATACTGGGATCATGCTTAGAGCAACTGGAACCATGATGGGGCAAAAGGCATCATAGACGGACTGACTGGGAGTTGCTGGGTTCATACTGGAAGTGACTGGAGCCGTACCTGACTCCTACTGGGAGGGACTGAGAGTGAAAGGAACCATGCTGGGCATGACTGGGAACAACTGGGACCATGGGCAACTGGGATCTTATTGGGAATGACTGGGAACATAAAAGCTTGAGTGGAGTTTTTATCCCGTGGCATTCCTGGGGTGGGAGCATGGGAACCGCTGGCAGCACCTTCGGGGCACAGCCGAGGGCTGGGGGGCTCCTCCCCCACTTCATTTTCTCTGCCCAGTTCAAATCATCCCCTCCCATTCAAATCCCCTCCGTTCACATTTTCTCCCCACCATTAAAGTTTCCTTGCCCCAATTCAACTTTTCTCCCCAGTTAAGCCCTGAGGCCCCTCCCTGCCCCCGGCTCCTCCCGGCAGGACCCGGCCGGGACCTTCTGGAAACAGCAGCAGGAAGAGTTCCAAAATTCCTCATTACTTCCATCGATTTCCTTGGTTTCCGGGGCATTTTCCTGCGGCTGCTCCAGGCCATGGCTGAGGGGTCCCCTCGGGCTCCAGCCCCTTTCCAGACCCTTTTTCCAGCTCTTTTCCTCAGCTGACCCAAAGCTGCGGATTTTGGGGGGCGGGAAGAGTCGCTCTGCTCAGGGGTCCCTGCGGTGCCCCAGGGAGGCCCCGAGGCCGCAGCGCTGTTCCCTCGGGCCCCTTGGAGCGTTTGGAATCTCCAACTCTCAGCAATCGCTGTCCGTGGCATTCAATCCCCCCTGCAGGGTTTTCCCCCAGACCGGCTTCCTTTCCAGAGGGTTTTGTGGTTTCGCTTCGAGCTGGGGCCTGAGGGCACCGGAGCGGCCGCGGGTGCCGGGGCAGGAAGGGCTGAGGGACAGCAGCGCCCCACAAACCTCCGGGAGGGGGACAAGGGCTGGAGGGGGCAAAGAGAGAATAAACACGAGATTTTAGAAAAAGCATACCTCTAAGGAAATTTGGCTTGGCTAGCAGTGTGCAGGACACGTCTCAGCGTGCAGATCACGTTTGCATGCACCAAATATTACCGCAGGCCTAGGCCCTAGGGTGTATCACCGTGTCCCTCAGCCATAGGGAGGAGGAGGAGAGAAGATCCAGCAGGCAGGAATTGTGCAGCAAGATTGATTTATTTAATTATTTTACACACTCTTTTACAGACTTTTTTCTTCATAGTCTAATTGGACAAAGGATCAGCCTCCCCTTGGGGTGATTGGCTGAAATCCTAAAACATCCATTGTCAAAAGATTTTTCTACTATACTATAAACAAAACTTTTCAAGGTTGCAGGTTGCTTGGTTGTTTACATACCCTGCTACCTCTTCTGTGAGAGAGAAAAGTCTCTCACGGACTTACAAAATAGCAAGAAAATCCTTGCTAGCAGCACTTTTGTATCTACAATGAGTGAGTGGGGTGTGGATCACATCACTGGCATCCCTCACTCGCCCACAGGCCAAGCCATCGGAGAGAGGAAACATCAGACACTAAAAAGACTGCTAGAACAACAAAAAGGTGGCAATGAGATCTCTGCCCCCATCACAAGACTGTCCAAAGCGTTGTTCACTTTTAACTTTTTAAACTGTTCCTATGAGGAACCTGATTCTCCCATCATGAGACACTTCACAAACTCTGCCAAACATAAACTGACTGAGAGACCGGAGGTCCTAATAAAAGACCCTGACACTTTACAAATACGTGGCCTGTACCCCCTAGTCACCCGGGGTAGAGGCTACAGGTGTGTTTCCACCCCAGAGGGTCCAAGATGGATCCCTGGGAAGTGGATCAAACCCTTTTTGAGACCACCTGTGGATGCCAAACAAAGGAAAGAAGCTGCCACATCCTGGAAAAGAAGAAAAACCAAGCCACCTGGAAAAAAGACTCGTCCTCCAGGCCTGAAAAACAAATCCTCCACCTCCCAGTCTCCTTAAAATGTGTCTCCCTTCCCAAAATGACCCCTCATTTTGTTTTGAAAGAGGGGCAGTCCAAGGGAGCCATTGTTATTTAAGTTAATTGTATTTGTATTAATTTTATTTGTGTTATACTGTTCCTAAAGTTACCTCCCTTGACAGCGTGATGACATCCTACCTGCTGCTGTCCCACCTGCTGCTGCAGCTCCTCCTCTGCACCGGGAGCTCCAGCAGGCAGATTCCTTCCATTATCAAGGACATTGTATGGAGTTTCTTGATGGAGTTGTTAATTTTATTAGCCATTCCCATTGTTAAGTGTTTGGGTTTGAAATCCCTTAAGCCTTTCCCCTCATTTCAAAGTAATAAAGAAGGGGGAGATGTTGGTGTGACCCAGCCCACTGCAGGGCTGGGGCTGTGTAATGCCAATCAATCCCAGCCCCTCCCCTGGATCGAGTTCCCCAAAGAGGCCGACTCAGAGGTCGATGGGCGGCTCAGAAGCCTAAGCTGCACCCCCTGGGCGGTGCCCGGGTCCAAGCCACCTCCCTTGGTTCGGGAAAATTCTCGGTTACTCAGTCGTTCATTGGTTCTGTTATAACTCCCGCCTCTCGGTTTCCCCCCCAGTGGTTCTTGTGACATTGTGTCCTCCCCCTGGCTTGTAACTCACTGGTTGTTTTCCCCTTTCACCGGGGTTTTCAAATTCCCTATAAAACTGAGGGAAAAGCCTCAGTAGCCGATCCCACCAATCCCATCACATACCAACACATGGGATTCCAGCCTTCCGAGCTCATTTGGGTAGCGAAACTGCTAACAATAAACCTGTTAGAAGTCAAACCTGAACAGCCTCTCTCTTCCTTTGTTTCCGAGCTAACGTGAGCCGATCCCGTCGGCTCCTGCCATGTTCCCTCTGCCGAGAAGCCAGCTAGCTAGCCCAGCAAGCAGCTCTTTTCCTGATCCTGAAGTTGATTCTGTGACGCACAGAAGTAACGCAGCTGGACTGTCTCTGACCTGGGGCACGCCAGAGCTCGTGCTTCGAGCACCAAACGCCGCGTTAAGCCTGACTGGGAAAGAGTGGCAAAAGCATCCGATTGTGACTGGCCCAGAGGCCCCGTGTATTCTGGGCATAGACTTCCTTCTGAATGGCTATTACAAAGACCCGAAAGGACTCAGGTGGATATTTGGGATTGCTGCTGTGGAGGCAGAGGGCATTAGGCAATTGAACACCCTGCCTGGACTATCAGAGTGATGCCTTTTCCTGGTCTTAAAATCAAGAGTCATACACGGTTAGAAGGGGAAAAGGGATTTTACCTTGGTATTTATTTTAAGGATCTTTAGGTGCACACATCCCGGTCATATGCATCGAGATGCACCCTGCTGAATCTCTCTCTGTCTCTCTCCCCCCACATTGGGTATATCATTATAGGTTTTACTAATTAGCATATCTATCAAAGATTCCCCAATGAGAGGCTCAAGTGAGCCCCCCTCCCCAAGGAACCTTCCCCTGGATGGTTCTATCTTGGTTTACAGAATGTGTTCTGGAGAGGACCTTGGGGTCTGGGGCACACTGATCTCTAGCTACGAAGCTTCTAAAATGTTTAGTCTCTTAGCTTAACAAACAAGTCCAAGAATGTAGGGAAAAAGCACTAGGAACACAGAAGTTGTAAAAAGGTATAACAGGGGTATAAAAGAAAAGGCAAAAATCTTCATGGCATCGAGAGGATCCTTCTGCAGTTGGGCTCCTGAAAGTGGAAGAGCAACGAGTGCCAATTGCCACCTCGACAGTGCACCGCCGGCAGTATCGGACAAATCGAGATGCTGTGATTCCCATCCACAAGATGATCCGTGAGCTGGAGAGCCAAGGGGTGGTCAGCAAGACCCACTCACCCTTCAACAGCCCCATCTGGCCTGTGCACAAGTCTGACGGGGAATGGGGATTGACTGTGGACTATCGTGCTTTGAATGAAGTGACTCTATTGTTGAGCGCTGCTGTGCCAGACATGTTGGAGCTCCAGTACGAGCTGGAATCCAAAGCAGCAAAGTGGTACGCCACTATTGACATTGCCAATGCTTTTTTCTCCATTCCTCTGGCAGCAGAGTGCAAGGCCTCAGTTTGCCTTCACCTGGAGGGGCGTGCAGTACACCTGGAACCGACTGCCCCAGGGGTGGAAGCACAGTCCCACCATCTGCCATGGACTGATCGAGGCTGCACTGGAAGAGGGTGAGGCCCCAGAACATCTGCAGTACATTGATGACATCATTGTGTGGGGGAACACGGCATCGGAAGTATTTGAGAAAGGAGAGAGAATCATCCAAATTCTCCTGGAAGGCGGTTTCTCCATCAAGAAGAGCAAAGTCAAGGGACCTGCCCGAGAGATCCAGCTCCTGGGACGTAAAGTGGCAAGATGGACGACGTCAGATTCCCACCGAGGTCATCAATAAGATCACAGCAATGTCTCCACCAACCAACAAGAAGGAAACACAAGCTTTCCTAGGTGCCATAGGCTTTTGGAGAATGCACATTCCTGAGTACAGCCAGATCGTGAGCCCTCTTTACCTGGTTTCCTGAAAGAAGAACGATTTCCACTGGGGCCCTGAACAGCAGCAAGCCTTTGCCCAGATCAAGCAGGAAATTGCTCACACCGTAGCCCTTGGCCCAGTCAGGACAGGACCAGAGGTGAAGAATGTGCTCTACTCTGCAGCCGGGAACAATGGTCTGTCCTGGAGCCTCTGGTAGAAGGTACCTGGTGAGACTTGGGGCTGACCACTGGGATTCTGGAGCTGAAGGTACAGAGGGTCTGAAGCCAACTACACTCCCACAGAGAAAGAGATCTTGGCAGCTTATGAAGGAGTCCAAGCTGCCTCAGAAGTAATCGGCACAGAGGCACAACTCCTCCTGGCACCCTGACTACCAGTGCTGGGGTGGATGTTCAAAGGAAAGGTTCCTTCCACACATCACGCCACCGACGCTACTTGGAGCAAATGGATTGCCCTCATCATCCAGGGCATCTGAATTGGAAACCCGAATCGCCCTGGGATCTTGGAAATAATTACAAACTGGCCGGAAGGTGAGACTTTTGGGTTATCTTCTGAAGAAGAAGAGGAGCAGGTGACACATGCCCAAGAAGCCCCACCATATAACGAGCTACCAGAGAGTGAAAGACAATATGCCCTCTTCACTGAGGGTTCCTGCCAAATTGTAGGCGCTGGCTGGAAATGGAAAGCCGCTGTATGGAGCCCCACATGACAAGTTGCACAGGCTATTGAAGGAGAAGGTGGATCGAGCCAATTTGCTGAATTCAAAGCTGTCCAATTAGGTCCTGACATAGCTGAAAGAGAGAAGTGGCCAAAGCTCTACCTCTACACTGATTCATGGATGGTAGCCAATGCTCTGTGGGGTTGGCTGGAAAGGTGGAAGAAGGCAAACTGACAGCGCAGAGGAAAACCAATCTGGGCTGCTGAGGAGTGGAAAGGCATTGCCACTCGGGTAGAGAAGCTATCTGTGAAAGTCCGTCATGTAGATGCTCACGTCCTCAAGAGCCGGGCTAACGAAGAACATCATAACAACAAACAGGTAGATCAGGCTGCAAAAATAGAGGTGTCCCAGATAGACTTGGATTGGCAACATAAAGGAGAGTTGTTCCTAGCTCAATGGGCCCATGATGCCTCAGGCCATCAGGGCAGAGATGCCACCTATAAGTGGGCACGAGATCAAGGGGTGGATCTAACCATGGACAGTATCTCCCAGGTTATCCATGATTGTGAGACATGTGCTGCGATCAAGCAGGCCAAGCAGGTGAAGCCCCTGTGATATGGTGGGCGATGGTCCAAATACAAGTGTTGGGGAAGATGAAAGAGGGAAGCCTTATAAATATGATTGCCTGACAAAAGATTTTGGGAATATGAAAACTATAAGCGACATCGAAATGAAAGCCACCTTTGAGATACCAAGCCTTAGTTACTGAACAACTGGAAAACAATGGTCTGGCCGACTGAAGGTAATCCCCTCTTGATTGAACAATACCCTCTGCTTGCAGACAGGTCCAAGGGTCAGAGCAGACCTTACTAGCTCAGCAGAAGGGGTCCAAAGAGTAGTTTTTAGGAGTTAAAATGTGACACTCTATGGTAATGTAATAACTCTTATAGGCTGTATGTAAATGCTATAGGATTTGTACCTTGTACTAGATTGGCTAGTGAGAATTACAATATTCAGTACAGAAGATGATTTATTGTATTGTAACGGGGACGTCGGTCTCTTTTTACTCTCTCTCTCTCTCTCTCTCTCTTTTGCTTACGTACTCTGCTCTCACCTTGGGCCTGCTCCGAGCTGCGGCTGGCAGCTCCAAGAAGTGCCCCTGCACCCACGCCCTTTGCAATAAACCGCGTGTTCCAGGATCTGACTTCAGAGATCTCTCGTCTCCGTCCGTCCCGACCGTCCAACCCCCCCAAGATCCTACAACAAGTATGGGGAGGCCTGGCAGATTGATTACATCACACTGCCTCAAACCTGCCAAGGCAAGCGCTATGTGCTCACAATGGTAGAAGCCACCACAGGATGGCTGGAGACCTACCCTGTGCCTCATGCTACTGCCCGGAACACCATCCTGGGCCTTGAAAATCAAGTCCTTTGGAGGCATGGTACCCCTGAGAGAATCGAGTCTGATAATGGAACTCATTTCAAGAACAGCCTTATAAACACCTGGGCTAGAGAACATGGCATTGAGTGGGTGTACCACATCCCTTACCAGGCACGAGCAGCTGGGAAGGTTGAGCAATGTAATGGATTGTTGAAAACCACCTTGAAGGCACTGGGTGGGGGGACTTTCAAAAACTGGGAGGTGCATTTAGCAAGAGCCAGTTGGTTAGTTAACTGGCCCTGCCCAATCCAAACGCCTACAAACAACAGACGGGGATAAGGTTCCAGTGGTGCACATGAGAGGTATGCTTGGAAAACCTGTTCGGGTTAGTTCTGCCTCGAGCAAAGAGAAACCCATCTGCAGGGTTGTCTTCGCTCAGGAACCAGGTTGCACCTGGTGGGTGATGCAAAAGGATGGAGAGACCCGATGCATACCTCAAGGGGACCTTGGTTTAGGGTGAACTACCCATGGCTCTGTACTTGAATCAGTGTCAGCATGTATATACGTATATAATTCGGGTGATGCATGTATGTGTATGGTTAAAAGGGTTCAGTTTCATGTAATATGTTAGTATGGAAAAATTTGGGGTGGATAATGTTGGGGTTTTAGGAGTTCTCCTCCTATTTTCTTTTTCGCTTAAAGGAATTTTCCCCATAGATGTTGCCAGGGGGACAAATTACTGGGGACTTAAGGAAAACAAAGGACCTGGCCATAGGAGGGGGTGTGCATCTCTTCCACCTAAGTTTGTGGGCAGTCAGTTCCCGGCGTTTGGACGTAGAGAGAAAGAGGCTGCTTCTTCAGCTGCTTTCCTTCTACCGGAGAGACCCTGGGATCCCAAGCCCACCTTCCCTGCCCTGCTGGGAGCCAGGCTGTGGCTGCCCGCCCCCGCCGTTGCTTCGAGCCTTTGCTACTCTGTAGCCCCGCTCGCCCTGCCGGCCCAGACCCCAGGGGCTCCCACCAAAGCTCCGGAATTCAATACATCTCATCTGACACCTGGGATTTGTGCTAATCCCTGCTGTTCCAGCCTGCTGTTCCTGAGGGTCCAGCTGGACACCGGGATTGGCTGCCCAGGGGGTTTTTGAAATCTTTGTTCCATCCCTTCCCGGGATCCCAGGCAACAGTGCCGCGTGCTCCCTGAGCTCGCTCCGGAGCGCCCCCTGCAGCCGCGGGGGAACCATCGCACCTGCCCTGCTCACCGGGAGCTGCCAGCGCCCCTGCCGGCTGTGAGCGGAACTGCACCCGAGGGGAAAGGGCCTGACAGCCGAGAAGGCTGGGACTGGGTTTGTGATTGTTTGCTGTTACTGCCATAGTTATTGCTGTTTGTTTGACTGGTTATACACATAAAGATACATAATAGTAAAGAACTGTTATTCCTGTTCCTCATACGTTTACCTATAAAGCTCCTTAATTTCAAAATTATAATAATTCAGAGGGAAGGGGATTGCAATTTTTTTTTCTTCCATTTCAGGAGAGACTCCTGCCTTCCTTGGCAGACACCTGTCTTTCAAACCAAGACACTGGGAGCAACTGGGACCACAGTGGGGGCAAATACAATCATACAGGAAGTGACTGGGTTCATACTGGAAGTGACTGGAGCCACACTGGACTTTTACTGAGAGTGAAAGCAACCATCCTGGGTGTGACTGGGAGCCACTGGGACCATGCTGCGGGCAACTGGGATCTTATTGGGAGTGACTGGGACCAGACTGAAAACACAGTGGGAGTGACTGTAAGCGACCGGGATGATGCTGGGAGTGACTGGGATCATACTGGGGGTGACTGGGAACACCGGCTGAGGCGGCGGCGAAGCTCGGAGGTGGCCCCAGCGCAGGTGGGAGCCGCGCTCGGTTCTGGCGGGGCTCGGCGCTGGCTGCGGGCGGAGGGGGCGGCAGGGGGCTGGGGCGGGTTCGTTGTGCCGTGTGGGCGCCGTGTTCGCCCTGGCGTGAGGGCGCTGTGGGAGCGGCTGCCCGCGCTCTCCTTGCCGCTGCTGCCTCGGCAGGAGCCGGTGCCGGAGCAGCGCTGGCTCGTCCCGGCTGCTGTGGGTAGGACAGAGGTGGCTGCTCTGTCCCTGGGACTGTTTCTTGGAAGGTTCAGACTTCCCGATGTGCCCTCCAATATGCACACACCCGTTCTGTTTGTTTTAGTAGAACAAAGCAATATTAATAACTCCATTGAGACTTTGTTCTTCTTCTCTAAGTTCAGGAATTTCACATGGCCTTGGCTGAGCAGCAGTTCATGGCAATCAGTAACATTTTCTGGAAGTGATAGTTTCTTTCACTCCTTCCTACCTACAGCTCCCTGGCCCTATCTAAAGCAGATTCACGGGCTTTGTTTATTTAAGTCACATTCACCTTATTCCTTCCCCCATGTAACTGCTGGAGCCCCTCCCCTGCTTGCGCTCGCAGGTGCCACCGAATGCGTGTCCCGGGATCGCATCTCCCCGCCCGCAGCCTCCAGCGCCCGCCCTGTCCCGGGCTGGCCCTGGGCTGGCGGCAGCGAGCCCGACAGAAACCAACGCCCGCGGGGCCACCGGGGCTCAGAGCCGTGCAAGGGACGCTTTGGTTTGCAAGGGTGGAAGGGCCTGGGCTCCTCCCCTGCCCTGTTTGACTTGGGTTAGGATTCAATATTTTGGCTGACGTGGGAGGGGAAAAAGGCGTGGTTTTTCTCCAGTACTGGGCAGGTTTTGTCCCTTGCCTTTGGGCCTTCCCCGGGCCCCCTCTGCCCTCTTGCAGAACCAGTGGCATTTCCCACCCCACGAAGTTTGTAAACAAGAGTCGGCTGCAGTCGAGAAGGCTCCAGGCGCCTCCTTCCAGGCTGACTCTGCCGATGCTGAGGCTGCTCTGGGCTCTGCCGGGGCTCTGCTGGGGCTCAGCTCTGGGCAAGGCTGGGCCCGCTCTCCCCTCGCATTGCTCCGGGCAGCTGAGCCACGGGAGGACAAGGAAGGGACACATCAAGGGACTTGAGGTTTAACAGAGCTTTTATTCAAAAAACTGCCATAACTACCAGGCTGTCCTAACCACCATAACTAACTAGCAGTGCTAACTACCGTAACTAACCACTTGTCCTAACTACTATAACGAAAAGCTGTCCTCAGGTGCTTCACATCCTCCGCTGCTCCTTCAATTGCTTTGCTGCAGCGATCAGAGGGCTCAGGCTGGAGAGAGGCTTGGCTGATGATAAAAATGGGTGCTGCCCAAAGGATGAAAAAGAAAGAAATCAACTGTTACTTTCCCAAGTCAAGTTCCTCACAGGCTCTGTTGCACCAAGACAAAGGGGAATGGTTTGAAACTCAGGAGAGGGAAGCAGGCTCAGATTAGATCTGAGGCAGAAGTTTTTTATCAGAAGAGTGGGGAAACACTGGCAGAGGGTGCCCAGAGATGTGGGAGGTGCCTCCTCCCTGGAAACATCCAGGCTCAGGTCAGGCAGGGCTTGGGGCCACCTGATCTGCTTGAAGATGTTCCTGCTCCTTGCGGGGCACCTGGTCCAGACGACCAGGAAAGGACCCTGCCAAGCCAAACCAGGCAAGGATTCTTCTGGCTTTGCATGTGAAAAGCAGCGACACTGGACATTATTGGACGGGGCCCCACGAGAAAACCCCTCCCTCGCGCTGCTCTTTCCCCTGCAGCCGCTTCGCATCCACCTGCAGCAGCTCCTGGGCAGACCAGCGCCGCTCCTCGTCCGGCTCCAGGCTGCACTCCAGGAAGTCCCGCAGCAGAGCCGACAGGCGCCTGGGCTCCTGCAGCTGCGGGGTCCCGTTCTGCCGGATCAGACAGCGAGCCTGCGCAAAAAGCAAACACTTCTGAAAAGCTCTGCCAGCTTCCTTCACACCCACGAGTGCTCACAGCGACCCCGGTTTCTCAGCCCCAGTCTCCAGGGACACTTTCCTCCCTGGCAGAGATGCTGCTCAGAGCTCATTCTTCAATGCCAACCAAAAAAGCCAAACGCTGCTGCAGCCACAGCCATTCCAACATCCACATGATCTTGCCTTGAGAGCCAATGTCATTGGCTGACTTTGTTAGTTGGAACCTCCATCAGAAATAGCCCATTTTGCTTCTCCAAATACGGACACCAGCTTTACAGGCCATTTGCAAGAGTCACTGTGGTCTGCCTGTGGTATTTCCAAGGATTCTTACATCAAATGCATCCCTGCAGTGCCACTGACACTCAAGTAAATGCATTCAAGATGTTCCATCCCAGAAACTGCCAGGCAAGGAACCCGAGGTATAGGTTGCTGAAAGCTCAGCCTTGGTGACATGGAGAAAGTAGCTTGGGCTAGGAAAGAAATATGTTAGACTATGGGGATGTGAAACAATCATCTTCATGTTTTAGACAAATTTCCCAGTGAGAAGAGTCAGGGGGAGTTCATCTCGCAGAACCTCTTTCAGAAACTCCTTCAGAAAACTTGTTGAGTTTAGGTGTGGGTTTTGGGGTTGGTCTGGGGTTTTCTGCAAGATTAGAGCTGATGCTCTGGCTTCATGTTTTCAGGTCATCCTCACAGACAGAAGAGCTGCAACAACTTAAAACTCAAAGCAAATTCTGGAGACTGCAGAATATTCATCTGTGCTCAGGCTCCAATCCTCTGGGAATTCCCTTCCCGATGGGCAGAGCCCTCCGGTTCCACCTCCCAGGGCGGGGTCCCACTGTGCTCACAGGCCTCTGCAAACTCTGGGAAATTTGCCTCTTACCATGGCCGCCGTGTGCTCGAAGTAAGGAGGTTCTCCTTCCACCATCTCGATGGTCACAATGCCCAAGGACCAGATGTCCACCTTGGGGCCATAAGGAGAACTGGTCACAACCTCTGGGGCCATCCAGTGAGCAGTGCCCACCATGGAGCTGCACTGCTCCTGCTCAGGGCTGAGCTGAGCGCAGAGGCCAAAATCAGCTGAGGACAGAAACAAACACTGTCTAAGGCAGCTGGAATGAGGAAACCAAGCACAAAGATTGCCCACTCTCAGTCTGAGAATGCAGGGCTGAATCCAGCTGGAAAAGTCCGCAGGGCTGTAGCCAAGGCAAGATGGAAGTGGACCCTTAAAGGAACCCTCAGCTTTCATGCAGTGGCTTTTAGTGATTCCCTTGAAGCTTCAGATTCCAACTCCCACCCCTCTGGAAGGGCCATACCCAGAGCAAAGCCACTGCTGACACCCTGCTCCTCTCCTGAGCTCTCTGCATGGGGCAGCCGCTCTCAGCTGGCAGCAGGGGCCGGGCACCGCCACCAGCAGCACTTGTGGGGCTCTGGCCGTCACTGGGAAGCAGCCCCACAGCCGCAGCCCGGGAGCGCCGTGCCTGACCAGGAACACCCACCCAGCTTGACAGAGCCGTCCGTTGCCAGAAGGATGTTGGAGCTCTTCAGATCTCTGTGGATCACCCGGTTTGAGTGGAGGAAATCCAGGCCCTGCAGACACTGAGAGAGAGCAAGAAACATGAGGGTGGAAATCCATGGCCGGAATACACAATCACACAAGAAAGGACAGTTTAGAATTCTGCCAGCAGCAGCTTTGCTGTGACAGACCAGGAGTGCAGTGCAGACAAGCTCCAGGCAAATGGTTCAAGGCAAAGCTGAGAACAGCAAATCAAATCAAAAAAGACAGAGAGTCCCACAACAGCAGGAAAGAGGATAAGAACAGAGTGGAAGTGCAGTGACACTGGCAGGCCGTTCACTTCAGAGGCTCTTTCTTCTCCAGCTCATAAAAACAACACAGAAACAAAGCTCTGAGCATGGAGCCACTCCTCTTCTCAGGCCCTGCTTGGAAGGAGCATTGTGTCCAAGCCATGGGAAGCACGAGCAGGATCCCTCACCTCCTGACTGACAGCTGCCATCTCTCCTTCAGCCATGCGTGTCTGTCTGACAACGTCCTGCAAAGTTCCTCCATCCATGTATTCCATCACCAGCCAGAGATCTTCATCAACAAGGAAGCTGGAAGAGGCAAACAATGGCGTGGAGATGAACATGCACTGCTCAATTCCCTGATGGAAAAGCCTCGAGTGGAGTTTTGTTTCCAGGTCACTTGTAAATGAGGACAGAATCCGATGCAGAGACATTCCTGCCAGGCTGCACAGTCCTTGGGATCTGCACAGTCTAAAGGAGAAGGAGATGCCTGTGGGAAAGGAGAGGCCTTAGATGGCAAGCAAGTGAAAAATGCAGTTTAGCAACAGCCCAGATCAATGTGGAACCACAACACTTGCCCCCAGCTGGTTCAGCATCTGAACTCAGCAGTTCCACCGTTCCCTCCAGAACAAGGCAACACAACTTCCAGAGTTATCCAGGGCAGGAGGCCGTGCAGCACTTAGGACAAAAGTGGTCAAGTGTTTGGAAAACCTTGCAGAAAGTCCCTTCAGAAACAGGCAAGGCCATTGCAAAATGGGCACATGAGGCGTTTCTGGAAACAAGAACCTGGTCTTCCTGGCATCTGCAGCAATGGAAAAGAGTTGGGAAGGAGAAGCCAAGGGAAATAATTTCTGACAGGGTCTATCAGCACTTGTTGTAAGACCCAGAAAATTGGGTCAGCTTGAAGGAAAAACCAAACCAAAGCAACAAAAGCACACGGAGGGAGTGAGCTGACAGGCTGTTGTTTTGGGAAGCTACGGCCGGGTGAGGCTTTTTCAAAACAGGCTACAGACTACGGATGCCAGGAGAGATTAACGCAGGGCCCGTGCACGGGATAAGAGCTGAAGCACTCACCTGTCCAAAGAGCTGACAATGTTGAGGTTCTTCTTGTCCTTCAGGACCAGGATCTCATTCACAGCTCGTTCCCCGTTCTGCCCTCTGAGACTCATTTTCTTTATGGCCACCTGAAAGGACATTGCAGCCCTTGAACTGCAGGAGTCTGGGGCAGGAGGCCGCAGCAAACACGGAGCGAGTCTTTGTGAAGTGACGGAGCCGGGCTGTGCCAAACTGCCTTGGGATGGGACACCCGGGCTCAGCAAGTGACATTCCCACAGCCCATTTCTCTGCTCGCTGCGGGGCCACTTACAGGACACAGGGCCAGAGACATTTGGCCTTGGAAGCTCTGCAGAAATGGGCCCTCAGCTCTCAGCCTCAAAGCTCTCACAGCATTCTCTGCACCTGCAGTCTTCTCAAACCGCCTTAGTTTACCACCACGCTCATTATCATTCAAACACATTTTGCAAGCAGGAAGTAATTCGCTTCTGTAAAAACAGAGCAAAACAGCCGGGAACCCTTTAGCAATCCTGGGGGATTTGGTCATGATTTCAAACGCAACTGCTCTGTTTGGGATTGCACAACAGAGCAAACACGCACAAACATTGCTCAGATGATCCCTGTCACGGGCTGTCACTGACACCAGACACAAACACAGCTGCAGGGTTTAGGAGAGAGCTTTGCTCTGCACATCCATCTTCTCATTCCTCTCCCTCTCTCTGAGAACAGCTGCAGTAGGACTAAAACCCCAAACTGATCCCAAGAAGGATCGCTCCTTAATTAGGTCTTGAGGTATCCTTTGAAGATGAAATACAGGATGGAAAAACTGCTAAACAGTGTTCCTGTCCGAGGCTGGGATGAAGATAAATTAGGCCTCAGCCTCCACCAGCTGATGCACTGATGTTTTCAGATATGAAGACCAAGCCAGCGTGTCCTGCTCTGACAGACACCGCTGCCCTCCTTGCATTCCTTTGGGCACTTCAGAAGGCTCAAGTCTGTCCCAGCCGTGCTCTGCAGGCTGACACTGCTGTGCCTTCAGAGGAACAGCCTGTGCAGGAAAGCTCTGCTGGCCCCCCAAAGCTGCAGCCACAGCTCCCAGCAGAGGGGAAAGCCCTCGAGAGCTGCCCGACACACTGGGCGTGGTGACACTGACCTCTCCTCCAGTGGCCCTGTCGAGTCCTTTATAAACGGTTCCGAAAGCCCTGGAGACAGAACAGCAGAGAAGAAAGAAGCAGCGCTTTAGGCCCTGGGAGTGAAAGCCAGCCCAGACAGGAGATCTCTGCTGCCTGCAGCATTTACAAAACACCTGGGTGCATCGACCCTTCAAACAGCAGCGCAGCAGCCACCAGCCCTGTGCCACGCAAGGTGTGCGAGAGAAAACTGAGGCCCAACATGAAGGAAAAGGGCTGGAGCAAATCCCAAATGTCCACACTGAATTACTTTAGTCCAAAACCTAGGGTGGGAGTAGGTGTCTAAAGAACTGGAAAAGAATGTATTTCATCCTTTTCCATTTCCTGCCTATGAGCTGCAGGATCCACAAGGGCCCTGCCATCAGGCAGCTGATGCATTTTCCCCCCCAGTGCAGCAGCTCTGTGTCTGTTACTGAATGTACGGGGCTACCTGTGCTGAAAAGGGCACTTATTAGTTCATCTCTGGTTTCTGTTTCTAAACTGTTATGTTGATAATCCTGACCGGTGGATATTTTTGGAAGCAAACTATTTGAAAGGAATCTTCTTGAGAACTGTTTTCTGACAGGCACCAGATGGTGAGCTGCTCTTTCAGGCAATCAAATTCCAGGGACAGAAGCTCTTCCAGGTCCTGCTCCTTGCTGCAGCAGGACACTGCCGGCCTCAGGGGCCTCTGACGGTGCCTTCTGACCACAGTTACCAATTCTGATCAGGACTGAGAGACAGCAGGATCGTGCCCCAGTGTCTGAAGCTGTTTGCAGCTTGCCTGGCTTCTCACTTGATCCTGCACCAGCAAATACCTGGCCCCTGCTTGTGCAGAAGTAACTGCCATGCACTTACCCTTGGCCAACCTGCTCCAGTTCCAGGTATTTCTCGGCAGGCTCCCCCACGCTCACGGTGCTCCCTGAAAGAAACCACATGGAAGACGCTCCCTCCCAGATGGAGACCCCGCCTTGCAGCAGGGCCAAAATGCAGCCCCACTCCCTGGGGCCGGGAGCCCCTTGGTCTCAGCTGGGCAAGGACAATAAATGACTCTGTGACATTCAGCTGCACAGCAAGCCTGGGTGCAGCTGATGCTGAGACACACACGCAGCACCCTGCTCTGGCACACAGCAGCACAGCAGACGTACTCAGCTGCATCAGGCACCACTCCTCTCTGCCCTCTGGCTGCAGGGCTGTGCTGCTGTCAGAACGTTCAGCCCAGGATCCCGCAGCAGAGGGAGGTTCAGTGTCCTCTTCCCAAGCAGAGGGAGGATCCCCGTCCTCTTCCCAAAATTCAGCAGGTTCCAGGTCTTCTTTCCAAGCCACGGCACGTTTGCCGTCCTCTTCCCATGCCGGGAGAATTGCACCATCCTCTTCCCAAGTCCCACGATGTCCTCTGTTCTCATCCCACGCTGGGAGATTTCCGTCGTCCTTGTCCCATGGCACTGGAGCCTCGCTGTCCTCGTCCCACACCGGGTGATGTCCACCATCCTCGTCCCACACCACAGGAGCTTCACTGTTGTATTCCCAAACCGTGGGATGTTTGCCCTCATCTCCCGGGACAGAGGGAAGTTCACCATCATCCCCCAGAACAGCGGGAAGTTCACTGCTGTCTTCCTCCTCTTTGGCCTCCTCTTTGGAAGCAGAGGGAGCCAGAGGAGGAGCTGATGCTGCTTTTGTGCCCTGTGGACAGATGGTAGCGTGAGGGACAGGAAGTTCTCTCTCAGTTATCGCCTTATTTATCCTCAGCTACACATCCAGCTGCACTAAGCAGAAATGGGATTCGGAGCTGTTCAAACTAGGAAGGGGCTAAAGTCGACATTGCCACTTATTGCTGGGCATTCCATATTCCACCGTGGCTAAAGCCAGCAAGCAATCTTCTGCCTGCAAAACCAGACCTGCAGCTCTTCAAAAGCTCTTCAGCAGAGAAGGAGAAAAGTGCCAGGGATCCCTTTGCTGCTGCTGCTGCTGCTGCAAAGACACTGGAAGGAACTTTCCTTCAGCCTCCCAGGCTGGCGCTCGACTGCCACACGCCAAGCTCACAACTCTCTGCACAATTCCGACCATCAAAGGTTCCTTTCCCACTCACCGAAGGAGGAGCTGCTCGGGATCCACGCGTGAGGTGCCCTGCAATGGGACAGGGAACACGAACCAGATGCTATTAGGAAAAACCTGCCCGTGGTGGGAACTCCCACGGAGCAAGGACACTCCGAGAGAGCATTTTGCTTCCACAACATCCCTCCAGGAGCCACAGTCCCTTCACACAGCAAGCAAGAGAACAGCACAGAATCCTGGGCTGTGTCAGCCCTTGGCTGCAGCAGCCAACGCAGGGAGTTCCAGGCTCCGCTGGCACAGACTCTGCGCTTGAGGGAACAGAACCCCCCCGGCTCCATTGCAAATGCTGTGCACGCCCCGCTGGCTGCAGACACCCCCTTTTTCAGCTGCAGCTGCTGGCAGGAGCTCTCCCAAACCAGCGGTGTCTTAATGGCAATTTGGTTACAAAGGCAGCTCAGTGCCAGTGGGAGAACAGAAAGCACACAGCAAGCCCGAAGGCACCGACGCTGCAGCCAGGGAAAACCTCGACTTACGTGCCAAGTGGGCTAAAAAATACCCCGAATAAGCCACAGAGTACAGAGTGCAAACTGCAGCAACCGCTTGCTGGATCATTTTGGCCGTGCTGCACACGTGGCAGACTGTACCCCTGCAAGCACAGAAGGACACCCGGCAGGGGCTGGGCTGGCTGCTGAGAATGCCTCGGGCAGGAGGATCCTCCGGCAACCAGCGGGCGCCCAGAGCCGCTCTGGACACTGAGGGCTCCGTGCCCACAGCAACGGGAACACGGCGAGGACGCGGCAGCGTTCCCGTGACATCACAGCAGCAGCTCCCGCAAGAACCGCCTGGAAGGTTCTCCTCTGTCACAAAGGAGCACAAAGGATCCTCCCGGGGCACAGCCTGTTGCTCAAAGCATCCAAGAGGAACCCAGAAAATGCAGCAGACCAGGACAGCCCATAGCCAAGCCTGAACAACGAAATCAAAGCCATGCACTGATGCTCCGAATTAGGGGCGGGAGTAGCGAGGCTGCAGGGCTTGCCAAGGAGCCGGAGGCAGCCAACACGCAGGGCTGGGCAAGTCGGGCCGGGAGCAGCGGAGAGCTTTGTTTCCCTTCCCAGCTGAATGGCGGCTCGGGCCGGGCCCGTTCCAGGGCTGTTCCTCAGCTGCGGCTTTCCCCTCACGCAGCCCGGGGGGCGCTGGGAGCGCGGGGCGAGGCTGGGCCGTGTGCAGAGCCCGCCCCTCGCTGCGATTGGGCGGTGCTGCCGTCAGTCGTGGTTCTGGCGCGCTGATTGGTCGGAGCGGGGAGCAGCCCGGGCCCGGAGCCGCCGGCAGGGCGGCCGTGGCGCAGCAGAGGCGCCATTGGCGGAGCGTCTGTGCGGGCCCGGGAGCGGCGGCGGCGGCCGGAGCCCGGTGAGGCGGCGGCGGAGCTCGGAGGCGGCCCCAGCGCAGGTGGGAGCCGCGCTCGGTTCTGGCGGGGCTCGGCGCTGGCTGCGGGCGGAGGGGGCGGCAGGGGGCTGGGGCGGGTTCGTTGTGCCGTGTGGGCGCCGTGTTCGCCCTGGCGTGAGGGCGCTGCGGGAGCGGCTGCCCGCGCTCTCCTTGCCGCTGCTGCCTCGGCAGGAGCCGGTGCCGGAGCAGCGCTGGCTCGTCCCGGCTGCTGTGGGTAGGACAGAGGTGGCTGCCCCGTCGGCGGGAGTGTGCGGGAAAGTTCCCGTGGCCAGAGGTTTGTGTCCCCAGAGGAGCCGGAGGAGTCCTGTAAAAGGAACTTTATTCCTGGAGCAAGGGAGAGGCCACGGGGCATTTCCCGTGGGCTCTGTCCAAGTGTTGGAGGACGCAGCCTCCTTTTTATGCCGATTTCCCCGGCCGCATCTCCGTGTCCCTTTTCCCCCTGGCTGAGGTCCTTGGAAGGTACAGACTTCCCGATGCGCCTGCTGCATGTGCCCCTTAATGTGCACCCCCACTTTGTATAACATCCGATATTCATGGCTCTGTTAAGTCTTTGTTTCCTTTGTTCTCTGTTTCACCACTTTTCCTTGGCCATCACTTTGTCAAGAGCACTTTGAGTCCTTTAATTTTCCAATACCTCCTGGTCCTCCCGCTGAAAGAGGATCTGATGCCATCCCAGGGTGAAATGTGGCGTTGCTCATGGGAGTGGATTGGTGGGTGAGAAGGTCAGGAGCTGGAGCTGTGGGCTTGGTTATGATTTGGAGGACAGCTTGTAATCTAATGATGCATGGAAATGATCTGTGGGTTCTCTGGCACCTGGTATGAATTTGTTTGGGTTCCCAGGGGCTGCTCCATGGTGTGGTAGGATTTGTTCTGGTGGCCGTTCATCTTGTCCCCATTTTTGGGTGCTCCCAAAAATGCCAGGGATGCATCCATTGACCGCTTTTCTCGGATTAAATCATCACATCCTTGGATTCCCAAGTGATTTCGCTGAACTTCTGGCAGCAAAAGCAGCGCAGTGGTCAAACCCACCCTGTATAACACAGACAGTGCCAGCAGATGTTGGAGTGGGGAGAGGGATGATTCCCCCCCGCTTTTTTGAGTGAAGTTCTCCCAACATTCTCCGTTTGCTGTTTTCCTTTGCAGCTTCAGGGATTTCTGTTGCAGAGTCCGAGATGCTCAGTGTGGGCTCTGCCTTTAGCGATGCAAATTCCGTCTGTGCAGGGAGGCAGAGCTTGGGGTGAGGGGCAGAGGGAATCAGCCCAATTCCTCTGGCAGGCAAGGAGAGCTGGGACATTGTGCACACTTCCCCCAGCAGAGATAATTTGCATTTCTAAAGCTCCTCTGCTGGCTGCCTGGAAGGAAGCTTCTCTTCCAGGGCAGCCATCAGGTGACTCACAAGTGGCCCCCAAAAGCGGCTTTTTTTTCCCTTTTTTTTTTTTTCATGTTTTTTAACTGTTTATGAGGAAAAGGGTCAGTTTTAATGCTCTTCCAGTTTTGCAAAATGCAGCCTACAGGTGAACATCGAAAAACCCATTCCAAAATTCTGCCATCACTAACAGCCATGCACACACATACACAAAAATGCCTCAAAGCAATAAAGATTTTTGCTACTTCTCCTCGGACTAAAAATTGACTCTCACACCTTTAGCCCAAACCCAACTGACAATATCAAAGTAGGACTATTAAGAAAAAACATTCTAATGGTGTAATCTTGTCACAGAAACTGCAGGATGACCAAAAACTCTCCAACTACCTTTTTAGTGTTAGAGGATCAAGGCATTACTTTATTCTGGCCAGGATGTGCAACAGAAATCATTTCATGCCCACATAGCCCGGGTATGCAGAGAAAATCATCCCATGGCACACGAGTTTTACTCAATTTTTCCTCAACTTGATGCAGTCTAAAGCCATCGAAATCCGTAGGTTTAATGTTCATTGGTTCCAAGTTGGGTAGTTCTTAGTATTTGGTTTCCTGTTGGCCCCGGATTGCTTGGCCTCTGATGTTCATTAGGTCCACACTCCTTGATTTCCTTCTCAGCCTTTTCCAGAGCAGGGGTCTCCAGCTGTGCCGGGGGCAGTGTCTGGGGTAGCTGTTCCTTGATGTTTTCTGATGGGCGTTGATGTTCTGTTGATGGGCGTTATCTTTTGGGTATCTTTTGGGCTATTCCCAGTCTGTTGAGATGTTAAGCTCATCTCTGTTGAGTGGTGTAACATCCCTTAAGAAACACTTTAAAATTCCTTTCGCCAAGACAGAGGCAAACCAAGCCTGAGTAGAGAAATAAACTTTTAAAACACTTCTGAACTTGGTCTATTTTCCAGCAATCGAATCCCGCCCAGCCCAGAGTGTGAGTGTAACTGAGAGCCAGAGTGGAATTCTCCCGCTGTCTCCCGCAGCAGC
This sequence comes from Aphelocoma coerulescens, assembly GCF_041296385.1. Taxonomy (NCBI): domain Eukaryota; kingdom Metazoa; phylum Chordata; class Aves; order Passeriformes; family Corvidae; genus Aphelocoma; species Aphelocoma coerulescens. Next base: position 468,732 of record NW_027184061.1, on the reverse strand, counting down.
TGTGGCGAGTGCAGGCACAGAAAGCTCTGGAGCTCGCCCGGTGCCAGCGAGGATTGGCCCCCAGTGCCTGGAGATGCCAGAGGAGGTGCCCAGCCAGACAATTTCAGCAGAGGATCTGTGGGCAGCCCCCGGGGCTTGCCCCGCTGTGGAGCCCTGGCTGCTGCTGCGGCCCCTTCTGTGCAGGGGCAGTGGCGGCCTGGCCTGCTCCTCCTGCAGCCGGGGAGTGCAAATCCGCGGGGCTTCCGAGAGCTTGAGGCGAGGCTGAGGGGTCCCCCCGTGTTCAGCTGTGCTGGCGGCTGTTTCTGTGCTCGGGGACACTTGGAATGGGCCACGCCCTTGGCCACCAGTGGTGCTTCTTTGCACTCCTCAGGCAAGACCCGATGTCCTGGTTGGATGCTGTGGGCAGCAAAGTCCCAAGGCAGGGTCTGTGCCAGCCGAGCTTCCTGTGGAAGAGCTTTCAGAAGAGACAGGATTCTGGCCACAGACTGCTTGAAACAGACATCCCTTATCTCCACCCCCACTAAGTCGAGAATCCCCAGGGTGAGGAATTGAAACATCAGTTCCAGGGGAGATAATTGAATATCTGGCCTGGGTCTGGCTCTTCTTCTTGCCAAAGCCAATGGCAGCAGCCGTACCCGTGGCATCTTGGTTTCTCTCAGCAGCTTCAGAAGGTGTTTCTTTATTTCCCCATTCATTCTTTCCACCCGACCCGAACTCTGGGGGTGCCAGGGCGTTTGGAGGTCCCACTGTGTTCCTAAAGCAGCCAGAACGGCCTGAAGGATCTTTCCTGTAAAATGAGTTCCCCTGTCTGAGTCTATTGCTTCCACAATCCCGTATCTTGGAATTGTTTGTTCCAAACATGCCTTAAGAACTGATGCAGGGATTGCTGAAGCAGTCGGAAATGCTTCTGCCCCGCTGTGAGCTGCCATGCTGTTAGCAGAAGATATTGAAGCCTTCCTGCTCAGGGCATTTCAGTGCCAGGCTCTTCCAGGCACCCCCAGCTCGGCCCTTTGAGCTGAGCATGCGGGCGCTGAGCTGCGCTTTGTCTCCTTCCCTTTCCTTAAGAGCAGCGTGTCTTGTCACTCTTTTCCCTTCTGCTGCCCTTGAAGCCCCATCCCTAAACACCTTTTCTCCCTCAGGCCAGGGAATGTCTGGTCAATCTCTGCTAGGCCGGCTCTGGAGCTCTGTCACTTGACTGCAGCCATGGGTTTCTTGCCAGCCCCGTGTCCAGGGCCGTTCAAACAGGAGGCTGGGTTCAACCCTTGCCCTGTCCTCAACTCTGAATCCTCCTGTTCCATCCAACAAGTTTCATTCTGTAAGAACCCAGCGCTGCTCATCCATTTAGAGGCTCCTTTGGTTAACAAAGCTTTACCTTGATGCCAGGCTGGAACAATGAGAGATTCTGCTGCTGTCAGTTTTCAGGCCTCAGTTCCCATTAAAGCCGGGGCTGCACAATTCTGCAGACAATGAGGCCACTCTCTGGCCACTGGGTGAAACATTTGAGCCCAGGAGTTCCTTTGGCATGGCCCTGATTAACGTCCACATGCAATTCAAATGGTTTTTCCCTGTGTGGGAGGGCCAGGGCAGGAGGCTCAGTTAATCTGCTTTTGAAGCCTTGAAAATTGTGCTTTCCTTCTGGTGTCCATGATGGGGTTTCTTGCCTGGCAGGAGAGGAGAGTTGTAGGCAGAGATGCCTGGCTCCAGAAGCGCTGCCTTTAGCAGCAGGGACTCAGTAAGAGGCTGTAACCCCTTCCTTGCCTCCCTTGGAAGAGGGTATTGGTTTTAGATACCACTTGTCCTGGATGCTTCAGAGGAACTTGGAGAGGCTCCATATCTGATTTTCCCTATTTCCCTGGGGCTGCCCACACTTCTGGGTTCCCTTCAGCAGAGGCCTTCGCAGACATCTGACACAAAGGTCCAGCAGCATTAGCCTCTGTATCTCCTTTTACAATATGAATTTGCATTCCCACTTCAGCCACCAAATGCCTTCCCAGTAAATTATAATCACAATTAGGAACAAACAGAAATTGATGCGTTTCAAACCCATCCCCCACATCTACTGATAGTTGTTGAATAAAACACACCTGCCAATCTTTCCCACTTATTCCCTGAATAATCAAGGAACTTCTTGACAATTTCCCCCCTTAGGTGTCAGATTCGGAGTGGATCGAGAGGCCCCTGTGTCCATCAGGAGCGGCCTCGTCTCGATCCAGACGCGCCCTGAATGTTCTCAAGGGCTCTGGTGCGGTGGGTCCCTGGTTTGCTGGGAGCTCTGCCAGCCCTGACAATCCATGTCCATGTGGGGTGGACTTGCTGGTGCTGAGGGTGCTGCTGTCTGTGCTTGCAGTGTCCTTCTGGCCTGCAGATGGACCCCTGATTCCTTGCCAGGGGCTGTTTGGGTGGGCTCTGCCGTGCCGAGGAGGGCAATGCCTGTGCCAGGTGCTTGTGGCCGCCGCCGTCCCCTGGGTGCTGGGGCCCCCTTGGGCCCTGCGGTTCATCCCTGGGGGGCTGTAGAAACTCTGCCATGGCCTTTGCCTTCACCTTGGCCTTTTGCTCATCCCTTCTTGCATTGCCCTGCTGAGCCTTTCTGGCCAAGTGCTGCAGGGGCTTCTTGTGCCTCTCCTGCAGCCCCCTCAGTGCCTGTGGGTGCTCATCCTCTGACAGCTGCTGAGCTTTCTGCAAAATCATTCGTTTCTCCAGTGACCCAAACAAGATCGATAAAAGAAAATCCTGATCCTTCCACATCCCGCAGCCTCCTGGGGGCCGGGGGCCACTGCCGGCCCTGCCCGGGGGGTGTTGGGGTCGGGCAGTGCCCGACGCTGAGCCCCGGCTGCCCCACAGCCCCGGGCCAGCCCTGTCCTGCTGCTCCCCACCACAGAGAAACACCCTTATCCTGAGCTTCTTTGTTTCCCAGTTCTGGAAACCAGGGATACGGAAGATCTGGATCAGCTGGCAAATGTTGAGGATAAGATGGTGCTGAAGAGCATCCCAGTCCTCACTTTTTTCTCTTCCTCTTTTTCATCTTCCTTTTCCTTTCTTATCACATAGATTCCTCTGCTGCTGTTTGCCTTAACCATATTCCTGCACACTCCCTTCAACCAATCCCTTCCCAGCACACCAACACCATCCGTCCCCTGTTGCTGAGACCCCTTCTCGACTTCCCTTTTTCCCCCTGCTGGGTGTCCATGTCCTTAATTAGCTCTGGGAGAATGTGCAAACTACCTCAGCATTGTCCCCTTTTGATTAGGAAACGATGTCCATGGTTCTGTTCAGGCTTTGTTGTTGTTCTGGAAGTTGAGGAATTGAGCAGGAGCTTGGCTGAGCAGCAGTGTGTGTCAGTCAGTGCCATTTTGGGGAGCTGCTGGTTTGTGCTGTCACTTGCTTGTGTGCAAGTGCGTGTGGCTGTGTCCGAGCAGATTCAGAGCATGTGTTTGTAAGGAGGCGTTGGTGTTGTTGGTTCGCTGGGGGTGCCCGGTTTTCGGGACATCCCCCCTGGAGCAGGGTGTCCCCCCTTGGTGCAGGCGCGGCCCTCAGGCAGCGCTCAGCCAATCAGAAGGCGCGGCGCTGGTGACTCAGCAGTTGCCAGGCAGAGCCGCAGCGCCCGGCGCTCCCCAGCTGGAGCCCACGTGTGGCCCGGCCTTGGCGCCCCCCGCCAGGGGAATTTGGGGAGGTGGGAGGGGGGGAGCGCCAAGGCCGGGCCGGGCCGTGCTGTGCTGGCAGAAGTGGCTGCGGCGGGGGCCGAGTGCGGGCAGGAGCGGCCGAGAGCCCAGCGCTGCCCCAGCCCGAGCTGCCGCAGCTGCATCGCTGCTCGTGCTGTGCGATCCGAGAGCTCTGGGGGGCAGAGCGAGCCAGGGCTGGGTGCTGGGCCTGGGGGGAGCAGGAGAAAGGCTGGAGGAGCAGGGCTGGAGACCAGAATGGTGAAACGATGCCCGTGGGAGCAGCAGGTGGGATTCTGCAGAAGAAGGAGTAGTGTGAGGAAGAGGACCGTGAGGAAGAGTAGGGATTCAGGAGGAGGAGGAGGAGGATCAGGACGAGGAGGCACCCCAAGGTTCCAGCACTCGCTGTATCTGCAGCCTCCCCCCAGCCCCAGGAGCGTTGTCCCCCCCCATCCAGCAGGTGAGCAGGGAGGGGGATCCACGATGTTCCGGGGGGTGAATCTTGGTGTTTCTGAGGTTTCTTGGTTTCCATGTTGGTGCTTTGGTTTTTTTGTGGGGGCTGAATGTGTTTATATTTTTGAGGAGGTTTTGTCTGAATCTTGATGTTTTGGGTGTTTTGTGTCTATGTCTTGATGTTTGTGGGACTTTTGGTCTGAATCTTGGTGTTTTGGCGGTTTTTACAGACACAAGATGCCCGGCGATGGACCAGGGCAGGAGGAGCCCCCAGCCCATGGCGCTCCCCCCTTGTTTTTTCCCCCCAAACCAGGATTTGTCATTCCCAAGGTGTGGCCGGATGGAGGAGGACGAAAAGCCCCGGAGATGCCGCACGAGGAGGGGCTGCAAACGCAGCCCAGAGAGATCCAAGGCGGAAAGAGCCCCCCTGTGCCGGGAAGGTAGCCTGAGATCGCGGGGTAGCTTGGAGGTGGGGGAGAAGCCTCAGGGCGGGGAGAAGCCCCAGAACTGCTTGGAATGTGGGAAGGGCTTCAGCTACAACTCCCATCTGAGGGTACACCAGATGATCCACTCTGGGGAACGGCCCTATGAGTGTGGGGAGTGTGGGAAGAGGTTTCAGACCAGCTCCGATCTCCTCAGACATCAGCGCATTCACACGGATGAGAGGCCCTTCCGCTGCCCCGACTGCGGGAAGGGCTTCAAGCAAAACTCCGCCCTCGTCACCCACCGGCGCATCCACACCGGGGAGAGGCCCTACGAGTGTTCTGAGTGTGGGAAGAGGTTTCAGACCAGCTCCGATCTCCTCAAACATCAGGGCGTTCACACAGATGAGAGGCCCTTCCGGTGCCCTGACTGCGGGAAGGGCTTCAAACACAACTTCACCCTCATCAGGCACCAGCACATCCACACTGGGGAGAGGCCCTACGAGTGTCCCCAGTGTGGGGAGAGCTTCGGGTGGAGCTCCACCCTGAGGGCACACCAGCGCATCCACACCGGGGAGAGGCCCTACGAGTGTTCTGAGTGTGGGAAGAGGTTTCGGAGGAGCTCCGATCTCCTCAGACATGAGCCCATTCACATGCATGAGAGGCCCTTCCGCTGCCCCGACTGCAGGAAGGGCTTCAATCAAAACTCCCACCTCATCATCCACCAGCGCACCCACACCGGGGAGAGGCCGTATGAGTGTTCCGAGTGTGGAAAGAGGTTTCAGACCAGCTCCAGTCTTCTCGAACATCAGCACATTCACACGGATGAGAGGCCCTTCCGCTGCCCCGACTGCGGGAAGGGCTTCAAACGCAACTACACCCTCACCCTCCACCGGTGCATCCACACCAGGGAGAGGCCCTACGAGTGTCCCCAGTGTGGGAAGAGCTTCTCCAGCAGCTCAAACTTGACCCAACACCAACGGAGGCACCGCTAAGGGAAGCCCTGCGAGTGCCCCGAGTGCAGGAAGAGCTTCGTGCGCTGCTCCAGCTCCATCCCCCGTGGGAGGATCGGCGTTGGATGATCCCCAGTGACCCCCGTGGGGCAGAGCCCTGGTGACCCCCGTTCCGGGTGATCCTCGCTGGGTGGGGGGAAGGTGTTGGAGAGATTTCTTTGCCTTCTCCTTGTGGTGCTGGGATTTGGTTGGTAATAAATTCCCTCCCTGTGCCCAGGCTGGCTCTGTTGTGCCCCTGGTGGTGCTCTAACACTGTCCTCATCATTAATTGTGTTCTTCCCTGATGAGGGAGACGTTCAGATTTTTTCTAGGAGAAAAAACAAGGCGAATGTGACTTCATGCTTCTCAGCCTCCTGGTAGGTGTTTATTAATTGTTATCTAAGGAGTACAAGCTCCTGGCATGGCTTAGACATAGCACAGAGCAGACAATGCAGCAAGAAAACAACTTATCAAGATTTCACAGCCTTTTTACAGGTAAATTACCCCATGAAAGCTTAAAACACAAGATATTTTCACTTTTTTACCCATGTCCTAAGTTTCTAAGTTCCTAAGTCACGTAGACAGGAACTGCGGAATTCTGTATCCAATCATCCCAAACCACTATTGCTGCAAAATATGGAGTTAGTGAAGAAGGAGAAAGAAGCTTTTAACTACAACTTATTCTGCATTTTGAGGTTTTCTACTTCTATCTCTTTACTATGCAAATAGACCTAAAAACTAAATTTTTCACCCTGTGCTAATATCACGCAGTATTCTGTCACCTAATTCACACCATAGCAGATTCAAATTCTTCCCAGAGGCTAGGCAAATTTTCCCATGGACAAAGGTCAAAGCCAGTACTGTCCAGGGGGGCAAAACCTTTCAAAACAGGCAGAGAAATATTCTCTGCATTCTAGGTTCCCATACATTTGATGACTCATAGGTTTTTTTTTCCCTTTGCTTTCTGCCAGGTAGGAGCAGCTGTGTACTTGGTAATCAGCTTACTCTGCCTTTGCTTAACCACTGCGCTCTCGCTGTGTTCTGGCTGAGGGGGGAAATGCTGCATTTTTCTGCTGTTTGTTTTCTGTGTTCAGTCTACAAAAGCCAGTTTTACCCAGCCCTTGAAACAGCCAGAATATTTAAATAGAGCATCGAAGTAAAAGGAGGGCTGTAGAGCTGATGTAAATAATCCTTTCCCCCCCTCTGTGGTCACTTTCTCTGAACATGGTAATTCTGGACAGTATTGTAAGAGCACAGAGGCAACAAAAGCAGGTGGTTACTGTAGTTTCAGTAAATGAAGCCAGTTTTACTTGGCTGAAGGTGTTTTCTAATTTCTGTCCTCTTGCCTGATATTCATGAAGGGCCTTTCTGAGCGCACTGAAGTCCTGACTGTTTCCATGTAACATTTGATCTCTTTTACCTATAAAAGCACAGGGACTGTCTCTGATGTTTTTAAGTACATCCTTAAGCCCAGGGTTTTATTGCCACTGTGGCTGACTCAGGTCTGTGGAGGAGCACAAGCACTTTCCTTATGCTTTGTCCAGAGAAGCTGGGGCTGCCCCCGGATCCCTGGCAGTGTCCATGGCCAGGCTGGGTGGGGCTGGGAGCAGCCTGGGGTAGTGGGAGGTGTCCCTGCCCAGGGCAGGGGTGGCACTGGATGGGCTTTAAGGTCCCCCCAGCCCAGTGCATGATTCTGTAATTGAGTGATCAACAGCACCTGTAGCTGTGGGCAGAGCTGGGTTCACTTGAAGTTCAGGAAACAAAGCAGCAGCCACAGCTTCCTCGTGCCCAGCCGGGGCTGTGCTGCGGGAAATTAACGGGAATTGCAGAGGAAGTGATTCAATGCCATTTCCAGGGAGCTGCAGTATGTCTGTGGTCATGTGGGGGGATGATGGTGAGGATGAACCTGTGTTATGATCAAACAGACACTTGAAGATGCGAAAGGGGTTCAGTTTGCTGTTATTTCATTAAATGAGCATCTGTTGCAGCCTTGTGATTTTAAAGCTGACTTTACAGTGCTTAAATCTGGATTTTCTTTGCAAATGCCATAAAGCAAACCTGTCTCCTTGTCCATCTGGGGCTTCTTCTGTTGTGAGATTTTAATGCCTTTTGTGTAAAACTTGCTGTGTCCTGCCCTAATACCTTGCCAGGTCTGTGGCAGCTGATTTGGTGGCTGTGAATAGCTGTGATCCGAAATGGAATTCCTGTCACTCAAGGGCTTCAGGAGGAAGATTACTCAGCAGCAGCCTCCCCTGCACCAGGATGAAGGACCTGCACAAACTTCTGCCAAACAGAAATTGCAGGAGATGGCCTTTGCAGTATCTGCAACAGTTTCTTTTGCTCAGTGTTTAATACTGAAGCCTGAAAAGGGCAGAAGGGTTTTTGCAGAGCGTAAGGGCTGCCAGTGGAATCCCCAGGCGGGTCTGTGCATTCTGTCATTGCCAAATGCACGTGGACGTGCTTTGTTCCCGTTCCTGGTGTTGTGGAGCAGAGTTTGACAGAAATGATCTATTTTAGTGTGTGCACATAAGTGCAGGTACCAGTCAGTGTTCAGGGAGAGGGCTAAAAATTACAGCTTAAATCTTTGATTTAAACTCCATGGAAGTTTCATGAAACTTTCATGGCTTTCTGAGAGCAGAACTGCAAAATGCTTGAAAAACAAAGTGCGAGACAAGTTTAGTGGTTGAGGTTTGTTAAATTCTTCTTTCCACACCCCTGTGCCTTGTTCTGAACCTCCTGTCAGGAGTTTGGCATCAGGGAAGACAAAGGTGACATTTTACAAGGTCTCTGACTCTCAGGAGATGTGGCCAGTGGGGCTCTGGGGTTTGTTGTGTTTGTGTTCTTTTTTCTTTTCCCAGCCCTTATCTCCCGGCTGCCTGATGGCAGGAATTTACTGCAGAGCTCCGAGCCCTGCCCTGCTGGCCCAGGCACAACCTGGAGTAACACTTTAAACCCTGAGGAGCTCTGTAGTAGTTGGCAGATTCTTGTGGAAGAGGATTTTTGTGCAGAAGCCATGCCCAAAAATATTTTTCAACTTTTAAAAAAGCATTCATTATAAATTCAGGTGTTTTAATCAGAACTGGTGTTTACTGTGGCATCACTGCAGTGTTTCCTCTCTGGAACTGCTGAGGTTTTTAGCTCATGGCTTGAGTTCTTCAGTTTGGGGAAGCAGAAAGCCTTTGGCTGATATTTTTTAGTTACTTTGGTAGCTGAAGAGTGTGTGTACATATCCACACAAATACATACACTTAATAGATATAGGAAAAGCAGCATTTGGTTGGAGCACTAAGCATCTGTTGTGCTTCAAATTCAATCAGCAACTCACCATCTTCGTAAGAACACCCAGGACTGTTCACAGTGAGTGAGTATTTAATTTTATGAAGGTGCACACCTGGGGTGTGTGTGGGCATGTGAATCCAGGACTTACTTGGACTTTGCTAATTGTGTGCTCCTCATACTGTGTTAAACCCCAGAGATTTTAGTATTGCTCTGTACTGTGCATCGTGACTTTGGCATTTCTGAGCTGTTCATTTTGGCAGTAGTGCTGGTTTTTGATCATTTTTTCAGTATTTGAATTGGCACCTAGAACCAAGAGGAATAAACAATCCCAACTATTTTAAACTACAGCTATGATTTGTTTTTTAAGATTGGATGAAAGTCAGCTTAAACCTCCTTTGTGCCAACACTGGAATAGCAAGTAAGAAAAGAATTACCCTTTATAAAACAGTGACTGTAAAGAATCTGCAAGTGAATTGTTTTGATTAATTGGTACCACCTTGAGCTGATGGGACTTTGTATTAAAATTGATTCCTTACTGTAGGGAACAGATTTTTCCTTGATAGGTGTTGTTGTGACTGCAGCAGTGCTTTTGCTTTAGAAAATTGTCTGTGTCGTTGTCTTTCATGCTCTCTGTAAAATGCCAGCATAATTTGGTGTTAATCCACCTGGATTTTTTCTTATTTTCTTGCTCCATAAGAAAAGACAGAGCAACTGGAATGGTGATAAACACGGGAGAGGTGATGGGAGGTGGGAGCAGGGAGCTGGAGCAGGACAGGCAGAGCCCGTGGGGTTGATGCCTCCTCAGGGAGTTCGCTGGTGATAAAACGTTTGGAGGAGTGGCTGATCCCCTGAGGGCTGTGCAGCTTCAGAGGGACCTGGACAGGTGGGAGAGATGGGCAGAGAGGAACCTTTGGAAATCCCACAGAGGCAAAGGCACATCCTGCACCTGGGGAGGAACAACCCCAGGCAGCAGCACAGGCTGGGGCGACCCGTGGGAAGCAGCTCTGTGGAGAAGGGCTGGGGTGCTGGGGCAGGAGTGTGTATGAGTCCAGGGGTGGAATTTCAGAAATCAGGTGTCCTGTCTGAGACTGAAGGCTTTGGAGAGCTGCAAAGACAGCCAGAACAGTTGCAGCTATAAAAGCCAACAGAGAACAGTTCTTGTGGTACAGAGAATGAGTGTTAAAGGCAGGATAGGAAATAATGTGAATTAGGGAAAAGAGATGGCCCTGGTCTCCTCTGTAGGTATAAGCCTACACTAATTTTGGTTGTTTTGAGTTTTCCACCCAGATCTTCCCCTATGTCAAAATTTGGCTTTAAGAAATGCCGTTTTTACCTCTGGCTAGAAGCCAAGTGGACACTTGTGAGAGAAACTGGTGCCAGGACAGGAAAATCCCACCGAGGGCTGCTATTTCCAGTTGAAAGGTTGGTTAGACTCAAACACTGAGGAGGCTTTACGCAGTCTGTGGGGAGGGAAAGGAATGATTCAACAGTGTTTCCAGTGAAGAAAGTTATTAACTGTTCCTGGCCTTGTCCCTTCATCTTGGGGGAGCAGCTTTTCAAATCCAAGCAGGCCAAACCTGAGCAGCTCATCTAAGCCAGGTGGCATGAAAGGAACTTCGGTGTGCAGAAGAAAATAAGTTTTGTCTCTGGGCGAACAGCTCGGTGCAGGGTTTATCTGCGGCTCTGCGCTCCCGCGGAGCCCGAGAGCAGCCGGGTGCTGATAACTATCAAAGAGAGCTGGGGCCGGGTCAGGCAGCCTGTTCCTAACCCAAAATACAGCATTTAGCCCAGATGAGAACCTGAGATGGGGCTTTGGGATCGCAGCCTGTGATCATTGTGTCTTGTACAGCACTCCTGAGATATTCAGAATTTGTGCTTTTGCTGCTGAGCCTGATTCCCGGCAGGCTGGGGCCGGGTGGAGCAGGGAATGCTGAGGGGGCCAGGACTCCAAGGCTGTTTGGGAATTCCTGTTCAACCCTGCCAGCCTGGCCTGGAGCTGCACACCCCAATCCTCACACGCTGAAATGAATCAAAGCTGTTTAGTCTGACTGAGCAACCAGCATTCCTGGGGTCAAATAAAAATTCTCTGTGAAGCAGATGCAGCAGTTCAGCCCTAAGTGCCCAGCTTGCTTCAGGTCTCCAGAGCTCACTTTTTTGTGCAACATCAGCTTTTGAAAAGTCAAAAAGAGAAAAGTAATTAATAGATAATAACTAGATTCATAAAAAATCAAGACACTGAAATAACACAGTTTTATTCCCGATACCCAGCAGGCAAAAGTTTTTTAAGGATCTGCTGGAGCTTCAGCTGTTTTCCTACTTAGTCCTGCCAAGGATGTGTCCAAACCCTAAATATGTTCGTCTGCAAAAGGGTGACACAGGGTTTTTCCTGTTGTTAAGACCTGGAAGACTTTGAGGTTTATAAATATAAGGGGGAGTAATTGCAAGTTGCTGTACTGTATTTATATTGGTGCTTTAATAAGTAGTAAGTCATTTAATAAGTAATAAAGTAATAAAATTACAGATGGACATGATAGGAAAATAACTTGCTGCAGGAAAAATTCCTCAGGACAGCTGGTTATTCCAAATATCTACCGCTGTAATTGAGTAAGGAGAAATGGACAACAAGCCATGTCTGATTACCAACATGCTGATGTTGTGCTCTCTTCCCCAGTCTGCTCTCAAAAGATCTGGGACTGACAAAGATGAAGGAATTTGAAGAGCTGTTCTGGTTATTTCAGAGAAAGTTTAAAATGGAGAAGGGATTGGGGTGATTAGGAGGCTCTCATTACCCATCATTTTCAGTGCTGCCTTTTGTAGCAAAAATGACAAATGTGCCCTGTTGGTGTTGTGTTGGTGTTTAGATTTTCTGAGTCCCTCAGCCCTGAGCTGGGTTCCCATCCTGGTGGAACTGTCCTGCCTGGTGCTTGCAGGATGCCCTGGAACAAACCCTCTGCCCCACCATCCACAACGAGCAGAAGGGCATGAGGACAGTGCTGCGAGGATGGGCAAGGAGGGGCACTTTGCTTGGGGAGAGTGGGGCAGGAGAGGCCTTCAGTGGCCTGGCAGAGATACTCCGAGTTTTTGTTGGTTTCCATACAACAAAAGGCTTCCCCTTCCCTCAGACATACGGAGTGATGCTCTTTGCCGGCTCCTCCTTTCTCTCCTGCCTTCCTTTGCCTGCTCTTTTTCCCTCCCAGTGTTTCCCTTTGCCCAGGGCAGCTCCCAGCCATAGACCCTCCCCTGATGTTTTTTTTTCCCCAATCCAGGGGCTAAAGCAGCCCTGGATGAAGTTGTGGAGGCTGGCAGTGAAATGTCACTGTAAGATCTTGCTCCATTTGGGTTTCAGCCCCTTCAGAGCTTTGCCTTCAAGGGCAGGAACATCTTTTCCTCGCTGGGAACTGGAATTCCAGCCCATTGCAGTGTGTGCCATGGATCCCAGAGGGGCATTCCCGAGGCTCCCAGGCTGCTGGTCCTGCCGTGCCTCCCAAGGGAGCTGTGCAGGGCCAGGGGACAAGGTCCAGTAGCTGGGAGGGCTCCCAGAGTAGACAGCAAAGGCTGCTTTGCTGCACATTCTCCAGCTGGAAGCAGAGGGAAGAAGGGAAGGGAGTCCCTGACAGAATCCCGGCATGCTTGTGGCTGGAAGGGACCCTGCCCATGGGTTAGGATGCCAAGAGGGAGAGACACCTGTGCCCCAGGGAAGGTGCAAGTGAGACCATATGAGGGCAACAAACGGATTTTATTGGACATGCATTTTATTGAACAACGAATGGGAGGGATGGGATTTTAGAGGATGTGTGGATATGTATTTTAATTTGATATTCTTCTTATTACTATTTCCTATTTCCTCTTCTTCATCTAAGTCTTCTTCTTTTCCTTCTTTTTAATTAGTTCTACTACTCTTGCTTCTTCTTCTTTGTCTTACTCTTATTCTTCTTATTACTATTTTAATTTTTCTTCTTATTTACTACTACTATTTCTTCTTCTTTATCATATTCTTCTTATTCTAATTAATCTTATTCACTTGTTATGCTTATTCTTTTCTTTTTCATATTCTTATTGCTTACTACTATTTCTTCTTCCTCTTCTTCTTCTTCTTCTTCTTCCTATGCTCTTATTATTCTTATTCAACTTACTATTTTTATTAATATTCTATTCCTTTTTCTTCTTCCTCCTATTTACTACTGCTATTTCTTCGTCATCACAATATTCCTATTCCTATTCTTTTTTCCTGTATGAGGAGTTTTTCTTAATTTTTGTTTGGTTTTTTTTTTTTTTAACCCATTACTATTTCTTAAAGTCAACTTGCATTTGTTGAGTCAATGTCCTGCAGCCATGTCCGTTGCCTTTGGTGCCACCAGGGGAGGTTCAGATTCAATATCTGAAGCAGTTTTTCCTTGGCAGAGGCGTGAGGCACTGGAAGAAGTTTTCCAGGGCGGTGGTGGAGTCCTTGTCTCTGCAGTGTTCAGGAGCTGTGCAGATGTGGCCCTCGGGGACGCGGTTTCGGGGCGACGCTGGCTCTGCCAGGGTGCCAGTGGCAGCGGGTGCCCGGCAGGGTCTCTTGGTGACTCTCTGGGCTTCCCCGCCGAGCGCGCCGGCACCGAGCGCGCTCCACGGGCGCTGCTTGGGGCCGGCCACGCCGGTGACTTTGGGCACCGGGGAGACGCCCCCGGCACGGCCCAAAGCAGCCGGGGCAGCTCAGGCTGCGGGGCCCGTCCAGGCCGAGGCCGCCCCGGGCCGGGCGGGCGCTACTCCCGCGTCCGCGGCGCCAGGCAGCGGCAGCGGAACAGCGCCCGCAGCGCCCGCAGCGCCCGCCTGAGGCGGCCGGGCCGCTTGCTGGGGGCAGCCGGCTGGGCAGCCGAGGGGCCGCGGGGGCTGCGCGGGGCAGGCCCCGGCTCCTGCCAGGCCAGCACAGGACAAGCTGCGGGTCCCGTGGCGGCTCGGCCTCGCAGGGCAAAAAGCGAGGCACAGAGCGGCTGCCGTGCCCGGCGCTCGGCCCAGGCCTCCCGAGGGACGGGCGCCGGGAGCCCGTCTGCCGCAAGAGCTGCCAGGCTTCGGCGCCCGCCTTCTTCGCGCAGCTCGAGGACGCCGAGTCCGTCCCAGGCGGCGGCCTTCGGCAGCGAGGGCGGGACCCCGAAGCTGAAGATGCACGTGTATTGCCAGGTGCTCCGTGTGAGGTCTCTGTCGCTGCCATCTTCCTCTATGGAAACCTCTCGGTAGATGTACTCTTCCCACTCATTGAGCTCTGCGTGGCACGGCTCTGGCTCGATGCCGTCATCCCCGTCAGAGGGGTCTTGGGAGCTGCTGACCTCTCCTTGGGACAGCTCTGGCTTTGCTGCACCTTGGCACTCTTGGGACAGCTCAAGCTGGGTGTGGTATTGGCAGTCTTCATTGTCTCCAGCTGAGGTCCGCTCCTCGCTCCCTTTCCCTGCCAGGAGTGACCCCCTGTCTGCCTCCTGGCCCCTCACCCTTCCTTCGCCCTGCTGGGACAGCTTTGGGTCATTCCCCTCTTCTTTGCCTTGGGGCAGCTCCTGGATTTTCACTCTCTGTTCCCACTGGTAGAGCAGTTGCTGTGCCCCATCTCCCCACTGCACGCTCACACCCATCTTCCACGGGTTCAGCCCTTGGTGACTCCACACTCCGCACAGGGACACGTCCTGCACTGGCCCTGCTGGTACCCACTGGGACAACTCACGGCCTGTCGCCTCTTCCCACAGGCGAAGCTCTTGGGGCCGAGTGTCTCTCCCCTGGCAAGGCTCCTCATCCATGCCAGGTTTCCTCTCCGCCTCCTTGATGACAAAGGGCCCCTGCTCCTCTTCAGTGTCTCTCTGGGGCCTGACTGAGGCACTCTCTGCCCCCACCAAGTGCCAGCTGAGGGTCTGGTCTTGCAGCCCACTGGGCACAGGGGTGGCTGGCTGGGAGGAGTTGGGGTTTGCCTTGTCCTCTTCCATCTCTGAGGTCCTGTAGCACAGAAGGATCACGGGAGCTGCTTCCTTCTGCGAGAGTGGCTCTCACTGGACTGGGCACTCCAAGGTTCTGTGCCCCTTAGATACCCTCGGCCAGGGCTCTGTGATGTCACAAGGGTCTCTGGGCACCCCCATGTTCCGCATGGCCAAGGGCCCTGACATCACGCACCTGTGTCCCAAAGGGCTGTACCCGGCGCCAAGCCTGCACTGAGCAGGCCCTGGACTTGGGCACTTGTAGCCCCTGGCCTCTGTGAGGCTTTGGCCACGGTCCCACTCAACAGCCCAATCCCCACACTGCAGAGCCCTGGCTTTGGCGGGTGGGCTACTCAGGGCATGAGCCATTGGCCAGATGGCCGCAGCCAGGGACTTGGGGGCATTGGCTCCATGTGCAGCTGCAGGCCGGGGACGAGGGGTGTCCCTCAGGGCTCTGCCTTGGCCCTGGGGCTCTTTAGTGGTGTCCCCGATGACACAGGCAGGGGCTCGAGCTCCCCCTCAGCACGTTTGCAGGGGACGGGCAGCTGAGCGTGGCAGGGGCACCATGGCCGGATTTGGCCGTGCACAGGGACCTGGGCAAGCCTGAGAAGTGGCACAACGAGAACCTTACGAGGCCTCACAAGGCCAAGTGCCGGGTGCTGCACCTGGCCTGGGGTGATCCCCAAGTCCCGGATTCATCCAGGCCGGAAGAGACCTTCATATCCCTCAGTTTGGCGCTGCCTCCGTGGCCGCTCCCAGCACCTCCAGAAGCAGCACTGGCTGGGCCTTGGGGTTTCTGGTGCCCTTGCCCACTTCCAGCAGGGCTGGTGTAGTGGGTTGAGCCTGAGTTGATGGACAGTCTTTTAGACTAATGATGCTTCTCACAATTTACATCTTTAGACCATACGGAAAGCCGGGAATTCCTTTTGTTCCAACTTGCCTGCCGGAAGATGGAAGGGGGCCTTGGAGGCTCCGGGCCCCGCCGGGTCAGGGCCCCTGCACCCCCTCCTTTCCCAACGCCGCAGCACAGACCCTGTGTCACTGCTGGGGGGGAACTGTCCCAGAGCCGCAGGCAGCTAAAGCCAGCCATGGAGTGCCACACAGCTAAACCCATCCGGCGCGGCTCCCTGGCACCGGCGGGTCCCTCTCCTCTCCACGCGGGGCCGGCGGAGCCAGCGGGAGCCGGCGGAGCCTCCTGTCTGCAGCCAGCACACTCCGCGCTGAACTGAAGAGGACACCACGCAGCCAGCAGCACAAAGGGAGCCAGGCTTTCTCCACCGTAGAGCCCGAACAAGAACACTCTTCAACGTGGCGGCTTTGGAGCCAGAGAGAAGAGAAAGTGAGTCCTGTGGGACGGAGCTGGAAATGGCGACGGGAGAAAAGAGGGCGGGGCCGCGATTCTCGTGCGCAGCTTAAAAAACTTCCTGCAGGCCGTGGTAAGAAACTGTAATATCACAAACTGTTTGTCTCTTTGATCCATTTGGAGTACATGGAGGGATGGAAAGTTCACCTGTGGCCCATGAAACTTATGAAAAGTGCCTATGCCAGGCTATATAGAAGTATTGAGAGGCTTTTAGAGACCTCCTGTCACAAAAAAAAACCCCTTTGTGTTCAGGCCAAAGTAATTCATCCTTAAAAAGATTAATAACCCCATGTGATGGCCCCTGTCTGGCAGTGTGAAGGAACGGTGAGATTTTTCAGGGCAGAGATGTTTTACACCACAGCAGATTGTTTCTTTCCGGGCGGGTCTGCTGTTGGTGGCACTTTGGGAACCACGTGATGCAGAAGAAAACCCTTTTTTCCTTAAGCATAACAAATAGACTTTTCAAGAACTGCAACACTGACTAAAATCCCATGTAATGTTATCCTTTCTGCGAGTTGGGTAAAAGGAGGGAAGTGCTGGAAGAGAGGGGAAGTTTGCTTGAATTTCTTGTTATTTCTTTTTACTTTTAATTCTGTTGGTAATAAAATTTTTCTTTGTACAGCAACTGTTTAAGTTTGAACCTGTTTTGCCTTGCAGCTCTCTAGTTTTCCTCAATATTTTCTTATTTTCCCCTTATGAAAAATAACAGATTTCGTGTGCTTGATGCTCAGCTGCGTCAAACCACGACAGGCAGAGCCCTGGTGTCCCCCGTCTGAGTGATCCATGTTTGGATCCAGTGTCCTGGGTTTGCATGGCCAGGCTTTGGAAATAGGGGGCCTCCAGGGGTGGCTTCCATCAGCAGCTTCCAGAAGCTTCCCCCGTGTCCGGCTCCTGTTCCGCCCCGCCCCTGAAGGCGAGGGTAACCCAGGGTCTGGTTCATGGCTCCCCTGGGGCAGATTAGAGTGAAACAACAGTGAAAGATCTGTGTTTATAAATATATCTCTGTAGGGTTTATTTCAGAACAGTTTGGTTGCTGTGTGAAGGGGGTTTGGAGCCCTTTTGGTTACCATCTCCAGTAATATTAAAAGCATAAAAGTAACACTTAGGAAACGTGTAAGGGCAAAGAAAGTATGAGAGTAGAAGGATACTCAAGAGATCGGCCTAGAAGCGTAGGCAGCTTCGGCTTGGAGTGTTCTGAGAGAAGTGAGCTGCCCTCGTGAGAGGGGAGTGGATTGAGGGCACTGGGGAGGCACTGGGAGGGCACTGGGAGCGACTGGGAATGGAGCGCGCGGCACTGGGAGGCCGAGTCCAGCACGGGGCACTCGGCGCTGCGGGTCTGCCTGGCAACTGATGAGTCATCAGAGAGACGCGCTCTGATTGGCTGAGGGGCTGAGGGCTGGGATGGACACGCGCGGGGGCACTGGGAGAGACTGGGATGGACTGGGAGAGACTGGGATGGACTGGGAGAGACTGGGATGGACTGGGATGGACTGGGATGGACTGGGATGGACTGGGAGAGACTGGGAGAGACTGGGATGGACTGGGATGGACTGGGACACCTCAGGGGAACCTGGAAGGACAAGAGGCCCCGGGGATGGGCACCAGGGGGGCTGAGGGGCTCCAGGCTCATCCCCAGGGCAGGGCCCGAGGGGACTCGCTCTGCCCGACGTTCTGCACCTCTGCGGGCCGCGAGCAACGGGGCAACGATGTCGCGGTGGTGCCGGCAGAGCCTGTCCGCCAGAGCCCGTTTGTACCCCAGTCTGGCTGGATGGCTGTTCCAGCACTGCGCCTGTTTCTCCCCACACGGGCTGTCCCCCACAAACAGCCCCACATCGCTGGCGAGTGCAGTTGCTGCTCCCGCTGTCAGATGCTCCTCTGCACCAACCTCACCCGCTCGGTGCCCTTAATGAAGTGACACTCGGACTTCATCATCCCCTGGAACACCCCTGTGTGTGCGGGACACAGCTCAGGGGGTGCCCCCCCTGCAGCCCCCAGCACGCCCAGAGCTCCGGGAGCCACCCCGGATCCCCGCTCCGCACCCCCTGTGCCCCACGGCCGCCACGGGACCCTCCTGCCCGTGCTCGGACTTCCTCTTTTCCACTCTTCTCCCTATTTCACATCCCCTCTCCCACCATTTCCAGCCACTCCCCAGAGGAGTTTTGGACTCCCATTCCCCCCTTTTCACCCTTTCCACCCTTTTCCCCCACCATCCCCCAATCCCCAGCCCACTCCCGCTCTGTTTTTGGGTCCCATCCTCCACTTTTCCCCACTTTCCCAGCCCCTCCCACCCGTTTCTCCCCCACTCTTCAGCCCCCTCCTGCTCTTCCTTTGAGGGTCCCCTCCAGCTCTCACTCATTTTAGGGGTCCCATCACCCCTTTTTCCCCTTCTCCCCCCCTTTCCCATCACGTCACGCCAACCCCGGCTCACCTGAGAGCTCCACGCCCGCAGCCGGGGGGGCTCCCAGCACCACCAGTGCCACCAGTACGGCCCCAGCTGCCACCACTCACCCCATGGCCAGCGCTGGCCACGATTTTGATTGGCTATGGGGCTTTAGGGATGCTGCAGCCCCGGGGTGGAATTTTTTGGGAGGGGGAACCTCGGGGTGAGGGGCAGGTGGGAGCTCAGTTGTGCCCAGAAATGTGTCCCCAGGGACGCGGGATCTCAGGGGTGCCCATGGCCTGGGGTGACGCTGGCCCGGTGCCAGGCACCCACCAAAGCCACTCTGTCCCTGCCCCCCGCAGCCACACAGGGGAGAGAAAATGGAACCGAGGGTTCCTGGCTGGGGATAAGGACTGGGAGAGATCCCTCAGCAAACACCGGAACAGGCACAACAGGCTCTAATTAGAGATATTAATTAAATTGATGACACCGAAAAAATAACATCAGGAGAATGAGAAGGAAAAGAAGACCCTTAAAAACACCCTCCTCCTCCTCCCTCCTTCCCAGGGGTTGTGGGGGCATCTCTGCATCCGGCACCTCTCACTTTGGAGCCACCAGGGATTGGCTCTGCCAGACATGGAGGAAGCTTCCAGATCCAACAGACCCAGCCTGGGCACAGGGAGGGAATTTATTACCAACCAAATCCCAGCAGCACAAGGAGAAGGCAAAGAAATCTCTCCAACACCTTCCCCCCACCCAGCGCGGATCACCCGGAACGGGGGTCACCAGGGCTCTGCCCCACGGGGGTCACTGGGGATCATCCAACGCCGATCCTCCCACAGGGGATGGAGCTGGAGCAGCGCACAAAGCTCTTCCCGCACTCGGGGCACTCGCAGGGCTTCCCTTAGCGGTGCCTCCGTTGGTGTTGGATCAAGTTTGAGCTGTGTGAGAAGCTCTTCCCACACTGGGGACACTCGTAGGGCCTCTCCCCAGTGTGGATGCGCCGGTGGGTGATGAGGGTGGAGCTGTGTTTGAAGCCCTTCCCGCAGTCGGGGCAGCGGAAGGGCCTCTCATCCGTGTGAATGCGCTGATGTTGGAGGAGGTGGGAGCTCCTCTGAAACCTCTTCCCACACTCAGAACACTCGTAGGGCCTCTCCCCAGTGTGGATGCGCTGGTGTGCCCTCAGGGTGGAGCTCCACCCGAAACTCTTCCCACAATCCAAGCACTCATAAGGCCGTTCCCCGGTGTGGACCACCTGGTGCTGGATCAGCTCGGAGCTGCTGGTGAAGCCCTTCCCACATTCCCCACACTCATAGGGCCTCTCCCCAGTGTGAATCTTCTGGTGCCGGATCAGGCTGGAGTTCCGTCTGAAGCCCTTCCCACATTCCAAGCACTTGTGGGGCTTCTCCTCACCCTGAGGGTTCTCCCCCAGCTCCGAGCTCCCCCTGGATCTCCGGCCGCCTTCCCGGCACAGGGGGGCTCTTTCCTCCTTGGATCTCTCTGGGCTGCGTTTGCAGCCCCTCCTCGTGCGGCATCTCCGGGGCTTTTCCTCCTCCTCCATCCGGCCACGCCTTGGGAATGACAAATCCTGGATTGGGGAAGAAACAAGGGGTGAGTGCCTTGGGTTGGGGGCTTCTCCTGCCCAGGTCCATCACCGGGCATCTTGTGTCTGTAAAAATCTCAAAAACACAGAGACTCAGCCCAAAAGTCCCCCAGACATTAAGACACAGACCCAAAACTACCAAAACATCAAGATTCAGAGAAAGCTCCCTCCAAAATATAAACATTCAGCCCCCACAAAAAAAAACCAAAGCACCAACAGGGAAACCAAGAAACCTCAGAAACACCAAGATTTACCCCCTGGAAAATCGTGGATCCCCCTCCCTGATCACCTGCTGGATGGGGGGGGTAACGCTCCTGGGGCTGGGGGGAGGCTGCAGATACAGCGAGTGCTGGAACCTTGGGGTGCCTCCTCGTCCTGATCCTCCTCCTCCTCCTCCTGAATCCCTACTCTTCCTCACGGTCCTCTTCCTCACACTACTCCTTCTTCTGCAGAATCCCACCTGCTGCTCCCACGGGCATCGTTTCACCATTCTGGTCTCCAGCCCTGCTCCTCCAGCCTTTCTCCTGCTCCCCCCAGGCCCAGCACCCAGCCCTGGCTCGCTCTGCCCCCCAGAGCTCTCGGATCGCACAGCACGAGCAGCGATGCAGCTGCGGCAGCTCGGGCTGGGGCAGCGCTGGGCTCTCGGCCGCTCCTGCCCGCACTCGGCCCCCGCCGCAGCCACTTCTGCCAGCACAGCACGGCCCGGCCCGGCCTTGGCGCTCCCCCCCTCCCACCTCCCCAAATTCCCCTGGCGGGGGGCGCCAAGGCCGGGCCACACGTGGGCTCCAGCTGGGGAGCGCCGGGCGCTGCGGCTCTGCCTGGCAACTGCTGAGTCACCAGCGCCGCGCCTTCTGATTGGCTGAGCGCTGCCTGAGGGCCGCGCCTGCACCAAGGGGGGACACCCTGCTCCAGGGGGGATGTCCCGAAAACCGGGCACCCCCAGCGAACCAACAACACCAACGCCTCCTTACAAACACATGCTCTGAATCTGCTCGGACACAGCCACACGCACTTGCACACAAGCAAGTGACAGCACAAACCAGCAGCTCCCCAAAATGGCACTGACTGACACACACTGCTGCTCAGCCAAGCTCCTGCTCAATTCCTCAACTTCCAGAACAACAACAAAGCCTGAACAGAACCATGGACATCGTTTCCTAATCAAAAGGGGACAATGCTGAGGTAGTTTGCACATTCTCCCAGAGCTAATTAAGGACATGGACACCCAGCAGGGGGAAAAAGGGAAGTCGAGAAGGGGTCTCAGCAACAGGGGACGGATGGTGTTGGTGTGCTGGGAAGGGATTGGTTGAAGGGAGTGTGCAGGAATATGGTTAAGGCAAACAGCAGCAGGAGGAATCTATGTGGTAAGAAAGGAAAAGGAAGATGGAAAAGAGGAGGAAGAGAAAAAAGTGAGGACTGGGATGCTTTTCAGCGCCATCTTATCCTCAACATTTGCCAGCTGATCCAGATCTTTTGTATCCCCGCGTTCCAGGACATGACAGAAAAAGAAGTTCAGGATTTTAGGGTGTTTCTCTGTGGTGGGGAGCAGCAGGACAGGGCAGCACGGGCTGGGGGCCTGTGGGGAGCTGTGGGGCCGGGCCGGGGCTGTGGGGCAGCCAGGGCTCAGCGCCGGGCACTGCCTGACCCCAACACCCCCCGGGCAGGGCCGGCAGTGGCCCCCGGCCCCCAGGAGGCTGCGGGATGTGGAAGGATCAGGATTTTCTTTCAACGATCTTGTTTGGGTCACTGGAGAAACGAATGATTTTGCAGAAAGCTCAGCAGCTGTCAGAGGATGAGCACCCACGGGCACTGAGATGCCACGGGTGCGGCTGCTGCCATTAGCTTTGGCAAGAAGAAGAGCCAGATCCAGGGCAGATATTCAATTATCTCCCTGGAATTGAGGTTTGCAATTCCTCACCCTGCGAATTCCCGACCTAGTGGGGGGTAGAGATCAGGGATGTCTGTTTCAAGCAGTCTGTGGCCAGAATCCTGTCTCTTGTGAAATCTCTTCCACAGGAAGCTCGGCTGGCACAGACCCTGCCTGGGGACTTTAAGGGATGTTACACCACTCAACAGAGATGAGCTTAACATCTCAACAGACTGGGAATAGCCCAAAAGATACCCAAAAGATAACGCCCATCAACAGAACATCAACGCCCATCAGCAAACATCAAGGAACAGCTACCCCAGACACTGCCCCCGGCACAGCTGGAGACCCCTGCTCTGGAAAAGGCTGAGAAGGAAATCAAGGAGTGTGGACCTAATGAACATCAGAGGCCAAGCAATCCGGGGCCAACAGGAAACCAAATACTAAGAACTACCCAACTTGGAACCAATGAACATTAAACCTACGGATTTCGATGGGTTTAGACTGCATCAAGGTGAGGAAAAATTGAGTAAAACTCGTGTGCCATGGAATGATTTTCTCTGCACACCTGGGCTATGTGTGCATGAAATGATTTCTGTTGCACATCCTGGCCAGAATAAAGTAATGCCTTGATCCTCTAACACTAAAAAGGTCGTTGGAGAGTTTTTGATCTTCCAGGAGTTTTGTTGACAAGATTATATCACTAGAATTTTTTTTCTTAATAATCCTACTCTGACATTGTCAGCTGGGTTTGGGCCAGGGGTGTGAGAGTCAATTTTTATTCTTAGGGGGAAAAGTCGCAAAAATCTTTATTGGTTTAGGCGTTTTTCTGTGTATGTGTGTGCGTGGCTGTTAGTGATGGGAGAATTTTAGAATGGGTTTTTCAATGTTCACCTGTAAGCTGCATTTTGAAAAACTGGAAGAGGTTTAAAGATGACCCATTAACTCATAAAGAGCTAAAAAAACATAAGAAAAAGAAAAAGAAAAAGAAAAAGAAAAAGAAAAAGAAAAAGAAAAAGAAAAAGAAAAAGAAAAAGAAAAAGAAAAAGAAAAAGAAAGCAGCTGGGGGGGAGGGCACTTGTGAGTCACCTGATGGTTGCCCTGGAGGAGAAGCTTCCTTCCAAGCAGCCAGCAGAGGAGCTTTAGAAATGCAAATTAACTCTGCTGCGGGAAGTGTGCACAATGTCCCAGGCTCTCCTTGCCTGCCAGAGGAATTGGCCTGATTCCTTCAGCCCCTCACCCCAAGCTCTGCCTCCCTGCACAGACGGAATTTGCATCGCGAAAGGCAGAGCCCACACTGAGCATCTCGGACCCTGCAACAGAAATCCCTGAAGCTCCAAAGGAAAACAGCAAACGGAGAATGCTGGGAGAACTTCACTCACAAAAGCGGGGGGGGAATCATCCCTCTCTCCACTCCAACATCTGCTGGCACTGTCTGGGTTATACAGGGTGGGTTTGACCACTGGGCTGCTTTTGCTGCCACAAGGTCAGCGAAATCACTTGGGAATCCAAGGATGTGATGATTTAATCAGAGAAAAGAGGTCAATTGATGCATCCCTGGCATTTCTGGGAGCACCCAAAAATGGGGAAAAGATGAACGGCCACCAGAACAAATCCTACAACACCATGGAGCAGCCCCTGGGAACCCGAACAAATTCATACCAGGTGCCAGAGAACCCAGTGATCATTTCAATGCATCATTAGATTACAAGCTGTCCTCCAAATCATAACCAAGCACACAGCTCCAGCTCCTGACCTTCTCACCCACCAATCCACTCCCATGAGCAACGCCACATTTCACCCTGGGATGGCATCAGATTCTCTTTCAGCAGAAGAACCAGGAGGTTGTGGAAAATTAAATGACTCAAACTGCTCTTGGCAAAGAGATGGCCAAGGAAAAGTGTTGAAACAGAGAACAAAGGAAACAAAGACTTCACAGAGCCATGAATATCGGATGTTATACAAAGTGGGGGTGCACATTAAGGGGCACATGCAGCAGGCGCATCGGGAAGTCTGTACCTTCCAAGGACCTCAGCCAAGGAGGAAAGGGACACGGAGATGCGGCCGGCGAAATCGGCATAAAAAGGAGGCTGCGTCCTCCAACACTTGGACAGAGCCCACGGGAAATGCCCCGTGGCCTCTCCCTTGGTCCAGGAATAAAGTTCCTTTTACAGGACTCCTCCGGCTCCTCTGGGGACACAAACCTCTGGCCACGGGAACTTTCCCGCACACTCCCGCCGACGGGGCAGCCACCTCTGTCCTACCCACAGCAGCCGGGACGAGCCAGCGCTGCTCCGGCACCGGCTCCTGCCGAGGCAGCAGCGGCAAGGAGAGCGCGGGCAGCCGCTCCCGCAGCGCCCTCACGCCAGGGCGAACACGGCGCCCACACGGCACAACGAACCCGCCCCAGCCCCCTGCCGCCCCCTCCGCCCGCAGCCAGCGCCGAGCCCCGCCAGAACCGAGCGCGGCTCCCACCTGCGCTGGGGCCGCCTCCGAGCTCCGCCGCCGCCTCACCGGGCTCCGGCCGCCGCCGCCGCTCCCGGGCCCGCACAGACGCTCCGCCAATGGCGCCTCTGCTGCGCCACGGCCGCCCTGCCGGCGGCTCCGGGCCCGGGCTGCTCCCCGCTCCGACCAATCAGCGCGCCAGAACCACGACTGACGGCAGCACCGCCCAATCGCAGCGAGGGGCGGGCTCTGCACACGGCCCAGCCTCGCCCCGCGCTCCCAGCGCCCCCCGGGCTGCGTGAGGGGAAAGCCGCAGCTGAGGAACAGCCCTGGAACGGGCCCGGCCCGAGCCGCCATTCAGCTGGGAAGGGAAACAAAGCTCTCCGCTGCTCCCGGCCCGACTTGCCCAGCCCTGCGCGTTGGCTGCCTCCGGCTCCTTGGGAAGCCCTGCAGCCTCGCTACTCCCGCCCCTAATTCGGAGCATCAGTGCATGGCTTTTATTTCGTTGTTCAGGCTTGGCTATGGGCTGTCCTGGTCTGCTGCATTTTCTGGGTTCCTCTTGGATGCTTTGAGCAACAGGCTGTGCCCCGGGAGGATCCTTTGTGCTCCTTTGTGACAGAGGAGAACCTTCCAGGCGGTTCTTGCGGGAGCTGCTGCTGTGATGTCACGGGAACGCTGCCGCGTCCTCGCCGTGTTCCCGTTGCTGTGGGCACGGAGCCCTCAGTGTCCAGAGCGGCTCTGGGCGCCCGCTGGTTGCCGGAGGATCCTCCTGCCCGAGGCATTCTCAGCAGCCAGCCCAGCCCCTGCCGGGTGTCCTTCTGGGCTTGCAGGGGTACAGTCTGCCACGTGTGCAGCACGGCCAAAATGATCCAGCAAGCGGTTGCTGCAGTTTGCACTCTGTACTCTGTGGCTTATTCGGGGTATTTTTTAGCCCACTTGGCACGTAAGTCGAGGTTTTCCCTGGCTGCAGCGTCGGTGCCTTCGGGCTTGCTGTGTGCTTTCTGTTCTCCCACTGGAACTGAGCTGCCTTTGTAACCAAATTGCCATTAAGACACCGCTGGTTTGGGAGAGCTCCTGCCAGCAGCTGCAGCTGAAAAAGGGGGTGTCTGCAGCCAGCGGGGCGTGCACAGCATTTGCAATGGAGCCGGGGGGGTTCTGTTCCCTCAAGCGCAGAGTCTGTGCCAGCGGAGCCTGGAACTCCCTGCGTTGGCTGCTCCAGCCAAGAGCTGACGCAGCCCAGGATTCTGTGCTGTTCTCTTGCTTGCTGTGCGAAGGGACTGTGGCTCCTGGAGGGATGTTGTGGAAGCAAAATGCTCTCTCGGGGTGTCCTTGCTCCGTGGGAGTTCCCACCACGGGCAGGTTTTTCCTAACAGCATCTGGTTCGTGTTGCCTGTCCCGTTGCAGGGCACCTCACGCGTGGATCCCGAGCAGCTCCTCCTTCGGTGAGTGGGAAAGGAACCTTTGGTGGTCGGAATTGTGCAGAGAGTTGTGAGCTTGGCGTGTGGCAGTCGAGCGCCAGCCTGGGAGGCTGAAGGAAAGTTCCTGCCAGTGTCTTTGCAGCAGCAGCAGCAGCAGCAGCAAAGGGATCCCTGGCACTTTTCTCCTTCTCTGCTGAAGAGCTTTTGAAGAGCTGCAGGTCTGGTTTTGCAGGCAGAAGATTGCTTGCTGGCTTTAGCCACGATGGAATATGGAATGCCCAGCAATAAGTGGCAATGTCGACTTTAGCCCCTTCCTAGTTTGAACATCTCCAAATCCCATTTCTGCTTAATGCAGCTGGATGTGTAGCTGAGGATAAATAAGGCGATAACTGAGATAGAACTTCCCGTCCCTCACGCTACCATCTGTCCACAGGGCACAAAAGCAGCATCAGCTCCTCCTCTGGCTCCCTGTGCTTCCAAAGAGGAGGCCAAAGAGGAGGAAGACAGCAGTGAACTTCCCGCTGTTCTGGGGGATGATGGTGAACTTCCCTCTGTCCCGGGAGATGAGGGCAAACATCCCACGGTTTGGGAATACAACAGTGAAGCTCCTGTGGTGTGGGACGAGGATGGTGGACATCACCCGGTGTGGGACGAGGACAGCGAGGCTCCAGTGCCATGGGACAAGGACGATGGACATCTCCCAGCGTGGGACGAGGACAGAGGACATCCTGTGATTTGGGAAGAGGAGGCTGCAATTCTCCCGGCATGGGAAGAGGACAGGAAACGTCCCGTGGCTTGGAAAGAAGACCAGGAACCTGCTGCATTTTGGGAAGAGGATGGGGAACCGCCCTCTGCTTGGGAAGAGGACACTGAACCTCCCTCTGCTGCGGGATCCTGGGCTGAACATTCTGACAGCAGCACAGCCCTGCAGCCAGAGGGCAGAGAGGAGTGGTGCCTGATGCAGCTGAGTACGTCTGCTGTGCTGCTGTGTGCCAGAGCAGGGTGCTGCGTGTGTGTCTCAGCATCAGCTGCACCCAGGCTTGCTGTGCAGCTGAATGTCACAGAGTCATTTATTGTCCTTGCCCAGCTGAGAGCAAGGGGCTCCCGGCCCCGGGAGTGGGGCTGCATTTTGGCCCTGCTGCAAGGCGGGGTCTCCATCTGGGAGGGAGCGTCTTCCATGTGGTTTCTTTCAGGGAGCACCGTGAGCGTGGGGGAGCCTGCCGAGAAATACCTGGAACTGGAGCAGGTTGGCCAAGGGTAAGTGCACGGCAGTTACTTCTGCACAAGCAGGGGCCAGGTATTTGCTGGTGCAGGATCAAGTGAGAAGCCAGGCAAGCTGCAAACAGCTTCAGACACTGGGCCACGATCCTGCTGTCTCTCAGTCCTGATCAGAATTGGTAACTGTGCTCAGAAGGCACCATCAGAGGCCCCTGAGGCCGGCAGTGTCCTGCCTGCAGCAAGGAGCAGGACCTGGAAGATCTTCTGTCCCTGGAATTTGATTGCCTGAAAGAGCAGCTCACCATCTGGTGCCGGTCAGAAAACAGTTCTCAAGAAGATTCCTTTCAAATATTTTGCTTCCTAAAATATCCACCGGTCAGGATTATCAACATAACAGTTTAGAAACAGAAACCAGAGATGAACTAATAAGTGCCCTTTTCAGCACAGCTAGTAAACCCTGTACATTCAGTAACAGACAGAGCTGCTGCAGTCGAGGGGAAAATGCATCAGCTGCCTGATGGCAGGGCCCTTGTGGATCCTGCAGCTCATAGGCAGGAAATGGAAAAGGATGAAATACATTCTTCTCCAGTTCTTTAGGCACCTGCTCCCACCCTAGGTTTTGGACTCAAGTAATTCAGTGTGGACATTTGGGATTTGCTCCAGCCCTTTTCCTTCGTGTTGGGCCTCAGTTTTCTCTCGCACACCTTGCGAGGCAGAGGGCTGGTGGCTGCTGCGCTGCTGTTTGAAGGGTCGATGCACCCAGGTGTTTTGTAAACGCTGCAGGCAGCAGAGATCTCCTGTCTGGGCTGGCTTTCACTCCCAGGGCCTAAAGTGCTGCTTCTTTCTTCTCTGCTGTTCTGTCTCCAGGGCTTTCGGAACCGTTTATAAAGGACTCGACAGGGCCACTGGAGGAGAGGTCAGTGTCACCACGCCCAGCGCGTCGGGCAGCTCTCGAGGGCTTTCCCCTCTGCTGGGAGCTGTGGCTGCAGCTTTGGGGGGCCAGCAGAGCTTTCCTGCACAGGCTGTTCCACTGAAGGCACAGCAGTGTCAGCCTGCAGAGCATGGCTGGGACAGACTTGAGCCTTCTGAAGTGCCCAAAGAATGCAAGGAGGGCAGCGGTGTCTGTCAGAGCAGGACACGCTGGCTTGGTCTTCATATCTGAAAACATCAGTGTATCAGCTGGTGGAGGCTGAGGCCTAATTTATCTTCATCCCAGCCTCGGACAGGAACACTGTTTAGCAGTTTTTCCATCCTGCGTTTCATCTTCAAAGTATACCTCAAGACCTAATTAAGGAGTGATCCTTCTTGGGATCAGTTTGGTGTTTTAGTCCTACTGCAGCTGTTCCCAGAGAGAGGGAGAGGAATGAGAAGATGGATGTGCAGAGCAAAGCTCTCTCCTAAACCCTGCAGCTGTGTTTGGGTCTGGTGTCAGTGACAGCCCGTGACAGGGATCATCTGAGCAATGTTTGTGCGTGTTTGCTCTGTTGTGCAATCCCAAACAGAGCAGTTGCGTTTGAAATCATGACCAAATCCCACAGGACTGCTAAAGGGTTCCCGGCTGTTTTGCTCTGTTTTCACAGAACCAGAATTACTTCCTGCTTGCAAAATGTGTTTGAATGATAATGAGCGTGGTGGTAAACGAAGGCGGTTTGAGAAGACTGCAGGTGCAGAGAATGCTGTGAGAGCTTTGAGGCTGAGAGCTGAGGGCCCATTTCTGCAGAGCTTCCAAGGCCAAATGTCTCTGGCCCTGTGTCCTGTAAGCGGCCCCGCAGCGAGCAGAGAAATGGGCTGTGGGAATGTCACTTGCTGAGCCCGGGTGTCCCATCCCAAGGCAGTTTGGCACAGCCCGGCTCCGTCGCTCCACAAAGACTCGCTCCGTGTTTGCTGCGGCCTCCTGCCCCAGACTCCTGCAGTTCAAGGGCTGCAATGTCCTTTCAGGTGGCCATAAAGAAAATGAGTCTCAGAGGGCAGAACAGGGAACGAGCTGTGAATGAGATCCTGGTCCTGAAGGACAAGAAGAACCCCAACATTGTCAGCTCTTTGGACAGGTGAGTGCTTCAGCTCTTATCCCGTGCACGGGCCCTGCGTTAATCTCTCCTGGCATCCGCAGTCTGTAGCCTGTTTTGAAAAAGCCTCACCCGGCCGTAGCTTCCCAAAACAACAGCCTGTCAGTTCACTCCCTCCGTGTGCTTTTGTTGCTTTGGTTTGGTTTTTCCTTCAAGCTGACCCAGTTTTCTGGGTCTTATGACAAGTGCTGATAGACCCTGGCAGACATTATTTCCCTTGGCTTCTCCTTCCCAACTCTTTTCCATTGCTGCAGATGCCAGGAAGACCAGGTTCTTGTTTCCAGAAATGCCTCATGTGCCTATTTTGCAATGGCCTTGCCTGTTTCTGAAGGGACTTTCTGCAAGGTTTTCCAAACACTTGACCACTTTTGTCCTAAGTCCTGCACGGCCTCCTGCCCTGGATAACTCTGGAAGTTGTGTTGCCTTGTTCTGGAGGGAACGGTGGAACTGCTGAGTTCAGATGCTGAACCAGCTGGGGGCAAGTGTTGTGGTTCCACATTGATCTGGGCTGTTGCTAAACTGCATTTTTCACTTGCTTGCCATCTAAGGCCTCTCCTTTCCCACAGGCGTCTCCTTCTCCTTTAGACTGTGCAGATCCCAAGGACTGTGCAGCCTGGCAGGAATGTCTCTGCATCGGATTCTGTCCTCATTTACAAGTGACCTGGAAACAAAACTCCACTCAAGGCTTTTCCATCGGGGAATTGAGCAGTGCACGTTCATCTCCATGCCATTGTTTGCCTCTTCCAGCTTCCTTGTTGATGAAGATCTCTGGCTGGTGATGGAATACATGGATGGAGGAACTTTGCAGGACGTTGTCAGACAGACACGCATGGCTGAAGGAGAGATGGCAGCTGTCAGTCGGGAGGTGAGGGATCCTGCTCGTGCTTCCCATGGACACAATGCTCCTTCCAAGCAGGGCCTGAGAACAGGAGTGGCTCCATGCTCAGAGCTTTGTTTCTGTGTTGTTTTTATGAGCTGCAGAAGAAAGAGCCTCTGAAGTGAACGGCCTGCCAGTGTCACTGAACTTCCACTCTGCTCTTGTCCTCTTTCCTGCTGTTGTGGGACTCTCTGTCTTTTTTGATTTGATTTGCTGTTCTCAGCTTTGCCTTGAACCATTAGCCTGGAGCTTGTCTGCACTGCACTCCTGGCCTGTCACAGCAAAGCTGCTGCTGGCAGAATTCTAAACTGTCCTTTCTTGTGTGATTGTGTATTCCGGCCATGGAATTCCACCCTTGTGTTTCTTGCTCTCTCTCAGTGTCTGCAGGGCCTGGATTTCCTCCACTCGAACCGGGTGATCCACAGAGATCTGAAGAGCTCCAACATCCTTCTGGCAACGGACGGCTCTGTCAAGCTGGGTGGGTGTTCCTGGTCAGGCACGGCGCTCCCGGGCTGCGGGTGTGGGGCTGCTTCCCAGTGACGGCCAGAGCCCCACAAGTGCTGCTGGTGGCGGTGCCCGGCCCCTGCTGCCAGCTGAGAGCGGCTGCCCCATGCAGAGAGCTCAGGAGAGGAGCAGGGTGTCAGCAGTGGCTTTGCTCTGGGTGTCGCCCTTTCAGAGGGGCGGGAGTTGGAATCTGAAGCTTCAAGGGAATCACTAAAAGCCACTGCATGAAAGCTGAGGGTTCCTTTAAGGGTCCACTTCCATCTTGCCTTGGCTACAGCCCTGCGGACTTTTCCAGCTGGATTCAGCAGTGCATTCTCAGACTGAGAGTGGGCAATCTTTGTGCTTGGTTTCCTCATTCCAGCTGCCTTTGACAGTGTTTGTTTCTGTCCTCAGCTGATTTTGGCCTCTGCGCTCAGCTGAGCCCTGAGCAGGAGCAGTGCAGCTCCATGGTGGGCACTGCTCACTGGATGGCCCCAGAGGTTGTGACCAGTTCTCCTTATGGCCCCAAGGTGGACATCTGGTCCTTGGGCATTGTGACCATCGAGATGGTGGAAGGAGAACCTCCTTACTTCGAGCACACGGCAGCCATGGTAAGAGGCAAATTTCCCAGAGTTTGCAGAGGCCTGTGAGCACAGAGGGACCCGCCCTGGGAGGAGCAGCCGGAGGGCTCTGCCCATTGGGAAGGGAATGCCCAGAGGATTCGAGCCTGAGCACAGACGAATATTCTGCAGTCTCCAGAATTTGCTTTGGGTTTTAAGTTGTTGCAGCTCTTCTGTCTGTGAGGATGACCTGAAAAGATGAAGCCAGAGCATCAGCTCTAACCTTATCTTGCAGAAAACCCAGACCAACCCCAAACCCCACACCCAAACCCAACAAGTTTTCTGAAGGAGTTTCTGAAAGAGGTTCTGCGAGATGAACTCCCCCTGACTCTTCTCACTGGGAAACTTGTCCAAAACATGAAGATGATTGTTTAACATCCCCATAGTCTAACATATTTCTTTCCTCGCCCAAGCTACTTTCTCCATGTCACCAAGGCTGAGCTTTCAGCAACCCAAACCTCAGGTTCCTTGCCTGGCAGTTTCTGGGATGGAACATCTTGAATGCATTTACTTGAGTGTCAGTGGCACTGCAGGGATGCATTTGATGTAAGAATCCTTGGAAATACCACAGGCAGACCACAGTGACTCTTGCAAATGGCCTGTAAAGCTGGTGTCCGTATTTGGAGAAGCAAAATGGGCTATTTCTGATGGAGGTTCCAACTAACAAAGTCAGCCAATGACATTGGTTCTCAAGGCAAGACCATGTGGATGTTGGAATGGCTGTGGCTGCAGCAGCGTTTGGCTTTTTTGGTTGGCATAGAAGAATGAGCTCTGAGCAGCATCTCTGCCAGGGAGGAAAGTGTCCCTGGAGACTGGGGCTGAGAAACCGGGGTCGCTGTGAGCACTCGTGGGTGTGAAGGAAGCTGGCAGAGCTTTTTCAGAAGTGTTTGCTTTCCACGCAGGCTCGCTGTCTGATCCGGCAGAACGGGACCCCGCAGCTGCAGGAGCCCAGGCGCCTGTCGGCTCTGCTGCGGGACTTCCTGGAGTGCAGCCTGGAGCCGGACGAGGAGCGGCGCTGGTCTGCCCAGGAGCTGCTGCAGGTGGATGCGAAGCGGCTGCAGGGGAAACAGCAGCGCGAGGGAGGGGTTTTCTCGTGGGGCCCCCCTCCAATAGTGTCCAGTCTCGCTGCTTTTCACATGCAAAGCCAGCAGAATCCTCGCCTGGTTTGGCTTGGCAGGGTCCTTTGCAGGTCATCTGGACCAGGTGCCCCACAAGGAGCAGGGACATCTTCAAGCAGATCAGGTGGCTCCGAGCCCTGCCTGTCCTGAGCCTGGATGTTTCCAGGGAGGAGGCACCTCCCACATCTCTGGGCACCCTCTGCCAGTGTTTCCCCACTCTTCTGATAAAAAACTTCTGCCTCAGATCTAATCTGAGCCTGCTTCCCTCTCCTGAGTTTCAAACCATTCCCCTTTGTCCTGATGCAACAGAGCCTATGAAGAACTTGACTTGGGAAAGTAACAGTTGATTTCTTTCTTTTTCATCCTTTGGGCAGCACCCATTTTTATCATCAGCCAAGCCTCTCTCCAGCCTGAGCCCTCTGATCGCTGCAGCAAAGCAATTGAAGGAGCAGCGGAGGATGTGAATCACCTGGGGCCAGCTTTTTGTTATAGTAGTTAGGACAAGTGGTTAGTTACGGTAGTTAGCACTGCTAGTTAGTTATGGTGGTTAGGACAGCCTGGTAGTTATGGCAGTTTTTTGAATAAAAACTCTGTTAAACCTCAAGTCCCTTGATGTGTCCCTTCCTTGTCCCCCCGTGACTCAGCTGCCCGGAGCAATGCGAGGGGAGAACGGGCCCAGCCTTGCCCAGAGCTGAGCCCCAGCAGAGCCCCGGCAGAGCCCAGAGCAGCCTCAGCATCGGCAGAGTCAGCCTGGAAGGAGGCGCCTGGAGCCTTCTCAACTGCAGCCGACTCTTGTTTACAAACCTCGTGGGGTGGGAAATGCCACTGGTTCTGCAAGAGGCCAGAGGGGGCCCGGGGAAGGCCCAAATGCGAGGGACAAAACCCGCCCAGTGCTGGAGAAAAACCACGCCTTTTTCCCCTCCCACGTCGGCCAAAACACTGAATCCTAAACCAAGTCAAACGGGGCAGGGGAGGAGCCCAGGCCCTTCTGCCCCTGCAAACCAAAGCGTCCCTTGCACGGCTCTGAGCCCCGGCGCCGGTGGCCCCGCGGGCGTTGGTTTCTGTCGGGCTCGCTGTCGCCAGCCCAGGGCCAGCCCGGGACAGGGCGGGCGCTGGAGGCTGCGGGTGGGGAGATGCGATCCCGGGACACGCATTCGGTGGCACCTGCGAGCGCAAGCAGGGGAGGAGCTCCGGCAGTGACGGGGGAAAGGAATAAGGTGAATGTGACTTAAACAAACAAAGCCCGTGAATCTGCTTTAGATAGGGCCAGGGAGCTGTAGGTAGGAAGGAGTGAAAGAAACTATCACTTCCAGAAAATGTTACTGATTGCCATGAACTGCTGCTCAGCCAAGGCCATGTCAAATTCCTGAACTTAGAGAAGAAGAACAAAGACTCAATGGAGTTATTAATACTGCTTTGTTTTACTAAAACAAACAAAACGGGTGTGTGCATATTGAAGGGCACATCAGGAAGTCTGAACCTTCCAAGAAACAGTCCCGGGGACAGAGCAGCCACCTCTGTCCTACCCACAGCAGCCGGGACGAGCCAGCGCTGCTCTGGCACCGGCTCCTGCCGAGGCATCAGCGGCAAGGAGAGCGCGGGCAGCCGCTCCCGCAGTGCCCTCACGCCAGGGCGAACACGGCGCCCACACGGCACAACGAACCCGCCCCAGCCCCCTGCCGCCCCCTCCGCCCGCAGCCAGCGCCGAGCCCCGCCAGAACCGAGCGCGGCTCCCACCTGCGCTGGGGCCGCCTCCGAGCTCCGCCGCCGCCTCAGCAGTGGTTCCCAGTCACCCCCAGTATGATCCCAGTCACTCCCAGCATCATCCCGGTCGCTTACAGTCACTCCCACTGTGTTTTCGGTATGGTCCCAGTAACTCCCAATAAGATCCCAGTTTCCCGCACTGTGGTCCCAGTGGCTCCCAGTCACACCCAGGATGGTTGCTTTCACTCTCAGTAAGTGTCCAGTGTGGCTCCAGTCATTTCCAGTATGAATCCAGTCACTCCCTGTATGATTGTATTTGCCCCCACTGTGGTCCCAGTTGCTCCCAGTGTCTTGGTTTGAAAGACAGATGTCTGCCGAGGAAGGCAGGAGTCTCTCCTGAAATGGAAGAAAAAAAAATTGCAACCCCCTTCCCACTGCATTATTATAATTTTGAAATTAAGGAGCTTTATAGGTAAACGTATGAGGAACAGGAATAACAGTTCTTTACTATTATGTATTTTTATGTATATAACCAGTCAAACAAACGGGAATAACTATGGCAGTAACAGCAAACAATCACAAACCCAGTCCCAGCCTTCTCGGCTGTCAGGCCCTTTCCCCTCGGGTGCAGTTCCGCTCGCAGCCGGCAGGGGCGCTGGCGGCTCCCGGTGAGCAGGGCAGGTGCGATGGTTCCCCCGCGGCTGCAGGGGGAGCTCCGGAGCGAGCTCAGGGAGCACACGGCACTGGTGGCCTGGGATCCCGGGAAGAGATGGAACAAAGGTTTCAAAAACCCCCTGGGCAGCCAATCCCGGTGTCCAGCTGGACCCTCAGGAACAGCAGGCTGGAACAGCAGGGATGAGCACAAATCCCAAGTGTCAGACGAGATGTATTGAGCTCCGGAGCTGCAGTGGGAACCCCCGGAGGTCTCGGCAGGCAGGGCGAGCGGGGCTATAGAGTAGCAAAGGCTCGAAGCAACGGCAGGGGCGGGCAGCCACAGCCTGGCTCCCAGCAGGGCAGGGAAGGTGGGCTTGGGATCCCAGGGTCTCTCTGGTAGAAGGAAAGCAGCTGAAGAAGCAGCCTCTTTCTCTCTATGTCCAAACGCCGGGAACTGACTGCCCACAAACTTAGGTGGAAGAGATGCACACCTCCTCCTATGGCCAGGTCCTTTGTTTTCCTTAAGCCCCCAGTAATTTGTCCCCCTGGCAACATCTATGGGGAAAATTCCTTTAAGAGAAAAAGAAAATAGGACGAGAACTCCTAAAACCCCAACATTATCCACCCCACATTTTTCCCATACTAACATGGTACATGAAACTGAACCCTTTTAACCATACACATACATGCATCACCCAAATTATATACGTATATACATGCTGATAGTGATTCAAGTACAGAGCCATGGGTAGTTCACCCTAAACCAAGGTCCCCTTGAGGTATGCATCGGGTCTCTCCATCCTTTTGCATCACCCACAAGGTGCAACCTGGTTCCTGAGCGAAGACAACCCCACAGATGGGTTTCTCTTTGCTCGAGGCAGAACTAACCCGAACAGGTTTTCCAAGCATACCTCTCATGTGCACCACTGGAACCTTATCCCCATCTGTTGTTTGTAGGGGTTCAGATTGGGCAGGGCCTGCTCGGCTGGTGGAGCCTCGGGTGTTAACTAACCAGGTGGCTCTTGCTAAATGCACCTCCCAGTTTTTGAAAGTCCCCCCACCCAGTGCCTTCAAGGCTGTTTTACGCAGTCCATTACACCGCTCAACCCACCCAGCTGCTGGTGCATGGTAAGGGATGTGGTTCACCCACTCAATGCCATGTTCTCTAGCCCAGGTGTTTATAAGGCTGCTCTTGAAATGAGTCTCATTATCAGACTCGATTTTCTCAGGGGTACCATGCCTCCAAAGGACTTGCTTTTCAAGGCCCAGGATGGTGTCCTGGGCAGTAGCGTGCTGCACAGGGTAGGTCTCCAGCCATCCTGTGGTAGCTTCTACCATTGTGAGCACATAGCGCTTGCCTTGGTGGGTTTGAGGCAGTGTGATGTAATCAATCTGCCAGGCCTCCCCATACTTCTTGTAGGATCTTGGGGCGGTTGGACAGTCGGGACGGACGGAGACGAGAGATCTCTGAAGTCAGATCCTGGAACATGTGATTTATTGCAAAGGGCGTGGGTACAGGGGCACTTCTTGGAGCTGCCAGCCGCAGCTCGGAGCAGGCCCAGGGTGAGAGCAGAGTAAGTAAGTAAAAGAGAGAGAGAGAGAGAGAGAGAGTAAAAAGAGACCGACGTCCCCGTTACAATACAATAAATCATCTTCTGTACTGAATATTCTAATTCTCACTAGCCAATCTAGTACAAGGTACAAATCCTATAGCATTTACATACAGCCTATAAGAGTTATTACATTACCATAGAATGTCACATTTTAACTCCTAAAAACTACTCTTTGGACCCCTTCTGCTGAGCTAGTAGGGTCTGCTCTGACCCTTGGACCTGTCTGCAAGCAGAGGGTATTGTTCAATCAAGAGGGGATTACCTTCAGTCGGCCAGACCATTGTTTTCCAGTTGTTCAGTAACTAAGGCTTGGTATCTCAAAGGTGGCTTTCATTTCGATGTCGCTTATAGTTTTCATATTCCCAAAATCTTTTGTCAGGCAATCATATTTATAAGGCTTTCCAGTTTCATCTTCCCCAACACTTGTATTTGGACCATTGCCCACCATAGCACAGGGGCTTCACCTGCTTGGCCTGCTTGATCGCAGCGCATGTCTCACAATCATGGATAACCTGGGAGATACTGTCCATGGTTAGATCCACCCCTCAGATCTCGTGCCCACTTATAGGTGGCATCTCTGCCCTGATGGCCTGAGGCATCATGGGCCCATTGAGCTAGGAACAACTCCCCTTTATGTTGCCAATCCAAGTCTATCTGGGACACCTCTATTTTCGCAGCCTGATCTACCTGTTTGTTGTTACGATGTTCTTCGTTAGCCCGGCTCTTGGGGACGTGAGCGTCTACATGACGGACTTTCACGGATAGCTTCTCTACCCGAGTGGCAATGCCTTTCCACTCCTCAGCAGCCCAGATTGGTTTTCCTCTGTGCTGCCAGTTTGCCTTCTTCCACCTTTCCAGCCAACCCCACAGAGCATTGGCTACCATCCATGAATCAGTGTAGAGGTAGAGCTTTGGCCACTTCTCTCTTTCAGCAATGTCAGGACCTAACTGGACAGCTTTGAATTTGGCAAATTGACTCGATCCATCTTCTCCTTCAGTAGCCTGTTCAACTTGTCATGTGGGGCTCCATACAGCGGCTTCCTTTTCCGGCTAGCGCCTACAATTCGGCAGGAACCATCAGTGAAAAGGGCATATTGTCTTTCACTCTCTGTAGCTCATTATATGGTGGGGCTGCTTCGGCACGCGTCACCTGCTCCTCTTCTTCTTCAGAAGATAATCCAAAAGTCTCACCTTCCGGCCAATTCGTAATTATTTCCAAGATCCCAGGGCGATTCGGGTTTCCAATTCGGGCGCGCTGCATGATGAAGGCGATCCATTTGCTCCAAGTAGAGTCGGTGGCGTGATGCGTGGAAGGAACCTTTCCTTTGAACATCCACCCCAGCACCGGTAGTCAGGGTGCCAGGAGGAGCTGTGCCTCTGTGCCGATTACTTCTGAGGCAGCTTGGACTCCTTCATAAGCTGCCAAGATCTCTTTCTCTGTGGGAGTGTAGTTGGCTTCAGACCCTCTGTACCTTCAGCTCCAGAATCCCAGTGGTCAGCCCCGAGTCTCACCAGGCACCTTCTGTCAGAGGCTCCAGGACAGACCATTGTTCCCGGCTGCAGAGTAGAGCACGTTCTTCACCTCTGGTCCTGTCCTGACTGGGCCAAGGGCTACGGCGTGAGCAATTTCCTGCTTGATCTGGGCAAAGGCTTGCTGCTGTTCAGGGCCCCAGTGGAAATCGTTCTTCTTTCGGGTAACCAGGTAGAGAGGGCTCACAATCTGGCTGTACTCGGGAATGTGCATTCTCCAAAAGCCTATGGCACCTAGGAAAGCTTGTGTTTCCTTCTTGTTGGTTGGTGGAGACATTGCAGTGATCTTATTGATGACCTCGGTGGGAATCTGATGCCGTCCATCTTGCCACTTTACTCCCAGGAACTGGATCTCTCGGGCTGGTCCCTTGACTTTGCTCTTCTTGATGGAGAAACTGGCTTCCAGGAGAATTTGGATGATTGTTTCTCTCTTTCTCAAATAACTCCGATGCCATGTTCCCCCACACAATGATGTCATCAATGTACTGCAGATGTTCTGGGGCCTCACCCTCTTCCAGTGCAGCCTGGATCAGTCCATGGCAGATGGTGGGACTGTGCTTCCAGCCCTGGGGCAGTCGGTTCCAGGTGTACTGCACGCCCCTCCAGGTGAAGGCAAACTGAGGCCTGCACTCTGCTGCCAGAGGAATGGAGAAAAAAGCATTAGCAATGTCAATAGTGGCATACCACTTCGCTGCTTTGGACTCCAGCTCGTACTGAAGCTCCAAAATGTCCAGCACAGCAGCGCTCAGTGGTGGAGTCACTTCATTCAAGGCACGATAGTCCACAATCTCCATTCCCCGTCAGACTTGCGCACGGGCCAGATGGGGCTGTTGAAGGGTGAGTGGGTCTTGCTGACCACCCCTTGGCTCTCCAGCATGCAGATAATCTTGTGGATGGGGATCACAGCATCTCGATTTGTCCGATACCGCCGGCGGTGCACTGTCGAGGTGGCAGTTTGCACTCGTTGCTCTTCCACTTTCAGGAGACGAACTGCAGAGGGATTTTCTGATAGTCCAGGCAGGGGGTTCAATTGCCTAATGCCCTCCGCCTCCACAGCAGCAATCCCAAATGCCCACCTGAGTCCTTTTGGGTCTTTGTAATACCCATTCTGGAGGATGCGTATGCTCAGAATACACGGGGCCTCTGGCCTAGTCACAATCGGATGCTTTTGCCACTCCTTCCCAGTCAGGCTCACCTCAGCTTCCAACAACATCAAATCGTGTGATCTCCTGGTCACCCCAGCGATGGATACAGGTTCTTCCCCCACATGTCCTGATGGCATTAAAGTACACTGTGCTCCAGTATCAACCAATGCATCATATTTTTGTTCCTCTGATGTGCCAGGCCATGACGATCCACACCATCCAGAAAACGCGGCTTTCCCGTACCGCCTCCTCGCTAGAGGCAGGGCCCCTCTAGCCCTGGTTATCATTCTTTCCCTGGGCATACATGCTAGAGGTCCCTTCAAGGGGATCCAACATATCATCCTCCCTTCTGTAATACCTGGCAGCTCGGTCACGGGAGGCTGAGGCTACTTTCACCTTAGCAGAATCCCCTTGGTTAGTGCCTCCCTCCTTGAGTTCACGCACCTGCACTGACAGGACAGAAGTGGGTTTCCCATCCCACTTTCTCATGTCTTCCCCATGCACGCACAGAAAAACCACAGCTCAGCTCGTGGGGTGTACCCTCTCTCTCTAGCTGGGGGACTTGGGGGCTCTGACCTGGGGGCCTGTGACTCACACTGGTGCCACACTGACCTTCCTCATCTCCTCCCTCATCTCCTCCCTCATTTCCTTCCTCATCTTCTCCCTCATTTCCTTCCTCATCTCCTTCATCTCCTCTTTGAGGTCCTGGACCACAGCAGAGACATGAGCTTTCAGCGGACCATTGACCATACTGTCATAATTCCTGTGCTTGTTGGCAACAGAGCCCACTGTTTCTCAGTTATTGTCAGCATCAATCGTTGCAATGAAGGTGGTGTATTGTGGTGGCCCTAGCTTTGCCAGGTTCCACATCATCTGTCCTGTGCACCTGACCTTATCGGGGTCATTACCATGCTGTCCATCCCTCCCAAAGAGTACCTCTAATACTGCCACCTCTCTTAGCTGTTGGATCCCTTCCTCGAGTGTCTTCCACTGCATTCTATGATTGTACTGCTGCATTCTGTCTTTGTGAATGAACCCTTCTCTCACGCTCATTAAGAGCCGCTCCCAGAGAGAAAGGGGTTCTGGCTCCCTCACAAATACCTGGTCCATGCCTGGGTCCTGGGTCAGCGATCCCAGATACCTTGCCTCACCACTATCCAGCTGCACACCTGTGCCCATAAGGTCCCAAACCTGAAGCAGCCAGGTTGTATAAGGCTCACCCTCCCTTCGCACAATGTCTTTTCACATATTACAGAGACTATCATACGACAGGGACTCACTGATGATTTCTGGCTCTGGCTCTCCTGCTGCTTGTGAGGGCCCTGGTTCCCCATCATCATTAACTGGTTGTACTGATTTGGTCTTCTACTTCCTCCTCTGCACAGGGGCGACTGCTGCTGGCTGTGATTGTCCTTGTGATTCAGCTGGAGCCTGGAGGAGTATTCCGTTAGCATCTGGCATATTTCCTGGCACATCTCCTGCATCCCCTTCACCAGTACCCTCACCCAGTTTGGGTAGTCCATTTCTGAGGTGGGCTGTTGGGCAGTATGAGGCTGTGGGGCTGGGTCAGGCTGTGGGGCTGGATCTCTAGTGTCTGGGGCTGTGTCAGGTTCTGGGGCAGGATCAGGTTCTGAGGTAGGATCTCTAGTCTCTGAGGCCAGTGTCTGGGTAGTTATCCAAGCAAATCTCAACTTACCTCTGAGGGCTAAATAGAGTAGGCCTATCAGCACCAGTTGGTTAGTACCCAGAGGAAATCTAAACCCTTCGAAAATTGGTGGGGTGGGCCCAAAGAACTGGTTGAGGGGTTGGGGAAAAACTTCCCCTGTTGTCATTTCCTCACAGAAGGTACCATTTTTAACACAACCCCAAAAACATGCACTCAGTGTGTGATAGCCCTTTATCCATGTGCCCACATTCCAGAGGAAGTTAAAAGCCCATGAATCCCTCACCTTCTCAACCCTTAGGGCAAACTGGGTAACAGCAATGGTAGCCTTAGTCAGAGGACCCATGTTTAGGTAAGGAGCTGCAAAGGGGAAGAACGACCACCTGCCACCTGAACCAGGGTAAACTAGACCACATAGTGCTACCTAACAAGGTTCCTATATCCAGCACACAAAATTAAGTTACCCAGGAACTGTTATTGCTTTTTCACCCCTTTCTCTTAATGCCCTCAGGCAGCATGTTGGACGCCAAGATCTGTCTCGGTTTGAAAGACAGGTGTCTGTTAAGGAAGGCAGAAGCCTCCCTCGGAATGGCAGATGCAACCCCCTTCCCTCTGAGTTATTATAATTTGGAAATCAAGGGGCTTTCTGGCAAAGATGTGGGAAATAGGAATAACAGTTCTTTACTATTATATATCTATATGTGTATAACCAGTCAAACAAACAGCAATAACTATGGCAGTAACAGCAAACAATCCCAAACCCAGTCCCAGCCTTCTCGGCTGTCAGGCCCTTTCCCCTCGGGTGCAGTTCCGCTCGCAGCCGGCAGGGGCGCTGGCGGCTCCCGGTGAGCAGGGCAGGTGCGATGGTTCCCCCGCAGGTGCAGGGGGCGCTCCGGAGCGAGCTCGGGGAGCACGCGGCACTGGTGGCCTGGGATCCCGGGGAAGGGATGGAACAAAGATTTCAAAAACCCCCTGGACAGCCGATCCCGGTGTCCGGCTGGAGCCTTGGGAACAGCAGGCTGGAATGGCAGGCTGGAACAGCAGGGATGAGCACAAATCCCGGGTGGCAGACAAGATGTATCAAAGTTCCGGAGCTGCGGTGGGAACCCGCGGAGGTCTCAGCAGGCAGGGAGAGCGGGGCTACAGAGCAGTGAAGGCTTGAAGCAATGGCAGGGGCAGGGCGGCCGCAGCCTGGCTCCCAGTGGGGCAGGGAAGGCGGGCTTGGGAATCCCGGGGTCTCTCCGGTAGAAGGAAAGCAGCCGAAGAAGCAGCCTCTCTCTCCGTCCTCCAAAACACCAGGGACTGACTGCCCACACAGCCAGGTGAAAAAAAGAGTAGCAAGATGCACCCCTCCATCTATGGCCAGGTCTGTTGTTTTTCTTAAGCACCCAGTAATTTGTCCCCGTGGCAACATGTATGGGCAAAATTCCTTTAACAGAAAAAAAACCCCAGGAGAACTCCCAAAACCCCAACATTCTGTTACG
The DNA here is from genome assembly GCF_041296385.1 of Aphelocoma coerulescens. Lineage (NCBI taxonomy): Eukaryota > Metazoa > Chordata > Aves > Passeriformes > Corvidae > Aphelocoma > Aphelocoma coerulescens. The sequence goes on along the minus strand of NW_027184061.1, from coordinate 426,743 downwards.
AGCTTCCTGCAGATTGTTCCATCTCTGCTCTCCATATGGAAAGATACAAAGATCCCTTTTGGTTCACACAGTTAAATGTCTGATGGGTCACACGGTGGTACCTGTACAGATACACGTCTGGAGAGAAAGCCAAACATCCATCGCACTCTCTCAACACCCACAGAGCCTGAACCAAACTCGACAAGGCCACGCAGCTTTACACAGAAATTCATACATCGATAAAACTGTACAACGGGATGCAGGTTTACACAGAAATTGATACACAGGAAAACACAACAATCTGTGCTGTGTGAATACACTGACTTCTGTATAAAAATGGCTCCACACGGCGGGAACCGATCCAGAACTGTGCGATTACCAAAGGACCCATCGACACTTCCATACCCTTGGAACTAAAGACACAGGACTGTAGAGCTCTCCAACTGCGTACATTCCTGTCTGGGGGTGACTTTATGATGTGTATCCCCTATCGCTGCTCTCTGCCCAGAAATCAATCCTGTGCCTTTCTGTGCCTTTAAACTGAGCCCGACGGGGGAGAGAGAAAACACCGAGCGAACTTTTCAAAGCGGTTGTTCAAGGACACAGACACACACTCCTCTGCGTTCTGCTGCGGCAGCGAGAAGAGCGGAGGGAGCGCCCTGCTTGCTTTCCAGCGCGCTTTCGGCTCCTTTTCTCCAGAGGGAGACGGAGAGTTGAAGTTTGTTTTCCTGGGACTTGGGCTTTTTCCCTTCTTCTCTTCTGGACTGTTTCAACATCAGAACACAGCGGGAAAATTTTCCACCGAGGCCCTGGAGGACACCAACCCAGCTCCAAGGAGGAGGAGAGAGAGCACACCTACAGAAGGACTCTGAAATCTTCCCAGGTTTCTCTCCACAGCGAGAGGTTTTAGTATTCAGCATTATTATCCTTTTCCTGTGTGTTTGTTAAATAAATAGGTTCTTTTTCTCTTTCACTTTCCTCAGAGAAAAATATTTTTTTGCCAGACCTGGTGGGAGAGGGCTGGTTGTAACCTGCCTTCTGTCAGAGGATATTTTCCTGCAAATTTGTCCAAAGCAGCACACTAAAATAAGTCAGTATTTATTTTGAGGGAAAATGATTTCTAATGGCATTTTGAGGGTCAACAAATACAAAGATAATAATAAGGATAAATACAAAGAAATACAAAGAAAATACAAAGAGGTGAAAGAGGACAGGAGCTCACTGGACTGGTCCTTGGCGGTGCCCGGGCAGACCCTGCATGAATTTGGCTGCCTGAATGCAGCTCTTGCCTGGGCCCCAGGGGTGGCCCCCTCTGGGTGTCTCTCCCAGCACCACAGGGATGCTCCTGCCCCTTCCCTGCTGCCCCAGGGTTCTGCAAGCGCCTTCTGGGGCCAGCCAGACACCTCCCTGGGCCTCTGGAGGCCCCATGGCACAATGCAGACAGGGATTGAATCAAAGCTTCCTTGGAAGATGGAGGCAGGAGAATATTGCCCACCATCTTCTTTCCAGCTGCCCTCCACACTCCTGCAAATCCTGCTGGGACACTCAGGCTCTCCATTCCGGGCTCTGCAGCTCCCATGCAAACCCATCCATCACTGTGTCCCCTCTCGCATGGATATCAAGGAAATGACACAGCAATATCTAGAAAATGTGAACTTGATTAATTTGACTGCTCTAAAAGTCTACAGCTGGGGGTTGATTGGAAGACTACGGGGTGAGAACCTTATGCCTCCAAAAAGGGTCAAGAGTTTGGAACTGGAACAATCAGGGAAACTTCAGCTTCTGGGGGAAAAGGTGCCCTTCCTCCTCTCTCCCTTTGCTTTATACATCTGAGCTGGAGTCATATGGTTGGAACATCCCCTTGGCTGATTTGGGTCCGCTGGCCTGGCTGTGTCCCCTGCCAGGATCCTGCCCACTCCCATCCCCTCTGATGGGGGAAGGAATGGCAGAGGGACAGCGCTGCTGGGCAGTAGCCAGAACACCGCTCTGTTACCAGCACCCGTCCAGCTACCAATGCAAAGCACAGCCCTGGAAGGCCCGTGAACTTTCCCTCAGGCAGACCCAACACACGGGACTTGAGCTGCCAGCGGCCCAGGTCACCCTCTGCCAGCCCCGCTCCTTGGACCTTGTGTCCCCACAAGCAGACACAAAGTGTTTCTGCTGCTCCCCCTCCTGCACAAATCCACAGAAAGCTGGGATTTTTCCAAGTCTCGTGTCTCCATTGTGCCGTATTCCCAAAGAAGCAGCAGCCCCTCCCAATGAACACGACAGGTTGCACGGATGCTTGTCAGCTCCACTGCCTGCCTGGAAATCTGGAAACTGCTTCTAAATGCTGCTCCCTTCAGCTCTGGGGCACCGACTGACCCAGAGCTGGGAAACAAATGCCCTGGCTGCTGGCTGACAAGGTGAGTTCCGCCAGAGTCAGAGCTCTGTGGGAAGTCTCTATCCACGCCTCTCCTTTGAATAGATCCACACACGGGGTGCGCAGGGACGTGTCCTGTATGGAAAGGAAGGAGTGTGCCAGCACCATGGCTGACACTTTCCCTCTCCATGTGCGTTCCACAGCCACGGGTACACAGACGTGATGGAAACCCTCGCACAGCCAGAGCCTTCTGTCCCTGCAGAACGGAGCCGGCGGGTGGGGGCGGTTGGTGGGCAGCGAGTCCCGGACAGCGGGCGAGATCCGGCTCCACAGCTGCCAGGCCCCGCTAAGGCTTAATGCCGCCTCCTCGGCATCAGGAAAGGCCTTCAGCCTCGTCCCTGCCCAGAGGGGCAGCGCTGGCCTGGCTGCACAGCTCGTTTTCCCCACAGGTTGCAGGAGATGAGATCACAACGCTTGCAAACACCGACTGCGAGCCACAGCTCTGGGTGCTCACCATGAACCTCAGCTCTGCCAGCGCTGTCTGGCCCAGGCTCCAGGGGATGCAGTGGGAGCCCGGCTGGCCTCTGCCCTGGGGCCATCCTCCAGGGACAGCTGCACACAGGGAGCATTTGGTTGCCACAAAGAGCCAGGCCATGGCTGCAGGGAGCTGCTCCAGGTGTGGCCTGCACTGCTGTGTGCTGCGCTCTGGGGACTGCACTGGGGTGCCAGAGGAGACAGAGAAGCTCCAGCTTAAGCCTAACTGGGCTGGGTGGCTGGGCCAGGAAGAGGGGCGTGGGTCAAGGGCATTCCCAGAGCTCATCCTGCTCTGTGAAGAATGAGGAAAAGGGAGTGGGAACCCAGCAGTGAGCAGAGCTGAGGCCTGGAGAGCAGCTCTGAATGACCCCCAAATCTCACCAGAGCTCTGAGACATTGCTGTTCTTCAGCCAGTGACAACATGAGTCCCTAAACCTGGGGCTCACTCTTCCTCGTGGCCAGGGGCATCAAGGAAGGCTACAGTGCAATGGGGACTGCGGTGAGCTGGGAACTCACTGGGGGAAAGAGGGAGCACTTGTGGAGCAAAAGGCAGGTGGGGGAGAAAACTGTTCAGAGAAAGGCTGAGCTTCAGCTTGAGCAAGCTGAAAAATGGCATTGGGGGTCATCCCAGACTGATTTCATTTCAGAAGTTACTGAACAAGTTTGTTATTGGGGGGGTGTCATATTTTCCCCCGGAGGTGCACGCTCTGCAAACTTGAGCTGCACTGCCGAGCTGCTCAAGCACGTCTCTGCTGCAGGTCACGGCGTTTCTTCTTTGGCTTCTCGTGGCCCCGGGGCTGAGCCGCAGCAGAGCCCTGGCGGAGCCCAGAGCAGCCTCAGCATCCACAGAGCCCGGCTGCAAGGAGAGAAAGCAGAAAGCGCCCGTCAGCTGAAGGCTCCCGTCCCCCTTGTCCCAGCCGCCCGCGGTGCCCAGGCCGTGCTGGCCGTGCTCAGAGCGCTGCCCAAAGCTGCCCAGCATTGCTGCCTCTGGCAGGAGAGCAGGAGGGCAGGACACGTGCCCAGCCTGCAGCCGGCCGTGGCACAGCCACCTCCTCAGCAGCTGCCCAGAGCAGGATGCCGCTGCGCTCGCTGCCGTCTCCCAAAAGCCCTTATCCCAGCCGTGCCAAGAGGACGGGCACCCACCTCACGCCTCCCGCCGCCAGAAGAAAAGCTGCTCCCAAACGGTGTCCTCAGCCCTTCTCCAAGGGCACATCCCATCCACGCCACAGCTGCTCCCAAGCACTTCGCCATCCGGACCAGACAGCACCTAGAACGCTTCCTTTGGAAAAACAAACCATAAATCAATGAAAAGAGATTACAGACAAAAAGGGAAAACAAGGAAAAAGGTAAAAAATCTTCCCTCTGCTGGGGCCTTGAGGAAGGCCCAAGCCCGCCATGCGAGGGAAAAACCCACCCACGGGCCAGGGCAGCCCACGCTTTCTGCCTTCCCCCTGCACTGCCCCCAAAAGTCATGCTGAGCCCAAAGCCAACAAGGGCAGTGGAGCAGCCCAAGCCCTTCCTTGCCTGCAGAGCGAAGCAGCCCATGCACAGCTTCTGGTGTCCAACCTCTGCTCCCACCATGGGGCTTTGTTTGTGTCGAGCTGGCTGCCCCAGCCCCAGCCCCAGGGCGGGCCACGGTGGGTGCTGGGGGCTGTTGGCAGGGCCAGGAGCAGACTCCCAGTTCAAAACCAGCCCAGCCCATCCCCCCAGCCCTGGCAAAAAGCAGCTTGGCAGCCGACTGAAGAATTGGTTGCATCCGCCCCAGCAAAGGGGGGAACCTTTGCTTCCCGGCCAGGCTGTGCAATGCACAAATCTGGGAGCATCCCCCTGCGTGTGGACTCATCTGCAAATTCGCTGTGGAGCCTGGCTTTGGAGAAGGTGCCACAATTGAAGTCCATCTGATCTTCAGCTTGCCAGGTGGAGGAAGAGCTTGTCATCCTTGATGTCACCCTCCATGTCTCCCGCAGCAGCAGCCGCACCTGGCACAGCTTCTCCAGGGGCTCCTTCTTCCCTGGGGCTGGAGCAGGCTGTCAGTGCTCTGCCCAGGGCCCCGGCTGTCGCTGAAGAAGGACAAGCAAAAGCAGCTGGCGTGGGGGCCACCAGTGCTGGGAAGAGCAGCTCAGCTCCAGCAGCAGGGCTGTGCGTGCCCAGCTGAGGAGCCCTGCGCAGCGATTCAGGCAGGACAAAATCTCTGCCTTTCTTTGCTGCTTCTTGCCAAGGCGCGTGTGCAGCTGGAACTTACCGGCTCCCTGGGTCAAAGCGTGCGTGTGGCTCTCTCCCTTCTCCTATGGCACGCGAATATCCTGCATCCAAGGATCACAGGATAGGTCTTCTAATGAGGGCCTTTCCGAGGACAGCACGGATAAACACCGTCGGATGAGATCCTGGCACTCTGCAGACAGAAAGCAGAAAGCACCAGTCAGTTGCAGAAGGCTTCTGTCCGCTTTGCCCCACTCTTGCCATGGCCAGGCCATGCTGCGTGTGCTCAGGGCTGTGCCTAAACTTTGCCATCAATTCTTTCTTTTGGAGGAGAGCAGGAGAGCAGGACATTGCCACCTCCTCAGCAGCTGCCAGTGTGGGATGCTCCTGAGCCCGCTGCTGTCTCCCAGCACTGCTATTCCCCTGTGCTGCAGAGACGAGGATCCACCTGGAGAGAGCCGTCGTGGGAGCGAGAGCCGGCCCCAGGTGCTGTTCCAGCCCCTCCTGAAAGGGTGCTCCCCGCAGACCATCTGGTGCAGCACGATGCCCAGGGACCAGACGGTCGCTGCCTCGCCGTAGTACCAGCCGAACTGGGTCCATTCCGGGGGGCTGTAGGACGGTGTTCCTATGGAATAGAGATGGAGTTCTTCAGGGGGACGCTGCCTGCTCCCAGACCCTCGCCCCAGCTTCCCTGGGCATGCGGGGGCCGCAGCAGCGGCACGCGGCGTGACCCGCTGCCCTCTGGCCAGCACCTGGGACTTGTGTACAAACTGGGGGTTGGAAAAGAAGCCGCTGGTGTCGCAAGAGGGCAGCGGAAGCCCTGGCAAGGCCCGAGCATTCCATGCAAAGGAAAAACCCACTTGGTGCTGGGGAAAAACCATGCTTTCATCCTCCCTGCTTGCACTGCCCCAGAAACCATTCTTAAGCCAAGGCAACCACGGGCAGCAGAGCAGTCCGAGCCCTGTCTCGCCTGCACACCAAACGGGCTGGAGCACAGGTTCTGGCCCCCCCTCTCTGCTACCCCCACCCACGGGTGTTTCTGTGGCGCTGGCTGCCCCAGCCCCAGCGCCAGTCCTGGGCAGAGTGGCTGGCGAAGGCTGCCAGCAGGGCTGGAAGATGGCCCCTCAGCCAGCACCGCTCAAAAGCAGCTCAGCTGAAGACTCCAGCTGCCATGACTGGCAGCAAAAGGGAGAATCCCCCCTGCCACAGCTGGCTTGGGCTGTGAGATGTTGGGCCATGAGATGTTGGGCCGTGAGATGTTGGGCTGTGAGATGCCGCTACCAGGAGCCTCCCCCTGCGTGAGCTCACCTGCAAAGCTGGTGTAGGCTGCGGCTTGCAGGTAGGTGCCACAGCCAAAGTCGATGAGTTTGGCCTGCCCGGTGGCCAGGTCAACCAGGATGTTCTCCGGTTTGATGTCCCGGTGCAGGACCCCGCAGCTGGTGCAGTGCCGCACGGCCTCCAGCACCTGGCGGAACAGGTGCCGCGCCACCTCCTCGCACAGGAAGCCCCGTGCCCGAATGAAGCGAAGGAGGTCCTGACACCGCTCCGGGCGCTCCAGCACCATCAGCACGTTGTTGGGGAGCTCCAGCCACTCGTGGAGCTGGACGATGCCAGGGAAGCCAGCGGACACCTTGTCCAGCAGCACGATCTCCAGTGGTGCTCGGGTGCCGTCGGGCTGCGGGAGGAGCACGGTGCTGTCAGCGGGGCTGATGCCGTGCCGGGGCTCGGGAAGCCCTCAGCCAGCCGGGGACGCTCTGCGCGCTCCGCTGGCCCCACGGCCGCTCTCCCTCGAGGCGTTCTGGCGGCTTCCACCCTGCCGGGCCTCGGCTCATCCCCGCCCGTCGCGCCCCGGCTTCTCCCGCTGCCCCTCGCTCACTCACCAGCTCGCCCCAATGGCCGATGCGGTTCCGCGGCACCCGTTTGATGGCCACCTGCAAGGCAAGGGGAGCAGCGGGCTGAGCTCGCCGCCCGCCGTGCCCAGCCCCATGCTCCTTCTCCTCCTCCTTTGCCCCCCGCCTCCTGCGCCCGCCGCCGGCCCCGCCACTCACCGGGGCGCCGTCCGAGAGCCGCGTGGCCGCGAAGACGCTGCCGAAGCCGCCGCGCCCCAGCAGCGAACCCAGCCGGTAGCGCTCCTTCAGGCCCTGCTGCGCCTTCCGTGCCCGCGAGACGCGGCCGTCAGCGCTCGGCCCGGGGCCAGGAACGGCCCCCGAGCGCCGCTCAACCGCCCCGGGCCGGCCATCCGCACATGGGGGCTCTTTTGGAGGGGCCACCGGCGGCTCGGGGCCGGCGGCCGCGCTCAAGAGCGGCGGAGCTCGGAGCGGGGAAGACGCCGCGGAGGCGGCGGGAGCGGCCGCGCCGCCTGTGTCCCCGGCGGGCCCCGGGAGGAGCCGAGGCCGGGGCCGGGGCCGGGGTCGGGGTCGGGCCAGCCGGAGCCAGGGGCTGGCGATGGTGCCCAGGAGCCAGGCACTGATGCCCGCCCAGCAGCGCCACAGCCAGGACGGCGAGAGCCGGGCGGAGGCGGGACCGCGGCGGGACGCCCGGGGGCGGGGAGGGGGCAGCCCCGCCCGGGGCCGGGGGCGGGCCGGGGGCATGGCCCGGCCGGGCCTGGGGAGAGGGAGGCCGCGGGAGGGGGGGTTGGGGAACCAAAGGGAGAGCGGGAGAGGGTGCGAGACACTGGGAGAGGGAGAGGAGGAGCAGGAGAAGGGACGCAGAGGGTTCGTAGACTCGCTGCTTTTGCGCTGCTGCCGCTGCTGCCGCTGCTGCCGCTGCTGCCGCTGAAGCGCTGGGAGCGTTTGTCCGCGTGTCCGTGTGTCCGGTGCCCGTGTGTCCGTTCCCCCCCGCGCGCCCCACGGCCGAGCCCCGCGCGCCCCGGGGCAGCACGGGCCGCTCCGCTCCGGGGCCGAGGCGGAGTCCCGGAGCATCTCTTGCTCCCGCAGCCACACCAAACCCGCTCGGCCATTGGCAGCAGTTTTGCACACGTTTCCCTTTGAAGGGCTCCTCTCTACCCCCATTTCCAAGGAGTCTCCCTGGGGTTTTGGCACCTGCTGCGACAGGGCAGCGATTGGGCTTCAAACTTCAAGAAAGACATGGAGGGGTTGGAGCACGTCCAGAGATGGGATTGGAGCTGGGGAAGGCTCTGGAGGACTTCTGAGGGGCAGCTGAGGGATCTGAGGGTGCTGAGCCTGGAGGAAAGGAGGCTCAGGGGGGACCTGGCTCTCTCCAAGTCCCTGACAGGAGGGGGCAGCCAGCAGGGGTGGGGCTCTGCTGCCAAGGGAAAGCACGAGAGGAAATGGCCTCGGGGGAACTCTTGGGGTGGATGGTGGGGAAATTCTCATCCTCCGTGTCTCGACAAAGGGGGAGGGGGGCAGGGGTGGGGCACGACCTGGGGACACGGGGGTGGTGACGCTGGGCTGGGGACACGGGAAAGGGCACGGGAAGCCAAAGCCCCGCTGAGCGCTGGCGCTGGGCTGGCACGGGGTGAGCCGGCAGCAGGGCCCCGCAGCCCTGAGGGACTCGCCCTGACGGCCGGGGAGTATTGATCCTGGTCTCTAAAACATGAGACTCAATAAAATATCATTAAAAGATGCCTCCTTCTCCTTCTCCTTCTCCTTCTCCTTCTCCTTCTCCTTCTCCTTCTCCTTCTCCTTCTCCTTCTCCTTCTCCTTCTCCTTCTCCTTCTCCTTCTCCTTCTCCTTCTCCTTCTCCTTCTCCTTCTCCTTCTCCTTCTCCTTCTTCTCCTCCTCTCCCATCCCTTCTCCTGCTCCCCCCGGTCCCAGCGCCCACCCTTGGCCCCCCGTTTTCCCAGCGCGGCCGCATCCCGCGGGAGGAGCCGGGACGGAGCCGGGACAGGTCGGGCTGGGGCAGCGCTGGGCTCTGGGCCCGGCCTGGGCGCCCCCCACGCGCCCCCTCCTCAAATTCCCCTGGCGGGGGGCGCTGGGGGCGAGGGGGGGGCGCAGGTGGGGTCCGGGTGGGGAGCGCTGAGCGCTGCGGGTCTGCCTGGCAACTGGTGAGTCACCAGCGCCGCGCGCTCTGATTGGCTGAAGGTTGTTCAACGCCTGCTCTGATTATCTGATACTCGCGGGGAATTTTGGTTGGTCCTTGGGGGCTGTGGGGCGGCTTAGGGGGGGTCTCTGCGCCTTTGGGGTTCGCTGGTGCCGATTTGGGGTTCAGGTGCCTCCCAAGGGCCCCCCGGGGGGGGTGACACAGGGGTGACACACGGGGGTCCCCATTCCTGATCCATCCTGCGGCCAGTTCTACTCCCCCCACACTTGGTCCCCCCACGGGATCCCCGAAGTCCCTCCCCACTGTTCCCCAATAAACGGGACCGGCCCGAACTGGGAAGCCTTCCTGGGAACACTGGGAGCAGCCGGGCAGGGGCAGAGTGACAGCGGGGCGGAGGGGGACACACGACCCCCCAAAATCATCGCGGAGATGGGGCGAGGGGTCCCGGCTGGGCCCGAGGCCACGGGGAGGGGCTGCAGCCGCCGGCGGCTCAGGAGCTCTGTGGGCAGAGCAAAGGGGGTGACACCGGGCTGGGGGGCCCGGGGGAGCACAGAGCTCCGGGGGAGGGGGGACACGACCCCCGGGCCCCTCCCATCACCGGCTTGTGCAGGTAGAAGCCGAGCCCCAGCGCCAGGAAAACGAAGCCCAACACGAAGCCCCCGATCCCTGTCAGCATCTTGGGGGGGCGGGGGGCAGCTTTGGGGGGGGGAGGGCAGAAGGATCCGGGAAACGGCAGCGGCTGCTGGGAAGGGACCGGAATGGACTGGGACAGAATGGGATGGACTAGGACAGAATGGGATGGACTAGGACGGAATGGGATGGACTAGGACGGAATGGGACAGGAGGATACACTGGGACCAGGATCAGGACTGGGCAGGGCCACATTTGGAGCACCAGGGATTATACTGGGATATATTGGGACCACACTGAGGGCTACTGGGAACATGCTGAGGCCCAATGGGTGCTGCTAGGATATACTGGGAGTGATTTGCATCATACTGGGAATGACTGGGATTGTACTGGGAGTGACTGGAACCACAGTGGTGGTGAAAGGGTGCAATTGGAAAGATGCAGGGGGCAACTGGGATCACCCTGGGAGCAGCTGGCCCATACTGGGGTCATACTGGGATCATACTGGGAGTGACAGGGTCATGTTGCAGTGACTGGCCTAGTGCTGGGAGCATCTGGGAGTGACTGGGATCATACTGGGGGTGACAGGAATCAAACCAGACTCATACTGGGAAGTTACCTGGAATCATACTGGGGGTGACTGGACACATACTGGGATCATGTTTAGAGCAACTGGGACCATGATGGGGACAAAAGGCATCATAGAGGGACTGACTAGGAGTGACTGGGTTCATACTGGAAGTGACCAGGGCCCTACCTTATTCTACTGGGAGGGACTGAGAGTGAAAGGAACCCTACAGGGCATGACTGGGAACAACTGGCACCATGTTGGGGGCAACTGGGATCTTATTGGGAACGACTGGGAACATAAAAGCTTGAGTGGAGTTTTTATCCCGTGGCATTTCCAGGGAGCAGCAGCAGCTCCGCGCCCCCAGCCCGGGGGGTGGGAGCAGGGGAACCGCTGGCAGCACCTTCGGGGCACAGCCGAGGGCTGGGGGGCTCCTCCCCCACTTCATTTTCTCTGCCCAGTTCAAATCATCCCCTCCCATTCAAATCCCCTCCATTCACATTTTCTCCCCACCATTAAAGTTTCCTTGCCCCAATTCAACTTTTCTCCCCAATTAAGCCCTGAAGCCCCTCCCCACCCCCGGCTCCTCCCGGCAGGACCCGGCCGGGACCTTCTGGAAACAGCAGCGGGAAGAGTTCCAAAATTCCTCATTACTTCCATCGATTTCCTTGGTTTCCGGGGCATTTTCCTGCGGCTGCTCCGGGCCATGGCTGAGGGGTCCCCTCGGGCTCCAGCCCTTTTCCAGCCCCTTTTGCCAGCTCTTCTCCTCAGCTGATCCAAAGCTGCAGATTTTGGAGGGTGGGAAGAGTCGCTCTGCTCGGGGGTCCCCGCGGTGCCCCAGGGAGGCCCCGAGGCCGCAGCGCGGTTCCCTCGGGCCCCTTGGAGCGTTTGGAATCTCCAACTCTCAGCAATCGCTGTGTTGGGGTTCAATCCCCCCTGCAGGGTTTTCCCCCAGACCGACTTTCTTTCCAGAGGGTTTTGTGGTTTCGCTTCGAGCCGGGGCCTGAGGGCACCGGAGCGGCCGCGGGTGCCGGGGCAGGAAGGGCTGAGGGACAGCAGCGCCCCACAAACCTCCGGGACGGGGACAAGGGCTGGAGGGGGCAAAGAGAGAATAAACACGAGATTTCAGAAAAAGAAAAAAATCCAGTAAAATATAGATGGTATGTAAAATATAATAAAAAGAACTCTGAAAAAAGAAAGTAACAGCAGAGCTTCTTCTCCTGGGACTTTGGGTTTCTTGTCCAAGCTCCGAGCTGGGTGTGAGCCAGAAACCAGTGGCTGGGAGAGACGTTGCTGCTGAAGCGCTTCCTATGGCCAGAACTAAAGTGTCGAGTATCAAGGAACAGTTTGAGAGGTTACAGAAGCGCCAGCGCTCCCGTTGGATTCCCTCGTTTGAAGCTGAAAGCGGAGCTCCGTCTGTGACTCTGCTTTGTAAGGATTGAATGTAAAACTCCAGAGCAATCCCCGTTTCCCTCCCTCCTCTGGCCAGCGGCGCACGGAGAAGGGATGAGAGTTTCGGTGAGTCCGTGCTTCCCCCTGAGGGACAGGAATCCTTGCCGTGTCCAGCGGGGGTCCCTCCGCAGCCGTGCGGTCACTCCCCGGCCCGGCCCTGAGGCGCGGGGCAGTCGCGGGGCAGCCGCGCTCCGGCCCCGTCAGCGGCAGCGCCGCTTCGTGCCGGGCAGGAGCGGCAGAAGGAGCCGGGCGGCGGCGGGGGCTGAATCCCGGCAGGAGGAGGAAGAGGAAGAGGAAGAGGAAGGGGAAGAGGAAGGGGAAGAGGAAGGGGAAGAGGAAGAGGAAGAGGAAGAGGAAGAGGAAGAGGAAGAGGAAGAGGAAGAGGAAGAGGAAGGGGAAGAGGAAGGGGAAGGGGAAGAGGAAGGGGAAGAGGAAGGGGAAGAGGAAGGGGAAGAGGAAGGGGAAGAGGAAGAGGAAGAGGAAGGGGAAGGGGAAGGGGAAGAGGAAGAGGAAGAGGAAGAGGAAGAGGAAGCGGAAGAGGAAGCGGAAGAGGAAGCGGAAGAGGAAGCGGAAGAGGAAGAGGAAGAGGAAGAGGAAGAGGAAGAAGGGGCCGGGTCGGCCTGCGGCGTCCGATGGCCGGGGAGCAGCGGGGAGGCCTCGGGGAGCGGCGCCGGGCGGGGCTCTGTTGGAGCCGCCCCGAGGGGTTTGTGCCGCGCCGGGTCCCTGAAGGAGTCGCTCAGCGGGACGGGCGAGCTGGGAACGAAAGGAAATACAGAGAAGAGAATAAAATACAACCAAAGAGCCGCACCGAGAGGCGTCTCCCCCTCCCGCGTCTGAAGGAGCTGCACCGAGGGACGGGCGGAGGGTGAGTAGAATAAAATCCAGAGAATGGCGTTAAATAGACTAAAAAACTGCACCGGGATGTCCGCGGCGCCCGGTGTCACTCAAGAGCCGCACGGCGGGACGGGCGCTGTCGGGTGTGGCCAGAAGGGCAGCGCCGAGGAGGGTGAGGGGTGAGAACAGAAAAAACAATAGAGAGAATAGAATAAAATGCAAGAAAAGAGCCTCACCAGGGTATTCCCGCATCCCCGCGTCCCTGAAGGAGGCGCAGCGAGGGACGGGCGGGGCGCGGCCCGGATCGAGCCCCTCCAGCTGCGCCTCGAGCGGCGACCCCGCGGGACCGCGCCGGGGCCGGGCGGCAGCGGCAGCCGGAGCCGGGAAAGCGGCTTGGAGCGGCGGAGACGAGCGGGGGGTTCCCCTCAGCTCCGCTCAGCCCTCGGGCACCGGGGGGTTCCGGGGGTTGTTCCCGACCAGCTCCGCTCAGCCCTCGGGCACCGGGGGGTTCCGGGGGTTGTTCCCGACCAGCTCCGCTCAGCCCTCGGGCACCGGGGGGTTCCGGGGGTTGTTCCCCATCAGCTCCGCTCAGCTCTCGGGCACCGGGGGGTTCCGGGGGTTGTTCCCGACCAGCTCCGCTCAGCCCTCGGGCACCGCGCTGGGGTCGCCGCGCACTTTTCACCTCCGGCCGCCCCCACGGGCCGGGCCCCGCGGCTCCCGCTGCCGCCGCCTCGGTCCCGCCGAGCCCAGAAACCACGAAAGATCGCTGCCATGCACTAAAAAAGCTTTTCGTGCGCAGTGATGGGTGCGGGGGGAGTTCTTATGAACTCCCCTTCCCTCAGACCCTCCCGGGCACTGCCGGGCATTAGCGCAGCTCCCGGGGCCGTGTCCCTGCCACACTTGGGTATTAAATCCGACAGATCTGAGGAGCGGGCACAGCCCTAGAAACCAGGGCTTTGCCCTCGGGAGCTTGGAGCGGCACGAGGGGGATAAAGGGCCCCCTGCGCGCCCCGATGCCTCCTGAAGCAGCTCTGGCCCCCTAAGAACGAGGCTGTATTTGGGAGAGGGAGGGTGGCTGGGATGGGATCTTGAATGAGACAGACACATGTTGGGATGAAGAGGTTTGAAGGGGTCCCGTCACTGAGGAGGTTTTGGGGCACCCTCCTGCAGGAACTCAAGATTTTCAATCATGGCACCATCCATACGCCTTTCCCAACCCGCTTGCCATAGCAGTCTCTGTGTGGGTTTCAAAAAGATTTCTGCCAGCTTTCTACAGTCAAACGGAGTCATTAAACCACTCGTAAAAATATGGTGCAACAAAGTTTGCACGTACGGGTTGGTTAATCCATACTGCATCCCAGCTTTTTCTCCTTTTCGGATGAGCTTCCAATTGAGCCCTGCCCACTGGCGTTGGTTCGGATTACCGGGGGCAGCAATTCCCGGGAACGCTTGTGGAATAAATTCACCCTCAATCAGAGCCTCCCGTATGATTCCCTGCCACCGCCGAGCAGGATTGTCGGAAGCAGGGCAGCTTGGGGAGCCGTGGGCAGGACTTTCTTTTTTCCGCTCCGCCCTTTGAGCCGGGGGATCAGTCGTTCTTCGCATTCCCCGGCTCCGCTCCAGCTTTTGCCCCGGTTGGAATTTCCCCGCATCCCCTTCTCGCTCCCGCGGTTTCCCCCCTTCTCTGTTCGCCAAACTGTTTCCTCGGCAGGAGTCACAGGGCGGACGGACCCCCACCGGGGCCACCCCCCCGGGGAGCCGGGCCCGCGATCCCCGCGGCCAACGCGGACCGAAGACTAGGCACCGCGACACACATTCAGCAGCTGATTCAGGATTCTCTCTCCCCTCCGCCACCAGCAGCGGTTTCTGCTTTTCTCTTTCTTTCTCCTGCCGCTTGTATTCTCAAAGCGGCTCAATCGCTCTGCCTTTGAACACCCGCCGTTCGCATTGGAATCCCCGCTCTGGCTAAGCCGCGGTGAGGCAGACGGCGATGGGGGCAGCGGGGGACACACACGCCCCCCCAGAGCTAAAGTTAACTCTTCGGGGGACACCACGGGACACCTCCTAGGCAGTTCTGGTGCTTGCGGAGAGGGGAGCTCATCCACTTCCATTTTCTCTGGTTCTGGCGCAGGCTGCGGAGCCTGTAACTCCGTCTCCGCGGGTGCAGAAGGCAGGGACGGTATAACTGGGTCTACTCCCCCAAAGAATTCTCGGGCGTACGTCGGAAAGGCAGCCGCAGGACGGCCTGGCTCTAGATGGGCTGCTGCCCCTACCGCAGCTGTTTTTTCTGCCTCTATTTGCCTCAGCGCCGTTATTATTAACTTCCATAGCGTACTAAGCCCCTTAGTCTCTTTTCATCCATTGCTTACGGCGTCCCAGAGAGTGATTCCCAGCCTTTCCCACTCAAGAGTGCTGAGAACACTCCCGTTGGTGGCAAAAAATCCTCTCTCCCAACCCCATCTTAACAGTCTTTTCAAGACCTCCAGGTCATGCTTCTCTCAAGGAGAATATGCTGGAGGACCCTGAACGTGGCCTGCTCCTCTTTCGACAGACCCTTCCCCATCCTCCAGCCCCTGGCCTCTCACCTCTTCGGGTGCACCCGCTGCAGCGTACGTTTTCCGGACTTCTTTCCCCAGGAGCTTTCTTCGGCTCCCCCAACTCCAATGGAGCTGTTCTCCGACTCCCCCTCCATGGTCCAGCCGTGGCAGGCTCTGACCGGGGCCTCCCGCCTTTTCACTCCACAGACCCCCTTCAGAATCCAAAGGGTCCGGTCTGCTTCATTATCGCAGCGTTTATCACGTCGCGAGGTCACCAGCATGCGGGAGCTCAGGACTTCTGAACAACGAAGCAATATGATTCCGCAGAAGACATTTTATTGTTTCCATTGCACTCTACTTATGCATTTTGCAGCGGCTGTGCATGCGATCACGCACTTCTTGATTGGTCCCTCGATTTCGTCCACGCGTTCTGCACGCACTTTTCAGAAAACAGGATTGGTTCTAGTCCAGTGTGGCACAGTCCTTCTCCATCTATTTCTCGCTGCCTTGGTATTCTGCTTCTCAGCTTCTTCTTTCCCGTGAGAGTCCCTTCATTTCCCCATCACTTGATCTCTTCAGCTGTTCTCTGGGGCTCTCGGTGGGGGCAGAACCTCACGGGGGTGGTCCCCAAACCCCTGTCCCTCCCTGGGGGTCTCATGGGGGGTTCCTCCCCACCCATCCCTTCGCATGGGCCATGCCTGGCTCAGCTGCGCTGCCGGGAGGGGCAGGGCCATGTCTTAGAAGGGGCCATAAACCATCAGAGCCCCCAAAGTGCCCCGGGATCCACAGTGTGACATCGGACGCTGCAAAACTCCCCCGCAGGAGGTACCTGGGTGTTCACCCAAACCTGAACCTGTATTAACCCACCGAACTTGGAGTTTCCGGGGCTTCCCCAGCCCCCACGGGATCCAGCCTGGGACCATCACTTACACCAAGGACAGCGACATTGGAACAACCAAAACCAAAAGTTTTGTTGCTGATCCAGGGCTGCTGACTGTGTATCCTTCTACTCTCATACTTTCTTTGCCCTTACACGTTTCCTAAGTGTTACTTTTATGCTTTTAATATTACTGGGGATGGTAACCAAAAGGGCTCCAAACCCCCTTCACACAGCAACCAAACTGCTCTGAAATAAACCCTACAGAGATATATTTATGAACACAGATCTTTCACTGTTGTTTCACTCTCATCTGCCCCAGGGGAGCCATGAACCAGACCCTGGGTTACCCTCGCCTTCAGGGGCAGGGTGGAACAGGAGCCGGACACAGGGGAAGCTTCTGGAAGCTGCTCAAGGAAGCCACCCCTGGAGGCCCCCTATTTCCAAAGCCTGGCCATGCAAACCCAGGACACTGGATCCAAACATGGATCACTCAGACGGGGGCACCAGGGCTCTGCCTGTCGTGGTTTGACGCAGCTGAGCGTCAAGCACACAAAATCTGCTATTTTTCATAAGGGGAAATAAGAAAATATTGAGGAAAACTAGAGAGCTGTGAAGCAGCACAGGTTCAAACTTAAACAGTTGCTGTACAAAGAAAAAGTTTATTACCAACAGAATTAAAAGCAAAAAGAATTAACAAGAAATTAAAGCAAACCTCCCCTCTCTTCCAGCACTTCCCTCCTTTTACCCAACTCGCACAAAGGAAGAAGAACATGGGATTTTAGTCAGTGTTGCAGTTCTTGAAAAGTCTCTTTGTTATGCTTAAGGAAAAAAGGGTTTTCTTCTGCATCACGTGGTTCCCAAAGTGCCACCAACAGCAGACCCGCCCGGGAAGAAACAATCTGCTGTGGTGTAAAACATCTCTGCCCTGAAAAATCTCAGAGTTCCTTCACACTGCCAGACATGGGCCATCACATGGGGTTATTAGACTTTGTAAGGATGAATTACTTTGGCCTGAACACAAAGGGTTGTTTGTTTTTTTTTTTTTGTGACAGGAGGTCTCTAAAAGCCTCTCAATACTTCTATATAGCCTGGCACAGGCACTTTTCATAAATTTCATGGGCCATAGGTTAACTTTCCATCCCTCCATGTACTCCAAATGGATCAAAGAGACAAACAGTTTGTGATATTACAGTTTCTTACCACGGCCTGCAGGAAGTTTTTTAAGCTGCGCACGAGAATCGCGGCCCCGCCCTCTTTTCTCCCGTCGCCATTTCCAGCTCCGTCCCACAGGACTCACTTTCTCTTCTCTCTGGCTCCGAAGCCGCCACGTTGAAGAGTGTTCTTGTTCGGGCTCTACGGTGGAGAAAGCCTGGCTCCCTTTGTGCTGCTGGCTGCGTGGTGTCCTCTTCAGTTCAGCGCGGAGTGTGCTGGCTGCAGACAGGAGGCTCCGCCGGCTCCCGCTGGCTCCGCCGGCCCCGCGTGGAGAGGAGAGGGACCCGCCGGTGCCAGGGAGCCGCGCCGGATGGGTTTAGCTGTGTGGCACTCCATGGCTGGCTTTAGCTGCCTGCGGCTCTGGGACAGTTCCCCCCCAGCAGTGACACAGGGTCTGTGCTGCGGCGTTGGGAAAGGAGGGGGTGCAGGGGCCCTGACCCGGCAGGGCCCGGAGGCTCCAAGGCCCCCCCACCTTCCGGCAGGAGAGCTGGAACGAAAGGAATTGCCCCGTTTCCATGTGGTTTAAATGAGCAAACGGAGGACCCCACAAGCCCCTCAAAACCCGCGGGACTAAGCTGGCCTTTACTGGATGCCAGGAAACACTAAAAACTCTCTGTCCCTGCCCTCTGCTACTGCACAGGGACAGGAAATACAAGGAAAGGTCCAGGAGCTGAGAGAAGGACCGGGAGAGATCCCGCCCCGAGCACCAGCACGGGCACAACAGAGCCAGCCTGGGCACAGGAAGGGAATTTATTACCAACCAAATCACAGGAGCACAAGGAGAAGGCAAAGAAATCTCTCCAACACCTTCCCCCCACCCAGCGCGGATCACCCGGAACGGGGGTCACCAGGGCTCTGCCCCACGGGGGTCACTGGGGATCATCCAACGCCGATCCTCCCACAGGGGATGGAGCTGGAGCAGAGCACGAAGCTCTTCCCGCACTCGGGGCACTCGCAGGGCTTCCCTTAGCGGTGCCTCCGTTGGTGATGGGTCAAGTTTGAGCTCCTGGAGAAGCTCTTCCCACACTGGGGACACTCGTAGGGCCTCTCCCCGGTGTGGATACGGTGGTGCTTTATAAGGTTGGTGTTGCATTTGAAGCCCTTCCCACAGTCGGGGCAGCGGAAGGGCCTCTCATCCGTGTGAATGCGCTGATGTTGGAGGAGGTGGGAGCTCCTCTGAAACCTCTTCCCACACTCAGAACACTCGTAGGGCCTCTCCCCAGTGTGGGTGCGCTGGTGTGCCCTCAGGGTGGAGCTCCATCCGAAGCTCTTCCCACACTGCAAGCACTCATAGGGCCGTTCCCCGGTGTGGACCACCTGGTGCTGGAGCAGCTCGGAGCTGCTGGAGAAGCCCTTCCCACATTCCCCATACTCATAGGGCCTCTCCCCAGTGTGGATCCTCTGGTGCTGGATAAGTTTGGAGTTCCATCTGAAGCCCATCCCACATTCTGGGCACTTGTGGGGCTTCTCCCTGCCCTGAGGCTTCTCCACCAGCTCTGAGCTCCCCCTGGATCTCCAACTGCCTTCCCGGCACAGGGAGGCTCTTTCCTCCTTGGATCTCTCTGGGCTGCGTTTGCAGCCCCTCCTCGTGCAGCATCTCCGGGGCTTTTCCTCCTCCTCCATCCAGCGACGCCTTGGGACTGACAAATCCTGGATTGGGGAAAAAACAAGGGGTGAGTGCCTTGGGTTGGGGGCTTCTCCTGCCCAGGTCCATCACCAGGCATCTTGTGTCCATAAAAACCTCCAAAACACCAAGATTCAGCCCAAAATGCCCCCAAACATCAAGACAAACATCAAGACACCGACCCAAAACTCCCAAAACATCAAGATTCAGACAAAACACCCTCCAGAATATAAACACATTCAGCCCCCACAAAAAAACCAAAGCACCAACATGGAGCCCAAGAAACCTCAGAAACACCAAGATTCACCCACGGGAAAATCGTGGATCCCCCTCCCTGATCACCTGCTGGATGGGGGGGGCAACGCTCCTGGGGCTGGGGGGAGGCTGCAGATACAGCGAGTGCTGGAACCTTGGGGTGCCTCCTCTTCCTGATCCTCCTCCTGTGTCCCTACTCTTCCTCACACTCCTCTTCCTCACACTACTCCTTCTCCTGCAGAATCCCACCTGCTGCTCCCACGGCCATCGTTTCACCATTCTGGTCTCCAGCCCTGCTCCTCCAGCCTTTCTCCTGCTCCCCCCAGGCCCAGCACCCAGCCCTGGCTCGCTCTGCCCCCCAGAGCTCTCGGATCGCACAGCACGAGCAGCGATGCAGCTGCGGCAGCTCGGGCTGGGGCAGCGCTGGGCTCTCGGCCGCTCCTGCCCGCACTCGGCCCCCGCCGCAGCCACTTCTGCCAGCACAGCACGGCCCGGCCCGGCCTTGGCGCTCCCCCCCTCCCACCTCCCCAAATTCCCCTGGCGGGGGGCGCCAAGGCCGGGCCACACGTGGGCTCCAGCTGGGGAGCGCCGGGCGCTGCGGCTCTGCCTGGCAACTGCTGAGTCACCAGCGCCGCGCCTTCTGATTGGCTGAGCGCTGCCTGAGGGCCGCGCCTGCACCAAGGGGGGACACCCTGCTCCAGGGGGGATGTCCCGAAAACCGGGCACCCCCAGCGAACCAACAACACCAACGCCTCCTTACAAACACATGCTCTGAATCTGCTCGGACACAGCCACACGCACTTGCACACAAGCAAGTGACGGCACAAACCAGCAGCTCCACAAAATGGCACTGACTGACACACACTGCTGCTCAGCCAAGCTCCTGCTCAATTCCTCAACTTCCAGAACAACAACAAAGCCTGAACAGAACCATGGACATCGTTTCCTAATCAAAAGGGGACAATGCGGAGGCAGTTTGCACATTCTCCCAGAGCTAATTAAGGACATGGACACCCAGCACGGGTAAAAAGGGAAGTCGAGAAGGGGTCTCAGCAACAGGGGACGGATGGTGTTGGTGTGCTGGGAAGGGATTGGTTGAAGGGAGTGTGCAGGAATATGGTTAAGGCAAACAGCAGCAGGAGGAATCTATGGGGTAAGAAAGGAAAAGGAAGATGGAAAAGAGGAGGAAGAGAAAAAAGTGAGGACAGGGATGCTTTTCAGCGCCATCTTATCCTCAACATTTGCCAGCTGATCCAGATCTTTTGTACCCCACGTTCCAGGACAGGACAGAAAAAGAAGTTCAGGATTTCAGGGGGTTTCTCTGTGGTGGGGAGCAGCAGGACAGGGCAGCACGGGCTGGGGGCCTGTGGGGAGCTGTGGGGCCGGGCCGGGGCTGTGGGGCAGCCGGGGCTCAGCGCCGGGCACTGCCTGACCACAACACCCCCCGGGCAGGGCCGGCAGTGGCCCCCGGCCCCCAGGAGGCTGCGGAATGTGGAAGGATCAGGATTTTCTTTTATCGATCTTGTTTGGGTCACTGGAGAAACGAATGATTTTGCAGAAAGCTCAGCAGCTGTCAGAGGATGAGCACCCACAGGCACTGAGGGGGCTGCAGGAGAGGCACAAGAAGCCCCTGCAGCACTTGGCCAGAAAGGCTCAGCAGGGGAATGCAAGAAGGGATGAGCAAAAGGCCAAGGTGAAGGCAAAGGCCATGGCAGAGTTTCTACAGCCCCCCAGGGATGAACCGCAGGGCCCAAGGGGGCCCCAGCACCCAGGGGACGGCGGCGGCCACAAGCACCTGGCACAGGCATTGCCCTCCTCGGCACGGCAGAGCCCACCCAAACAGCCCCTGGCAAGGAATCAGGGGTCCATCTGCAGGCCAGAAGGACACTGCAAGCACAGACAGCAGCACCCTCAGCACCAGCAAGTCCACCCCACATGGACATGGATTGTCAGGGCTGGCAGAGCTCCCAGCAGACCAGGGACCCACCGCACCAGAGCCCTTGAGAACATTCAGGGCGCGTCTGGATCGAGACGAGGCCGCTCCTGATGGACACAGGGGCCTCTCGATCCACTCCGAATCTGACACCTAAGGGGGGAAATTGGCAAGAAGTTCCTTGATTATTCAGGCAATAAGTGGGAAAGATGAGCAGGGGTGTTTTATTCAACCACTATCAGTAGATGTGGGGGATGGGTTTGAAACGCATCAATTTCTGTTTGTTCCTAATTGTGATTGTAATTTACTGGGAAGGCATTTGGTGGCTAAAGCGGGAATACAAATTAACATTGTAAAAGGAGATACAGAGGCTAATGCTGCTGGACCTTGGTGTCAAATGTCTGCGAAGGCCTCTGCTGAAGTGAACCCAGAAGTGTGGGCAGCCCCACGGAAATAGGGAAAATCAGATATGGAGCCTCTCCAAATTCCTCTGGAGCATCCAGGACAAGTGGTGTCTAAAAGCAATACCCTGTTCCAAGGGAGGCAAGGAAGGGGTTACAGCCTCTTACTGAGTCCCTGCTGCTAAAGGCAGCGCTTCTGGAGCCAGGCATCTCTCCCTACAACACTCCTCTCCTGCCAGGCAAGAAACCCCATCATGGACACCAGAAGGAAAGCACAATTTTCAAGGCTTCAAAAGCAGATTAACTGAGCCTCCTGCCCTGGCCCTCCCAGACAGGGAAAAACCATTTGAATTGCATGTGGATGTTAAACAGGGCCATGCCAAAGGAATTCTTGGGCTCAAATGTTTCACCCAGTGGCCAGAGAGTGGCCTCATTGTCTGCAGAATTGTGCAGCCCCGGCTTTAATGGGAACTGAGGCCTGAAAACTGACAGCAGCAGAATCTCTCATTGTTCCAGCCTGGCATCAAGGTAAAGCTTTGTTAACCAAAGGAGCCTCTAAATGGATGAGCAGCGCTGGGTTCTTACAGAATGAAACTTGTTGGATGGAACAGGAGGATTCAGAGTTGAGGACAGGGCAAGGGTTGAACCCAGCCTCCTGTTTGAACGGCCCTGGACACGGGGCTGGCAAGAAACCCATGGCTGCAGTCAAGTGACAGAGCTCCAGAGCCGGCCTAGGAGAGATTGACCAGACATTCCCTGGCCTGAGGGAGAAAAGGTGTTTAGGGATGGGTCTGCAAGGGCAGCAGAAGGGAAAAGAGTGACAAGACACGCTGCTCTTAAGGAAAGGGAAGGAGACAAAGCGCAGCTCAGCGCCCGCATGCTCAGCTCAAAGGGCCGAGCTGGGGGTGCCTGGAAGAGCCTGGCACTGAAATGCCCTGAGCAGGAAGGCTTCAATATCTTCTGCTAACAGCATGGCAGCTCACAGCGGGGCAGAAGCATTTCCGACTGCTTCAGCAATCCCTGCATCAGTTCTTAAGGCATGTTTGGAACAAACAATTCCAAGATACGGGATTGTGGAAGCAATGGACTCAGACAGGGGAACTCATTTTACAGGAAAGATCCTTCAGGCTGTTCTGGCTGCTTTAGGAACACAGTGGGACCTCCAAACACCCTGGCACCCCCAGAGTTCGGGTCGGGTAGAAAGAATGAATGGGGAAATAAAGAAACACCTTCTGAAGCTGCTGGGAGAAACCAAGATGCCACGGGTACGGCTGCTGCCATTGGCTTTGGCAGGAAGAAGAGCCAGACCCAGGGCAGATATTCAATTATCTCCCCGGGCATCCATGTTTGGAATTCCTTACTAAAGCAAACGGAGAATGTTGGGAGAACTTCACTCACAAAAGCGGGGGGGAATCATCCCTCTCCCCACTCCAACATCTGCTGGCACTGTCGGGGTTATACAGGGTGGGTTTGAACACTGGGCTGATTTTGCTGCAACAAGTTCAGCGAAATCACTTGGGAATCCAAGGATGTGATGATTTAATCAGAGAAAAGAGGTCAATTGATGCATCCCTGGCATTTTTGGGAGCACCCAAAAATGGGGAAAAGATGAACAGCCACCAGAACAAATCCTACAACACCATGGAGCAGCCCCTGGGAACCCAAACGAATTCATACCAGGTGCCAGAGAACCCACTGATCATTTCAATGCATCATTAGATTACAAGCTGTCCTCCAAATCATAACCAAGCACACAGCTCCAGCTCCTGACCTTCTCACCCACCAATCCACTCCCATGAGCAACGCCACATTTCACCCTGGGATGGCATCAGATTCTCTTTCAGCAGAAGGACCAGGAGGTTGTGGAAAATTAAAGGACTCAAAGTGCTCTTGGCAAAGAGATGGCCAAGGAAAAGTGGTGAAACAGAGAACAAAGGAAAGAAGAAAGCAGCTCATGTACTGCTCCAAACGTGGAAAGGATGGGACTGGGACACGTTTTCGTGGTTCCCTGGCAGACCATGGGTTAAACCAATGCTGTTTCTCCTCTCAGGTGCTACAGCAACTCTCATCTTTTTACCATGCACCACACCTTGCTCAGTGCAGCTCATTCAGCAGGGGATCAAGGGCATGCAGGTGGCAGCCAGGCCTCCTGACCCAGAAAGGGCTGCAAAAGGACACAGAATGAGGTCACCGAGAATAATCCCAAAACCAAAGAAGGCCCAGGAAGAACAGATTAAGGCATTTTTAAAGTTTGTAAAGAGAAGGACTGAGAAAATAAGAAGAATTAAAAGGAAAAAATTGAACGTGTCTTTAGAAACAGATGGTATGAATCCCATTGGAGATAGGGCCAGGGACTTGGAGATAAGGAACTAACGACAGAAACCATAAATTTCAGAAGATGTTACTAACTGACACGAACTGCTGCACAGCCAAGGTCCTGCGAAATTCCTGAACTTCCCGAAGAAGAACAAAGCCTTAACATAGCCATGAATATCGGATGTTATACAAAGTGGGGGTGCACATTAAGGGGCACATGCAGCAGGCGCATCGGGAAGTCTGTACCTTCCAAGGACCTCAGCCACTGCGGAAAGGGACACGGAGATGCGGCCGGGGAAATCGGCATAAAAAGGAGGCTGCGTCCTCCAACACTTGGACAGAGCCCACGGGAAATGCCCCGTGGCCTCTCCCTTGGTCCAGGAATAAAGTTCCTTTTACAGGACTCCTCCGGCTCCTCTGGGGACACAAACCTCTGGCCACGGGAACTTTCCCGCACACTCCCGCCGACGGGGCAGCCACCTCTGTCCTACCCACAGCAGCCGGGACGAGCCAGCGCTGCTCCGGCACCGGCTCCTGCCGAGGCAGCAGCGGCAAGGAGAGCGCGAGCAGCCGCTCCCGCAGCGCCCTCACGCCAGGGCGAACACGGCGCCCACACGGCACAACGAACCCGCCCCAGCCCCCTGCCGCCCCCTCCGCCCGCAGCCAGCGCCGAGCCCCGCCAGAACCGAGCGCGGCTCCCACCTGCGCTGGGGCCGCCTCCGAGCTCCGCCGCCGCCTCACCGGGCTCCGGCCGCCGCCGCCGCTCCCGGGCCCGCACAGACGCTCCGCCAATGGCGCCTCTGCTGCGCCACGGCCGCCCTGCCGGCGGCTCCGGGCCCGGGCTGCTCCCCGCTCCGACCAATCAGCGCGCCAGAACCACGACTGACGGCAGCACCGCCCAATCGCAGCGAGGGGCGGGCTCTGCCTCGCCCCGCGCTCCCAGCGCCCCCCGGGCTGCGTGAGGGGAAAGCCGCAGCTGAGGAACAGCCCTGGAACGGGCCCGGCCCGAGCCGCCATTCAGCTGGGAAGGGAAACAAAGCTCTCCGCTGCTCCCGGCCCGACTTGCCCAGCCCTGCGTGTTGGCTGCCTCCGGCTCCTTGGGAAGCCCTGCAGCCTCCCGACTCCCGCCCCTAATTCGGAGCATCAGTGCATGGCTTTGATTTCGTTGTTCAGGCTTGGCTATGGGCTGTCCTTGTCTGCTGCATTTTCTGGGTTCCTCTTGGATGCTTTGAGCAACAGGCTGTGCCCCGGGAGGATCCTTTGTGCTCCTTTGTGACAGAGGAGAACCTTCCAGGCGGTTCTTGCGGGAGCTGCTGCTGTGATGTCACGGGAACGCTGCCGCGTCCTCGCCGTGTTCCCGTTGCTGTGGGCACGGAGCCCTCAGTGTCCAGAGCGGCTCTGGGCGCCCGCTGGTTGCCGGAGGATCCTCCTGCCCGAGGCATTCTCAGCAGCCAGCCCAGCCCCTGCCGGGTGTCCTTCTGTGCTTGCAGGGGTACAGTCTGCCACGTGTGCAGCACGGCCAAAATGATCCAGCAAGCGGTTGCTGCAGTTTGCACTCTGTACTCTGTGGCTTATTCGGGGTATTTTTTAGCCCACTTGGCACGTAAGTCGAGGTTTTCCCTGGCTGCAGCGGCGGTGCCTTCGGGCTTGCTGTGTGCTTTCTGTTCTCCCACTGGAACTGAGCTGCCTTTGTAACCAAATTGCCATTAAGACACCGTTGGTTTGGGAGAGCTCCTGCCAGCAGCTGCAGCTGAAAAAGGGGGTGTCTGCAGCCAGCGGGGCGTGCACAGCATTTGCAATGGAGCCGGGGGGGTTCTGTTCCCTCAAGCGCAGAGTCTGTGCCAGCGGAGCCTGGAACTCCCTGCGTTGGCTGCTGCAGCCAAGGGCTGACACAGCCCAGGATTCTGTGCTGTTCTCTTGCTTGCTGTGCGAAGGGACTGTGGCTCCTGGAGGGATGTTGTGGAAGCAAAATGCTCTCTCGGGGTGTCCTTGCTCCGTGGGAGTTCCCACCACGGGCAGGTTTTTCCTAACAGCATCTGGTTCGTGTTGCCTGTCCCGTTGCAGGGCACCTCACGCGTGGATCCCGAGCAGCTCCTCCTTCGGTGAGTGGGAAAGGAACCTTTGGTGGTCAGAACTGTGCAGAGAGTTGTGAGCTTGGCATGTGGCAGTCGAGTGCCAGCCTGGGAGGGTGAAGGAAAGTTCCTGCCAGTGTCTTTGCAGCAGCAGCAGCAGCAGCAAAGGGATCCCTGGCACTTTTCTCCTTCTCTGCTGAAGAGCTTTTGAAGAGCTGTAGGTCTGGTTTTGCAGGCAGAAGATTGCTTGCTGGCTTTAGCCACGATGGAATATGGAATGCCCAGCAATAAGTGGCAATGTCGACTTTAGCCCATTCCTAGTTTGAACCGCTCTGAATCCCATTTCTGCTTAGTGCAGCTGGATGTGTAGCTGAGGATAAATAAGGCGATAACTGAGATAGAACTTCCCGTCCCTCACGCTACCATCTGTCCACAGGGCACAAAAGCAGCATCAGCTCCTCCTCTGTCTCCCTGTGCTTCCAAAGAGGAGGCCAAAGAGGAGGAAGACAGCAGTGAACTTCCCGCTGTTCTGGGGGATGATGGTGAACTTCCCTCCATCCTGGGAGACGACAGTGAACTTCCCTCTGTCCTGGGAGATGAGGGCAAACATCCCATGGTTCGGGAATACAACAGTGAAGCTCCTGTGGTGTGGGGCGAGGATGGTGGACATCACCCGGTGTGGGACGAGGACAGCGAGGCTCCAGTGCCATGGGACAAGGACGACGGACATCTCCCAGCGTGGGACGAGGACAGAGGACATCGTGTGATTTGGGAAGAGGACAGTGCAATTCTCCCAGCATGGGAAGAGGACGGGAAACGTCCCGTGGCTTGGAAAGAAGACCAGGAACCTGCTGAATTTTGGGAAGAGGATGGGGAACCTCCCTCTGCTTGGGAAGAGGACACTGAACCTCCCTCTGCTGCGGGATCCTGGACTGAACATTCTGACAGCAGCACAGCCCTGCAGCCAGAGGGCAGAGAGGAGTGGTGCCTGATGCAGCTGAGTACGTCTGCTGTGCTGCTGTGTGCCAGAGCAGGGTGCTGCGTGTGTGTCTCAGCATCAGCTGCACCCAGGCTTGCTGTACAGCTGAATGTCACAGAGTCATTTATTGTCCTTGCCCAGCTGAGAGCAAGGGGCTCCCGGCCCCAGGGAGTGGGGCTGCATTTTGGCCCTGCTGCAAGGCGGGGTCTCCATCTGGGAGGGAGCGTCTTCCATGTGGTTTCTTTCAGGGAGCACCGTGAGCGTGGGGGAGCCTGCCGAGAAATACCTGGAACTGGAGCAGGTTGGCCAAGGGTAAGTGCACGGCAGTTACTTCTGCACAAGCAGGGGCCAGGTATTTGCTAGTGCAGGATCAAGTGAGAAGCCAGGCAAGCTGCAAACAGCTTCAGACACTGGGCCACGATCCTGCTGCCTCTCAGTCCTGATCAGAATTGGTAACTGTGGTCAGAAGGCACCGTCAGAGGCCCCTGAGGCCGGCAGTGTCCTGCCTGCAGCAAGGAGCAGGACCTGGAAGATCTTCTGTCCCTGGAATGTGATTGCCTGAAAGAGCAGCTCACCATCTGGTGCCTGTCAGAAAACAGTTCTCAAGAAGATTCCTTTCAAATATTTTGCTTCCTAAAATATCCACCGGTCAGGATTATCAACATAACAGTTTAGAAACAGAAACCAGAGATGAACTAATAAGTGCCCTTTTCAGCACAGGTAGTAAGCCCCGTACATTCAGTAACAGACACAGAGCTGCTGCACTGGGGGGGAAAATGCATCAGCTGCCTGATGGCAGGGCCCTTGTGGATCCTGCAGCTCATAGGCAGGAAATGGAAAAGGATGAAATACATTCTTTTCCAGTTCTTTAGACACCTGCTCCCACCCTAGGTTTTGGACTAAAATAATTCAGTGTGGACATTTGGGATTTGCTCCAGCCCTTTTCCTTCGTGTTGGGCCCCAGTTTTCTCTCGCACACCTTGTGTGGCACAGGGCTGGTGGCTGCTGCGCTGCTGTTTGAAGGGTCGATGCACCCAGGTGTTTTGTAAATGCTGCAGGCAGCAGAGATCTCCTGTCTGGGCTGGCTTTCACTCCCAGGGCCTAAAGTGCTGCTTCTTTCTTCTCTGCTGTTCTGTCTCCAGGGCTTTCGGAACCGTTTATAAAGGACTCAACAGGGCCACTGGAGGAGAGGTCAGTGTCACCACGCCCACCGCGTCGGGCAGCTCTCGAGGGCTTTCCCCTCTGCTGGGAGCTGTGGCTGCAGCTTTGGGGGGCCAGCAGAGCTTTCCTGCACAGGCTGTTCCTCTGAAGGCACAGCAGTGTCAGCCTGCAGAGCAAGGCTGGGACAGACTTGAGCCTTCTGAAGTGCCCAAAGAATGCAAGGAGGGCAGCGGTGTCTGTCAGAGCAGGACACGCTGGCTTGGTCTTCATATCTGAAAACATCAGTGCATCAGCTGGTGGAGGCTGAGGCCTAATTTATCTTCATCCCAGCCTCGGACAGGAACACTGTTTAGCAGTTTTTCCATCCTGTATTTCATCTTCAAAGGATACCTCAAGACCTAATTAAGGAGCGATCCTGCTTGGCATCAGTTTGGGGTTTTAGTCCTACTGCAGCTGTTCCCAGAGAGAGGGAGAGGAATGAGAAGATGGATGTGCAGAGCAAAGCTCTCTCCTAAATGCTGCAGCTGTGTTTGGGTCTGGTGTCAGTGACAGCCCATGACAGGGATCATCTGAGCAATGTTTGTGCGTGTTTGCTCTGTTGTGCAATCCCAAACAGAGCAGTTGCGTTTGAAATCATGACCAAATCCCCCAGGATTGCTAAAGGGTTCCTGGCTGTTTTGCTCTGTTTTCACAGAACCAGAATTACTTCCTGCTTGCAAAATGTGTTTGAATGATAATGAGAGTGGTGGTAAACTAAGGCGGTTTGAGAAGACTGCAGGTGCAGAGAATGCTGTGAGAGCTTTGAGGCTGGGAGCTGAGGGCCCATTTCTGCAGAGCTTCCAAGGCCAAATGTCTCTGGCCCTGTGTCCTGTAAGCGGCCCCGCAGCGAGCAGAGAAATGGGCTGTGGGAATGTCACTTGCTGAGCCCGGGTGTCCCATCCCAAGGCAGTTTGGCACAGCCCGGCTCCGTCGCTCCACAAAGACTCGCTCCGTGTTTGCTGCGGCCTCCTGCCCCAGACTCCTGCAGTTCAAGGGCTGCAATGTCCTTTCAGGTGGCCATAAAGAAAATGAGTCTCAGAGGGCAGAACAGGGAACGAGCTGTGAATGAGATCCTGGTCCTGAAGGACAAGAAGAACCCCAACATTGTCAGCTTTTTGGACAGGTGAGTGCTTCAGCTCTTATCCTGTGCACGGGCCCTGCGTTAATCTCTCCTGGCATCCGCAGTCTGTAGCCTGTTTTGAAAAAGCCTCACCCGGCCATAGCTTCCCAAAACAACAGCCTGTCAGTTCACTCCCTCCGTGTGCTTTTGTTGCTTTGGTTTGGTTTTTCCTTCAAGCTGACCCAGTTTTCTGGGTCTTATGACAAGTGCTGATAAACCCTGTCAGAAATTATTTCCCTTGGCTTCTCCTTCCCAACTCTTTTCCATTGCTGCAGATGCCAGGAAGACCAGGTTCTTGTTTCCAGAAATGCCTCATGTGCCCATTTTGCAATGGCCTTGCCTGTTTCTGAAGGGACTTTCTGCAAGGTTTTCCAAACACTTGACCACTTTGTCCTAAGTGCGGCACGGCCTCCTGCCCTGGATAACTCTGGAAGTTGTGTTGCCTTGTTCTGGAGGGAACGGTGGAACTGCTGAGTTCAGATGCTGAACCAGCTGGGGACAAGTGTTGTGGTTCCACATTGATCTGGGCTGCTGCTAAACTGCATTTTTCACCTGCTTGCCATCTAAGGCCTCTCCTTTTCCACAGGCATCTCCTTCTCCTTTAGACTGTGCAGATCCCAAGGACTGTGCAGCCTGGCAGGAATGTCTCTGCATCGGATTCTGTCCTCATTTACAAGTGACCTGGAAACAAAACTCCACTCGAGGCTTTTCCATCGGGGAATTGAGCAGTGCACGTTCATCTCCATGCCATTGTTTGCCTCTTCCAGCTTCCTTGTTGATGAAGATCTCTGGCTGGTGATGGAATACATGGATGGAGGAACTTTGCAGGACGTTGTCAGACAGACACGCATGGCTGAAGGAGAGATGGCAGCTGTCAGTCGGGAGGTGAGGGATCCTGCTCGTGCTTCCCATGGACACAATGCTCCTTCCAAGCAGGGCCTGAGAACAGGAGTGGCTGCATGCTCAGAGCTTTGTTTCTGTGTTGTTTTATGAGATGCAGAAGAAAGAGCCTCTGAAGTGAACGGCCTGCCAGTGTCACTGCACTTCCACTCTGCTCTTGTCCTCTGACCTGCTGTTGTGGGACTCTCTGTCTTTTTTGATTTGATTTGCTGTTCTCGGCTTTGCCTTGAACCATTTGCCCGGAGCTTGTCTGCACTGCACTCCTGGCCTGGCACAGCAAAGCTGCTGCTGGCAGAATTCTAAACTGTCCTTTCTTGTGGGATTGTGTATTCCGGCCATGGATTTCCACCCTCGTGTTTCTTGCTCTCTCTCAGTGTCTGCAGGGCCTGGATTTCCTCCACTCAAACCGGGTGATCCACAGAGATCTGAAGAGCTCCAACATCCTTCTGGCAACGGACGGCTCTGTCAAGCTGGGTGGGTGTTCCTGGTCAGGCACGGTGCTCCCGGGCTGCGGGTGTGGGGCTGCTTCCCAGTGACGGCCAGAGCCCCACAAGTGCTGCTGGTGGCGGTGCCCGGCCCCTGCTGCCAGCTGAGAGCGGCTGCCCCATGCAGAGAGCTCAGGAGAGGAGCAGGGTGTCAGCAGTGGCTTTGCTCTGGGTGTGGCCCTTGCAGAGGGGCGGGAGTTGGAATCTGAAGCTTCAAGGGAATCACTAAAAGCCACTGCATGAAAGCTGAGGGTTCCTTTAAGGGTCCACTTCCATCTTGCCTTGGCTACAGCCCTGCGGACTTTTCCAGCTGGATTCAGCAGTGCATTCTCAGACTGAGAGTGGGCAATCTTTGTGCTTGGTTTCCTCATTCCAGCTGCCTTTGACAGTGTTTGTTTCTGTCCTCAGCTGATTTTGGCCTCTGCGCTCAGCTGAGCCCTGAGCAGGAGCAGTGCAGCTCCATGGTGGGCACTGCTCACTGGATGGCCCCAGAGGTTGTGACCAGTTCTCCTTATGGCCCCAAGGTGGACATCTGGTCCTTGGGCATTGTGACCATCGAGATGGTGGAAGGAGAACCTCCTTACTTCAAGCACACGGCGGCCATGGTAAGAGGCAAATTTCCCAGAGTTTGCAGAGGCCTGTGAGCACAGAGGGACCCGCCCTGGGAGGAGCAGCCGGAGGGCTCTGCCCATCGGGAAGGGAATTCCCAGAGGATTCAAGCCTGAGCACAGATGAATATTCTGCAGTCTCCAGAATTTGCTTTGGGTTTTAAGTTGTTGCAGCTCTTCTGTCTGCAAGGATGACCTGAAAACATGAAGCCAGAGCATCAGCTCTAATCTTATCTTGCAGAAAACCCCAGACCAACCCCAAACCCCACACCCAAACCCAACAAGTTTTCTGAAGGAGTTTCTGAAAGAGGTTCTGCGAGATGAACTCCCCCTGACTCTTCTCACTGGGAAACTTGTCTAAAACATGCAGATGATTGTTTAACATCCCCATAGTCTAACATATTTCTTTCCTCGCCCAAGCTACTTTCTCCATGTCACCAAGGCTGAGCTTTCAGCAACCCAAACCTCGGGTTCCTTGCCTGGCAGTTTCTGGGATGGAACATCTTGAATGCATTTACTTGAGTGTCAGTGGCACTGCAGGGATGCATTTGATGTAAGAATCCTTGGAAATACCACAGGCAGACCACAGTGACTCTTGCAAATGGCCTGTAAAGCTGGTGTCCGTATTTGGAGAAGCAAAATGGGTTATTTCTGATGGAGGTTCCAACTAACAAAGTCAGCCAATGACATTGGCTCTCAAGGCAAGATCATCTGGATGTTGGAATGGCTGTGGCTGCAGCAGCGTTTGGCTTTTTTGGTTGGCATAGAAAAATGAGCTCTGAGCAGCATCTCTGCCAAGGAGGAAAGTGTCCCTGGAGACTGGGGCTGAGAAACCGGGGTCGCTGTGAGCACTCGTGGGTGTGAAGGAAGCTGGCAGAGCTTTTTCAGAAGTGTTTGCTTTTTGCGCAGGCTCGCTGTCTGATCCGGCAGAACGGGACCCCGCAGCTGCAGGAGCCCAGGCGCCTGTCGGCTCTGCTGCGGGACTTCCTGGAGTGCAGCCTGGAGCCGGACGAGGAGCGGCGCTGGTCTGCCCAGGAGCTGCTGCAGGTGGATGCGAAGCGGCTGCAGGGGAAAGAGCAGCGCGAGGGAGGGGTTTTCTCGTGGGGCCCCGTCCAATAGTGTCCAGTCTCGCTGCTTTTCACATGCAAAGCCAGCAGAATCCTCGCCTGGTTTGGCTTGGCAGGGTCCTTTCCTGGTCGTCTGGACCAGGTGCCCCGCAAGGAGCAGGGACATCTTCAAGCAGATCAGGTGGCCCCGAGCCCTGCCTGACCTGAGCCTGGATGTTTCCAGGGAGGAGGCACCTCCCACATCTCTGGGCACCCTCTGCCAGTGTTTCCCCACTCTTCTGATAAAAAACTTCTGCCTCAGATCTAATCTGAGCCTGCTTCCCTCTCCTGAGTTTCAAACCATTCCCCTTTGTCCTGTTGCAACAGAGCCTGTGAGGAACTTGACTTGGGAAGGTAACAGTTGATTTCTTTCTTTTTCATCCTTTGGGCAGCACCCATTTTTATCATCAGCCAAGCCTCTCTCCAGCCTGAGCCCTCTGATTGCTGCAGCAAAGCAATTGAAGGAGCAGCGGAGGACCTGAAGCACCTGGGGCCAGCTTTTTGTTATAGTAGTTAGGACAAGTGGTTAGTTACGGTAGTTAGCACTGCTAGTTAGTTATGGTGGTTAGGACAGCCTGGTAGTTATGGCGGTTTTTTGAATAAAAGCTCTGTTAAACCTCAAGTCCCTTGATGTGTCCCTTCCTTGTTCCCCCGTGACTCAGCTGCCCAGAGCAATGAGAGGGGAGAGCGGGCCCAGCCTTGCCCAGAGCTGAGCCCCAGCAGAGCCCCGGCAGAGCCCAGAGCAGCCTCAGCATCGGCAGAGTCAGCCTGGAAGGAGGCGCCTGGAGCCTTCTCGACTGCAGCCGACTCTTGTTTACAAACCGCGTGGGGTGGGAAATGCCACTGGTTCTGCAAGAGGCCAGAGGGGGCCCGGGGAAGGCCCAAGTGCTCCAGGCGAGGCAAAAACCCGCCCAATGCTGGAGAAAAACCACGCCTTTTTCCCCTCCCACGTCAGCCAAAATATTGAATCCTAACCCAAGTCAAACGGGGCAGGGGAGGAGCCCAGGCCCTTCCGTCCCTGCAAACCAAAGCGTCCCTTGCACGGCTCTGAGCCCCGGTTGCCCCGCGGGCGTTGGTTTCTGTTGGGCTCGCTGCCGCCAGCCCAGGCCCAGCCCGGGACAGGGCGGGCGCTGGAGGCTGCGGGCG
Source organism: Aphelocoma coerulescens (assembly GCF_041296385.1). Lineage (NCBI taxonomy): Eukaryota > Metazoa > Chordata > Aves > Passeriformes > Corvidae > Aphelocoma > Aphelocoma coerulescens. Next base: position 393,409 of record NW_027184061.1, on the reverse strand, counting down.
GGGAGATGCGATCCCGGGACACGCATTCGGTGGCACCTGTGAGCGCAAGCAGGGGAGGAGCTCCGGCAGTGACAGGGAGAAAGGAATAAGGTGAATGTGACTTAAACAAACGAAGCCCGTGAATCTGCTTTAGATAGGGCCAGGGAGCTGTAGGTAGGAAGGAGTGAAAGAAACTATCACTTCCAGAAAATGTTACTGATTGCCATGAACTGCTGCTCAGCCAAGGCCGTGTCAAATTCCTGAACTAAAAGAAGAAGAACAAAGATTCAATGGAGTTATTAATATTGCTTTGTTCTACTAAAACAAACAAAACGGGTGTGTGCATATTGGAGGGCAGATCGGGAAGTCTGAACCTTCCAAGGAACAGTCCCGGGGACAGAGCAGCCACCTCTGTCCTACCCACAGCAGCCGGGACGAGCCAGCGCTGCTCCGGCACCGGCTCCTGCCGAGGCATCAGCGGCAAGGAGAGTGCGGGCAGCCGCTCCCGCAGCGCCCTCACGCCAGGGCGAACACGGCGCCCACACGGCACAACGAACCCGCCCCAGCCCCCTGCCGCCCCCTCCGCCCGCAGCCAGCCCCGAGCCCCGCCAGAACCGAGTGCGGCTCCCACCTGCGCTGGGGCCGCCTCCGAGCTCGCCGCCACCTCAGTGGTGGTTCCCAGTCACCCCCAGTATGATCTCATTCACTCCCAGCATCATCCCAGTCGCTTACAGTCACTCCCACTGTGTTTTCAGTATGGTCCCAGTCACTCCCAATAAGATCCCAGTTGCCTGCAGCGTGGTCCCAGTGGCTCCCAGTCACACCCAGGATGGTTGCTTTCACTCTCAGTAAGTGTCCAGTGTGGCTCCAGTCATTTCCAGTATGAACCCAGTCACTCCCTGTATGATTGTATTTGCACCCACTGTGGTCCCAGTTGCTCCCAGTGTCTTGGTTTGAAAGACAGGTGTCTGCCAAGGAAGGCAGGAGTCTCTCCTGAAATGGAAGAAAAAAAAAATTGCAACCCCCTTCCCTCTGAATTATTATAATTTTGAAATTTAGGAGCTTTATAGGCAAAGATATGAGGAACAGGAATAACAGGGTAATATATACTAATATATATACTATAATATATAATATATAATATGTAATTTATACTAATATATATCTGTATGTGTATAACCAGTCAAACAAACAGCAATAACTATGACAGTAACAGCAAACAATCACAAACCCAGTCCCAGCCTTCTCGGCTGTCAGGCCCTTTCCCCTCGGGTGCAGTTCCGCTCGCAGCCGGCAGGGGCGCTGGCGGCTCCCGGTGAGCAGGGCAGGTGCGATGGTTCCCCCGCGGCTGCAGGGGGCGCTCCGGAGCGAGCTCAGGGAGCACGCGGCACTGGCGGCCTGGGATCCCGGGAAGGGATGGAACAAAGATTTCAAAAACCCCCTGGACAGCCGATCCCGGTGTCTGGCCGGACCCTCAGGAACAGCAGGCTGGAACAGCAGGGACGAGCACAAATCCCGGGTTTCAGACGAGATGTATCGACCTCCGGAGCTGCGGTGGGAACCCCCGGAGGTCTCGGCAGGCAGGGCGAGTGGGGCTACAGAGTAGCAAAGGCTCGAAGCAACAGCAGGGGTGGGGCGGCCACAGCCTGGCTCCCAGCAGAGCAGGGAAGGTGGGCTTGGGATCCTGGGGTATCTCCGGTAGAAGGAAAGCAGCTGAAGAAGCAGCCTCTCTCTCCATCCAAACGCCAGGAAACTGACTGCCCGCAAACCCAGGTGAAAGTGATGCACCCCTGCCGCTATTACCAGGTCCTTTGTTTTCCTTAAGCACCCAGTAATTTGTCCCCCTGGCAACATCTATGGGGAAAATTCCTTTAAGAGAAAAAGAAATAGGAGAAGAACTGCTAAAACCCCAACATTATCCACCCCAAATTTTTCCCATACTAACACGTTACATGAAACTGAACCCTTTTAACCATATAAATACATGCATCACGCGAATTATATACATATATACATGCTGATGCTGATTCAAATACAGAGCCATGGGTAGTTCACCCTAAAACAAGGTCCCCTTGAGGTATGCATCAGGTCTCTCCATTCTTTTGCATCACCCACCAGGAGCACCCTAGTCCCTGAGCAAAGACAACCCCACGGATGGGTTTGTCTTTGCTCGAAGCAGAATTAACCCAAACAGTTTTTCCAAGCATACCTCTCATGTGCACCACTGGAACCTTATCCCCGTCTGTTGTTTGTAGGGGTTCGGATTGGGCAGGGCCTGCTCGGCTGGTGGAGCCTCGGGTGTTAACTAACCTGGTGGCTCTTGCTAAATGCACCTCCCAGTTTTTGAAAGTCCCCCCACCCAGTGCCTTCAAGGTGGTTTTAAGCAGTCCATTACACCGCTCAAGCTTCCCAGCTGCTGGTGCATGGTAAGGGATGTGGTACACCCACTCAATGCCATGTTCTCTAGCCCAGGTGTTTATAAGGCTGCTCTTGAAATGAGTCCCATTGTCAGACTCAATTCTCTCAGGGGTGCCATGCCTCCAAAGGACTTGCTTTTCCAGGCCCAGGATGGTGTTCCGGGCAGTAGCGTGAGGCACAGGGTAGGTCTCCAGCCATCCTGTGGTGGCTTCTACCATTGTGAGCACATAGCGCTTGCCTTGGCAGGTTTGAGGCAGTGTGATGTAATCAATCTGCCAGGCCTCCCCATACTTGTATTTGGACCACCGCCCACCATACCACAGGGGCTTCACTCGCTTGGCCTGCTTGACCGCACCGCATGTTTCACAATCATGGATCACCTGGGAGATACTGTCCATGGTTAGATCCACCCCTCGATCTTCTGCCCACTTATAGGTGGCATCTCGGCCCTGATGGCCTGAGGCATCATGGGCGCATCGAGCTAGGAACAACTCTCCTTTATGTTGCCAATCCAAGTCTATCTGGGACACCTCTATTTTCACAGCCTGATCTACCTGTTTGTTGTTACGATGTTCTTCATTAGCCCGGCTCTTGGGGACGTGAACATCTACATGACGGACTTTCACAGACAGTTTCTCTACTCGAGTGGCAATGCCTTTCCACTCCTCAGCAGCCCAGATTGGTTTTCCACTGTGCTGCCAGTTTGCCTTCTTCCACCTTTCCAGCCAACCCCACAGAGCATTGGCTACCATCCATGAATCAGTGTAGAGGTAGAGCTTTGGCCATTCTCTCTTTCAGCTATGTCAGGACCTAACTGGACAGCTTTGAATTTGGCAAATTGGCTCGATCCACCTTCTCCTTCAGTAGCGTGTGCAACTTGTCATGTGGGGTCCATACAGCGGCTTTCCATTTCCAGCCAGCACCTACAATTCGGCAGGAACCATCAGTGAAGAGGGCGTATTGTCTTTCACTCTCTGATTGCTCGTTATATGGTGGGGTTTCTTGGGCACGTGTCACTTGCTCCGCTTCTTCTTCAGAAGATAACCCAAAAGTCTCACCTTCCGGCCAGTTCGTAATTATTTCCAAGATCCCAGGGCGATTCGGGTTTCCAATTCGGGCGCGCTGCATGATGAGGGCAATCCATTTGCTCCAAGTAGCGTCGGTGGTGTGATGCATGGAAGGAACCTTTCCTTTGAACATCCACCCCAGCACCGGTAGTCGGGGCGCCAGGAGGAGCTGTGCCTGTGTGCCGATTACTTCTGAGGCAGCTTGGACTCCTTCATAAGCTGCCAAGATCTCTTTCTCTGTGGGAGTGTAGTTGGCTTCAGACCCTCTGTAGCTTCAGCTCCAGAATCCCAGTGGTCGGCCCCAAGTCTCACCAGGCACCTTCTGTCAGAGGTTCCAGGACAGACCATTGCTCCTGGCTGCAGAGTAGAGCACGTTCTTCACCTCTGGTCCTGTCCTGACTGGGCCAAGGGCTACGGCATGAGCAATTTCCTGCTTGATCTGGGCGAAGGCTTGCTGCTGTTCAGGGCCCCATTGGAAATCGTTCTTCTTGCGGGTAACCAGGTAGAGAGGGCTCACGATCTGTACTCAGGAATGTGCATTCTCCAAAAGCCTATGGCACCTAGGAAAGCTTGTGTTTCCTTCTTGTTGGTCGGTGGAGACATTGCTGTGATCTTATTGATGACCTTGGTGGGAATCTGATGTCGTCCATCTTGCCACTTTACTCCCAGGAGCTGGACCTCTCGGGCAGGTCCCTTGACTTTGCTCTTCTTGATGACGAAACCAGCTTCCAGGAGAATTTGGATGATTGTTTCTCTCTTTCTCAAATACCTCCGATGCCATGTTCCCCCACATGATGATGTCATCAATGCACTGCAGATGTTCTGGGGCCTCACCCTCTTCCAGTGCAGCCTGGATCAGTCCATGGCAAATGGTGGGACTGTGCTTCCACCCCTGGGGCAGTCAGTTCCAGGTGTACTGCACACCCCTCCAGGTGAAGGCAAACTGAGGCCTGCACTCTGCTGCCAGAGGAATGGAGAAAAATGCATTAGCAATGTCAATAGTGGCGTAGCACTTTGCTGCTTTGGACTCCAGCTCATACTGGAGCTCCAACATGTCCGGCACAGCAGCGCTCAGTGGTGGAGTCACTTCATTCAAGGCACGATAGTCCACAATCTCCATTCCCCGTCAGACTTGTGCACAGGCCAGATGGGGCTGTGGAAGGGTGAGTGGGTCTTGCTGACCACCCCTTGGCTCTCCAGCTTGCAGATCATCTTGTGGATGGGGATCACAGCATCTCAATTTGTCTGATACTGCCGGCCGTGCACTGTCGAGGTGGCAATTGGCACTCGTTGCTCTTCCACTTTCAGGAGACCAATTGCAGAGGGATTTTCTGATAGTCCAGGCAGGGTGTTCAATTGCCTAATGCCCTCTGCCTCCACAGTAGCACTCCCAAATGCCCACCTGAGTCCTTTCAGGTCTTTGTAATACCCATTCTGGAGGATGTCTATGCCCAGAATACACGGGGCCTCTGGGCCAGTCACAATTGGATGCTTTTGCCACTCCTTCCTAGTCAGGCTCACCTCAGCTTCCAACAACGTCAAATCGTGTGATCTCCCGGTCACCCCAGTGTTGGATACAGGTTCTTCCCCCACATGTCCCAATGGCATTAAAGTACACTGTGCTCCAGTGTCAACCAATGCATCATATTTTTGTTGCTCTGATGTGCCAGGCCATTGGATCCACACCGTCCAGAAAAGCTGGTCCTCCCGTACCGCCTCCTCGCTAGAGGGAGGGCCCCTCTAGACCTGGTTATCATTCTTTCCCTGGGCATACATGCTAGAGGTCCCTTCAAGGAGATCCAACATATCATCCTCCCTTCTGTAATACCTGGCAGCTCGGTCACGGGAAGCTGAGGCTACTTTCACCTTAGCAGAACCCCCTTGGTTAGTGCCTCCCTCCTTGAGTTCACGCACCTGTATTGCCAGGACAGAAGTGGGTTTCCCATCCCACCTTCTCCTGTCTTCCCCATGCACGCACAGAAAAAACCACAGCTCAGCTCGTGGGGTGTACCCTCTCTCTCTAGCTGGGGGACTTGGGGGCTCTGACTTGGGGGCCTGTGACTCGCACTGGTGCCACACTGACCTTCCTCATCTCCTCCCTCATCTCCTCCCTCATTTCCTTCCTCATCTCCTTCATCTCCTCTTTGAGGTCCTGGACCACAGCAGAGACATGAGCTTTCAGCGGACCATTGACCATACTGTCATAATTCCTGAGCTTGTTGGTGACAGAGCCACTGTTTCTCAGTTATTGTCAGCATCAATCGTTGCAATGAAGGTGGTGTATTGCGGTGGCCCTAGCTTTGCCAGGTTCCACATCATCTGTCCTGTGCACCTGACCTTATCGGGGTCATTATCATGCTGTCCATCCCTCCCAAAGAGTACCTCTAATACTGCCACCTCTCTTAGCTGCTGGATCCCTTCCTCGAGTGTCTTCCACTGCATTCTATGATGGTACTCCTGCATTCTGTCTTTGTGAATGAACCTTTCTCTCACACTCATTAAGAGCCGCTCCCAGAGAAAAAGGGGTTCTGGCTCCCACACAAATATCTGGTCCACACCTGGGTTCTGGGTCAGCGATCCCAGATACCTTGCCTCACCGCTATCCAGTTGCACACCTGTGCCCATAAGGCCCCAAACCCGAAGCAGCCAGGTTGTATAAAGCTCACGCCCCCTTCGCACAATGTCTTTTCACATATTACAGAGACTATCGTACGACAGGGACTCATTGATAATTTCCAGCTCGGGCTCTCCTGCTGGTTGTGAGGGCCCTGGTTCCCCATCATCATTAACTGGTCGTACTGATTTGGTCTTCTACTTCCTCCTCTGCACAGGGGCGACTGCTGCTGGCTGTGATTGTCCTTGTGATTCAGCTGGAGCCTGGACGGCTGTTGTTGTTTTGTTTGACTGGTTATATATCTATATATATATATATATAGTAAAGAACTGTTATTCCTATTTCCCACATCTTTGCCTAAAGACCCTTGATTTCAGAATTATAATAACTCAGGGGGAAAGGGGTTGTATCTGCCACTTCAAGGGAGGCTTCTGCCTTCCTTAGCAGACACCTGTCATTCAAACCGAGACACAAGGCCACGCAGCTTTACACAGAAATTCATACATCGATAAAACTGTACAACGGGATGCAGGTTTACACAGAAATTGATACACAGGAAAACACAACAATCTGTGCTGTGTGAATACACTGACTTCTGTATAAAAATGGCTCCACGCAGCGGGAACCGATCCAGAACTGTGCGATTACCAAAGGACCCATCGACACTTCCATACCCTTGGAACTAAAGACACGGGACTGTAGAGCTCTCCCACTCCGTACATTCCTGTCTGGTGGTGACTTTATGATGTGTATCCCCTATCGCTGCTCTCTGCCCAGAAATCAATCCTGTGCCTTTCTGTGCCTTTAAACTGAGCCTGACGGGGGAGAGAGAAAACACCGAGCGAACTTTTCAAAGCGGTTGTTCAAGGACACAGACACACACTCCTCTGCGTTCTGCTGCGGCAGCGAGAAGAGCGGAGGGAGCGCCCTGCTTGCTTTCCAGCGCGCTTTCGGCTCCTTTTCTCCGGAGGGAGACGGAGAGTTGAAGTTTGTTTTCCTGGGACTTGGGCTTTTTCCCTTCTTCTCTTCTGGACTGTTTCAACATCAGAACACACCGGGAGAATTTTCCACCAAGGCCCTGGAGGACACCAACCCAGCTCCAAGGAGGAGGAGAGAGAGCACACCTACAGAAGGACTCTGAAATCTTCCCAGGTTTCTCTCCACAGCGAGAGGTTTTAGTATTCAGCATTATTATCCTTTTCCTGTGTGTTTGTTAAATAAATAGGTTCTTTTTCTCTTTCACTTTCCTCAGAGGAAAATATTTTTTGGCAGACCTGGTGGGAGAGGGCTGGTTGTAACCTGCCTTCTGTCAGAGGATATTTTCCTCCAAATTTGTCCAAAGCAGCACACTAAAATAAGTCAGTATTTATTTTGAGGGAAAATGATTTCTAATGGCATTTTGAGGGTCAACAAATACAAAGATAATAATAAGGATAAATATAAAGAAATAAATACAAAGAAATACAAAGAAAATACAAAGAGGTGAAAGAGAACAGGAGCTCACTGGACTGGTCCTTGGCAGCACCTGGGCAGACCCTGCATGAATTTGGCTGCCTGAATGCAGCTCTTGCCTGGGCCCCCTCTGGGTGTCTCTCACAGCACCACAGGGATGCTCCTGCCCCTTCCCTGCTGCCCCAGGGTCCTGCAAGCGCCTTCTGGGGCCACCCAGACACCTCCCTGGGCCTCTGGAGGCCTCGTGGCATGGTGCAGAGAGAGATCAAATCAAAGCTTCCTTGGAAGATGGAGGCAGGAGAATATTGCCCACCATCTTCTTTCCAGCTGCCCTCCACACTCCTGCAAATCCTGCTGGGACACTCAGGCTCTCCATTCCGGGGCTCTGCAGCTCCCATGCAAACCCATCCATCACTGTGTCCCCTCTCACATGGATATCAAGAAAATGACACAGCAATAGCTAGAAAATGTGAACTTGATTAATTTGACTGCTCAGAAATTCTACAGCTGGGGGTTGATTGGAAGACTACAGGGTGAGAACCTTATGCCTCCAAAAAGGGTCAAGAGTTTGGAACTGGAACACTCAGGGAAACTTCAGCTTCTGGGGGAAAAGGTGCCCTTCCTCCTCTCTCCCTTTGCTTTATACATCTGAGCTGGAGTCATATGGTTGGAACATCCCCTTGGCTGATTTGGGTCCACTGGCCTGGCTGTGTCCCCTGCCAGGATCCTGCCCGCTCCCATCCCCTCTGATGGGGGAAGGAATGGCAGAGGGACAGCGCTGCTGGGCAGTAGCCAGAACACCGCTCTGTTACCAGCACCCGTCCAGCTACCAATGCAAAGCACAGCCCTGGAAGGCCCGTGAACTTTCCCTCAGGCAGACCCAACACACGGGACTTGAGCTGCCAGCGGCCCAGGTCACCCTCTGCCAGCCCCGCTCCTTGGACCTTGTGTCCCCCTGGAGCAGACACAAAGTGTTTCTGCTGCTCCCCCTCCTGCACAAATCCACAGAGAGCTGGGATTTTTCCAAGTCTCGTGTCTCCGTTGTGCCGTATTCCCAAAGAAGCAGCAGCCCCTCCCGATGAACACGACAGGTTGCACGGATGCTTGTCAGCTCCACTGCCTGCCTGGAAATCTGGAAACTGCTTCTAAATGCTGCTCCCTTCAGCTCTGGGGCACCGACTGACACAGAGCTGGGAAACAAATCCCCTGGCTGCTGGCTGACAAGGTGAGTTCCGCCAGAGTCAGAGCTCTGTGGGAAATCTCTATCCATGCCTCTCCTTTGAATAGATCCGCACAGGGGGTGCGCAGGGACGTGTCCTGTATGGAAAGGAAGGAGTGTGCCAGCACCGTGGCTGACACTTTCCCTCTCCATGTGCGTTCCACAGCCACGGGTACACAGACGTGATGGAAACCCTCGCACAGCCAGAGCCTTCTGTCCCTGCAGAACGGAGCGCGGCGGGTGGGGGCGGTTGGTGGGCAGCGAGTCCCGGACAGCGGGCGAGATCCGGCTCCACAGCTGCCAGGCCCTGCTAAGGCTTAATGCTGCCTCCTCGACAACAGGAAAGGCCTTCAGCCTCGTCCCTGCCCAGAGGGGCAGTGCTGGCCTGGCTGCACAGCTCGTTTTCCCCACAGGTTGCAGGAGATGAGATCACAACGCTTGCAAACACCGACTGCGAGCCACAGCTCTGGGTGCTCACCATGAACCTCAGCTCTGCCAGCGCTGTCTGCCCCAGGCTCCAGGGGATGCAGTGGGAGCCCGGCTGGGCTCTGCCCTGGGGCCATCCTCCAGGGACAGCTGCACACAGGGAGCATTTGGTTGCCACAAAGAGCCAGGCCATGGCTGCAGGGAGCTGCTCCAGGTGTGGCCTGCACTGCTGTGTGCTGCGCTCTGGGGCTGCTGCTCCCCGCAGAGGGAACTGCACTGGGGTGCCAGAGGAGACAGAGAAGCTCCAGCTTAAGCCTAACTGGGCTGGGTGGCTGGGCTGGGAAGAGTGGCGAGGGTCAAGGGCATGCACAGAGCTCATCCTGCTCTGTGAAGAACGAGGAAAAGGGAGTGGGAACCCAGCAGTGAGCAGAGCTGAGGCCTGGAGAGCAGCTCTGAATGACCCCCAAATCTCACCAGAGCTCTGAGACATTGCTGTTCTTCAGCCAGTGACAACATGAGTCCCTAAACCTGGGGCTCACTCGTGGCCAGGGGCATCAAGGAAGGCTACAGTGCAATGGGGACTGCGGTGAGCTGGGAACTCACTGGGGGAAAGAGGGAGCACTTGTGGAGCAAAAGGCAGGTGGGGGAGAAAACTGTTCAGAGAAAGGCTGAGCTTCAGCTTGAGCAAGCTGAAAAATGGCATTGGGGGTCATCCCAGACTGATTTCATTTCAGAAGTTACTGAACAAGTTTGTTATTGGGGGGGTGTCATATTTTCCCCTGGAGGTGCACGCTCTGCAAACTTGAGCTGCACTGCCGAGCTGCTCAAGCACGTCTCTGCTGCAGGTCACGGCGTTTCTTCTTTGGCTTCTCGAGGCCCCGGGGCTGAGCCGCAGCAGAGCCCTGGCGGAGCCCAGAGCAGCCTCAGCATCCCCAGAGCCCGGCTGCAAGGAGAGAAAGCAGAAAGCGCCCGTCAGCTGAAGGCTCCCGTCCCCCTTGTCCCAGCCGCCCGCGGTGCCCAGGCCGTGCTCGCCGTGCTCAGAGCGCTGCCCAAAGCTGCCCAGCATTGCTGCCTCTGGCAGGAGAGCAGGAGGGCAGGACACGTGCCCAGCCTGCAGCCGGCCGTGGCACAGCCACCTCCTCAGCAGCTGCCCAGAGCGGGATGCTGCTGCGCTCGCTGCCGTCTCCCAAAAGCCCTTATCCCAGCCGTGCCAAGAGGACGGGCACCCACCTCACACCTCCCGCCGCCAGAAGAAAAGCTGCTCCCAAACGGTGTCCTCAGCCCTTCTCCAAGGGCACGTCCCATCCACGCCACAGCTGCTCCCAAGCACTTCGCCATCCGGACCAGACAGCACCTAGAACGCTTCCTTTGGAAAAACAAACCATAAATCAATGAAAAGAGATTACAGACAAAAACGGAAAACAAAGAAAAAGGTAAAAAATCTTCCCTCTGCTGGGGCCTTGAGGAAGGCCCAAGCCCACCATGCGAGGGAAAAACCCACCCACAGGCCAGGGCAGCCCACGCTTTCTGCCTTCCCCCTGCACTGCCCCCAAAAGTCATGCTGAGCCCAAAGCCAACAAGGGCAGTGGAGCAGCCCAAGCCCTTCCTTGCCTGCAGAGCAAAGCAGCCCATGCACAGCTTCTGGTGTCCAACCTCTGCTCCCACCATGGGGCTTTGTTTGTGTTGGGCTGGCTGCCCCAGCCCCAGCCCCAGGGCGGGCCACGGTGGGTGCTGGGGGCTGTTGGCAGGGCCAGGAGCAGACTCCCAGTTCAAAACCAGCCCAGCCCATCCCCCCAGCCCTGGCAAAAAGCAGCTTGGCAGCCGATTGAAGAATTGGTTGCATCCGCCCCAGCAAAGGGGGGAACCTTTGCTTCCCGGCCAGGCTGTGCAATGCACAAATCTGGGAGCATCCCCCTGCGTGTGGACTCATCTGCAAATTCGCTGTGGAGCCTGGCTTTGGAGAAGGTGCCACAATTGAAGTCCATCATCTTCAGCTTGCCAGGTGGAGGAAGAGCTTGTCATCCTTGATGTCACCCTCCATGTCTCCCGCAGCAGCAGCCGCACCTGGCACAGCTTCTCCAGGGGCTCCTTCTTCCCTGGGGCTGGAGCAGGCTGTCAGTGCTCTGCCCAGGGCCCCGGCTGTCGCTGAAGAAGGACAAGCAAAAGCAGCTGGCGTGGGGGCCACCAGTGCTGGGAAGAGCAGCTCAGCTCCAGCAGCAGGGCTGCGCGTGCCCAGCTGAGGAGCCCTGCGCAGCGATTCAGGCAGGACAAAAACTCTGCCTTTCTTTGCTGCTTCTTGCCAAGGCGCGTGTGCAGCTGGAACTTACCGGCTCCCTGGGTCAAAGCGTGCGTGTGGCTCTCTCCCTTCTCCTATGGCACGCGAATATCCTGTATCCAAGGATCACAGGACAGATCTTCTAATGAGGGCCTTTCCGAGGAGAGCACGGATAAACACCGTCGGATGAGATTCTGGCACTCTGCGGAGTGAAAGCAGAAAGCACCAGTCAGTTGCAGAAGGCTCCTGTCCGCTTTGCCCCACTCTTGCCATGGCCAGGCCGTGCTGCGTGTGCTCAGGGCTGTGCCTAAACTTTGCCATCAATTCTTTCTTTTGGAGGAGAGCAGGAGAGCAGGACATTGCCACCTGCTCAGCAGCTGCCAGTGTGGGATGCTCCTGAGCCCGCTGCTGTCTCCCAGCACTGCTATTCCCCCCGTGCTGCAGAGATGAGGATCCACCTGCAGAGAGCCGTTGTGGGAGCGAGAGCCGGCCCCAGGTGCTGTTCCAGCCCCTCCTGAAAGGGTGCTCCCCGCAGACCATCTGGTGCAGCACGATGCCCAGGGACCAGACGGTCGCTGCCTTGCCGTAGTACCAGCCGAACTGGGTCCATTCCGGGGGGCTGTAGGATGGTGTTCCTATGGAATAGAGATGGAGTTCTTCAGGGGGACGCTGCCTGCTCCCAGAGCCTCGCCCCAGCATCCCTGGGCATGCGGGGGCCGCAGCAGCGGCACGCGGCGTGACCCGCTGCCCTCTGGCCAGCACCTGGGACTTGTGTACAAACTGGGGGTTGGAAAAGAAGCCGCTGGTGTTGCAAGAGGGCAGCGGAAGCCCTGGCAAGGCCCGAGCATTCCATGCAAAGGAAAAACCCACTTGGTGCTGGGGAAAAACCACGCTTTCATCCTCCCTGCCTGCACTGCCCCAGAAACCATTCTTAAGCCAAGGCAACCACGGGCAGCAGAGCAGTCCGAGCCCTGTCTCGCCTGCACACCAAACGGGCTGGAGCACAGGTTCTGGCCCCCCCTCTCTGCTACCCCCACCCACGGGTGTTTCTGTGGCGCTGGCTGCCCCAGCCCCAGCGCCAGTCCTGGGCAGAGTGGCTGGCAAAGGCTGCCGGCAGGGCTGGAAGATGGCCCCTCAGCCAGCGCCGCTCAAAAGCAGCTCAGCTGAAGACTCCGGCTGCCATGACTGGCAGCAAAAGGGAGAATCCCCCCTGCCACAGCCGGCTTGGGCTGTGAGATGTTGGGCCGTGAAATGTTGGGCTGTGAGATGTTGGGCTGTGAGATGCCGCTACCAGGAGCCTCCCCCTGCGTGGGCTCACCTGCAAAGCTGGTGTAGGCTGCGGCTTGCAGGTAGGTGCCACAGCCAAAGTCGATGAGTTTGGCCTGCCCGGTGGCCAGGTCAACCAGGATGTTCTCCGGTTTGATGTCCCGGTGCAGGACCCCGCAGCTGGTGCAGTGCCGCACGGCCTCCAGCACCTGGCGGAACAGGTGCCGCGCCACCTCCTCGCACAGGAAGCCCCGTGCCCGAATGAAGCGAAGGAGGTCCTGACACCGCTCCGGGCGCTCCAGCACCATCACCACGTTGTTGGGGAGCTCCAGCCACTCGTGGAGCTGGACGATGCCAGGGAAGCCAGCGGACACCTTGTCCAGCAGCACGATCTCCAGTGGTGCTCGGGTGCCGTCGGGCTGCGGGAGGAGCACGACCCCCCAAAATCAGCGCGGGGATTGGGCGAGGGGTCCCGGCTGGGCCCGAGGCCACGGGGAGGGGCTGTGGCCGCCGGCGGCTCAGGAGCTCTGTGGGCAGAGCAAAGGGGGTGACACCGGGCTGGGGGGCCCGGGGGAGCACAGAGCTCTGGGGGAGGGGGGACACGACCCCCGGGCCCCTCCCATCACCTGCTTGTGCAGGTAGAAGCCGAGCCCCAGCGCCAGGAAAACGAAGCCCAACACGAAGCCCCCGATCCCTGTCAGCATCTTGGGGGGGCGGGGGGCAGCTTTGATGGGTGGGGGGCAGAAGGATCCGGGAAACGGCGGTGGCTGCCGGGAAGGGACCGGAATGGACTGGGACAGAATGGGATGGACTGGGACAGAATGGGACAGGAGGATACACTGGGACTCAGATCAGGACTGGGCAGGGCCAGATTTGGGACACCAGGGATTATACTGGGATATATTGGGACCACACTGAGGGCTACTGGGAACATGCTGAGGCCCAATGGGTGCTGCTGGGATATACTGGGAGTGATTTGCATCATACTGAGACTGACTAGAATAATTCTGGGAGTGACTGGAACCACAGTGGTGGCAAAAGGGCGCAATTGGAAAGATGCAGGGGGCAACTGGGATCATCCTGGGAGCAGCATGTGCATGCTGGGGTCATACTGGGATCATACTGGGAGTGACAGGGTCATGTTGCAGTGACTGGCATAGTTCTGGGAGTATCTGGAAGTGACTGGGATCATACTGGGGGTGACAGGAATCAAACCAGACTCACACGGGGAAGTTACCTGGAATCATAAGAGGGGGTGACTGGACTCATACTGGGATCATGCTTAGAGCAACTGGGACCATGATGGGGGCAAAAGGCATCATAGAGAGACTGACTGGGAGTGACTGGGTTCATACTGGAAGTGACTGGGGCTGTACCTGACTCCTACTGGGAGGGACTGAGAGTGAAAGGAACCACGCTGGGCATGACTGGGAACAACTGGGACCATGTTGGGGGCAACTGGGATCTTATTGGGAATGACTGGGAACATAAAAGCTTGAGTGGAGTTTTTATCCCGTGGCATTCCCGGGGAGCAGCGGCAGCTCCGCGCCCCCAGCCCGGGGGGTGGGAGCAGGGGAACCGCTGGCAGCACCTTCGGGGCACAGCCGAGGGCTGGGGGGCTCCTCCCCCACTTCATTTGCTCTGCCCAATTCAAACCATCCCCTCCCATTCAAATCCCCTCCATTCACATTTTCTCCCCACCATTAAAGTTTCCTTGCCCCAATTCAACTTTTCTCCCCAGTTAAGCCCTGAGGCCCCTCCCCGTCCCCGGCTCCTCCTGGCAGGACCCGGCTGGGACCTTCTGGAAACAGCAGCGGGAAGAGTTCCAAAATTCCTCATTACTTCCATCGATTTCCTTGGTTTCTGGGGCATTTTCCTGCGGCTGCTCCGGGCCATGGCTGAGGGGTCCCCTCGGGCTCCAGCCCCTTTCCAGCCCCTTTTTCCAGCTCTTTTCTTCAGCTGACCCAAACCTGTGGACTTTGGGGGGCGGGAAGAGTCGCTCTGCTCGGGGGGTCCCCGTGGTGCCCCAGGGAGGCCCCGAGGCCGCAGCGCGGTTCCCTCGGGCCCCTTGGAGCGTTTGGAATCTCCAACTCTCAGCAATCGCTGTCCGTGGCATTCAGTCCCCTGTTGGAGAGGATGAAAGTTTGGTAAGAAAGTTTCACAGATATGTAGGCTTGGCAGAAAGATCTCTGAATGTAGAAACTGAGGGTGAGATAGAAATGAAAGCAAGTTTTGATGTAGAGAAAAGGTGTTTTGCTGAACCAGTGATCATTGAATAACTGAGAAGGCAAAGGTTGGAGATGAGCTGGAAGGAGATTTTTATGATTAGAACAAAGGTATGTGACAACAAACAAAGACGTGTTTTTCACCAAGTAAATAAGTCTCAAGAAGAGCATAAGTAAATAGAAAACATGTTTTTACCAAAAAGAGAGAGCTATCACCGGCAAACAAATGTCGATGTGGCAGGTGGAAGAAAGGTCTGAGAACTTTCCATTGTAAGCTTTAATTGTAACTTGCTTACTCTTGTGATTGGATAATAATGACTATAATATGGTAATGGTAGTAGCTATTTGGCTATAGCCAAATGTAAAAGTATTGTGTATGGTGCTTATTGGTTGATATGTATTAAGATACTCTGCAAAGAAAGGTTTAAAATGCTTTGTAACTTGAACAGAAAGCTATTACCACAGGCCTAGGCCCTAGGGTGTATCACCGTGTCCCGCAGCCATAGGGAAGAGGAGGAGAGAAGGTCCAGCAGGCAGGAATTGTGCAGCAAGATTGATTTATTTAATTATTTTACAAACTCTTTTATAGACTTTTTTCTTCAGAGTCTAATTGGACAAAGGATCAGCCTCCCCTTGGGGATTGGCTAAAATCCTAAAACATCCATTGTCAAAATATTTTTCTACTGTACCATAAACAAGACTTTTCAAGGTTGCAGGTAGTTTGGTTGTTTGCATTCCCTGCCACCTCTTCTGTGAGAGAGAAAAGTCTCTCATGGACTTAGAAAATAGCAAGAAAATCCTTGCTAGCAGCATTTTTGTATCTACAATTCCCCCTTTTTGTTTGATAAGAGAACAACTCTACTATTAATCCTAAATAGAAATTTACATCAGTTATTAATTCTAAATATGTCCTTAAGGCTTTAACGATCTGACTCCATAACAAGAAATTTAAAGTTCAGTCTCTGCTTGTGGGAGGACCATCCCAGTCTCTGCTTGTAGAAGGACCATCTGCCTGATGGTTGACATCCTGGTCATCATCAGAAGAGTCATTAGGCTGATGATCTACATTCTGGTGGCCATTTGGATGGTTGGCGTTCTGGTCATCATTTGGAGGTTGCCTGTTCTGCCTCTGGTGCCGTAGGTCAGGGCGAACACATTTTGCAGGTAGCCACCGTACCCCAGTATCTGTGGAAACGCAAGCATACCCACGACTCCAAACGATAAGCTCATGCAGCCTTCCCACTGGTTAGTGAGTAAATTCCGCACCCAGACTTTTGCCCAGGGCAGTTGTGTCTCGCCTGAAGACTGCAGTGAGAGAAAATGATTCAGAATAACAGGATTATTTGAATTTTGTGGTACTGTAAGGTGATTAATTGTATACGAGCTTTTGCTAGTCGGCTTCAGTCCCGGGCTGGCCCTGGGCTGGCGGCAGCGAGCCCGACAGAAACCAACGCCCACGGGGCCACCGGCACCGGGACTCAGAGCCGTGCAAGGGAAGCTTTGGTTTGCAGGGGTGGAAGGGCCTGGGCTCCTCCCCTGCCCCGTTTGACTTGGGTTAGGATTCAATATTTTGGCTGACGTGGGAGGGGAAAAAGGCGTGGTTTTTCTCCAGCACTGGGCGGGTTTTGTCCCCCGCATTTGGGCCTTCCCCGGGCCCCCTCTGCCCTCTTGCAGAACCAGTGGCATTTCCCACACCACGCGGTTTGTAAACAAGAGTCGGCTGCAGTCGAGAAGGCTCCAGGCGCCTCCTTCCAGGCTGACTCTGCCGATGCTGAGGCTGCTCTGGGCTCTGCCGGGGCTCTGCTGGGGCTCAGCTCTGGGCAAGGCTGGGCCCGCTCTCCCCTCGCATTGCTCCGGGCAGCTGAGTCACAGGGGGACAAGGAAGGGACACGTCAAGGGACTTGAGGTTTAACAGAGCTTTTATTCAAAAAACTGCCATAACTACCAGGCTGTCCTAACCACCATAACTAACTAGCAGTGCTAACTACCGTAACTAACCACTTGTCCTAACTACTATAACAAAAAGCTGGCCCCAGGTGCTTCAGGTCCTCCGCTGCTCCCTCAATTGCTTTGCTGCAGCGATCAGAGGGCTCAGGCTGGAGAGAGGCTTGGCTGATGATAAAAATGGGTGCTGCCCAAAGGATGAAAAAGAAAGAAATCAACTGTTACCTTCCCAAGTCAAGCTCCTCACAGGCTCTGTTGCAACAGGACAAAGGGGAATGGTTTGAAACTCAGGAGAGGGAAGCAGGCTCAGATTAGATCTGAGGCAGAATTTTTTTATCAGAAGAGTGGGGAAACACTGGCAGAGGGTGCCCAGAGATGTGGGAGGTGCCTCCTCCCTGGAAACATCCAGGCTCAGGTCAGGCAGGGCCCTGGGCCACCTGATCTGCTTGAAGATGTCCCTGCTCCTTGCGGGGCACCTGGTCCAGACGACCTGCAAAGGACCCTGCCAAGCCAAACCAGGCAAGGATTCTTCTGGCTTTGCATGTGAAAAGCAGCGAGACTGGAGACTATTGGAGGGGGCCCCACGAGAAAACCCCTCCCTCGCGCTGCTCTTTCCCCTGCAGCCGCTTCGCATCCACCTGCAGCAGCTCCTGGGCAGACCAGCGCCGCTCCTCGTCCGGCTCCAGGCTGCACTCCAGGAAGTCCCGCAGCAGAGCCGACAGGCGCCTGGGCTCCTGCAGCTGCGGGGTCCCGTTCTGCCGGATCAGACAGCGAGCCTGCGCGGAAAGCAAACACTTCTGAAAAAGCTCTGCCAGCTTCCTTCACACCCACGAGTGCTCACAGCGACCCCGGTTTCTCAGCCCCAGTCTCCAGGGACACTTTCCACCCTGGCAGAGATGCTGCTCAGAGCTCATTTTTCTATGCCAACCAAAAAAGCCAAACGCTGCTGCAGCCACAGCCATTCCAACACCCAGATGATGTTGCCTTGAGAGCCAATGTCATTGGCTGACTTTGTTAGTTGGAACCTCCATCAGAAATAGCCCATTTTGCTTCTCCAAATACGGACACCAGCTTTACAGGCCATTTGCAAGAGTCTGCCTGTGGTATTTCCAAGGATTCTTACATCAAATGCATCCCTGCAGTGCCACTGACACTCAAGTAAATGCATTCAAGATGTTCCATCCCAGAAACTGCCAGGCAAGGAACCCGAGGTTTGGGTTGCTGAAAGCTCAGCCTTGGTGACATGGAGAAAGTAGCTTGGGCGAGGAAAGAAATATGTTAGACTATGGGGATGTTAAACAATCATCTTCATGTTTTAGACAAGTTTCCCAGTGAGAAGAGTCAGGGGGAGTTCATCTCGCAGAACCTCTTTCAGAAACTCCTTCAGAAAACTTGTTGGGTTTGGGTGTGGGGTTTTGGGGTTGGTCTGGGGTTTTCTGCAAGATAAGATTAGAGCTGATGCTCTGGCTTCATGTTTTCAGGTCATCCTCACAGACAGAAGAGCTGCAACAACTTAAAACTCAAAGCAAATTCTGGAGACTGCAGAATATTCGTCGGTGCTCAGGCTCAAATCCTCTGGGAATTCCCTTCCCGATGGGCAGAGCCCTCCGGCTGCTCCTCCCAGGGCGGGGTCCCTCTGTGCTCACAGGCCTCTGCAAACTCTGGGAAATTTGCCTCTTACCATGGCCGCCGTGTGCTCGAAGTAAGGAGGTTCTCCTTCCACCATCTCGATGGTCACAATGCCCAAGGACCAGATGTCCACCTTGGGGCCATAAGGAGAACTGGTCACAACCTCTGGGGCCATCCAGTGAGCAGTGCCCACCATGGAGCTGCACTGCTCCTGCTCAGGGCTCAGCTGAGCGCAGAGGCCAAAATCAGCTGAGGACAGAAACAAACACTGTCAAAGGCAGCTGGAATGAGGAAACCAAGCACAAAGATTGCCCACTCTCAGTCTGAGAATGCAGGGCTGAATCCAGCTGGAAAAGTCCGCAGGGCTGTAGCCAAGGCAAGATGGAAGTGGACCCTTAAAGGAACCCTCAGCTTTCATGCAGTGGCTTTTAGTGATTCCCTCGAAGCTTCAGATTCCAACTCCCACCCCTCTGCAAGAGCCACACCCAGAGCAAAGCCACTGCTGACACCCTGCTCCTCTCCTGAGCTCTCTGCATGGGGCAGCCGCTCTCAGCTGGCAGCAGGGGCCGGGCACCGCCACCAGCAGCACTTGTGGGGCTCTGGCCGTCACTGGGAAGCAGCCCCACACCCGCAGCCCGGGAGCGCCGTGCCTGACCAGGAACACCCACCCAGCTTGACAGAGCCGTCCGTTGCCAGAAGGATGTTGGAGCTCTTCAGATCTCTGTGGATCACCCGGTTTGAGTGGAGGAAATCCAGGCCCTGCAGACACTGAGACAGAGCAAGAAACACGAGGGTGGAAATCCATGGCCGGAATACACAATCCCACAAGAAAGGACAGTTTAGAATTCTGCCAGCAGCAGCTTTGCTGTGCCAGGCCAGGAGTGCAGTGCAGACAAGCTCTGGGCAAATGGTTCAAGGCAAAGCTGAGAACAGCAAATCAAATCAAAAAAGACAGAGAGTCCCACAAAGAGCAGGAAAGAGGACAAGAGCAGAGTGGAAGTGCAGTGACACTGGCAGGCCGTTCACTTCAGAGGCTCTTTCTTCTCCAGCTCATAAAAACAACACAGAAACAAAGCTCTGAGCATGGAGCCACTCCTGTTCTCAGGCCCTGCTTGGAAGGAGCATTGTGTCCAAGCCTTGGGAAGCACATTTCACCCTGGGATGGCATCAGAAGGACCAGGAGGTTGTGGAAAATTAAAGGACTCAAAGTGCTCTTGGCAAAGAGATGGCCAAGGAAAAGTGGGGAAACAGAGAACAAAGGAAATAAAACTTCACAGAGCCATGAATATCGGATGTTATACAAAGTGGGGGTGCACATTAAGGGGCACATGCAGCAGGCGCATCGGGAAGTCTGTACCTTCCAAGGACCTCAGCCACTGGGGAAAGGGACACGGAGATGCGGCCGGGGAAATCGGCATAAAAAGGAGGCTGCGTCCTCCAACACTTGGACAGAGCCCACGGGAAATGCCCCGTGGCCTCTCCCTTGGTCCAGGAATAAAGTTCCTTTTACAGGACTCCTCCGGCTCCTCTGGGGACACAAACCTCTGGCCACGGGAACTTTCCCGCACACTCCCGCCGACGGGGCAGCCACCTCTGTCCTACCCACAGCAGCCGGGACGAGCCAGCGCTGCTCCGGCACCGGCTCCTGCCGAGGCAGCAGCGGCAAGGAGAGCGCGGGCAGCCGCTCCCGCAGCGCCCTCACGCCAGGGCGAACACGGCGCCCACACGGCACAACGAACCCGCCCCAGCCCCCTGCCGCCCCCTCCGCCCGCAGCCAGCGCCGAGCCCCGCCAGAACCGAGCGCGGCTCCCACCTGCGCTGGGGCCGCCTCCGAGCTCCGCCGCCGCCTCACCGGGCTCCGGCCGCCGCCGCCGCTCCCGGGCCCGCACAGACGCTCCGCCAATGGCGCCTCTGCTGCGCCACGGCCGCCCTGCCGGCGGCTCCGGGCCCGGGCTGCTCCCCGCTCCGACCAATCAGCGCGCCAGAACCACGACTGACGGCAGCACCGCCCAATCGCAGCGAGGGGCGGGCTCTGCACACGGCCCAGCCTCGCCCCGCGCTCCCAGCGCCCCCCGGGCTGCGTGAGGGGAAAGCCGCAGCTGAGGAACAGCCCTGGAACGGGCCCGGCCCGAGCCGCCATTCAGCTGAGAAGGGAAACAAAGCTCTCCGCTGCTCCCGGCCCGACTTGCCCAGCCCTGCGTGTTGGCTGCCTCCGGCTCCTTGGGAAGCCCTGCAGCCTCGCTACTCCCGCCCCTAATTCGGAGCATCAGTGCATGGCTTTGATTTCGTTGTTCAGGCTTGGCTATGGGCTGTCCTGGTCTGCTGCATTTTCTGGGTTCCTCTTGGATGCTTTGAGCAACAGGCTGTGCCCCGGGAGGATCCTTTGTGCTCCTTTGTGACAGAGGAGAACCTTCCAGGCGGTTCTTGCGGGAGCTGCTGCTGTGATGTCACGGGAACGCTGCCGCGTCCTCGCCGTGTTCCCGTTGCTGTGGGCACGGAGCCCTCAGTGTCCAGAGCGGCTCTGGGCGCCCGCTGGTTGCCGGAGGATCCTCCTGCCCGAGGCATTCTCAGCAGCCAGCCCAGCCCCTGCCGGGTGTCCTTCTGTGCTCGCAGGGGTACAGTCTGCCACGTGTGCAGCACGGCCAAAATGATCCAGCAAGCGGTTGCTGCAGTTTGCACTCTGTACTCTGTGGCTTATTCGGGGTATTTTTTAGCCCACTTGGCACGTAAGTCGAGGTTTTCCCTGGCTGCAGCTTCGGTGCCTTCGGGCTTGCTGTGTGCTTTCTGTTCTCCCACTGGAACTGAGCTGCCTTTGTAACCAAATTGCCATTAAGACACCGCTGGTTTGGGAGAGCTCCTGCCAGCAGCTGCAGCTGAAAAAGGGGGTGTCTGCAGCCAGCGGGGCGTGCACAGCATTTGCAATGGAGCCGGGGGGGTTCTGTTCCCTCAAGCGCAGAGTCTGTGCCAGCGGAGCCTGGAACTCCCTGCGTTGGCTGCTGTAGCCAAGGGCTGACACAGCCCAGGATTCTGTGCTGTTCTCTTGCTTGCTGTGCGAAGGGACTGTGGCTCCTGGAGGGATGTTGTGGAAGCAAAATGCTCTCTCGGGGTGTCCTTGCTCCGTGGGAGTTCCCACCACGGGCAGGTTTTTCCTAACAGCATCTGGTTCGTGTTGCCTGTCCCGTTGCAGGGCACCTCACGCGTGGATCCCGAGCAGCTCCTCCTTCGGTGAGTGGGAAAGGAACCTTTGGTGGTCGGAATTGTGCAGAGAGTTGTGAGCTTGGCGTGTGGCAGTCGAGCGCCAGCCTGGGAGGCTGAAGGAAAGTTCCTTCCAGTGTCTTTGCAGCAGCAGCAGCAGCAGCAAAGGGATCCCTGTCACTTTTCTCCTTCTCTGCTGAAGAGCTTTTGAAGAGCTGCAGGTCTGGTTTTGCAGGCAGAAGATTGCTTGCTGGCCTTAGCCACGGTGGAATATGGAATGCCCAGCAATAAGTGGCAATGTCGACTTTAGCCCATTCCTAGTTTGAACAGCTCCGAATCCCATTTCTGCTTACTGCAGCTAGATGTGTAGCTGAGGATAAATAAGGCGATAACTGAGATAGAACTTCCTGTCCCTCATGCTACCATCTGTCCACAGGGCACAAAAGCAGCATCAGCTCCTCCTCTGGCTCCCTGTGCTTCCAAAGAGGAGGCCAAAGAGGAGGAAGACAGCAGTGAACTTCCTGCTGTTCTGGGGGATGATGGTGAACTTCCCTCCGTCCCGGGAGACCACAGTGAACCTCCCTCTGTCCCGGGAGATGAGGGCAAACATCCCACGGTTTGGGAATACAACAGTGAAGCTCCTGTGGTGTGGGACGAGGACAGTGAGGCTCCAGTGGCATGGGACAAGGACGACGGACATCTCCCAGCGTGGGATGAGAACAGAGGACATCGTGGGACTTGGAAAGAGGAGGGTGCAATTCTCCCGGCATGGGAAGAGGACGGCAAACGTGCCGTGGCTATGGAAGAAGACCAGGAACCTGCTGCATTTTGGGAAGAGGACGGGGATCCTCCCTCTGGTTGGGAAGAGGACACTGAACCTCCCTCTGCTGCGGGATCCTGGGCTGAACATTCTGACAGCAGCACAGCCCTGCAGCCAGAGGGCAGAGAGGAGTGGTGCCTGATGCAGCTGAGTACGTCTGCTGTGCTGCTGTGTGCCAGAGCAGGGTGCTGCGTGTGTGTCTCAGCATCAGCTGCACCCAGGCTTGCTGTGCAGCTGAATGTCACAGAGTCATTTATTGTCCTTGCCCAGCTGAGAGCAAGGGGCTCCCGGCCCCAGGGAGTGGGGCTGCATTTTGGCCCTGCTGCAAGGCGGGGTCTCCATCTGGGAGGGAGCGTCTTCCATGTGGTTTCTTTCAGGGAGCACTGTGAGCGTGGGGGAGCCTGCCGAGAAATACCTGGAACTGGAGCAGGTTGGCCAAGGGTAAGTGCACGGCAGTTACTTCTGCACAAGCAGGGGCCAGGTATTTGCTGGTGCAGGATCAAGTGAGAAGCCAGGCAAGCTGCAAACAGCTTCAGACACTGGGCCACGATCCTGCTGTCTCTCAGTCCTGATCACAATTGGTAATTGTGGTCAGAATGCACCGTCAGAGGCCCCTGAGGCCGGCAGTGTCCTGCCTGCAGCAAGGAGCAGGACCTGGAAGATCTTCTGTCCCTGGAATTTGATTGCCTGAAAGAGCAGCTCACCATCTGGTGCCTGTCAGAAAACAGTTCTCAAGAAGATTCCTTTCAAATATTTTGCTTCCAAAAATATCCACTGCTCAGGATTATCAACCTAACAGTTTAGAAACAGAAACCAGAGATGAACTAATAAGTGCCCTTTTCAGCACAGGTAGTAAGCCCCGTACATTCAGTAACAGACACAGAGCTGCTGCCCTCGAGGGGAAAATGCATCAGCTGCCTTATGGCAGGGCCCTTGTGGATCCTGCAGCTCATAGGCAGGAAATGGAAAAGGATGAAATACATTCTTCTCCAGTTCTTTAGACACCTGCTCCCACCCTAGGTTTTGGACTAAAGTAATTCAGTGTGGACATTTGGGATTTGCTCCAGCCCTTTTCCTCTATGTTGGGCCCCAGTTTTCTCTCGCACACCTTGTGTGGCACAGGGCTGGTGGCTGCTGCGCTGCTGTTTGAAGGGTCGATGCACCCAGGTGTTTTGTAAACGCTGCAGGCAGCAGAGATCTCCTGTCTGGGCTGGCTTTCACTCCCAGGGCCTAAAGCGCTGCTTCTTTCTTCTCTGCTGTTCTGTCTCCAGGGCTTTCGGAACCGTTTATAAAGGACTCGACAGGGCCACTGGAGGAGAGGTCAGTGTCACCACGCCCACCGCGTCGGGCAGCTCTCGAGGGCTTTCCCCTCTGCTGGGAGCTGTGGCTGCAGCTTTGGGGGGCCAGCAGAGCTTTCCTGCACAGGCTGTTCCTCTGAAGGCACAGCAGTGTCAGCCTGCAGAGCACGGCTGGGACAGACTTGAGCCTTCTGAAGTGCCCAAAGGAATGCAAGGAGGGCAGCGGTGTCTGTCAGAGCAGGACACGCTGGCTTGGTCTTCATATCTGAAAACATCAGTGCATCAGCTGGTGGAGGCTGAGGCCTAATTTATCTTCATCCCAGCCTCGGACAGGAACACTGTTTAGCAGTTTTTCCATCCTGCGTTTCATCTTCAAAGGATACCTCAAGACCTAATTAAGGAGTGATCCTTCTTGGGATCAGTTTGGGGTTTTAGTCCTACTGCAGCTGTTCCCAGAGAGAGGGAGAGGAATGAGAAGATGGATGTGCAGAGCAAAGCTCTCTCCTAAACCCTGCAGCTGTGTTTGGGTCTGGTGTCAGTGACAGCCCATGACAGGGATCATCTGAGCAATGTTTGTGCGTGTTTGCTCTGTTGTGCAATCCCAAACAGAGCAGTTGCGTTTGAAATCATGACCAAATCCCACAGGACTGCTAAAGGGTTCCCGGCTGTTTTGCTCTGTTTTCACAGAACCAGAATTACTTCCTGCTTGCAAAATGTGTTTGAATGATAATGAGAGTGGTGGTAAACTAAGGCCATTTGAGAAGACTGCAGGTGCAGAGAATGCTGTGAGAGCTTTGAGGCTGGGAGCTGAGGGCCCATTTCTGCAGAGCTTCCAAGGCCAAATGTCTCTGGCCCTGTGTCCTGTAAGCGGCCCCGCAGCGAGCAGAGAAATGGGCTGTGGGAATGTCACTTGCTGAGCCCGGGTGTCCCATCCCAAGGCAGTTTGGCACAGCCCGGCTCCGTCG
The DNA here is from genome assembly GCF_041296385.1 of Aphelocoma coerulescens. Taxonomy (NCBI): domain Eukaryota; kingdom Metazoa; phylum Chordata; class Aves; order Passeriformes; family Corvidae; genus Aphelocoma; species Aphelocoma coerulescens. Next base: position 368,617 of record NW_027184061.1, on the reverse strand, counting down.
CTCCACAAAGACTCGCTCCGTGTTTGCTGCGGCCTCCTGCCCCAGACTCCTGCAGTTCAAGGGCTGCAATGTCCTTTCAGGTGGCCATAAAGAAAATGAGTCTCAGAGGGCAGAATGGGGAACGAGCTGTGAATGAGATTCTGGTCCTGAAGGACAAGAAGAACCCCAACATTGTCAGCTCTTTGGACAGGTGAGTGCTTCAGCTCTTATCCCGTGCACGGGCCCTGCGTTAATCTCTCCTGGCATCCGCAGTCTGTAGCCGGTTTTGAAAAAGCCTCACCCGGCCGTAGCTTCCCAAAACAACAGCCTGTCAGTTCATTCCCTCCGTGTGCTTTTGTTGCTTTGGTTTGGTTTTTCCTTCAAGCTGACCCAATTTTCTGGGTCTTACGACAAGTGCTGATAAACCCTGTCAGAAATTATTTCCCTTGGCTTCTCCTTCCCAACTCTTTTCCATTGCTGCAGATACCAGGAAGACCAGGTTCTTGTTTCCAGAAACACCTCGTGTACCCATTTTGCAATGGCCTTGCCTGTTTCTGAAGGGACTTTCTGCAACGTTTTCCAAACACATGACCACTTTTGTCCTAAGTGCGGCACGGCCTCCTGCCCTGGATAACTCTGGAAGTTGTGTTGCCTTGTTCTGGAGGGAACGGTGAAACTGCTGAGTACAGATGCTGAAGCAGCTGGGGGCAAGTGTTGTGGTTCCACATTGATCTGGGCTGTTGCTAAACTGCATTTTTCACTTGCTTGCCATCTAAGGCCTCTCCTTTCCCACAGGCGTCTCCTTCTCCTTTAGACTGTGCAGATCCTAAGGACTGTGCAGCCTGGCAGGAATGTCTCTGCATCGGATTCTGTCCTCATTTACAAGTGACCTGGAAACAAAACTCCACTCAAGGCATTTCCATGGGCGAATCGAGCAGTGCACGTTCATCTCCACGCCATTGTTTGCCTCTTCCAGCTTCCTTGTTGATGAAGATCTCTGGCTGGTGATGGAATACATGGATGGAGGAACTTTGAAGGACATTGTCAGACAGACACGCATGGCTGAAGGAGAGATGGCAGCTGTCAGTCGGGAGGTGAGGGATCCTGCTCGTGCTTCCCATGGCTTGGACACAATGCTCCTTCCAAGCAGGGCCTGAGAACAGGAGTGGCTCCATGCTCAGAGCTTTGTTTCTGTGTTGTTTTTATGAGCTGCAGAAGAAAGAGCCTCTGAAGTGAACAGCCTGCCAGTGTCACTGCACTTCCACTCTGCTCTTGTCCTCTTTCCTGCTGTTCTGGGACTCTCTGTCTTTTTTGATTTGATTTGCTGTTCTCAGCTTTGCCTTGAACCATTTGCCTGGAGCTTGTCTGCACTGCACTCCTGGCCTGGCACAGCAAAGCTGCTGCTGGCAGAATTCTAAACTGTCCTTTCTTGTGTGATTGTGTATTCCGGCCATGGATTTCCACCCTCGTGTTTCTTGCTCTGTCTCAGTGTCTGCAGGGCCTGGATTTCCTCCACTCAAACCGGGTGATCCACAGAGATCTGAAGAGCTCCAACATCCTTCTGGCAACGGACGGCTCTGTCAAGCTGGGTGGGTGTTCCTGGTCAGGCACGGCGCTCCCGGGCTGCGGGTGTGGGGCTGCTTCCCAGTGACGGCCAGAGCCCCACAAGTGCTGCTGGTGGCGGTGCCCGGCCCCTGCTGCCAGCTGAGAGTGGCTGCCCCATGCAGAGAGCTCAGGAGAGGAGCAGGGTGTCAGCAGTGGCTTTGCTCTGGGTGTGACCCTTCCAGAGGGGCAGGAATTGGAATCTGAAGCTTCAATGGAATCACTAAAAGCCACTGCATGAAAGCTGAGGGTTCCTTTAAGGGTCCACTTCCATCTTGCCTTGGCTACAGCCCTGCGGACTTTTCCAGCTGGATTCAGCAGTGCATTCTCAGACTGAGAGTGGGCAATCTTTGTGCTTGGTTTCCTCATTCCAGCTGCCTTAGACAGTGTTTGTTTCTGTCCTCAGCTGATTTTGGCCTCTGCGCTCAGCTGAGCCCTGAGCAGGAGCAGTGCAGCTCCATGGTGGGCACTGCTCACTGGATGGCCCCAGAGGTTGTGACCAGTTCTCCTTATGGCCCCAAGGTGGACATCTGGTCCTTGGGCATTGTGACCATCGAGATGGTGGAAGGAGAACCTCCTTACTTCGAGCACACGGCGGCCATGGTAAGAGGCAAATTTCCCAGAGTTTGCAGAGGCCTGTGAGCACAGAGGGACCCGCCCTGGGAGGAGCAGCCAGAGGGCTCTGCCCATCGGGAAGGGAATTCCCAGAGGATTCGAGCCTGAGCACAGATGAATATTCTGCAGTCTCCAGAATTTGCTTTGAGTTTTAAGTTGTTGCAGCTCTTCTGTCTGTGAGGATGACCTGAAAACATGAAGCCAGAGCATCAGCTCTAATCTTATCTTGCAGAAAACCCCAGACCAACCCCAAAACCCCACACCCAAACCCAACAAGTTTTCTGAAGGAGTTTCTGAAAGAGGTTCTGCGAGATGAACTCCCCCTGACTCTTCTCACTGGGAAACTTGTCTAAAACATGCAGATGATTGTTTAACATCCCCATAGTCTAACATATTTCTTTCCTAGCCCAAGCTACTTTCTCCATGGCACCAAGGCTGAGCTTTCAGCAATCCAAACCTCGGGTTCCTTGCCTGGCAGTTTCTGGGATGGAACATCTTGAATGCATTTACTTGAGTGTCAGTGGCACTGCAGGGATGCATTTGATGTAAGAATCCTTGGAAATAACACAGGCAGACCACAGTGACTCTTGCAAATGGCCTGTAAAGCTGGTGTCCATATTTGGAGAAGCAAAATGGGCTATTTCTGATGGAGGTTCCAACTAACAAAGTCAGCCAATGACATTGGCTCTCAAGGCAAGATCATCTGGATGTTGGAATGGCTGTGGCTGCAGCTGTGTTTGGCTTTTTTGGTTGGCATAGAAGAATGAGCTCTGAGCAGCATCTCTGCCAGGGAGGAAAGTGTCCCTGGAGACTGGGGCTGAGAAACCGGGGTCGCTGTGAGCACTCGTGGGTGTGAAGGAAGCTGGCAGAGCTTTTTCAGAAGTGTTTGCTTTTTGCGCAGGCTCGCTGTCTGATCCGGCAGAACGGGACCCCGCAGCTGCAGGAGCCCAGGCGCCTGTCGGCTCTGCTGCGGGACTTCCTGGAGTGCAGCCTGGAGCCGGACGAGGAGCGGCGCTGGTCTGCCCAGGAGCTGCTGCAGGTGGATGCGAAGCGGCTGCAGGGGAAAGAGCAGCGCGAGGGAGGGGTTTTCTCATGGGGCCCCCTCCAATAGTCTCCAGTCTCGCTGCTTTTCACATGCAAAGCCAGCAGAATCCTCGCCTGGTTTGGCTTGGCAGGGTCCTTTCCTGGTCGTCTGGACCAGGTGCCCCGCAAGGAGCAGGGACATCTTCAAGCAGATCAGGTGGCCCAGGGCCCTGCCTGACCTGAGCCTGGATGTTTCCAGGGAGGAGGCACCTCCCACATCTCTGGGCACCCTCTGCCAGTGTTTCCCCACTCTTCTGATAAAAAAATTCTGCCTCAGATCTAATCTGAGCCTGCTTCCCTCTCCTGAGTTTCAAACCATTCCCCTTTGTCCTGATGCAACAGAGCCTGTGAGGAGCTTGACTTGGGAAAGTAACAGTTGATTTCTTTCTTTTTCATCCTTTGGGCAGCACCCATTTTTATCATCAGCCAAGCCTCTCTCCAGCCTGAGCCCTCTGATCGCTGCAGCAAAGCAATTGAGGGAGCAGCGGAGGACCTGAAGCACCTGGGGCCAGCTTTTTGTTATAGTAGTTAGGACAAGTGGATAGTTACGGTAGTTAGCACTGCTAGTTAGTTATGGTGGTTAGGACAGCCTGGTAGTTATGGCAGTTTTTTGAATAAAAACTCTGTTAAACCTCAAGTCCCTTGATGTGTCCCTTCCTTGTCCCCCCGTGACTCAGCTGCCCGGAGCAATGCGAGGGGAGAGCGGGCCCAGCCTTGCCCAGAGCTGAGCCCCAGCAGAGCCCCGGCAGAGCCCAGAGCAGCCTCAGCATCGGCAGAGTCAGCCTGGAAGGAGGCGCCTGGAGCCTTCTCGACTGCAGCCGACTCTTGTTTACAAACCGCGTGGGGTGGGAAATGCCACTGGTTCTGCAAGAGGGCAGAGGGGGCCCGGGGAAGGCCCAAGTGCTCCAGGCGAGGCAAAAACCCGCCCAGTGCTGGAGAAAAACCACGCCTTTTTCCCCTCCCACGTCGGCCAAAACATTGAATCCTAACCCAAGTCAAACGGGGCAGGGGAGGAGCCCAGGCCCTTCTGCCCCTGCAAACCAAAGCGTCCCTTGCACGGCTCTGAGCCCCGGTGGCCCCGCGGGTGTTGGTTTCTGTCGGGCTCGCTGCCGCCAGCCCAGGCCCAGCCCGGGACAGGGCGGGCGCTGGAGGCTGCGGGTGGGGAGATGCGATCCCGGGACACGCATTCGGTGGCACCTGTGAGCGCAAGCAGGGGAGGAGCTCCGGCAGTGACAGGGAGAAAGGAATAAGGTGAATGTGACTTAAACAAACCAAGCCCGTGAATCTGCTTTAGATAGGGCCAGGGAGCTGTAGGTAGGAAGGAGTGAAAGAAACTATCACTTCCAGAAAATGTTACTGATTGCCATGAACTGCTGCTCAGCCAAGGCCATGTGAAATTCCTGAACTTAGAGAAGAAGAACAAAGAGTCAATGGAGTTATTAATATTGCTTTGTTCTACTAAAACAAACAAAACGGGTGTGTGCATATTGGAGGGCGGATCGGTAAGTCTGAACCTTCCAAGGAACAGTCCCGGGGACAGAGCAGCCACCTCTGTCCTACCCACAGCAGCCGGGACGAGCCAGCGCTGCTCCGGCACCGGCTCCTGCCGAGGCATCAGCGGCAAGGAGAGCGCGGGCAGCCGCTCCCGCAGCGCCCTCACGCCAGGGCGAACACGGCGCCCACACGGCACAACGAACCCGCCCCAGCCCCCTGCCGCCCCCTCCGCCCGCAGCCAGCGCCGAGCCCCGCCAGAACCGAGCGCGGCTCCCACCTGCGCTGGGGCCGCCTCCGAGCTCTGCCACTGCCTCAGTGGTGGTTCCCAGTCACTCCCAGCATCATCCCGGTCGCTTACAGTCACTCCCACTGTTTTCAGTATGGTCCCAGTTGCTCCCAATTAGATCCCAGTTGCCCGCAGCGTGGTCCCAGTGGTCCCATTCACACCCAGTATGGTTGCTTTCACTCTCAGTAAGAGTCCAGTGTGGCTCCAGTCATTTCCAGTATGAACCCAGTCACTCCCTGTATGATTGTATTTGCCCCCACTGTGGTCCCAATTGCTCCCAGTGCCTTGGTTTGAAAGACAGGTGTCTGCCAAGGAAGGCAGACTGAAATGGAAGAAAAAAAAATTGCAACCCCCTTCCCTCTGAATCATTATAATTTTGAAATTAAGGAGCTTTTAGGCAAAGATATGAGGAACAGGAATAACAGTTCTTTACTATTATGTATCTTTATGTGTATAACCAGTCAAACAAACAGCAATAACTATGGCAGTAACAGCAAACAATCCCAAACCCAGTCCCAGCCTTCTCGGCTGTCAGGCCCTTTCCCCTCGGGTGCAGTTCCGCTCGCAGCCGGCAGGGGCGCTGGCGGCTCCCGGTGAGCAGGGCAGGTGCGATGGTTCCCCCGCGCCTGCAGGGGGCGCTCCGGAGCGAGCTCAGGGAGCACGCGGCACTGGCGGCCTGGGATCCCGGGAAGGGATGGAACAAAGATTTCAAAAACCCCCTGGACAGCCAATCCCGGTGTCTGGCCGGACCCTCGGGAACAGCAGCCTGGAATGGCAGGCTGGAATGGCAGGCTGGAACGGCAGGGATGAGCACAAATCCTGGGTGGCAGACAAGATGTATCAAAATTCCCGAGCTGTGGTGGGAACCCCCGGAGGTCTCGGCAGGCAGGGAGAGCGGGGCTACAGAGCGGCAAAAGCTTGAAGCAATGGCAGGGGAAGGGCAGCCAAAGCCTAGCTCCCAGTGGGGCAGGGAAGGCGGGCTTGGGAATCCCGGGGTCTCTCCGGTAGAAGGAAAGCAGCCGAAGAAGCAGCCTCTCTCTCCGTCATCCAAAACGCCAGGGACTGACTGCCCACACAGCCAGGTGAAAAAAAGAGTAGCAAGATGCACCCCTCTGTCTATGGCCAGGGCTTTTGTTTTTCTTAAGCACCCAGTAATTTGTCCCCGTGGCAACATGTATGGGGAAAATTCCTTTAACAGAAAAAAACCCCAGGAGAACTCCCAAAATCCCAACATTCTGTTACGAGCTTCCTGCAGATTGTTCCATCTCTGCTCTCCATATGGAAAGATACAAAGATCCCTTTTGGTTCACACAGTTAAATGTCTGATGGGTCACACGGTGGTGCCTGTACAGATACATGTCTGGAGAGAAAGCCAAACATCCATCGCACTCTCTCAACACCCACAGAGCCTGAACCAAACTCTACAAGGCCACGCAGCTTTACACAGAAATTCATACATCGATAAAACTGTACAACGGGATGCAGGTTTACACAGAAATTGATACACAGGAAAACACAACAATCTGTGCTGTGTGAATACACTGACTTCTGTATAAAAATGGCTCCACACGGCGGGAACCGATCCAGAACTGTGCGATTACCAAAGGACCCATCGACACTTCCATACCCTTGGAACTAAAGACACAGGACTGTAGAGCTCTCCCACTGCGTACATTCCTGTCTAGGGGTGACTTTATGATGTGTAACCCCTATCGCTGCTCTCTGCCCAGAAATCAATCCTGTGCCTTTCTGTGCCTTTAAACTGAGCCCGATGGGCGAGAGAGAAAACACCGAGCAAACTTTTCAAAGCGGTTGTTCAAGGACACAGACACACACTCCTCTGCGTTCTGCTGCGGCAGCGAGAAGAGCGGAGGGAGCGCCCTGCTTGCTTTCCAGCGCGCTTTCGGCTCCTTTTCTCCGGAGGGAGACGGAGAGTTGAAATTTGTTTTCCTGGGACTTGGGCTTTTTCCCCTCTTCTCTTCTGGACTGTTTCAACATAAGAACACAGCGGGAAAATTTTCCACCAAGGCCCTGGAGGACACCAACCCAGCTCCAAGGAGGAGGAGAGAGAGCACACCTACAGAAGGACTCTGAAATCTTCCCAGGTTTCTCTCCACAGAGAGAGGTTTTAGTATTCAGCATTATTATCCTTTTCCTGTGTGTTTGTTAAATAAATAGGTTCTTTTTCTCTTTCACTTTCCTCAGAGGAAAATATTTTTTGGCAGACCTGGTGGGAGAGGGCTGGTTGTAACCTGCCTTCTGTCAGAGGATATTTTCCTCCAAATTTGTCCAAAGCAGCACACTAAAATAAGTCAGTATTTATTTTGAGGGAAAATGATTTCTAATGGCATTTTGAGGGTCAACAAATACAAAGATAATAATAAGGATAAATACAAAGAAATAAATACAAAGAAATACAAAGAAAATACAAAGCGGTGAAAGAGGACAGGAGCTCACTGGACTGGTCCTTGGCAGCGCCCGGGCAGACCCTGCATGAATTTGGCTGCCTGAATGCAGCTCTTGCCTGGGCCCCAGGGGTGGCCCCCTCTGGGTGTCTCTCCCAGCACCACAGGGATGCTCCTGCCCCTTCCCTGCTGCCCCAGGGTTCTGCAAGCGCCTTCTGGGGCCACCCAGACACCTCCCTGGGCCTCTGGAGGCCCCATGGCATGGTGCAGACAGGGACTGAATCAAAGCTTCCTTGGAAGATGGAGGCAGGAGAATATTGCCCACCATCTTCTTTCCAGCTGCCCTCCACACTCCTGCAAATCCTGCTGGGACACTCAGGCTCTCCATTCCGGGCTCTGCAGCTCCCATGCAAACCCATCCATCACTGTGTCCCCTCTCGCATGGATATCAAGGAAATGACACAGCAATATCTAGAAAATGTGAACTTGATTAATTTGACTGCTCTAAAAGTCTACAGCTGGGGGTTGATTGGAAGACTATGGGGTGAGAACCTTATGCCTCCAAAAAGGGTCAAGAGTTTGGAACTGGAACACTCAGGGAAACTTCAGCTTCTGGGGGAAAAGGTGCCCTTCCTCCTCTCTCCCTTTGCTTTATACATCTGAGCTGGAGTCATATGGTTGGAACATCCCCTTGGCTGATTTGGGTCCACTGGCCTGGCTGTGTCCCCTGCCAGGATCCTGCCCGCTCCCATCCCCTCTGATGGGGGAAGGAATGGCAGAGGGACAGCGCTGCTGGGCAGTAGCCAGAACACCGCTCTGTTACCAGCACCCGTCCAGCTACCAATGCAAAGCACAGCCCTGGAAGGCCCGTGAACTTTCCCTCAGGCAGACCCAACACACGGGACTTGAGCTGCCAGCGGCCCAGGTCACCCTCTGCCAGCCCCGCTCCTTGGACCTTGTGTCCCCACAAGCAGACACAAAGTGTTTCTGCTGCTCCCCCTCCTGCACAAATCCACAGAGAGCTGGGATTTTTCCAAGTCTCGTGTCTCCGTTGTGCCGTATTCCCAAAGAAGCAGCAGCCCCTCCCGATGAACACGGTGAGTTGCACGGATGCTTGTCAGCTCCACTGCCTGCCTGGAAATCTGGAAACTGCTTCTAAATGCTGCTCCCTTCAGCTCTGGGGCACCGACTGACACAGAGCTGGGAAACAAATGCCCTGGCTGCTGGCTGACAAGGTGAGTTCCGCCAGAGTCAGAGCTCTGTGGGAAGTCTCTATCCACGCCTCTCCTTTGAATAGATCCGCACACGGGGTGCGCAGGGACGTGTCCTGTATGGAAAGGAAGGAGTGTGCCAGCACCGTGACTGACACTTTCCCTCTCCGTGTGCGTTCCACAGCCACGGGTACACAGACGTGATGGAAACCCTCGCACAGCCAGAGCCTTCTGTCCCTGCAGAACGGAGCCGGCGGGTGGGGGCGGTTGGTGGGCAGCGAGTCCCGGACAGCGGGCGAGATCCGGCTCCACAGCTGCCAGGCCCTGCTAAGGCTTAATGCCACCTCCTTGGCAACAGGAAAGGCCTTCAGCCTCGTCCCTGCCCAGAGGGGCAGTGCTGGCCTGGCTGCACAGCTCGTTTTCCCCACAGGTTGCAGGAGATGAGATCACAACGCTTGCAAGCACCAACTGCGAGCCACACATCTGGGTGCTCACCATGAACCTCAGCTCTGCCAGCGCTGTCTGCCCCAGGCTCCAGGGGATGCAGTGGGAGCCCGGCTGGGCTCTGCCCTGGGGCCATCCTCCAGGGACAGCTGCACACAGGGAGCATTTGGTTGCCACAAAGAGCCAGGCCATGGCTGCAGGGAGCTGCTCCAGGTGCGGCCTGCACTGCTGTGTGCTGCGCTCTGGGGCTGCTGCTCCCCGCAGAGGGGACTGCACTGGGGTGCCAGAGGAGACAGAGAAGCTCCAGCTTAAGCCTAACTGGGCTGGGTGGCTGGGCTGGGAAGAGTGGCGAGGGTCAAGGGCATTCACAGAGCTCATCCTGCTCTGTGAAGAACGAGGAAAAGGAAGTGGGAACCCAGCAGTGAGCAGAGCTGAGGCCTGGAGAGCAGCTCTGAATGACCCCCAAATCTCACCAGAGCTCTGAGATATTGCTGTTCTTCAGCCAGTGACAACATGAGTCCCTAAACCTGGGGCTCACTCTTCCTCGTGGCCAGGGGCATCAAGGAAGGCTACAGTGCAATGGGGACTGCGGTGAGCTGGGAACTCACTGGGGGAAAGAGGGAGCACTTGTGGAGCAAAAGGCAGGTGGGGGAGAGAACTGTTCAGAGAAAGGCTGAGCTTCAGCTTGAGCAAGCTGAAAAATGGCATTGGGGGTCATCCCAGACTGATTTCATTTCAGAAGTTACTGAACAAGTTTGTTATTGGGGGGGTGTCATATTTTCCCCTGGAGGTGCACGCTCTGCAAACTTGAGCTGCACTGCCGAGCTGCTCAAGCACGTCTCTGCTGCAGGTCACGGCGTTTCTTCTTTGGCTTCTCGTGGCCCCGGGGCTGAGCCGCAGCAGAGCCCTGGCGGAGCCCAGAGCAGCCTCAGCATCCACAGAGCCCGGCTGCAAGGAGAGAAAGCAGAAAGCGCCCGTCAGCTGAAGGCTCCCGTCCCCCTTGTCCCAGCCGCCCGCGGTGCCCAGGCCGTGCTGGCCGCGCTCAGAGCGCTGCCCCAAGCTGCCCAGCATTGCTGCCTCTGGCAGGAGAGCAGGAGGGCAGGACACGTGCCCAGCCTGCAGCCGGCCGTGGCACAGCCACCTCCTCAGCAGCTGCCCAGAGCGGGATGCTGCTGCGCTCGCTGCCGTCTCCCAAAAGCCCTTATCCCAGCCGTGCCAAGAGGACGGGCACCCACCTCACGCCTCCTGCTGTCAGAAGAAAAGCTGCTCCCAAACGGTGTCCTCAGTCCTTCTCCAAGGGCACGTCCCATCCACGCCACAGCTGCTCCCAAGCACTTCGCCATCCGGACCAGACAGCACCTAGAACGCTTCCTTTGGAAAAACAAACCATAAATCAATGAAAAGAGATTACAGACAAAAAGGGAAAACAAGGAAAAAGGTAAAAAATCTTCTCTCTGCTGGGGCCTTGAGGAAGGCCCAAGCCTGCCATGCGAGGGAAAAACCCACCCACGGGCCAGGGCAGCCCACGCTTTCTGCCTTCCCCCTGCACTGCCCCCAAAAGTCATGCTGAGCCCAAAGCCAACAAGGGCAGTGGAGCAGCCCAAGCCCTTCCTTGCCTGCAGAGCCAAGCAGCCCATGCACAGCTTCTGGTGTCCAACCTCTGCTCCCACCATGGGGCTTTGTTTGTGTTGGGCTGGCTGCCCCAGCCCCAGCCCCAGCGCGGGCCACGGTGGGTGCTGGGGGCTGTTGGCAGGGCCAGGAGCAGACTCCCAGTTCAAAACCAGCCCAGCCCATCCCCCCAGCCCTGCCAAAAAGCAGCTTGGCAGCCGACTGAAGAATCGGTTGCATCTGCCCCAGCAAAGGGGGGAACCTTTGCTTCCCGGCCAGGCTGTGCAATGCACAAATCTGGGAGCATCCCCCTGCGTGTGGACTCATCTGCAAATTCGCTGTGGAGCCTGGCTTTGGAGAAGGTGCCACAATTGAAGGCCATCATCTTCAGCTTGCCAGGTGGAGGAAGAGCTTGTCATCCTTGATGTCACCCTCCATGTCTCCAGCAGCAGCAGCCGCACCTGGCACAGCTTCTCCAGGGGCTCCTTCTTCCCTGGGGCTGGAGCAGGCTGTCAGTGCTCTGCCCAGGGCCCCGGCTGTCGCTGAAGAAGGACAAGCAAAAGCAGCTGGCATGGGGGCCACCAGTGCTGGGAAGAGCAGCTCAGCTCCAGCAGCAGGGCTGCGCGTGCCCAGCTGAGGAGCCCTGCGCAGCGATTCAGGCAGGACAAAAACTCTGCCCTTCTTTGCTGCTTCTTGCCAAGGCGCGTGTGCAGCTGGAACTTACCGGCTCCCTGGGTCAAAGCGTGCGTGTGGCTCTCTCCCTTCCCCTATGGCACGCGAATATCCTGCATCCAAGGATCACAGGACAGGTCTTCTAATGAGGGCCTTTCCGAGGACAGCACGGATAAACACCGTCGGATGAGATTCTGGCACTCTGCGGAGTGAAAGCAGAAAGCACCAGTCAGTTGCAGAAGGCTCCTGTCCGCTTTGCCTCACTCTTGCCATGGCCAGGCCGTGCTGCGTGTGCTCAGGGCTGTGCCTAAACTTTGCCATCAATTCTTTCTTTTGGAGGAGAGCAGGAGAGCAGGACATTGCCACCTGCTCAGCAGCTGCCAGTGCGGGATGCTCCTGTCTCCCAGCACTGCTATTCCCCCCGTGCTGCTGAGACGAGGATCCACCTGGAGAGAGCCGTCGTGGGAGCGAGAGCCGGCCCCAGGTGCTGTTCCAGCCCCTCCTGAAAGGGTGCTCCCCGCAGACCATCTGGTGCAGCACGATGCCCAGGGACCAGACGGTCGCTGCCTTGCCGTAGTACCAGCCGAACTGGGTCCATTCCGGGGGGCTGTAGGACGGTGTTCCTATGGAATAGAGATGGAGTTCTTCAGGGGGACGCTGCCTGCTCCCAGAGCCTCGCCCCAGCTTCCCTGGGCATGCGGGGGCCGCAGCAGCGGCAGGCGGCGTGACCCGCTGCCCTCTGGCCAGCACCTGGGACTTGTGTACAAACTGGGGGTTGGAAAAGAAGCCACTGGTGTTGCAAGAGGGCAGCGGAAGCCCTGGCAAGGCCCGAGCATTCCATGCAAAGGAAAAACCCACTTGGTGCTGGGGAAAAACCACGCTTTCATCCTCCCTGCCTGCACTGCCCCAGAAACCATTCTTAAGCCAAGGCAACCACGGGCAGCAGAGCAGTCCGAGCCCTGTCTCGCCTGCACACCAAACGGGCTGGAGCACAGGTTCTGGCCCCCCCTCTCTGCTACCCCCACCCACGGGTGTTTCTGTGGCGCTGGCTGCCCCAGCCCCAGCGCCAGTCCTGGGCAGAGTGGCTGGCGAAGGCTGCCAGCAGGGCTGGAAGATGGCCCCTCACCCAGCGCCGCTCAAAAGCAGCTCAGCTGAAGACTCCGGCTGCCATGACTGGCAGCAAAAGGGAGAATCCCCCCTGCCACAGCCGGCTTGGGCTGTGAGATGTTGGGCTGTGAGATGTTGGGCTGTGAGATGTTGGGCCGTGAGATGTTGGGCTGTGAGATGTTGGGCTGTGAGATGTTGGGCCATGAGATGTTGGGCTGTGAGATATTGGGCTGTGAGATGTTGGGCTGTGAGATGCCGCTACCAGGAGCCTCCCCCTGCGTGGGCTCACCTGCAAAGCTGGTGTAGGCTGCGGCTTGCAGGTAGGTGCCACAGCCAAAGTCGATGAGTTTGGCCTGCCCGGTGGCCAGGTCAACCAGGATGTTCTCCGGTTTGATGTCCCGGTGCAGGACCCCGCAGCTGGTGCAGTGCCGCACGGCCTCCAGCACCTGGCGGAACAGGTGCCGCGCCACCTCCTCGCACAGGAAGCCCCGTGCCCGAATGAAGCGAAGGAGGTCCTGACACCGCTCCGGGCGCTCCAGCACCATCACCACGTTGCTGGGGAGCTCCAGCCACTCGTGGAGCTGGACGATGCCAGGGAAGCCAGCGGACACCTTGTCCAGCAGCACGATCTCCAGTGGTGCTCGGGTGCCGTCGGGCTGCGGGAGGAGCACGGTGCTGTCAGCGGGGCTGATGCCGTGCCGGGGCTCGGGAAGCCCTCAGCCAGCCGGGGACGCTCTGCGCGCTCCGCTGGCCCCACGGCCGCTCTCCCTCGAGGCGTTCTGGCGGCTTCCACCCTGCCGGGCCTCGGCTCATCCCCGCCCGTCGCGCCCCGGCTTCTCCCGCTGCCCCTCGCTCACTCACCAGCTCGCCCCAATGGCCGATGCGGTTCCGCGGCACCCGTTTGATGGCCACCTGCAAGGCAAGGGGAGCAGCGGGCTGAGCTCGCCGCCCGCCGTGCCCAGCCCCATGCTCCTTCTCCTCCTCCTTTGCCCCCCGCCTCCTGCGCCCGCCGCCGGCCCCGCCACTCACCGGGGCGCCGTCCGAGAGCCGCGTGGCCGCGAAGACGCTGCCGAAGCCGCCGCGCCCCAGCAGCGAACCCAGCCGGTAGCGCTCCTTCAGGCCCTGCTGCGCCTTCCGTGCCCGCGAGACGCGGCCGTCAGCGCTCGGCCCGGGGCCAGGAACGGCCCCCGAGCGCCGCTCAGCCGCCCCGGGCCGGCCATCCCCACATGGGGGCTCTTTTGGAGGGGCCACCGGCGGCTCGGGGCCGGCGGCCGCGCTCAAGAGCGGCGGAGCTCGGAGCGGGGAAGACGCTGCGGAGGCGGCGGGAGCGGCCGCGCCGCCTGTGTCCCCGGCGGGCCCCGGGAGGAGCCGAGGCCGGGGCCGGGGTCGGGGTCGGGCCAGCCGGAGCCAGGGGCTGGCGATGGTGCCCAGGAGCCAGGCACTGATGCCCGCCCAGCAGCGCCACAGCCAGGACGGCGAGAGCCGGGCGGAGGCGGGACCGCGGCGGGACGCCCGGGGGCGGGGAGGGGGCAGCCCCGCCCGGGGCCGGGGGCGGGCCGGGGGCATGGCCCGGCCGGGCCTGGGCAGAGGGAGGCCGCGGGAGGGGGGGTTGGGGAACCAAAGGGAGAGCGGGAGAGGGAGAGGAGGAGCAGGAGAAGGGACGCAGAGGGTTCGTAGACTCGCTGCTTTTGCGCTGCTGCCGCTGCTGCCGCTGCTGCCGCTGCTGCCGCTGAAGCGCTGGGAGCGTTTGTCCGCGTGTCCGTGTGTCCGGTGCCCGTGTGTCCGTTCCCCTCCGCACGCCCCACGGCCGAGCCCCGCGCGCCCCGGGGCAGCACGGGCCGCTCCGCTCCAGGGCCGAGGCGGAGTCCCGGAGCATCTCTTGCTCCCGCAGCCACACCAAACCCGCTCGGCCATTGGCAGCAGTTTTGCACACGTTTCCCTTTGAAGGGCTCCTCTCTACCCCCATTTCCAAGGAGTCTCCCTGGGGTTTTGGCACCTGCAGCGACAGGGCAGCGATTGGGCTTCAAACTTCAAGAAAGACATGGAGGGGTTGGAGCACGTCCAGAGATGGGAATGGAGCTGGGGAAGGCTCTGGAGGACTTCTGAGGGGCAGCTGAGGGATCTGAGGGGGCTGAGCCTGGAGGAAAGGAGGCTCAGGGGGGACCTGGCTCTCTCCAAGTCCCTGACAGGAGGGGGCAACCAGGAGGGGTGGGGCTCTCCTCCCAAGGGAAAGCAGGAGAGGAAATGGGCTCGGGGGAACCTTTGGGGTGGATGGTGGGGAAATTCTCATCCTCCTTGTCTCGACAAAGGGGGAGGGGGGCAGGGGTGGGGCACGACCTGGGGAGACGGGGTTGGTGACGCTGGGCCGGGGACACGGGAAAGGGCACGGGAAGCCAAAGCCCCGCTGAGCGCTGGCGCTGGGCTGGCACGGGGTGAGCCGGCAGCAGGGCCCCGCAGCCCTGAGGGACTCGCCCTGATGGCCGGGGAGTATTGATCCTGGTCTCTAAAAAATGAGACTCAATAAAATATCATTAAAAGATGCCTCCTTCTCCTTCTCCTTCTCCTTCTCCTTCTCCTTCTCCTTCTCCTTCTCCTTCTCCTTCTCCTTCTCCTTCTCCTTCTCCTTCTCCTTCTCCTTCTCCTTCTCCTTCTCCTTCTCCTTCTCCTTCTCCTTCTCCTTCTCCTTCTCCTTCTCCTTCTCCTTCTCCTTCTCCTTCTTCTCCTCCTCTCCCATCCCTTCTCCTGCTCCCCCCGGGCCCAGCGCCCACCCCTGGCCCCCCGTTTTCCCAGCGCGGCCGCATCCCGCGGGAGGAGCCGAGACGGAGCCGGGACAGGTCGGGCTGGGGCAGCGCTGGGCTCTGGGCCCGGCCTGGGCGCCCCCCACGCGCCCCCTCCTCAAATTCCCCTGGCGGGGGGCGCTGGGGGTGAGGGGGGGGCGCAGGCGGGGTCCGGGTGGGGAGCGCTGAGCGCTGCGGGTCTGCCTGGCAACTGGTGAGTCACCAGCGCCGCGCGCTCTGATTGGCTGAAGGTTGTTCAACGCCTGCTCTGATTATCTGATACTCGCGGGGAATTTTGGTTGGTCCTTGGGGGCTGTTTTGGGCGGCTTAGGGGGGGGTCTCTGCGCCTTTGGGGTTCGCTGGTGCCGATTTGGGGTTCAGGTGCCTCCCAAGGGCCCCCCGGGGGGGGTGACACAGGGGTGACACACGGGGGTCCCCATTCCTGATCCATCCGGGGGCCAGTTCTACTCCCCCCACACTTGGTCCCCCCACGGGATCCCCGAAGTCCCTTCCCACTGTTCCCCAATAAACGGGACCGGCCCGAACTGGGAAGCCTTCCTGGGAACACTGGGAGCAGCCGGGCAGGGGCAGAGTGACAGCGGGGCTGGGGGGGACACACGACCCCCCAAAATCATCGCGGGGATGGGGCGAGGGGTCCCGGCTGGGCCCGAGGCCACGGGGAGGGGCTTCGGCCGCCGGCGGCTCAGGAGCTCTGTGGGCAGAGCAAAGGGGGTGACACCGGGCTGGGGGGCCCGGGGGAGCACAGAGCTCCGGGGGAGGGGGGACACGACCCCCGGGCCCCTCCCATCACCTGCTTGTGCAGGTAGAAGCCGAGCCCCAGCGCCAGGAAGACGAAGCCCAACACGAAGCCCCCGATCCCCGTCAGCATCTTGGGGGGCGGGGGGGCAGCATTGGGGGGTGGAGGGCAGAAGGATCCGGGAAATGGCAGCGGCTGCTGGGAAGGGACCGGAATGGACTGGGACAGAATGGGATGGACTGGGACAGAATGGGATGGACTAGGACGGAATGGGACAGGAGGATACACTGGGACCAGGATCAGGACTGGGCAGGGCCACATTTGGAGCACCAGGGATTATACTGGGATATATTGGGACCACACTGAGGGCTACTGGGAACATGCTGAGGCCCAATGGGTGCTGCTAGGATATACTGGGAGTGATTTGCATCATACTGGGAATGACTGGGATTGTACTGGGAGTGACTGGAACCACAGTGGTGGTGAAAGGGTGCAATTGGAAAGATGCAGGGGGCAACTGGGATCACCCTGGGAGCAGCTGGCCCATACTGGGGTCATACTGGGATCATACTGGGAGTGACAGGGTCATGTTGCAGTGACTGGCCTAGTGCTGGGAGCATCTGGGAGTGACTGGGATCATACTGGGGGTGACAGGAATCAAACCAGACTCATACTGGGAAGTTACCTGGAATCATACTGGGGGTGACTGGACACATACTGGGATCATGTTTAGAGCAACTGGGACCATGATGGGGACAAAAGGCATCATAGAGGGACTGACTAGGAGTGACTGGGTTCATACTGGAAGTGACCAGGGCCCTACCTTATTCTACTGGGAGGGACTGAGAGTGAAAGGAACCCTACAGGGCATGACTGGGAACAACTGGCACCATGTTGGGGGCAACTGGGATCTTATTGGGAACGACTGGGAACATAAAAGCTTGAGTGGAGTTTTTATCCCGTGGCATTTCCAGGGAGCAGCAGCAGCTCCGCGCCCCCAGCCCGGGGGGTGGGAGCAGGGGAACCGCTGGCAGCACCTTCGGGGCACAGCCGAGGGCTGGGGGGCTCCTCCCCCACTTCATTTTCTCTGCCCAGTTCAAATCATCCCCTCCCATTCAAATCCCCTCCATTCACATTTTCTCCCCACCATTAAAGTTTCCTTGCCCCAATTCAACTTTTCTCCCCAATTAAGCCCTGAAGCCCCTCCCCACCCCCGGCTCCTCCCGGCAGGACCCGGCCGGGACCTTCTGGAAACAGCAGCGGGAAGAGTTCCAAAATTCCTCATTACTTCCATCGATTTCCTTGGTTTCCGGGGCATTTTCCTGCGGCTGCTCCGGGCCATGGCTGAGGGGTCCCCTCGGGCTCCAGCCCTTTTCCAGCCCCTTTTGCCAGCTCTTCTCCTCAGCTGATCCAAAGCTGCAGATTTTGGAGGGTGGGAAGAGTCGCTCTGCTCGGGGGTCCCCGCGGTGCCCCAGGGAGGCCCCGAGGCCGCAGCGCGGTTCCCTCGGGCCCCTTGGAGCGTTTGGAATCTCCAACTCTCAGCAATCGCTGTGTTGGGGTTCAATCCCCCCTGCAGGGTTTTCCCCCAGACCGACTTTCTTTCCAGAGGGTTTTGTGGTTTCGCTTCGAGCCGGGGCCTGAGGGCACCGGAGCGGCCGCGGGTGCCGGGGCAGGAAGGGCTGAGGGACAGCAGCGCCCCACAAACCTCCGGGACGGGGACAAGGGCTGGAGGGGGCAAAGAGAGAATAAACACGAGATTTCAGAAAAAGAAAAAAATCCAGTAAAATATAGATGGTATGTAAAATATAATAAAAAGAACTCTGAAAAAAGAAAGTAACAGCAGAGCTTCTTCTCCTGGGACTTTGGGTTTCTTGTCCAAGCTCCGAGCTGGGTGTGAGCCAGAAACCAGTGGCTGGGAGAGACGTTGCTGCTGAAGCGCTTCCTATGGCCAGAACTAAAGTGTCGAGTATCAAGGAACAGTTTGAGAGGTTACAGAAGCGCCAGCGCTCCCGTTGGATTCCCTCGTTTGAAGCTGAAAGCGGAGCTCCGTCTGTGACTCTGCTTTGTAAGGATTGAATGTAAAACTCCAGAGCAATCCCCGTTTCCCTCCCTCCTCTGGCCAGCGGCGCACGGAGAAGGGATGGGAGTTTCGGTGAGTCCGTGCTTCCCCCTGAGGGACAGGAATCCTTGCCGTGTCCAGCGGGGGTCCCTCCGCAGCCGTGCGGTCACTCCCCGGCCCGGCCCTGAGGCGCGGGGCAGTCGCGGGGCAGCCGCGCTCCGGCCCCGTCAGCGGCAGCGCCGCTTCGTGCCGGGCAGGAGCGGCAGAAGGAGCCGGGCGGCGGCGGGGGCTGAATCCCGGCAGGAGGAGGAAGAGGAAGAGGAAGAGGAAGGGGAAGAGGAAGGGGAAGAGGAAGAGGAAGAGGAAGAGGAAGAGGAAGAGGAAGAGGAAGAGGAAGAGGAAGAGGAAGAGGAAGAGGAAGAGGAAGAGGAAGAGGAAGAGGAAGGGGAAGAGGAAGAGGAAGAGGAAGGGGAAGAGGAAGGGGAAGAGGAAGAGGAAGGGGAAGAGGAAGAGGAAGGGGAAGGGGAAGGGGAAGAGGAAGAGGAAGGGGAAGAGGAAGAGGAAGCGGAAGAGGAAGCGGAAGCGGAAGAGGAAGAGGAAGAGGAAGAGGAAGAGGAAGAGGAAGAGGAAGAGGAAGAGGAAGAGGAAGAGGAAGAGGAAGAGGAAGAGGAAGAGGAAGAAGGGGCCGGGTCGGCCTGCGGCGTCCGATGGCCGGGGAGCAGCGGGGAGGCCTCGGGGAGCGGCGCCGGGCGGGGCTCTGTTGGAGCCGCCCCGAGGGGTTTGTGCCGCGCCGGGTCCCTGAAGGAGTCGCTCCGCGGGACGGGCGAGCTGGGAACGAAAGAAAATACAGAGAAGAGAATAAAATACAACCAAAGAGCCGCACCGAGAGGCGTCTCCCCCGCCCGCGTCTGAAGGAGCTGCACCGAGGGACGGGCGGAGGGTGAGTAGAATAAAATCCAGAGAATGGAGTTAAATAGACTAAAAAACTGCACCGGGATGTCCGCGGCGCCCGGTGTCACTCGAGAGCCGCACGGCGGGACAGACGCTGTCGGGTGTGGCCAGAAGGGCAGCGCCGAGGAGGGTGAGAGGTGAGAATAGAAAAAACAATAGAGAGAATAGAATAAAATGCAATGAAAGAGCCTCACCCGGGGATCTCCGCAGCCCCGAGTCACTGAAGAGCTGCACCGAGAGAGCGACGAGAGGTGACGGTGGTGAAAAAGCCGCACTGGAGGGGCTTGGGATGGGAGGTGAGAATGGACTAAACTCGAGAGAACAGAATAAAAAAATAACAAAAACCCCGCACCGGGAGTGGCCGCTGCCCGTGACTGAAAGAGTCGCACCGAGGGACCGTCGGGGCAGCACCGGGGGCTCTCGGCCGCCCCGTGTCACCGAAAGAGCCGCAGCCGGGGGGAGTTCTGGGGTCTCCTGGAGCCGCCCCGAGGGCTCTCGGCCGCCCCGAGTCACTGAAGGAGGCGCAGCGAGGGACGGGCGGGGCGCGGCCCGGATCGAGCCCCTCCAGCTGCGCCTCGAGCGGCGACCCCGCGGGACCGCGCCGGGGCCGGGCGGCGGCGGCAGCCGGAGCCGGGAAAGCGGCTTGGAGCGGCGGAGACGAGCGGGGGGTTCCCCTCAGCTCCGCTCAGCCCTCGGGCACCGGGGGGTTCCGGGGGTTGTTCCCGACCAGCTCCGCTCAGCCCTCGGGCACCGCGCTGGGGTCGCCGCGCACTTTTCACCTCCGGCCGCCCCCACGGGCCGGGCCCCGCGGCTCCCGCTGCCGCCGCCTCGGCCCCGCCGAGCCCAGAAACCACGAAAAATCGCTGGCATGCACTAAAAAAGCTTTTCGTGTGCAGCGATGGGTGCGGGGGGAGTCCTTATGAACTCCCCTCCCCTCAGACCCTCCCGGGCACCGTCGGGCATTAGCGCAGCTCCCGGGGCCGTGTCCCTGCCACACTTGGGTATTAAATCCGACAGATCTGAGGAGCGGGCACAGCCCTAGAAACCAGGGCTTTGCCCTCGGGAGCTTGGAGCGGCACGAGGGGGATAAAGGATCCCCTGCATTCACCAACGCCCCCAGAAGCAGCTCTGGCCCCCGTAAGAACGGAGCTGTATTTGGGAGAGGCTGGATGGCTGGGATGGGGTCTGGAATGAGACAGACACATGTTGAGATGAAGACGTTTGGGGGATCTGGTTCCTGAGGAGGTTTTGGGGCACCCTCCAATCCTGAGGGATGTGTTACTGGGAGGGGGGACACACCTGGCTCTTGCACTTGGAGTGCAGCTCCACAGGGAAGGACATGGGGAGCCCATTTTAGGGTAGATCCTGCTGCTTTCCACCAGTTTTGGGGGTGTTGTTGACTCCTTTGGGAGATTCCCCGGTCATTATTGGAGGTGGAGGTGAGGCCTTTTTTGGGAGGATCCTGATGCTTTCCACCACTTTTCGGGGTTCTAAATGGCTTGTGGTGGAACCACTTTCATGGGTTCTGATGCTGCCCACCCGTGCTCTGCACTGGTCCGGACTGGTGCTCCCAGTGCCGCATGGGGCAGGGCCATGGGGCCCCTCCACAGCACAGCCTGGCTGCTTTGGGGCTGACGGCACTTGACCGGCGCTGGCCATGGGGCGTGTGCTGGCAGCTGGGGCCGTACCGGTGGTACTGGTGGTGCTGGGAGCTCACGTGTCTGGGGGCCAGCAGGACTCGGGTGAATGTGGGTGTCTCAGGGGTGTGGATGGGACAATGGGAAAATACTGAGAGAGGTGGGAAAAAGGGAGGAAGAGAGCAGAAAATCGGAGCTGGAATGCCCAAACCAGGAGTCCAGCCCAGGGGTCTCTGGCCTGACTGCCCCCAGCAAGTGGCTCCCACAACCCCTCACCCTGTCTCCAAAATCCCTTGGGATCCCCCACCCATCTCTGTATTCCCCTCTCCAAAATCTCCCAGCTCCGGCGGTGAGACCAAAGGGGGCCAAGCCGCAAACTTTTTTCTCCACACAACAATCTTCTCACTTTTCCCCTTCCTGGCTTCCCCCACAGCAGCTGGGAGCAGCCAAGAGCCCAGCGCTGCCCCAGCCTGACCGGCCCCAGCTCCATCCCTGCTCCTCCCATGGGATGCGATGGGTTTGGGGGGAGGGGGCCAAGGGTGGGCACTGGGCCTGGGGGGAGGAGGAGAAGGGGTGGAGGAGGAGGGATGAAGGAGAAGGGGGAGAACGGACAGGAGGAAGAGCAGAAGCAGGAAGTGCAGGAGGAATGGGAGGAAGAGGAGGGATAGAGGAGGAGCGGGAGCAGGAACAGGAGGAGGAAGAGGAGGCAGCACGTGCGTCCATCGCTCCCCGTATCTGCAGCCCCCCTGCCCCGAGAGCATCGCCCCCCCGCATTCTGCAGGGGACCGGGGAGGGGAAGCTTGCCCCAAATATCTTGGGTGGTCCCTGGGAGGGTTTTTTGGGGGGGGTTCCCGCTGGTGGCTCACAGCAGAGCCCTGGCCATGGGTGGGGGGATGCGGGGTCTCCCCCCACGTGTGGGTTGGTCTCCCTGGGTCAGGCTCTGGTACCATGTGGCGATCACCCGGTGACAGTGCAGAGTGAGTGGGACACCGGTTTCAGGGACACCGGTTTCAGGGACACCGGTTTCGGGGACTGCCTGGGAGATCCAGGTTTGGGGGAAGCCCGAGAGTCACGGAGTGGGAAGAGCAGAGAGGGGTGATCCCGCAGCTGGGGGACCCCTTGCAGCCTGAAGGGAGGGGGAGGATGGAGAGCAGGGGAACCAGGGACCCCCTGGACACTGAAGTGGGGAGCCTGGAAAGGGGGGACCCCTGGGATTCCCCAGACCCCTCGTAGCCCAGAGAAGGCGGGAACTCCGGATATGGGGGAACCTCAAAATACACAGGACCCCCAGAAACCCAGAGAGAGGGAACTCCTGAGAGGTTATTTTTGCTGAATCTTGGCGTTTTCTGTTTGAATTTGGATCTCTTGGGCCAAATCTTGATATTTTCTAAATTTTTGGGGTGAGGGAGGGAATCCTGTTGTTTCTAAGGTTTATTGATCTAAATGTTGATGGTTTGGTTTTTTGAAGGGCAGAATTTTCCTATTGTGGAGGAGTTTTTCCTGTATATCAAGATTTTGGGAGTTTTGGGGCTGTGTCTTTGGGGCTTTTGTGGCTGGATCTTAATATTTTGGAGGGTTTTATGGACACAAATGCCTGGTGACTTCTAGAGATGGACTTGGGCTGGAGGAACCCCCAACCTAACACACTCACCCCTTGTTTTTGCCCTGAAAACAGGATTTGTCATTCCAAAGCCATGGCCGGATGGAGAAGGAGGCTGCAAGAAAGAGGAAGATGTCCCGGGACCCCCAGGCAGGTGGGGAGGAAGTCACTGCCCCTTTCCCCCTCTCTCCTGCTCCATCTCCCAGCCCAGCATCACCCCCAGCTGCAGGACAACCCCGCTGCCGACACCGTCCTGCTGGGGACGGACTGGGGGGATCTCCTTCCCCTTCCCTATGGCACGGAGGCAAATCCCATCCTCTCCTTCTCCACTCTCCTTCCTCTCCTCGTTCTGTCCTTATTCCTTCCACTTTCCTTCCTCCTCTCCTTCCTCCCTGGTTTCTTCTTCTTGTTCCTTCCTCTCCTTCTAGCTTTTCCTTTTCCCTTCTCCCTGTCCCTTCCTCTCCTTCTCCTTCCTGCCCCAGGCACTGAGCTGCAGATGGAGACTGGGGGGAACAAATCCCTGTGGCAAAACCTCGTGGAAGAGGCCGCTTTGAGCAGCTCCTCGATGCAGGAATCCAGCGGGGAGGAAAAACTGAAGAGATCCACGAGGAGTGGCTGCAAACCCAGCCCAGGGAGCTGCGAGGAGGAAAGACCCCCCGTGAGACAGAAAGGCAGCCGGAGATCCAGCCACAGCTCAGAGCTGATGGAGAAGCCTCAGGGTGGAGAGAAGCCCCACAAGTGCTTGGAATGTGGAAGAGATTTGGAAATCCACGAAGATGCAGAGATACTCCGCAGCCCCTGGAGGAGCCCCCACCAGAGCGGGGGATGCCTGAGGAGAGGCTGTGACCCCGTGGGAGACCCGTGGACAGAGGGGCCCCGTGGAGCAGCCTCTCCTTGCAGGACTGACCCCGGGGCAGAGTGACCCCCGGGGCTGCAGCAGTGTGAGGGGACTGCTGCCCGTGGGACGGACTCAGGGTGGAGAAGTTCCTGGAGAACTGTCTGGTGGGAGGGAGCCCAGAGTGCAGCAGGGGAACGACTCCTGTCCCTGAGCAGCGGGAGAAGGCACCGGGGATGAACTGAGCATGGCCCCCATTCCCTGTGTCCTGCACTGCCGGGGTGGGAGGTGGAGCTGGAAGGAGGGAGGGGTGGGAGGAAGAAGTTCGGAAGGGTCTTCTTCTACTTCGCATTACCCTGCCCTGAGCTTTTGGAGTTTTGTGCCACAAATCTCTCCCCTCGTGCACTCAGCCAAAGGGGTTTGGGGCGGTTTTCCCTTTTTCGGGGAAATCAAAGCCATGCACTGATGCTCCGAATTAGAGGCGGGAGTCGGGAGGCTGCAGGGCTTCCCAAGGAGCCGGAGGCAGCCAACACGCAGGGCTGGGCAAGTCGGGCCGGGAGCAGCGGAGAGCTTTGTTTCCCTTCCCAGCTGAATGGCGGCTCGGGCCGGGCCCGTTCCAGGGCTGTTCCTCAGCTGCGGCTTTCCCCTCACGCAGCCCGGGGGGCGCTGGGAGCGCGGGGCGAGGCTGGGCCGTGTGCAGAGCCCGCCCCTCGCTGCGATTGGGCGGTGCTGCCGTCAGTCGTGGTTCTGGCGCGCTGATTGGTCGGAGCGGGGAGCAGCCCGGGCCCGGAGCCGCCGGCAGGGCGGCCGTGGCGCAGCAGAGGCGCCATTGGCGGAGCGTCTGTGCGGGCCCGGGAGCGGCGGCGGCGGCCGGAGCCCGGTGAGGCGGCGGCGGAGCTCGGAGGCGGCCCCAGCGCAGGTGGGAGCCGCGCTCGGTTCTGGCGGGGCTCGGCGCTGGCTGCGGGCGGAGGGGGCGGCAGGGGGCTGGGGCGGGTTCGTTGTGCCGTGTGGGCGCCGTGTTCGCCCTGGCGTGAGGGCGCTGCGGGAGCGGCTGCCCGCGCTCTCCTTGCCGCTGCTGCCTCGGCAGGAGCCGGTGCCGGAGCAGCGCTGGCTCGTCCCGGCTGCTGTGGGTAGGACAGAGGTGGCTGCCCCGTCGGCGGGAGTGTGCGGGAAAGTTCCCGTGGCCAGAGGTTTGTGTCCCCAGAGGAGCCGGAGGAGTCCTGTAAAAGGAACTTTATTCCTGGAGCAAGGGAGAGGCCACGGGGCATTTCCCGTGGGGTCTGTCCAAGTGTTGGAGGACGCAGCCTCCTTTTTATGCCGATTTCCCCGGCCGCATCTCCGTGTCCCTTTCCCCAGTGGCTGAGGTCCTTGGAAGGTACAGACTTCCCGATGCGCCTGCTGCATGTGCCCCTTAATGTGCACCCCCACTTTGTATAACATCCGATATTCATGGCTCTGTTAAGTCTTTGTTTCCTTTGTTCTCTGTTTCACCACTTTTCCTTGGCCATCTCTTTGCCAAGAGCATTTTGAGTCATTTAATTTTCCACAACCTCCTGGTCCTTCTGCTGAGAGAGAATCTGATGCCATCCCAGGGTGAAATGTGGCGTTGCTCATGGGAGTGGATTGGTGGGTGAGAAGGTCAGGAGCTGGAGCTGTGTGCTTGGTTATGATTTGGAGGACAGCTTGTAATCTAATGATGCATTGAAATGATCACTAGGTTCTCTGGCACCTGGTATGAATTTGTTTGGGTTCC
This sequence comes from Aphelocoma coerulescens, assembly GCF_041296385.1. Taxonomy (NCBI): domain Eukaryota; kingdom Metazoa; phylum Chordata; class Aves; order Passeriformes; family Corvidae; genus Aphelocoma; species Aphelocoma coerulescens. The sequence continues at coordinate 343,742 of NW_027184061.1, read as the reverse complement.
CAGGGGCTGCTCCATGGTGTTGTAGGATTTGTTCTGGTGGCCGTTCATCTTTTCCCCATTTTCGGGCACTCCCTCCATCCAGGGATGCATCAATTGACCTCTTTTCTCTGATTAAATCATCACATCCTTGGATTCCCAAGTGATTTCGCTGACCTTGTGGCAGGAAAAGCAGCCCAGTGGTCAAACCCACCCTGTATAACCCAGACAGTGCCAGCAGATGTTGGAGTGGGGAGAGGGATGATTCCCTCCCGCTTTTGTGAGTGAAGTTCTCCCAACATTCTCCCTTTGCTGTTTTCCTTTGCAGCTTCAGGGATTTCTGTGGCAGAGTCAGAGATGCTCAGTGCGTGCTCTGCCTTTAGCGATGCAAATTCCGTCTGTGCAGGGAGGCAGAGCTTGGGGTGAGGGGCAGAGGGAATCAGCCCAATTCCTCTGGCAGGCAAGGAGAGCCTGGGACATTGTGCACACTTCCCGCAGCAGAGATAATTTGCATTTCTAAAGCTCCTCTGCTGGCTGCTTGGAAGGAAACTTTTCCTCCAGGGCAGCCATCAGGTGACTCACCTATGGGCCCTCCTCCCCCCGCCCCCCTGCCCCCAAGCTGCTCCTTTCCCTTTTTTTTTTTCATGTTTTTTTTTTAAACTGTTTATGAGTTAAAGGGTCTCCTTTAAAGATCTTCCAGTTTTGCACAATGTAACCTACAGGTGAACATCGAAAAACCCATTCCAAAATTCTGCCATCACTAACAGCCATGCACACACATACACAGAAAAACCCCTAAACTAATAAAGATTTTTCTACTTCTTCCCCTAAGACTAAAAATTGACTCTCACACCCCTGGCCCAATCCCAGCTGACAATGTCAGAGTAGGATTATTAAGAAAAAAAATTCTAGTGATATAATCTTGTCAACAAAACTCCTGGAAGATCAAAAACTCTCCAACGACTTTTTTAGTGTTAGAGGATCAAGGCATTCCTTTATTCTGGCCAGGATGTGCAACAGAAATCATTTCATCCACACAGAGCCCGGGTGTGCAGAGAAAATCATTCCATGGCACAGGAGTTTTACTCGAATTTTCCTCAACTTGATGCAGTCTAAACCCATCGAAATCCGTAGGTTTAATGTTCATTGGTTCCAAGTTGGGTAGTTCTTAGTATTTGGTTTCCTGTTGGCCCCGGATGTCTTGGCCTCTGATGTTCATTAGGCCCACACTCCTTGATTTCCTTCGGAGCCTTTTCCAGAGCAGGGGTCTCCAGCTGTGCCGGGGGCAGTGTCTGGGGTAGCTGTTCCTTGATGTTTGCTGATGGGCGTTGATGTTCTGTTGATGGGCGTTATCTTTTGGGTATGTTTTGGGCTGTTCCCAGTCTGTTGAGATGTTAAGCTCATCTCTGTTGAGTGGTGTAACTTCCCTTAAAGTCCCCAGGCAGGGTCTGTGCCAGCCGAGCTTCCTGTGGAAGAGATTTCACAAGAGACAGGATTCTGGCCACAGACTGCTTGAAACAGACATCCCTTATCTCCACCCCGCACTAGGTCGGGAATTCGCAGGGTGAGGAATTGCAAACCTCAATTCCAGGGAGATAATTGAATATCTGCCCTGGGTCTGGCTCTTCTTCTTGCCAAAGCCAAGGGCAGCAGCCGTACCCGTGGCATCTCAGTGCCTGTGGGTGCTCATCCTCTGACAGCTGCTGAGCTTTCTGCAAAATCATTCATTTCTCCAGTGACCCAAACAAGATCGATAAAAGTAAATCCTGATCCTTCCACATCCCGCAGCCTCCTGGGGGCCGGGGGCCACTGCCGGCCCTGCCCGGGGGGTGTTGTGGTCAGGCAGTGCCCGGCGCTGAGCCCCGGCTGCCCCACAACCCCGGCCCGGCCCCGCAGCTCCCCACAGGCCCCCAGCCCGTGCTGCCCTGTCCTGCTGCTCCCCACCACAGAGAAACACCCTAAAATCCTGAACTTCTTTTTCTTTCCTGTCCTGGAACGCGGGGATACAAAAGATCTGGATCAGCTGGCAAATGTTGAGGATAAGATGGCGCTGAAAAGCATCCCTGGCCTCACTTTTTTCTCTTCCTCCTCTTTTCCATCTTCCTTTTCCTTTCTTACCACATAGATTCCTCCTGCTGCTGTTTGCCTTAACCATATTCCTGCACACTCCCTTCAACCAATCCCTTCCCAGCACACCAACACCATCCGTCCCCTGTTGCTGAGACCCCTTCTCGACTTCCCTTTTTACCCCTGCTGGGTGTCCATGTCCTTAATTAGCTCTGGGAGAATGTGCAAACTACCTCAGCATTGTCCCCTTTTGTACAGGAAACGATGTCCATGGTTCTGTTCAGGCTTTGTTGTTGTTCTGGAAGTTGAGGAATTGAGCAGGAGCTTGGCTGAGCAGCAGTGTGTGTCAGTCAGTGCCATTTTGTGGAGCTGCTGGTTTGTGCTGTCACTTGCTTGTGTGCAGGTGCGTGTGGCTGTGTCCGAGCAGATTCAGAGCATGTGTTTGTAAGGAGGCGTTGGTGTTGTTGGTTCGCTGGGGGTGCCCGGTTTTCGGGACATCCCCCCTGGAGCAGGGTGTCCCCCCTTGGTGCAGGCGCGGCCCTCAGGCAGCGCTCAGCCAATCAGAAGGCGCGGCGCTGGTGACTCAGCAGTTGCCAGGCAGAGCCGCAGCGCCCGGCGCTCCCCAGCTGGAGCCCACGTGTGGCCCGGCCTTGGCGCCCCCCGCCAGGGGAATTTGGGGAGGTGGGAGGGGGGGAGCGCCAAGGCCGGGCCGGGCCGTGCTGTGCTGGCAGAAGTGGCTGCGGCGGGGGCCGAGTGCGGGCAGGAGCGGCCGAGAGCCCAGCGCTGCCCCAGCCCGAGCTGCCGCAGCTGCATCGCTGCTCGTGCTGTGCGATCCGAGAGCTCTGGGGGGCAGAGCGAGCCAGGGCTGGGTGCTGGGCCTGGGGGGAGCAGGAGAAAGGCTGGAGGAGCAGGGCTGGAGACCAGAATGGTGAAACGATGCCCGTGGGAGCAGCAGGTGGGATTCTGCAGGAGAAGGAGTAGTGTGAAGAAGAGGAGTGTGACGAAGAGTAGGGATACAGGAGGAGGAGGAGGAGCAGGAAGAGGAGGCACCGCAAGGTTCCAGCACTCGCTGTATCTGCAGCCTCCCCCCGGCCCCAGGAGCGTTGCCCTCCCCATCCAGCAGGTGAGCAGGGAGGGGGATCCACTATTTTCCCGTGGGTGAATCTTGGTGATTCTGAGGTTTCTTGGCCTCCATGTTGGTGCTTTGGTATTTTTGTGGGGGCTGAAATGTTTATATTTTGGAGGGAGTTTTGTCTGAATCTTGATGTTTTGGGAGTTTTTGGTCTGAGTCTTAATGTCTGGGGAACTTTTGAGCTGAGTCTCTGTGTTTCTGAGATTTTTACAGACACAAGATGCCCGGTGATGGACCTGGGCAGGAGGAACCCCCAGCCCATGGTGGTCACCCCTTGTTTTTTCCCCCAAACCAGGATTTGTCAGTCCCAAGGTGTGGCCGGATGGAGGAAGAGGAAAAGCCTCGGAGATGCCACACGAGGAGGGGCTGCAAACGCAGCCCAGAGAGATCCAAGGAGGAAAGAGCCCCCCTGTGCCGGGAAGGCGGCCGGAGATCCAGGGGGAGCTCAGAGCTGGGGGAGAAGCCTCAGGGTGGGGAGAAGCCCCACAAGTGCTTGGAATGTGGGATGGGCTTCAGCTGGAGTTCCAGCCTGATCCGGCACCAGAGGATCCACACTGGGGAGAGGCCCTATGAGTGTGGGGAATGTGGGAAGGGCTTCATCAGGAGCTCCGAGCTGCTCCAGCACCAGGTGATCCACACCGGGGAGCGGCCCTATGAGTGCTTGCAGTGTGGGAAGAGCTTCGGGTGGAGCTTGTAAGAGACGGTCCAAAGATCCCTCATCTGCCTCACGATCATCGCCGAGAACAGAGACTGAGCACAGGAGTCCTGGCCCTGCTGAGGTGGGATGTCTGCCGAGTGTTGCCTAAGGGTGTGCCCGCTGGGAACTGGTACGCATTCCTGAGGAAAATTAGTGCAGGTCGCAATGGACTGCGCCGTTCTTGCTGCCCAGGCGGGAAGGACTGCGCCGAAGCGGAAAGGAACGACCTGCCCTGCACACCTGTCCTGCACACCGGTCTTGTGTGTCTGTCCTGTACCTGTTTCCCAAAGCAACAGACTCCACAACAATGGCTGTAAATTTCCCAACCTCTTGGCCAGTTGCCCCTCGCTTCTGAAAAGGACTAGAAAGGGACTCTCTGAAATAACCAAGTCGGAGAGATCTCCCCCACGGAAAGAAGACGAATCTATTGGCGGAAGACCACGAGGACTTCGTCTCATCCGTTGGTAGCTATTGCCTCCCCCCCCTCTTTTTCTTCCTCCCTACTTTGTCTCTCTCTCTCTCTCCCTTTCTCTCTTCTATTGCATTACTGTGTTGTGGGCACTTAATAAAGGTGCACTGTTTTGATTTAAACTGAAATTTCTTGTGTCCTTTTTACACTCTGAGATCTATAAACGAACCATCACGACCCCCGCTTGCATTAGCGGATCGTGACATTAAACTGGCGTCACGGACAGGATCTGACAGACAGAAGGGGTTGCAAGGTTGTGTGTAGTCTGTAATAGGGGAAGGACGTTTCACTCCAGCCGCACCTAGCCCGACACCCCAAAAGGGGTGAGCGGTGTCTAGAAAGCAAGGGGGGTGACTCGAATTTCCCACAAACTGCACACGCCTGGGTGAAAAGCACCCCATACTCAGTTGAGGGCTCTGTCTTCAGATTTTTTGCAAAGGATCTCTTAGTGTAAAAGGAGGAACTGTGTTTTTTGGTGTGTGCATGAATTTGGACTGCTTGGTGTAGTGAAGAGACAACCATAAGTAACTTAAGGAGTACCTCCCAAGCAGATTTGGTCTCTTCACCCACCCAGGGAAGTGAAGGGAGACACAGCGAAGCTGTGTGTGTGTCGCAGTGTGTAATTAACTTTACCTCCTTGTGGTGGTTTTGATCCTGTCATAAAATGACTGAAAACCCCAGTGCAAAAGTTAAAGCTGCGTTTTATGCTCTGCTAGCAAAACATAATGCCCGGCCCTCTCCGGGAGGGGAAGAATGGGCTCAAAATAACTGGTTTAATTTGGATTATGTGACTGATAGAGTATATTCTTTACAACATGAGACTAGATTTAAATTTGGCCGAAATAAAACCATAATCTGCTCTGTTTTAGGGGCATGCCTTGCGGCAGCCATAGATCATCGCTTAAAGCGATGTACTGAAGAGAAAGCGATCATAGATTCCCTTCAAAGCCTAGTGGAAATTTTACAAAAACAATTAGATGAAGAAAAAAATAAAAATCACTTGCTAGAGGCTGCTTTAAAAGAGGAATATTTTAGAAATTCGAAAAATGCTGACTCACCAAAAGAGACAGAGGAAAAGGAAACTCCTCACATTGACCAAATATACCCCCAAAAAGAACTAATACTAGTAAAAAATTGTGGAGAAAACTGCTGCCCTCATGTGAGACCTCTGATTAAAACTGAATATAATTATATCAATGATGAAGATTTTGAACCGCATATCACCACTAAACAAATACCATACAGTGCTGTTGAATTAGCTAGATTAAAAAAGGAGTATGGGCGGCTTCCCCACGAATCTGAGACAGAATATGTCTTCCGAGTGTCTCTCACCGGAGGAGACCAAATTCAATTAACTGAACAGGAGGCCAGTGGATACTGGGGACATGGAGTTTTCTTGACAACAGGAGACAAACGTGGCACGTGGTCCCTGACTCAGCGTGCAGCCTTCTGGGCCGGGGGACTCAATCCTTTAGAAAGGGGAGACCCTTTAGCTATAATTGGTACCCCCGAGCAACTCCTAGAAAGTGTCCACAAAGCTGCCTGTTTGCAAATGATCCATGAAAGAAAATTAACTCCTGGATATGAATCCCCCATGCAATTACCTGTTAAACCTGCACTGATGACCCCTTTAATTCGAGGCCTTCCAGAATCACTCAAACCTACAGCAATTGCCCTTCAAAAAACCATAGCGGCTGTAGGTCCCGTAGAAAGGCTAGATAGATTCCTTGGAAACCCAAGCGACCAAACTGGATCTACCGATCCTGGGTTTACTCCCTATTCAACCCCCTCTCAGCCGCCAGGTTCACAATCGAATTCACCTGCGGGTGATCGCAAAGTTTGGACATGGAGTGAAGTTGCAAAAGATCTGATTGATTACAGTAGAAAATATGGACCTATAAAAATTCCAGAAGAAAAATTAGACAAAACAAAAGGTGTCAGGTACATTCGGGCTCCTCATGGCGAAAAGCCAGAGAATGTAAAACAGATCTCTAACCGTCAGCATTGGTGGTTATTAGGCATCAAAAAGGGGGTCCCCAGAGATGTGATGGATGGCTTACCCCTTGATAAATTGAGTAAGGTAGTGTCTAACTGGCACTGCCGAAAACCCGTTCTACCAAATCCATCAGTTCAACCCAGTGCACCCCTCCTCCCTCAGAATCTGGGCAGTGAGTCAGACCAACCACTCCCTCAAAGTCTGTGCAGTGAGCCAAAACAACCTCTCCCTCAAAACCAGGGAAACTAGACCCTCCGTCTCTTGTCAGTGAGCGAAGAGATGGAGCATGGGTATACCTGAGAAGGCTCACTAAAAATAAAAAGGGAGATATAATGATCACAGCTATTACAGGCCCTAAACGGGCACCTGTAACTTTTCTAATTGACACTGGGGCACAAATTTCTGCGCTGACAAAGAAAGATGCCCAGAGATGTGGAATTGTCCCAACAAAGAACCGATATTGTGTTTTAAATGCCTTAGGAACGACAGAATCTATGAATGTAGCCCTAGTTAAGCTCATTTTACCTGGGGAAGAAAATCAACTCTCTATTAATATGGTGATTGGAGATATCCCAACCAATCTATTAGGGATGAATGCCCTCGTTGGGAGGCAGTGGGAGGACTCAGAGGGTCTCCTGTGGTCTTTTGGCACACCACGTTTTAACATCAGACTGCTCGAAGCCGCACCCTCCCTACCATTCAGCAAAGTAACTAATGTGAAACAATACCCCCTCCCCCTGGGTGCCAAAGAGGGCATCAAGCCAGTGATACAGGAGCTGCGAGAACAAGGAGTAATAGTTAATACTCATTCTCCTTTCAATTCTCCGGTGTGGCCAGTGCGAAAGCCTAATGGGAAGTGGAGGCTGACAATTGATTTTCGCAGGCTAAATGCCAACACAGACCCTCTCACAGCAGCTGTCCCAAATCTAGCAGAATTGATAACACTAATTCAAGAAAAAGCTCATTCAATTATGGCAACTATAGATGTCAAAGACATGTTTTTTATGATACCTTTACAGCCAGAAGACATGGACCGTTTTGCTTTCACATGGGAAGGACAGCAATACACTTTCACTAGGCTTCCCCAAGGGTACAAACATTCCCCCACCCTGGCTCATCACGCTTTAGCCCAGGAGTTAGAAAAAATACCCAAAGCTGACAATGTGACTGTTTATCAATACATTGATGATATCCTTGTGGGAGGAGATGAAATAGAAGAAGTGAGAGATACCCAACAAAGAATAATCTCCCACTTAGAAAGCCTTGATTTGCAAATTCCCTCAGAAAAAATCCAAAATCCTTCACATGAAGTGAAATTTTTGGGAATTTGGTGGAAAGGAGGTATGACATGTATCCCACCTGATACCCTAACCTCTTTAGATCAGATTAAAATGCCTGAATCCAAAAAAGATCTCCAACATGCTTTAGGATTATTAGTGTTCTGGAGAAAACACATCCCAGATTTTTCCATAATTGCCAGACCTCTTTATAACTTGTTAAGAAAAGGGATAAAATGGGAATGGAGTGCTTCTCAAGAAGAAGCATTGCAATTGTTGATTTTTGAAGCAACAGCTCACCAAGCCCTGGGCCCTATTCACCCTACAGATCCTTTCCAGGTGGAATGGGGATTTGCCTCTTCAGGGCTGTCAGTACACATATGGCAGCGGGGTCCTGAGGGTCCAACGAGGCCTGTAGGTTTTTACTCTCGTGGCTTTAAAGATGCTGAAAAAAGGTACACTACCTGGGAAAAAGGATTATTTGTGGTTAGCTTAGCTCTCATAGAAGTGGAGAAGATTGCACGACAACAACCAATTGTTTTGAGAGGCCCTTTCAAAGTTATTAAGGCAGTCTCTACTGGGACCCCCCCACCTGACGGGGTGGCCCAGAGGGCCTCAGTAAGGAAGTGGTATGCTCAGATTGAACATTATTGTAGCATCTTCTCAGTAACTGAAGGAGCTGTAAAAAATCTGGCAATCCAAGAGACTGAAAACTTGAGTAGCAGTCAGGACAAACCTGCCTCAGCCATCAAAGTAGCCCCTCCTTTTTCCCCCGAACAGTCAGCAAATTCTTGGTTTACAGATGCTTCTGCCAAGCGAGAAGGAAAGGTGTGGAAATACAAGGCTGTAGCCCTGCACACCTCCTCAGGTGAACGAATTATCACAGAGGGGGAAGGCAGCGCCCAAGCTGGCGAGCTGATAGCTGTTTGGAGTGTTTTCCAACATGAGGCACAGAATACTTCTCCTGTCTGTATCTACACCGATTCCTATGCTGTGTTTAAGGGATGTACTGAGTGGCTTCCTTTTTGGCAGCAAAATGACTGGGAAGTTAACAGAATCCCAGTATGGCAAAAGGAAAAGTGGCAAGAAATTCTAAATATTGCAAGTCAAGGGAATTTTGCCGTGGGGTGGGTAGCCTCTCACCAGACAGATGGAAATGCAGCAGGAGAGTGGAACAATAAAGCTGATGAATTAGCAAGACTAAGTCCTTTGAAAAAGGATCAGATTACAGAAGACTGGGAGCACTTATTAGAATGGTTGCATGTAAAAAGACAACACACAGGTGCAAAAGATTTGTACAAAGAAGCCCTTGCTCGTGGGTGGCCTGTTACCAGAGAAATGTGTAAAACATGCATATCAGCTTGTGAACAATGCCGCAGACGGCTGGAAAGACACCCTTTGGAAGATGACCCTCTGCATTTAAGAAAGGGTAAAGGCTTATGGGATGCGTGGCAGGTAGATTATATTGGCCCCTTTAAAAAGTCAGGAGGTAAACACTTTGTACTGGTAGGAGTAGAGATTATATCTGGGTTAGTCCAGGCCGATGCCTTTAAAAGAGCTACAGGAGATAACACTGTCAGAGCATTGCAGGGATGGTTTGGAACTTTCCCAAAACCACAAGAAATTCAATCTGACAATGGGTCTCACTTTACTGCCAAAGTTGTACAGGACTGGGCAAAAAGTGAAGGCATTAAATGGACTTTTCACACCCCTTACTACCCTCAAGCTAACGGCATTGTAGAAAGGACCAATGGTCTCCTGAAACGACTTCTGAAACCACAGGAGGGAAACTGGGATGTTCGGCTATGGGAAGCTGTGAAAGGTGTGAATGATAGATGGGGGGTAAACGGGTGTCCTAAAATCACTGCCTTTTGCCCAACAGCTCCAAGTATAATTCCTTCATTACAGGGACCTAATGATCCTAAGAATCCTGCACACTACCCTGGACAACCTGTTTTGGTAGACCTCCCTACTGTAGGAGAAGTACCATTAGTGCTGAAAAGCCCTCTAAATAAATATGCATGGGTAGCCTCTGATGCCCTAGGGAGAGAGCATCGGATACATACACGCTGGATAATTCCATCATTCTAATTTTTTCTGCCTTTAGTGGCAGACTCTGTTTGTGTTTGCTTTTCACAGAAGAACTCCGAGGGACATAAAAGACCACATAAACCATGATAAAACTGGTGATACTTTTCTGCATCCTACCACAACACCATGGCCAAAAAGCAGCTGAGTGGCCATGGTCTGGTACTACCATTAGGTACACTAGTGCTCTAAGATCCCATCCCAGAGATCGTCGCCCAAACCCAGACACTGCAGTACTGCACGACTCTAAGGTATACCATTCAAATGAATGGGGATGGGACTCAAAAGATTGGACTACAACCCTAAATGGAACAATTGGTGAGAAAATTGAGGTAAGATGCAGAAAAGTAGAAGGACCTTTCTCCGGGAAAGCTTCCACCATTACAATCACCGGGAATTTTCTAAAACCAAATGGGAAAAGTGACCTGCACCCCAACATTACGGCCGAACTCTGCCCTACAACAGAGTGGGCGTGTAACACACAAACCCTCTTCATCCTGTGTTGTCGTCAGAAGAATGTCGGTAACTACAGCCTAGACCCCAGTACCAACAATGTCCAAATCACGAAGCTTTGCAAAAATGAACCAACTGACTGCTGGTATAACTTTACTCTAACTAAATCAGCCTATGTAACATGCAATTGGCAAAATAACCAGACAGATCAGCCAGGTTTGAAAGGTTTAACTTATAAATTCAAAATAAATGCTGTAGCAAAGCCCATACTAAGTGTAGTAATTACGTACCATGGTATAAGTACCTCCCTCGTACTAGATGACAAGAACAACGTTTTTCCTCCCTTTATGGTAACCCAAGGTGATGATGTTTCAATACGATGTAGACTAATTGGTAGATCTTTTACTAAACCTATACACAGTTATAGCATTGGACCTCATGACCGCGTTTTGTTTTGTGAAATTCAAAACCAAGATTGTTGGCTAAACTTAACTGATGTGCAATTTTCCCATAAAGTCATGTGTGGTAAAAACGATACAAAACACTGGGGAAAACTCAATGTCAATGTTGTAATACCTACCACCCAACCACCGGTTATGCTGAGCCCAAGAATTTTTAAAGTTGGACCATATACAATCAGGAAAACAGGCCAACAACAAATACTATTTAATCCAGCATGGTCTCTTAAACAAGTCAAATTGCTCATGCAAAACAATGTCTCAGAAGTTCAGCCAGCTTGTTCACCCTTTCTGCAAACTTCCTTCGAGGGGTGGACAACCTGGTTGCGAAAGCGAAACCCTTCTAAGAAACGAACGCAAAGAGACATAACCGGTGTCATGGGAACAGGATTGGGAATCTTAAATAGTATTGATTCAGAAGTATTAATGAATAAATTAATTGCCACAACTACAGATTTGACTAAAATACAACAACCACTGCAGTCATCCCTATTAGCCTTGGGAAGCCATCAGTGGTTGTTATCAAACATATTACCAAATTGGGAAAAGGTAAATGTGAATGACCACAAATTGATAATTGACGCACTCGATGCTACACAAAATAACATTTCTTTAGCTCTCAGCTGCATCCAGGCTCAATTATGGATGCAGTCAGTTGCTGCCTCAATTATAAGAGAAGGCGAAGAAGGCACTTTTCCTACTGAAATTCGGAAAATAATCTGGGACAGTGCCACTGATTTTGAAAGAGAATTCCAATCCTGGTGGAACTTAGTAAACTTTACCTACGATCCCCTCACAAACACAGCCACAGCCTTTGTACTGACTATACGTAATGCTTCAGTGCATCTGATATTCCCTGTCATTGCATTAGGGCTGAACCATGATGGAGCTGTTCTCTATCCTTTCGAGCATAGAGAATGGGCCCGTCAAATTGGTGAGAAGTGGCAAACCGTTAATTTAGAAACTTGTATTGTCCGAGAACAACAAGGGTTCATCTGTGAAAGTAATGCAATTAGAGCTCAAGACATTTGTTTAGATACAGAACAAAATATCTGTCATTTTGAAATTCATCCTAACGAGACTCCTGAAACAGTGCTTGTCTATATAGGTAATGGATGTGCATGCTTAAGAACTGCTTGTGATGAAGTATTTGTAGAAAATTTAGTAGTAGATACAAAAAATCATTCAAATTTTTGTGTTTGTAACTTTACTAAAATCATAGGATGTGATTTTTCATATTTAGCCCCAGTTACTTCTTATCATCTTTTACAGTCCAATTACACACTGATCCACCAATTATTGCCTACCCCCATTGGGATGAACCTTACTTTGGTAAAGCAATTGTTGCTTCACCAAGATTTAATTGAAATTTTGGAAAAGATCAAGAAAAATGGACAGAAAACCTTAGTAACTGTTCATCACAATGTGAAAGAAATACATCGTGTTCTAGAAAGGGTAAAGAAAGATGTTGAACACAGGTGGTGGGATACTCTTTTTGGGTGGTCACCTACTGCTACAGGTGTCCTGAACAAATTGTGTCATCCCATCATTGTTCTCTTGATTTTGGTTTTGATTGGTTTTGCTTTATCAGCAGTCTTATACATCATGAATTGGAGAATGATGAAACGGCTAACACAGCTTACATCTATAATAGATGTCCACAATTTAGCCAATACCCCATCCGCTGTAGACACACCCAAGGTTATTGACATGAGACAAACTACACGAGTATTAAAATAAGATGTGATAAAAAATTAGAGGTATTTTAATTAAAAAAATTATATGTGTATTCTGATTTAAAATTATTCATTTCCTTCTCTTTTGTTTCCTTCTTTTTCTTTTCTTCTCTTTCCCTTCCTCTCTTATGTTCTCTACCCCTTTTCCGGGATATGCTACCAACATTGACGAGTCCTGAAGACTTCACAACGACACTACAAAATCGTGCAGATAGAGCTCTCCTGACGACAATCGTGAGTCACGGGGTGGTGTAAGAGACAGTCCAAAGATCCCTCATCTGCCTCACGATCATCGCCGAGAACAGAGACTGAGCACAGGAGTCCTGGCCCTGCTGAGGTGGGATGTCTGCCGAGTGTTGCCTAGGGGTGTGCCCGCTGGGAACTGGTACGCATTCCTGAGGAAAATTAGTGCAGGTCGCAATGGACTGCGCCGTTCTTGCTGCCCAGGCGGGAAGGACTGCGCCGAAGCGGAAAGGAACGACCTGCCCTGCACACCTGTCCTGCACACCGGTCTTGTGCGTCTGTCCTGTACCTGTTTCCCAAAGCAACAGACTCCACAACAATGGCTGTAAATTTCCCAACCTCTTGGCCAGTTGCCCCTCGCTTCTGAAAAGGACTATAAAGGGACTCTCTGAAATAACCAAGTCGGAGAGATCTCCCCCACGGAAAGAAGACGAATCTATTGGCGGAAGACCACGAGGACTTCGTCTCATCCGTTGGTAGCTATTGCCTCCCCCCCCTCTTTTTCTTCCTCCCTACTTTGTCTCTCTCTCTCTCTCCCTTTCTCTCTTCTATTGCATTACTGTGTTGTGGGCACTTAATAAAGGTGCACTGTTTTGATTTAAACTGAAATTTCTTGTGTCCTTTTTACACTCTGAGATCTATAAACGAACCATCACGACCCCCGCTTGCATTAGCAGATCGTGACACCCACCACAGAGAAACCCCCTGAAATCCTGAACTTCTTTTTCTGTCCTGTCCTGGAACGTGGGGTACAAAAGATCTGGATCAGCTGGCAAATGTTGAGGATAAGATGGCGCTGAAAAGCATCCCTGTCCTCACTTTTTTCTCTTCCTCCTCTTTTCCATCTTCCTTTTCCTTTCTTACCCCATAGATTCCTCCTGCTGCTGTTTGCCTTAACCATATTCCTGCACACTCCCTTCAACCAATCCCTTCCCAGCACACCAACACCATCCGTCCCCTGTTGCTGAGACCCCTTCTCGACTTCCCTTTTTACCCCTGCTGGGTGTCCATGTCCTTAATTAGCTCTGGGAGAATGTGCAAACTGCCTCCGCATTGTCCCCTTTTGATTAGGAAACGATGTCCATGGTTCTGTTCAGGCTTTGTTGTTGTTCTGGAAGTTGAGGAATTGAGCAGGAGCTTGGCTGAGCAGCAGTGTGTGTCAGTCAGTGCCATTTTGTGGAGCTGCTGGTTTGTGCCGTCACTTGCTTGTGTGCAAGTGCGTGTGGCTGTGTCCGAGCAGATTCAGAGCATGTGTTTGTAAGGAGGCGTTGGTGTTGTTGGTTCGCTGGGGGTGCCCGGTTTTCGGGACATCCCCCCTGGAGCAGGGTGTCCCCCCTTGGTGCAGGCGCGGCCCTCAGGCAGCGCTCAGCCAATCAGAAGGCGCGGCGCTGGTGACTCAGCAGTTGCCAGGCAGAGCCGCAGCGCCCGGCGCTCCCCAGCTGGAGCCCACGTGTGGCCCGGCCTTGGCGCCCCCCGCCAGGGGAATTTGGGGAGGTGGGAGGGGGGGAGCGCCAAGGCCGGGCCGGGCCGTGCTGTGCTGGCAGAAGTGGCTGCGGCGGGGGCCGAGTGCGGGCAGGAGCGGCCGAGAGCCCAGCGCTGCCCCAGCCCGAGCTGCCGCAGCTGCATCGCTGCTCGTGCTGTGGGATCCGAGAGCTCTGGGGGGCAGAGCGAGCCAGGGCTGGGTGCTGGGCCTGGGGGGAGCAGGAGAAAGGCTGGAGGAGCAGGGCTGGAGACCAGAATGGTGAAACGATGGCCGTGGGAGCAGCAGGTGGGATTCTGCAGGAGAAGGAGTAGTGTGAAGGAGTGTGAGGAAGAGTAGGGACACAGGAGGAGGATCAGGAAGAGGAGGCACCCCAAGGTTCCAGCACTCGCTGTATCTGCAGCCTCCCCCCAGCCCCAGGAGCGTTGCCCCCCCCATCCAGCAGGTGATCAGGGAGGGGGATCCACGATTTTCCCGTGGGTGAATCTTGGTGTTTCTGAGGTTTCTTGGGCTCCATGTTGGTGCTTTGGTTTTTTTGTGGGGGCTGAATGTGTTTATATTCTGGAGGGTGTTTTGTCTGAATCTTGATGTTTTGGGAGTTTTGGGTCGGTGTCTTGATGTTTGTCTTGATGTTTGGGGGCATTTTGGGCTGAATCTTGGTGTTTTGGAGGTTTTTATGGACACAAGATGCCTGGTGATGGACCTGGGCAGGAGAAGCCCCCAACCCAAGGCACTCACCCCTTGTTTTTTCCCCAATCCAGGATTTGTCAGTCCCAAGGCGTCGCTGGATGGAGGAGGAGGAAAAGCCCCGGAGATGCTGCACGAGGAGGGGCTGCAAACGCAGCCCAGAGAGATCCAAGGAGGAAAGAGCCTCCCTGTGCCGGGAAGGCAGTTGGAGATCCAGGGGGAGCTCAGAGCTGGTGGAGAAGCCTCAGGGCAGGGAGAAGCCCCACAAGTGCCCAGAATGTGGGATGGGCTTCAGATGGAACTCCAAACTTATCCAGCACCAGAGGATCCACACTGGGGAGAGGCCCTATGAGTATGGGGAATGTGGGAAGGGCTTCTCCAGCAGCTCCGAGCTGCTCCAGCACCAGGTGGTCCACACCGGGGAACGGCCCTATGAGTGCTTGCAGTGTGGGAAGAGCTTCGGATGGAGCTCCACCCTGAGGGCACACCAGCGCACCCACACTGGGGAGAGGCCCTACGAGTGTTCTGAGTGTGGGAAGAGGTTTCAGAGGAGCTCCCACCTCCTCCAACATCAGCGCATTCACACGGATGAGAGGCCCTTCCGCTGCCCCGACTGTGGGAAGGGCTTCAAATGCAACACCAACCTTATAAAGCACCACCGTATCCACACCGGGGAGAGGCCCTACGAGTGTCCCCAGTGTGGGAAGAGCTTCTCCAGGAGCTCAAACTTGACCCATCACCAACGGAGGCACCGCTAAGGGAAGCCCTGCGAGTGCCCCGAGTGCGGGAAGAGCTTCGTGCTCTGCTCCAGCTCCATCCCCTGTGGGAGGGTCGGCATTGGATGATCCCCAGTGACCCCCGTGGGGCAGAGCCCTGGTGACCCCCGTTCCGGGTGATCCGCGCTGGGTGGGGGGAAGGTGTTGGAGAGATTTCTTTGCCTTCTCCTTGTGCTCCTGTGATTTGGTTGGTAATAAATTCCCTTCCTGTGCCCAGGCTGGCTCTGTTGTGCCCGTGCTGGTGCTCGGGGCGGGATCTCTCCCGGTCCTTCTCTCAGCTCCTGGACCTTTCCTTGTATTTCCTGTCCCTGTGCAGTAGCAGAGGGCAGGGACAGAGAGTTTTTAGTGTTTCCTGGCATCCAGTAAAGGCCAGCTTAGTCCCGCGGGTTTTGAGGGGCTTGTGGGGTCCTCCGTTTGCTCATTTAAACCACATGGAAACGGGGCAATTCCTTTCGTTCCAGCTCTCCTGCCGGAAGGTGGGGGGCCCTTGGAGCCTCCGGGCCCCGCCGGGTCAGGGCCCCTGCACCCCCTCCTTTCCCAACGCCGCAGCACAGACCCTGTGTCACTGCTGGGGGGGAACTGTCCCAGAGCCGCAGGCAGCTAAAGCCAGCCATGGAGTGCCACACAGCTAAACCCATCCGGCGCGGCTCCCTGGCACCGGCGGGTCCCTCTCCTCTCCACGCGGGGCCGGCGGAGCCAGCGGGAGCCGGCGGAGCCTCCTGTCTGCAGCCAGCACACTCCGCGCTGAACTGAAGAGGACACCACGCAGCCAGCAGCACAAAGGGAGCCAGGCTTTCTCCACCGTAGAGCCCGAACAAGAACACTCTTCAACGTGGCGGCTTCGGAGCCAGAGAGAAGAGAAAGTGAGTCCTGTGGGACGGAGCTGGAAATGGCGACGGGAGAAAAGAGGGCGGGGCCGCGATTCTCGTGCGCAGCTTAAAAAACTTCCTGCAGGCCGTGGTAAGAAACTGTAATATCACAAACTGTTTGTCTCTTTGATCCATTTGGAGTACATGGAGGGATGGAAAGTTAACCTATGGCCCATGAAATTTATGAAAAGTGCCTGTGCCAGGCTATATAGAAGTATTGAGAGGCTTTTAGAGACCTCCTGTCACAAAAAAAAAAAAACAAACAACCCTTTGTGTTCAGACCAAAGTAATTCATCCTTACAAAGTCTAATAACCCCATGTGATGGCCCATGTCTGGCAGTGTGAAGGAACTCTGAGATTTTTCAGGGCAGAGATGTTTTACACCACAGCAGATTGTTTCTTCCCGGGCGGGTCTGCTGTTGGGGGCACTTTGGGAACCACGTGATGCAGAAGAAAACCCTTTTTTCCTTAAGCATAACAAAGAGACTTTTCAAGAACTGCAACACTGACTAAAATCCCATGTTCTTCTTCCTTTGTGCGAGTTGGGTAAAAGGAGGGAAGTGCTGGAAGAGAGGGGAGGTTTGCTTTAATTTCTTGTTAATTCTTTTTGCTTTTAATTCTGTTGGTAATAAACTTTTTCTTTGTACAGCAACTGTTTAAGTTTGAACCTGTGCTGCTTCACAGCTCTCTAGTTTTCCTCAATATTTTCTTATTTCCCCTTATGAAAAATAGCAGATTTTGTGTGCTTGACGCTCAGCTGCGTCAAACCACGACAGGCAGAGCCCTGGTGCCCCCGTCTGAGTGATCCATGTTTGGATCCAGTGTCCTGGGTTTGCATGGCCAGGCTTTGGAAATAGGGGGCCTCCAGGGGTGGCTTCCTTGAGCAGCTTCCAGAAGCTTCCCCTGTGTCCGGCTCCTGTTCCACCCTGCCCCTGAAGGCGAGGGTAACCCAGGGTCTGGTTCATGGCTCCCCTGGGGCAGATGAGAGTGAAACAACAGTGAAAGATCTGTGTTCATAAATATATCTCTGTAGGGTTTATTTCAGAGCAGTTTGGTTGCTGTGTGAAGGGGGTTTGGAGCCCTTTTGGTTACCATCCCCAGTAATATTAAAAGCATAAAAGTAACACTTAGGAAACGTGTAAGGGCAAAGAAAGTATGAGAGTAGAAGGATACACAGTCAGCAGCCCTGGATCAGCAACAAAACTTTTGGTTTTGGTTGTTCCAATGTCGCTGTCCTTGGTGTAAGTGATGGTCCCAGGCTGGATCCCGTGGGGGCTGGGGAAGCCCCGGAAACTCCCAGTTCCGTGGGTTAATACAGGTTCAGGTTTGGGTGAACACCCAGGTACCTCCCCCGGGGGAGTTTTGCAGCGTCCGATGTCACACTGTGGATCCCGGGGCACTTTGGGGGCTCTGATGGTTTATGGCCCCTTCTAAGACATGGCCCTGCCCCTCCCAGCAGCGCAGCTGAGCCAGGCATGGCCCGTGCGAAGGGATGGGTGGGGAGGAACCCCCCATGAGACCCCCAGGGAGGGACAGGGGTTTGGGGACCACCCCCGTGAGGTTCTGCCCCCACCGAGAGCCCCAGAGAACAGCTGAAGAGATCAAGTGATGGGGAAATGAAGGGACTCTCACGGGAAAGAAGAAGCTGAGAAGCAGAATACCAAGGCAGCGAGAAATAGATGGAGAAGGACTGTGCCACACTGGACTAGAACCAATCCTGTTTTCTGAAAAGTGCGTGCAGAACGCGTGGACGAAATCGAGGGACCAATCAAGAAGTGCGTGATCGCATGCACAGCCGCTGCAAAATGCATAAGTAGAGTGCAATGGAAACAATAAAATGTCTTCTGCGGAATCATATTGCTTCGTTGTTCAGAAGTCCTGAGCTCCCGCATGCTGGTGACCTCGCGACGTGATAAACGCTGCGATAATGAAGCAGACCGGACCCTTTGGATTCTGAAGGGGGTCTGTGGAGTGAAAAGGCGGGAGGCCCCGGTCAGAGCCTGCCACGGCTGGACCATGGAGGGGGAGTCGGAGAACGGCTCCGTTGGAGTTGGGGGAGCCGAAGAAAGCTCCTGGGGAAAGAAGTCTGGAAAACGTACGCTGCAGCGGGTGCACCCGAAGAGGTGAGAGGCCAGGGGCTGGAGGATGGGGAAGGGTCTGTCGAAAGAGGAGCAGGCCACGTTCAGGGTCCTCCAGCATATTCTCCTTGAGAGAAGCATGACCTGGAGGTCTTGAAAAGACTGTTAAGATGGGGTTGGGAGAGAGGATTTTTTGCCACCAACGGGAGTGTTCTCAGCACTCTTGAGTGGGAAAGGCTGGGAATCACTCTCTGGGACGCCGTAAGCAATGGATGAAAAGAGACTAAGGGGCTTAGTACGCTATGGAAGTTAATAATAACGGCGCTGAGGCAAATAGAGGCAGAAAAAACAGCTGCGGTAGGGGCAGCAGCCCATCTAGAGCCAGGCCGTCCTGCGGCTGCCTTTCCGACGTACGCCCGAGAATTCTTTGGGGGAGTAGACCCAGTTATACCGTCCCTGCCTTCTGCACCCGCGGAGACGGAGTTACAGGCTCCGCAGCCTGCGCCAGAACCAGAGAAAATGGAAGTGGATGAGCTCCCCTCTCCGCAAGCACCAGAACTGCCTAGGAGGTGTCCCGTGGTGTCCCCCGAAGAGTTAACTTTAGCTCTGGGGGGGCGTGTGTGTCCCCCGCTGCCCCCATCGCCGTCTGCCTCACCGCGGCTTAGCCAGAGCGGGGATTCCAATGCGAACGGCGGGTGTTCAAAGGCAGAGCGATTGAGCCGCTTTGAGAATACAAGCGGCAGGAGAAAGAAAGAGAAAAGCAGAAACCGCTGCTGGTGGCGGAGGGGAGAGAGAATCCTGAATCAGCTGCTGAATGTGTGTCGCGGTGCCGAGTCTTCGGTCCGCGTTGGCCGCGGGGATCGCGGGCCCGGCTCCCCGGGGGGGTGGCCCCGGTGGGGGTCCGTCCGCCCTGTGACTCCTGCCGAGGAAACAGTTTGGCGAACAGAGAAGGGGGGAAACCGCGGGAGCGAGAAGGGGATGCGGGGAAATTCCAACCGGGGCAAAAGCTGGAGCGGAGCCGGGGAATGCGAAGAACGACTGATCCCCCGGCTCAAAGGGCGGAGCGGAAAAAAGAAAGTCCTGCCCACGGCTCCCCAAGCTGCCCTGCTTCCGACAATCCTGCTCGGCGGTGGCAGGGAATCATACGGGAGGCTCTGATTGAGGGTGAATTTATTCCACAAGCGTTCCCGGGAATTGCTGCCCCCGGTAATCCGAACCAACGCCAGTGGGCAGGGCTCAATTGGAAGCTCATCCGAAAAGGAGAAAAAGCTGGGATGCAGTATGGATTAACCAACCCGTACGTGCAAACTTTGTTGCACCATATTTTTACGAGTGGTTTAATGACTCCGTTTGACTGTAGAAAGCTGGCAGAAATCTTTTTGAAACCCACACAGAGACTGCTATGGCAAGCGGGTTGGGAAAGGCGTATGGATGGTGCCATGATTGAAAATCTTGAGTTCCTGCAGGAGGGTGCCCCAAAACCTCCTCAGTGACGGGACCCCTTCAAACCTCTTCATCCCAACATGTGTCTGTCTCATTCAAGATCCCATCCCAGCCACCCTCCCTCTCCCAAATACAGCCTCGTTCTTAGGGGGCCAGAGCTGCTTCAGGAGGCATCGGGGCGCGCAGGGGGCCCTTTATCCCCCTCGTGCCGCTCCAAGCTCCCGAGGGCAAAGCCCTGGTTTCTAGGGCTGTGCCCGCTCCTCAGATCTGTCGGATTTAATACCCAAGTGTGGCAGGGACACGGCCCCGGGAGCTGCGCTAATGCCCGGCAGTGCCCGGGAGGGTCTGAGGGAAGGGGAGTTCATAAGAACTCCCCCCGCACCCATCACTGCGCACGAAAAGCTTTTTTAGTGCATGGCAGCGATCTTTCGTGGTTTCTGGGCTCGGCGGGGCCGAGGCGGCGGCAGCGGGAGCCGCGGGGCCCGGCCCGTGGGGGCGGCCGGAGGTGAAAAGTGCGCGGCGACCCCAGCGCGGTGCCCGAGGGCTGAGCGGAGCTGGTCGGGAACAACCCCCGGAACCCCCCGGTGCCCGAGAGCTGAGCGGAGCTGATGGGGAACAACCCCCGGAACCCCCCGGTGCCCGAGGGCTGAGCGGAGCTGGTCGGGAACAACCCCCGGAACCCCCCGGTGCCCGAGGGCTGAGCGGAGCTGGTCGGGAACAACCCCCGGAACCCCCCGGTGCCCGAGGGCTGAGCGGAGCTGAGGGGAACCCCCCGCTCGTCTCCGCCGCTCCAAGCCGCTTTCCCGGCTCCGGCTGCCGCCGCCGCCCGGCCCCGGCGCGGTCCCGCGGGGTCGCCGCTCGAGGCGCAGCTGGAGGGGCTCGATCCGGGCCGCGCCCCGCCCGTCCCTCGCTGCGCCTCCTTCAGGGACGCGGGGATGCGGGAATACCCTGGTGAGGCTCTTTTCTTGCATTTTATTCTATTCTCTCTATTGTTTTTTCTGTTCTCACCCCTCACCCTCCTCGGCGCTGCCCTTCTGGCCACACCCGACAGCGCCCGTCCCGCCGTGCGGCTCTTGAGTGACACCGGGCGCCGCGGACATCCCGGTGCAGTTTTTTAGTCTATTTAACGCCATTCTCTGGATTTTATTCTACTCACCCTCCGCCCGTCCCTCGGTGCAGCTCCTTCAGACGCGGGAGGGGGAGACGCCTCTCGGTGCGGCTCTTTGGTTGTATTTTATTCTCTTCTCTGTATTTCCTTTCGTTCCCAGCTCGCCCGTCCCGCTGAGCGACTCCTTCAGGGACCCGGCGCGGCACAAACCCCTCGGGGCGGCTCCAACAGAGCCCCGCCCGGCGCCGCTCCCCGAGGCCTCCCCGCTGCTCCCCGGCCATCGGACGCCGCAGGCCGACCCGGCCCCTTCTTCCTCTTCCTCTTCCTCTTCCTCTTCCTCTTCCTCTTCCTCTTCCTCTTCCTCTTCCTCTTCCTCTTCCTCTTCCTCTTCCTCTTCCTCTTCCTCTTCCTCTTCCCCTTCCTCTTCCTCTTCCCCTTCCTCTTCCTCTTCCTCTTCCTCTTCCTCTTCCTCTTCCTCTTCCCCTTCCCCTTCCTCTTCCTCTTCCCCTTCCTCTTCCTCTTCCTCTTCCTCCTCCTGCCGGGATTCAGCCCCCGCCGCCGCCCGGCTCCTTCTGCCGCTCCTGCCCGGCACGAAGCGGCGCTGCCGCTGACGGGGCCGGAGCGCGGCTGCCCCGCGACTGCCCCGCGCCTCAGGGCCGGGCCGGGGATTGACCGCACGGCTGCGGAGGGACCCCCGCTGGACACGGCAAGGATTCCTGTCCCTCAGGGGGAAGCACGGACTCACCGAAACTCCCATCCCTTCTCCGTGCGCCGCTGGCCAGAGGAGGGGGGGAAACGGGGATTGCTCTGGAGTTTTACATTCAATCCTTACAAAGCAGAGTCACAGACGGAGCTCCGCTTTCAGCTTCAAACGAGGGAATCCAACGGGAGCGCTGGCGCTTCTGTAACCTCTCAAACTGTTCCTTGATACTCGACACTTTAGTTCTGGCCATAGGAAGCGCTTCAGCAGCAACGTCTCTCCCAGCCACTGGTTTCTGGCTCACACCCAGCTCGGAGCTTGGACAAGAAACCCAAAGTCCCAGGAGAAGAAGCTCTGCTGTTACTTTCTTTTTTCAGAGTTCTTTTTATTATATTTTACATACCATCTATATTTTACTGGATTTTTTTCTTTTTCTGAAATCTCGTGTTTATTCTCTCTTTGCCCCCTCCAGCCCTTGTCCCCGTCCCGGAGGTTTGTGGGGCGCTGCTGTCCCTCAGCCCTTCCTGCCCCGGCACCCGCGGCCGCTCCGGTGCCCTCAGGCCCCGGCTCGAAGCGAAACCACAAAACCCTCTGGAAAGAAAGTCGGTCTGGGGGAAAACCCTGCAGGGGGGATTGAACCCCAACACAGCGATTGCTGAGAGTTGGAGATTCCAAACGCTCCAAGGGGCCCGAGGGAACCGCGCTGCGGCCTCGGGGCCTCCCTGGGGCACCGCGGGGACCCCCGAGCAGAGCGACTCTTCCCACCCTCCAAAATCTGCAGCTTTGGATCAGCTGAGGAGAAGAGCTGGCAAAAGGGGCTGGAAAAGGGCTGGAGCCCGAGGGGACCCCTCAGCCATGGCCCGGAGCAGCCGCAGGAAAATGCCCCGGAAACCAAGGAAATCGATGGAAGTAATGAGGAATTTTGGAACTCTTCCCGCTGCTGTTTCCAGAAGGTCCCGGCCGGGTCCTGCCGGGAGGAGCCGGGGGTGGGGAGGGGCTTCAGGGCTTAATTGGGGAGAAAAGTTGAATTGGGGCAAGGAAACTTTAATGGTGGGGAGAAAATGTGAATGGAGGGGATTTGAATGGGAGGGGATGATTTGAACTGGGCAGAGAAAATGAAGTGGGGGAGGAGCCCCCCAGCCCTCGGCTGTGCCCCGAAGGTGCTGCCAGCGGTTCCCCTGCTCCCACCCCCCGGGCTGGGGGCGCGGAGCTGCTGCTGCTCCCTGGAAATGCCACGGGATAAAAATTCCACTCAAGCTTTTATGTTCCCAGTCGTTCCCAATAAGATCCCAGTTGCCCCCAACATGGTGCCAGTTGTTCCCAGTCATGCCCTGTAGGGTTCCTTTCACTCTCAGTCCCTCCCAGTAGAATAAGGTAGGGCCCTGGTCACTTCCAGTATGAACCCAGTCACTCCTAGTCAGTCCCTCTATGATGCCTTTTGTCCCCATCATGGTCCCAGTTGCTCTAAACATGATCCCAGTATGTGTCCAGTCACCCCCAGTATGATTCCAGGTAACTTCCCAGTATGAGTCTGGTTTGATTCCTGTCACCCCCAGTATGATCCCAGTCACTCCCAGATGCTCCCAGCACTAGGCCAGTCACTGCAACATGACCCTGTCACTCCCAGTATGATCCCAGTATGACCCCAGTATGGGCCAGCTGCTCCCAGGGTGATCCCAGTTGCCCCCTGCATCTTTCCAATTGCACCCTTTCACCACCACTGTGGTTCCAGTCACTCCCAGTACAATCCCAGTCATTCCCAGTATGATGCAAATCACTCCCAGTATATCCTAGCAGCACCCATTGGGCCTCAGCATGTTCCCAGTAGCCCTCAGTGTGGTCCCAATATATCCCAGTATAATCCCTGGTGTCCCAAATCTGGCCCTGCCCAGTCCTGATCCTGGTCCCAGTGTATCCTCCTGTCCCATTCCGTCCTAGTCCATCCCATTCTGTCCCAGTCCATTCCGGTCCCTTCCCAGCAGCCGCTGCCGTTTCCCGGATCCTTCTGCCCTCCACCCCCCAAAGCTGCCCCCCGCCCCCCCAAGATGCTGACAGGGATCGGGGGCTTCGTGTTGGGCTTCGTTTTCCTGGCGCTGGGGCTCGGCTTCTACCTGCACAAGCCGGTGATGGGAGGGGCCCGGGGGTCGTGTCCCCCCTCCCCCGGAGCTCTGTGCTCCCCCGGGCCCCCCAGCCCGGTGTCACCCCCTTTGCTCTGCCCACAGAGCTCCTGAGCCGCCGGCGGCTGCAGCCCCTCCCCGTGGCCTCGGGCCCAGCCGGGACCCCTCGCCCCATCTCCGCGATGATTTTGGGGGGTCGTGTGTCCCCCTCCGCCCCGCTGTCACTCTGCCCCTGCCCGGCTGCTCCCAGTGTTCCCAGGAAGGCTTCCCAGTTCGGGCCGGTCCCGTTTATTGGGGAACAGTGGGGAGGGACTTCGGGGATCCCGTGGGGGGACCAAGTGTGGGGGGAGTAGAACTGGCCGCAGGATGGATCAGGAATGGGGACCCCCGTGTGTCACCCCTGTGTCACCCCCCCCGGGGGGCCCTTGGGAGGCACCTGAACCCCAAATCGGCACCAGCGAACCCCAAAGGCGCAGAGACCCCCCCCTAAGCCGCCCCACAGCCCCCAACGACCAACCAAAATTCCCCGCGAGTATCAGATAATCAGAGCAGGCGTTGAACAACCTTCAGCCAATCAGAGCGCGCGGCGCTGGTGACTCACCAGTTGCCAGGCAGACCCGCAGCGCTCAGCGCTCCCCACCCGGACCCCACCTGCGCCCCCCCCTCGCCCCCAGCGCCCCCCGCCAGGGGAATTTGAGGAGGGGGCGCGTGGGGGGCGCCCAGGCCGGGCCCAGAGCCCAGCGCTGCCCCAGCCCGACCTGTCCCGGCTCCGTCCCGGCTCCTCCCGCGGGATGCGGCCGCGCTGGGAAAACGGGGGGCCAAGGGTGGGCGCTGGGACCGGGGGGAGCAGGAGAAGGGATGGGAGAGGAGGAGAAGAAGGAGAAGGAGAAGGAGAAGGAGAAGGAGAAGGAGAAGGAGAAGGAGAAGGAGAAGGAGAAGGAGAAGGAGAAGGAGAAGGAGAAGGAGAAGGAGAAGGAGAAGGAGAAGGAGAAGGAGAAGGAGAAGGAGAAGGAGAAGGAGGCATCTTTTAATGATATTTTATTGAGTCTCATGTTTTAGAGACCAGGATCAATACTCCCCGGCCGTCAGGGCGAGTCCCTCAGGGCTGCGGGGCCCTGCTGCCGGCTCACCCCGTGCCAGCCCAGCGCCAGCGCTCAGCGGGGCTTTGGCTTCCCGTGCCCTTTCCCGTGTCCCCAGCCCAGCGTCACCACCCCCGTGTCCCCAGGTCGTGCCCCACCCCTGCCCCCCTCCCCCTTTGTCGAGACACGGAGGATGAGAATTTCCCCACCATCCACCCCAAGAGTTCCCCCGAGGCCATTTCCTCTCGTGCTTTCCCTTGGCAGCAGAGCCCCACCCCTGCTGGCTGCCCCCTCCTGTCAGGGACTTGGAGAGAGCCAGGTCCCCCCTGAGCCTCCTTTCCTCCAGGCTCAGCACCCTCAGATCCCTCAGCTGCCCCTCAGAAGTCCTCCAGAGCCTTCCCCAGCTCCAATCCCATCTCTGGACGTGCTCCAACCCCTCCATGTCTTTCTTGAAGTTTGAAGCCCAATCGCTGCCCTGTCGCAGCAGGTGCCAAAACCCCAGGGAGACTCCTTGGAAATGGGGGTAGAGAGGAGCCCTTCAAAGGGAAACGTGTGCAAAACTGCTGCCAATGGCCGAGCGGGTTTGGTGTGGCTGCGGGAGCAAGAGATGCTCCGGGACTCCGCCTCGGCCCCGGAGCGGAGCGGCCCGTGCTGCCCCGGGGCGCGCGGGGCTCGGCCGTGGGGCGCGCGGGGGGGAACGGACACACGGGCACCGGACACACGGACACGCGGACAAACGCTCCCAGCGCTTCAGCGGCAGCAGCGGCAGCAGCGGCAGCAGCGGCAGCAGCGCAAAAGCAGCGAGTCTACGAACCCTCTGCGTCCCTTCTCCTGCTCCTCCTCTCCCTCTCCCAGTGTCTCGCACCCTCTCCCGCTCTCCCTTTGGTTCCCCAACCCCCCCTCCCGCGGCCTCCCTCTCCCCAGGCCCGGCCGGGCCATGCCCCCGGCCCGCCCCCGGCCCCGGGCGGGGCTGCCCCCTCCCCGCCCCCGGGCGTCCCGCCGCGGTCCCGCCTCCGCCCGGCTCTCGCCGTCCTGGCTGTGGCGCTGCTGGGCGGGCATCAGTGCCTGGCTCCTGGGCACCATCGCCAGCCCCTGGCTCCGGCTGGCCCGACCCCGGCCCCGGCCCCGGCCTCGGCTCCTCCCGGGGCCCGCCGGGGACACAGGCGGCGCGGCCGCTCCCGCCGCCTCCGCAGCGTCTTCCCCGCTCCGAGCTCCGCCGCTCTTGAGCGCGGCCGCCGGCCCCGAGCCGCCGGTGGCCTCTCCAAAAGAGCTCCCATGTGCGGATGGCCGGCCCGGGGCGGTTGAGCGGCGCTCGGGGGCCGTTCCTGGCCCCGGGCCGAGCGCTGACGGCCGCGTCTGGCGGGCACGGAAGGCGCAGCAGGGCCTGAAGGAGCGCTACCGGCTGGGTTCGCTGCTGGGGCGCGGCGGCTTCGGCAGCGTCTTCGCGGCCACGCGGCTCTCGGACGGCGCCCCGGTGAGTGGCGGGGCCGGCGGCGGGCGCAGGAGGCGGGGGGCAAAGGAGGAGGAGAAGGAGCATGGGGCTGGGCACGGCGGGCGGCGAGCTCAGCCCGCTGCTCCCCTTGCCTTGCAGGTGGCCATCAAACGGGTGCCGCGGAACCGCATCGGCCATTGGGGCGAGCTGGTGAGTGAGCGAGGGGCAGCGGGAGAAGCCGGGGCGCGACGGGCGGGGATGAGCCGAGGCCCGGCAGGGTGGAAGCCGCCAGAACGCCTCGAGGGAGAGCGGCCGTGGGGCCAGCGGAGCGCGCAGAGCGTCCCCGGCTGGCTGAGGGCTTCCCGAGCCCCGGCACGGCATCAGCCCCGCTGACGGCACCGTGCTCCTCCCGCAGCCCGACGGCACCCGAGCACCACTGGAGATCGTGCTGCTGGACAAGGTGTCCGCTGGCTTCCCTGGCATCGTCCAGCTCCACGAGTGGCTGGAGCTCCCCAGCAACGTGCTGATGGTGCTGGAGCGCCCGGAGCGGTGTCAGGACCTCCTTCGCTTCATTCGGGCACGGGGCTTCCTGTGCGAGGAGGTGGCGCGGCACCTGTTCCTCCAGGTGCTGGAGGCCGTGCGGCACTGCACCAGCTGCGGGGTCCTGCACCGGGACATCAAACCGGAGAACATCCTGGTTGACCTGGCCACCGGGCAGGCCAAACTCATCGACTTTGGCTGTGGCACCTACCTGCAAGCCGCAGCCTACACCAGCTTTGCAGGTGAGCCCACGCAGGGGGAGGCTCCTGGTAGCGGCATCTCACAGCCCAACATCTCACAGCCCAAGCCGGCTGTGGCAGGGGGGATTCTCCCTTTTGCTGCCAGTCATGGCAGCCGGAGTCTTCAGCTGAGCTGCTTTTGAGCGGCGCTGGCTGAGGGGCCATCTTCCAGCCCTGCTGGCAGCCTTCACCAGCCACTCTGCCCAGGACTGGCGCTGGGGCTGGGGCAGCCAGCGCCACAGAAACACCCGTGGGTGAGGGTAGCAGAGAGGGGGGCCCAGAACCTGTGCTCCAGCCCGTTTGGTGTGCAGGCGAGACAGGGCTCGGACTGCTCTGCTGCCCATGCTTGCCTTGGCTTAAGAATGGTTTCTGGGGCAGTGCAGGCAGGGAGGATGAAAGCGTGGTTTTTCCCCAGCACCAAGTGGGTTTTTCCTTTGCATGGAATGCTCGGGCCTTGCCAGGGCTTCTGCTGCCCTCTTGCAACACCAGCGGCTTCTTTTCCAACCCCCAGTTTGTACGCAAGTCCCAGGTGCTGGCCAGATGGCAGCGGGTCACACCGCGTGCCGCTGCTGCGGCCCCCGCATGCCCAGGGATGCTGGGGCGAGGCTCTGGGAGCAGGCAGCGTCCCCCTGAAGAACTCCATCTCTATTCCATAGGAACACCATCCTACAGCCCCCCGGAATGGACCCAGTTCGGCTGGTACTACGGCAAGGCAGCGACCGTCTGGTCCCTGGGCATCGTGCTGCACCAGATGGTCTGCGGGGAGCACCCTTTCAGGAGGGGCTGGAACAGCACCTGGGGCCGGCTCTCGCTCCCACGACGGCTCTCTCCAGGTGGATCCTCGTCTCTGCAGCACGGGGGGAATAGCAGTGCTGGGAGACAGCAGCGGGCTCAGGAGCATCCCGCAGTGGCAGCTGCTGAGGAGGTGGCAATGTCCTGCTCTCCTGCTCTCCTCCAAAAGAAAGAATTGATGGCAAAGTTTAGGCCCAGCCCTGAGCACACGCAGCACGGCCTGGTCATGGCAAGAGTGGGGCAAAGCGGACAGGAGCCTTCTGCAACTGACTGGCGCTTTCTGCTTTCTCTCCGCAGAGTGCCAGAATCTCATCCGACGGTGTTTATCCGTGCTCTCCTCGGAAAGGCCCTCATTAGAAGACCTGTCCTGTGATCCTTGGATGCAGGATATTCGCGTGCCCTAGGAGAAGGGAGAGAGCCACACGCACGCTTTGACCCAGGGAGCCGGTAAGTTCCAGCTGCACACGCGCCTTGGCAAGAAGCAGCAAAGAAAGGCAGAGTTTTTGTCCTGCCTGAATCGCTGCGCAGGGCTCCTCAGCTGGGCACGCACAGCCCTGCTGCTGGAGCTGAGCTGCTCTTCCCAGCACTGGTGGCCCCCACGCCAGCTGCTTTTGCTTGTCCTTCTTCAGCGACAGCCGGGGCCCTGGGCAGAGCACTGACAGCCTGCTCCAGCCCCAGGGAAGAAGGAGCCCCTGGAGAAGCTGTGCCAGGTGCGGCTGCTGCTGCTGGAGACATGGAGGGTGGCATCAAGGATGACAAGCTCTTCCTCCACCTGGCAAGCTGAAGATGATGGACTTCAATTGTGGCACCTTCTCCAAAGCCAGGCTCCACAGCGAATTTGCAGATGAGTCCACATGCAGGGGGATGCTCCCAGATTTGAGCATTGCACAGCCTGGCCGGGAAGCAAAGGTTCCCCCCTTTGCTGGGGCGGATGCAACCAATTCTTCAGTCGGGGGATGGGCTGGGCTGGTTTTGAACTGGGAGTCTGCTCCTGGCCCTGCCAACAGCCCCCAGCACCCACCGTGGCCCGCGCTGGGGCTGGGGCAGCCAGCCCGACACAAACAAAGCCCCATGGTGGGAGCAGAGGTTGGACACCAGAAGCTGTGCATGGGCTGCTTTGCTCTGCAGGCAATGAAGGGCTTGGGCTGCTCCACTGCCCTTGTTGGCTTTGGGCTCAGCATGACTTTTGGGGGCAGTGCAGGGGGAAGGCAGAAAGCGTGGGCTGCCGTGGCCCGTGGGTGGGTTTTTCCCTCACATGGCGGGCTTGGGCCTTCCTCAAGGCCCCAGCAGAGGGAAGATATTTTACCTTTTTCCTTGTTTTCCCTTTTTGTCTGTAATCTCTTTTCATTGATTTATGGTTTGGTTTTCCAAAGGAAGCGTTCTAGGTGCTGTCTGGTCCGGATGGCGAAGTGCTTGGGAGCAGCTGTGGCGTGGATGGGACGTGCCCTTGGAGAAGGGCGGAGGACACCGTTTGGGAGCAGCTTTTCTTCTGGCGGCGGGAGGCGTGAGGTGGGTGCCCGTCCTCTTGGCATGGCTGGGATAAGGGCTTTTGGGAGACGGCAGCGAGCGCAGCAGCATCCCGCTCTGGGCAGCTGCTGAGGAGGTGGCTGTGCCACGGCCGGCTGCAGGCTGGGCACGTGTCCTGCCCTCCTGCTCTCCTGCCAGAGGCAGCAATGCTGGGCAGCTTTGGGCAGCGCTCTGAGCACGGCCAGCACGGCCTGGGCACCGCGGGCGGCTGGGACAAGGGGGACGGGAGCCTTCAGCTGACGGGCGCTTTCTGCTTTCTCTCCTTGCAGCCGGGCTCTGGGGATGCTGAGGCTGCTCTGGGCTCCGCCAGGGCTCTGCTGCGGCTCAGCCCCGGGGCCACGAGAAGCCAAAGAAGAAACGCCGTGACCTGCAGCAGAGACGTGCTTGAGCAGCTCGGCAGTGCAGCTCAAGTTTGCAGAGCGTGCACCTCCAGGGGAAAATATGACACCCCCCCAATAACAAACTTGTTCAGTAACTTCTGAAATGAAATCAGTCTGGGATGACCCCCAATGCCATTTTTCAGCTTGCTCAAGCTGAAGCTCAGCCTTTCTCTCAACAGTTCTCTCCCCCACCTGCCTTTTGCTCCACAAGTGCTCCCTCTTTCCCCCAGTGAGTTCCCAGCTCACCGCAGTCCCCATTGCACTGTAGCCTTCCTTGATGCCCCTGGCCATGAGGAAGAGTGAGCCCCAGGTTTAGGGAGTCATGTTGTCACTGGCTGAAGAACAGCAATGTCTCAGAGCTCTGGTGAGATTTGGGGGTCATTCAGAGCTGCTCTCCAGGCCTCAGCTCTGCTCACTGCTGGGTTCCCACTTCCTTTTCCTCGTTCTTCACAGAGCAGGATGAGCTCTGTGAATGCCCTTGACCCTCGCCACTCTTCCCAGCCCAGCCACCCAGCCCAGTTAGGCTTAAGCTGGAGCTTCTCTGTCTCCTCTGGCACCCCAGTGCAGTCCCCTCTGCGGGGAGCAGCAGCCCCAGAGCGCAGCACACAGCAGTGCTGGCCACACCTGGAGCAGCTCCCTGCAGCCATGGCCTGGCTCTTTGTGGCAACCAAATGCTCCCTGTGTGCAGCTGTCCCTGGAGGATGGCCCCAGGGCAGAGCCCAGCCGGGCTCCCACTGCATCCCCTGGAGCCTGGGCCAGACAGCGCTGGCAGAGCTGAGGTTCATGGTGAGCACCCAGAGCTGTGGCTCGCAGTCGCTGTTTGCAAGCGTTGTGATCTCATCTCCTGCAACCTGTGGGGAAAACGAGCTGTGCAGCCAGGCCAGCGCTGCCCCTCTGGGCAGGGACGAGGCTGAAGGCCTTTCCTGTTGCCGAGGAGGTGGCATTAAGCCTTAGCAGGGCCTGGCAGCTGTGGAGCCGGATCTCGCCCGCTGTCCGGGACTCGCTGCCCACCAACCGCCCCCACCCGCCGGCTCCGTTCTGCAGGGACAGAAGGCTCTGGCTATGCGAGGGTTTCCATCACGTCTGTGTACCCGTGGCTGTGGAACGCACATGGAGAGGGAAAGTGTCAGCCACGGTGCTGGCACACTCCTTCCTTCCCATACAGGACACGTCCCTGCGCACCCCCTGTGCGGATCTATTCAAAGGAGAGGCGTGGATAGAGATTTCCCACAGAGCTCTGACTCTGGCGGAACTCACCTTGTCAGCCAGCAGCCAGGGCATTTGTTTCCCAGCTCTGTGTCAGTCGGTGCCCCAGAGCTGAAGGGAGCAGCATTTAGAAGCAGTTTCCAGATTTCTAGGCAGGCAGTGGAGCTGACAAGCATCCGTGCAACTCGATGTGTTCATCGGGGGGGGCTGTGGCTTCTTTGGGAATACGGCACAACGGAGACACGAGACTTGGAAAAATCCCAGCTCTCTGTGGATTTGTGCAGGAGGGAGAGCAGCAGAAACACTTTGTGTCTGCTTGTGGGGACACAAGGTCCAAGGAGCGGGGCTGGCAGAGGGTGACCTGGGCCGCTGGCAGCTCAAGTCCCGTGTGTTGCGTCTGCCTGAGGGAAAGTTCACGGGCCTTCCAGGGCTGTGCTTTGCATTGGTAGCTGGACGGGTGCTGGTAACAGAGCGGTGTTCTGGCTACTGCCCAGCAGCGCTGTCCCTCTGCCATTCCTTCCCCCATCAGAGGGGATGGGAGTGGGCAGGATCCTGGCAGGGGACACAGCCAGGCCAGTGGACCCAAATCAGCCAAGGGGATGTTCCAACCATATGACCCAGATCAGATGTATAAAGCAAAGGGAGAGAGGAGGAAGGGCACCTTTTCCCCCAGAAGCTGAAGTTTCCATGACTGTTCCAGTTCCAAACTCTTGACCCTTTTTGGAGGCATAACGTTCTCAGCCTGTAGTCTTCCAGTCATCCTCGAGTTGTAGAATTTTAGAGCAGTCAAATTAATCAAGTTCACATTTTCTAGCTATTGCTGTGTCATTTCCTTGATATCCATGCGAGAGGGGACACAGTGATGGATGGGTTTGCATGGGAGCTGCAGAGCCCGGAATGGAGAGCCTGAGTGTCCCAGCAGGATTTGCAGGAGTGTGGAGGGCAGCTGGAAAGAAGATGGTGGGCAATATTCTCCTGCCTCCATCTTCCAAGGAAGCTTTGATTCAGTCCCTGTCTGCACCATGCCATGGGGCCTCCAGAGGCCCAGGGAGGTGTCTGGGTGGCCCCAGAAGGCGCTTGCAGAACCCTGGGGCACCAGGGAAGGGGCAGGAGCATCCCTGTGGTGCTGGGAGAGACACCCAGAGGGGGCCACCCCTGAGGCCCAGGCAAGAGCTGCATTCAGGCAGCCAAATTCATGCAGGGTCTGCCCAGGCGCTGCCAAGGACCAGTCCAGTGAGCTCCTGTCCTCTTTCACCGCTTTGTATTTTCTTTGTATTTCTTTGTATTTATTTCTTTGTATTTATCCTTATTATTATCTTTGTATTTGTTGACCCTCAAAATGCCATTAGAAATCATTTTCCCTCAAAATAAATACTGACTTATTTTAGTGTGCTGCTTTGGACAAATTTGCAGGAAAGTATCCTCTGACAGAAGGCAGGTTACAACCAGCCCTCTCCCACCAGGTCTGCCAAAAAATATTTTCCTCTGAGGAAAGTGAAAGAGAAAAAGAACCTATTTATTTAACAAACACACAGCAAAAGGGTAATAATGCTGAATACTAAAACCTCTCACTGTGGAGAGAAACTTGGGAAGATTTCAGAGTCCTTCTGTAGGTGTGCTCTCTCTCCTCCTCCTTGGAGCTGGGTTGGTGTCCTCCCAGGGCCTTGGTGGAAAATTCTCCTGGTGTGTTCTGATGTTGAAACAGTCCAGAAGAGAAGAAGGGAAAAAGCCCAAGTCCCAGGAAAACAAATTTCAACTCTCCGTCTCCCTCCGGAGAAAAGGAGCCGAAAGCGCGCTGGAAAGCAAGCAGGGCGCTCCCTCCGCTCTTCTCGCTGCCGCAGCAGAACGCAGAGGAGTGTGTGTCTGTGTCCTTGAACAACCGCTTTGAAAAGTTCGCTCGGTGTTTTCTCTCTCCCCCGTCGGGCTCAGTTTAAAGGCACAGAAAGGCACAGGATTGATTTCTGGGCAGAGAGCAGCGATAGGGGATACACATCATAAAGTCACCCCCAGACAGGAATGTACGGAGTGGGAGAGCTCTACAGTCCTGTGTCTTTAGTTCCAAGGGTATGGAAGTGTCGATGGGTCCTTTGGTAATCGCACAGTTCTGGATCGGTTCCCGCCGTGTGGAGCCATTTTTATACAGAAGTCAGTGTATTCACACAGCACAGATTGTTGTGTTTTCCTGTGTATCAATTTCTGTGTAAACCTGCATCCCGTTGTACAGTTTTATCGATGTATGAATTTCTGTGTAAAGCTGCGTGGCCTTGTAGAGTTTGGTTCAGGCTCTGTGGGTGTTGAGAGAGTGCGATGGATGTTTGGCTTTCTCTCCAGACGTGTATCTGTACAGGTACCACCGTGTGACCCACCAGACATTTAACTGTGTGAACCAAAAGGGATCTTTGTATCTTTCCATATGGTCAGCAGAGATGGAACAATCTGCAGGAAGCTCGTAACAGAATGTTGGGATTTTGGGAGTTCTCCTGGGGTTTTTTTCTGTTAAAGGAATTTTCCCCATACATGTTGCCACGGGGACAAATTACTGGGTGCTTAAGAAAAACAACAGGACCTGGCCATAGACAGAGGGGTGCATCTTGCTACTCTTTTTTCACCTGGCTGTGTGGGCAGTCAGTCCCTGGCGTTTTGGATGACGGAGAGAGAGGCTGCTTCTTCGGCTGCTTTCCTTCTACTGGAAAGACCCCGGGATTCCCAAGTTTGCCTTCCCTGCCCCACTGGGAGCCAGGCTGTGGCTGCCCTTCCCCTGCCATTGCTTCGAGCCTTCGCTGCTCTCTAGCCCCGCTCTCCCTGCCTGCTGAGACCTCCGGGGGTTCCCACCGCAGCTCCGGAACTTTGATACATCCTGTCTGCCACCCGGGATTTGTGCTCATCCCTGCTGTTCCAGCCTGCCATTCCAGCCTGCTGTTCCCGAGGGTCCAGCCAGACACCGGGATCGGCTGTCCAGGGGGTTTTTGAAATCTTTGTTCCATCCCTTCCCGGGATCCCAGGCCGCCAGTGCCGCGTGCTCCCCGAGCTCGCTCCGGAGCGCCCCCTGCAGCCGCGGGGGAACCATCGCACCTGCCCTGCTCACCGGGAGCCGCCAGCGCCCCTGCCGGCTGCGAGCGGAACTGCACCCGAGGGGAAAGGGCCTGACAGCCGAGAAGGCTGGGACTGGGTTTGTGATTGTTTGCTGTTACTGCCATAGTTATTGTTGTTTGTTTGACTGGTTATACACATATAGATATATAATAGTAAAGAACTGTTATTCCTATTTCCCACATCTTTGCCAGAAAGCCCCTTGATTTCAAAATTATAATAACTCAGAGGGAAGGGGGTTGCATCTGCCATTCCAAGGGAGGCTTCTGCCTTCCTTAGCAGACACCTGCCTTTCAAACCGAGACAGATCTTGGCGTCCAACATGCTGCCTGAGGGCATTAAGAGAAAGGGGTGAAAAAGCAATAACAGTTCCTGGGTAACTTAATTTTGTGTGCTGGATATAGGAACCTTGTTAGGCAGCACTATGTGGTCTAGTTTACCCTGGTTTGGGTGGCAGGTGGTCGTTCTTCCCCTTTGCAGCTCCTTACCTAAACATGGGTCCTCTGACTAAGGCTACCATTGCTGTTATCCAGTTTGCCCTAAGGGTTGAGAAGGTGAGGGATTCATGGGCTTTTAACTTCCTCTGGAATGTGGGCACATGGATAAAGGGCTATCACACACTGAGTGCATGTTTTTGGGGTTGTGTTAGAAATGGTACCTTCTGTGAGGAAATGACACCAGGGGAAGTTTTTCCCCAACCCCTCAACCAGTTCTTTGGGCCCACCCCACCAATTTTCAAAGGGTTTAGATTTCCTCTGGGTACTAACCAACTGGTGCTGATAGGCCTACTCTAGCCCTCAGAGGTAAGTTGAGATTTGCTTGGATAACTACCCAGACACTGGCCTCAGAGCCTAGAGATCCTACCCCAGGGACTGATCCTGCCCCAGACCCTGACCCAGCCCCAGACACTAGAGATCCAGCCCCAGAGCCTGACCCAGCCCCAGACACTAGAGATCCAGCCCCGGAGCCTGACACAGCCCCACAGCCTGACCATGCCCCACAGCCTGATACTGCCCAACAGCCCACCTCAGAAATGGACTACCCAAACTGGGCGAAGGTACTCGTGAAGGGGATGTAGGAGATGTGCCAGGACATATGCCAGATGCTAAAGGAATACACCTCCCCAGCTAGTGAAAAACCCTCTCCCTGCCCCAAACAGGGTGAGTCTGATGGTGCAGCAGTGGAACCCACGGATGTTACAACCGTCCAGGCTCCAGCTGAATCACAAGGACAATCACAGCCAGCAGCATTCTTCCCTGTGCAGAGGAGGAAGTAGAAGACCAAATCAGTACAACCAGTTAATGATGATGGGGAACCAGGGCCCTCACAACCAGCAGGAGAGCCAGAGCCAGAAATCATCAATGAGTCCCTGTCGTACGATAGTCTCTGTAATATGCAAAAAGACATTGTGCGAAGGGAGGGTGAGCCTTATACAACCTGGCTGCTTCAGGTTTGGGACCTTATGGGCACAGGTGTGCAACTGGATAGTGGTGAGGCAAGGTATCTGGGATCGTTGATGCAGGACCCAGGCATGGACCAGATATTTGTGAGGGAGCCAGGACCCCTTTCTCTCTGGGAGCAGCTCTAAATGAGTGTGAGAGAAAGGTTCATTCACAAAGACGGAATGCAGGAGTACCATCATAGAATGCAGTGGAAGACACTCGAGGAAGGGATCCAACAGCTAAGAGAGGTGGCAGTATTAGAGGTGTAGAGAGCTTATCTGAGGAATGGCTGCGCAGCAGAGGACATGATAAGATAGAGCCTTGCAGGATGTAGGAGTTAGCCTGTCGTGGGAAAAGGGGTTTCTTATCAACAAGGTGTCCAACAGGACACAAGCCAGAGCAGACTGGAATGAAGAAACCATCGCCGCGGGGTGTGTTGTTCCCACGAGAGAAGATGACCAATCGTGAGCTCAGGTTTTGCAATATGTATGAGCTGTTTAAGTGTTGTATAAATAAGAGATGAAAAGACAATAAAATCGAGGCTTGCCGATCATGAAATCATGAGCTCGTCTCCCGCGCCTTTCCCGACATCTGACGCCCGAACAGAAGGCATGTCATGTACCCCCCCCTACCCCCACTTCCACAAGGAAAGGTGCGTTGGGTTCAGGTCCTGCAGCTAGAGGGACGGCAATAAGAGCGGAGGACAGCTGTGTTCCCGTCTCCGTGCCCGAACGACCACACCGGTGGGTTCGCTGATACGTGCTGCCGAAGCCTGGAGGGCTAGCAACGGTACCGTAAGTATGGATAGGCAAGCAGCACAGGATTTATTTAAAGCCTTTCTTCTTAAGCGTCACTTTAAAGCTTTTAACTTAGAAAAAGACCTTCCTTCCCTACTAACTCACGCGCGTTCTTATGGTTTCTTTAACGACCCTCACAGCATTCACGAATTAGCAGAATGGCGGAGGTACGGGGATGAACTTTTTAGCCTTGTTTTAGACGATGATAAGTCAGCAAAGAAAATAAGCAAACTTTGGAAAGCAGTTCATAATGAGTTACTGTTAGTGCAGGCAGAGAAGCAAGCAGTCATAGGTATTAAGACAGCGCACTCGCATAACCAAAATTAGGACTCCTCGGTTTACCCTACGGCCCCCAACCCCCCTGCCTTTGCCACTATTGAGATCCCGCCAGAGCCACCCCCCACTGACAGTCAATCCCCCGCGCTGTCTACCCCCCTGCCGGCCCCCCCGCCTTCCGCTTCAATCACCGCCTCTGCATTAACCCCCTCATGCCCGCCGCTGCCGCCCAACCCCTCTAATGCCACGAAGCCTGTCCCTGGGGGAGAATCTGACCCGGCGGAGGCTATGGCAGCAAGGAGGAGAGAGTTGTGGCAGGCGCTTGCCCGAGACGGCATGGAAAGGGGAGATTCCGAGCTCCTAGCAGCGGCACAAGAAGCGATGGCTTTCCCTGTTGTTTTCACTACTAATGCGCAAGGGGGTCAGAACGCGCAGTTTGCCCATCTCGACTGGAAACTCCTGTCCCAGCTGAGAGCAACAGTCAGTAACTTTGGGGTGTCTAGTGAACCAGCTAAGCAGATGTTAGATTATCTTTTTAATGCCCACATTCTTCTGCCTGCCGATATCCTGGCCATCACGAAACTCATTTACACCCCCTCTCAGAGATTGCTTTTTGAGGCAAGGTGGAGAGAGGAAGCGGCAAGTAGCACTAACCTCCCCAGACCCCAAGGGGACCCCTTAACAGGCCTTACTGTAGACGAGCTTATGGGACAGGGCCCGTATCTCAGAGTTGAAGCTCAAGCTGGACTAGGGCCACATAAACTTAGGGAGGCCATGGCAGTAGCTAAGAGAGCAATAGATAAAGTCAGGACATCGGGAGGGACCCCCCTATATATGAGCATCAAGCAGGGTCGTGATGAATCGTTAAGCTCCTTTGTTGATAAGGTTATGGATGCTATCTCTAGGGCAGGGATACCCGATCATATGCAAGATGCTATTTTAAGACAGTGCATTTTGCAAAATAGCAATCCTGCCACTAGATCTTTGATTACCTCTATACCTGGTGATTGGACCACTCAGGCATTACTAGATAAAGCTGCGACCTTGCCCTCAGGTGCTCAAGCCTTTTTAGTCCACGCGTTAGAAAAGCTGGGGGAGGGATTGAAGGAACAAGCAGCTAGTGCTCAGATGCAGGTAATGGCCGCCCTTGCTCCCCTCCAAGCAGCAGCCACGCGCCCCCGGTTGCCTCCAGAGGGAAACAGAATGAGATGCTATCGATGTGGCCAGTCGGGTCACCTTCGTCGGGAGTGCTCAGCATCCGGAGTTTGGTGCAACAAATGCCAATCCAACACGCATAACTCGAATGCCTGCCGTAACAAGAAGCAGGGAAACTCCCGGAGCAGCGCATCCAGCAGCCGCGCAGGGACACAAGTAGCAGCTGCAAACCCTTGCCCTGCCTCCAGCCAGCAACAAGTGGCAGCATCGGCCTGGACTTGGCAGCCTCAGTAGACTGTGATCTCCTGACGTCTGAAGTCCATAACATCCCTACAGGACTCACAGGACCCATCTGCCTCAATGGTACACCAGTAGGAGGCTTGATTCTTGGCCGATCATCTGCCACTGCCCGAGGACTATTCGTTCAACCAGGCGTGGTGGACGCTGACTCACAGGGTGATATCTTCATACTGGCTTATACTGTTCATCCACCTGTAAGGATTCCTAAAGGCCAAAGACTAGCTCAATTTGTACCTTTGCCTCAAGCCACACAAGGCATGCAACCCTTGCAGGCTCAACCAAACGCTCATACAGGCTACGGCTCAACTGGAGAACTAACCTTGCTCACCATCGATCTTAATAGCCGTCCACAGAAGCCGTGTGCCCTAACCTATAAAGGAGAAACAATCACGTTACAGAGCCTCCTAGACACGGGCAGACTCCAGCATTGTCGATGTGAACACATGGCCCTCACATTGGCCTCTTCTGCCAGCAATGACAGCCATCACTGGTGTCGGAGGAATGAAACTAGCACACAAATCTCCGCTGATAACTGTAGAAATTGAGGGCAAGAAAACTACCGCAACCTTTTCTATCGCCCCTCTACCCCCCACAGTTGACTGCCTCATCGGAAGAGATGTATTGGCCCAAATGAGTTTTGTGCTTACCGATGATCGCCATTTCTGCTAAGGGCCGTTGCTTGGAATTTCCCGCTGCCACTAAGATGGACTGACAATAACCCTGTAGTGGTTAAGCAATGGCCTTTAAAGCGGGAAAATCTGCTTCAAGCACACGCTCTAGTCAATGAGCAGCTTCAACAAGGACATCTCAAGCCTTCGACAAGCCCATGGAACACCCCAATTTTTGTCATCCAAAAGAAAAATGGCATGTTTCGTCTGCTACAAGACCTTCGAGCTGTCAATGCTCGTATGGAGCCTATGGGAGCGCTGCAGCCAGGACTCCCTAATCCAGCAATGTTGCCACAAGATTGGCCTCTTCTTATTATTGACTTAAAAGATTGCTTTTTCACAATTCCACTACATCCAGATGATACAAAGCGATTTGCCTTTTCATTGCCTGCTCTTAATCGTGGTGAACCAGACAAACGTTTTGAGTGGACTGTATTGCCGCAAGGAATGCGCAACTCTCCCACCATATGTCAATTGTATGTCGATGCAGCGTTGCAACCACTGCGACAAAAGTTACCTCAGACCATCATTTATCATTATATGGATGATATTTTGTTTGCACAGAAAGAGCCTTTTGACCAAACAGAAATTCAGCTTATTACCTCCTCTCTTCAAGAATGGTCCTTAGTAATAGCTGCTAACAAAATTCAAATATCCTCCCCGTGGAAGTATTTAGGATGGGTCATCACCAATCAAAGAGTGAAGCCTCAAAAACTGCATATCCAAGCCTCAATCACCACTTTAAATGATGCTCAAAAACTGTTAGGTGATCTGCAGTGGTTGAAGCCAATAGTAGGAATCCCCAATGTTCTTTTAGATCAGCTCCGTCCCTTACTAAAAGGATCAGATCCATGCGCACCGGTACACCTAATGCCGCAGCAGCAAGAAGCTCTACAACAAATCACCACCTGTATCACAGACGGTTTTGTTTCGCGTCTTAATCCAGACATCCCCCTCTCTCTTACTATTTGGAATTCTGAAACTCACCTCCTCGGCGCAATTACGCAGCTAAAGAAAACGGGGGAGCTGACAGTTTTAGAATGGATATCACCACAGTTGCAGCAACGAAAAACTATTACCACAAAACTTGAAAATTTGGCTAATTTAATTAAGAAAGGACGTTTGCGCATTTTGGAAATTGGAGGACAAGAACCTGAGTGCATCAATCTCCCAATGGAAAAACCTGCCTTGGACTGGTACTTGCTAAATTCTTCATCACTCACGGAAGCGCTGTTGTCCTCAAGAGCTAAAATTCAGACCGGTCCCCTGTTTCCCAAGGCATTACAGTGGATAGGAGCATGGAACTGGATTTCAAAACCCTTGCGAGAAGATAAGCCTATCCACAATGCCATTACTGCATTCACAGACGCCGGAAAAAG
The DNA here is from genome assembly GCF_041296385.1 of Aphelocoma coerulescens. Taxonomy (NCBI): domain Eukaryota; kingdom Metazoa; phylum Chordata; class Aves; order Passeriformes; family Corvidae; genus Aphelocoma; species Aphelocoma coerulescens. Next base: position 303,590 of record NW_027184061.1, on the reverse strand, counting down.
GACAAGGAAAGCAGCTCGAGCTCATCGCAATATAGAGAGATTAAGCTGCTGGGTAGTGAAGCAAGCAAATGGAACAAGTAGAGTACTGTCCGCGCTTGCAGATGATTTAAGCACAGTCCAACATGCTGTATTACAAAATAGAGCTGCTATTGATTTTCTGTTGTTAGCTCATGGACACGGGTGTGAAGAATTTGAGGGACTATGCTGCATGGATCTAAATGATCATTCTCGCTCTATTCATGCAGAGATTCAACAGCTTATAAATCACTCTCAAAAAATTAAGGAAGATACAGGTTTCTTTGGCCTAGATGGGGTGGTCAGTGAACTGGGATTGGGTGGTTGGGTAAGAAGCATGGTAAAAACATTGTTTCTCTTATTGATTATGGTTTTGGTAGGATTAGTCCTGTTCAGCTGCGCTCTAACTTGTATCAAGAGGGTACTGCTAAAAACAACAACTCTGAGCATGATAGCACATAAAGAAAACGGGGGAAGTGTAGAGAGCTTATCTGAGGAATGGCTGCGCAGCAGAGGACATGATAAGATAGAGCCTTGCAGGATGTAGGAGTTAGCCTGTCGTGGGAAAAGGGGTTTCTTATCAACAAGGTGTCCAACAGGACACAAGCCAGAGCAGACTGGAATGAAGAAACCATCGCCGCGGGGTGTGTTGTTCCCACGAGAGAAGATGACCAATCGTGAGCTCAGGTTTTGCAATATGTATGAGCTGTTTAAGTGTTGTATAAATAAGAGATGAAAAGACAATAAAATCGAGGCTTGCCGATCATGAAATCATGAGCTCGTCTCCCGCGCCTTTCCCGACAAGAGGTACTCTTTGGGAGGGATGGACAGCATGATAATGACCCCGATAAGGTCAGGTGCACAGGACAGATGATGTGGAACCTGGCAAAGCTAGGGCCACCGCAATACACCACCTTCATTGCAACGATTGATGCTGGCAATAACTGAGAAACAGTGGGCTCTGTCACCAACAAGCTCAGGAATTATGACAGTATGGTCAATGGTCCGCTGAAAGCTCATGTCTCTGCTGTGGTCCAGGACCTCAAAGAGGAGATGAAGGAGATGAGGAAGGAAATGAGGGAGGAGATGAGGGAGGAGATGAGGAAGGTCAGTGTGGCACCAGTGTGAGTCACAGGCCCCCAAGTCAGAGCCCCCAAGTCCCCCAGCTAGAGAGAGAGGGTACACCCCACGAGCTGAGCTGTGTTTTTTCTGTGCGCGCATGGGGAAGACACGAGAAGGTGGGATGGGAAACCCACTTCTGTCCTGGCAGTGCAGGTGCGTGAACTCAAGGAGGGAGGCACTAACCAAGGGGGTTCTGCTAAGGTGAAAGTAGCCTCAGCCTCCCGTGACCGAGCTGCCAGGTATTACAGAAGGGAGGATGATATGTTGGATCCCCTTGAAGGGACCTCTAGCATGTACACCCAGGGAAGGAATGATAACCAGGGCTAGAGGGGCCCTGCCTCTAGCCAGGAGGAGGCACGGGAGAACCGTGTTTTCTGGACGGTGTGGATTCGATGGCCTGGCACATCAGAGCCACAAAAATATGATGCATTGGTTGATACTGGGGCACAGTGTACTTTAATGCCATCGGGACATGTGGGGGAAGAACCTGTATCCATCACTGGGGTGACCGGGAAATCACAGCAGTTGACCCTTTTGGAAGCTGAGGTGAGCCTGACTGGGAAGGAGTGGCAAAAGCATCCGATTGTGACTGGCCCAGAGGCCCTGCGTATTCTGGGCATAGACATCCTCCGGAATGGCTATTACAAAGACCTAAAAGGACTCAGGTGGGCATTTGGGATTGCTGCTGTGGAGGCAGAGGGCATTAGGCAATTGAACACTTTGCCTGGACTATCAGAGGATCCTTCTGCATTTGGGCTCCTGAAAGTGGAAGAGCAACGAGTGCCAGTTGCCACCTCAACAGTGCACTGCCGGCAGTATCGGACAAATCGAGATGGTGTGATTCCCATCCACAAGATGATCCGTGAGCTGGAGAGCCAATGGGTGGTCAGCAAGACTCACTCACCCTTCAACAGCCCCATCTGGCCCGTGCACAAGTCTGACAGGGAATGGAGATTGTGGACAATCGTGCCTTGAATGAAGTGACTCCACCACTGAGCGCTGCTGTGCCGGACATTTTGGAGCTTCAGTACGAGCTGGAGTCCAAAGCAGCAAAGTGCTACGCCACTACTGACATTGCTAATGCATTTTTCTCCATTCCTCTGGCAGCAGAGTGCAGGCCTCAGTTTGCCTTCACCTGGAGGGGCGTGCAGTACACCTGGAACCGACTGCCCCAGGGCTGGAAGCGCAGTCCCACCATCTGCCATGGACTGATCCAGGCTGCACTGGAAGAGGGTGAGGCTCCAGAACATCTGCAGTACATTGATGACATCATTGTGTGGGGGAACACAGCATCGGAGGTGTCTGAGAAGGGAGAGACGATCATCGAAATTGTCCTGGAAGCCGGTTTCAGTGGCAAGATGGATGACATCAGATTCCCACGGAGGTCATCTATAAGATGACTGCAATGTCTCCACCGACCAACAAGAAGGAAACACAAGCTTTCCTAAGCGCCATAGGTTTTTGGAGAATGCACATTCCTGAGTACAGTCAGATCGTGAGCCCTCTCTACCTGGTTACCCGCAAGAAGAACGATTTCCACTGGGGCCCTGAACAGCAGCAAGCCTTTGCCCAGATCAAGCAGGAAATCGCTCACGCCGTAGCCCTTGGCCCAGTCAGGACAGGACCAGAGGTGAAGAACGTGCTCTACTCTGCAGCCAGGAGCAATGGTCTGTCCTGGAACCTCTGACAGAAGGTGCCTGGTGAGACTCGGGGCTGACCACTGGGATTCTGGAGCTGAAGCTACAGAGGGTCCGAAGCCAACTACACTCCCACAGAGAAAGAGATCTTGGCAGCTTATGAAGGAGTCCAAGCTGCCTCAGAAGTAATCGGCACAGAGGCACAACTCCTCCTGGCACCCTGACTACCGGTGCTGGGGTGGATGTTCAAAGGAAAGGTTCCTTCCACACATCACGCCACCGACGCTACTTGGAGCAAATGGATTGCCCTCATCATCCAGGGCATCTGAATTGGAAACCCGAATCGCCCTGGGATCTTGGAAATAATTACGAACTGGCCGGAAGGTGAGACTTTTGGGTTATCTTCTGAAGAAGAAGAGGAGCAAGTGACACGTGCCCAAGAAGCCCCACCATATAACGAGCCACCAGAGAGTGAAAGACAATACGCCCTCTTCACTGATGGTTCCTGCCGAATTGTAGGTGCTGGCTGGAAATGGAAAGCTGCTCTATGAAGCCACACATGATAAGTTGCACACGCTACTGAAGGAGAAGGTGGATTGAGCCAATTTGCTGAACTCAAAGCTGTCCAATTAGCTCCTGACATTGCTGAAAGAGAGAAGTGGCCAAAGCTCTACCTCTACACTGATTCATGGATGGTAGCCAATGCTCTGTGGGGTTGGCTGGAAAGGTGGAAGAAGGCAAACTGGCAGCACAGTGGAAAACCAATCTGGGCTGCTGAGGAGTGGAAAGGCATTGCCACTCGGGTAGAGAAGCTATCCGTGAAAGTCCGCCATGTAGACGCTCACATCCCCAAGAGCCGGGCTAATGAAGAACATCGTAACAACAAACAGGTAGATCAGGCTGCAAAAATAGAGGTGTCCCAGATAGACTTGGATTGGCAACATAAAGGGGAGTTGTTCCTAGCTCAATGGGCCCATGATGCTTCAGGCCATCAGGGCAGACATGCCACCTATAGGGGGGAACGAGATCGAGGGGTGGATCTAACCATGGACAGTATCTCCCAGGTTATCCATGACTGTGAAACATGTGCTGTGGTCAAGCACGTCAAGCGGGTGAAGCCCCTGTGGTATGGTGGGCGGTGGTCCAAATACAAGTATGGGGAGGCCTGGCAGGTTGATTACATCACACTGCCTCAAACCTGCCAAGGCAAGCGCCATGTGCTCACAATGGTAGAAGCCACCACAGGATGGCTGGAGACCTACCCTGTGTCTCACGCTACTGCCCGGAACACCATCCTGGGCCTTGAAAAACAAGTCCTTTGGAGGCATGGCACCCCTGAGAGAATTGAGTCTGACAATGGGACTCATTTCAAGAACAGCCTTATAAACACCTGGGCTAGAGAACATGGCATTGAGTGGGTGTACCACATCCCTTACCATGCACCAGCAGCTGGGTAGGTTGAGCGGTGTAATGGACTGCTTAAAACCACCTTGAAGGCACTGGGTGGGGGGACTTTCAAAAACTGGGAGGTGCATTTAGCAAGAGCCACCTGGTTAGTTAACACCCGAGGCTCCACCAGCCGAGCAGGCCCTGCCCAATCCGAACCCCTACAAACAGCAGACAGGGATAAGGTTCTAGTGGTGCACATGAGAGGTATGCTTGGAAAAACTGTTTGGGTTAGTTCTGCCTTCAGCAAAGACAAACCCGTCCGTGGGGTTGCCTTCGCTCAGGAACCAGGTTGCACCAGGTGGGTGATGCAAAAGATGGAGAGACCCGATGCATACCTCAAGGGGACCTTGTTTAGGGTGAACTACCCATGTCTCTGTACTTGTATCAGTATCAGCATGTATATACGTATATAATTCGGGTGATGCATGTATGTGTATGGTTAAAAGGGTTAAGTTTCATGTACCATGTTAGTATGGGAAAAATTTAGGGTGGATAATGTTGGGGGTTTAGTTCTCCTCCTATTTTCTTTTTCTCTTAAAGGAATTTTCCTCATAGATGTTGCCAGGGGGACAAATTACTGGCTGCTTAAGGAAATCAAAGGACCTGGCCATAGACGGAAGGGTGCATCTCTTTGACCTAAGTTTGTGGGCAGTCAGTTCCCGGCATTGGGACAGAGAGAGAGGCTGCTTCTTTGGCTGCTTTCCTTCTACCGGAGAGACGCGAGGATCCCAAGCCCGCCTTCCCTGCCCCACTGGGAGCCAGGCTGCGGCCGCCCCGCCCCTGCTGTTGCTTTGAGCCTTCGCCATTTTCCAGGCCCTCTCTCCCTGCCTGCCATGATGTCCAGGGGTTCCCACCACAGCTCCGGAGTTCGATACATCTCGTCTGAACCCCCGGGATTTGTGCTCGTCCCTGCTCTCCCTGCCTGCTGTTCCCGAGGGTCCAGCCAGACACCGGGATCGGCTGCCCAGGGGGTTTTTGAAATCTTTGTTCCATCCCTTCCCGGGATCGCAGGCCACCAGTGCCGTGTGCTCCCCGAGCTCGCTCCGGAGCGCCCCCTGCAGCCGCGGGGGAACCATCGCACCTGCCCTGCTCACCGGGAGCCGCCAGCGCCCCTGCCGGCTGCGAGCGGAACTGCACCCGAGGGGAAAGGGCCTGACAGCCGAGAAGGCTGGGACTGGGTTTGTGATTGTTTGCTGTTACTGCCATAGTTATTGCTGTTTGTTTGACTGGTTATACACATAAAGATACATAATAGTAAAGAACTGTTATTCCTGTTCCTCATATCTTTGCCTGAAAGCTTCGTCATTTCAAAATTATAACGATTCAGAGGGAAGGGAATTGCAATTTGTTTTTTCTTCCATTTCAGGAGAGGCTCCTGCCTTCCTTGGCAGACACCTGTCTTTCAAACCAAGACACTGGGAGCAACTGGGACCACAGTGGGGGCAAATACAATCATACAGGGAGGGACGGGGTTCATACTGGAAGTGACTGGAGCCACACTGGACTCTTACTGAGAGTGAAAGCAACCATCCTGGGTGTGACTGGGAGCCACTGGGACCACGCTGAGGGCAATTGGGATCGTATTGGGAGCAACTGGGACCATACTGAAAACACAGTGGGAGTGACTGTAAGCGACCAGGATGATGCTGGGAGTGACCGGGATCATACTGGGGGTGACTGGGAACCACCGCTGAGGCGGCGGCGGAGCTCGGAGGCGGCCCCAGCGCAGGTGGGAGCCGCGCTCGGTTCTGGCGGGGCTCGGGGCTGGCTGCGGGCGGAGGGGGCGGCAGGGGGCTGGGGCGGGTTCGTTGTGCCGTGTGGGCGCCGTGTTCGCCCTGGCGTGAGGGCGCTGCGGGAGCGGCTGCCCGCGCTCTCCTTGCCGCTGATGCCTCGGCAGGAGCCGGTGCCGGAGCAGCGCTGGCTCGTCCCGGCTGCTGTGGGTAGGACAGAGGTGGCTGCTCTGTCCCCGGGACTGTTTCTTGGAAGGTTCAGACTTCCCGATCTGCCCTCCAATATGCACACACCCGTTTTGTTTGTTTCAGTAAAACAAAGCAATATTAATAACTCCATTGAGTCTTTGTTCTTCTTCTCTAAGTTCAGGAATTTCACACGGCCTTGGCTGAGCTGCAGTTCATGGCAATCAGTAACATTTTCTGGAAGTGATAGTTTCTTTCACTCCTTCCTACCTACAGCTCCCTGGCCCTATCTAAAGCAGATTCACGGGCTTGGCTTGTTTAACTCACATTCACCTTATTCCTTTCTCCCGTCACTGCCGGAGCCCCTCCCCTGCTTGCGCTCGCAGGTGCCACCGAATGCGTGTCCCGGGATCGCATCTCCCCACCCGCAGCCTCCAGCGCCCGCCCTGTCCCGGGCTGGGCCTGGGCTGGCGGCAGCGAGCCCGACAGAAACCAACGCCCGCGGGGCCACCGGGGCTCAGAGCCGTGCAAGGGAAGCTTTGGTTTGCAGGGACGGAAGGGCCTGGGCTCCTCCCCTGCCCCGTTTGACTTGGTTTAGGATTCAATATTTTGGCTGACGTGGAAGGGGAAAAAGGCGTGGTTTTTCTCCAGCACTGGGCGGGTTTTTGCCTCGCCTGGAGCACTTGGGCCTTCCCCGGGCCCTCTGCCCTCTTGCAGAACCAGTGGCATTTCCCACCCCACGCGGTTTGTAAACAAGAGTCGGCTGCAGTCGAGAAGGCTCCAGGCGCCTCCTTCCAGGCTGACTCTGCCGATGCTGAGGCTGCTCTGGGCTCTGCCGGGGCTCTGCTGGGGCTCAGCTCTGGGCAAGGCTGGGCCCGCTCTCCCCTCGCATTGCTCCGGGCAGCTGAGTCACGGGGGGACAAGGAAGGGTCACGTCAAGGGACTTGAGGTTTAACAGAGCTTTTATTCAAAAAACTGCCATAACTACCAGGCTGTCCTAACCACCATAACTAACTAGCAGTGCTAACTACCGTAACTATCCACTTGTCCTAACTACTATAACAAAAAGCTGGCCCCAGGTGCTTCACATCCTCCACTGCTCCTTCAATTGCTTTGCTGCAGCGATCAGAGGGCTCAGGCTGGAGAGAGGCTTGGCTGATGATAAAAATGGGTGCTGCCCAAAGGATGAAAAAGAAAGAAATCAACTGTTACTTTCCCAAGTCAAGTTCCTCACAGGCTCTGTTGCATCAGGACAAAGGGGAATGGTTTGAAACTCAGGAGAGGGAAGCAGGCTCAGATTAGATCTGAGGCAGAATTTTTTTATCAGAAGCATGGGGAAACACTGGCAGAGGGTGCCCAGAGATGTGGGAGGTGCCTCCTCCCTGGAAACATCCAGGCTCAGGTCAAGCAGGGCTCTGGGCCACCTGATCTGCTTGAAGATGTCCCTGCTCCTTGCGGGGCACCTGGTCCAGATGACCTGCAAAGGACCCTGCCAAGCCAAACCAGGCGAGGATTCTGCTGGCTTTGCATGTGAAAAGCAGCGAGACTGGACACTATTGGAGGGGGCCCCACGAGAAAACCCCTCCCTTGCGCTGCTCTTTCCCCTGCAGCCGCTTCGCATCCACCTGCAGCAGCTCCTGGGCAGACCAGCGCCGCTCCTCGTCCGGCTCCAGGCTGCACTCCAGGAAGTCCCGCAGCAGAGCCGACAGGCGCCTGGGCTCCTGCAGCTGCGGGGTCCCGTTCTGCCGGATCAGACAGCGAGCCTGCGCAAAAAGCAAACACTTCTGAAAAAGCTCTGCCAGCTTCCTTCACACCCACGAGTGCTCACAGCGACCCCGGTTTCTCAGCCCCAGTCTCCAGGGACACTTTCCTCCCTGGCAGAGATGCTGCTCAGAGCTCATTCTTCTATGCCAACCAAAAAAGCCAAACGCTGCTGCAGCCACAGCCATTCCAACATCCAGATGATCTTGCCTTGAGAGCCAATGTCATTGGCTGACTTTGTTAGTTGGAACCTCCATCAGAAATAGCCCATTTTGCTTCTCCAAATACGGACACCAGCTTTACAGGCCATTTGCAAGAGTCACTGGGGTCTGCCTGTGGTATTTCCAAGGATTCTTACATCAAATGCATCCCTGCAGTGCCACTGACACTCAAGTAAATGCATTCAAGATGTTCCATCCCAGAAACTGCCAGGCAAGGAACCCGAGGTTTGGGTTGCTGAAAGCTCAGCCTTGGTGACATGGAGAAAGTAGCTTGGGCTAGGAAAGAAATATGTTAGACTATGGGGATGTTAAACAATCATCTTCATGTTTTAGACAAGTTTCCCAGTGAGAAGAGTCAGGGGAAGTTCATCTCGCAGAACCTCTTTCAGGAACTCCTTCAGAAAACTTGTTGGGTTTGGGTGTGGGGTTTGGGGTTGGTCTGGGGTTTTCTGCAAGATAAGATTAGAGCTGATGCTCTGGCTTCATCTTTTCAGGTCATCCTCGCAGACAGAAGAGCTGCAAAAACTTAAAACCCAAAGCAAATTCTGGAGACTGCAGAATATTTGTCTGTGCTCAGGCTGGAGTCCTCTGTGAATTCCCTTCCCGATGGGCAGAGCCCTCCAGCTGCTCCGCCCAGGGCGGGGTCCCACTGTGCTCACAGGCCTCTGCAAACTCTGGGAAATTTGCCTCTTACCATGGCCGCCGTGTGCTTGAAGTAAGGAGGTTCTCCTTCCACCATCTCGATGGTCACAATGCCCAAGGACCAGATGTCCACCTTGGGGCCATAAGGAGAACTGGTCACAACCTCTGGGGCCATCCAGTGAGCAGTGCCCACCATGGAGCTGCACTGCTCCTGCTCAGGGCTGAGCTGAGCGCAGAGGCCAAAATCAGCTGAGGACAGAAACAAACACTGTCAAAGGCAGCTGGAATGAGGAAACCAAGCACAAAGATTGCCCACTCTCAGTCTGAGAATGCACTGCTGAATCCAGCTGGAAAAGTCCGCAGGGCTGTAGCCAAGGCAAGATGGAAGTGGACCCTTAAAGGAACTCTCAGCTTTCATGCAGTGGCTTTTAGTGATTCCCTTGAAGCTTCAGATTCCAACTCCCGCCCCTCTGCAAGGGCCATATCCAGAGCAAAGCCACTGCTGACACCCTGCTCCTCTCCTGAGCTCTCTGCATGGGGCAGCCGCTCTCAGCTGGCAGCAGGGGCCGGGCACCGCCACCAGCAGCACTTGTGGGGCTCTGGCCGTCACTGGGAAGCAGCCCCACACCCACAGCCCGGGAGCGCCGTGCCTGACCAGGAACACCCACCCAGCTTGACAGAGCCGTCCGTTGCCAGAAGGATGTTGGAGCTCTTCAGATCTCTGTGGATCACCCGGTTTGAGTGGAGGAAATCCAGGCCCTGCAGACACTGAGAGAGAGCAAGAAACACGAGGGTGGAAATCCATGGCCGGAATACACAATCACACAAGAAAGGACAGTTTAGAATTCTGCCAGCAGCAGCTTTGCTGTGCCAGGCCAGGAGTGCAGTGCAGACAAGCTCCGGGCAAATGGTTCAAGGCAAAGCTGAGAACAGCAAATCAAATCAAAAAAGACAGAGAGTCCCACAACAGCAGGAAAGAGGACAAGAGCAGAGTGGAAGTGCAGTGACACTGGCAGGCCGTTCACTTCAGAGGCTCTTTCTTCTCCAGCTCATAAAAACAACACAGAAACAAAGCTCTGAGCATGGAGCCACTCCTGTTCTCAGGCCCTGCTTGGAAGGAGCATTGTGTCCAAGCCATGGGAAGCACGAGCAGGATCCCTCACCTCCCGACTGACAGCTGCCATCTCTCCTTCAGCCATGCGTGTCTGTCTGACAATGTCCTGCAAAGTTCCTCCATCCATGTATTCCATCACCAGCCAGAGATCTTCATCAACAAGGAAGCTGGAAGAGGCAAACAATGGCGTGGACATGAACATGCACTGCTCAATTTACCCATGGAAAAGCCTTGAGTGGAGTTTTGTTTCCAGGTCACTTGTAAATGAGGACAGAATCCGATGCAGAGACATTCCTGCCAGGCTGCACAGTCCTTGGGATCTGCACAGTCTAAAGGAGAAGGAGACGCCTGTGGGAAAGGAGAGGCCTTAGATGGCAAGCAGGTGAAAAATGCAGTTTAGCAGCAGCCCAGATCAATGTGGAACCACAACACTTGCCCTCAGCTGGTTCAGCATCTGAACTCAGCAGTTCCACCGTTCCTTCCAGAACAAGGCAACACAACTTCCAGCGTTATCCAGGGCAGGAGGCTGTGCAGCACTTAGGACAAAGTGGTCAAGTGTTTGGAAAACGTTGCAGAAAGTCCCTTCAGAAACAGGCAAGGCCATTGCAAAATGGGCACATGAGGCATTTCTGGAAACAAGAACCTGGTCTTCCTGGCATCTGCAGCAATGGAAAAGAGTTGGGAAGGAGAAGCCAAGGGAAATAATTTCTGACAGGGTTTATCAGCACTTGTCATAAGACCCAGAAAACTGGGTCAGCTTGAAGGAAAAACCAAACCAAAGCAACAAAAGCACATGGAGGGAGTGAACTCACAGGCTGTTGTTTTGGGAAGCTACGGCCGGGTGAGGCTTTTTCAAAACAGGCTACAGACTGCGGATGCCAGGAGAGATTAACGCAGGGCCCGTGCACGGGATAAGAGCTGAAGCACTCACCTGTCCAAAAAGCTGACAATGTTGGGGTTCTTCTTGTCCTTCAGGACCAGGATCTCATTCACAGCTCGTTCCCCGTTCTGCCCTCTGAGACTCATTTTCTTTATGGCCACCTGAAAGGACATTGCAGCCCTTGAACTGCAGGAGTCTGGGGCAGGAGGCCGCAGCAAACACGGAGCGAGTCTTTGTGGAGCGACGGAGCCGGGCTGTGCCAAACTGCCTTGGGATGGGACACCCGGGCTCAGCAAGTGACATTCCCACAGCCCATTTCTCTGCTCGCTGCGGGGCTGCTTACAGGACACAGGGCCAGAGACATTTGGCCTTGGAAGCTCTGCAGAAATGGGCCCTCAGCTCTCAGCCTCAAAGCTCTCACAGCATTCTCTGCACCTGCAGTCTTCTCAAACCGCCTTAGTTTACCACCACTCTCATTATCATTCAAACACATTTTGCAAGCAGGAAGTAATTCTGCTTCTGTGAAAACAGAGCAAAACAGCCGGGAACCCTTTAGCAATCCTGGGGGATTTGGTCATGATTTCAAACACAACTGCTCTGTTTGGGATTGCACAACAGAGCAAACACGCACAAACATTGCTCAGATGATCCCTGTCATGGGCTGTCACTGACACCAGACCCAAACACAGCTGCAGGGTTTAGGAGAGAGCTTTGCTCTGCACATCCATCTTCTCATTCCTCTCCCTCTCTCTGGGAACAGCTGCAGTAGGACTAAAACCCCAAACTGATCCCAAGCAGGATCACTCCCTCATTAGGTCTTGAGGTACTCTTGGAAGATGAAACGCAGGATGGAAAAACTGCTAAACAGTGTTCCTGTCCGAGGCTGGGATGAAGATAAATTAGGCCTCAGCCTCCACCAGCTGATGCACTGATGTTTTCAGATATGAAGACCAAGCCAGCGTGTCCTGCTCTGACAGACACCGCTGCCCTCCTTGCATTCCTTTGGGCACTTCAGAAGACTCAAGTCTGTCCCAGCCGTGCTCTGCAGGCTGACACTGCTGTGCCTTCAGAGGAACAGCCTGTGCAGGAAAGCTCTGCTGGCCCCCCAAAGCTGCAGCCACAGCTCCCAGCAGAGGGGAAAGCCCTCGAGAGCTGCCCGACGCGCTGGGCGTGGTGACACTGACCTCTCCTCCAGTGGCCCTGTCGAGTCCTTTATAAACGGTTCCGAAAGCCCTGGAGACAGAACAGCAGAGAAGAAAGAAGCAGCGCTTTAGGCCTGGGGAGTGAAAGCCAGCCCAGACAGGAGATCTCTGCTGCCTGCAGCGTTTACAAAACACCTGGGTGCATCGACCCTTCAAACAGCAGCGCAGCAGCCACCAGCCCTGTGCCACGCAAGGTGTGTGAGACAAAACTGGGGCCCAACATGAAGGAAAAGGGCTGGAGCAAATCCCAAATGTCCACACTGAATTACTTTAGTCCAAAACCTAGGGTGGGAGCGGATATCTAAAGAACTGGAAAAGAATGTATTTCATCCTTTTCCATTTCCTGCCTATGAGCTACAGGATCCACAAGGGCCCTGCCATCAGGCAGCTGATGCATTTTCCCCCCCAGTGCAGCAGCTCTGTGTCTGTTACTGAATGTACGGGGCTTACTACCTGTGCTGAAAAGGGCACTTATTAGTTCATCTCTGGTTTCTGTTTCTAAACTGTTATGTTGATAATCCTGACCGGTGGATATTTTTGGAAGCAAAATATTTGAAAGGAATCTTCTTGAGAACTGTTTTCTGACAGTCACCAGATGGTGAGCTGCTCTTTCAGGTAATCAAATTCCAGGGACAGAAGATCTTCCAGGTCCTGCTCCTTGCTGCAGGCAGGACACTGCCGGCCTCAGGGGCCTCTGACGGTGCCTTCTGAGCACAGTTACCAATTCTGATCAGGACTGAGAGACAGCAGGATCGTGGCCCAGTGTCTGAAGCTGTTTGCAGCTTGCCTGGCTTCTCACTTGATCCTGCACCAGCAAATACCTGGCCCCTGCTTGTGCAGAAGTAACTGCCGTGCACTTACCCTTGGCCAACCTGCTCCAGTTCCAGGTATTTCTCGGCAGGCTCCCCCACGCTCACGGTGCTCCCTGAAAGAAACCACATGGAAGACGCTCCCTCCCAGATGGAGACCCCGCCTTGCAGCAGGGCCAAAATGCAGCCCCACTCCCTGGGGCCGGGAGCCCCTTGCTCTCAGCTGGGCAAGGACAATAAATGACTCTGTGACATTCAGCTGCACAGCAAGCCTGGGTGCAGCTGATGCTGAGACACACACGCAGCACCCTGCTCTGGCACACAGCAGCACAGCAGACGTACTCAGCTGCATCAGGCACCACTCCTCTCTGCCCTCTGGCTGCAGGGCTGTGCTGCTGTCAGAATGTTCAGCCCAGGATCCCGCAGCAGAGGGAGGTTCAGTGTCCTCTTCCCAAGCAGAGGGAGGTTCCCCATCCTCTTCCCAAAATGCAGCAGGTTCCTGATCTTCTTTCCAAGCCATGGGATGTTTGCTGTCCTCTTCCCATGCTGGGAGAATTGCAGCCTCCTCTTCCCAAATCACAGGATGTCCTCTGTCCTTGTCCCACGCTGGGAGATTTCCGTCGTCCTTGTCCCATGGCACTGGAGCCTCGCTGTCCTCGTCCCACACCAGGTGATGTCCACCATCCTCGCCCCACACCACAGGAGCTTCACTGTTGTATTCCCAGACCGTGGGATGTTTGCCCTCATCTCCCGGGACAGAGGGAAGTTCACCATCATCCCCCAGAACAGCAGGAAGTTCACTGCTGTCTTCCTCCTCTTTGGCCTCCTCTTTGGAAGCACAGGGAGCCAGAGGAGGAGCTGATGCTGCTTGTGTGCCCTGTGGACAGATGATAGCGTGAGGGACGGGAAGTTCTATCTCAGTTATCGCCTTATTTATCCTCAGCTACACATCCAGCCGCACTAAGCAGAAATGGGATTCAGAGCTGTTCAAACTAGGAAGGGGCTAAAGTCGACATTGCCACTTATTGCTGGGCATTCCATATTCCACCGTGGCTAAAGCCAGCAAGCAATCTTCTGCCTGCAAAACCAGACCTGCAGCTCTTCAAAAGCTCTTCAGCAGAGAAGGAGAAAAGTGCCAGGGATCCCTTTGCTGCTGCTGCTGCTGCAAAGACACTGGCAGGAACTTTCCTTCAGCCTCCCAGGCTGGCGCTCGACTGCCACACGCCAAGCTCACAACTCTCTGCACAATTCCGACCACCAAAGGTTCCTTTCCCACTCACCGAAGGAGGAGCTGCTCGGGATCCACGCGTGAGGTGCCCTGCAACGGGACAGGCAACACGAACCAGATGCTGTTAGGAAAAACCTGCCCGTGGTGGGAACTCCCACGGAGCAAGGACACCCCGAGAGAGCATTTTGCTTCCACAACATCCCTCCAGGAGCCACAGTCCCTTCGCACAGCAAGCAAGAGAACAGCACAGAATCCTGGGCTGTGTCAGCTCTTGGCTGCAGCAGCCAACGCAGGGAGTTCCAGGCTCCGCTGGCACAGACTCTGCGCTTGAGGGAACAGAACCCCCCCGGCTCCATTGCAAATGCTGTGCACGCCCCGCTGGCTGCAGACACCCCCTTTTTCAGCTGCAGCTGCTGGCAGGAGCTCTCCCAAACCAGCGGTGTCTTAATGGCAATTTGGTTACAAAGGCAGCTCAGTGCCAGTGGGAGAACAGAAAGCACACAGCAAGCCCGAAGGCACCGAAGCTGCACCCAGGGAAAACCTCGACTTACGTGCCAAGTGGGCTAAAAAATACCCCGAATAAGCCACAGAGTACAGAGTGCAAACTGCAGCAACCGCTTGCTGGATCATTTTGGCCGTGCTGCACACGTGGCAGACTGTACCCCTGCAAGCACAGAAGGACACCCGGCAGGGGCTGGGCTGGCTGCTGAGAATGCCTCGGGCAGGAGGATCCTCCGGCAACCAGCGGGCGCCCAGAGCCGCTCTGGACACTGAGGGCTCCGTGCCCACAGCAACGGGAACACGGCGAGGACGCGGCAGCGTTCCCGTGACATCACAGCAGCAGCTCCCGCAAGAACCGCCTGGAAGGTTCTCCTCTGTCACAAAGGAGCACAAAGGATCCTCCCGGGGCACAGCCTGTTGCTCAAAGCATCCAAGAGGAACCCAGAAAATGCAGCAGACAAGGACAGCCCATAGCCAAGCCTGAACAACGAAATCAAAGCCATGCACTGATGCTCCGAATTAGGGGCGGGAGTCGGGAGGCTGCAGGGCTTCCCAAGGAGCCGGAGGCAGCCAACACGCAGGGCTGGGCAAGTCGGGCCGGGAGCAGCGGAGAGCTTTGTTTCCCTTCTCAGCTGAATGGCGGCTCGGGCCGGGCCCGTTCCAGGGCTGTTCCTCAGCTGCGGCTTTCCCCTCACGCAGCCCGGGGGGCGCTGGGAGCGCGGGGCGAGGCTGGGCCGTGTGCAGAGCCCGCCCCTCGCTGCGATTGGGCGGTGCTGCCGTCAGTCGTGGTTCTGGCGCGCTGATTGGTCGGAGCGGGGAGCAGCCCGGGCCCGGAGCCGCCGGCAGGGCGGCCGTGGCGCAGCAGAGGCGCCATTGGCGGAGCGTCTGTGCGGGCCCGGGAGCGGCGGCGGCGGCCGGAGCCCGGTGAGGCGGCGGCGGAGCTCGGAGGCGGCCCCAGCGCAGGTGGGAGCCGCGCTCGGTTCTGGCGGGGCTCGGCGCTGGCTGCGGGCGGAGGGGGCGGCAGGGGGCTGGGGCGGGTTCGTTGTGCCGTGTGGGCGCCGTGTTCGCCCTGGCGTGAGGGCGCTGCGGGAGCGGCTGCCCGCGCTCTCCTTGCCGCTGCTGCCTCGGCAGGAGCCGGTGCCGGAGCAGCGCTGGCTCGTCCCGGCTGCTGTGGGTAGGACAGAGGTGGCTGCCCCGTCGGCGGGAGTGTGCGGGAAAGTTCCCGTGGCCAGAGGTTTGTGTCCCCAGAGGAGCCGGAGGAGTCCTGTAAAAGGAACTTTATTCCTGGAGCAAGGGAGAGGCCACGGGGCATTTCCCGTGGGCTCTGTCCAAGTGTTGGAGGACGCAGCCTCCTTTTTATGCCGATTTCGCCGGCTGCATCTCCGTGTCCCTTTCCGCAGTGGCTGAGGTCCTTGGAAGGTACAGACTTCCCGATGCGCCTGCTGCATGTGCCCCTTAATGTGCACCCCCACTTTGTATAACATCCGATATTCATGGCTCTGTGAAGTTTTATTTCCTTTGTTCTCTGTTTCCCCACTTTTCCTTGGCCATCTCTTTGCCAAGAGCACTTTGAGTCCTTTAATTTTCCACAACCTCCTGGTCCTTCTGCTGAGAGAGAATCTGATGCCATCCCAGGTTGAAATGTGGCGTTGCTCATGGGAGTGGATTGGTGGGTGAGAAGGTCAGGAGCTGGAGCTGTGTGCTTGGTTATGATTTGGAGGACAGCTTGTAATCTAATGATGCATTGAAATGATCAATGGCTTCTCTGGCACCTGGTATGAATTCGTTTGGGTTCCCAGGGGCTGCTCCATGGTGTTGTAGGATTTGTTCTGGTGGCCGTTCATCTTTTCCCCATTTTTGGGTGCTCCCAGAAATGCCAGGGATGCATCAATTGACCTCTTTTCTCTGATGAAAGCATCACATCCTTGGATTCCCAAGTGATTTCGCTGACCTTGTGGCAGCAAAAGCAGCCCAGTGGTCAAACGCACCCTGTATAACCCAGACAGTGCCAGCAGATGTTGGAGTGGGGAGAGGGATGATTCCCCCCCGCTTTTGTGAGTGAAGTTCTCCCAACATTCTCCGTTTGCTGTTTTCCTTTGCAGCTTCAGGGATTTCTGTTGCAGAGTCCGAGATGCTCAGTGTGGGCTCTGCCTTTAGCGATGAAAATTCCGTCTGTGCAGGGAGGCAGAGCTTGGGGGTGAGGGGCAGAGGGAATCAGCCCAATTCCTCTGGCAGGCAAGGAGAGCCTGGGACATTGTGCACACTTCCCGCAGCAGAGTTAATTTGCATTTCTAAAGCTCCTCTGCTGGCTGCCTGGAAGGAAGCTTCTCTTCCAGGGCAACCATCAGGTGGCTCACCTATGGGCCCCCCCAAAAGCGGCTTTTTTTTCCCCTTTTTTTAAAAATATTTTTTAACTGTTTATGAGGAAAAGGGTCAGTTTTAAAGCTCTTCCAGTTTTGCAAAGTGCAGCCTACAGGTGAACATCGAGAAACCCATTCCAAAATTCTGCCATCACTAACAGACACGCACACACATACACAGAAAAATCCAAAGCAGTAAAGATTTTTGGTTCTTCTCCTCAGACTAAAAATTGACTCTCACACCCCTGGCCCAAACCCAACTGACAATATCAAAGTAGAATTATTAAGAAAGAACATTCTAATGGTGTAATCCTGTCACAGAAACTGCGGGAAGAACAAAAACTCTCCAACGACCTTTTTAGTGTTAGAGGATCAAGGCATTACTTTCATTGTGGCCAGGATGTGCAACAGAAATCATTTCATCCACACAGAGCCCGGGTGTGCAGAGAAAATCATTCCATGGCACACGAGTTTTAGTCTATTTTTCCTCACCTTGATGCAGTCTAAACCCATCGAAATCCGTAGGTTTCATGTTCATTGGTTCCAAGTTGGGTAGTTCTTAGTATTTGGTTTCCTATTGGCCCCGGATTGCTTGGCCTCTGATGTTCATTAGGTCCACACTCCTTGATTTCCTTCTCAGCCTTTTCCAGAGCAGGGGTCTCCAGCTGTGCCGGGGGCAGTGTCTGGGGCAGCTGTTCCTTGATGTTTGCTGATGGGCGTTGATGTTTTGTTGATGGGCGTTATCTTTTGGGTATCTTTTGGGCTGTTCCCAGTCTGTTGAGATGTTAAGCTCATCTCTGCTGAGTGCTGTAACATCCCTTAAGAAACACTTTAAAATTCCTTTCGCCAAGGCAGAGGCAAAGCAAGCCTGAGTAGAGAAATAAACTTTTAAAACACTTCTGAACTTGGTCTATTTTCCAGCAATCGAATCCCGCCCAGCCCAGAGTGTGAGTGTAACTGAGAGCCAGAGTGGAATTCTCCCGCTGTCTCCCGCAGCAGCTGTGGCGAGTGCAGGCACAGAAAGCTCTGAAGCTCGCCCGGTGCCAGCGAGTATTGGCCCCCAGTGCCTGGAGATGCCAGAGGAGGTGCCCAGCCAGACAATTTCAGCAGAGGATCTGTGGGCAGCCCCCGGGGCTTGCCCCGCTGTGGAGCCCTGGCTGCTGCTGCGGCCCCTTCTGTGCAGGGGCAGTGGCGGCCTGGCCTGCTCCTCCTGCAGCCGGGGAGTGCAAATCCGCGGGGCTTCCGAGAGCTTGAGGCGAGGCTGAGGGGTCCCCCCGTGTTCAGCTGTGCTGGCGGCTGTTTCTGTGCTCGGGGACACTTGGAATGGGCCACGCCCTTGGCCACCAGTGGTGCTTCTTTGCACTCCTCAGGCAGGACCCGATGTCCTGGTTGGATGCTGTGGGCAGCAAAGTCCCAAGGCAGGGTCTGTGCCAGCCGAGCTTCCTGTGGAAGAGCTTTCAGAAGAGACAGGATTCTGGCCACAGACTGCTTGAAACAGACATCCCTTATCTCCACCCCCACTAAGTCGGGAATGATCCGGGTGGGGAATTGGAAACATCAGTTCCAGGGGAGATAATTGAATATCTGCCCTGAGTCTGGCTCTTCTTCTTGCCAAAGCCAATGGCAGCAGCCGTACCCGTGGCGTCTTGGTTTCTCTCAGCAGCTTCAGAAGGTGTTTCTTTATTTCCCCATTCATTGTTTCTACCCGACCCGAACTCTGGGGGTGCCAGGGCGTTTGGAGGTCCCACTGTGTTCCTAAAGCAGCCAGAACGGCCTGAAGGGTCATTCCTGTAAAATGAGTTCCCCTGTCTGAGTCCATTGCTTCCACAATCCCATATCTTGGAATTGTTTGTTCCAAACATGCCTTAAGAACTGATGCAGGGATTGCTGAAGCAGTTGGAAATGCTTCTGCCCCGCTGCGAGCTGCCATGCTGTTAGCAGAAGATATTGAAGCCTTCCTGCTCAGGGCATTTCAGTGCCAGGCTCTTCCAAGCACCCCCAGCTGGGCCCTTTGAGCTGAGCATGCGGGCGCTGAGCTGCGCTTTGTCTCCTTCCCTTTCCTTAAGAGCAGCGTGTCTTGTCACTCTTTTCCCTTCTGCTGCCCTTGCAGCCCCATCCCTAAACACCTTTTCTCCCTCAGGCCAGGGAATGTCTGGTCAATCTCTCCTAGGCCGGCTCTGGAGCTCTGTCACTTGGCTGCAGCCATGGGTTTCTTGCCAGCCCCGTGTCCAGGGCCGTTCAAACAGGAGGCTGGGTTCAACCCTTGCCCTGTCCTCAACTCTGAATCCTCCTGTTCCATCCAACAAGTTTCATTCTGTAAGAACCGAACCCTGCTCATCCATTTAGAGGCTCCTTTGGTTAACAAAGCTTTACCTTGATGCCAGGCTTGAACAATGAGAGATTCTGCTGCTGTCAGTTTTCAGGCCTCAGTTCCCATTAAAGCCGGGGCTGCACAATTCTGCAGACAATGAGGCCACTCTCTGGCCACTGGGTGAAACATTTGAGCCCAGGAATTCCTTTGGCATGGCCCTGATTAACATCCACATGCAATTCAAATGGTTTTTCCCTGTGTGGGAGGGCCAGGGCAGGAGGCTCAGTTAATCTGCTTTTGAAGCCTTGAAAATTGTGCTTTCCTTCTGGTGTCCATGATGGGGTTTCTTGCCTGGCAGGAGAGGAGTGTTGTAGGGAGAGATGCCTGGCTCCAGAAGCGCTGCCTTTAGCAGGGACTCAGTAAGAGGCTGTAACCCCTTCCTTGCCTCCCTTGGAACAGGGTATTGCTTTTAGACACCACTTGTCCTGGATGCTTCAGAGGAATTTGGAGAGGCTCCATATCTGATTTTCCCAATTTCCCTGGGACTGCCCACACTTCTGGGTTCCCTTCAGCAGAGGCCTTTGCAGACATCTGACACCAAGGTCCAGCAGCATTAGCGTCTGTATCTCCTTTGACAATATGAATTTGCATTCCCACTTCAGCCACCAAATGCCTTCGCAGTAAATTGCAATCACAATTAGGAGCAAAGAGAAATTGATGCATTTCAAACCCATCCCCCACATCTACTGATAGTGGTTGAATAAAACGCACCTGCTCATCTTTCCCACTTATTGCCTGAGTAATCAAAGAAATTTTGAGGATAAGATGGTGCTGAAAAGCATCCCTGTCCTCACTTTTTTCTCTTCCTCCTCTTTTCCATCTTCCTTTTCATTTCTTACCACATAGATTCCTCCTGCTGCTGTTTGCCTTAACCATATTCCTGCACACTCCCTTCAACCAATCCCTTCCCAGCACACCAACACCATCCGTCCCCTGTTGCTGAGACCCCTTCTCGACTTCCCTTTTTACCCGTGCTGGGTGTCCATGTCCTTAATTAGCTCTGGGAGAATGTGCAAACTGCCTCAACATTGTCCCCTTTTGTATAGGAAACGATGTCCCTGGTTCTGTTCAGGCTTTGTTGTTGTTCTGGAAGTTGAGGAATTGAGCAGGAGCTTGGCTGAGCAGCAGTGTGTGTCAGTCAGTGCCATTTTGTGGAGCTGCTGGTTTGTGCTGTCACTTGCTTGTGTGCAGGTGCGTGTGGCTGTGTCCGAGCAGATTCAGAGCATGTGTTTGTAAGGAGGCGTTGGTGTTGTTGGTTCGCTGGGGGTGCCCGGTTTTCGGGACATCCCCCCTGGAGCAGGGTGTCCCCCCTTGGTGCAGGCGCGGCCCTCAGGCAGCGCTCAGCCAATCAGAAGGCGCGGCGCTGGTGAGTCAGCAGTTGCCAGGCAGAGCCGCAGCGCCCGGCGCTCCCCAGCTGGAGCCCACGTGTGGCCCGGCCTTGGCGCCCCCCGCCAGGGGAATTTGGGGAGGTGGGAGGGGGGGAGCGCCAAGGCCGGGCCGGGCCGTGCTGTGCTGGCAGAAGTGGCTGCGGCGGGGGCCGAGTGCGGGCAGGAGCGGCCGAGAGCCCAGCGCTGCCCCAGCCCGAGCTGCCGCAGCTGCATCGCTGCTCGTGCTGTGCGATCCGAGAGCTCTGGGGGGCAGAGCGAGCCAGGGCTGGGTGCTGGGCCTGGGGGGAGCAGGAGAAAGGCTGGAGGAGCAGGGCTGGAGACCAGAATGGTGAAACGATGGGCGTGGGAGCAGCAGGTGGGATTCTGCAGGAGGAGGAGTAGTGTGAGGAAGAGGAGTGTGACGAAGAGTAGGGATACAGGAGGAGGAGGAGGAGCAGGAAGAGGAGGCACCGCAAGGTTCCAGCACTCGCTGTATCTGCAGCCTCCCCCCAGCCCCAGGAGTGTTGATCCAGCGGGTGATCAGGGAGGGGGATCCGTAATTTTCCCGGGGGTGAATCTTGGTGTTTCTGAGGTTTCTTGGGCTCCATGTTGGTGCTTTGGGTTTTTTTTGTGGGGGCTGAATGTTTATATTTTGGAGGGGGTTTTGTCTGAATCTTGATGTTTTGGGAGTTTTTGGTCTGTGTCTTGATGTCTGGGGGACTTTTGGGCTGAGTCTCTGTGTTTTTGAGATTTTTACAGACACAAGATGCCTGGTGATGGACCTGGGCAGGAGGAACCCCCAGCCCATGTCGGTCACCCCTTGTTTTTTCCCCAATCCAGGATTTGTCATTCCCAAGGTGTGGCTGGATGGAGGAGGAGGAAAAGCCCCGGAGATGCTCCACGAGGAGGGGCTGCAAACGCAGCCCAGAGAGATCCAAGGAGGAAAGAGCCCCCCTGTGCCGGGAAGGCAGCCGGAGATCCAGGGGGAGCTCGGAGCTGGGGGAGAAGCCTCAGGGTGGGGAGAAGCCCCACAAGTGCTTGGAATGTGGGATGGGCTTCAGGTGGAGTTCCAACCTGATCAGGCACCAGAGGATCCACACTGGGGAGAGGCCCTATGAGTGTGGGGAGTGTGGGAAGGGCTTCATCAGCAGCTCCCAGCTGATCCAGCACCAGGTGATCCACACAGGGGAACGGCCCTATGAGTGCTTGCAGTGTGGGAAGAGCTTCGGATGGAGCTCCAGCCTGAGGACACACCAGCTCAGCCACACTGGGGAGAGGCCCTACGAGTGTTCTGAGTGTGGGAAGAGGTTTCCGAGCAGCTCCGATCTCCTCAAACATCAGCGCATTCACACGGATGAGAGGCCCTTCCGCTGCCCCGACTGCGGGAAGGGCTTCAAACGCAACTCCTCCCTCATCAGGCACCGGCGCATCCACACCGGGGAGAGGCCCTATGAGTGTCCCGAGTGTGGGAAGAGCTTCTCCAGCAGCTCAAACTTGACCCAACACCAACACAGGCACCGCTAAGGGAAGCCCTGCGAGTGTCCCGAGTGCGGGAAGAGCTTCGTGCGCTGCTCCAGCTCCATCCCCCGTGGGAGGGTCGGCATTGGATGATCCCCAGTGACCCCCGTGGGGCAGAGCCCTGGTGACCCCCGTTCCGGGTGATCCGCGCTGGGTGGGGGGAAGGTGTTGGAGAGATTTCTTTGCCTTCTCCTTGTGCTGCTGGGATTTGGTTGGTAATAAATTCCCTCCCTGTGCCCAGGCTGGGTGTGTTGTGCCCGTGCCGGTGCTCAGGGCGGGATCTCTCCCGGTCCTTCTCTCAGCTCCTGGGCCTTTCCTTGTATTTCCTGTCCCTGTGCAGTAGCAGAGGGCAGGGACAGAGCGGTTTTGGTGTCTCCCGGCATCCAGGCAGGGCCAGCCCAGCCCTGGGGGTTGCGAGGGGCATGTGGGGGTCCCCCATTTTCCGGACATCCCTGCTGGAGGAGGGTGTCCCCCCCCTTGCTGCAGCCCCAGCCCTCAGGCAGCACTCAGCCAAGCAGAGAATGCCCTCAGCTGGGGCCTCGTTTTTGGGCAAAGCTGAGCCCCTGGACATCTCCATCCCCATTTTGGGGTGCAGCTGAGCTCCTGGATACCTGGGTCCCCAGTTATGGGGCTCTATTGGGCTTGCACAGCCCAGTTTTTGGTAGCAGGGTTTGGTTCAGAGGTGTCTTCTGAGAGAAGGATCTGGAAGCTTCCTCCATGTCTGGCAGAGCCAATTCCTGGCAGCTCCAAAGATGGAGGTGCCGGATGCAGAGATGCCCCCACAGCCTCTGGGAAGGAGGCAGGAGGGGGAGGGTGTTTTAAGGGTCTTCTTTTCCTTCTCATTCTCCTGCTGTTATTATTTTGGTGTCATCAATTTAACTGATATAGGGAGAAGGGTGGAAAAGAGGAAGTCAGAGCACGGGCAGGAGGGTCCCGTGGCGGCCGTGGGGCACAGGGGGTGCGGAGCGGGGATCCGGGGTGGCTCCCGGAGCTCTGGGCGTGCTGGGGGCTGCAGGGGGGCACCCCCTGAGCTGTGTCCCGCACACACAGGGGTGTTCCAGGGGATGATGAAGTCCGAGTGTCACTTCATTAAGGGCACCGAGTGGGTGAGGTTGGTGCAGAGGAGCATCTGACAGCGGGAGCAGCAACTGCACTCGCCAGCGATGTGGGGCTGTTTGTGGGGGACAGCCCGTGTGGGGAGAAACAGGCGCAGTGCTGGAACAGCCATCCAGCCAGACTGGGGTACAAACGGGCTCTGGCGGACAGGCTCTGCCGGCACCACCGCGACATCGTTGCCCCGTTGCTCGAGGCCCGCAGAGGTGCAGAACGTCGGGCAGAGCGAGTCCCCTCGGGCCCTGCCCTGGGGATGAGCCTGGAGCCCCTCAGCCCCCCTGGTGCCCATCCCCGGGGCCTCTTGTCCTTCCAGCTTCCCCTGAGCTCTCCCAGTCCATCCCAGTCCATCCCAGTCCATCCAAGTCCATCCCAGTCTCTCCCAGTGCCCCCGCGCGTGTCCATCGCAGCCCTGCGTGGCGCTGACGCCCCTCAGCCAATCAGAGCGCGTCTCTCTGATGACTCATCAGTTGCCAGGCAGACCCGCAGCGCCGAGTGCCCCGTGCTGGACTCGGCCTCCCAGTGCCGCGCGCTCCATTCCCAGTCGCTCCCAGTGCCCTCCCAGTGCCTCCCCAGTGCCCTCAATCCACTCCCCTCTCACGAGGGCAGCTCACTTCTCTCAGAACACCCCAACCCAAAGCTGTCTATGCTTCTAGGCCGATCTCTTGTCCTGTTTTTCGGTGTTGGGCATTCCATCAAGAGCCACCCTTCTTTTTAGCCTTGGCAAAGGGGCTGGGAGAGGGTTTGGGGGATCCTCGGAAGGCAGGGAGCAACTGGGATGGGGTTTGTGGAGTCCTGGAGGAGATGAGAGTGGGTTTGGCATGTGCTAGAAGGTTTAACAGCATTCTGGACAGACAGGGGATGAAAAAAAGAGGGGTTTGGGGGTCCTGATGGCTCTCTGGGGGGGTTTTAGAGAGGTCCTGACCCCTGTGGACCCCCAGAGATGCCAGCAGACACTGCCTGCAGCAAGATTCTGATGGGGATCGGGGACTTCGTGTTGGGCTTCATCTTCCTGGCGCTGGGGCTCGGCTTTCACTTGCTCGAGAAGGTGACGGGGGATCCCGGGGATCGCATCCCCCCTCCCCCAGAGCGTGTGTGCCCCCCCGGGACCCCCAGCCCGGTGTCACCCCCTTTGCTCTGCCCACAGAGCTCCTGAGCCGCCGGTGGCCGCAGCCCCTCCCCGTGGCCTCGGGCCCGGCCGGGACCCCCCGCTCCATCCCCGCGATGATTTTGGGGGGGTCGTGTGTCCCCCCCAGCCCTGCTGTCACTCTGCCCCCGCCCGGCTGCTCCCAGTGTTCCCAGTAAAGCTTCCCAGTTCGGGCTGATCCCGTTCATTGGGGACACTGGGGAGGGACTCTGGGGAACCTCACGGGGGGGTGAGATTGGAGGGGCAAAACCGGCCCTGGGATGGATCGGCAATGGGGACCCCCGTGTGTCCCCCCCGTGTCACCCCACTCTGGGTGCCGGGAGCCCCCGGCTGCGGGCGAGGAGCTCTTGGGTGAGTGGGGAGGGGCGCGGGGACGGTGGGAAAGGTGTCTGAGAGGGGGATAAGGGCCGGGGGGACAGCAGGAAAGGGCTTCCCATGAGAGTCCCTTCGTTTCCCCATCACTTGATCTCTTGAGCAGTTCCCTGGGGCTCTCGGGGGGACAGAACCTCACGGGGGTGGTCCCCAAACCCCTGTCCCTCCCTGGGGGTCTCATGGGGGGTTCCTCCCCACCCAGCAGCTGGTGCTGAGGCAGCCGTGGGGCAGAGAGGGGTGGGAAAGGGGTGTCCAGGGGGGTCCCTTGAGCTCCCAACCTACTGTGGGGTGCTGGGGGCTGCTGGAGGGGGGCACCCCCTGACCTGTCTCCCACACAGGTGTGTTCCATTCCTGGGGAAAAGCCCACTGGCACTTCCTTGATGACAACAACTGGGTGAAGTTCATGGACAGGAACATCTACAACTGGGAGCAGTTTGGGCACAGGGGATACCCCAAAATTTGGAGGTGGGATGGAGTTGTTTTGAGGTGGAATTGAGCCGTTTGCAGTGGGATGGAGTCGCTGTGAGGCGCCTTTGATCCCTCTCGGCTTTTGGGGTGCAGAGCTGTGAGGGACTGAAATGTTCCGGGTTAGTGGCTCAAACCATTGGCCACCGGCAGCAGCAGCGGGGCCTTTGCTGGCCGTGGGCACAGGGAGCGCCCGGGGGCACAGGGGGGGAACACCCAGCCCGGAGGGGACGAGCCGGGCCTGGAGCCAGGGAAGGGCAGAGGCCGATGGGAAGCAGATCCGGCCAGGTGGGACAGGGCTTTGGAGCAGGGCAGCGCCCTCCCTTACACAACTGGCCCAGCTCTGGGAACCCGCCCGGGCCAGGCCCGGGACATGCACACAGAGGCCTGGAGGTTGCCATCCCTTCGCATGGGCCATGCCTGGCTCAGCTGCGCTGCCGGGAGGGGCAGGGCCATGTCTTAGAAGGGGCCATAAACCATCAGAGCCCCCAAAGTGCCCCGGGATCCACAGTGTGACATCGGACACTGCAAAACTCCCCCGGGGGAGGTACCTGGGTGTTCACCCAAACCTGAACCTGTATTAACCCACCGAACTTGGAGTTTCCGGGGCTTCCCCACCCCCCACGGGATCCAGCCTGGGACCATCACTTACACCAAGGACAGCGACATTGGAACAACCAAAACCAAAAGTTTTGTTGCTGATCCAGGGCTGCTGACTGTGTATCCTTCTACTCTCCTACTTTCTTTGCCCTTACACGTTTCCTAAGTGTTACTTTTATGCTTTTAATATTACTGGAGGTGGTAACCAAAAGGGCTCCAAACCCCCTTCACACAGCAACCAAACTGTTCTGAAATAAACCCCACAGAGATATATTTATGAACACAGATCTTTCACTGTTGTTTCACTCTAATCTGCCCCAGGGGAGCCATGAACCAGACCCTGGGTTACCCTCGCCTTCAGGGGCGGGGCGGAACAGGAGCCGGACACGGGGGAAGCTTCTGGAAGCTGCTCAAGGAAGCCAACCCTGGAGGCCCCCTATTTCCAAAGCCTGGCCATGCAAACCCAGGACACTGGATCCAAACATGGATCACTCAGACGGGGGGCACCAGGGCTCTGCCTGTCGTGGTTTGACGCAGCTGAGCATCAAGCACGCGAAATCTGTTATTTTTCATAAGGGGAAAATAAGAAAATATTGAGGAAAACTAGAGAGCTGCGAGGCAAAACAGGTTCAAACTTAAACAGTTGCTGTACAAAGAAAAGGTTTATTACCAACAGAATTAAAAGTAAAAAGAAATAACAAGAAATTAAAGCAAACCTCCCCTCTCTTCCAGCACTTCCCTCCTTTTACCCAACTCGCAGAAAAGAAGCAGAACATGGGATTTTAGTCAGTGTTGCAGTTCTTGAAGAGTCTCTTTGTTATGCTTAAGGAAAAAAGGGTTTTCTTCTGCATCACGTGGTTCTCAAAGTGCCACCAACAGCAGACACACCCGGAAAGAAACAATCTGCTGTGGTGTAAAACATCTCTGCCCTGAAAAATCTCACCGTTCCTTCACACTGCCAGACAGGGGCCATCACATGGGGTTATTAGTCTTTGTAAGGATTAATTACTTTGTCCTGAACACAAAGGGGTTTTTTTTTATCGTGACAGGAAGTCTTTAAAAGCCTCTCAATACTTCTATATAGCCTGGCATAGGCACTTTTCATAAATTTCATGGGCCATAGGTTAACTTTCCATCCCTCCAAGTACTCCAAATGGATCAAAGAGCCAAACAGTTTGTGATATTACAGTTTCTTACCACGGCCTGCAGGAAGTTTTTTAAGCTGCGCACGAGAATCGCGGCACCGCCCTCTTTTCTCCCGTCGCCATTTCCAGCTCCGTCCCACAGGACTCACTTTCTCTTCTCTCTGACTCCGAAGCCGCCACGTTGAAGAGTGTTCTTGTTCGGGCTCTACGGTGGAGAAAGCCTGGCTCCCTTTGTGCTGCTGGCTGCGTGGTGTCCTCTTCAGTTCAGCGCGGAGTGTGCTGGCTGCAGACAGGAGGCTCCGCCGGCTCCCGCTGGCTCTGCCGGCCCCGCGTGGAGAGGAGAGGGACCCGCCGGTGCCAGGGAGCCGCGCCGGATGGGTTTAGCTGTGTGGCACTCCATGGCTGGCTTTAGCTGCCTGCGGCTCTGGGACAGTTCCCCCCCAGCAGTGACACAGGGTCTGTGCTGCGGCGTTGGGAAAGGAGGGGGTGCAGGGGCCCTGACCCGGCGGGGCCCGGAGCCTCCAAGGTCCCCCCACGTTCAGGCAGGAGAGCTGGAACAAAAGGAATTCCCCCCTTTCCGTGTGTTTAAATAAGCAAACGGAGGACCCCCACAAGACCCTCACAACCCCTGGGACTAAGCAGGCCTTTACTGGATGCCACAAGACACCAAAAATACTCTGTCCCTGCCCTCTGCTACTGCACAGGGACAGGAAATACAAGGAAAGGCCCAGGAGTCAAGAGAAGGACCGGGAGAGATCCCGCCCTGAGCACCGGCACGGGCACAACAGAGCCAGCCTGGGCACAGGGAGGGAATTTATTCCCAACCAAATCCCAGCAGCACAAGGAGAAGGCAAAGAAATCTCTCCAACACCTTCCCCCCACCCAGCAGGGATCACCCGGAACGGGGGTCACCAGGGCTCTGCCCAACGGGGGTCACTGGGGATCATCCAATGCCGATCCTCCCACGGGGGATGGAGCTGGAGCAGCGCACGAAGCTCTTCCCGCACTCGGGGCACTCGCAGGGCTTCCCTTAGCGGTGCCTCCCTTGGTGTCGGGTCAAATGAGAGCTCTGTGAGAAGCTCTTCCCACACTGGGGACACTCGTAGGGCCTCTCCCCAGTGTGGATGCGCCGGTGGGTGATGAGGTGGGAGTTGCGTTTGAAGCCCTTCCCACAGTCGGGGCAGCGGAAGGGCCTCTCATCCGTGTGAATGCGCTGATGTACGAGGAGGTGGGAGCTCCTCTGAAACCTCTTCCCACACTCAGAACACTCGTAGGGCCTCTCCCCAGTGTGGATGAGATGGTGTACCCTCAGGCTGGAGCTCCACCCGAAGCTCTTCCCACACTGCAAGCACTCATAGGGTCGTTCCCCAGTGTGGATCACCTGGTGGTGGATCAGGTGGGAGATGCTGATGAAGCCCTTCTCACATTCCCCACACTCATAGGGCCACTCCCCAGTGTGGATACTCAGGTGCCTGATCAAGTAGGAGTTCCATCTGAAGCCCATCCCACATTCCAAGCACTTGTGGGGCTTCTCCCCACCCTGAGGCTTCTCCCCCAGCTCCGAGCTCCCCCTGGATCTCCGGCTGCCTTCCTGGCCAAGGGGGGCTCTTTCCTCCTTGGATCTCTCTGGGCTGCGTTTGCAGCCCCTCCTCGTGCGGCATCTCCGGGGCTTTTCCTCCTCCTCCATTCAGCCACGCCTTGGGAATGACAAATCCTGGATTGGGGAAAAAACAAGGGGTGACTGACATGGGCTGGGGGTTCCTCCTGCCCAAGTCCATCACCGGGCATCTTGTGTCTGTAAAAATCTCAAAAACACAGAGATTCAGCCCAAAAGTCCCCCAGACATTAAGATGCATACCAAAAACTCCCAAAACATCAAGATTCAGACAAAAACTCCTCCAAAATATAAACATTCAGCCCCCACCAAAAAAAAAAACAAAGCACCAACATGGAAACCAAGAAACCTCAGAAACACCAAGATTCACCCCCGGGAAAATCGTGGATCCCCCTCCCTGATCACCTGCTGGATGGGGGAGGCAACGCTCCTGGGGCTGGGGGGAGGCTGCAGATACAGCGAGTGCTGGAACCTTGCGGTGCCTCCTCTTCCTGCTCCTCCTCCTGTATCCCTACTCTTCCTCACACTCCTCTTCCTCACACTACTCCTCCTCCTGCAGAATCCCACCTGCTGCTCCCACGCCCATCGTTTCACCATTCTGGTCTCCAGCCCTGCTGCTCCAGCCTTTCTCCTGCTCCCCCCAGGCCCAGCACCCAGCCCTGGCTCGCTCTGCCCCCCAGAGCTCTCGGATCGCACAGCACGAGCAGCGATGCAGCTGCGGCAGCTCGGGCTGGGGCAGCGCTGGGCTCTCGGCCGCTCCTGCCCGCACTCGGCCCCCGCCGCAGCCACTTCTGCCAGCACAGCACGGCCCGGCCCGGCCTTGGCGCTCCCCCCCTCCCACCTCCCCAAATTCCCCTGGCGGGGGGCGCCAAGGCCGGGCCACACGTGGGCTCCAGCTGGGGAGCGCCGGGCGCTGCGGCTCTGCCTGGCAACTGCTGACTCACCAGCGCCGCGCCTTCTGATTGGCTGAGCGCTGCCTGAGGGCCGCGCCTGCACCAAGGGGGGACACCCTGCTCCAGGGGGGATGTCCCGAAAACCGGGCACCCCCAGCGAACCAACAACACCAACGCCTCCTTACAAACACATGCTCTGAATCTGCTCGGACACAGCCACACGCACTTGCACACAAGCAAGTGACAGCACAAACCAGCAGCTCCACAAAATGGCACTGACTGACACACACTGCTGCTCAGCCAAGCTCCTGCTCAATTCCTCAACTTCCAGAACAACAACAAAGCCTGAACAGAACCATGGACATCGTTTCCTATACAAAAGGGGACAATGCTGAGGACGCAGTTTGAACATTCTTCCAGAGGTACTTAAGGACATGGAAACCCAGCAGGGGTAAAAAGGGAAGTCGAGAAGGGGTCTCAGCAACAGGGGACGGATGGTGTTGGTGTGCTGGGAAGGGATTGGTTGAAGGGAGTGTGCAGGAATATGGTTAAGGCAAACAGCAGCAGGAGGAATCTATGTGGTAAGAAAGGAAAAGGAAGATGGAAAAGAGGAGGAAGAGAAAAAAGTGAGGACTGGGATATTTTTCAGCAGCATCTTATCCTCAACATTTGCCAGCTGATCCAGATGTCTTCTATTCCTGCTTTCCAGGACAGGGAAACAAGGAGGTCAGGATTTCAGGGTGTTTCTCTGTGGTGGGGAGCAGCAGGACAGGGCAGCACGGGCTGGGGGCCTGTGGGGAGCTGTGGGGCCGGGCCGGGGCTGTGGGGCAGCCGGGGCTCAGCGCCGGGCACTGCCTGACCCCAGCACCCCCCAGGCAGGGCCGGCAGTGGCCCCCGGCCCCCAGGAGGCTGCGGGATGTGGAAGGATCAGGATTTTCTTTTATCGATCTTGTTTGGGTCACGGGAGAAACGAATGATTTTGCAGAAAGCTCAGCAGCTGTCAGAGGATGAGCACCCACAGGCACTGAGGGGGCTGCAGGAGAGGCACAAGAAGCCCCTGCAGCACTTGGCCAGAAAGGCTCAGCAGGGGAATGCAAGAAGGGATGAGCAAAAGGCCAAGGTGAAGGCAAAGGCCATGGCAGAGTTTCTACAGCCCCCCAGGGATGAACCACAGGGCCCAAGGGGGCCCCAGCACCCAGGGGACGGCGGCGGCCACAAGCACCTGGCACAGGCATTGCCCTCCTCGGCACGGCAGAGCCCACCCAAACAGCCCCTGGCAAGGAATCAGGGGTCCATCTGCAGGCCAGAAGGACACTGCAAGCACAGACAGCAGCACCCTCAGCACCAGCAAGTCCACCCCACATGGACATGGATTGTCAGGGCTGGCAGAGCTCCCAGCAGACCAAGGACCCACCGCACCAGAGCCCTTGAGAACATTCAGGGCGCGTCTGGATCGAGACGAGGCCGCTCCTGATGGACACAGGGGCCTCTCGATCCACTCCGAATCTGAGACCTAAGGAGGGAAATTGGCAAGAAGTTCTTTCATTATTCAGGCAATAAGTGGGAAAGATGAGCAGGGGTGTTTTATTCAACCACTCTTAGTACGTGTGGGGGATGGGTTTGAAATGCATCAATTTCTGTTTGTTCCTAATTGTGATTGTAATTTACTGGGAAGGGATTTGGTGGCTGAAGTGGGAATGCAAATTCATATTGTCAAAGGAGATACAGACGCTAATGCTGCTGGACCTTGGTGTCAGATGTCTGCAAAGGCCTCTGCTGAAGGGAACCCAGAAGTGTGGGCAGCCCCAGGGAAATAGGGAAAATTAGATATGGAGCCTCTCCATATCCCTCTGAAGCATCCAGGACAAGTGGTGTCTAAAAGCAATACCCTGTTCCAAGGGAGGCAAGGAAGGGGTTACAGCCTCTTACTGAGTCCCTGCTAAAGGCAGCGCTTCTGGAGCCAGGCATCTCTCCCTACAACACTCCTCTCCTGCCAGGCAAGAAACCCCATCATGGACACCAGAAGGAAAGCACAATTTTCAAGGCTTCAAAAGCAGATTAACTGAGCCTCCTGCCCTGACCCTCCCAGACAGGGAAAAACCATTTGAATTGCATGTGGATGTTAATCAGGGCCATGCCAAAGGAATTCCTGGGCTCAAATGTTTCACCCAGTGGCCAGAGAGTGGCCTCATTGTCTGCAGAATTGCGCAGCCCCGGCTTTATTGGGAACTGAGGCCTGAAAACTGACAGCAGCAGAATCTCTGATTGTTCCAGCCTGGCATCAAGGTAAAGCTTTGTTAACCAAAGGAGCCTCTAAATGGATGAGCAGCGCTGGGTTCTTACAGAATGAAACTTGTTGGATGGAACAGGAGGATTCAGAGTTGAGGACAGGGCAAGGGTTGAACCCAGCCTCCTGTTTGAACGGCCCTGGACACGGGGCTGGCAAGAAACCCATGGCTGCAGCCAAGTGACAGAGCTCCAGACCCGGCCTAGGAGAGATTTACCAGACATTCCCTGGCCTGAGGGAGAAAAGGTGTTTAGGGATGGGGCTTCAAGGGCAGCAGAAGGGAAAAGAGTGACAAGACACGCTGCTCTTAAGGAAAGGGAAGGAGACAAAGCGCAGCTCAGCGCCCGCATGCTCAGCTCAAAGGGCCGAGCTGGGGGTGCCTGGAAGAGCCTGGCACTGAAATGCCCTGAGCAGGAAGGCTTCAATATCTTCTGCTAACAGCATGGCAGCTCACAGCGGGGCAGAAGCATTTCCAACTGCTTCAGCAATCCCTGCCTCAGTTCTTAAGGCATGTTTGGAACAAACAATTCCAAGATACGGGATTGTGGAAGCAATGGACACAGACAGGGGAACTCATTTTTACAGGAATGACCCTTCAGGCTGTTCTGGCTGCTTTAGGAACACACTGGGACCTCCAAACGCCCTGGCACCCCCAGAGTTCGGGTCGGGTGGAAAGAATGAATGGGGAAATAAAGAAACACCTTCTGAAACTGCTGGGAGAAACCAAGATGCCACGGGTACGGCTGCTGCCATTGGCTTTGGCAGGAAGAAGAGCCAGACCCAGGGCAGATATTCAATTATCTCCCCAGGAATCCATGTTTGGAATTCCTCACCCTGGTGTGATAAATGAGTGAATGATAAATGTTGTCTTTTGCATATATGATTCAAACATTTAGAAGTGATGATGGATTATGTAGAAATAGTGTTAAGGTAGGAACAAGATTAAGGTAAATTGTAACTTTGAAATAGTTGTAATATGTTAAGAAATGTATTAATAAACACACGGTAACAAATGTCTTCTGAGCTGAGAAACTACAGAGCCAGGAACCAAGACATCTTAGAGAAACAAAGAAGATAAACCGCATGCATCCCAGGAAGATTGTTACCTCATCAGAGCTCACACCGCCCAAGGGAACTGGCAGCTGCAAATGAGGCTGGAGACTGCGGAGGCACCGGAGAGAGGGGGCCTGTCTGCAGTTCTGAAGCGATCCAGAGGACTGAGGCGGTGTCCTGCTGGGGGAAGGGGCAGAAACGGGACAGGGGGAAAGGGGAGGGAAGTGTAAATTCCTTTCTGGGTTAATGAATATGTGACAGTTCAGGAGAGTACTTAAGCCCACAGTAAAATGAATGGAGGGCGCCTCTGGCAACATTGCCAAGCGCCCCAGGCTGTGATTTGCCTTTGTTCTACTAATAAATGTTCAATATTATATTGCTAAAAACTTAGCTTCTGCATTCATTTTCTTCAGCCTTGATCCTCATACACTTAAAAGGTTGTTGGAGAGTTTTTGTTCTTCCCACAGTTTTGGTGACAAGATTACATCATTAGAAGGCGTTTTCTTAATAATCCTACTTTGATATTGTCAGTTGGATTTGGGCCAAAGGTTTGAGAGTCAATATTTAGTCTTAGGGGAAGAAGTAGCAAAAATCTTTATTGCTTTGGGGCTTTTTTGTGTATGTGTGTGCGTGGCTGTTAGTGATGGCAGAATTTTGGAATGGGTTTTTCAATATTCACCTGTAGGTTGCATTTTGCAAAACCGGAAGAGCTTTAAAACTGACCCTTTCCCTCATAAATATGAAAAAAAATTTAAAGTTTAAAAATATGAAAAGTTTAAAAATATGAAAAAAAAAAGGGGGGGGGAAAAGCGCCGCTTTTGGGGGGGCCCACTTGTGAGTCACCTGATGGCTGCCCTGGAAGAGAAGCTTCCTTCCAGGCAGCCAGCAGAGGAGCTTTAGAAATGCAAATTAACTCTGCTGGGGGAAGTGTGCACAATGTCCCAGGCTCTCCTTGCCTGCCAGAGGAATTGGGCTGATTCCCTCTGCCCCTCACCCCAAGCTCTGCCTCCCTGCACAGACGGAATTTGCATCGCTAAAGGCAGAGCCCACACTGAGCATCTCGGACTCTGCAACAGAAATCCCTGAAGCTGCAAAGGAAAACAGCAAACGGAGAATGTTGGGGGAACTTCACTCACAAAAGCGGGGGGGAATCATCCCTCTCCCCACTCCAACATCTGCTGGCACTGTCTGGGTTATACAGGGTGGGTTTGACCACTGGGCTGCTTTTGCTGCCACAAGGTCAGCGAAATCACTTGGGAATCCAAGGATGTGATGATTTAATCAGAGAAAAGAGGTCAATTGATGCATCCCTGGCATTTCTGGGAGCACCCAAAAATGGGGAAAAGATGAACGGCCACCACAACAAATCCTACAACACCATGGAGCAGCCCCTGGGAACCCGAACAAATTCATACCAGGTGCCAGAGAACCCACTGATCATTTCAATGCATCATTAGATTACAAGCTGTCCTCCAAATCAGAACCAAGCACACAGCTCCAGCTCCTGACCTTCTCAGCCACCAATCCACTCCCATGAGCAACGCCACATTTCACCCTGGGATGGCATCAGATTCTCTTTCAGCAGAAGGACCAGGAGGTTGTGGAAAATTAAAGGACTCAAACTGCTCTTGGCAAAGAGATGGCCAAGGAAAAGTGGTGAAACAGAGAACAAAGGAAAGAAGAAAGCAGCTCATGTACTGCTCCAAACGTGGAAAGGATGGGAATGGGACACGTTTTCGTGGTTCCCTGGCAGACCATGGGTTAAACGAATGCTGTTTCTCCTCTCAGGTGCTACAGCAACTCTCATCTTTTTACCATGCACCACACCTTGCTCAGTGCAGCTCATTCAGCAGGGGATCAAGGGCATGCAGGTGGCAGCCAGGCCTCCTGACCCAGAAACAGCTACAAAAGGACACAGAATGAGGTCACTGAGAATAATCCCAAAACCAAAGAAAGCCCAGGAAGAACAGATTGAGGCATTTTTAAAGTTTGAAAAGAGAAGTACTGAGAAAAGAAGAAGAGGTGGGATTAAAAGAGAAGAAATTGAACGTGTCTTTACAAACAGATGCTGTGAATCCCACTGGAGAAAGGGCCAGGGACTTGGAGATAAGGAAGTAACGAGAGAAACCATAAATTTGAGAAGATGTTACTAATTGACACGAACTGCTGCTCAGCCATGGTCCTGCGAAATTCCTGAACTTCCCCAAGAAGAACAAAGCCTTAACAGAGCCATGAATATCGGATGTTATACAAAGTGGGGGTGCACATTAAGGGGGACATGCATTCCCCCGAGCCACCATTCAGCTGAGAAGGGAAACAAAGCTCTCCGCTGCTCCCGGCCCGACTTGCCCAGCCCTGCGTGTTGGCTGCCTCCGGCTCCTTGGGAAGCCCTGCAGCCTCGCTACTCCCGCCTCTAATTTGGAGCATCAGTGCATGGCTTTGATTTCCCCGAAAAAGGGAAAACCGCCCCAAACCCCTTTGGCTGAGTGCACGAGGGGAGAGATTTGTGGCACAAAACTCCCAAAGTCGTTTATACCCAGCTTGGGAAGAACAACCCAAGCCAAGCGGAGGTGGGACCCCCCAGCAGCGCCTCTCTGCCGCCCCAGCTGAAGCCCTCGCTGGCTGCTCCAGGCGGGATGGGCAGACTGGGAGCACTGGGAAGGGGCCCCGGCTCGGGCCGCAGCCCCCGGGGCAGCCCCACGGCAGCTCCAAGGCTCCGCCAGCCGGGATGGAACGTGGGAGGGGGAGCAGGGCAAGGGCCGGGGCTGTCGGTGCCCAGGGGACACAAGGGACAGCGGGGGCACTTCACAAGCATTTCATGCAAAAGATAAAATCATAAGGAAGACAAAAGCAAGACCAGCAGTGAGTCAAGATTATGAAGAGTTAAACTTTAGCTGGGAGTTAGAAGCAATTTGTACTGACTGAACCAAAAGACAAGTCAACGAAGAGTTAGAAATTTAGCCAAGAAGTATAGTGCTATTCACCACTATGTACCTGTCTGCAACTTTGCTTATAGGAAATGAACTGCCATAAGGACAAAAGAAGCAGATAGAATTATAGCCAGCACCTAGATTGCATGATCAAATACAGGCAGGAGGTATGGACCGTCTCCAGAAGGCTTCCCGAGGCTTGCCCACAATAGAAGGTAGAAAGTTCATGGTGACGAAGAGATCCCCGACTTCATCTTTCAAGACCACTGACTCAAATCAAGACCACCGACCCAAATCAAGAAAAGAATTGCGCACGCGCAAAGGACTAATAACCGCATTTTAATAGGAAGTGGGGAATGGGAGGTGCTGGAGATATGTATAGGATTAATATCTAACACTTTGTGAAATAAATAGAGGGCAAATAACCGGGTAAGCGGCTGGCACGTCTCTAGGAGGTGACTCCCGTGCCGCCTGCCGGCGTAATAAACGCACCACTTTCTAACTTTAATTAGTTAGAGAGTTTCTGTCCGTGAATACCGTTTTTTTTTAAATGATTCACTGGAAACGTCGAGCAGACGGAGATCTAGGAAGCAAAGGCAACACTGAGTCACTGCCAGCGTGCCCTCAGCCCCGCCAGAGCCTCAGCACCCCCACAGCCTCCCCAGTGGCTCCAAAGCCTTCTCAGCTTTTGCAGCCCTTCCATCAGCCGCTCCCTCTCGCGGCGCTCCGCGGCCTCCCCTGCGCAGGGAGCAGCGGCGCAGGAAGCGGAGCAGCCGCGCCTCTGGGGCTCGGCGCGGGGCAGCGCTCAGGCACAGAGCCCGCAGCGCAGAGACGCTCCCTGCACGGCGCCCGCTCAGCTCCGCGCCCAGAGCTTCGATGCCGGGCAGGCGGCTCGCTCGGGCTCCCGGGAGCCGGCACTGGGGCGCGGCCCGGCCCCCACAGCGCCGGGAGGGGCTGGGAGGACAGGGACGGGATTTGGGGGTCCTGGGCTTAACTGGGAGACCCTCACTGGGAACCCCCTTCCCGCTGTCCCACCTCCCCTCATCCGCCCTCTCCCACCCCTTTCCCACCGTCCCCCGAACCCCAGCTCCCCCCAGCTCGGTTTGGGGGTGACCCACCCCTTTCCCACCGTGTCCCGTCCCCGCCCCGCTCACCCGAGAGCTCCTCGCCAGCAGCCGGGGGGACGGAGGAGAAGGAGGAGCGGGAGGAAGAGGAGGGGCAGAGGAGGAGCGGGAGCAGGAAGGGGAGCAGCGAGAGGAGGCGCCGCGTGCGTCCAGCGCTCTCTGGATCTGCAGCCCCTTCCCGCCGGGAGCATCGCTGCCCCCGCATCCCGCAGGTGACCGGGAAGGGGGACCTCGCTCCGGATATCGTGGGCGGTCCTGGGAGGGTTTCTTTTGAAGGGGGGAGGGATATTTGGAGCTCAGCCGAAGTACTTTGGGGCTCCCTGATCCTTTTCTTCGGGACGCGGCGGGTGGAGCGAGGTTTGGATCTTGCAGGACTCCAAAGCTGCCCCGAAATGCCCTTTGGGTGGATACTGCGGGGTCCCCGGGAGGTGTTTTTTGGGGAATTCGCGGTGGCGGCTGCCGGCAGGGCCCCGGCGGTGGGTGGCGGGTGCGGGGTCCCGGGAGCCACGTGGCGATCGCCCGGTACCGGCGCTGGGGGGGAGGGGAGGAGTCTTGAGAGGGGGGAGAGAGAAAAGCGGGGAGCCCCGGGAGTCCCGGACCCTGAAATGGGGGCCTGGAGAGGGGGGACCCCGGCAGCCGGGAGTGGGGTGAGCTTGGAGAAGGGGCAGCCCCGAGAAGGGATGAGCCTGGAGAGGGGGAACCCCTGGGACCCCAAAGTGGGGACCCCAGAGAGGGGGGACCCCCGGCACCCCGAAGCAGAGAGCCAGGGGAGGAGGGACCCCTGGGACCCCAAAACCCTCGGCATCCCTTAGTGCAGCCCCTGAGAGGGGGACCCGTGGGACCCTCAGCAGCCCAGAGAAGGGGGACTCCCAGAACCCCAAAATAGGCAGACCAAAGAGGAGGCACCCCTGGGATTCCCTGGAAGTCTGGAGCGGGCAGAGACCCTGCAGAGGAGGGACCTTCAATATATGCAGGGCCCGCAGCATCCAGGACAAGGGGGACCCCCAGAACCCCATAGTGGAGAGACCAGAGAGGGGGAACCTCAGTGAGGGATATTTTCCTCTGAGTCTTGATGTTTCAGAGTTTTTCATGGACACAAGATATGTGGTGACTCCTAGAGATGGACTTGGGCAGGAGGAACCCCCAAGCCAATGCACTCACCCCTTGTTTTCCCCTCCAAAACAGGACTTCTCATTCCCAAACCTTGGCTGAATGGAGGAGGAGGAGGAGGCTGTGAAGAAGAGGACGATGCCCCGGGAGCCCCAGGCAGGTGAGGAGGAAGTCAGTGCCCCTTTCCCTTCTCTCCTGCTCCATCTCCCAGCCCAGCATCGCCCCCGGCTGCAGGACAACCCCGCTGCCGACGCCGTCCTGCCGGGGACGGACTGGGGGGATCTCCTTCCCCTTCCCTGTGGCACAGAGGCAAATCCCATCCTCTCCTTGTCTTTCTTCTCCTTGTTCCTTTTCCTTGCTTGCTTGCTTCCTTCCTTCCCCTCTTTCTACTTGTTCCTTCTTGTTTCTTTTTCTTCTTGTTCCTTCCTTTTCCTTGTTCCTTCATCTTCATTCTCCCTTTTTTCTTCTTGTCCCTTCCTCTCCTTCTTCCTTCTCTACCCTTCTTCCTCTCCTTGTTCTTTCCTTCCTCTTTCCTTGTTCCTTCCTCTTCTTGTCCCTTCTTCTCCTTGTCCTTGCTCCCCCAGCCACTGAGCTGCAGATGGAGACCAGGGAGGACAAATCCCCGTGGCAGAACTTCATGGAAGAGGATGCTTTGAGTGGCTCAACGGCACAGGAATCACATGGGGAGGAAAAGCCAAAGGAATCCCCCACAAGGAGGGGCTCCAAAGCCAGCCCAGGGTGCTCTGAGGAGAAGAGGCCCCCCCTCTGCTTCATCCAGAGGTCCAACCTGGTGGTCCATGAGCAGCTTCACACTGGGGAGAAGCCCTATAAGTGCTTGGAATGTGGGAAGAGCTTCAGCCACACTTCCCGCCTCTTCATCCACCACCAGATACACACAGGGGGATGGCCCTACAAGTGCTTGGAATGTGGGAAGAGCTTCAGCCACAGCTTCAGCCTGATCCGCCACTATAGGATCCACACTGGGGAACGGCCCTACAAGTGCTTGCAGTGTGGGAAGAGCTTCTGCCAGAGCTCCAGCCTGACCTGCCACCAGGAGATGCACGCCAGGGGAGGGCCCTTTGAGTGTCCTGAGTGTGGGAAGATGTTTCAGTGGATCTCCTATCTCATTGTACATCAGCAAACACACACAGGGGAGAGGCCCTTCCGCTGCACAGACTGTGGGAAGAGCTTCAAGGGGGGCTCCCAACTCACCAGCCACCAGCGCATCCACACCAGGGAGAGGCCTTAGAGTGCCCCGAGTGTGGGAAGAGCTTCTCCTGGAGCTCGTCCTTGAGGAAACACCAGCAGAGGCACCAGTGAGGGAATCCCTGCGAGTGCCCCGAGTGTGGGAAGAGCTTCAGGCACTGCTCCAACTCCGTCTTAAAACTCGAGGTGCTGCTGACTGAAAAGCTCTTCCAGAACCCTGTACTTCAGACACTTATGAATCCTCTTCTCTTATTAAATGCCGTAAAATATTACCGTGTCCTGCACCCGTAGGGAGGAGGAGAGAAGAGCCAGCAGGCATAAATATGCAGCAAGATTGATTGATTTAATTATTTTACAAACTCTTTTATAGCCTTTTTTCTTCATAGTCTAACTGGATAAAGGATCAGCCACCCCTTGGTGTGATTGGCTAAAATCCTAAAACATCCACTGTCAAAATATTTTTCTACTGTACTATAAACAAGGCTTCTCAAGGTTGCACGTGTTTCATTGTTTATAGAACTCTGCTGCTATCTTCTGTGAGAGAGAAAAGTCTCTCACGGATTTAGAAAATAGCAAGAAAATTCTTGCTAGCAGCATTTTTGTATCCACATTCTCTTTTCCATTCTTTGTCTTTTTCCTGGCCTCTTTACTGACCTTTATTCTTGTACAAATTGTCTGTCCCAGTAAGTCCTTCTTTGCTGAACCTCTTCAATGCAAATCTGCAAAGCAGAAGGAAAGCAGCCCCTTGGAATGGCCTCAGTGGAGCAGCACTCCCTGGCACAGCCTCTTCTCCCGCCCTCAGGCAAGGGACCAACAAGGCAGCGCCAGCCTTGTCAGAGCTGGGCAAGGACAAGAGAGAGAGCAGATGCCAACAGGGGCTTTGTGCTGCACCAAGGGACATTTGGGTTGGGCATTAGGAAGAACTTTTGCCCAGAAAGGGGCATTAGATATTGGAATGGGCTGGCCAGGTGGGGGTGGAGCCACCATTGGGGAGGTGCTTAAGGAAAGCCTGGGTGTGGCACTCAGGGCTCTCCTGGTTGCCGTGGTGGCAATGGGGCACAGGTTGGACTCGATGATCTCCCAGGGCTCTTCCAAGCCAATGCATTCGGTGATTCTGTGACATCACAGGCTCTGGGGACAGTGTGGTGGCTGTCAGCTGTCCCCAGCCCGTCGCCGTGCCCAGAGCCCGGGCAGCACTCGGCACGGAGCCAC
The DNA here is from genome assembly GCF_041296385.1 of Aphelocoma coerulescens. NCBI lineage: Eukaryota > Metazoa > Chordata > Aves > Passeriformes > Corvidae > Aphelocoma > Aphelocoma coerulescens. Next base: position 263,208 of record NW_027184061.1, on the reverse strand, counting down.
GGCCAGAGCCAGCGTGGAGATGGTGGCTCATCCCACAGAGCACCATGGCCAGCCAGGGCTTCTCCTGGCTGCTGCAGTTCTGTGTGCTGCTGATGCTGGCCCATCCCCTCGACCCTTCCAGCCATCCTGAGGGGGACATGGGCACCTCGGCTCTGCTTCACGAGGAGCTGGAGCCGCAGGACTCCGCGGGCCCTGGGATGACCCCCTTGGTGGACGTGGTGCTGATTTCTTGGACATGCTCGGCCCTGGAGCTGCTGATCATGGGCCTTGTCCTGGGATGGTTCTGGAGACGCTGGGGAGAGGTGAGGGAGGGGGGTCAGGCAGGTGGGACAGTGCTGGGGCCGGCAGCCACCAAAGCCTTGGGCCAAGCCGGTGTTGGGCGAGGCCTGAGAGCCGCCGTGGCAGAGCAAAGCCGGGTTGGACCTGAGGGTGCTGGGCCTCCCGGGCAGCCCTTCGGCCACGGCCCCTCGGCAGAGGGGGCTGAGCCCCTGGGCAGGAATCGGGCCCAGCCTGAGCCCCAGGGACACCAGGCAGAGGCGGCCGGAGCTCTTCTTGCTGCAGCCTCTGCCCGGGGCAGCCCAGCCAGGCCCAAGTCTCTCGCGGAGAGGCCAAGGGCAGCGCCAGAGGGCTCAGCCCCGCTCGGCCCCTCTGCCCCTTCCATCGGGCTCCCTGGGCCGGGCCGTGCAAGAGAAGCGCCAGAGCCCCTGGGGCTGTGCAGGACGCGCTGCCGGGGACGTGGCTGCCCCAAGGAGCTGCTGCGGCTGCTGAGGCACAACCGCGCCCGGATGCGGCTGTGCCGGCGCCACCGCTCTCTGCAGAGGCCCAGAGCCAAGACACCAGCAAAAGGGGGCAGCTGCAGGAGGAGGAGACCCCGAGGCTCCCCTCAGCGCTGACTCTCCAGCTCCAGCTCGGCGCTCAGCTTGCAGGGCGTCGCGGGGGATGCGTGACCAGTGCCCAGCCCGGGCACTGCAACATCCCCCAGCTTAGGGGTCAGTGCAGCCCCCCATCCTCAGCCGCAGAGCTCCCAGCCACCTTTTCCCCCAGAAGCTGAAGTTTCCATGACTGTTCCAGTTCCAAACTGTTGGCCTTTTTTGGAGGCATAAGATTCTCACCCCGTAATCTTCCAGTCACCCCCCATCAGTCAAGTTAATCAAGTTCACATTTTCTAGCTATTGCTGTGTCATTTCCTTGATATCCATGTGAGAGGGGACACAGTGATGGATGGGTTTGCATGGGAGCTGCAGAGCCCCGGAATGGAGAGCCTGAGTGTCCCAGCAGGATTTGCAGGAGTGTGGAGGGCAGCTGGAAAGAAGATCATGGGCAATATTCTCCTGCCTCCATCTTCCAAGGAAGCTTTGATTTGGTCCCTGCCTGCACCGTGCCACGGGGCCCCCAGAGGCCCAGGGGAGTGTCTGGGTGGCCCCAGAAGGACCCTGTGGCAGCAGGGAAGAGTCAGGAGCATCCCTGTGGTGCTGGGAGAGTCACCCAGAGGGAGCCACCCCTGGGGCCCAGGCAAGAGCTGCATTCAGGCAGCCAAATTCATGCAGGGTCTGCCCAGGCTCTGCCCAGGATCAGTCCAGCGAGCTCCACTCCTGTCTCACCTCTTTGTATTTTCTTTGTATTTCTCTGTATTTACTTCTGTGTATTGATCCTGATGACCCTCAAAATGCCATTAGAAATCATTTTCCCTCTAAATAAATACTGACTTATTTTGGTTTTAGGAATTAACCATGGGTAGTCCCTGCTTAAATGACTTCTCTGTGACCTCTTCTGCAGTTTGTTCCTTTACAGCACCATCAACCACCTCTCTTAAAATACAGATCCCTCACTGGAAGCAGGGAATTCACCTGGATCCCCTCCTGGGACCCCCCTGGATCCTCCTGGACTCCCCCCCCTCCCCCGAGGACCCTCCACACCCACGCCCTGTGGGACCCCTGTGCTGGGCTGGGCTGAACTCCCGGGCCCTGCAGCCAAAGTCTGCCTGGAACCCGCTGGGTTCAGCCCAAAGCGGGGAAAGCTCCGGGACCCACAGATCCATTTTGTCCTGCGGCTGTGGGGCCTCACCCCCAAGGGAGCAGGACTGGGCGCTGTAACCCCAATCCCTTATTCCGAATCTCCCTCTCCCTCTCCCTCTCCCTCTCCCTCTCCCTCTCCCTCTCCCTCTCCCTCTTCTCTCTCTGACACTTTACCGTGCCATAAATCGAATCTCTCCTGATGGGAGAGAATTTGCTGAAAGTCCTTGCAAGGAGTTTAGAAGATAAAGCGAGACGTCTTCTGTAGTTTCAATGCTTCTAGATAGTTGTTTATTAAGTCTTATCAGAGGAACTGAGCCTCTAGCATGACCCAGGTACAGCATGGAAGGAGGAAAAGTAGGAGTGAGAGCGAGAGAGAGCCATTATCAAGATTTACACAGCCTTTTAAAGACATTTTAACCAATAGTTACTAAAAACATACATTATTTTTACTTTCTTACCAATTATTCAATAACACGACTAGGAACTGCGGAATTTTCCATCCAGTCATTCCAAACTACTTTTACTGCAGAATATGGAGTCGTAGAAGAAGGATAAGAAGGTTTAGAGAACAGCAACAATCCTCCATTTTGATATTTCTTACTCTTATCTATATACTATAAAGAGAAGCCCAAAACCTCTAAATTTTTCACCCTGTGACAATCTTACATAGTATTCTATAACCTAATTCACACCACTGTATTTCCTAGTTGTTGTCTGACTGTTGGTAATTTTTTCCGAGGTTTAAAGCTATACCAGTGTTGTCCAGGGGGGTAAAAACCCTTAAAAACAGGCAGAGAAATATTCTCGGCACTCTGGGTTCCTACATCTCCCCCTCCTGTTTGAACCAAAAACACTTCCTTGACAGCTTTGTCCGTGGCTTGTCTAGCACAGTGGAGTATACAAGGTACAAATACTAAAAGAATTACAACAATAGTTAAAACATACAAACCTGCCTTCAAAATTTTTCTCCATAAAGGTGTAAGGTCAAACCAATTGAACAAATCGTTCAACAATGATCCATTTTCTTCTCCAAGTTTAGCTATTCCATCCTCTAATTGCCGTATACTTTCATGGATGGATTTCGAATGATCTGACAAATTCATACAACACATACCTTCAAATTCTTCACATCCATGTCCATGCACTAATAGAAGATAATCAATTGCTGCTCTGTTTTGCAGAGTCGCTTGTCTCACGCTCTGAACATCAGTTAACACATCGCTCAGTGCGAGAGAGACAGCACGAGAGTTCTTACTTAGCCAACAGCCCAAGTGATCCAATTGTCTCAAGGCTGCTCCTGCAGCAGCACCAGGTAAAAGGAGAGCTGCAGAAAACCTTTGTCCAAAATTCCAAGCTACAAATTTATCATTACAATCAGATTTATATTGCTCAACAAATCTTTTCTCCTTTCTCTTCTGTTCTTTTATCATTTTTGCGTTAGGTGTTAGCAAAGAAAGCTTTCCAAAGCTGCATGGACCGCCCTTGACATTTGAGGCCAAATTCTGTCTCCACAAATGAGAAACATCCCTCGCGGCAATTGCAATGGATCCTGGTTGAACGATATGCTCATCTTTATTGTTGAATTGCACCAAGATGTTGCATTTCTATACATTTCGTAATTTGGAGTGACATCTGTTATCTTGGTTTTATTTTGCTTCAACCCTGGAGAACTGAATACTACACAAAACTCCATTTTTATTGAACCAAGAATTTCCAGTTCCTGAGTTTCGTAAGGAGCCTCCGGAAGGGATTTGGTCCAAACATCCCAATTCTCCACTGGATTTGAACCGAATTGTGAAAGTTTTAGATTAGCATGTTTGGAAGGTGGCCATTTGTCTGCTGGTAGACAGACTAAACATGTTGAAAATGGCTTCTTTGGTCTTGAATGAGTTAGACAGATGGTATCTAGGCCTGATGCGTTGGCCAAAGTCTCCCAGACATTTTCTTTTGGTTGCATTACTGGGAAAGCTGTATTGCTTAAGGCAAACAGTGAGATGATAAGGCACAAGTGTAATACCTGATTGAGCTTCATTCTCAACAGCTTTATCCCACATAGGAATCTCTGATCTGTAACAGAACTTCTAACACACTCTTACATACAAAATTTACACCATTAACTTCCCCACTTTTTGCATAATATTCAGTCCACAGTTCTTGCACAAAAAAAACAATTGATGTCTGTGGCATCGACAGTAGCGTTGACACTGATTCACGTCTACGCGCTCGCCTCCTTGTTCCCGGAGTCGATTCCTGCTTGTTTCTGGACTTGATGAGGTTTCACGTTTTTTGCTGGAATCCACTTCGGTCCTGCACCTGTTGAGACACAAGCATATCCCTTGCCCCAAGTTATTAGTTGAAATGGGCCGTCGATCTTTCCCGTCTCTAAATCTTTGATCAAAACTAAAGGATTTTCTCTCAATTTTGCCTGAGTACTATTTGAAAAATGCCTGATAATTGCTGGAGTAGGTTCTGAAAAGGAGCTATTCAGGAAGTTTAAAACATACAAAGCTTTATTCAATCACATCTGAGGCGTAGCCTCTGCTTCCCCCCTTTTCTGTTTATCCAAAAGAGATTTTAAGGTATGGTGTGTTCTCTCAATGATGGCTTGGCCTGTAGAAGAATTAGGAATGCCAAATATGTGATGAACACCCCAATTCTTCAAAAATGTGTCTAGGGTTCGTCCTCTCTAAGCTGGACCATTGTCTGTTTTAATTTCCTGAGGAACACCCAATGCTGCAAATGCTTGTAAAAAATGTCCACACGCATGTTTCGCTGTTTTGCCTATGTCTTGGTTTTGAAAGACGGTCTGCTAAGGAAGGCAGAAGCCTCCCTTGAAGTGGCAGATAAAACCCCTTTTTCCTCCCAGTTATTATAATTTTGAAATCAAGGGCCTTTAGGCAAAGATGTGGGAAATAGGAATAACAGTTCTTTACTATATATATATTTATATATATAACCAGTCCAACAAAACAACATCAACTATGACAGTAACAGCAAACAATCACAAACCCAGTCCCAGCCTTCTCGGCTGCCAGGCCCTTTCCCCTCGGGTGCAGTTCCGCTCGCAGCCGGCAGGGGCGCTGGCGGCTCCCGGTGAGCAGGGCAGGTGCGATGGTTCCCCCTGGGCTGCAGGGGGCGCTCCGGAGCGAGCTCGGGGAGCACGCGGCACTGGCGGCCTGGGATCCCGGGGAAGGGATGGAACAAAGATTTCAAAAACCCCCTGGACAGCCGATCCCGGTGTCCGGCTGGACCCTTGGGAACAGCAGGCTGGAAAGGCAGGCTGGAACAGCAGGGATGAGCACAAATCCCGCGTGGCAGACAAGATGTATCAAAATTCTGGAGCTGCAGTGGGAACCCCCGGAGGTCTCGGCAGGCAGGGAGAGCGGGCCTACAGAGCAGCAAAAGCTTGAAGCAATGGCAGGGGCAGGGCGGCTGCAGCCTGGCTCCCAGTGGGGCAGGGAAGGCAGGCTTGGGAAACCTGGTTCTCTCTGGTAGAAGGAAAGCAGCCGAAGAAGCAGCCTCTCTCTCCGTCATCCAAAACGCCAGGGACTGACTGCCCACACAGCCAGGTGAAAAAAAGAGTAGACAGATGCACCCCTCCATCTATGGCCAGGACTGTTGTTTTTCTTAAGCACCCAGTAGTTTGTCCCCGTGGCAACATGTATGGGGAAAATTCCTTTAACAGAAAAAAACCCCAGGAGAACTCCCAAAACCCCAACATTCTGTTACGAGCTTCCTGCAGATTGTTCCATCTCTGCTCACCATATGGAAAGATACAAAGATCCCTTTTGGTTCACACAGTTAAATGTCTGATGGGTCACACGGTGGTACCTGTACAGATACACGTCTGGAGAGAAAGCCAAACATCCATCGCACTCTCTCAACACCCACAGAGCCTGAACCAAACTCTACAAGGCCACGCAGCTTTACACAGAAATTCATACATCGATAAAACTGTACAACGGGATGCAGGTTTACACAGAAATTGATACACAGGAAAACACAACAATCTGTGCTGTGTGAATACACTGACTTCTGTATAAAAATGGCTCCACCCGGCAGGAACCGATCCAGAACTGTGCGATTACCAAAGGACCCATTGACACTTCCATACCCTTGGAACTAAAGACACGGGACTGTAGAGCTCTCCAACTACGTACATTCCTGTCTGGGGGTGACTTTATGATGTGTATCCCCTATCGCTGCTCTCTGCCCAGAAATCAATCCTGTGCCTTTCTGTGCCTTTAAACTGAGCCCGACGGGGGAGAGAGAAAACACCGAGCGAACTTTTCAAAGCGGTTGTTCAAGGACACAGACACACACTCCTCTGTGTTCTGCTGCGGCAGCGAGAAGAGCGGAGGGAGCGCCCTGCTTGCTTTCCAGCGCGCTTTTGGCTCCTTTTCTCCAGAGGGAGACGGAGAGTTGAAGTTTGTTTTCCTGGGACTTGGGCTTTTTCCCTTCTTCTCTTCTGGACTGTTTCAACATCAGAACACACCGGGAAAATTTTCCACCGAGGCCCTGGAGGACACCAACCCAGCTCCAAGGAGGAGGAGAGAGAGCACACCTACAGAAGGACTCTGAAATCTTCCCAGGTTTCTCTCCACAGCGAGAGGTTTTAGTATTCAGCATTATTATCCTTTTCCTGTGTGTTTGTTAAATAAATAGGTTCTTTTTCTCTTTCACTTTCCTCAGAGGAAAATATTTTTTGGCAGACCTGGTGGGAGAGGGCTGGTTGTAACCTGCCTTCTGTCAGAGGATATTTTCCTGCAAATTTGTCCAAAGCAGCACACCAAATTAAGTCAGTATTTATTTTGAGGGAAAATGATTTCGAATGGCATTTTGAGGGTCAACAAATACAAAGATAATAATAAGGATAAATACAAAGAAATAAATACAAAGAAATACAAAGAAAATACAAAGCGGTGAAAGAGGACAGGAGCTCACTGGACTGGTCCTTGGCAGCGCCCGGGCAGACCCTGCATGAATTTGGCTGCCTGAATGCAGCTCTTGCCTGGGCCCCAGGGGTGGCCCCCTCTGGGTGTCTCTCCCAGCACCACAGGGATGCTCCTGCCCCTTCCCTGCTGCCCCAGGGTCCTGCAAGCGCCTTCTGGGGCCACCCAGACACCTCCCTGGGCCTCTGGAGGCCCCATGGCAGAATGCAGACAGGGACTGAATCAAAGTTTCCTTGGAAGATGGAGGCAGGAGAATATTGCCCACCATCTTCTTTCCAGCTGCCCTCCACACTCCTGCAAATCCTGCTGGGACACTCAGGCTCTCCATTCCGGGCTCTGCAGCTCCCATGCAAACCCATCCATCACTGTGTCCCCTCTCGCATGGATATCAAGGAAATGACACAGCAAAATCTAGAAAATGTGAACTTGATTAATTTGACTGCTCTAAAATTCTACAACTCGAGGATGACTGGAAGACTATGGGGTGAGAACGTTATGCCTCCAAAAAGGGTTAAGAGTTTGGAACTGGAACACTCAGGGAAACTTCAGCTTCTGGGGGAAAAGGTGTCCTTCCTCCTCTCTCCCTTTGCTTTATACATCTGATCTGGGTCATATGGTTGGAACATCCCCTTGGCTGATTTGGGTCCGCTGGCCTGGCTGTGTCCCCTGCCAGGATCCTGCCCGCTCCCATCCCCTCTGATGGGGGAAGGAATGGCAGAGGGACAGCGCTGCTGGGCAGTAGCCAGAACACCGCTCTGTTACCAGCACCCGTCCAGCTACCAATGCAAAGCACAGCCCTGGAAGGCCCATGAACTTTCCCTCAGGCAGATGCAACACACGGGACTTGAGCTGCCAGCGGCCCAGGTCACCCTCTGCCAGCCCCGCTCCTTGGACCTTGTGTCCCCACAAGCAGACACAAAGTGTTTCTGCTGCTCCCCCTCCTGCACAAATCCACAGAGAGCTGGGATTTTCCAAGTCTCGTGTCTCCGGTGTGCTGTATTCCCAAAGAAGCAGCAGCCCCTCCCAATGAACACAGCGAGTTGCACGGATGCTTGTCAGCTCCACTGCCTGCCTGGAAATCTGGAAAATGCTTCTAAATGCTGCTCCCTTCAGCTCTGGGGCACCGACTGACCCAGAGCTGGGAAACAAATGCCCTGGCTGCTGGCTGACAAGGTGAGTTCCGCCAGAGTCAGAGCTCTGTGGGAAATCTCTATCCACGCCTCTCCTTTGAATAGATCCACACACGGGGTGCGCAGGGACGTGTCCTGTATGGAAAGGAAGGAGTGTGCCAGCACCGTGGCTGACACTTTCCCTCTCCATGTGCGTTCCACAGCCACGGGTACACAGACGTGATGGAAACCCTCGCACAGCCAGAGCCTTCTGTCCCTGCAGAATGGAGCCGGCGGGTGGGGGCGGTTGGTGGGCAGCGAGTCCCGGACAGCGGGCGAGATCCGGCTCCACAGCTGCCAGGCCCCGCTAAGGCTTAATGCCACCTCCTTGGCAAGAGGAAAGGCCTTCAGCCTCGCCCCTGCCCAGAGGGGCAGCGCTGGCCTGGCTGCACAGCTCGTTTTCCCCACAGGTTGCAGGAGATGAGATCACAACGCTTGCAAACACCGACTGCGAGCCACAGCTCTGGGTGCTCACCATGAACCTCAGCTCTGCCAGCGCTGTCTGGCCCAGGCTCCAGGGGATGCAGTGGGAGCCCGGCTGGGCTCTGCCCTGGGGCCATCCTCCAGGGACAGCTGCACACAGGGAGCATTTGGTTGCCACAAAGAGCCAGGCCATGGCTGCAGGGAGCTGCTCCAGGTGTGGCCTGCACTGCTGTGTGCTGCGCTCTGGGGCTGCTGCTCCCCGCAGAGGGGACTGCACTGGGGTGCCAGAGGAGACAGAGAAGCTCCAGCTTAAGCCTAACTGGGCTGGGTGGCTGGGCCGGGAAGAGTGGCGAGGGTCAAGGGCATTCACAGAGCTCATCCTGCTCTGTGAAGAATTAGGAATAGGGAGTGGGAACCCAGCAGTGAGCAGAGCTGAGGCCTGGAGAGCAGCTCTGAATGACCCCCAAATCTCACCCGACCTCTGAGACATTGCTGTTCTTCAGCCAGTGACAACATGAGTCCCTAAACCTGGGGCTCACTCGTGGCCAGGGGCATCAAGGAAGGCTACAGTGCAATGGGGACTGCGGTGAGCTGGGAACTCACTGGGGGAAAGAGGGAGCACTTGTGGAGCAAAAGGCAGGTGGGGGAGAGAACTGTTGAGAGAAAGGCTGAGCTTCAGCTTGAGCAAGCTGAAAAATGGCATTGGGGGTCATCCCAGACTGATTTCATTTCAGAAGTTACTGAACAAGTTTGTTATTGGGGGGGTGTCATATTTTCCCCCGGAGGTGCACGCTCTGCAAACTTGAGCTGCACTGCCGAGCTGCTCAAGCACGTCTCTGCTGCAGGTCACGGCGTTTCTTCTTTGGCTTCTCGTGGCCCCGGGGCTGAGCCGCAGCAGAGCCCTGGCGGAGCCCAGAGCAGCCTCAGCATCCACAGAGCCCGGCTGCAAGGAGAGAAAGCAGAAAGCGCCCGTCAGCTGAAGGCTCCCGTCCCCCTTGTCCCAGCCGCCCGCGGTGCCCAGGCCGTGCTGGCCGTGCTCAGAGCGCTGCCCAAAGCTGCCCAGCATTGCTGCCTCTGGCAGGAGAGCAGGAGGGCAGGACACGTGCCCAGCCTGCAGCCGGCCGTGGCACAGCCACCTCCTCAGCAGCTGCCCAGAGCGGGATGCTGCTGCGCTCGCTGCCGTCTCCCAAAAGCCCTTATCCCAGCCGTGCCAAGAGGACGGGCACCCACCTCACGCCTCCGGCTGCCAGAAGAAAAGCTGCTCCCAAACGGTGTCCTCAGCCCTTCTCCAAGGGCACGTCCCACCCACGCCACAGCTGCTCCCAAGCACTTTGCCATCCGGACCAGACAGCACCTAGAACGCTTCCTTTGGAAAAACAAACCATAAATCAATGAAAAGAGATTACAGACAAAAAGGGAAAACAAGGAAAAAGGTAAGAAATCTTCCCTCTGCTGGGGCCTTGTGGAAGGCCCAAGCCCACCATGCGAGGGAAAAACCCACCCCCGGGCCAGGGCAGCCCACGCTTTCTGCCTTCCCCCTGCACTGCCCCCAAAAGTCATGCTGAGCCCAAAGCCAACAAGGGCAGTGGAGCAGCCCAAGCCCTTCCTTGCCTGCAGAGCAAAGCAGCCCATGCACAGCTTCTGGTGTCCAACCTCTGCTCCCACCATGGGGCTTTGTTTGTGTCGGGCTGGCTGCCCCAGCCCCAGCCCCAGCGCGGGCCACGGTGGGTGCTGGGGACTGTTGGCAGGGCCAGGAGCAGACTCCCAGTTCAAAACCAGCCCAGCCCATCCCCCCAGCCCTGCCAAAAAGCAGCTTGGCAGCCGACTGAAGAATTGGTTGCATCCGCCCCAGCAAAGGGGGGAACCTTTGCTTCCCGGCCAGGCTGTGCAATGCACAAATCTGGGAGCATCCCCCTGCGTGTGGACTCATCTGCAAATTCGCTGTGGAGCCTGGCTTTGGAGAAGGTGCCACAATTGAAGTCCATCATCTTCAGCTTGCCAGGTGGAGGAAGAGCTTGTCATCCTTGATGCCACCCTCCATGTCTCCAGCAGCAGCAGCCGCACCTGGCACAGCTTCTCCAGGGGCTCCTTCTTCCCTGGGGCTGGAGCAGGCTGTCAGTGCTCTGCCCAGGGCCCCGGCTGTCGCTGAAGAAGGACAAGCAAAAGCAGCTGGCGTGGGGGCCACCAGTGCTGGGAAGAGCAGCTCAGCTCCAGCAGCAGGGCTGCGCGTGCCCAGCTGAGGAGCCCTGCGCAGCGATTCAGGCAGGACAAAATCTCTGCCTTTCTTTGCTGCTTCTTGCCAAGGCGCGTGTGCAGCTGGAACTTACCGGCTCCCTGGGTCAAAGCATGCGTGTGGCTCTCTCCCTTCTCCTACGGCACGCGAATATCCTGCATCCAGGGATCACAGGATAGGTCTTCTAATGAGGGCCTTTCCGAGGAGAGCACGGATAAACACCGTCGGATGAGATTCTGGCACTCTGTGGAGTGAAAGCAGAAAGCACCAGTCAGTTGCAGAAGGCTCCTGTCCACTTTGCCACACTCTTGCCATGGCCAGGCTGTACTGTGTGTACTCAGGGCTGTGCCTAAACTTTGCCATCAATTCTTTCTTTTGCAGGAGAGCAGGGGAGCAGGACATTGCCACCTCCTCAGCAGCTGCCAGTGCAGGATGCTCCTGAGCCCCCTGCTGTCTCCCAGCACTGCTATTCCTCCCGTGCTGCAGAGATGAGGATCCACCTGGAGAGAGCCGTCGTGGGAGCGAGAGCCGGCCCCAGGTGCTGTTCCAGCCCCTCCTGAAAGGGTGCTCCCCGCAGACCATCTGGTGCAGCACGATGCCCAGGGACCAGACGGTCGCTGCCTCGCCGTAGTACCAGCCGAACTGGGTCCATTCCGGAGGGCTGTAGGATGGTGTTCCTATGGAATAGAGATGGAGTTCTTCAGGGGGACGCTGCCTGCTCCCAGAGCCTCGCCCCAGCATCCCTGGGCATGGGGGGGCCGCAGCAGCGGCACGCGGCGTGACCCGCTGCCCTCTGGCCAGCACCTGGGACTTGTGTACAAACTGGGGGTTGGAAAAGAAGCCGCTGGTGTTGCAAGAGGGCAGCGGAAGCCCTGGCAAGGCCCGAGCATTCCATGCAAAGGAAAAACCCACTTGGTGCTGGGGAAAAACCACGCTTTCATCCTCCCTGCCTGCACTGCCCCAGAAACCATTCTTAAGCCAAGGCAACCACGGGCAGCAGAGCAGTCCGAGCCCTGTCTCGCCTGCACACCAAACGGGCTGGGGCACAGGTTCTGGCCCCCCCTCTCTGTTCCCCCCACCCACGGGTGTTTCTGTGGCGCTGGCTGCCCCAGCCCCAGCGCCACTCCTGGGCAGAGTGGCTGGCGAAGGCTGCCAGCAGGGCTGGAAGATGGCCCCTCAGCCAGCGCCGCTCAAAAGCGGCTCAGCTGAAGACTCCGGCTGCCATGACTGGCAGCAAAAGGGAGAATCCCCCCTGCCACAGCCGGCTTGGGCTGTGAGATGTTGGGCCGTGAAATGTTGGGCTGTGGGATGTTGGGCCATGAGATGTTGGGCTGTGAGATGTTGGGCTGTGAGATGCCGCTACCAGGAGCCTCCCCCTGCATGGGCTCACCTGCAAAGCTGGTGTAGGCTGCGGCTTGCAGGTAGGTGCCACAGCCAAAGTCGATGAGTTTGGCCTGCCCGGTGGCCAGGTCAACCAGGATGTTCTCCGGTTTGATGTCCCGGTGCAGGACCCCGCAGCTGGTGCAGTGCCGCACGGCCTCCAGCACCTGGCGGAACAGGTGCCGCGCCACCTCCTCGCACAGGAAGCCCCGTGCCCGAATGAAGCGAAGGAGGTCCTGACACCGCTCCGGGCGCTCCAGCACCATCACCACGTTGCTGGGGAGCTCCAGCCACTCGTGGAGCTGGACGATGCCAGGGAAGCCAGCGGACACCTTGTCCAGCAGCACGATCTCCAGTGGTGCTCGGGTGCCGTCGGGCTGCGGGAGGAGCACGGTGCCGTCAGCGGGGCTGATGCCGTGCCGGGGCTCGGGAAGCCCTCAGCCAGCCGGGAACGCTCTGCGCGCTCCGCTGGCCCCACGGCCGCTCTCCCTCGAGGCGTTCTGGCGGCTTCCACCCTGCCGGGCCTCGGCTCATCCCCGCCCGCCGCGCCCCGGCTTCTCCCGCTGCCCCTCGCTCACTCACCAGCTCGCCCCAATGGCCGATGCGGTTCCGCGGCACCCGTTTGATGGCCACCTGCAAGGCAAGGGGAGCAGCGGGCTGAGCTCGCCGCCCGCCGTGCCCAGCCCCATGCTCCTTCTCCTCCTCCTTTGCCCCACGCCTCCTGCGCCCGCCGCCGGCCCCGCCACTCACCGGGGCGCCGTCCGAGAGCCGCGTGGCCGCGAAGACGCTGCCGAAGCCGCCGCGCCCCAGCAGCGAACCCAGCCGGTAGCGCTCCTTCAGGCCCTGCTGCGCCTTCCGTGCCCGCGAGACGCGGCCGTCAGCGCTCGGCCCGGGGCCAGGAACGGCCCCCGAGCGCCGCTCAACCGCCCCGGGCCGGCCATCCGCACATGGGGGCTCTTTTGGAGGGGCCACCGGCGGCTCGGGGCCGGCGGCCGCGCTCAAGAGCGGCGGAGCTCGGAGCGGGGAAGACGCTGCGGAGGCGGCGGGAGCGGCCGCGCCGCCTGTGTCCCCGGCGGGCCCCGGGAGGAGCCGAGGCCGGGGCCGGGCTCGGGGTCGGGCCAGCCGGAGCCAGGGGCTGGCGATGGTGCCCAGGAGCCAGGCACTGATGCCCGCCCAGCAGCGCCACAGCCAGGACGGCGAGAGCCGGGCGGAGGCGGGACCGCGGCGGGACGCCCGGGGGCGGGGAGGGGGCAGCCCCGCCCGGGGCCGGGGGCGGGCCGGGGGCATGGCCCGGCCGGGCCTGGGCAGAGGGAGGCCGCGGGAGGGGGGGTTGGGGAACCAAAGGGAGAGCGGGAGAGGGTGCGAGACACTGGGAGAGGGAGAGGAGGAGCAGGAGAAGGGACGCAGAGGGTTCTTAGACTCGCTGCTTTTGCGCTGCTGCCGCTGCTGCCGCTGCTGCCGCTGCTGCCGCTGAAGCGCTGGGAGCGTTTGTCCGCGTGTCCGTGTGTCCGGTGCCCGTGTGTCCGTTCCCCCCGCGCGCCCCACGGCCGAGCCCCGCGCGCCCCGGGGCAGCACGGGCCGCTCCGCTCCGGGGCCGAGGCGGAGTCCCGGAGCATCTCTTGCTCCCGCAGCCACACCAAACCCGCTCGGCCATTGGCAGCAGTTTTGCACACGTTTCCCTTTGAAGGGCTCCTCTCTACCCCCATTTCCAAGGAGTCTCCCTGCGGTTTTGGCACCTGCAGCGACAGGGCAGCGATTGGGCTTCAAACTTCAAGAAAGACATGGAGGGGTTGGAGCACGTCCAGAGATGGGATTGGAGCTGGGGAAGGCTCTGGAGGACTTCTGAGGGGCAGCTGAGGGATCTGAGGGCGCTGAGCCTGGAGGAAAGGAGGCTCAGGGGGGACCTGGCTCTCTCCAAGTCCCTGACAGGAGGGGGCAGCCAGGAGGGGTGGGGCTCTGCTGCCAAGGGAAAGCACGTGAGGAAATGGCCTCAGGGGAACCTTTGGGGTGGATGGTGGGGAAATTCTCATCCTCCGTGTCTCAACAAAGGGGGAGGGGGGCAGGGGTGGGGCACGACCTGGGGAGACGGGGTTGGTGACGCTGGGCTGGGGACACGGGAAAGGGCACGGGAAGCCAAAGCCCCGCTGAGCGCTGGAGCTGGGCTGGCACGGGGTGAGCCGGCAGCAGGGCCCCGCAGCCCTGAGGGACTCGCCCTGACGGCCGGGGAGTATTGATCCTGGTCTCTAAAAAATGAGACTCAATAAAATATCATTAAAAGGTGCCTCCTTCTTCTTCTCCTCCTCCCCCATCCCTTTTCCTGCTCCCCCCGGGCCCAGCGCCCACCCTTGGCCCCCCGTTTTCCCAGCGCGGCCGCATCCCGCGGGAGGAGCCGAGACGGAGCCGGGACAGGTCGGGCTGGGGCAGCGCTGGGCTCTGGGCCCGGCCTGGGCGCCCCCCACGCGCCCCCTCCTCAAATTCCCCTGGCGGGGGGCGCTGGGGGCGAGGGGGGGGCGCAGGCGGGGTCCGGGTGGGGAGCGCTGAGCGCTGCGGGTCTGCCTGGCAACTGGTGAGTCACCAGCGCCGCGCGCTCTGATTGGCTGAAGGTTGTTCAACGCCTGCTCTGATTATCTGATACTCGCGGGGAATTTTGGTTGGTCGTTGGGGGCTGTGGGGCGACTTAGGGGGGGGTCTCTGCACCTTTGGGGTTCGCTGGTGCCGATTTGGTGTTCAGGTGCCTCCCAAGGGCCCCCCGGGGGGGGGGGTGACACAGGGGTGACACACGGGGGTCCCCATTCCCGATCCATCCTGGGGTCTGTTCTGCCTCCTCCACTCTTGGTCCCCCCGCGGGATCCCCCAAAGTCCCTTCCCACTGTTCCCCAATAAACGGGACCGGGGCGAACTGGGAAGCCTTCCTGGGAACACTGGGAGCAGCCAGGCAGGGGCAGAGTGACAGCGGGGCTGGGGGGACACACGACCCCCCAAAATCATCGCTGGCATGGGGCGAGGGGTCCCGGCCGAGCCCGAGGCCACGGGGAGGGGCTTCGGCCGCCGGCGGCTCAGGAGCTCTGTGGGCAGAGCAAAGGGGGTGACACCGGGCTGGGGGGCCCCGGGGGGAGCTCAGAGCTCCGGGGGAGGGGGGACACGACCCCCGGGCCCCTCCTGTCACCTGCTTGCGCAGGTAGAAGCCGAGCCCCAGCGCCAGGAAGACAAAGCCCAACACGAAGCCCCCGATCCCCGCCAGCATCTTGGGGGGCGGGGGGGCAGCTTTGGGGGGTGGAGGGCAGAAGGATCCAGGAAATGGCAGCGGCTGCCAGGAAGGGACCGGAATGGACTGGGACAGAATGGGATGAACTGGGAATGAATGGGATGGACCAGGACAGAATGGGACACCAGGATACACTGGGACCAGGATCAGGACTGGGCAAGGCCACATTTGGAGCACCAGGGATTATACTGGGATATATTGGGACCACACTGAGGGCTACTGGGAACATGCTGAGGTCCAATGGGTGCTGCTGGGATATACTGGGAGTGATTTGCATCATACTGGGAATGACTGGGATTGTACTGGGAGTGACTGGAACCACAGTGGTGGTGAAAGGGTGCAATTAGAAAGATGTAGGGGGCAACTGGGATCATGCTGGGAGCAGCAGACCCATACTGGGGTCATGCTGGGATCATACTGGGAGTGACAGGGTCATGTTGCAGTTACTGGCATAGTTCTGGGAGTATCTGGGAGTGACTGGGATAGTACTGGGGGTGACAGGGATCAAACCAGACTCATACGGGGAAGTTACCTGGAATCATCCTGGGGGTGACTGGACTCATACTGGGATCATGCTTAGAGCAACTGGAACCATGATGGGGCAAAAGGCATCATAGACGGACTGACTGGGAGTTGCTGGGTTCATACTGGAAGTGACTGGAGCCGTACCTGACTCCTACTGGGAGGGACTGAGAGTGAAAGGAACCATGCTGGGCATGACTGGGAACAACTGGGACCATGGGCAACTGGGATCTTATTGGGAATGACTGGGAACATAAAAGCTTGAGTGGAGTTTTTATCCCGTGGCATTCCTGGGGTGGGAGCATGGGAACCGCTGGCAGCACCTTCGGGGCACAGCCGAGGGCTGGGGGGCTCCTCCCCCACTTCATTTTCTCTGCCCAGTTCAAATCATCCCCTCCCATTCAAATCCCCTCCGTTCACATTTTCTCCCCACCATTAAAGTTTCCTTGCCCCAATTCAACTTTTCTCCCCAGTTAAGCCCTGAGGCCCCTCCCTGCCCCCGGCTCCTCCCGGCAGGACCCGGCCGGGACCTTCTGGAAACAGCAGCAGGAAGAGTTCCAAAATTCCTCATTACTTCCATCGATTTCCTTGGTTTCCGGGGCATTTTCCTGCGGCTGCTCCAGGCCATGGCTGAGGGGTCCCCTCGGGCTCCAGCCCCTTTCCAGACCCTTTTTCCAGCTCTTTTCCTCAGCTGACCCAAAGCTGCGGATTTTGGGGGGCGGGAAGAGTCGCTCTGCTCAGGGGTCCCTGCGGTGCCCCAGGGAGGCCCCGAGGCCGCAGCGCTGTTCCCTCGGGCCCCTTGGAGCGTTTGGAATCTCCAACTCTCAGCAATCGCTGTCCGTGGCATTCAATCCCCCCTGCAGGGTTTTCCCCCAGACCGGCTTCCTTTCCAGAGGGTTTTGTGGTTTCGCTTCGAGCTGGGGCCTGAGGGCACCGGAGCGGCCGCGGGTGCCGGGGCAGGAAGGGCTGAGGGACAGCAGCGCCCCACAAACCTCCGGGAGGGGGACAAGGGCTGGAGGGGGCAAAGAGAGAATAAACACGAGATTTTAGAAAAAGCATACCTCTAAGGAAATTCGGCTTGGCTTCCAGCGTGCAGGACACGTCTCAGCGTGCAGATCACGTTTGCATGCACCAAATATTACCGCAGGCCTAGGCCCTAGGGTGTATCACCGTGTCCCTCAGCCATAGGGAGGAGGAGGAGAGAAGATCCAGCAGGCAGGAATTGTGCAGCAAGATTGATTTATTTAATTATTTTACACACTCTTTTACAGACTTTTTTCTTCATAGTCTAATTGGACAAAGGATCAGCCTCCCCTTGGGGTGATTGGCTGAAATCCTAAAACATCCATTGTCAAAAGATTTTTCTACTATACTATAAACAAAACTTTTCAAGGTTGCAGGTTGCTTGGTTGTTTACATACCCTGCTACCTCTTCTGTGAGAGAGAAAAGTCTCTCACGGACTTACAAAATAGCAAGAAAATCCTTGCTAGCAGCACTTTTGTATCTACAATGAGTGAGTGGGGTGTGGATCACATCACTGGCATCCCTCACTCGCCCACAGGCCAAGCCATCGGAGAGAGGAAACATCAGACACTAAAAAGACTGCTAGAACAACAAAAAGGTGGCAATGAGATCTCTGCCCCCATCACAAGACTGTCCAAAGCGTTGTTCACTTTTAACTTTTTAAACTGTTCCTATGAGGAACCTGATTCTCCCATCATGAGACACTTCACAAACTCTGCCAAACATAAACTGACTGAGAGACCGGAGGTCCTAATAAAAGACCCTGACACTTTACAAATACGTGGCCTGTACCCCCTAGTCACCCGGGGTAGAGGCTACGGGTGTGTTTCCACCCCAGAGGGTCCAAGATGGATCCCTGGGAAGTGGATCAAACCCTTTTTGAGACCACCTGTGGATGCCAAACAAAGGAAAGAAGCTGCCACATCCTGGAAAAGAAGAAAAACCAAGCCACCTGGAAAAAAGACTCGTCCTCCAGGCCTGAAAAACAAATCCTCCACCTCCCAGTCTCCTTAAAATGTGTCTCCCTTCCCAAAATGACCCCTCATTTTGTTTTGAAAGAGGGGCAGTCCAAGGGAGCCATTGTTATTTAAGTTAATTGTATTTGTATTAATTTTATTTGTGTTATACTGTTCCTAAAGTTACCTCCCTTGACAGCGTGATGACATCCTACCTGCTGCTGTCCCACCTGCTGCTGCAGCTCCTCCTCTGCACCGGGAGCTCCAGCAGGCAGATTCCTTCCATTATCAAGGACATTGTATGGAGTTTCTTGATGGAGTTGTTAATTTTATTAGCCATTCCCATTGTTAAGTGTTTGGGTTTGAAATCCCTTAAGCCTTTCCCCTCATTTCAAAGTAATAAAGAAGGGGGAGATGTTGGTGTGACCCAGCCCACTGCAGGGCTGGGGCTGTGTAATGCCAATCAATCCCAGCCCCTCCCCTGGATCGAGTTCCCCAAAGAGGCCGACTCAGAGGTCGATGGGCGGCTCAGAAGCCTAAGCTGCACCCCCTGGGCGGTGCCCGGGTCCAAGCCACCTCCCTCGGTTCGGGAAAATTCTCGGTTACTCAGTCGTTCATTGGCTCTGTTATAACTCCCGCCTCTCGGTTTCCCCCCCAGTGGTTCTTGTGACATTGTGTCCTCCCCCTGGCTTGTAACTCACTGGTTGTTTTCCCCTTTCACCGGGGTTTTCAAATTCCCTATAAAACTGAGGGAAAAGCCTCAGTAGCCGATCCCACCAATCCCATCACATACCAACACATGGGATTCCAGCCTTCCGAGCTCATTTGGGTAGCGAAACTGCTAACAATAAACCTGTTAGAAGTCAAACCTGAACAGCCTCTCTCTTCCTTTGTTTCCGAGCTAACGTGAGCCGATCCCGTCGGCTCCTGCCATGTTCCCTCTGCCGAGAAGCCAGCTAGCTAGCCCAGCAAGCAGCTCTTTTCCTGATCCTGAAGTTGATTCTGTGACGCACAGAAGTAACGCAGCTGGACTGTCTCTGACCTGGGGCACGCCAGAGCTCGTGCTTCGAGCACCAAACGCCGCGTTAAGCCTGACTGGGAAAGAGTGGCAAAAGCATCCGATTGTGACTGGCCCAGAGGCCCCGTGTATTCTGGGCATAGACTTCCTTCTGAATGGCTATTACAAAGACCCGAAAGGACTCAGGTGGATATTTGGGATTGCTGCTGTGGAGGCAGAGGGCATTAGGCAATTGAACACCCTTCCTGGACTATCAGAGTGATGCCTTTTCCTGGTCTTAAAATCAAGAGTCATACACGGTTAGAAGGGGAAAAGGGATTTTACCTTGGTATTTATTTTAAGGATCTTTAGGTGCACACATCCCGGTCATATGCATCGAGATGCACCCTGCTGAATCTCTCTCTGTCTCTCTCCCCCCACATTGGGTATATCATTATAGGTTTTACTAATTAGCATATCTATCAAAGATTCCCCAATGAGAGGCTCAAGTGAGCCCCCCTCCCCAAGGAACCTTCCCCTGGATGGTTCTATCTTGGTTTACAGAATGTGTTCTGGAGAGGACCTGGGGGTCTGGGGCACACTGATCTCTAGCTACGAAGCTTCTAAAATGTTTAGTCTCTTAGCTTAACAAACAAGTCCAAGAATGTAGGGAAAAAGCACTAGGAACACAGAAGTTGTAAAAAGGTATAACAGGGGTATAAAAGAAAAGGCAAAAATCTTCATGGCATCGAGAGGATCCTTCTGCAGTTGGGCTCCTGAAAGTGGAAGAGCAACGAGTGCCAATTGCCACCTCGACAGTGCACCGCCGGCAGTATCGGACAAATCGAGATGCTGTGATTCCCATCCACAAGATGATCCGTGAGCTGGAGAGCCAAGGGGTGGTCAGCAAGACCCACTCACCCTTCAACAGCCCCATCTGGCCTGTGCACAAGTCTGACGGGGAATGGGGATTGACTGTGGACTATCGTGCTTTGAATGAAGTGACTCTATTGTTGAGCGCTGCTGTGCCAGACATGTTGGAGCTCCAGTACGAGCTGGAATCCAAAGCAGCAAAGTGGTACGCCACTATTGACATTGCCAATGCTTTTTTCTCCATTCCTCTGGCAGCAGAGTGCAAGGCCTCAGTTTGCCTTCACCTGGAGGGGCGTGCAGTACACCTGGAACCGACTGCCCCAGGGGTGGAAGC
The DNA here is from genome assembly GCF_041296385.1 of Aphelocoma coerulescens. Taxonomy (NCBI): domain Eukaryota; kingdom Metazoa; phylum Chordata; class Aves; order Passeriformes; family Corvidae; genus Aphelocoma; species Aphelocoma coerulescens. Next base: position 243,065 of record NW_027184061.1, on the reverse strand, counting down.
ACAGTCCCACCATCTGCCATGGACTGATCGAGGCTGCACTGGAAGAGGGTGAGGCCCCAGAACATCTGCAGTACATTGATGACATCATTGTGTGGGGGAACACGGCATCGGAAGTATTTGAGAAAGGAGAGAGAATCATCCAAATTCTCCTGGAAGGCGGTTTCTCCATCAAGAAGAGCAAAGTCAAGGGACCTGCCCGAGAGATCCAGCTCCTGGGACGTAAAGTGGCAAGATGGACGACGTCAGATTCCCACCGAGGTCATCAATAAGATCACAGCAATGTCTCCACCAACCAACAAGAAGGAAACACAAGCTTTCCTAGGTGCCATAGGCTTTTGGAGAATGCACATTCCTGAGTACAGCCAGATCGTGAGCCCTCTTTACCTGGTTTCCTGAAAGAAGAACGATTTCCACTGGGGCCCTGAACAGCAGCAAGCCTTTGCCCAGATCAAGCAGGAAATTGCTCACACCGTAGCCCTTGGCCCAGTCAGGACAGGACCAGAGGTGAAGAATGTGCTCTACTCTGCAGCCGGGAACAATGGTCTGTCCTGGAGCCTCTGGTAGAAGGTACCTGGTGAGACTTGGGGCTGACCACTGGGATTCTGGAGCTGAAGGTACAGAGGGTCTGAAGCCAACTACACTCCCACAGAGAAAGAGATCTTGGCAGCTTATGAAGGAGTCCAAGCTGCCTCAGAAGTAATCGGCACAGAGGCACAACTCCTCCTGGCACCCTGACTACCAGTGCTGGGGTGGATGTTCAAAGGAAAGGTTCCTTCCACACATCACGCCACCGACGCTACTTGGAGCAAATGGATTGCCCTCATCATCCAGGGCATCTGAATTGGAAACCCGAATCGCCCTGGGATCTTGGAAATAATTACAAACTGGCCGGAAGGTGAGACTTTTGGGTTATCTTCTGAAGAAGAAGAGGAACAAGTGACACGTGCCCAAGAAGCCCCACCATATAACGAGCTACCAGAGAGTGAAAGACAATATGCCCTCTTCACTGAGGGTTCCTGCCAAATTGTAGGCGCTGGCTGGAAATGGAAAGCCGCTGTATGGAGCCCCACATGACAAGTTGCACAGGCTATTGAAGGAGAAGATGGATCGAGCCAATTTGCTGAATTCAAAGCTGTCCAATTAGGTCCTGACATAGCTGAAAGAGAGAAGTGGCCAAAGCTCTACCTCTACACTGATTCATGGATGGTAGCCAATGCTCTGTGGGGTTGGCTGGAAAGGTGGAAGAAGGCAAACTGACAGCGCAGAGGAAAACCAATCTGGGCTGCTGAGGAGTGGAAAGGCATTGCCACTCGGGTAGAGAAGCTATCTGTGAAAGTCCGTCATGTAGATGCTCACGTCCTCAAGAGCCGGGCTAACGAAGAACATCATAACAACAAACAGGTAGATCAGGCTGCAAAAATAGAGGTGTCCCAGATAGACTTGGATTGGCAACATAAAGGAGAGTTGTTCCTAGCTCAATGGGCCCATGATGCCTCAGGCCATCAGGGCAGAGATGCCACCTATAAGTGGGCACGAGATCAAGGGGTGGATCTAACCATGGACAGTATCTCCCAGGTTATCCATGATTGTGAGACATGTGCTGCGATCAAGCAGGCCAAGCAGGTGAAGCCCCTGTGATATGGTGGGCGATGGTCCAAATACAAGTGTTGGGGAAGATGAAAGAGGGAAGCCTTATAAATATGATTGCCTGACAAAAGATTTTGGGAATATGAAAACTATAAGCGACATCGAAATGAAAGCCACCTTTGAGATACCAAGCCTTAGTTACTGAACAACTGGAAAACAATGGTCTGGCCGACTGAAGGTAATCCCCTCTTGATTGAACAATACCCTCTGCTTGCAGACAGGTCCAAGGGTCAGAGCAGACCTTACTAGCTCAGCAGAAGGGGTCCAAAGAGTAGTTTTTAGGAGTTAAAATGTGACACTCTATGGTAATGTAATAACTCTTATAGGCTGTATGTAAATGCTATAGGATTTGTACCTTGTACTAGATTGGCTAGTGAGAATTACAATATTCAGTACAGAAGATGATTTATTGTATTGTAACGGGGACGTCGGTCTCTTTTTACTCTCTCTCTCTCTCTCTCTCTCTTTTGCTTACGTACTCTGCTCTCACCTTGGGCCTGCTCCGAGCTGCGGCTGGCAGCTCCAAGAAGTGCCCCTGCACCCACGCCCTTTGCAATAAACCGCGTGTTCCAGGATCTGACTTCAGAGATCTCTCGTCTCCGTCCGTCCCGACCGTCCAACCCCCCCAAGATCCTACAACAAGTATGGGGAGGCCTGGCAGATTGATTACATCACACTGCCTCAAACCTGCCAAGGCAAGCGCTATGTGCTCACAATGGTAGAAGCCACCACAGGATGGCTGGAGACCTACCCTGTGCCTCATGCTACTGCCCGGAACACCATCCTGGGCCTTGAAAATCAAGTCCTTTGGAGGCATGGTACCCCTGAGAGAATCGAGTCTGATAATGGAACTCATTTCAAGAACAGCCTTATAAACACCTGGGCTAGAGAACATGGCATTGAGTGGGTGTACCACATCCCTTACCAGGCACGAGCAGCTGGGAAGGTTGAGCAATGTAATGGATTGTTGAAAACCACCTTGAAGGCACTGGGTGGGGGGACTTTCAAAAACTGGGAGGTGCATTTAGCAAGAGCCAGTTGGTTAGTTAACTGGCCCTGCCCAATCCAAACGCCTACAAACAACAGACGGGGATAAGGTTCCAGTGGTGCACATGAGAGGTATGCTTGGAAAACCTGTTCGGGTTAGTTCTGCCTCGAGCAAAGAGAAACCCATCTGCAGGGTTGTCTTCGCTCAGGAACCAGGTTGCACCTGGTGGGTGATGCAAAAGGATGGAGAGACCCGATGCATACCTCAAGGGGACCTTGGTTTAGGGTGAACTACCCATGGCTCTGTACTTGAATCAGTGTCAGCATGTATATACGTATATAATTCGGGTGATGCATGTATGTGTATGGTTAAAAGGGTTCAGTTTCATGTAACATGTTAGTATGGAAAAATTTGGGGTGGATAATGATGGGGTTTTAGGAGTTCTCCTCCTATTTTCTTTTTCGCTTAAAGGAATTTTCCCCATAGATGTTGCCAGGGGGACAAATTACTGGGGACTTAAGGAAAACAAAGGACCTGGCCATAGGAGGGGGTGTGCATCTCTTCCACCTAAGTTTGTGGGCAGTCAGTTCCCGGCGTTTGGACGTAGAGAGAAAGAGGCTGCTTCTTCAGCTGCTTTCCTTCTACCGGAGAGACCCTGGGATCCCAAGCCCACCTTCCCTGCCCTGCTGGGAGCCAGGCTGTGGCTGCCCGCCCCCGCCGTTGCTTCGAGCCTTTGCTACTCTGTAGCCCCGCTCGCCCTGCCTGCCCAGACCCCAGGGGCTCCCACCAAAGCTCCGGAATTCAATACATCTCATCTGACACCTGGGATTTGTGCTAATCCCTGCTGTTCCAGCCTGCTGTTCCTGAGGGTCCAGCTGGACACCGGGATTGGCTGCCCAGGGGGTTTTTGAAATCTTTGTTCCATCCCTTCCCGGGATCCCAGGCAACAGTGCCGCGTGCTCCCTGAGCTCGCTCCGGAGCGCCCCCTGCAGCCGCGGGGGAACCATCGCACCTGCCCTACTCACCGGGAGCTGCCAGCACCCCTGCCGGCTGTGAGCGGAACTGCACCCGAGGGGAAAGGGCCTGACAGCCGAGAAGGCTGGGACTGGGTTTGTGATTGTTTGCTGTTACTGCCATAGTTATTGCTGTTTGTTTGACTGGTTATACACATAAAGATACATAATAGTAAAGAACTGTTATTCCTGTTCCTCATACGTTTACCTATAAAGCTCCGTAATTTCAAAATTATAATAATTCAGAGGGAAGGGGATTGCAATTTTTTTTTCTTCCATTTCAGGAGAGACTCCTGCCTTCCTTGGCAGACACCTGTCTTTCAAACCAAGACACTGGGAGCAACTGGGACCACAGTGGGGGCAAATACAATCATACAGGAAGTGACTGGGTTCATACTGGAAGTGACTGGAGCCACACTGGACTTTTACTGAGAGTGAAAGCAACCATCCTGGGTGTGACTGGGAGCCACTGGGACCATGCTGCGGGCAACTGGGATCTTATTGGGAGTGACTGGGACCAGACTGAAAACACAGTGGGAGTGACTGTAAGCGACCGGGATGATGCTGGGAGTGACTGGGATCATACTGGGGGTGACTGGGAACACCGGCTGAGGCGGCGGCGAAGCTCGGAGGTGGCCCCAGCGCAGGTGGGAGCCGCGCTCGGTTCTGGCGGGGCTCGGCGCTGGCTGCGGGCGGAGGGGGCGGCAGGGGGCTGGGGCGGGTTCGTTGTGCCGTGTGGGCGCCGTGTTCGCCCTGGCGTGAGGGCGCTGTGGGAGCGGCTGCCCGCGCTCTCCTTGCCGCTGCTGCCTCGGCAGGAGCCGGTGCCGGAGCAGCGCTGGCTCGTCCCGGCTGCTGTGGGTAGGACAGAGGTGGCTGCTCTGTCCCTGGGACTGTTTCTTGGAAGGTTCAGACTTCCCGATGTGCCCTCCAATATGCACACACCCGTTCTGTTTGTTTTAGTAGAACAAAGCAATATTAATAACTCCATTGAGACTTTGTTCTTCTTCTCTAAGTTCAGGAATTTCACATGGCCTTGGCTGAGCAGCAGTTCATGGCAATCAGTAACATTTTCTGGAAGTGATAGTTTCTTTCACTCCTTCCTACCTACAGCTCCCTGGCCCTATCTAAAGCAGATTCACGGGCTTTGTTTATTTAAGTCACATTCACCTTATTCCTTCCCCCATGTAACTGCTGGAGCCCCTCCCCTGCTTGCGCTCGCAGGTGCCACCGAATGCGTGTCCCGGGATCGCATCTCCCCGCCCGCAGCCTCCAGCGCCCGCCCTGTCCCGGGCTGGCCCTGGGCTGGCGGCAGCGAGCCCGACAGAAACCAACGCCCGCGGGGCCACCGGGGCTCAGAGCCGTGCAAGGGACGCTTTGGTTTGCAAGGGTGGAAGGGCCTGGGCTCCTCCCCTGCCCTGTTTGACTTGGGTTAGGATTCAATATTTTGGCTGACGTGGGAGGGGAAAAAGGCGTGGTTTTTCTCCAGTACTGGGCAGGTTTTGTCCCTTGCCTTTGGGCCTTCCCCGGGCCCCCTCTGCCCTCTTGCAGAACCAGTGGCATTTCCCACACCATGCGGTTTGTAAACAAGAGTCGGCTGCAGTCGAGAAGGCTCCAGGCGCCTCCTTCCAGGCTGACTCTGCCGATGCTGAGGCTGCTCTGGGCTCTGCCGGGGCTCTGCTGGGGCTCAGCTCTGGGCAAGGCTGGGCCCGCTCTCCCCTCGCATTGCTCCGGGCAGCTGAGCCACGGGAGGACAAGGAAGGGACACATCAAGGGACTTGAGGTTTAACAGAGCTTTTATTCAAAAAACTGCCATAACTACCAGGCTGTCCTAACCACCATAACTAACTAGCAGTGCTAACTACCGTAACTAACCACTTGTCCTAACTACTATAACGAAAAGCTGTCCTCAGGTGCTTCACATCCTCCGCTGCTCCTTCAATTGCTTTGCTGCAGCGATCAGAGGGCTCAGGCTGGAGAGAGGCTTGGCTGATGATAAAAATGGGTGCTGCCCAAAGGATGAAAAAGAAAGAAATCAACTGTTACTTTCCCAAGTCAAGTTCCTCACAGGCTCTGTTGCACCAAGACAAAGGGGAATGGTTTGAAACTCAGGAGAGGGAAGCAGGCTCAGATTAGATCTGAGGCAGAAGTTTTTTATCAGAAGAGTGGGGAAACACTGGCAGAGGGTGCCCAGAGATGTGGGAGGTGCCTCCTCCCTGGAAACATCCAGGCTCAGGTCAGGCAGGGCTTGGGGCCACCTGATCTGCTTGAAGATGTTCCTGCTCCTTGCGGGGCACCTGGTCCAGACGACCAGGAAAGGACCCTGCCAAGCCAAACCAGGCAAGGATTCTTCTGGCTTTGCATGTGAAAAGCAGCGACACTGGACATTATTGGACGGGGCCCCACGAGAAAACCCCTCCCTCGCGCTGCTCTTTCCCCTGCAGCCGCTTCGCATCCACCTGCAGCAGCTCCTGGGCAGACCAGCGCCACTCCTCGTCCGGCTCCAGGCTGCACTCCAGGAAGTCCCGCAGCAGAGCCGACAGGCGCCTGGGCTCCTGCAGCTGCGGGGTCCCGTTCTGCCGGATCAGACAGCGAGCCTGCGCAAAAAGCAAACACTTCTGAAAAGCTCTGCCAGCTTCCTTCACACCCACGAGTGCTCACAGCGACCCCGGTTTCTCAGCCCCAGTCTCCAGGGACACTTTCCTCCCTGGCAGAGATGCTGCTCAGAGCTCATTCTTCAATGCCAACCAAAAAAGCCAAACGCTGCTGCAGCCACAGCCATTCCAACATCCACATGATCTTGCCTTGAGAGCCAATGTCATTGGCTGACTTTGTTAGTTGGAACCTCCATCAGAAATAGCCCATTTTGCTTCTCCAAATACGGACACCAGCTTTACAGGCCATTTGCAAGAGTCACTGTGGTCTGCCTGTGGTATTTCCAAGGATTCTTACATCAAATGCATCCCTGCAGTGCCACTGACACTCAAGTAAATGCATTCAAGATGTTCCATCCCAGAAACTGCCAGGCAAGGAACCCGAGGTATAGGTTGCTGAAAGCTCAGCCTTGGTGACATGGAGAAAGTAGCTTGGGCTAGGAAAGAAATATGTTAGACTATGGGGATGTGAAACAATCATCTTCATGTTTTAGACAAATTTCCCAGTGAGAAGAGTCAGGGGGAGTTCATCTCGCAGAACCTCTTTCAGAAACTCCTTCAGAAAACTTGTTGAGTTTAGGTGTGGGTTTTGGGGTTGGTCTGGGGTTTTCTGCAAGATTAGAGCTGATGCTCTGGCTTCATGTTTTCAGGTCATCCTCACAGACAGAAGAGCTGCAACAACTTAAAACTCAAAGCAAATTCTGGAGACTGCAGAATATTCATCTGTGCTCAGGCTCCAATCCTCTGGGAATTCCCTTCCCGATGGGCAGAGCCCTCCGGTTCCACCTCCCAGGGCGGGGTCCCACTGTGCTCACAGGCCTCTGCAAACTCTGGGAAATTTGCCTCTTACCATGGCCGCCGTGTGCTCGAAGTAAGGAGGTTCTCCTTCCACCATCTCGATGGTCACAATGCCCAAGGACCAGATGTCCACCTTGGGGCCATAAGGAGAACTGGTCACAACCTCTGGGGCCATCCAGTGAGCAGTGCCCACCATGGAGCTGCACTGCTCCTGCTCAGGGCTGAGCTGAGCGCAGAGGCCAAAATCAGCTGAGGACAGAAACAAACACTGTCTAAGGCAGCTGGAATGAGGAAACCAAGCACAAAGATTGCCCACTCTCAGTCTGAGAATGCAGGGCTGAATCCAGCTGGAAAAGTCCGCAGGGCTGTAGCCAAGGCAAGATGGAAGTGGACCCTTAAAGGAACCCTCAGCTTTCATGCAGTGGCTTTTAGTGATTCCCTTGAAGCTTCAGATTCCAACTCCCACCCCTCTGGAAGGGCCATACCCAGAGCAAAGCCACTGCTGACACCCTGCTCCTCTCCTGAGCTCTCTGCATGGGGCAGCCGCTCTCAGCTGGCAGCAGGGGCCGGGCACCGCCACCAGCAGCACTTGTGGGGCTCTGGCCGTCACTGGGAAGCAGCCCCACAGCCGCAGCCCGGGAGCGCCGTGCCTGACCAGGAACACCCACCCAGCTTGACAGAGCCGTCCGTTGCCAGAAGGATGTTGGAGCTCTTCAGATCTCTGTGGATCACCCGGTTTGAGTGGAGGAAATCCAGGCCCTGCAGACACTGAGAGAGAGCAAGAAACATGAGGGTGGAAATCCATGGCCGGAATACACAATCACACAAGAAAGGACAGTTTAGAATTCTGCCAGCAGCAGCTTTGCTGTGACAGACCAGGAGTGCAGTGCAGACAAGCTCCAGGCAAATGGTTCAAGGCAAAGCTGAGAACAGCAAATCAAATCAAAAAAGACAGAGAGTCCCACAACAGCAGGAAAGAGGATAAGAACAGAGTGGAAGTGCAGTGACACTGGCAGGCCGTTCACTTCAGAGGCTCTTTCTTCTCCAGCTCATAAAAACAACACAGAAACAAAGCTCTGAGCATGGAGCCACTCCTCTTCTCAGGCCCTGCTTGGAAGGAGCATTGTGTCCAAGCCATGGGAAGCACGAGCAGGATCCCTCACCTCCTGACTGACAGCTGCCATCTCTCCTTCAGCCATGCGTGTGTGTCTGACAATGTCCTGCAAAGTTCCTCCATCCATGTATTCCATCACCAGCCAGAGATCTTCATCAACAAGGAAGCTGGAAGAGGCAAACAATGGCGTGGAGATGAACATGCACTGCTCAATTCCCTGATGGAAAAGCCTCGAGTGGAGTTTTGTTTCCAGGTCACTTGTAAATGAGGACAGAATCCGATGCAGAGACATTCCTGCCAGGCTGCACAGTCCTTGGGATCTGCACAGTCTAAAGGAGAAGGAGATGCCTGTGGGAAAGGAGAGGCCTTAGATGGCAAGCAAGTGAAAAATGCAGTTTAGCAACAGCCCAGATCAATGTGGAACCACAACACTTGCCCCCAGCTGGTTCAGCATCTGAACTCAGCAGTTCCACCGTTCCCTCCAGAACAAGGCAACACAACTTCCAGAGTTATCCAGGGCAGGAGGCCGTGCAGCACTTAGGACAAAAGTGGTCAAGTGTTTGGAAAACCTTGCAGAAAGTCCCTTCAGAAACAGGCAAGGCCATTGCAAAATGGGCACATGAGGCGTTTCTGGAAACAAGAACCTGGTCTTCCTGGCATCTGCAGCAATGGAAAAGAGTTGGGAAGGAGAAGCCAAGGGAAATAATTTCTGACAGGGTCTATCAGCACTTGTTGTAAGACCCAGAAAATTGGGTCAGCTTGAAGGAAAAACCAAACCAAAGCAACAAAAGCACACGGAGGGAGTGAGCTGACAGGCTGTTGTTTTGGGAAGCTACGGCCGGGTGAGGCTTTTTCAAAACAGGCTACAGACTACGGATGCCAGGAGAGATTAACGCAGGGCCCGTGCACGGGATAAGAGCTGAAGCACTCACCTGTCCAAAGAGCTGACAATGTTGGGGTTCTTCTTGTCCTTCAGGACCAGGATCTCATTCACAGCTCGTTCCCCGTTCTGCCCTCTGAGACTCATTTTCTTTATGGCCACCTGAAAGGACATTGCAGCCCTTGAACTGCAGGAGTCTGGGGCAGGAGGCCGCAGCAAACACGGAGCGAGTCTTTGTGAAGTGACGGAGCCGGGCTGTGCCAAACTGCCTTGGGATGGGACACCCGGGCTCAGCAAGTGACATTCCCACAGCCCATTTCTCTGCTCGCTGCGGGGCCACTTACAGGACACAGGGCCAGAGACATTTGGCCTTGGAAGCTCTGCAGAAATGGGCCCTCAGCTCTCAGCCTCAAAGCTCTCACAGCATTCTCTGCACCTGCAGTCTTCTCAAACCGCCTTAGTTTACCACCACGCTCATTATCATTCAAACACATTTTGCAAGCAGGAAGTAATTCGCTTCTGTAAAAACAGAGCAAAACAGCCAGGAACCCTTTAGCAATCCTGGGGGATTTGGTCATGATTTCAAACGCAACTGCTCTGTTTGGGATTGCACAACAGAGCAAACACGCACAAACATTGCTCAGATGATCCCTGTCACGGGCTGTCACTGACACCAGACCCAAACACAGCTGCAGGGTTTAGGAGAGAGCTTTGCTCTGCACATCCATCTTCTCATTCCTCTCCCTCTCTCTGAGAACAGCTGCAGTAGGACTAAAACCCCAAACTGATCCCAAGAAGGATCGCTCCTTAATTAGGTCTTGAGGTATCCTTTGAAGATGAAATACAGGATGGAAAAACTGCTAAACAGTGTTCCTGTCCGAGGCTGGGATGAAGATAAATTAGGCCTCAGCCTCCACCAGCTGATGCACTGATGTTTTCAGATATGAAGACCAAGCCAGCGTGTCCTGCTCTGACAGACACCGCTGCCCTCCTTGCATTCCTTTGGGCACTTCAGAAGGCTCAAGTCTGTCCCAGCCGTGCTCTGCAGGCTGACACTGCTGTGCCTTCAGAGGAACAGCCTGTGCAGGAAAGCTCTGCTGGCCCCTCAAAGCTGCAGCCACAGCTCCCAGCAGAGGGGAAAGCCCTCGAGAGCTGCCCGACACACTGGGCGTGGTGACACTGACCTCTCCTCCAGTGGCCCTGTCGAGTCCTTTATAAACGGTTCCGAAAGCCCTGGAGACAGAACAGCAGAGAAGAAAGAAGCAGCGCTTTAGGCCCTGGGAGTGAAAGCCAGCCCAGACAGGAGATCTCTGCTGCCTGCAGCGTTTACAAAACACCTGGGTGCATCGACCCTTCAAACAGCAGCGCAGCAGCCACCAGCCCTGTGCCACGCAAGGTGTGCGAGAGAAAACTGAGGCCCAACATGAAGGAAAAGGGCTGGAGCAAATCCCAAATGTCCACACTGAATTACTTTAGTCCAAAACCTAGGGTGGGAGTAGGTGTCTAAAGAACTGGAAAAGAATGTATTTCATCCTTTTCCATTTCCTGCCTATGAGCTGCAGGATCCACAAGGGCCCTGCCATCAGGCAGCTGATGCATTTTCCCCCCCAGTGCAGCAGCTCTGTGTCTGTTACTGAATGTACGGGGCTACCTGTGCTGAAAAGGGCACTTATTAGTTCATCTCTGGTTTCTGTTTCTAAACTGTTATGTTGATAATCCTGACCGGTGGATATTTTTGGAAGCAAACTATTTGAAAGGAATCTTCTTGAGAACTGTTTTCTGACAGGCACCAGATGGTGAGCTGCTCTTTCAGGCAATCACATTCCAGGGACAGAAGATCTTCCAGGTCCTGCTCCTTGCTGCAGGCAGGACACTGCCGGCCTCAGGGGCCTCTGACGGTGCCTTCTGACCACAGTTACCAATTCTGATCAGGACTGAGAGACAGCAGGATCGTGCCCCAGTGTCTGAAGCTGTTTGCAGCTTGCCTGGCTTCTCACTTGATCCTGCACCAGCAAATACCTGGCCCCTGCTTGTGCAGAAGTAACTGCCATGCACTTACCCTTGGCCAACCTGCTCCAGTTCCAGGTATTTCTCGGCAGGCTCCCCCACGCTCACGGTGCTCCCTGAAAGAAACCACATGGAAGACGCTCCCTCCCAGATGGAGACCCCGCCTTGCAGCAGGGCCAAAATGCAGCCCCACTCCCTGGGGCCGGGAGCCCCTTGCTCTCAGCTGGGCAAGGACAATAAATGACTCTGTGACATTCAGCTGCACAGCAAGCCTGGGTGCAGCTGATGCTGAGACACACACGCAGCACCCTGCTCTGGCACACAGCAGCACAGCAGACGTACTCAGCTGCATCAGGCACCACTCCTCTCTGCCCTCTGGCTGCAGGGCTGTGCTGCTGTCAGAACGTTCAGCCCAGGATCCCGCAGCAGAGGGAGGTTCAGTGTCCTCTTCCCAAGCAGAGGGAGGATCCCCGTCCTCTTCCCAAAATTCAGCAGGTTCCAGGTCTTCTTTCCAAGCCACGGCACGTTTGCCGTCCTCTTCCCATGCCGGGAGAATTGCACCATCCTCTTCCCAAGTCCCACGATGTCCTCTGTTCTCATCCCACGCTGGGAGATTTCCGTCGTCCTTGTCCCATGGCACTGGAGCCTCGCTGTCCTCGTCCCACACCGGGTGATGTCCACCATCCTCGTCCCACACCACAGGAGCTTCACTGTTGTATTCCCAAACCGTGGGATGTTTGCCCTCATCTCCCGGGACAGAGGGAAGTTCACCATCATCCCCCAGAACAGCGGGAAGTTCACTGCTGTCTTCCTCCTCTTTGGCCTCCTCTTTGGAAGCAGAGGGAGCCAGAGGAGGAGCTGATGCTGCTTTTGTGCCCTGTGGACAGATGGTAGCGTGAGGGACAGGAAGTTCTCTCTCAGTTATCGCCTTATTTATCCTCAGCTACACATCCAGCTGCACTAAGCAGAAATGGGATTCGGAGCTGTTCAAACTAGGAAGGGGCTAAAGTCGACATTGCCACTTATTGCTGGGCATTCCATATTCCACCGTGGCTAAAGCCAGCAAGCAATCTTCTGCCTGCAAAACCAGACCTGCAGCTCTTCAAAAGCTCTTCAGCAGAGAAGGAGAAAAGTGCCAGGGATCCCTTTGCTGCTGCTGCTGCTGCTGCAAAGACACTGGAAGGAACTTTCCTTCAGCCTCCCAGGCTGGCGCTCGACTGCCACACGCCAAGCTCACAACTCTCTGCACAATTCCGACCATCAAAGGTTCCTTTCCCACTCACCGAAGGAGGAGCTGCTCGGGATCCACGCGTGAGGTGCCCTGCAATGGGACAGGGAACACGAACCAGATGCTATTAGGAAAAACCTGCCCGTGGTGGGAACTCCCACGGAGCAAGGACACTCCGAGAGAGCATTTTGCTTCCACAACATCCCTCCAGGAGCCACAGTCCCTTCACACAGCAAGCAAGAGAACAGCACAGAATCCTGGGCTGTGTCAGCCCTTGGCTGCAGCAGCCAACGCAGGGAGTTCCAGGCTCCGCTGGCACAGACTCTGCGCTTGAGGGAACAGAACCCCCCCGGCTCCATTGCAAATGCTGTGCACGCCCCGCTGGCTGCAGACACCCCCTTTTTCAGCTGCAGCTGCTGGCAGGAGCTCTCCCAAACCAGCGGTGTCTTAATGGCAATTTGGTTACAAAGGCAGCTCAGTGCCAGTGGGAGAACAGAAAGCACACAGCAAGCCCGAAGGCACCGACGCTGCAGCCAGGGAAAACCTCGACTTACGTGCCAAGTGGGCTAAAAAATACCCCGAATAAGCCACAGAGTACAGAGTGCAAACTGCAGCAACCGCTTGCTGGATCATTTTGGCCGTGCTGCACACGTGGCAGACTGTACCCCTGCAAGCACAGAAGGACACCCGGCAGGGGCTGGGCTGGCTGCTGAGAATGCCTCGGGCAGGAGGATCCTCCGGCAACCAGCGGGCGCCCAGAGCCGCTCTGGACACTGAGGGCTCCGTGCCCACAGCAACGGGAACACGGCGAGGACGCGGCAGCGTTCCCGTGACATCACAGCAGCAGCTCCCGCAAGAACCGCCTGGAAGGTTCTCCTCTGTCACAAAGGAGCACAAAGGATCCTCCCGGGGCACAGCCTGTTGCTCAAAGCATCCAAGAGGAACCCAGAAAATGCAGCAGACCAGGACAGCCCATAGCCAAGCCTGAACAACGAAATCAAAGCCATGCACTGATGCTCCGAATTAGGGGCGGGAGTAGCGAGGCTGCAGGGCTTGCCAAGGAGCCGGAGGCAGCCAACACGCAGGGCTGGGCAAGTCGGGCCGGGAGCAGCGGAGAGCTTTGTTTCCCTTCTCAGCTGAATGGCGGCTCGGGCCGGGCCCGTTCCAGGGCTGTTCCTCAGCTGCGGCTTTCCCCTCACGCAGCCCGGGGGGCGCTGGGAGCGCGGGGCGAGGCTGGGCCGTGTGCAGAGCCCGCCCCTCGCTGCGATTGGGCGGTGCTGCCGTCAGTCGTGGTTCTGGCGCGCTGATTGGTCGGAGCGGGGAGCAGCCCGGGCCCGGAGCCGCCGGCAGGGCGGCCGTGGCGCAGCAGAGGCGCCATTGGCGGAGCGTCTGTGCGGGCCCGGGAGCGGCGGCGGCGGCCGGAGCCCGGTGAGGCGGCGGCGGAGCTCGGAGGCGGCCCCAGCGCAGGTGGGAGCCGCGCTCGGTTCTGGCGGGGCTCGGCGCTGGCTGCGGGCGGAGGGGGCGGCAGGGGGCTGGGGCGGGTTCGTTGTGCCGTGTGGGCGCCGTGTTCGCCCTGGCGTGAGGGCGCTGCGGGAGCGGCTGCCCGCGCTCTCCTTGCCGCTGCTGCCTCGGCAGGAGCCGGTGCCGGAGCAGCGCTGGCTCGTCCCGGCTGCTGTGGGTAGGACAGAGGTGGCTGCCCCGTCGGCGGGAGTGTGCGGGAAAGTTCCCGTGGCCAGAGGTTTGTGTCCCCAGAGGAGCCGGAGGAGTCCTGTAAAAGGAACTTTATTCCTGGAGCAAGGGAGAGGCCACGGGGCATTTCCCGTGGGCTCTGTCCAAGTGTTGGAGGACGCAGCCTCCTTTTTATGCCGATTTCCCCGGCCGCATCTCCGTGTCCCTTTTCCCCCTGGCTGAGGTCCTTGGAAGGTACAGACTTCCCGATGCGCCTGCTGCATGTGCCCCTTAATGTGCACCCCCACTTTGTATAACATCCGATATTCATGGCTCTGTTAAGTCTTTGTTTCCTTTGTTCTCTGTTTCACCACTTTTCCTTGGCCATCACTTTGTCAAGAGCACTTTGAGTCCTTTAATTTTCCAATACCTCCTGGTCCTCCCGCTGAAAGAGGATCTGATGCCATCCCAGGGTGAAATGTGGCGTTGCTCATGGGAGTGGATTGGTGGGTGAGAAGGTCAGGAGCTGGAGCTGTGGGCTTGGTTATGATTTGGAGGACAGCTTGTAATCTAATGATGCATGGAAATGATCTGTGGGTTCTCTGGCACCTGGTATGAATTTGTTTGGGTTCCCAGGGGCTGCTCCATGGTGTGGTAGGATTTGTTCTGGTGGCCGTTCATCTTGTCCCCATTTTTGGGTGCTCCCAAAAATGCCAGGGATGCATCCATTGACCGCTTTTCTCGGATTAAATCATCACATCCTTGGATTCCCAAGTGATTTCGCTGAACTTCTGGCAGCAAAAGCAGCGCAGTGGTCAAACCCACCCTGTATAACACAGACAGTGCCAGCAGATGTTGGAGTGGGGAGAGGGATGATTCCCCCCCGCTTTTTTGAGTGAAGTTCTCCCAACATTCTCCGTTTGCTGTTTTCCTTTGCAGCTTCAGGGATTTCTGTTGCAGAGTCCGAGATGCTCAGTGTGGGCTCTGCCTTTAGCGATGCAAATTCCGTCTGTGCAGGGAGGCAGAGCTTGGGGTGAGGGGCAGAGGGAATCAGCCCAATTCCTCTGGCAGGCAAGGAGAGCTGGGACATTGTGCACACTTCCCCCAGCAGAGATAATTTGCATTTCTAAAGCTCCTCTGCTGGCTGCCTGGAAGGAAGCTTCTCTTCCAGGGCAGCCATCAGGTGACTCACAAGTGGCCCCCAAAAGCGGCTTTTTTTTCCCTTTTTTTTTTTTTCATGTTTTTTAACTGTTTATGAGGAAAAGGGTCAGTTTTAATGCTCTTCCAGTTTTGCAAAATGCAGCCTACAGGTGAACATCGAAAAACCCATTCCAAAATTCTGCCATCACTAACAGCCATGCACACACATACACAAAAATGCCTCAAAGCAATAAAGATTTTTGCTACTTCTCCTCGGACTAAAAATTGACTCTCACACCTTTAGCCCAAACCCAACTGACAATATCAAAGTAGGACTATTAAGAAAAAACATTCTAATGGTGTAATCTTGTCACAGAAACTGCAGGATGACCAAAAACTCTCCAGCTACCTTTTTAGTGTTAGAGGATCAAGGCATTACTTTATTCTGGCCAGGATGTGCAACAGAAATCATTTCATGCCCACATAGCCCGGGTATGCAGAGAAAATCATCCCATGGCACACGAGTTTTACTCAATTTTTCCTCAACTTGATGCAGTCTAAAGCCATCGAAATCCGTAGGTTTAATGTTCATTGGTTCCAAGTTGGGTAGTTCTTAGTATTTGGTTTCCTGTTGGCCCCGGATTGCTTGGCCTCTGATGTTCATTAGGTCCACACTCCTTGATTTCCTTCTCAGCCTTTTCCAGAGCAGGGGTCTCCAGCTGTGCCGGGGGCAGTGTCTGGGGTAGCTGTTCCTTGATGTTTGCTGATGGGCGTTGATGTTCTGTTGATGGGCGTTATCTTTTGGGTATCTTTTGGGCTATTCCCAGTCTGTTGAGATGTTAAGCTCATCTCTGTTGAGTGGTGTAACATCCCTTAAGAAACACTTTAAAATTCCTTTCGCCAAGACAGAGGCAAACCAAGCCTGAGTAGAGAAATAAACTTTTAAAACAATTCTGAACTTGGTCTATTTTCCAGCAATCGAATCCCGCCCAGCCCAGAGTGTGAGTGTAACTGAGAGCCAGAGTGGAATTCTCCCGCTGTCTCCCGCAGCAGCTGTGGCGAGTGCAGGCACAGAAAGCTCTGAAGCTCGCCCGGTGCCAGCGAGGATTGGCCCCCAGTGCCTGGAGATGCCAGAGGAGGTGCCCAGCCAGACAATTTCAGCAGAGGATCTGTGGGCAGCCCCCGGGGCTTGCCCCGCTGTGGAGCCCTGGCTGCTGCTGCGGCCCCTTCTGTGCAGGGGCAGTGGCGGCCTGGCCTGCTCCTCCTGCAGCCGGGGAGTGCAAATCCGCGGGGCTTCCGAGAGCTTGAGGCGAGGCTGAGGGGTCCCCCCGTGTTCAGCTGTGCTGGCGGCTGTTTCTGTGCTCGGGGACACTTGGAATGGGCCACGCCCTTGGCCACCAGTGGTGCTTCTTTGCACTCCTCAGGCAAGACCCGATGTCCTGGTTGGATGCTGTGGGCAGCAAAGTCCCAAGGCAGGGTCTGTGCCAGCCGAGCTTCCTGTGGAAGAGCTTTCAGAAGAGACAGGATTCTGGCCACAGACTGCTTGAAACAGACATCCCTTATCTCCACCCCCACTAAGTCGAGAATCCCCAGGGTGAGGAATTGAAACATCAGTTCCAGGGGAGATAATTGAATATCTGGCCTGGGTCTGGCTCTTCTTCTTGCCAAAGCCAATGGCAGCAGCCGTACCCGTGGCATCTTGGTTTCTCTCAGCAGCTTCAGAAGGTGTTTCTTTATTTCCCCATTCATTCTTTCCACCCGACCCGAACTCTGGGGGTGCCAGGGCGTTTGGAGGTCCCACTGTGTTCCTAAAGCAGCCAGAACGGCCTGAAGGATCTTTCCTGTAAAATGAGTTCCCCTGTCTGAGTCTATTGCTTCCACAATCCCGTATCTTGGAATTGTTTGTTCCAAACATGCCTTAAGAACTGATGCAGGGATTGCTGAAGCAGTCGGAAATGCTTCTGCCCCGCTGTGAGCTGCCATGCTGTTAGCAGAAGATATTGAAGCCTTCCTGCTCAGGGCATTTCAGTGCCAGGCTCTTCCAGGCACCCCCAGCTCGGCCCTTTGAGCTGAGCATGCGGGCGCTGAGCTGCGCTTTGTCTCCTTCCCTTTCCTTAAGAGCAGCGTGTCTTGTCACTCTTTTCCCTTCTGCTGCCCTTGAAGCCCCATCCCTAAACACCTTTTCTCCCTCAGGCCAGGGAATGTCTGGTCAATCTCTGCTAGGCCGGCTCTGGAGCTCTGTCACTTGACTGCAGCCATGGGTTTCTTGCCAGCCCCGTGTCCAGGGCCGTTCAAACAGGAGGCTGGGTTCAACCCTTGCCCTGTCCTCAACTCTGAATCCTCCTGTTCCATCCAACAAGTTTCATTCTGTAAGAACCCAGCGCTGCTCATCCATTTAGAGGCTCCTTTGGTTAACAAAGCTTTACCTTGATGCCAGGCTGGAACAATGAGAGATTCTGCTGCTGTCAGTTTTCAGGCCTCAGTTCCCATTAAAGCCGGGGCTGCACAATTCTGCAGACAATGAGGCCACTCTCTGGCCACTGGGTGAAACATTTGAGCCCAGGAGTTCCTTTGGCATGGCCCTGATTAACGTCCACATGCAATTCAAATGGTTTTTCCCTGTGTGGGAGGGCCAGGGCAGGAGGCTCAGTTAATCTGCTTTTGAAGCCTTGAAAATTGTGCTTTCCTTCTGGTGTCCATGATGGGGTTTCTTGCCTGGCAGGAGAGGAGAGTTGTAGGCAGAGATGCCTGGCTCCAGAAGCGCTGCCTTTAGCAGGGACTCAGTAAGAGGCTGTAACCCCTTCCTTGCCTCCCTTGGAAGAGGGTATTGGTTTTAGATACCACTTGTCCTGGATGCTTCAGAGGAATTTGGAGAGGCTCCATATCTGATTTTCCCTATTTCCCTGGGGCTGCCCACACTTCTGGGTTCCCTTCAGCAGAGGCCTTCACAGACATCTGACACAAAGGTCCAGCAGCATTAGCCTCTGTATCTCCTTTTACAATATGAATTTGCATTCCCACTTCAGCCACCAAATGCCTTCCCAGTAAATTATAATCACAATTAGGAACAAACAGAAATTGATGCGTTTCAAACCCATCCCCCACATCTACTGATAGTTGTTGAATAAAACACACCTGCCAATCTTTCCCACTTATTCCCTGAATAATCAAGGAACTTCTTGACAATTTCCCCCCTTAGGTGTCAGATTCGGAGTGGATCGAGAGGCCCCTGTGTCCATCAGGAGCGGCCTCGTCTCGATCCAGACGCGCCCTGAATGTTCTCAAGGGCTCTGGTGCGGTGGGTCCCTGGTCTGCTGGGAGCTCTGCCAGCCCTGACAATCCATGTCCATGTGGGGTGGACTTGCTGGTGCTGAGGGTGCTGCTGTCTGTGCTTGCAGTGTCCTTCTGGCCTGCAGATGGACCCCTGATTCCTTGCCAGGGGCTGTTTGGGTGGGCTCTGCCGTGCCGAGGAGGGCAATGCCTGTGCCAGGTGCTTGTGGCCGCCGCCGTCCCCTGGGTGCTGGGGCCCCCTTGGGCCCTGCGGTTCATCCCTGGGGGGCTGTAGAAACTCTGCCATGGCCTTTGCCTTCACCTTGGCCTTTTGCTCATCCCTTCTTGCATTGCCCTGCTGAGCCTTTCTGGCCAAGTGCTGCAGGGGCTTCTTGTGCCTCTCCTGCAGCCCCCTCGGTGCCTGTGGGTGCTCATCCTCTGACAGCTGCTGAGCTTTCTGCAAAATCATTCGTTTCTCCAGTGACCCAAACAAGATCGATAAAAGAAAATCCTGATCCTTCCACATCCCGCAGCCTCCTGGGGGCCGGGGGCCACTGCCGGCCCTGCCCGGGGGGTGTTGGGGTCGGGCAGTGCCCGACGCTGAGCCCCGGCTGCCCCACAGCCCCGGGCCAGCCCTGTCCTGCTGCTCCCCACCACAGAGAAACACCCTTATCCTGAGCTTCTTTGTTTCCCAGTTCTGGAAACCAGGGATACGGAAGATCTGGATCAGCTGGCAAATGTTGAGGATAAGATGGTGCTGAAGAGCATCCCAGTCCTCACTTTTTTCTCTTCCTCTTTTTCATCTTCCTTTTCCTTTCTTATCACATAGATTCCTCTGCTGCTGTTTGCCTTAACCATATTCCTGCACACTCCCTTCAACCAATCCCTTCCCAGCACACCAACACCATCCGTCCCCTGTTGCTGAGACCCCTTCTCGACTTCCCTTTTTCCCCCTGCTGGGTGTCCATGTCCTTAATTAGCTCTGGGAGAATGTGCAAACTACCTCAGCATTGTCCCCTTTTGATTAGGAAACGATGTCCATGGTTCTGTTCCGGCTTTGTTGTTGTTCTGGAAGTTGAGGAATTGAGCAGGAGCTTGGCTGAGCAGCAGTGTGTGTCAGTCAGTGCCATTTTGGGGAGCTGCTGGTTTGTGCTGTCACTTGCTTGTGTGCAAGTGCGTGTGGCTGTGTCCGAGCAGATTCAGAGCATGTGTTTGTAAGGAGGCGTTGGTGTTGTTGGTTCGCTGGGGGTGCCCGGTTTTCGGGACATCCCCCCTGGAGCAGGGTGTCCCCCCTTGGTGCAGGCGCGGCCCTCAGGCAGCGCTCAGCCAATCAGAAGGCGCGGCGCTGGTGAGTCAGCAGTTGCCAGGCAGAGCCGCAGCGCCCGGCGCTCCCCAGCTGGAGCCCACGTGTGGCCCGGCCTTGGCGCCCCCCGCCAGGGGAATTTGGGGAGGTGGGAGGGGGGGAGCGCCAAGGCCGGGCCGGGCCGTGCTGTGCTGGCAGAAGTGGCTGCGGCGGGGGCCGAGTGCGGGCAGGAGCGGCCGAGAGCCCAGCGCTGCCCCAGCCCGAGCTGCCGCAGCTGCATCGCTGCTCGTGCTGTGCGATCCGAGAGCTCTGGGGGGCAGAGCGAGCCAGGGCTGGGTGCTGGGCCTGGGGGGAGCAGGAGAAAGGCTGGAGGAGCAGGGCTGGAGACCAGAATGGTGAAACGATGCCCGTGGGAGCAGCAGGTGGGATTCTGCAGGAGAAGGAGTAGTGGGAGGAAGAGGAGTGTGAGGAAGAGTAGGGACACAGGAGGAGGAGGATCAGGAAGAGGAGGCATCGCAAGGTTCCAGCACTCGCTGTATCTGCAGCCTCCCCCCAGCCCCAGGAGCGTTGTCCCCCCCCATCCAGCAGGTGAGCAGGGAGGGGGATCCACGATGTTCCGGGGGGTGAATCTTGGTGTTTCTGAGGTTTCTTGGTTTCCATGTTGGTGCTTTGGTTTTTTTGTGGGGGCTGAATGTGTTTATATTTTTGAGGAGGTTTTGTCTGAATCTTGATGTTTTGGGTGTTTTGTGTCTATGTCTTGATGTTTGTGGGACTTTTGGTCTGAATCTTGGTGTTTTGGCGGTTTTTACAGACACAAGATGCCCGGCGATGGACCAGGGCAGGAGGAGCCCCCAGCCCATGGCGCTCACCCCTTGTTTTTTCCCCCCAAACCAGGATTTGTCATTCCCAAGGTGTGGCCGGATGGAGGAGGAGGAAAAGCCCCGGAGATGCCGCACGAGGAGGGGCTGCAAACGCAGCCCAGAGAGATCCAAGGAGGAAAGAGCCCCCCTGTGCCGGGAAGGTAGCCTGAGATCGCGGGGTAGCTTGGAGGTGGGGGAGAAGCCTCAGGGCGGGGAGAAGCCCCAGAACTGCTTGGAATGTGGGAAGGGCTTCAGCTACAACTCCCATCTGAGGGTACACCAGATGATCCACTCTGGGGAACGGCCCTATGAGTGTGGGGAGTGTGGGAAGAGGTTTCAGACCAGCTCCGATCTCCTCAGACATCAGCGCATTCACACGGATGAGAGGCCCTTCCGCTGCCCCGACTGCGGGAAGGGCTTCAAGCAAAACTCCGCCCTCGTCACCCACCGGCGCATCCACACCGGGGAGAGGCCCTACGAGTGTTCTGAGTGTGGGAAGAGGTTTCAGACCAGCTCCGATCTCCTCAAACATCAGCGCGTTCACACAGATGAGAGGCCCTTCCGGTGCCCTGACTGCGGGAAGGGCTTCAAACACAACTTCACCCTCATCAGGCACCAGCACATCCACACTGGGGAGAGGCCCTACGAGTGTCCCCAGTGTGGGGAGAGCTTCGGGTGGAGCTCCACCCTGAGGGCACACCAGCGCATCCACACCGGGGAGAGGCCCTACGAGTGTTCTGAGTGTGGGAAGAGGTTTCGGAGGAGCTCCGATCTCCTCAGACATGAGCCCATTCACATGCATGAGAGGCCCTTCCGCTGCCCCGACTGCAGGAAGGGCTTCAATCAAAACTCCCACCTCATCATCCACCAGCGCACCCACACCGGGGAGAGGCCGTATGAGTGTTCCGAGTGTGGAAAGAGGTTTCAGACCAGCTCCAGTCTCCTCGAACATCAGCACATTCACACGGATGAGAGGCCCTTCCGCTGCCCCGACTGCGGGAAGGGCTTCAAACGCAACTACACCCTCACCCTCCACCGGTGCATCCACACCAGGGAGAGGCCCTACGAGTGTCCCCAGTGTGGGAAGAGCTTCTCCAGCAGCTCAAACTTGACCCAACACCAACGGAGGCACCGCTAAGGGAAGCCCTGCGAGTGCCCCGAGTGCAGGAAGAGCTTCGTGCGCTGCTCCAGCTCCATCCCCCGTGGGAGGATCGGCGTTGGATGATCCCCAGTGACCCCCGTGGGGCAGAGCCCTGGTGACCCCCGTTCCGGGTGATCCTCGCTGGGTGGGGGGAAGGTGTTGGAGAGATTTCTTTGCCTTCTCCTTGTGGTGCTGGGATTTGGTTGGTAATAAATTCCCTCCCTGTGCCCAGGCTGGCTCTGTTGTGCCCCTGGTGGTGCTCTAACACTGTCCTCATCATTAATTGTGTTCTTCCCTGATGAGGGAGACGTTCAGATTTTTTCTAGGAGAAAAAACAAGGCGAATGTGACTTCATGCTTCTCAGCCTCCTGGTAGGTGTTTATTAATTGTTATCTAAGGAGTACAAGCTCCTGGCATGGCTTAGACATAGCACAGAGCAGACAATGCAGCAAGAAAACAACTTATCAAGATTTCACAGCCTTTTTACAGGTAAATTACCCCATGAAAGCTTAAAACACAAGATATTTTCACTTTTTTACCCATGTCCTAAGTTTCTAAGTTCCTAAGTCACGTAGACAGGAACTGTGGAATTCTGTATCCAATCATCCCAAACCACTATTGCTGCAAAATATGGAGTTAGTGAAGAAGGAGAAAGAAGCTTTTAACTACAACTTATTCTGCATTTTGAGGTTTTCTACTTCTATCTCTTTACTATGCAAATAGACCTAAAAACTAAATTTTTCACCCTGTGCTAATATCACGCAGTATTCTGTCACCTAATTCACACCATAGCAGATTCAAATTCTTCCCAGAGGCTAGGCAAATTTTCCCATGGACAAAGGTCAAAGCCAGTACTGTCCAGGGGGGCAAAACCTTTCAAAACAGGCAGAGAAATATTCTCTGCATTCTAGGTTCCCATACATTTGATGACTCATAGGTTTTTTTTTCCCTTTGCTTTCTGCCAGGTAGGAGCAGCTGTGTACTTGGTAATCAGCTTACTCTGCCTTTGCTTAACCACTGCGCTCTCGCTGTGTTCTGGCTGAGGGGGGAAATGCTGCATTTTTCTGCTGTTTGTTTTCTGTGTTCAGTCTACAAAAGCCAGTTTTACCCAGCCCTTGAAACAGCCAGAATATTTAAATAGAGCATCGAAGTAAAAGGAGGGCTGTAGAGCTGATGTAAATAATCCTTTCCCCCCCTCTGTGGTCACTTTCTCTGAACATGGTAATTCTGGACAGTATTGTAAGAGCACAGAGGCAACAAAAGCAGGTGGTTACTGTAGTTTCAGTAAATGAAGCCAGTTTTACTTGGCTGAAGGTGTTTTCTAATTTCTGTCCTCTTGCCTGATATTCATGAAGGGCCTTTCTGAGCGCACTGAAGTCCTGACTGTTTCCATGTAACATTTGATCTCTTTTACCTATAAAAGCACAGGGACTGTCTCTGATGTTTTTAAGTACATCCTTAAGCCCAGGGTTTTATTGCCACTGTGGCTGACTCAGGTCTGTGGAGGAGCACAAGCACTTTCCTTATGCTTTGTCCAGAGAAGCTGGGGCTGCCCCCGGATCCCTGGCAGTGTCCATGGCCAGGCTGGGTGGGGCTGGGAGCAGCCTGGGGTAGTGGGAGGTGTCCCTGCCCAGGGCAGGGGTGGCACTGGATGGGCTTTAAGGTCCCCCCAGCCCAGTGCATGATTCTGTAATTGAGTGATCAACAGCACCTGTAGCTGTGGGCAGAGCTGGGTTCACTTGAAGTTCAGGAAACAAAGCAGCAGCCACAGCTTCCTCGTGCCCAGCCGGGGCTGTGCTGCGGGAAATTAACGGGAATTGCAGAGGAAGTGATTCAATGCCATTTCCAGGGAGCTGCAGTATGTCTGTGGTCATGTGGGGGGATGATGGTGAGGATGAACCTGTGTTATGATCAAACAGACACTTGAAGATGCGAAAGGGGTTCAGTTTGCTGTTATTTCATTAAATGAGCATCTGTTGCAGCCTTGTGATTTTAAAGCTGACTTTACAGTGCTTAAATCTGGATTTTCTTTGCAAATGCCATAAAGCAAACCTGTCTCCTTGTCCATCTGGGGCTTCTTCTGTTGTGAGATTTTAATGCCTTTTGTGTAAAACTTGCTGTGTCCTGCCCTAATACCTTGCCAGGTCTGTGGCAGCTGATTTGGTGGCTGTGAATAGCTGTGATCCGAAATGGAATTCCTGTCACTCAAGGGCTTCAGGAGGAAGATTACTCAGCAGCAGCCTCCCCTGCACCAGGATGAAGGACCTGCACAAACTTCTGCCAAACAGAAATTGCAGGAGATGGCCTTTGCAGTATCTGCAACAGTTTCTTTTGCTCAGTGTTTAATACTGAAGCCTGAAAAGGGCAGAAGGGTTTTTGCAGAGCGTAAGGGCTGCCAGTGGAATCCCCAGGCGGGTCTGTGCATTCTGTCATTGCCAAATGCACGTGGACGTGCTTTGTTCCCGTTCCTGGTGTTGTGGAGCAGAGTTTGACAGAAATGATCTATTTTAGTGTGTGCACATAAGTGCAGGTACCAGTCAGTGTTCAGGGAGAGGGCTAAAAATTACAGCTTAAATCTTTGATTTAAACTCCATGGAAGTTTCATGAAACTTTCATGGCTTTCTGAGAGCAGAACTGCAAAATGCTTGAAAAACAAAGTGCGAGACAAGTTTAGTGGTTGAGGTTTGTTAAATTCTTCTTTCCACACCCCTGTGCCTTGTTCTGAACCTCCTGTCAGGAGTTTGGCATCAGGGAAGACAAAGGTGACATTTTACAAGGTCTCTGACTCTCAGGAGATGTGGCCAGTGGGGCTCTGGGGTTTGTTGTGTTTGTGTTCTTTTTTCTTTTCCCAGCCCTTATCTCCCGGCTGCCTGATGGCAGGAATTTACTGCAGAGCTCCGAGCCCTGCCCTGCTGGCCCAGGCACAACCTGGAGTAACACTTTAAACCCTGAGGAGCTCTGTAGTAGTTGGCAGATTCTTGTGGAAGAGGATTTTTGTGCAGAAGCCATGCCCAAAAATATTTTTCAACTTTTAAAAAAGCATTCATTATAAATTCAGGTGTTTTAATCAGAACTGGTGTTTACTGTGGCATCACTGCAGTGTTTCCTCTCTGGAACTGCTGAGGTTTTTAGCTCATGGCTTGAGTTCTTCAGTTTGGGGAAGCAGAAAGCCTTTGGCTGATATTTTTTAGTTACTTTGGTAGCTGAAGAGTGTGTGTACATATCCACACAAATACATACACTTAATAGATATAGGAAAAGCAGCATTTGGTTGGAGCACTAAGCATCTGTTGTGCTTCAAATTCAATCAGCAACTCACCATCTTCGTAAGAACACCCAGGACTGTTCACAGTGAGTGAGTATTTAATTTTATGAAGGTGCACACCTGGGGTGTGTGTGGGCATGTGAATCCAGGACTTACTTGGACTTTGCTAATTGTGTGCTCCTCATACTGTGTTAAACCCCAGAGATTTTAGTATTGCTCTGTACTGTGCATCGTGACTTTGGCATTTCTGAGCTGTTCATTTTGGCAGTAGTGCTGGTTTTTGATCATTTTTTCAGTATTTGAATTGGCACCTAGAACCAAGAGGAATAAACAATCCCAACTATTTTAAACTACAGCTATGATTTGTTTTTTAAGATTGGATGAAAGTCAGCTTAAACCTCCTTTGTGCCAACACTGGAATAGCAAGTAAGAAAAGAATTACCCTTTATAAAACAGTGACTGTAAAGAATCTGCAAGTGAATTGTTTTGATTAATTGGTACCACCTTGAGCTGATGGGACTTTGTATTAAAATTGATTCCTTACTGTAGGGAACAGATTTTTCCTTGATAGGTGTTGTTGTGACTGCAGCAGTGCTTTTGCTTTAGAAAATTGTCTGTGTCGTTGTCTTTCATGCTCTCTGTAAAATGCCAGCATAATTTGGTGTTAATCCACCTGGATTTTTTCTTATTTTCTTGCTCCATAAGAAAAGACAGAGCAACTGGAATGGTGATAAACACGGGAGAGGTGATGGGAGGTGGGAGCAGGGAGCTGGAGCAGGACAGGCAGAGCCCGTGGGGTTGATGCCTCCTCAGGGAGTTCGCTGGTGATAAAACGTTTGGAGGAGTGGCTGATCCCCTGAGGGCTGTGCAGCTTCAGAGGGACCTGGACAGGTGGGAGAGATGGGCAGAGAGGAACCTTTGGAAATCCCACAGAGGCAAAGGCACATCCTGCACCTGGGGAGGAACAACCCCAGGCAGCAGCACAGGCTGGGGCGACCCGTGGGAAGCAGCTCTGTGGAGAAGGGCTGGGGTGCTGGGGCAGGAGTGTGTATGAGTCCAGGGGTGGAATTTCAGAAATCAGGTGTCCTGTCTGAGACTGAAGGCTTTGGAGAGCTGCAAAGACAGCCAGAACAGTTGCAGCTATAAAAGCCAACAGAGAACAGTTCTTGTGGTACAGAGAATGAGTGTTAAAGGCAGGATAGGAAATAATGTGAATTAGGGAAAAGAGATGGCCCTGGTCTCCTCTGTAGGTATAAGCCTACACTAATTTTGGTTGTTTTGAGTTTTCCACCCAGATCTTCCCCTATGTCAAAATTTGGCTTTAAGAAATGCCGTTTTTACCTCTGGCTAGAAGCCAAGTGGACACTTGTGAGAGAAACTGGTGCCAGGACAGGAAAATCCCACCGAGGGCTGCTATTTCCAGTTGAAAGGTTGGTTAGACTCAAACACTGAGGAGGCTTTATGCAGTCTGTGGGGAGGGAAAGGAATGATTCAACAGTGTTTCCAGTGAAGAAAGTTATTAACTGTTCCTGGCCTTGTCCCTTCATCTTGGGGGAGCAGCTTTTCAAATCCAAGCAGGCCAAACCTGAGCAGCTCATCTAAGCCAGGTGGCATGAAAGGAACTTCGGTGTGCAGAAGAAAATAAGTTTTGTCTCTGGGCGAACAGCTCGGTGCAGGGTTTATCTGCGGCTCTGCGCTCCCGCGGAGCCCGAGAGCAGCCGGGTGCTGATAACTATCAAAGAGAGCTGGGGCCGGGTCAGGCAGCCTGTTCCTAACCCAAAATACAGCATTTAGCCCAGATGAGAACCTGAGATGGGGCTTTGGGATCGCAGCCTGTGATCATTGTGTCTTGTACAGCACTCCTGAGATATTCAGAATTTGTGCTTTTGCTGCTGAGCCTGATTCCCGGCAGGCTGGGGCCGGGTGGAGCAGGGAATGCTGAGGGGGCCAGGACTCCAAGGCTGTTTGGGAATTCCTGTTCAACCCTGCCAGCCTGGCCTGGAGCTGCACACCCCAATCCTCACACGCTGAAATGAATCAAAGCTGTTTAGTCTGACTGAGCAACCAGCATTCCTGGGGTCAAATAAAAATTCTCTGTGAAGCAGATGCAGCAGTTCAGCCCTAAGTGCCCAGCTTGCTTCAGGTCTCCAGAGCTCACTTTTTTGTGCAACATCAGCTTTTGAAAAGTCAAAAAGAGAAAAGTAATTAATAGATAATAACTAGATTCATAAAAAATCAAGACACTGAAATAACACAGTTTTATTCCCGATACCCAGCAGGCAAAAGTTTTTTAAGGATCTGCTGGAGCTTCAGCTGTTTTCCTACTTAGTCCTGCCAAGGATGTGTCCAAACCCTAAATATGTTCGTCTGCAAAAGGGTGACACAGGGTTTTTCCTGTTGTTAAGACCTGGAAGACTTTGAGGTTTATAAATATAAGGGGGAGTAATTGCAAGTTGCTGTACTGTATTTATATTGGTGCTTTAATAAGTAGTAAGTCATTTAATAAGTAATAAAGTAATAAAATTACAGATGGACATGATAGGAAAATAACTTGCTGCAGGAAAAATTCCTCAGGACAGCTGGTTATTCCAAATATCTACCGCTGTAATTGAGTAAGGAGAAATGGACAACAAGCCATGTCTGATTACCAACATGCTGATGTTGTGCTCTCTTCCCCAGTCTGCTCTCAAAAGATCTGGGACTGACAAAGATGAAGGAATTTGAAGAGCTGTTCTGGTTATTTCAGAGAAAGTTTAAAATGGAGAAGGGATTGGGGTGATTAGGAGGCTCTCATTACCCATCATTTTCAGTGCTGCCTTTTGTAGCAAAAATGACAAATGTGCCCTGTTGGTGTTGTGTTGGTGTTTAGATTTTCTGAGTCCCTCAGCCCTGAGCTGGGTTCCCATCCTGGTGGAACTGTCCTGCCTGGTGCTTGCAGGATGCCCTGGAACAAACCCTCTGCCCCACCATCCACAACGAGCAGAAGGGCATGAGGACAGTGCTGCGAGGATGGGCAAGGAGGGGCACTTTGCTTGGGGAGAGTGGGGCAGGAGAGGCCTTCAGTGGCCTGGCAGAGATACTCCGAGTTTTTGTTGGTTTCCATACAACAAAAGGCTTCCCCTTCCCTCAGAGATACGGAGTGATGCTCTTTGCCGGCTCCTCCTTTCTCTCCTGCCTTCCTTTGCCTGCTCTTTTTCCCTCCCAGTGTTTCCCTTTGCCCAGGGCAGCTCCCAGCCATAGACCCTCCCCTGATGTTTTTTTTTCCCCAATCCAGGGGCTAAAGCAGCCCTGGATGAAGTTGTGGAGGCTGGCAGTGAAATGTCACTGTAAGATCTTGCTCCATTTGGGTTTCAGCCCCTTCAGAGCTTTGCCTTCAAGGGCAGGAACATCTTTTCCTCGCTGGGAACTGGAATTCCAGCCCATTGCAGTGTGTGCCATGGATCCCAGAGGGGCATTCCCGAGGCTCCCAGGCTGCTGGTCCTGCCGTGCCTCCCAAGGGAGCTGTGCAGGGCCAGGGGACAAGGTCCAGTAGCTGGGAGGGCTCCCAGAGTAGACAGCAAAGGCTGCTTTGCTGCACATTCTCCAGCTGGAAGCAGAGGGAAGAAGGGAAGGGAGTCCCTGACAGAATCCCGGCATGCTTGTGGCTGGAAGGGACCCTGCCCATGGGTTAGGATGCCAAGAGGGAGAGACACCTGTGCCCCAGGGAAGGTGCAAGTGAGACCATATGAGGGCAACAAACGGATTTTATTGGACATGCATTTTATTGAACAACGAATGGGAGGGATGGGATTTTAGAGGATGTGTGGATATGTATTTTAATTTGATATTCTTCTTATTACTATTTCCTATTTCCTCTTCTTCATCTAAGTCTTCTTCTTTTCCTTCTTTTTAATTAGTTCTACTACTCTTGCTTCTTCTTCTTTGTCTTACTCTTATTCTTCTTATTACTATTTTAATTTTTCTTCTTATTTACTACTACTATTTCTTCTTCTTTATCATATTCTTCTTATTCTAATTAATCTTATTCACTTGTTATGCTTATTCTTTTCTTTTTCATATTCTTATTGCTTACTACTATTTCTTCTTCCTCTTCTTCTTCTTCTTCCTATGCTCTTATTATTCTTATTCAACTTACTATTTTTATTAATATTCTATTCCTTTTTCTTCTTCCTCCTATTTACTACTGCTATTTCTTCGTCATCACAATATTCCTATTCCTATTCTTTTTTCCTGTATGAGGAGTTTTTCTTAATTTTTGTTTGGTGTTTTTTTTTTTTTTAACCCATTACTATTTCTTAAAGTCAACTTGCATTTGTTGAGTCAATGTCCTGCAGCCATGTCCGTTGCCTTTGGTGCCACCAGGGGAGGTTCAGATTCAATATCTGAAGCAGTTTTTCCTTGGCAGAGGCGTGAGGCACTGGAAGAAGTTTTCCAGGGCGGTGGTGGAGTCCTTGTCTCTGCAGTGTTCAGGAGCTGTGCAGATGTGGCCCTCGGGGACGCGGTTTCGGGGCGACGCTGGCTCTGCCAGGGTGCCAGTGGCAGCGGGTGCCCGGCAGGGTCTCTTGGTGACTCTCTGGGCTTCCCCGCCGAGCGCGCCGGCACCGAGCGCGCTCCACGGGCGCTGCTTGGGGCCGGCCACGCCGGTGACTTTGGGCACCGGGGAGACGCCCCCGGCACGGCCCAAAGCAGCCGGGGCAGCTCAGGCTGCGGGGCCCGTCCAGGCCGAGGCCGCCCCGGGCCGGGCGGGCGCTACTCCCGCGTCCGCGGCGCCAGGCAGCGGCAGCGGAACAGCGCCCGCAGCGCCCGCCTGAGGCGGCCGGGCCGCTTGCTGGGGGCAGCCGGCTGGGCAGCCGAGGGGCCGCGGGGGCTGCGCGGGGCAGGCCCCGGCTCCTGCCAGGCCAGCACAGGACAAGCTGCGGGTCCCGTGGCGGCTCGGCCTCGCAGGGCAAAAAGCGAGGCACAGAGCGGCTGCCGTGCCCGGCGCTCGGCCCAGGCCTCCTGAGGGACGGGCGCCGGGAGCCCGTCTGCCGCAAGAGCTGCCAGGCTTCGGCGCCCGCCTTCTTCGCGCAGCTCGAGGACGCCGAGTCCGTCCCAGGCGGCGGCCTTCGGCAGCGAGGGCGGGACCCCGAAGCTGAAGATGCACGTGTATTGCCAGGTGCTCCGTGTGAGGTCTCTGTCGCTGCCATCTTCCTCTATGGAAACCTCTCGGTAGATGTACTCTTCCCACTCATTGAGCTCTGCGTGGCACGGCTCTGGCTCGATGCCGTCATCCCCGTCAGAGGGGTCTTGGGAGCTGCTGACCTCTCCTTGGGACAGCTCTGGCTTTGCTGCACCTTGGCACTCTTGGGACAGCTCAAGCTGGGTGTGGTATTGGCAGTCTTCATTGTCTCCAGCTGAGGTCCGCTCCTCGCTCCCTTTCCCTGCCAGGAGTGACCCCCTGTCTGCCTCCTGGCCCCTCACCCTTCCTTCGCCCTGCTGGGACAGCTTTGGGTCATTCCCCTCTTCTTTGCCTTGGGGCAGCTCCTGGATTTTCACTCTCTGTTCCCACTGGTAGAGCATTTGCTGTGCCCCATCTCCCCACTGCACGCTCACACCCATCTTCCACGGGTTCAGCCCTTGGTGACTCCACACTCCGCACAGGGACACGTCCTGCACTGGCCCTGCTGGTACCCACTGGGACAACTCACGGCCTGTCGCCTCTTCCCACAGGCGAAGCTCTTGGGGCCGAGTGTCTCTCCCCTGGCAAGGCTCCTCATCCATGCCAGGTTTCCTCTCCGCCTCCTTGATGACAAAGGGCCCCTGCTCCTCTTCAGTGTCTCTCTGGGGCCTGACTGAGGCACTCTCTGCCCCCACCAAGTGCCAGCTGAGGGTCTGGTCTTGCAGCCCACTGGGCACAGGGGTGGCTGGCTGGGAGGAGTTGGGGTTTGCCTTGTCCTCTTCCATCTCTGAGGTCCTGTAGCACAGAAGGATCACGGGAGCTGCTTCCTTCTGCGAGAGTGGCTCTCACTGGACTGGGCACTCCAAGGTTCTGTGCCCCTTAGATACCCTCGGCCAGGGCTCTGTGATGTCACAAGGGTCTCTGGGCACCCCCATGTTCCGCATGGCCAAGGGCCCTGACATCACGCACCTGTGTCCCAAAGGGCTGTACCCGGCGCCAAGCCTGCACTGAGCAGGCCCTGGACTTGGGCACTTGTAGCCCCTGGCCTCTGTGAGGCTTTGGCCACGGTCCCACTCAACAGCCCAATCCCCACACTGCAGAGCCCTGGCTTTGGCGGGTGGGCTACTCAGGGCATGAGCCATTGGCCAGATGGCCGCAGCCAGGGACTTGGGGGCATTGGCTCCATGTGCAGCTGCAGGCCGGGGACGAGGGGTGTCCCTCAGGGCTCTGCCTTGGCCCTGGGGCTCTTTAGTGGTGTCCCCGATGACACAGGCAGGGGCTCGAGCTCCCCCTCAGCACGTTTGCAGGGGACGGGCAGCTGAGCGTGGCAGGGGCACCATGGCCGGATTTGGCCGTGCACAGGGACCTGGGCAAGCCTGAGAAGTGGCACAACGAGAACCTTACGAGGCCTCACAAGGCCAAGTGCCGGGTGCTGCACCTGGCCTGGGGTGATCCCCAAGTCCCGGATTCATCCAGGCCGGAAGAGACCTTCATATCCCTCAGTTTGGCGCTGCCTCCGTGGCCGCTCCCAGCACCTCCAGAAGCAGCACTGGCTGGGCCTTGGGGTTTCTGGTGCCCTTGCCCACTTCCAGCAGGGCTGGTGTAGTGGGTTGAGCCTGAGTTGATGGACAGTCTTTTAGACTAATGATGCTTCTCACAATTTACATCTTTAGACCATACGGAAAGCCGGGAATTCCTTTTGTTCCAACTTGCCTGCCGGAAGATGGAAGGGGGCCTTGGAGGCTCCGGGCCCCGCCGGGTCAGGGCCCCTGCACCCCCTCCTTTCCCAACGCCGCAGCACAGACCCTGTGTCACTGCTGGGGGGGAACTGTCCCAGAGCCGCAGGCAGCTAAAGCCAGCCATGGAGTGCCACACAGCTAAACCCATCCGGCGCGGCTCCCTGGCACCGGCGGGTCCCTCTCCTCTCCACGCGGGGCCGGCGGAGCCAGCGGGAGCCGGCGGAGCCTCCTGTCTGCAGCCAGCACACTCCGCGCTGAACTGAAGAGGACACCACGCAGCCAGCAGCACAAAGGGAGCCAGGCTTTCTCCACCGTAGAGCCCGAACAAGAACACTCTTCAACGTGGCGGCTTCGGAGCCAGAGAGAAGAGAAAGTGAGTCCTGTGGGACGGAGCTGGAAATGGCGACGGGAGAAAAGAGGGCGGTGCCGCGATTCTCGTGCGCAGCTTAAAAAACTTCCTGCAGGCCGTGGTAAGAAACTGTAATATCACAAACTGTTTGTCTCTTTGATCCATTTGGAGTACATGGAGGGATGGAAAGTTCACCTGTGGCCCATGAAACTTATGAAAAGTGCCTATGCCAGGCTATATAGAAGTATTGAGAGGCTTTTAGAGACCTCCTGTCACAAAAAAAAACCCCTTTGTGTTCAGGCCAAAGTAATTCATCCTTAAAAAGATTAATAACCCCATGTGATGGCCCCTGTCTGGCAGTGTGAAGGAACGGTGAGATTTTTCAGGGCAGAGATGTTTTACACCACAGCAGATTGTTTCTTTCCGGGCGGGTCTGCTGTTGGTGGCACTTTGGGAACCACGTGATGCAGAAGAAAACCCTTTTTTCCTTAAGCATAACAAATAGACTTTTCAAGAACTGCAACACTGACTAAAATCCCATGTAATGTTATCCTTTCTGCGAGTTGGGTAAAAGGAGGGAAGTGCTGGAAGAGAGGGGAAGTTTGCTTGAATTTCTTGTTATTTCTTTTTACTTTTAATTCTGTTGGTAATAAAATTTTTCTTTGTACAGCAACTGTTTAAGTTTGAACCTGTTTTGCCTTGCAGCTCTCTAGTTTTCCTCAATATTTTCTTATTTTCCCCTTATGAAAAATAACAGATTTCGTGTGCTTGATGCTCAGCTGCGTCAAACCACGACAGGCAGAGCCCTGGTGTCCCCCGTCTGAGTGATCCATGTTTGGATCCAGTGTCCTGGGTTTGCATGGCCAGGCTTTGGAAATGGGGGGCCTCCAGGGGTGGCTTCCATCAGCAGCTTCCAGAAGCTTCCCCCGTGTCCGGCTCCTGTTCCGCCCCGCCCCTGAAGGCGAGGGTAACCCAGGGTCTGGTTCATGGCTCCCCTGGGGCAGATTAGAGTGAAACAACAGTGAAAGATCTGTGTTTATAAATATATCTCTGTAGGGTTTATTTCAGAACAGTTTGGTTGCTGTGTGAAGGGGGTTTGGAGCCCTTTTGGTTACCATCTCCAGTAATATTAAAAGCATAAAAGTAACACTTAGGAAACGTGTAAGGGCAAAGAAAGTATGAGAGTAGAAGGATACTCAAGAGATCGGCCTAGAAGCGTAGGCAGCTTCGGCTTGGAGTGTTCTGAGAGAAGTGAGCTGC
This sequence comes from Aphelocoma coerulescens, assembly GCF_041296385.1. NCBI lineage: Eukaryota > Metazoa > Chordata > Aves > Passeriformes > Corvidae > Aphelocoma > Aphelocoma coerulescens. The sequence goes on along the minus strand of NW_027184061.1, from coordinate 209,586 downwards.
CCTCGTGAGAGGGGAGTGGATTGAGGGCACTGGGGAGGCACTGGGAGGGCACTGGGAGCGACTGGGAATGGAGCGCGCGGCACTGGGAGGCCGAGTCCAGCACGGGGCACTCGGCGCTGCGGGTCTGCCTGGCAACTGATGAGTCATCAGAGAGACGCGCTCTGATTGGCTGAGGGGCTGAGGGCTGGGATGGACACGCGCGGGGGCACTGGGAGAGACTGGGATGGACTGGGAGAGACTGGGATGGACTGGGAGAGACTGGGATGGACTGGGATGGACTGGGATGGACTGGGATGGACTGGGAGAGACTGGGAGAGACTGGGATGGACTGGGATGGACTGGGACACCTCAGGGGAACCTGGAAGGACAAGAGGCCCCGGGGATGGGCACCAGGGGGGCTGAGGGGCTCCAGGCTCATCCCCAGGGCAGGGCCCGAGGGGACTCGCTCTGCCCGACGTTCTGCACCTCTGCGGGCCGCGAGCAACGGGGCAACGATGTCGCGGTGGTGCCGGCAGAGCCTGTCCGCCAGAGCCCGTTTGTACCCCAGTCTGGCTGGATGGCTGTTCCAGCACTGCGCCTGTTTCTCCCCACACGGGCTGTCCCCCACAAACAGCCCCACATCGCTGGCGAGTGCAGTTGCTGCTCCCGCTGTCAGATGCTCCTCTGCACCAACCTCACCCGCTCGGTGCCCTTAATGAAGTGACACTCGGACTTCATCATCCCCTGGAACACCCCTGTGTGTGCGGGACACAGCTCAGGGGGTGCCCCCCTGCAGCCCCCAGCACGCCCAGAGCTCCGGGAGCCACCCCGGATCCCCGCTCCGCACCCCCTGTGCCCCACGGCCGCCACGGGACCCTCCTGCCCGTGCTCGGACTTCCTCTTTTCCACTCTTCTCCCTATTTCACATCCCCTCTCCCACCATTTCCAGCCACTCCCCAGAGGAGTTTTGGACTCCCATTCCCCCCTTTTCACCCTTTCCACCCTTTTCCCCCACCATCCCCCAATCCCCAGCCCACTCCCGCTCTGTTTTTGGGTCCCATCCTCCACTTTTCCCCACTTTCCCAGCCCCTCCCACCCGTTTCTCCCCCACTCTTCAGCCCCCTCCTGCTCTTCCTTTGAGGGTCCCCTCCAGCTCTCACTCATTTTAGGGGTCCCATCACCCCTTTTTCCCCTTCTCCCCCCCTTTCCCATCACGTCACGCCAACCCCGGCTCACCTGAGAGCTCCACGCCCGCAGCCGGGGGGGCTCCCAGCACCACCAGTGCCACCAGTACGGCCCCAGCTGCCACCACTCACCCCATGGCCAGCGCTGGCCACGATTTTGATTGGCTATGGGGCTTTAGGGATGCTGCAGCCCCGGGGTGGAATTTTTTGGGAGGGGGAACCTCGGGGTGAGGGGCAGGTGGGAGCTCAGTTGTGCCCAGAAATGTGTCCCCAGGGACGCGGGATCTCAGGGGTGCCCATGGCCTGGGGTGACGCTGGCCCGGTGCCAGGCACCCACCAAAGCCACTCTGTCCCTGCCCCCCGCAGCCACACAGGGGAGAGAAAATGGAACCGAGGGTTCCTGGCTGGGGATAAGGACTGGGAGAGATCCCTCAGCAAACACCGGAACAGGCACAACAGGCTCTAATTAGAGATATTAATTAAATTGATGACACCGAAAAAATAACATCAGGAGAATGAGAAGGAAAAGAAGACCCTTAAAAACACCCTCCTCCTCCTCCCTCCTTCCCAGGGGTTGTGGGGGCATCTCTGCATCCGGCACCTCTCACTTTGGAGCCACCAGGGATTGGCTCTGCCAGACATGGAGGAAGCTTCCAGATCCAACAGACCCAGCCTGGGCACAGGGAGGGAATTTATTACCAACCAAATCCCAGCAGCACAAGGAGAAGGCAAAGAAATCTCTCCAACACCTTCCCCCCACCCAGCGCGGATCACCCGGAACGGGGGTCACCAGGGCTCTGCCCCACGGGGGTCACTGGGGATCATCCAACGCCGATCCTCCCACAGGGGATGGAGCTGGAGCAGCGCACAAAGCTCTTCCCGCACTCGGGGCACTCGCAGGGCTTCCCTTAGCGGTGCCTCCGTTGGTGTTGGATCAAGTTTGAGCTGTGTGAGAAGCTCTTCCCACACTGGGGACACTCGTAGGGCCTCTCCCCAGTGTGGATGCGCCGGTGGGTGATGAGGGTGGAGCTGTGTTTGAAGCCCTTCCCGCAGTCGGGGCAGCGGAAGGGCCTCTCATCCGTGTGAATGCGCTGATGTTGGAGGAGGTGGGAGCTCCTCTGAAACCTCTTCCCACACTCAGAACACTCGTAGGGCCTCTCCCCAGTGTGGATGCGCTGGTGTGCCCTCAGGGTGGAGCTCCACCCGAAACTCTTCCCACAATCCAAGCACTCATAAGGCCGTTCCCCGGTGTGGACCACCTGGTGCTGGAACAGCTCGGAGCTGCTGGTGAAGCCCTTCCCACACTCCCCACACTCATAGGGCCTCTCCCCAGTGTGAATCTTCTGGTGCCGGATCAGGCTGGAGTTCCGTCTGAAGCCCTTCCCACATTCCAAGCACTTGTGGGGCTTCTCCTCACCCTGAGGGTTCTCCCCCAGCTCCGAGCTCCCCCTGGATCTCCGGCCGCCTTCCCGGCACAGGGGGGCTCTTTCCTCCTTGGATCTCTCTGGGCTGCGTTTGCAGCCCCTCCTCGTGCAGCATCTCCGGGGCTTTTCCTCCTCCTCCATCCGGCCACGCCTTGGGAATGACAAATCCTGGTTTGGGGAAGAAACAAGGGGTGAGTGCCTTGGGTTGGGGGCTTCTCCTGCCCAGGTCCATCACCGGGCATCTTGTGTCTGTAAAAATCTCAAAAACACAGAGACTCAGCCCAAAAGTCCCCCAGACATTAAGACACAGACCCAAAACTACCAAAACATCAAGATTCAGAGAAAGCTCCCTCCAAAATATAAACATTCAGCCCCCACAAAAAAAAACCAAAGCACCAACAGGGAAACCAAGAAACCTCAGAAACACCAAGATTTACCCCCTGGAAAATCGTGGATCCCCCTCCCTGATCACCTGCTGGATGGGGGGGGCAACACTCCTGGGGCTGGAGGGAGGCTGCAGATACAGCGAGTGCTGGAACCTTGGGGTGCCTCCTCGTCCTGATCCTCCTCCTCCTCCTCCTGAATCCCTACTCTTCCTCACGGTCCTCTTCCTCACACTACTCATTCTCCTGCAGAATCCCACCTGCTGCTCCCACGGGCATCGTTTCACCATTCTGGTCTCCAGCCCTGCTCCTCCAGCCTTTCTCCTGCTCCCCCCAGGCCCAGCACCCAGCCCTGGCTCGCTCTGCCCCCCAGAGCTCTCGGATCGCACAGCACGAGCAGCGATGCAGCTGCGGCAGCTCGGGCTGGGGCAGCGCTGGGCTCTCGGCCGCTCCTGCCCGCACTCGGCCCCCGCCGCAGCCACTTCTGCCAGCACAGCACGGCCCGGCCCGGCCTTGGCGCTCCCCCCCTCCCACCTCCCCAAATTCCCCTGGCGGGGGGCGCCAAGGCCGGGCCACACGTGGGCTCCAGCTGGGGAGCGCCGGGCGCTGCGGCTCTGCCTGGCAACTGCTGACTCACCAGCGCCGCGCCTTCTGATTGGCTGAGCGCTGCCTGAGGGCCGCGCCTGCACCAAGGGGGGACACCCTGCTCCAGGGGGGATGTCCCGAAAACCGGGCACCCCCAGCGAACCAACAACACCAACGCCTCCTTACAAACACATGCTCTGAATCTGCTCGGACACAGCCACACGCACTTGCACACAAGCAAGTGACAGCACAAACCAGCAGCTCCCCAAAATGGCACTGACTGACACACACTGCTGCTCAGCCAAGCTCCTGCTCAATTCCTCAACTTCCAGAACAACAACAAAGCCTGAACAGAACCATGGACATCGTTTCCTAATCAAAAGGGGACAATGCTGAGGCAGTTTGCACATTCTCCCAGAGCTAATTAAGGACATGGACACCCAGCACGGGTAAAAAGGGAAGTCGAGAAGGGGTCTCAGCAACAGGGGACGGATGGTGTTGGTGTGCTGGGAAGGGATTGGTTGAAGGGAGTGTGCAGGAATATGGTTAAGGCAAACAGCAGCAGGAGGAATCTATGTGGTAAGAAAGGAAAAGGAAGATGGAAAAGAGGAGGAAGAGAAAAAAGTGAGGACTGGGATGCTTTTCAGCGCCATCTTATCCTCAACATTTGCCAGCTGATCCAGATCTTTTGTATCCCCGCGTTCCAGGACATGACAGAAAAAGAAGTTCAGGATTTTAGGGTGTTTCTCTGTGGTGGGGAGCAGCAGGACAGGGCAGCACGGGCTGGGGGCCTGTGGGGAGCTGTGGGGCCGGGCCGGGGCTGTGGGGCAGCCGGGGCTCAGCGCCGGGCACTGCCTGACCCCAACACCCCCCGGGCAGGGCCGGCAGTGGCCCCCGGCCCCCAGGAGGCTGCGGGATGTGGAAGGATCAGGATTTACTTTTATCGATCTTGTTTGGGTCACTGGAGAAACGAATGATTTTGCAGAAAGCTCAGCAGCTGTCAGAGGATGAGCACCCACGGGCACTGAGATGCCACGGGTGCGGCTGCTGCCATTAGCTTTGGCAAGAAGAAGAGCCAGATCCAGGGCAGATATTCAATTATCTCCCTGGAATTGAGGTTTGCAATTCCTCACCCTGCGAATTCCCGACCTAGTGGGGGGTAGAGATCAGGGATGTCTGTTTCAAGCAGTCTGTGGCCAGAATCCTGTCTCTTGTGAAATCTCTTCCACAGGAAGCTCGGCTGGCACAGACCCTGCCTGGGGACTTTAAGGGATGTTACACCACTCAACAGAGATGAGCTTAACATCTCAACAGACTGGGAATAGCCCAAAAGATACCCAAAAGATAACGCCCATCAACAGAACATCAACGCCCATCAGCAAACATCAAGGAACAGCTACCCCAGACACTGCCCCCGGCACAGCTGGAGACCCCTGCTCTGGAAAAGGCTGAGAAGGAAATCAAGGAGTGTGGACCTAATGAACATCAGAGGCCAAGCAATCCGGGGCCAACAGGAAACCAAATACTAAGAACTACCCAACTTGGAACCAATGAACATTAAACCTACGGATTTCGATGGGTTTAGACTGCATCAAGGTGAGGAAAAATTGAGTAAAACTCGTGTGCCATGGAATGATTTTCTCTGCACACCCGGGCTATGTGTGCATGAAATGATTTCTGTTGCACATCCTGGCCAGAATAAAGTAATGCCTTGATCCTCTAACACTAAAAAGGTCGTTGGAGAGTTTTTGATCTTCCAGGAGTTTTGTTGACAAGATTATATCACTAGAATTTTTTTTCTTAATAATCCTACTCTGACATTGTCAGCTGGGTTTGGGCCAGGGGTGTGAGAGTCAATTTTTATTCTTAGGGGGAAAAGTCGCAAAAATCTTTATTGGTTTAGGCGTTTTTCTGTGTATGTGTGTGCGTGGCTGTTAGTGATGGGAGAATTTTAGAATGGGTTTTTCAATGTTCACCTGTAAGCTGCATTTTGCAAAACTGGAAGAGGTTTAAAGATGACCCATTAACTCATAAAGAGCTAAAAAAACATAAGAAAAAGAAAAAGAAAAAGAAAAAGAAAAAGAAAAAGAAAAAGAAAAAGAAAAAGAAAAAGAAAAAGAAAAAGAAAGCAGCTGGGGGGGAGGGCACTTGTGAGTCACCTGATGGTTGCCCTGGAGGAGAAGCTTCCTTCCAAGCAGCCAGCAGAGGAGCTTTAGAAATGCAAATTAACTCTGCTGCGGGAAGTGTGCACAATGTCCCAGGCTCTCCTTGCCTGCCAGAGGAATTGGCCTGATTCCTTCAGCCCCTCACCCCAAGCTCTGCCTCCCTGCACAGACGGAATTTGCATCGCGAAAGGCAGAGCCCACACTGAGCATCTCGGACCCTGCAACAGAAATCCCTGAAGCTCCAAAGGAAAACAGCAAACGGAGAATGCTGGGAGAACTTCACTCACAAAAGCGGGGGGGGAATCATCCCTCTCTCCACTCCAACATCTGCTGGCACTGTCTGGGTTATACAGGGTGGGTTTGACCACTGGGCTGCTTTTGCTGCCACAAGGTCAGCGAAATCACTTGGGAATCCAAGGATGTGATGATTTAATCAGAGAAAAGAGGTCAATTGATGCATCCCTGGCATTTCTGGGAGCACCCAAAAATGGGGAAAAGATGAACGGCCACCAGAACAAATCCTACAACACCATGGAGCAGCCCCTGGGAACCCGAACAAATTCATACCAGGTGCCAGAGAACCCAGTGATCATTTCAATGCATCATTAGATTACAAGCTGTCCTCCAAATCATAACCAAGCACACAGCTCCAGCTCCTGACCTTCTCACCCACCAATCCACTCCCATGAGCAACGCCACATTTCACCCTGGGATGGCATCAGATTCTCTTTCAGCAGAAGAACCAGGAGGTTGTGGAAAATTAAATGACTCAAACTGCTCTTGGCAAAGAGATGGCCAAGGAAAAGTGTTGAAACAGAGAACAAAGGAAACAAAGACTTCACAGAGCCATGAATATCGGATGTTATACAAAGTGGGGGTGCACATTAAGGGGCACATGCAGCAGGCGCATCGGGAAGTCTGTACCTTCCAAGGACCTCAGCCACTGCGGAAAGGGACACGGAGATGCGGCCGGCGAAATCGGCATAAAAAGGAGGCTGCGTCCTCCAACACTTGGACAGAGCCCACGGGAAATGCCCCGTGGCCTCTCCCTTGCTCCAGGAATAAAGTTCCTTTTACAGGACTCCTCCGGCTCCTCTGGGGACACAAACCTCTGGCCACGGGAACTTTCCCGCACACTCCCGCCGACGGGGCAGCCACCTCTGTCCTACCCACAGCAGCCGGGACGAGCCAGCGCTGCTCCGGCACCGGCTCCTGCCGAGGCAGCAGCGGCAAGGAGAGCGCGGGCAGCCGCTCCCGCAGCGCCCTCACGCCAGGGCGAACACGGCGCCCACACGGCACAACGAACCCGCCCCAGCCCCCTGCCGCCCCCTCCGCCCGCAGCCAGCGCCGAGCCCCGCCAGAACCGAGCGCGGCTCCCACCTGCGCTGGGGCCGCCTCCGAGCTCCGCCGCCGCCTCACCGGGCTCCGGCCGCCGCCGCCGCTCCCGGGCCCGCACAGACGCTCCGCCAATGGCGCCTCTGCTGCGCCACGGCCGCCCTGCCGGCGGCTCCGGGCCCGGGCTGCTCCCCGCTCCGACCAATCAGCGCGCCAGAACCACGACTGACGGCAGCACCGCCCAATCGCAGCGAGGGGCGGGCTCTGCACACGGCCCAGCCTCGCCCCGCGCTCCCAGCGCCCCCCGGGCTGCGTGAGGGGAAAGCCGCAGCTGAGGAACAGCCCTGGAACGGGCCCGGCCCGAGCCGCCATTCAGCTGGGAAGGGAAACAAAGCTCTCCGCTGCTCCCGGCCCGACTTGCCCAGCCCTGCGTGTTGGCTGACTCCGGCTCCTTGGGAAGCCCTGCAGCCTCGCTACTCCCGCCCCTAATTCGGAGCATCAGTGCATGGCTTTTATTTCGTTGTTCAGGCTTGGCTATGGGCTGTCCTGGTCTGCTGCATTTTCTGGGTTCCTCTTGGATGCTTTGAGCAACAGGCTGTGCCCCGGGAGGATCCTTTGTGCTCCTTTGTGACAGAGGAGAACCTTCCAGGCGGTTCTTGCGGGAGCTGCTGCTGTGATGTCACGGGAACGCTGCCGCGTCCTCGCCGTGTTCCCGTTGCTGTGGGCACGGAGCCCTCAGTGTCCAGAGCGGCTCTGGGCGCCCGCTGGTTGCCGGAGGATCCTCCTGCCCGAGGCATTCTCAGCAGCCAGCCCAGCCCCTGCCGGGTGTCCTTCTGTGCTTGCAGGGGTACAGTCTGCCACGTGTGCAGCACGGCCAAAATGATCCAGCAAGCGGTTGCTGCAGTTTGCACTCTGTACTCTGTGGCTTATTCGGGGTATTTTTTAGCCCACTTGGCACGTAAGTCGAGGTTTTCCCTGGCTGCAGCGTCGGTGCCTTCGGGCTTGCTGTGTGCTTTCTGTTCTCCCACTGGAACTGAGCTGCCTTTGTAACCAAATTGCCATTAAGACACCGCTGGTTTGGGAGAGCTCCTGCCAGCAGCTGCAGCTGAAAAAGGGGGTGTCTGCAGCCAGCGGGGCGTGCACAGCATTTGCAATGGAGCCGGGGGGGTTCTGTTCCCTCAAGCGCAGAGTCTGTGCCAGCGGAGCCTGGAACTCCCTGCGTTGGCTGCTCCAGCCAAGAGCTGACGCAGCCCAGGATTCTGTGCTGTTCTCTTGCTTGCTGTGCGAAGGGACTGTGGCTCCTGGAGGGATGTTGTGGAAGCAAAATGCTCTCTCGGGGTGTCCTTACTCCGTGGGAGTTCCCACCACGGACAGGTTTTTCCTAACAGCATCTGGTTCGTGTTGCCTGTCCAATTGCAGGGCACCTCACGCGTGGATCCCGAGCAGCTCCTCCTTCGGTGAGTGGGAAAGGAACCTTTGGTGGTCAGAATTGTGCAGAGAGTTGTGAGCTTGGCCTGTGGCAGTCGAGCGCCAGCCTGGGAGGCTGAAGGAAAGTTCCTGCCAGTGTCTTTGCAGCAGCAGCAGCAGCAGCAGCAAAGGGATCCCTGGCACTTTTCTCCTTCTCTGCTGAAGAGCTTTTGAAGAGCTGCAGGTCTGGTTTTGCAGGCAGAAGATTGCTTGCTGGCTTTAGCCACGATGGAATATGGAATGCCCAGCAATAAGTGGCAATGTCGACTTTAGCCCCTTCCTAGTTTGAACATCTCCAAATCCCATTTCTGCTTAATGCAGCTGGATGTGTAGCTGAGGATAAATAAGGCGATAACTGAGATAGAACTTCCCGTCCCTCACGCTACCATCTGTCCACAGGGCACAAAAGCAGCATCAGCTCCTCCTCTGGCTCCCTGTGCTTCCAAAGAGGAGGCCAAAGAGGAGGAAGACAGCAGTGAACTTCCCGCTGTTCTGGGGGATGATGGTGAACTTCCCTCCGTCCCGGGAGATGAGGGCAAACATCCCACGGTTTGGGAATACAACAGTGAAGCTCCTGTGGTGTGGGACGAGGATGGTGGACATCACCCGGTGTGGGACGAGGACAGCGAGGCTCCAGTGCCATGGGACAAGGACGATGGACATCTCCCAGCGTGGGACGAGGACAGAGGACATCCTGTGATTTGGGAAGAGGAGGCTGCAATTCTCCCGGCATGGGAAGAGGACAGGAAACGTCCCGTGGCTTGGAAAGAAGACCAGGAACCTGCTGCATTTTGGGAAGAGGATGGGGAACCTCCCTCTGCTTGGGAAGAGGACACTGAACCTCCCTCTGCTGCGGGATCCTGGGCTGAACATTCTGACAGCAGCACAGCCCTGCAGCCAGAGGGCAGAGAGGAGTGGTGCCTGATGCAGCTGAGTACGTCTGCTGTGCTGCTGTGTGCCAGAGCAGGGTGCTGCGTGTGTGTCTCAGCATCAGCTGCACCCAGGCTTGCTGTGCAGCTGAATGTCACAGAGTCATTTATTGTCCTTGCCCAGCTGAGACCAAGGGGCTCCCGGCCCAGGGAGTGGGGCTGCATTTTGGCCCTGCTGCAAGGCGGGGTCTCCATCTGGGAGGGAGCGTCTTCCATGTGGTTTCTTTCAGGGAGCACCGTGAGCGTGGGGGAGCCTGCCGAGAAATACCTGGAACTGGAGCAGGTTGGCCAAGGGTAAGTGCACGGCAGTTACTTCTGCACAAGCAGGGGCCAGGTATTTGCTGGTGCAGGATCAAGTGAGAAGCCAGGCAAGCTGCAAACAGCTTCAGACACTGGGCCACGATCCTGCTGTCTCTCAGTCCTGATCAGAATTGGTAACTGTGCTCAGAAGGCACCATCAGAGGCCCCTGAGGCCGGCAGTGTCCTGCCTGCAGCAAGGAGCAGGACCTGGAAGATCTTCTGTCCCTGGAATTTGATTGCCTGAAAGAGCAGCTCACCATCTGGTGCCGGTCAGAAAACAGTTCTCAAGAAGATTCCTTTCAAATATTTTGCTTCCTAAAATATCCACCGGTCAGGATTATCAACATAACAGTTTAGAAACAGAAACCAGAGATGAACTAATAAGTGCCCTTTTCAGCACAGCTAGTAAACCCTGTACATTCAGTAACAGACAGAGCTGCTGCAGTCGAGGGGAAAATGCATCAGCTGCCTGATGGCAGGGCCCTTGTGGATCCTGCAGCTCATAGGCAGGAAATGGAAAAGGATGAAATACATTCTTCTCCAGTTCTTTAGGCACCTGCTCCCACCCTAGGTTTTGGACTCAAGTAATTCAGTGTGGACATTTGGGATTTGCTCCAGCCCTTTTCCTTCGTGTTGGGCCTCAGTTTTCTCTCGCACACCTTGTGTGGCACAGGGCTGGTGGCTGCTGCGCTGCTGTTTGAAGGGTCGATGCACCCAGGTGTTTTGTAAACGCTGCAGGCAGCAGAGATCTCCTGTCTGGGCTGGCTTTCACTCCCAGGGCCTAAAGCGCTGCTTCTTTCTTCTCTGCTGTTCTGTCTCCAGGGCTTTCGGAACCGTTTATAAAGGACTCGACAGGGCCACTGGAGGAGAGGTCAGTGTCACCACGCCCAGCGCATCGGGCAGCTCTCGAGGGCTTTCCCCTCTGCTGGGAGCTGTGGCTGCAGCTTTGGGGGGCCAGCAGAGCTTTCCTGCACAGGCTGTTCCTCTGAAGGCACAGCAGTGTCAGCCTGCAGAGCACGGCTGGGACAGACTTGAGCCTTCTGAAGTGCCCAAAGAATGCAAGGAGGGCAGCGGTGTCTGTCAGAGCAGGACACGCTGGCTTGGTCTTCATATCTGAAAACATCAGTGCATCAGCTGGTGGAGGCTGAGGCCTAATTTATCTTCATCCCAGCCTCGGACAGGAACACTGTTTAGCAGTTTTTCCATCCTGCGTTTCATCTTCAAAGTATACCTCAAGACCTAATTAAGGAGTGATCCTTCTTGGGATCAGTTTGGTGTTTTAGTCCTACTGCAGCTGTTCCCAGAGAGAGGGAGAGGAATGAGAAGATGGATGTGCAGAGCAAAGCTCTCTCCTAAACCCTGCAGCTGTGTTTGGGTCTGGTGTCAGTGACAGCCCGTGACAGGGATCATCTGAGCAATGTTTGTGCGTGTTTGCTCTGTTGTGCAATCCCAAACAGAGCAGTTGCGTTTGAAATCATGACCAAATCCCCCAGGATTGCTAAAGGGTTCCCGGCTGTTTTGCTCTGTTTTCACAGAACCAGAATTACTTCCTGCTTGCAAAATGTGTTTGAATGATAATGAGCGTGGTGGTAAACTAAGGCGGTTTGAGAAGACTGCAGGTGCAGAGAATGTTGTGAGAGCTTTGAGGCTGAGAGCTGAGGGCCCATTTCTGCAGAGCTTCCAAGGCCAAATGTCTCTGGCCCTGTGTCCTGTAAGCGGCCCCGCAGCGAGCAGAGAAATGGGCTGTGGGAATGTCACTTGCTGAGCCCGGGTGTCCCATCCCAAGGCAGTTTGGCACAGCCCGGCTCCGTCGCTCCGCAAAGACTCGCTCCGTGTTTGCTGCGGCCTCCTGCCCCAGACTCCTGCAGTTCAAGGGCTGCAATGTCCTTTCAGGTGGCCATAAAGAAAATGAGTCTCAGAGGGCAGAACAGGGAACGAGCTGTGAATGAGATCCTGGTCCTGAAGGACAAGAAGAACCCCAACATTGTCAGCTCTTTGGACAGGTGAGTGCTTCAGCTCTTATCCCGTGCACGGGCCCTGCGTTAATCTCTCCTGGCATCCGCAGTCTGTAGCCTGTTTTGAAAAAGCCTCACCCGGCCGTAGCTTCCCAAAACAACAGCCTGTCAGTTCACTCCCTCCGTGTGCTTTTGTTGCTTTGGTTTGGTTTTTCCTTCAAGCTGACCCAGTTTTCTGGGTCTTACAATAAGTGCTGATAGACCCTGGCAGACATTATTTCCCTTGGCTTCTCCTTCCCAACTCTTTTCCATTGCTGCAGATGCCAGGAAGACCAGGTTCTTGTTTCCAGAAATGCCTCATGTGCCTATTTTGCAATGGCCTTGCCTGTTTCTGAAGGGACTTTCTGCAAGGTTTTCCAAACACTTGACCACTTTTGTCCTAAGTCCTGCACGGCCTCCTGCCCTGGATAACTCTGGAAGTTGTGTTGCCTTGTTCTGGAGGGAACGGTGGAACTGCTGAGTTCAGATGCTGAACCAGCTGGGGACAAGTGTTGTGGTTCCACATTGATCTGGGCTGTTGCTAAACTGCATTTTTCACTTGCTTGCCATCTAAGGCCTCTCCTTTCCCACAGGCGTCTCCTTCTCCTTTAGACTGTGCAGATCCCAAGGACTGTGCAGCCTGGCAGGAATGTCTCTGCATCGGATTCTGTCCTCATTTACAAGTGACCTGGAAACAAAACTCCACTCAAGGCTTTTCCATCGGGGAATTGAGCAGTGCACGTTCATCTCCATGCCATTGTTTGCCTCTTCCAGCTTCCTTGTTGATGAAGATCTCTGGCTGGTGATGGAATACATGGATGGAGGAACTTTGCAGGACGTTGTCAGACAGACACGCATGGCTGAAGGAGAGATGGCAGCTGTCAGTCGGGAGGTGAGGGATCCTGCTCGTGCTTCCCATGGACACAATGCTCCTTCCAAGCAGGGCCTGAGAACAGGAGTGGCTCCATGCTCAGAGCTTTGTTTCTGTGTTGTTTTTATGAGCTGCAGAAGAAAGAGCCTCTGAAGTGAACGGCCTGCCAGTGTCACTGAACTTCCACTCTGCTCTTGTCCTCTTTCCTGCTGTTGTGGGACTCTCTGTCTTTTTTGATTTGATTTGCTGTTCTCAGCTTTGCCTTGAACCATTAGCCTGGAGCTTGTCTGCACTGCACTCCTGGCCTGGCACAGCAAAGCTGCTGCTGGCAGAATTCTAAACTGTCCTTTCTTGTGTGATTGTGTATTCCGGCCATGGAATTCCACCCTTGTGTTTCTTGCTCTCTCTCAGTGTCTGCAGGGCCTGGATTTCCTCCACTCGAACCGGGTGATCCACAGAGATCTGAAGAGCTCCAACATCCTTCTGGCAACGGACGGCTCTGTCAAGCTGGGTGGGTGTTCCTGGTCAGGCACGGCGCTCCCGGGCTGCGGGTGTGGGGCTGCTTCCCAGTGACGGCCAGAGCCCCACAAGTGCTGCTGGTGGCGGTGCCCGGCCTCTGCTGCCAGCTGAGAGCGGCTGCCCCATGCAGAGAGCTCAGGAGAGGAGCAGGGTGTCAGCAGTGGCTTTGCTCTGGGTGTCGCCCTTTCAGAGGGGCGGGAGTTGGAATCTGAAGCTTCAAGGGAATCACTAAAAGCCACTGCATGAAAGCTGAGGGTTCCTTTAAGGGTCCACTTCCATCTTGCCTTGGCTACAGCCCTGCGGACTTTTCCAGCTGGATTCAGCAGTGCATTCTCAGACTGAGAGTGGGCAATCTTTGTGCTTGGTTTCCTCATTCCAGCTGCCTTTGACAGTGTTTGTTTCTGTCCTCAGCTGATTTTGGCCTCTGCGCTCAGCTGAGCCCTGAGCAGGAGCAGTGCAGCTCCATGGTGGGCACTGCTCACTGGATGGCCCCAGAGGTTGTGACCAGTTCTCCTTATGGCCCCAAGGTGGACATCTGGTCCTTGGGCATTGTGACCATCGAGATGGTGGAAGGAGAACCTCCTTACTTCGAGCACACGGCAGCCATGGTAAGAGGCAAATTTCCCAGAGTTTGCAGAGGCCTGTGAGCACAGAGGGACCCGCCCTGGGAGGAGCAGCCAGAGGGCTCTGCCCATTGGGAAGGGAATGCCCAGAGGATTCGAGCCTGAGCACAGACGAATATTCTGCAGTCTCCAGAATTTGCTTTGGGTTTTAAGTTGTTGCAGCTCTTCTGTCTGTGAGGATGACCTGAAAAGATGAAGCCAGAGCATCAGCTCTAACCTTATCTTGCAGAAAACCCAGACCAACCCCAAACCCCACACCCAAACCCAACAAGTTTTCTGAAGGAGTTTCTGAAAGAGGTTCTGCGAGATGAACTCCCCCTGACTCTTCTCACTGGGAAACTTGTCCAAAACATGAAGATGATTGTTTAACATCCCCATAGTCTAACATATTTCTTTCCTCGCCCAAGCTACTTTCTCCATGTCACCAAGGCTGAGCTTTCAGCAACCCAAACCTCAGGTTCCTTGCCTGGCAGTTTCTGGGATGGAACATCTTGAATGCATTTACTTGAGTGTCAGTGGCACTGCAGGGATGCATTTGATGTAAGAATCCTTGGAAATACCACAGGCAGACCACAGTGACTCTTGCAAATGGCCTGTAAAGCTGGTGTCCGTATTTGGAGAAGCAAAATGGGCTATTTCTGATGGAGGTTCCAACTAACAAAGTCAGCCAATGACATTGGCTCTCAAGGCAAGACCATGTGGATGTTGGAATGGCTGTGGCTGCAGCAGCGTTTGGCTTTTTTGGTTGGCATAGAAAAATGAGCTCTGAGCAGCATCTCTGCCAGGGAGGAAAGTGTCCCTGGAGACTGGGGCTGAGAAACCGGGGTCGCTGTGAGCACTCGTGGGTGTGAAGGAAGCTGGCAGAGCTTTTTCAGAAGTGTTTGCTTTCCACGCAGGCTCGCTGTCTGATCCGGCAGAACGGGACCCCGCAGCTGCAGGAGCCCAGGCGCCTGTCGGCTCTGCTGCGGGACTTCCTGGAGTGCAGCCTGGAGCCGGACGAGGAGCGGCGCTGGTCTGCCCAGGAGCTGCTGCAGGTGGATGCGAAGCGGCTGCAGGGGAAACAGCAGCGCGAGGGAGGGGTTTTCTCGTGGGGCCCCCCTCCAATAGTGTCCAGTCTCGCTGCTTTTCACATGCAAAGCCAGCAGAATCCTCGCCTGGTTTGGCTTGGCAGGGTCCTTTGCAGGTCATCTGGACCAGGTGCCCCACAAGGAGCAGGGACATCTTCAAGCAGATCAGGTGGCTCCGAGCCCTGCCTGACCTGAGCCTGGATGTTTCCAGGGAGGAGGCACCTCCCACATCTCTGGGCACCCTCTGCCAGTGTTTCCCCACTCTTCTGATAAAAAACTTCTGCCTCAGATCTAATCTGAGCCTGCTTCCCTCTCCTGAGTTTCAAACCATTCCCCTTTGTCCTGATGCAACAGAGCCTATGAAGAACTTGACTTGGGAAAGTAACAGTTGATTTCTTTCTTTTTCATCCTTTGGGCAGCACCCATTTTTATCATCAGCCAAGCCTCTCTCCAGCCTGAGCCCTCTGATCGCTGCAGCAAAGCAATTGAAGGAGCAGCGGAGGATGTGAATCACCTGGGGCCAGCTTTTTGTTATAGTAGTTAGGACAAGTGGTTAGTTACGGTAGTTAGCACTGCTAGTTAGTTATGGTGGTTAGGACAGCCTGGTAGTTATGGCAGTTTTTTGAATAAAAACTCTGTTAAACCTCAAGTCCCTTGATGTGTCCCTTCCTTGTCCCCCCGTGACTCAGCTGCCCGGAGCAATGCGAGGGGAGAGCGGGCCCAGCCTTGCCCAGAGCTGAGCCCCAGCAGAGCCCCGGCAGAGCCCAGAGCAGCC
This sequence comes from Aphelocoma coerulescens, assembly GCF_041296385.1. Taxonomy (NCBI): domain Eukaryota; kingdom Metazoa; phylum Chordata; class Aves; order Passeriformes; family Corvidae; genus Aphelocoma; species Aphelocoma coerulescens. Next base: position 193,986 of record NW_027184061.1, on the reverse strand, counting down.
TCAGCATCGGCAGAGTCAGCCTGGAAGGAGGCGCCTGGAGCCTTCTCAACTGCAGCCGACTCTTGTTTACAAACCGCGTGGGGTGGGAAATGCCACTGGTTCTGCAAGAGGGCAGAGGGGGCCCGGGGAAGGCCCAAATGCGAGGGACAAAACCCGCCCAGTGCTGGAGAAAAACCACGCCTTTTTCCCCTCCCACGTCGGCCAAAACACTGAATCCTAAACCAAGTCAAACGGGGCAGGGGAGGAGCCCAGGCCCTTCTGCCCCTGCAAACCAAAGCGTCCCTTGCACGGCTCTGAGCCCCGGCGCCGGTGGCCCCGCGGGTGTTGGTTTCTGTCGGGCTCGCTGTCGCCAGCCCAGGGCCAGCCCGGGACAGGGCGGGCGCTGGAGGCTGCGGGTGGGGAGATGCGATCCCGGGACACGCATTCGGTGGCACCTGCGAGCGCAAGCAGGGGAGGAGCTCCGGCAGTGACGGGGGAAAGGAATAAGGTGAATGTGACTTAAACAAACAAAGCCCGTGAATCTGCTTTAGATAGGGCCAGGGAGCTGTAGGTAGGAAGGAGTGAAAGAAACTATCACTTCCAGAAAATGTTACTGATTGCCATGAACTGCTGCTCAGCCAAGGCCATGTCAAATTCCTGAACTTAGAGAAGAAGAACAAAGACTCAATGGAGTTATTAATACTGCTTTGTTTTACTAAAACAAACAAAACGGGTGTGTGCATATTGAAGGGCACATCAGGAAGTCTGAACCTTCCAAGAAACAGTCCCGGGGACAGAGCAGCCACCTCTGTCCTACCCACAGCAGCCGGGACGAGCCAGCGCTGCTCTGGCACCGGCTCCTGCCGAGGCATCCGCGGCAAGGAGAGCGCGGGCAGCCGCTCCCGCAGTGCCCTCACGCCAGGGCGAACACGGCGCCCACACGGCACAACGAACCCGCCCCAGCCCCCTGCCGCCCCCTCCGCCCGCAGCCAGCCCCGAGCCCCACCAGGACCGAGCGCGGCTCCCACCTGCGCTGGGGCCACCTCCGAGCTCCACCGCCGCCTCAGCAGTGGTTCCCAGTCACCCCCAGTATGATCCCAGTCACTCCCAGCATCATCCCGGTCGCTTACAGTCACTCCCACTGTGTTTTCGGTATGGTCCCAGTAACTCCCAATAAGATCCCAGTTTCCCGCACTGTGGTCCCAGTGGCTCCCAGTCACACCCAGGATGGTTGCTTTCACTCTCAGTAAGTGTCCAGTGTGGCTCCAGTCATTTCCAGTATGAATCCAGTCACTCCCTGTATGATTGTATTTGCCCCCACTGTGGTCCCAGTTGCTCCCAGTGTCTTGGTTTGAAAGACAGATGTCTGCCGAGGAAGGCAGGAGTCTCTCCTGAAATGGAAGAAAAAAAAATTGCAACCCCCTTCCCACTGCATTATTATAATTTTGAAATTAAGGAGCTTTATAGGTAAACGTATGAGGAACAGGAATAACAGTTCTTTACTATTATGTATTTTTATGTATATAACCAGTCAAACAAACGGGAATAACTATGGCAGTAACAGCAAACAATCACAAACCCAGTCCCAGCCTTCTCGGCTGTCAGGCCCTTTCCCCTCGGGTGCAGTTCCGCTCGCAGCCGGCAGGGGCGCTGGCGGCTCCCGGTGAGCAGGGCAGGTGCGATGGTTCCCCCGCGGCTGCAGGGGGAGCTCCGGAGCGAGCTCAGGGAGCACACGGCACTGGTGGCCTGGGATCCCGGGAAGAGATGGAACAAAGGTTTCAAAAACCCCCTGGGCAGCCAATCCCGGTGTCCAGCTGGACCCTCAGGAACAGCAGGCTGGAACAGCAGGGATGAGCACAAATCCCAAGTGTCAGACGAGATGTATTGAGCTCCGGAGCTGCAGTGGGAACCCCCGGAGGTCTCGGCAGGCAGGGCGAGCGGGGCTATAGAGTAGCAAAGGCTCGAAGCAACGGCAGGGGCGGGCAGCCACAGCCTGGCTCCCAGCAGGGCAGGGAAGGTGGGCTTGGGATCCCAGGGTCTCTCTGGTAGAAGGAAAGCAGCTGAAGAAGCAGCCTCTTTCTCTCTATGTCCAAACGCCGGGAACTGACTGCCCACAAACTTAGGTGGAAGAGATGCACACCTCCTCCTATGGCCAGGTCCTTTGTTTTCCTTAAGTCCCCAGTAATTTGTCCCCCTGGCAACATCTATGGGGAAAATTCCTTTAAGAGAAAAAGAAAATAGGACGAGAACTCCTAAAACCCCAACATTATCCACCCCACATTTTTCCCATACTAACATGGTACATGAAACTGAACCCTTTTAACCATACACATACATGCATCACCCAAATTATATACGTATATACATGCTGATAGTGATTCAAGTACAGAGCCATGGGTAGTTCACCCTAAACCAAGGTCCCCTTGAGGTATGCATCGGGTCTCTCCATCCTTTTGCATCACCCACAAGGTGCAACCTGGTTCCTGAGCGAAGACAACCCCACAGATGGGTTTCTCTTTGCTCGAGGCAGAACTAACCCGAACAGGTTTTCCAAGCATACCTCTCATGTGCACCACTGGAACCTTATCCCCATCTGTTGTTTGTAGGGGTTCAGATTGGGCAGGGCCTGCTCGGCTGGTGGAGCCTCGGGTGTTAACTAACCAGGTGGCTCTTGCTAAATGCACCTCCCAGTTTTTGAAAGTCCCCCCACCCAGTGCCTTCAAGGCTGTTTTACGCAGTCCATTACACCGCTCAACCCACCCAGCTGCTGGTGCATGGTAAGGGATGTGGTTCACCCACTCAATGCCATGTTCTCTAGCCCAGGTGTTTATAAGGCTGTTCTTGAAATGAGTCTCATTATCAGACTCGATTTTCTCAGGGGTACCATGCCTCCAAAGGACTTGCTTTTCAAGGCCCAGGATGGTGTTCTGGGCAGTAGCGTGCTGCACAGGGTAGGTCTCCAGCCATCCTGTGGTAGCTTCTACCATTGTGAGCACATAGCGCTTGCCTTGGTGGGTTTGAGGCAGTGTGATGTAATCAATCTGCCAGGCCTCCCCATACTTCTTGTAGGATCTTGGGGCGGTTGGACAGTCGGGACGGACGGAGACGAGAGATCTCTGAAGTCAGATCCTGGAACATGTGATTTATTGCAAAGGGCGTGGGTACAGGGGCACTTCTTGGAGCTGCCAGCCGCAGCTCGGAGCAGGCCCAGGGTGAGAGCAGAGTAAGTAAGTAAAAGAGAGAGAGAGAGAGAGAGAGAGTAAAAAGAGACCGACGTCCCCGTTACAATACAATAAATCATCTTCTGTACTGAATATTCTAATTCTCACTAGCCAATCTAGTACAAGGTACAAATCCTATAGCATTTACATACAGCCTATAAGAGTTATTACATTACCATAGAATGTCACATTTTAACTCCTAAAAACTACTCTTTGGACCCCTTCTGCTGAGCTAGTAGGGTCTGCTCTGACCCTTGGACCTGTCTGCAAGCAGAGGGTATTGTTCAATCAAGAGGGGATTACCTTCAGTCGGCCAGACCATTGTTTTCCAGTTGTTCAGTAACTAAGGCTTGGTATCTCAAAGGTGGCTTTCATTTCGATGTCGCTTATAGTTTTCATATTCCCAAAATCTTTTGTCAGGCAATCATATTTATAAGGCTTTCCAGTTTCATCTTCCCCAACACTTGTATTTGGACCATTGCCCACCATAGCACAGGGGCTTCACCTGCTTGGCCTGCTTGATCGCAGCGCATGTCTCACAATCATGGATAACCTGGGAGATACTGTCCATGGTTAGATCCACCCCTCAGATCTCGTGCCCACTTATAGGTGGCATCTCTGCCCTGATGGCCTGAGGCATCATGGGCCCATTGAGCTAGGAACAACTCCCCTTTATGTTGCCAATCCAAGTCTATCTGGGACACCTCTATTTTCGCAGCCTGATCTACCTGTTTGTTGTTACGATGTTCTTCGTTAGCCCGGCTCTTGGGGACGTGAGCGTCTACATGACGGACTTTCACGGATAGCTTCTCTACCCGAGTGGCAATGCCTTTCCACTCCTCAGCAGCCCAGATTGGTTTTCCTCTGTGCTGCCAGTTTGCCTTCTTCCACCTTTCCAGCCAACCCCACAGAGCATTGGCTACCATCCATGAATCAGTGTAGAGGTAGAGCTTTGGCCACTTCTCTCTTTCAGCAATGTCAGGACCTAACTGGACAGCTTTGAATTTGGCAAATTGACTCGATCCATCTTCTCCTTCAGTAGCCTGTTCAACTTGTCATGTGGGGCTCCATACAGCGGCTTCCTTTTCTGGCTAGCGCCTACAATTCGGCAGGAACCATCAGTGAAAAGGGCATATTGTCTTTCACTCTCTGTAGCTCATTATATGGTGGGGCTGCTTCGGCACGCGTCACCTGCTCCTCTTCTTCTTCAGAAGATAATCCAAAAGTCTCACCTTCCGGCCAATTCGTAATTATTTCCAAGATCCCAGGGCGATTCGGGTTTCCAATTCGGGCGCGCTGCATGATGAAGGCGATCCATTTGCTCCAAGTAGAGTCGGTGGCGTGATGCGTGGAAGGAACCTTTCCTTTGAACATCCACCCCAGCACCGGTAGTCAGGGTGCCAGGAGGAGCTGTGCCTCTGTGCCGATTACTTCTGAGGCAGCTTGGACTCCTTCATAAGCTGCCAAGATCTCTTTCTCTGTGGGAGTGTAGTTGGCTTCAGACCCTCTGTACCTTCAGCTCCAGAATCCCAGTGGTCAGCCCCGAGTCTCACCAGGCACCTTCTGTCAGAGGCTCCAGGACAGACCATTGTTCCCGGCTGCAGAGTAGAGCACGTTCTTCACCTCTGGTCCTGTCCTGACTGGGCCAAGGGCTACGGCGTGAGCAATTTCCTGCTTGATCTGGGCAAAGGCTTGCTGCTGTTCAGGGCCCCAGTGGAAATCGTTCTTCTTTCGGGTAACCAGGTAGAGAGGGCTCACAATCTGGCTGTACTCGGGAATGTGCATTCTCCAAAAGCCTATGGCACCTAGGAAAGCTTGTGTTTCCTTCTTGTTGGTTGGTGGAGACATTGCAGTGATCTTATTGATGACCTCGGTGGGAATCTGATGCCGTCCATCTTGCCACTTTACTCCCAGGAACTGGATCTCTCGGGCTGGTCCCTTGACTTTGCTCTTCTTGATGGAGAAACTGGCTTCCAGGAGAATTTGGATGATTGTTTCTCTCTTTCTCAAATAACTCCGATGCCATGTTCCCCCACACAATGATGTCATCAATGTACTGCAGATGTTCTGGGGCCTCACCCTCTTCCAGTGCAGCCTGGATCAGTCCATGGCAGATGGTGGGACTGTGCTTCCAGCCCTGGGGCAGTCGGTTCCAGGTGTACTGCACGCCCCTCCAGGTGAAGGCAAACTGAGGCCTGCACTCTGCTGCCAGAGGAATGGAGAAAAAAGCATTAGCAATGTCAATAGTGGCATACCACTTCGCTGCTTTGGACTCCAGCTCGTACTGAAGCTCCAAAATGTCCAGCACAGCAGCGCTCAGTGGTGGAGTCACTTCATTCAAGGCACGATAGTCCACAATCTCCATTCCCCGTCAGACTTGCGCACGGGCCAGATGGGGCTGTTGAAGGGTGAGTGGGTCTTGCTGACCACCCCTTGGCTCTCCAGCATGCAGATAATCTTGTGGATGGGGATCACAGCATCTCGATTTGTCCGATACCGCCGGCGGTGCACTGTCGAGGTGGCAGTTTGCACTCGTTGCTCTTCCACTTTCAGGAGACGAACTGCAGAGGGATTTTCTGATAGTCCAGGCAGGGGGTTCAATTGCCTAATGCCCTCCGCCTCCACAGCAGCAATCCCAAATGCCCACCTGAGTCCTTTTGGGTCTTTGTAATACCCATTCTGGAGGATGCGTATGCTCAGAATACACGGGGCCTCTGGCCTAGTCACAATCGGATGCTTTTGCCACTCCTTCCCAGTCAGGCTCACCTCAGCTTCCAACAACATCAAATCGTGTGATCTCCTGGTCACCCCAGCGATGGATACAGGTTCTTCCCCCACATGTCCCGATGGCATTAAAGTACACTGTGCTCCAGTATCAACCAATGCATCATATTTTTGTTCCTCTGATGTGCCAGGCCATGACGATCCACACCATCCAGAAAACGCGGCTTTCCCGTACCGCCTCCTCGCTAGAGGCAGGGCCCCTCTAGCCCTGGTTATCATTCTTTCCCTGGGCATACATGCTAGAGGTCCCTTCAAGGGGATCCAACATATCATCCTCCCTTCTGTAATACCTGGCAGCTCGGTCACGGGAGGCTGAGGCTACTTTCACCTTAGCAGAATCCCCTTGGTTAGTGCCTCCCTCCTTGAGTTCACGCACCTGCACTGACAGGACAGAAGTGGGTTTCCCATCCCACTTTCTCATGTCTTCCCCATGCACGCACAGAAAAACCACAGCTCAGCTCGTGGGGTGTACCCTCTCTCTCTAGCTGGGGGACTTGGGGGCTCTGACCTGGGGGCCTGTGACTCACACTGGTGCCACACTGACCTTCCTCATCTCCTCCCTCATCTCCTCCCTCATTTCCTTCCTCATCTTCTCCCTCATTTCCTTCCTCATCTCCTTCATCTCCTCTTTGAGGTCCTGGACCACAGCAGAGACATGAGCTTTCAGCGGACCATTGACCATACTGTCATAATTCCTGTGCTTGTTGGCAACAGAGCCCACTGTTTCTCAGTTATTGTCAGCATCAATCGTTGCAATGAAGGTGGTGTATTGCGGTGGCCCTAGCTTTGCCAGGTTCCACATCATCTGTCCTGTGCACCTGACCTTATCGGGGTCATTACCATGCTGTCCATCCCTCCCAAAGAGTACCTCTAATACTGCCACCTCTCTTAGCTGTTGGATCCCTTCCTCGAGTGTCTTCCACTGCATTCTATGATTGTACTGCTGCATTCTGTCTTTGTGAATGAACCCTTCTCTCACGCTCATTAAGAGCCGCTCCCAGAGAGAAAGGGGTTCTGGCTCCCTCACAAATACCTGGTCCATGCCTGGGTCCTGGGTCAGCGATCCCAGATACCTTGCCTCACCACTATCCAGCTGCACACCTGTGCCCATAAGGTCCCAAACCTGAAGCAGCCAGGTTGTATAAGGCTCACCCTCCCTTCGCACAATGTCTTTTCACATATTACAGAGACTATCATACGACAGGGACTCACTGATGATTTCTGGCTCTGGCTCTCCTGCTGCTTGTGAGGGCCCTGGTTCCCCATCATCATTAACTGGTTGTACTGATTTGGTCTTCTACTTCCTCCTCTGCACAGGGGCGACTGCTGCTGGCTGTGATTGTCCTTGTGATTCAGCTGGAGCCTGGAGGAGTATTCCGTTAGCATCTGGCATATTTCCTGGCACATCTCCTGCATCCCCTTCACCAGTACCCTCACCCAGTTTGGGTAGTCCATTTCTGAGGTGGGCTGTTGGGCAGTATGAGGCTGTGGGGCTGGGTCAGGCTGTGGGGCTGGATCTCTAGTGTCTGGGGCTGTGTCAGGTTCTGGGGCAGGATCAGGTTCTGAGGTAGGATCTCTAGTCTCTGAGGCCAGTGTCTGGGTAGTTATCCAAGCAAATCTCAACTTACCTCTGAGGGCTAAATAGAGTAAGCCTATCAGCACCAGTTGGTTAGTACCCAGAGGAAATCTAAACCCTTCGAAAATTGGTGGGGTGGGCCCAAAGAACTGGTTGAGGGGTTGGGGAAAAACTTCCCCTGTTGTCATTTCCTCACAGAAGGTACCATTTTTAACACAACCCCAAAAACATGCACTCAGTGTGTGATAGCCCTTTATCCATGTGCCCACATTCCAGAGGAAGTTAAAAGCCCATGAATCCCTCACCTTCTCAACCCTTAGGGCAAACTGGGTAACAGCAATGGTAGCCTTAGTCAGAGGACCCATGTTTAGGTAAGGAGCTGCAAAGGGGAAGAACGACCACCTGCCACCTGAACCAGGGTAAACTAGACCACATAGTGCTACCTAACAAGGTTCCTATATCCAGCACACAAAATTAAGTTACCCAGGAACTGTTATTCCTTTTTCACCCCTTTCTCTTAATGCCCTCAGGCAGCATGTTGGACGCCAAGATCTGTCTCGGTTTGAAAGACAGGTGTCTGTTAAGGAAGGCAGAAGCCTCCCTCGGAATGGCAGATGCAACCCCCTTCCCTCTGAGTTATTATAATTTTGAAATCAAGGGGCTTTCTGGCAAAGATATGGGAAATAGGAATAACAGTTGTTTACTATTATATATCTATACATGTGTAACAAGTCAAACAAACAGCAATAACTATGGCAGTAACAGCAAACAATCCCAAACCCAGTCCCAGCCTTCTCGGCTGTCAGGCCCTTTCCCCTCGGGTGCAGTTCCGCTCGCAGCCGGCAGGGGCGCTGGCGGCTCCCGGTGAGCAGGGCAGGTGCGATGGTTCCCCCGCGGCTGCAGGGGGCGCTCCGGAGCGAGCTCGGGGAGCACGCGGCACTGGTGGCCTGGGATCCCGGGGAAGGGATGGAACAAAGATTTCAAAAACCCCCTGGACAGCCGATCCCGGTGTCCGGCTGGAGCCTTGGGAACAGCAGGCTGGAATGGCAGGCTGGAACAGCAGGGATGAGCACAAATCCCGGGTGGCAGACAAGATGTATCAAAGTTCCGGAGCTGCGGTGGGAACCCGCGGAGGTCTCAGCAGGCAGGGAGAGCGGGGCTACAGAGCAGTGAAGGCTTGAAGCAATGGCAGGGGCAGGGCGGCTGCAGCCTGGCTCCCAGTGGGGCAGGGAAGGCGGGCTTGGGAATCCCGGGGTCTCTCCGGTAGAAGGAAAGCAGCCGGAGAAGCAGCCTCTCTCTCCGTCCTCCAAAACACCAGGGACTGACTGCCCACACAGCCAGGTGAAAAAAAGAGTAGCAAGATGCACCCCTCCATCTATGGCCAGGTCTGTTGTTTTTCTTAAGCACCCAGTAATTTGTCCCCGTGGCAACATGTACGGGCAAAATTCCTTTAACAGAAAAAAAACCCCAGGAGAACTCCCAAAACCCCAACATTCTGTTACGAGCTTCCTGCAGATTGTTCCATCTCTTCTCTCCATATGGAAAGATACAAAGATCCCTTTTGGTTCACACAGTTAAATGTCTGATGGGTCACACGGTGGTACCTGTACAGATACACATCTGGAGAGAAAGCCAAACATCCATCGCACTCTCTCAACACCCACAGAGCCTGAACCAAACTCGACAAGGCCACGCAGCTTTACACAGAAATTCATACATCGATAAAACTGTACAACGGGATGCAGGTTTACACAGAAATTGATACACAGGAAAACACAACAATCTGTGCTGTGTGAATACACTGACTTCTGTATAAAAATGGCTCCACACGGCGGGAACCGATCCAGAACTGTGCGATTACCAAAGGACCCATCGACACTTCCATACCCTTGGAACTAAAGACACAGGACTGTAGAGCTCTCCAACTGCGTACATTCCTGTCTGGGGGTGACTTTATGATGTGTAACCCCTATCGCTGCTCTCTGCCCAGAAATCAATCCTGTGCCTTTCTGTGCCTTTAAACTGAGCCTGACGGGGGAGAGAGAAAACACCGAGCGAACTTTTCAAAGCGGTTGTTCAAGGACACAGACACACACTCCTCTGCGTTCTGCTGCGGCAGCGAGAAGAGCGGAGGGAGCGCCCTGCTTGCTTTCCAGCGCGCTTTCGGCTCCTTTTCTCCAGAGGGAGACGGAGAGTTGAAGTTTGTTTTCCTGGGACTTGGGCTTTTTCCCTTCTTCTCTTCTGGACTGTTTCAACATCAGAACACAGCGGGAAAATTTTCCACCGAGGCCCTGGAGGACACCAACCCAGCTCCAAGGAGGAGGAGAGAGAGCACACCTACAGAAGGACTCTGAAATCTTCCCAGGTTTCTCTCCACAGCGAGAGGTTTTAGTATTCAGCATTATTATCCTTTTCCTGTGTGTTTGTTAAATAAATAGGTTCTTTTTCTCTTTCACTTTCCTCAGAGAAAAATATTTTTTTGCCAGACCTGGTGGGAGAGGGCTGGTTGTAACCTGCCTTCTGTCAGAGGATATTTTCCTGCAAATTTGTCCAAAGCAGCACACTAAAATAAGTCAGTATTTATTTTGAGGGAAAATGATTTCTAATGGCATTTTGTGGGTCAACAAATACAAAGATAATAATAAGGATAAATACAAAGAAATAAATACAAAGAAATACAAAGAAAATACAAAGAGGTGAAAGAGGACAGGAGCTCACTGGACTGGTCCTTGGCGGTGCCCGGGCAGACCCTGCATGAATTTGGCTGCCTGAATGCAGCTCTTGCCTGGGCCCCAGGGGTGGCCCCCTCTAGGTGTCTCTCCCAGCACCACAGGGATGCTCCTGCCCCTTCCCTGCTGCCCCAGGGTTCTGCAAGCGCCTTCTGGGGCCACCCAGACACCTCCCTGGGCCTCTGGAGGCCCCATGGCACAATGCAGACAGGGATTGAATCAAAGCTTCCTTGGAAGATGGAGGCAGGAGAATATTGCCCACCATCTTCTTTCCAGCTGCCCTCCACACTCCTGCAAATCCTGCTGGGACACTCAGGCTCTCCATTCCGGGCTCTGCAGCTCCCATGCAAACCCATCCATCACTGTGTCCCCTCTCGCATGGATATCAAGGAAATGACACAGCAATATCTACAAAATGTGAACTTGATTAATTTGACTGCTCTAAAAGTCTACAGCTGGGGGTTGATTGGAAGACTACGGGGTGAGAACCTTATGCCTCCAAAAAGGGTCAAGAGTTTGGAACTGGAACAATCAGGGAAACTTCAGCTTCTGGGGGAAAAGGTGCCCTTCCTCCTCTCTCCCTTTGCTTTATACATCTGAGCTGGAGTCATATGGTTGGAACATCCCCTTGGCTGATTTGGGTCCGCTGGCCTGGCTGTGTCCCCTGCCAGGATCCTGCCCACTCCCATCCCCTCTGATGGGGGAAGGAATGGCAGAGGGACAGCGCTGCTGGGCAGTAGCCAGAACACCGCTCTGTTACCAGCACCCGTCCAGCTACCAATGCAAAGCGCAGCCCTGGAAGGCCCGTGAACTTTCCCTCAGGCAGACCCAACACACGGGACTTGAGCTGCCAGCGGCCCAGGTCACCCTCTGCCAGCCCCGCTCCTTGGACCTTGTGTCCCCACAAGCAGACACAAAGTGTTTCTGCTGCTCCCCCTCCTGCACAAATCCACAGAAAGCTGGGATTTTTCCAAGTCTCATGTCTCCATTGTGCCGTATTCCCAAAGAAGCAGCAGCCCCTCCCAATGAACACGACAGGTTGCACGGATGCTTGTCAGCTCCACTGCCTGCCTGGAAATCTGGAAACTGCTTCTAAATGCTGCTCCCTTCAGCTCTGGGGCACCGACTGACCCAGAGCTGGGAAACAAATGCCCTGGCTGCTGGCTGACAAGGTGAGTTCCGCCAGAGTCAGAGCTCTGTGGGAAATCTCTATCCACGCCTCTCCTTTGAATAGATCCACACAGGGGGTGCGCAGGGACGTGTCCTGTATGGAAAGGAAGGAGTGTGCCAGCACCGTGGCTGACACTTTCCCTCTCCATGTGCGTTCCACAGCCACGGGTACACAGACGTGATGGAAACCCTCGCACAGCCAGAGCCTTCTGTCCCTGCAGAACGGAGCGCGGCGGGTGGGGGCGGTTGGTGGGCAGCGAGTCCCGGACAGCGGGCGAGATCCGGCTCCACAGCTGCCAGGCCCCGCTAAGGCTTAATGCCGCCTCCTCGGCATCAGGAAAGGCCTTCAGCCTCGTCCCTGCCCAGAGGGGCAGCGCTGGCCTGGCTGCACAGCTCGTTTTCCCCACAGGTTGCAGGAGATGAGATCACAATGCTTGCAAACACCGACTGCGAGCCACAGCTCTGGGTGCTCACCATGAACCTCAGCTCTGCCAGCGCTGTCTGGCCCAGGCTCCAGGGGATGCAGTGGGAGCCCGGCTGGCCTCTGCCCTGGGGCCATCCTCCAGGGACAGCTGCACACAGGGAGCATTTGGTTGCCACAAAGAGCCAGGCCATGGCTGCAGGGAGCTGCTCCAGGTGTGGCCTGCACTGCTGTGTGCTGCGCTCTGGGGACTGCACTGGGGTGCCAGAGGAGACAGAGAAGCTCCAGCTTAAGCCTAACTGGGCTGGGTGGCTGGGCCAGGAAGAGGGGCGTGGGTCAAGGGCATTCCCAGAGCTCATCCTGCTCTGTGAAGAATGAGGAAAAGGGAGTGGGAACCCAGCAGTGAGCAGAGCTGAGGCCTGGAGAGCAGCTCTGAATGACCCCCAAATCTCACCAGAGCTCTGAGACATTGCTGTTCTTCAGCCAGTGACAACATGAGTCCCTAAACCTGGGGCTCACTCTTCCTCGTGGCCAGGGGCATCAAGGAAGGCTACAGTGCAATGGGGACTGCGGTGAGCTGGGAACTCACTGGGGGAAAGAGGGAGCACTTGTGGAGCAAAAGGCAGGTGGGGGAGAGAACTGCTCAGAGAAAGGCTGAGCTTCAGCTTGAGCAAGCTGAAAAATGGCATTGGGGGTCATCCCAGACTGATTTCATTTCAGAAGTTACTGAACAAGTTTGTTATTGGGGGGGTGTCATATTTTCCCCTGGAGGTGCACGCTCTGCAAACTTGAGCTGCACTGCCGAGCTGCTCAAGCACGTCTCTGCTGCAGGTCACGGCGTTTCTTCTTTGGCTTCTCGTGGCCCCGGGGCTGAGCCGCAGCAGAGCCCTGGCGGAGCCCAGAGCAGCCTCAGCATCCACAGAGCCCGGCTGCAAGGAGAGAAAGCAGAAAGCGCCCGTCAGCTGAAGGCTCCCGTCCCCCTTGTCCCAGCTGCCCGCGGTGCCCAGGCCGTGCTGGCCGTGCTCAGAGCGCTGCCCAAAGCTGCCCAGCATTGCTGCCTCTGGCAGGAGAGCAGGAGGGCAGGACACGTGCCCAGCCTGCAGCCGGCCGTGGCACAGCCACCTCCTCAGCAGCTGCCCAGAGCAGGATGCCGCTGCGCTCGCTGCCGTCTCCCAAAAGCCCTTATCCCAGCCGTGCCAAGAGGATGGGCACCCACCTCACGCCTCCCGCCGCCAGAAGAAAAGCTGCTCCCAAACGGTGTCCTCAGCCCTTCTCCAAGGGCACATCCCATCCACGCCACAGCTGCTCCCAAGCACTTCGCCATCCGGACCAGACAGCACCTAGAACGCTTCCTTTGGAAAAACAAACCATAAATCAATGAAAAGAGATTACAGACAAAAAGGGAAAACAAGGAAAAAGGTAAAAAATCTTCCCTCTGCTGGGGCCTTGAGGAAGGCCCAAGCCCGCCATGCGAGGGAAAAACCCACCCACGGGCCAGGGCAGCCCACGCTTTCTGCCTTCCCCCTGCACTGCCCCCAAAAGTCATGCTGAGCCCAAAGCCAACAAGGGCAGTGGAGCAGCCCAAGCCCTTCCTTGCCTGCAGAGCGAAGCAGCCCATGCACAGCTTCTGGTGTCCAACCTCTGCTCCCACCATGGGGCTTTGTTTGTGTCGGGCTGGCTGCCCCAGCCCCAGCCCCAGCGCGGGCCACGGTGGGTGCTGGGGACTGTTGGCAGGGCCAGGAGCAGACTCCCAGTTCAAAACCAGCCCAGCCCATCCCCCCAGCCCTGCCAAAAAGCAGCTTGGCAGCCGACTGAAGAATTGGTTGCATCCGCCCCAGCAAAGGGGGGAACCTTTGCTTCCCGGCCAGGCTGTGCAATGCACAAATCTGGGAGCATCCCCCTGCGTGTGGACTCATCTGCAAATTCGCTGTGGAGCCTGGCTTTGGAGAAGGTGCCACAATTGAAGTCCATCTGATCTTCAGCTTGCCAGGTGGAGGAAGAGCTTGTCATCCTTGATGTCACCCTCCATGTCTCCCGCAGCAGCAGCCGCACCTGGCACAGCTTCTCCAGGGGCTCCTTCTTCCCTGGGGCTGGAGCAGGCTGTCAGTGCTCTGCCCAGGGCCCCGGCTGTCGCTGAAGAAGGACAAGCAAAAGCAGCTGGCGTGGGGGCCACCAGTGCTGGGAAGAGCAGCTCAGCTCCAGCAGCAGGGCTGCGCGTGCCCAGCTGAGGAGCCCTGCGCAGCGATTCAGGCAGGACAAAAACTCTGCCTTTCTTTGCTGCTTCTTGCCAAGGCGCGTGTGCAGCTGGAACTTACCGGCTCCCTGGGTCAAAGCGTGCGTGTGGCTCTCTCCCTTCTCCTATGGCACGCGAATATCCTGCATCCAAGGATCACAGGACAGGTCTTCTAATGAGGGCCTTTCCGAGGAGAGCACGGATAAACACCGTCGGATGAGATCCTGGCACTCTGCAGACAGAAAGCAGAAAGCACCAGTCAGTTGCAGAAGGCTTCTGTCCGCTTTGCCCCACTCTTGCCATGGCCAGGCCGTGCTGCGTGTGCTCAGGGCTGTGCCTAAACTTTGCCATCAATTCTTTCTTTTGGAGGAGAGCAGGAGAGCAGGACATTGCCACCTCCTCAGCAGCTGCCAGTGTGGGATGCTCCTGAGCCCGCTGCTGTCTCCCAGCACTGCTATTCCCCCCGTGCTGCAGAGATGAGGATCCACCTGGAGAGAGCCGTCGTGGGAGCGAGAGCCGGCCCCAGGTGCTGTTCCAGCCCCTCCTGAAAGGGTGCTCCCCGCAGACCATCTGGTGCAGCACGATGCCCAGGGACCAGACGGTCGCTGCCTCGCCGTAGTACCAGCCGAACTGGGTCCATTCCGGGGGGCTGTAGGACGGTGTTCCTATGGAATAGAGATGGAGTTCTTCAGGGGGACGCTGCCTGCTCCCAGACCCTCGCCCCAGCTTCCCTGGGCATGCGGGGGCCGCAGCAGCGGCACGCGGCGTGACCCGCTGCCCTCTGGCCAGCACCTGGGACTTGTGTACAAACTGGGGGTTGGAAAAGAAGCCGCTGGTGTTGCAAGAGGGCAGCGGAAGCCCTGGCAAGGCCCGAGCATTCCATGCAAAGGAAAAACCCACTTGGTGCTGGGGAAAAACCATGCTTTCATCCTCCCTGCCTGCACTGCCCCAGAAACCATTCTTAAGCCAAGGCAACCACGGGCAGCAGAGCAGTCCGAGCCCTGTCTCGCCTGCACACCAAACGGGCTGGAGCACAGGTTCTGGCCCCCCCCCTCTGCTACCCCCACCCACGGGTGTTTCTGTGGCGCTGGCTGCCCCAGCCCCAGCGCCAGTCCTGGGCAGAGTGGCTGGCGAAGGCTGCCAGCAGGGCTGGAAGATGGCCCCTCAGCCAGCGCCGCTCAAAAGCAGCTCAGCTGAAGACTCCAGCTGCCATGACTGGCAGCAAAAGGGAGAATCCCCCCTGCCACAGCTGGCTTGGGCTGTGAGATGTTGGGCCATGAGATGTTGGGCCGTGAGATGTTGGGCTGTGAGATGCCGCTACCAGGAGCCTCCCCCTGCGTGGGCTCACCTGCAAAGCTGGTGTAGGCTGCGGCTTGCAGGTAGGTGCCACAGCCAAAGTCGATGAGTTTGGCCTGCCCGGTGGCCAGGTCAACCAGGATGTTCTCCGGTTTGATGTCCCGGTGCAGGACCCCGCAGCTGGTGCAGTGCCGCACGGCCTCCAGCACCTGGCGGAACAGGTGCCGCGCCACCTCCTCGCACAGGAAGCCCCGTGCCCGAATGAAGCGAAGGAGGTCCTGACACCGCTCCGGGCGCTCCAGCACCATCACCACGTTGTTGGGGAGCTCCAGCCACTCGTGGAGCTGGACGATGCCAGGGAAGCCAGCGGACACCTTGTCCAGCAGCACGATCTCCAGTGGTGCTCGGGTGCCGTCGGGCTGCGGGAGGAGCACGATGCCGTCAGCGGGGCTGATGCCGTGCCGGGGCTCGGGAAGCCCTCAGCCAGCCGGGGACGCTCTGCGCGCTCCGCTGGCCCCACGGCCGCTCTCCCTCGAGGCGTTCTGGCGGCTTCCACCCTGCCGGGCCTCGGCTCATCCCCGCCCGTCGCGCCCCGGCTTCTCCCGCTGCCCCTCGCTCACTCACCAGCTCGCCCCAATGGCCGATGCGGTTCCGCGGCACCCGTTTGATGGCCACCTGCAAGGCAAGGGGAGCAGTGGGCTGAGCTCGCCGCCCGCCGTGCCCAGCCCCATGCTCCTTCTCCTCCTCCTTTGCCCCCCGCCTCCTGCGCCCGCCGCCGGCCCCGCCACTCACCGGGGCGCCGTCCGAGAGCCGCGTGGCCGCGAAGACGCTGCCGAAGCCGCCGCGCCCCAGCAGCGAACCCAGCCGGTAGCGCTCCTTCAGGCCCTGCTGCGCCTTCCGTGCCCGCGAGACGCGGCCGTCAGCGCTCGGCCCGGGGCCAGGAACGGCCCCCGAGCGCCGCTCAACCGCCCCGGGCCGGCCATCCGCACATGGGAGCTCTTTTGGAGAGGCCACCGGCGGCTCGGGGCCGGCGGCCGCGCTCAAGAGCGGCGGAGCTCGGAGCGGGGAAGACGCTGCGGAGGCGGCGGGAGCGGCCGCGCCGCCTGTGTCCCCGGCGGGCCCCGGGAGGAGCCGAGGCCGGGGCCGGGGCCGGGGTCGGGGTCGGGCCAGCCGGAGCCAGGGGCTGGCGATGGTGCCCAGGAGCCAGGCACTGATGCCCGCCCAGCAGCGCCACAGCCAGGACGGCGAGAGCCGGGCGGAGGCGGGACCGCGGCAGGACGCCCGGGGGCGGGGAGGGGGCAGCCCCGCCCGGGGCCGGGGGCGGGCCGGGGGCATGGCCCGGTCGGGCCTGGGGAGAGGGAGGCCGCGGGAGGGGGGGTTGGGGAACCAAAGGGAGAGCGGGAGAGGGTGCGAGACACTGGGAGAGGGAGAGGAGGAGCAGGAGAAGGGACGCAGAGGGTTCGTAGACTCGCTGCTTTTGCGCTGCTGCCGCTGCTGCCGCTGCTGCCGCTGCTGCCGCTGCTGCCGCTGAAGCGCTGGGAGCGTTTGTCCGCGTGTCCGTGTGTCCGGTGCCCGTGTGTCCGTTCCCCCCCGCGCGCCCCACGGCCGAGCCCCGCGCGCCCCGGGGCAGCACGGGCCGCTCCGCTCCGGGGCCGAGGCGGAGTCCCGGAGCATCTCTTGCTCCCGCAGCCACACCAAACCCGCTCGGCCATTGGCAGCAGTTTTGCACACGTTTCCCTTTGAAGGGCTCCTCTCTACCCCCATTTCCAAGGAGTCTCCCTGGGGTTTTGGCACCTGCTGCGACAGGGCAGCGATTGGGCTTCAAACTTCAAGAAAGACATGGAGGGGTTGGAGCACGTCCAGAGATGGGATTGGAGCTGGGGAAGGCTCTGGAGGACTTCTGAGGGGCAGCTGAGGGATCTGAGGGTGCTGAGCCTGGAGGAAAGGAGGCTCAGGGGGGACCTGGCTCTCTCCAAGTCCCTGACAGGAGGGGGCAGCCAGCAGGGGTGGGGCTCTGCTGCCAAGGGAAAGCACGAGAGGAAATGGCCTCGGGGGAACTCTTGGGGTGGATGGTGGGGAAATTCTCATCCTCCGTGTCTCGACAAAGGGGGAGGGGGGCAGGGGTGGGGCACGACCTGGGGAGACGGGGGTGGTGACGCTGGGCTGGGGACACGGGAAAGGGCACGGGAAGCCAAAGCCCCGCTGAGCGCTGGCGCTGGGCTGGCACGGGGTGAGCCGGCAGCAGGGCCCCGCAGCCCTGAGGGACTCGCCCTGATGGCCGGGGAGTATTGATCCTGGTCTCTAAAACATGAGACTCAATAAAATATCATTAAAAGATGCCTCCTTCTCCTTCTCCTTCTCCTTCTCCTTCTCCTTCTCCTTCTCCTTCTCCTTCTCCTTCTCCTTCTCCTTCTCCTTCTCCTTCTCCTTCTCCTTCTCCTTCTCCTTCTCCTTCTCCTTCTCCTTCTCCTTCTCCTTCTCCTTCTCCTTCTCCTTCTCCTTCTCCTTCTTCTCCTCCTCTCCCATCCCTTCTCCTGCTCCCCCCGGTCCCAGCGCCCACCCTTGGCCCCCCGTTTTCCCAGCGCGGCCGCATCCCGCGGGAGGAGCCGGGACGGAGCCGGGACAGGTCGGGCTGGGGCAGCGCTGGGCTCTGGGCCCGGCCTGGGCGCCCCCCACGCGCCCCCTCCTCAAATTCCCCTGGCGGGGGGCGCTGGGGGCGAGGGGGGGGCGCAGGTGGGGTCCGGGTGGGGAGCGCTGAGCGCTGCGGGTCTGCCTGGCAACTGGTGAGTCACCAGCGCCGCGCCTTCTGATTGGCTGAAGGTTGTTCAACGCCTGCTCTGATTATCTGATACTCGCGGGGAATTTTGGTTGGTCGTTGGGGGCTGTGGGGCGGCTTAGGGGGGGTCTCTGCGCCTTTGGGGTTCGCTGGTGCCGATTTGGGGTTCAGGTGCCTCCCAAGGGCCCCCCGGGGGGGGTGACACAGGGGTGACACACGGGGGTCCCCATTCCTGATCCATCCTGCGGCCAGTTCTACTCCCCCCACACTTGGTCCCCCCACGGGATCCCCGAAGTCCCTCCCCACTGTTCCCCAATAAACGGGACCGGCCCGAACTGGGAAGCCTTCCTGGGAACACTGGGAGCAGCCGGGCAGGGGCAGAGTGACAGCGGGGCTGGGGGGGACACACGACCCCCCAAAATCATCGCGGGGATGGGGCGAGGGGTCCCGGCTGGGCCCGAGGCCACGGGGAGGGGCTGCGGCCGCCGGCGGCTCAGGAGCTCTGTGGGCAGAGCAAAGGGGGTGACACCGGGCTGGGGGGCCCGGGGGAGCACAGAGCTCTGGGGGAGGGGGGACACGACCCCCGGGCCCCTCCCATCACCTGCTTGTGCAGGTAGAAGCCGAGCCCCAGCGCCAGGAAAACGAAGCCCAACACGAAGCCCCCGATCCCTGTCAGCATCTTGGGGGGGCGGGGGGCAGCTTTGGGGGGTGGAGGGCAGAAGGATCCGGGAAACGGCAGCGGCTGCTGGGAAGGGACCGGAATGGACTGGGACAGAATGGGATGGACTAGGACGGAATGGGACAGGAGGATACACTGGGACCAGGATCAGGACTGGGCAGGGCCAGATTTGCAGCACCAGGGATTATACTGGGATATATTGGGACCACACTGAGGGCTACTGGGAACATGCTGAGGCCCAATGGGTGCTGCTAGGATATACTGGGAGTGATTTGCATCATACTGGGAATGACTGGGATTGTACTGGGAGTGACTGGAACCACAGTGGTGGTGAAAGGGTGCAATTGGAAAGATGCAGGGGGCAACTGGGATCACCCTGGGAGCAGCTGGCCCATACTGGGGTCATACTGGGATCATACTGGGAGTGACAGGGTCATGTTGCAGTGACTGGCCTAGTGCTGGGAGCATCTGGGAGTGACTGGGATCATACTGGGGGTGACAGGAATCAAACCAGACTCATACTGGGAAGTTACCTGGAATCATACTGGGGGTGACTGGACACATACTGGGATCATGTTTAGAGCAACTGGGACCATGATGGGGGCAAAAGGCATCATAGAGGGACTGACTAGGAGTGACTGGGTTCATACTGGAAGTGACCAGGGCCCTACCTTATTCTACTGGGAGGGACTGAGAGTGAAAGGAACCCTACAGGGCATGACTGGGAACAACTGGCACCATGTTGGGGGCAACTGGGATCTTATTGGGAACGACTGGGAACATAAAAGCTTGAGTGGAGTTTTTATCCCGTGGCATTTCCAGGGAGCAGCAGCAGCTCCGCGCCCCCAGCCCGGGGGGTGGGAGCAGGGGAACCGCTGGCAGCACCTTCGGGGCACAGCCGAGGGCTGGGGGGCTCCTCCCCCACTTCATTTTCTCTGCCCAGTTCAAATCATCCCCTCCCATTCAAATCCCCTCCATTCACATTTTCTCCCCACCATTAAAGTTTCCTTGCCCCAATTCAACTTTTCTCCCCAATTAAGCCCTGAAGCCCCTCCCCACCCCCGGCTCCTCCCGGCAGGACCCGGCCGGGACCTTCTGGAAACAGCAGCGGGAAGAGTTCCAAAATTCCTCATTACTTCCATCGATTTCCTTGGTTTCCGGGGCATTTTCCTGCGGCTGCTCCGGGCCATGGCTGAGGGGTCCCCTCGGGCTCCAGCCCTTTTCCAGCCCCTTTTGCCAGCTCTTCTCCTCAGCTGACCCAAAGCTGCGGATTTTGGGGGGCAGGAAGAGTCGCTCTGCTCGGAGGTCCCCGCGGTGCCCCAGGGAGGCCCCGAGGCCGCAGCGCGGTTCCCTCGGTCCCCTTGGAGCGTTTGGAATCTCCAACTCCCAGCAATCAGTGTCCGTGGCATTCAATCCCCCCTGCAGGGTTTTCCCCCAGACCGGCTTTCTTTCCAGAGGGTTTTGTGGTTTCGCTTCGAGCCGGGGCCTGAGGGCACCGGAGCGGCCGCGGGTGCCGGGGCAGGAAGGGCTGAGGGACAGCAGCGCCCCACAAACCTCCGGGACGGGGACAAGGGCTGGAGGGGGCAAAGAGAGAATAAACACGAGATTTCAGAAAAAGAAAAAAATCCAGTAAAATATAGATGGTATGTAAAATATAATAAAAAGAACTCTGAAAAAAGAAAGTAACAGCAGAGCTTCTTCTCCTGGGACTTTGGGTTTCTTGTCCAAGCTCCGAGCTGGGTCTGAGCCAGAAACCAGTGGCTGGGAGAGACGTTGCTGCTGAAGCGCTTCCTATGGCCAGAACTGAAGTGTCGAGTATCAAGGAACAGTTTGAGAGGTTACAGAAGCGCCAGCGCTCCCGTTGGATTCCCTCGTTTGAAGCTGAAAGCGGAGCTCCGTCTGTGACTCTGCTTTGTAAGGATTGAATGTAAAACTCCAGAGCAATGCCCGTTTCCCTCCCTCCTCTGGCCAGCGGCGCACGGAGAAGGGATGGGAGTTTCGGTGAGTCCGTGCTTCCCCCTGAGGGACAGGAATCCTTGCCGTGTCCAGCGGGGGTCCCTCCGCAGCCGTGCGGTCACTCCCCGGCCTGGCCCTGAGGCGCGGGGCAGTCGCGGGGCAGCCGCGCTCCGGCCCCGTCAGCGGCAGCGCCGCTTCGTGCTGGGCAGGAGCGGCAGAAGGAGCCGGGCGGCGGCGGGGGCTGAATCCCGGCAGGAGGAGGAAGAGGAAGAGGAAGAGGAAGGGGAAGAGGAAGGGGAAGAGGAAGAGGAAGGGGAAGAGGAAGAGGAAGAGGAAGAGGAAGAGGAAGAGGAAGAGGAAGAGGAAGAGGAAGAGGAAGAGGAAGAGGAAGAGGAAGGGGAAGAGGAAGAGGAAGAGGAAGAGGAAGAGGAAGAGGAAGAGGAAGAGGAAGAGGAAGAGGAAGGGGAAGGGGAAGAGGAAGAGGAAGGGGAAGAGGAAGAGGAGGGGGAAGAGGAAGAGGAAGCGGAAGAGGAAGCGGAAGAGGAAGAGGAAGCGGAAGAGGAAGAGGAAGCGGAAGAGGAAGCGGAAGAGGAAGAGGAAGAGGAAGAGGAAGAGGAAGAGGAAGAGGAAGAGGAAGAGGAAGAGGAAGAGGAAGAGGAAGAAGGGGCCGGGTCGGCCTGCGGCATCCGATGCCCGGGGAGCAGCGGGGAGGCCTCGGGGAGCGGCGCCGGGCGGGGCTCTGTTGGAGCCGCCCCGAGGGGTTTGTGCCGCGCCGGGTCCCTGAAGGAGTCGCTCAGCGGGACGGGCGAGCTGGGAACGAAAGGAAATACAGAGAAGAGAATAAAATACAACCAAAGAGCCGCACCGAGAGGCGTCTCCCCCTCCCGCGTCTGAAGGAGCTGCACCGAGGGACGGGCGGAGGGTGAGTAGAATAAAATCCAGAGAATGGCGTTAAATAGACTAAAAAACTGCACCGGGATGTCCGCGGCGCCCGGTGTCACTCAAGAGCCGCACGGCGGGACGGGCGCTGTCGGGTGTGGCCAGAAGGGCAGCGCCGAGGAGGGTGAGGGGTGAGAACAGAAAAAACAATAGAGAGAATAGAATAAAATGCAAGAAAAGAGCCTCACCAGGGTATTCCCGCATCCCCGCGTCCCTGAAGGAGGCGCAGCGAGGGACGGGCGGGGCGCGGCCCGGATCGAGCCCCTCCAGCTGCGCCTCGAGCGGCGACCCCGCGGGACCGCGCCGGGGCCGGGCGGCGGCGGCAGCCGGAGCCGGGAAAGCGGCTTGGAGCGGCGGAGACGAGCGGGGGGTTCCCGACCAGCTCCGCTCAGCCCTCGGGCACCGGGGGGTTCCGGGGGTTGTTCCCGACCAGCTCCGCTCAGCCCTCGGGCACCGGGGGGTTCCGGGGGTTGTTCCCCATCAGCTCCGCTCAGCTCTCGGGCACCGGGGGGTTCCGGGGGTTGTTCCCGACCAGCTCCGCTCAGCCCTCGGGCACCGCGCTGGGGTCGCCGCGCACTTTTCACCTCCGGCCGCCCCCACGGGCCGGGCCCCGCGGCTCCCGCTGCCGCCGCCTCGGCCCCGCCGAGCCCAGAAACCACGAAAGATCGCTGCCATGCACTAAAAAAGCTTTTCGTGCGCAGTGATGGGTGCGGGGGGAGTTCTTATGAACTCCCCTTCCCTCAGACCCTCCCGGGCACTGCCGGGCATTAGCGCAGCTCCCGGGGCCGTGTCCCTGCCACACTTGGGTATTAAATCCGACAGATCTGAGGAGCGGGCACAGCCCTAGAAACCAGGGCTTTGCCCTCGGGAGCTTGGAGCGGCACGAGGGGGATAAAGGGCCCCCTGCGCGCCCCGATGCCTCCTGAAGCAGCTCTGGCCCCCTAAGAACGAGGCTGTATTTGGGAGAGGGAGGGTGGCTGGGATGGGATCTTGAATGAGACAGACACATGTTGGGATGAAGAGGTTTGAAGGGGTCCCGTCACTGAGGAGGTTTTGGGGCACCCTCCTGCAGGAACTCAAGATTTTCAATCATGGCACCATCCATACGCCTTTCCCAACCCGCTTGCCATAGCAGTCTCTGTGTGGGTTTCAAAAAGATTTCTGCCAGCTTTCTACAGTCAAACGGAGTCATTAAACCACTCGTAAAAATATGGTGCAACAAAGTTTGCACGTACGGGTTGGTTAATCCATACTGCATCCCAGCTTTTTCTCCTTTTCGGATGAGCTTCCAATTGAGCCCTGCCCACTGGCGTTGGTTCGGATTACTGGGGGCAGCAATTCCCGGGAACGCTTGTGGAATAAATTCACCCTCAATCAGAGCCTCCCGTATGATTCCCTGCCACCGCCGAGCAGGATTGTCGGAAGCAGGGCAGCTTGGGGAGCCGTGGGCAGGACTCTCTTTTTTCCGCTCCGGCCTTTGAGCCGGGGGATCAGTCGTTCTTCGCATTCCCCGGCTCCGCTCGAGCTTTTGCCCCGGTTGGAATTTCCCCGCATCCCCTTCTCACTCCCGCGGTTTCCCCCCTTCTCTGTTCGCCAAACTGTTTCCTCGGCAGGAGTCACAGGGCGGACGGACCCCCACCGGGGCCACCCCCCCGGGGAGCCGGGCCCGCGATCCCCGCGGCCAACGCGGACCGAAGACTCGGCACCGCGACACACATTCAGCAGCTGATTCAGGATTCTCTCTCCCCTCCGCCACCAGCAGCGGTTTCTGCTTTTCTCTTTCTTTCTCCTGCCGCTTGTATTCTCAAAGCGGCTCAATCGCTCTGCCTTTGAACACCCGCCGTTCGCATTGGAATCCCCGCTCTGGCTAAGCCGCGGTGAGGCAGACGGCGATGGGGGCAGCGGGGGACACACACGCCCCCCCAGAGCTAAAGTTAACTCTTCGGGAGACACCACGGGACACCTCCTAGGCAGTTCTGGTGCTTGCGGAGAGGGGAGCTCATCCACTTCCATTTTCTCTGGTTCTGGCGCAGGCTGCGGAGCCTGTAACTCCGTCTCCGCGGGTGCAGAAGGCAGGGACGGTATAACTGGGTCTACTCCCCCAAAGAATTCTCGGGCGTACGTCGGAAAGGCAGCCGCAGGACGGCCTGGCTCTAGATGGGCTGCTGCCCCTACCGCAGCTGTTTTTTCTGCCTCTATTTGCCTCAGCGCCGTTATTATTAACTTCCATAGCGTACTAAGCCCCTTAGTCTCTTTTAATCCATTGCTTACGGCGTCCCAGAGAGTGATTCCCAGCCTTTCCCACTCAAGAGTGCTGAGAACACTCCCGTTGGTGGCAAAAAATCCTCTCTCCCAACCCCATCTTAACAGTCTTTTCAAGACCTCCAGGTCATGCTTCTCTCAAGGAGAATATGCTGGAGGACCCTGAACGTGGCCTGCTCCTCTTTCGACAGACCCTTCCCCATCCTCCAGCCCCTGGCCTCTCACCTCTTCGGGTGCACCTGCTGCAGCGTACGTTTTCCGGACTTCTTTCCCCAGGAGCTTTCTTCGGCTCCCCCAACTCCAATGGAGCCGTTCTCCGACTCCCCCTCCATGGTCCAGCCGTGGCAGGCTCTGACCGGGGCCTCCCGCCTTTTCACTCCACAGACCCCCTTCAGAATCCAAAGGGTCCGGTCTGCTTCATTATCGCAGCGTTTATCACGTCGCGAGGTCACCAGCATGCGGGAGCTCAGGACTTCTGAACAACGAAGCAATATGATTCCGCAGAAGACATTTTATTGTTTCCATTGCACTCTACTTATGCATTTTGCAGCGGCTGTGCATGCGATCACGCACTTCTTGATTGGTCCCTCGATTTCGTCCACGCGTTCTGCACGCACTTTTCAGAAAACAGGATTGGTTCTAGTCCAGTGTGGCACAGTCCTTCTTCATCTATTTCTCGCTGCCTTGGTATTCTGCTTCTCAGCTTCTTCTTTCCCGTGAGAGTCCCTTCATTTCCCCATCACTTGATCTCTTCAGCTGTTCTCTGGGGCTCTCGGTGGGGGCAGAACCTCACGGGGGTGGTCCCCAAACCCCTGTCCCTCCCTGGGGGTCTCATGGGGGGTTCCTCCCCACCCATCCCTTCGCATGGGCCATGCCTGGCTCAGCTGCGCTGCTGGGAGGGGCAGGGCCATGTCTTAGAAGGGGCCATAAACCATCAGAGCCCCCAAAGTGCCCCGGGATCCACAGTGTGACATCGGACACTGCAAAACTCCCCCGGGGGAGGTACCTGGGTGTTCACCCAAACCTGAACCTGTATTAACCCACCGAACTTGGAGTTTCCGGGGCTTCCACAGCCCCCACGGGATCCAGCCTGGGACCATCACTTACACCAAGGACAGCGACATTGGAACAACCAAAACCAAAAGTTTTGTTGCTGATCCAGGGCTGCTGACTGTGTATCCTTCTACTCTCATACTTTCTTTGCCCTTACATGTTTCCTAAGTGTTACTTTTATGCTTTTAATATTACTGGGGATGGTAACCAAAAGGGCTCCAAACCCCCTTCACACAGCAACCAAACTGCTCTGAAATAAACCCTACAGAGATATATTTATGAACACAGATCTTTCACTGTTGTTTCACTCTCATCTGCCCCAGGGGAGCCATGAACCAGACCCTGGGTTACCCTCGCCTTCAGGGGCGGGGCGGAACAGGAGCCGGACACAGGGGAAGCTTCTGGAAGCTGCTGACGGAAGCCACCCCTGGAGGCCCCCTATTTCCAAAGCCTGGCCATGCAAACCCAGGACACTGGATCCAAACATGGATCACTCAGATGGGGGCACCAGGGCTCTGCCTGTCGTGGTTTGACGCAGCTGAGCGTCAAGCACACAAAATCTGCTATTTTTCATAAGGGGAAATAAGAAAATATTGAGGAAAACTAGAGAGCTGTGAAGCAGCACAGGTTCAAACTTAAACAGTTGCTGTACAAAGAAAAAGTTTATTACCAACAGAATTAAAAGCAAAAAGAATTAACAAGAAATTAAAGCAAACCTCCCCTCTCTTCCAGCACTTCCCTCCTTTTACCCAACTCGCACAAAGGAAGAAGAACATGGGATTTTAGTCAGTGTTGCAGTTCTTGAAAAGTCTCTTTGTTATGCTTAAGGAAAAAAGGGTTTTCTTCTGCATCACGTGGTTCCCAAAGTGCCCCCAACAGCAGACCCGCCCGGGAAGAAACAATCTGCTGTGGTGTAAAACATCTCTGCCCTGAAAAATCTCAGAGTTCCTTCACACTGCCAGACATGGGCCATCACATGGGGTTATTAGACTTTGTAAGGATGAATTACTTTGGTCTGAACACAAAGGGTTGTTTGTTTTTTTTTTTTTTGTGACAGGAGGTCTCTAAAAGCCTCTCAATACTTCTATATAGCCTGGCACAGGCACTTTTCATAAATTTCATGGGCCATAGGTTAACTTTCCATCCCTCCATGTACTCCAAATGGATCAAAGAGACAAACAGTTTGTGATATTACAGTTTCTTACCACGGCCTGCAGGAAGTTTTTTAAGCTGCGCACGAGAATCGCGGCCCCGCCCTCTTTTCTCCCGTCGCCATTTCCAGCTCCGTCCCACAGGACTCACTTTCTCTTCTCTCTGGCTCCGAAGCCGCCACGTTGAAGAGTGTTCTTGTTCGGGCTCTACGGTGGAGAAAGCCTGGCTCCCTTTGTGCTGCTGGCTGCGTGGTGTCCTCTTCAGTTCAGCGCGGAGTGTGCTGGCTGCAGACAGGAGGCTCCGCCGGCTCCCGCTGGCTCCGCCGGCCCCGCGTGGAGAGGAGAGGGACCCGCCGGTGCCAGGGAGCCGCGCCGGATGGGTTTAGCTGTGTGGCACTCCATGGCTGGCTTTAGCTGCCTGCGGCTCTGGGACAGTTCCCCCCCAGCAGTGACACGGGGTCTGTGCTGCGGCGTTGGGAAAGGAGGGGGTGCAGGGGCCCTGACCCGGCGGGGCCCGGAGGCTCCAAGGCCCCCCCACCTTCCGGCAGGAGAGCTGGAACGAAAGGAATTGCCCCGTTTCCATGTGGTTTAAATGAGCAAACGGAGGACCCCACAAGCCCCTCAAAACCCGCGGGACTAAGCTGGCCTTTACTGGATGCCAGGAAACACTAAAAACTCTCTGTCCCTGCCCTCTGCTACTGCACAGGGACAGGAAATACAAGGAAAGGTCCAGGAACTGAGAGAAGGACCGGGAGAGATCCCGCCCCGAGCACCAGCACGGGCACAACAGAGCCAGCCTGGGCACAGGAAGGGAATTTATTACCAACCAAATCACAGGAGCACAAGGAGAAGGCAAAGAAATCTCTCCAACACCTTCCCCCCACCCAGCGCGGATCACCCGGAACGGGGGTCACCAGGGCTCTGCCCCACGGGGGTCACTGGGGATCATCCAACGCCGATCCTCCCACAGGGGATGGAGCTGGAGCAGAGCACGAAGCTCTTCCCGCACTCGGGGCACTCGCAGGGCTTCCCTTAGCGGTGCCTCCGTTGGTGATGGGTCAAGTTTGAGCTCCTGGAGAAGCTCTTCCCACACTGGGGACACTCGTAGGGCCTCTCCCCGGTGTGGATACGGTGGTGCTTTATAAGGTTGGTGTTGCATTTGAAGCCCTTCCCACAGTCGGGGCAGCGGAAGGGCCTCTCATCCGTGTGAATGCGCTGATGTTGGAGGAGGTGGGAGCTCCTCTGAAACCTCTTCCCACACTCAGAACACTCGTAGGGCCTCTCCCCAGTGTGGGTGCGCTGGTGTGCCCTCAGGGTGGAGCTCCATCCGAAGCTCTTCCCACACTGCAAGCACTCATAGGGCCGTTCCCCGGTGTGGACCACCTGGTGCTGGAGCAGCTCGGAGCTGCTGGAGAAGCCCTTCCCACATTCCCCATACTCATAGGGCCTCTCCCCAGTGTGGATCCTCTGGTGCTGGATAAGTTTGGAGTTCCATCTGAAGCCCATCCCACATTCTGGGCACTTGTGGGGCTTCTCCCTGCCCTGAGGCTTCTCCACCAGCTCTGAGCTCCCCCTGGATCTCCAACTGCCTTCCCGGCACAGGGAGGCTCTTTCCTCCTTGGATCTCTCTGGGCTGCGTTTGCAGCCCCTCCTCGTGCAGCATCTCCGGGGCTTTTCCTCCTCCTCCATCCAGCGACGCCTTGGGACTGACAAATCCTGGATTGGGGAAAAAACAAGGGGTGAGTGCCTTGGGTTGGGGGCTTCTCCTGCCCAGGTCCATCACCAGGCATCTTGTGTCCATAAAAACCTCCAAAACACCAAGATTCAGCCCAAAATGCCCCCAAACATCAAGACAAACATCAAGACACCGACCCAAAACTCCCAAAACATCAAGATTCAGACAAAACACCCTCCAGAATATAAACACATTCAGCCCCCACAAAAAAACCAAAGCACCAACATGGAGCCCAAGAAACCTCAGAAACACCAAGATTCACCCACGGGAAAATCGTGGATCCCCCTCCCTGATCACCTGCTGGATGGGGGGGGCAACGCTCCTGGGGCTGGGGGGAGGCTGCAGATACAGCGAGTGCTGGAACCTTGGGGTGCCTCCTCTTCCTGATCCTCCTCCTGTGTCCCTACTCTTCCTCACACTCCTCTTCCTCACACTACTCCTTCTCCTGCAGAATCCCACCTGCTGCTCCCACGGCCATCGTTTCACCATTCTGGTCTCCAGCCCTGCTCCTCCAGCCTTTCTCCTGCTCCCCCCAGGCCCAGCACCCAGCCCTGGCTCGCTCTGCCCCCCAGAGCTCTCGGATCGCACAGCACGAGCAGCGATGCAGCTGCGGCAGCTCGGGCTGGGGCAGCGCTGGGCTCTCGGCCGCTCCTGCCCGCACTCGGCCCCCGCCGCAGCCACTTCTGCCAGCACAGCACGGCCCGGCCCGGCCTTGGCGCTCCCCCCCTCCCACCTCCCCAAATTCCCCTGGCGGGGGGCGCCAAGGCCGGGCCACACGTGGGCTCCAGCTGGGGAGCGCCGGGCGCTGCGGCTCTGCCTGGCAACTGCTGAGTCACCAGCGCCGCGCCTTCTGATTGGCTGAGCGCTGCCTGAGGGCCGCGCCTGCACCAAGGGGGGACACCCTGCTCCAGGGGGGATGTCCCGAAAACCGGGCACCCCCAGCGAACCAACAACACCAACGCCTCCTTACAAACACATGCTCTGAATCTGCTCGGACACAGCCACACGCACTTGCACACAAGCAAGTGACGGCACAAACCAGCAGCTCCACAAAATGGCACTGACTGACACACACTGCTGCTCAGCCAAGCTCCTGCTCAATTCCTCAACTTCCAGAACAACAACAAAGCCTGAACAGAACCATGGACATCGTTTCCTAATCAAAAGGGGACAATGCGGAGGCAGTTTGCACATTCTCCCAGAGCTAATTAAGGACATGGACACCCAGCACGGGTAAAAAGGGAAGTCGAGAAGGGGTCTCAGCAACAGGGGACGGATGGTGTTGGTGTGCTGGGAAGGGATTGGTTGAAGGGAGTGTGCAGGAATATGGTTAAGGCAAACAGCAGCAGGAGGAATCTATGGGGTAAGAAAGGAAAAGGAAGATGGAAAAGAGGAGGAAGAGAAAAAAGTGAGGACAGGGATGCTTTTCAGCGCCATCTTATCCTCAACATTTGCCAGCTGATCCAGATCTTTTGTACCCCACGTTCCAGGACAGGACAGAAAAAGAAGTTCAGGATTTCAGGGGGTTTCTCTGTGGTGGGGAGCAGCAGGACAGGGCAGCACGGGCTGGGGGCCTGTGGGGAGCTGTGGGGCCGGGCCGGGGCTGTGGGGCAGCCGGGGCTCAGCGCCGGGCACTGCCTGACCACAACACCCCCCGGGCAGGGCCGGCAGTGGCCCCCGGCCCCCAGGAGGCTGCGGAATGTGGAAGGATCAGGATTTTCTTTTATCGATCTTGTTTGGGTCACTGGAGAAACGAATGATTTTGCAGAAAGCTCAGCAGCTGTCAGAGGATGAGCACCCACAGGCACTGAGGGGGCTGCAGGAGAGGCACAAGAAGCCCCTGCAGCACTTGGCCAGAAAGGCTCAGCAGGGGAATGCAAGAAGGGATGAGCAAAAGGCCAAGGTGAAGGCAAAGGCCATGGCAGAGTTTCTACAGCCCCCCAGGGATGAACCGCAGGGCCCAAGGGGGCCCCAGCACCCAGGGGACGGCGGCGGCCACAAGCACCTGGCACAGGCATTGCCCTCCTCGGCACGGCAGAGCCCACCCAAACAGCCCCTGGCAAGGAATCAGGGGTCCATCTGCAGGCCAGAAGGACACTGCAAGCACAGACAGCAGCACCCTCAGCACCAGCAAGTCCACCCCACATGGACATGGATTGTCAGGGCTGGCAGAGCTCCCAGCAGACCAGGGACCCACCGCACCAGAGCCCTTGAGAACATTCAGGGCGCGTCTGGATCGAGACGAGGCCGCTCCTGATGGACACAGGGGCCTCTCGATCCACTCCGA
Source organism: Aphelocoma coerulescens (assembly GCF_041296385.1). Classification (NCBI taxonomy): domain Eukaryota; kingdom Metazoa; phylum Chordata; class Aves; order Passeriformes; family Corvidae; genus Aphelocoma; species Aphelocoma coerulescens. The sequence continues at coordinate 163,739 of NW_027184061.1, read as the reverse complement.
ATCTGACACCTAAGGGGGGAAATTGGCAAGAAGTTCCTTGATTATTCAGGCAATAAGTGGGAAAGATGAGCAGGGGTGTTTTATTCAACCACTATCAGTAGATGTGGGGGATGGGTTTGAAACGCATCAATTTCTGTTTGTTCCTAATTGTGATTGTAATTTACTGGGAAGGCATTTGGTGGCTAAAGCGGGAATACAAATTAACATTGTAAAAGGAGATACAGAGGCTAATGCAGCTGTACCTTGGTGTCAAATGTCTGCGAAGGCCTCTGCTGAAGGGAACCCAGAAGTGTGGGCAGCCCCACGGAAATAGGGAAAATCAGATATGGAGCCTCTCCAAATTCCTCTGGAGCATCCAGGACAAGTGGTGTCTAAAAGCAATACCCTGTTCCAAGGGAGGCAAGGAAGGGGTTACAGCCTCTTACTGAGTCCCTGCTAAAGGCAGCGCTTCTGGAGCCAGGCATCTCTCCCTACAACACTCCTCTCCTGCCAGGCAAGAAACCCCATCATGGACACCAGAAGGAAAGCACAATTTTCAAGGCTTCAAAAGCAGATTAACTGAGCCTCCTGCCCTGGCCCTCCCAGACAGGGAAAAACCATTTGAATTGCATGTGGATGTTAAACAGGGCCATGCCAAAGGAATTCTTGGGCTCAAATGTTTCACCCAGTGGCCAGAGAGTGGCCTCATTGTCTGCAGAATTGTGCAGCCCCGGCTTTAATGGGAACTGAGGCCTGAAAACTGACAGCAGCAGAATCTCTCATTGTTCCAGCCTGGCATCAAGGTAAAGCTTTGTTAACCAAAGGAGCCTCTAAATGGATGAGCAGTGCTGGGTTCTTACAGAATGAAACTTGTTGGATGGAACAGGAGGATTCAGAGTTGAGGACAGGGCAAGGGTTGAACCCAGCCTCCTGTTTGAACGGCCCTGGACACGGGGCTGGCAAGAAACCCATGGCTGCAGCCAAGTGACAGAGCTCCAGAGCCGGCCTAGGAGAGATTGACCAGACATTCCCTGGCCTGAGGGAGAAAAGGTGTTTAGGGATGGGTCTGCAAGGGCAGCAGAAGGGAAAAGAGTGACAAGACACGCTGCTCTTAAGGAAAGGGAAGGAGACAAAGCGCAGCTCAGCGCCCGCATGCTCAGCTCAAAGGGCCCAGCTGGGGGTGCCTGGAAGAGCCTGGCACTGAAATGCCCTGAGCAGGAAGGCTTCAATATCTTCTGCTAACAGCATGGCAGCTCACAGCGGGGCAGAAGCATTTCCAACTGCTTCAGCAATCCCTGCATCAGTTCTTAAGGCATGTTTGGAACAAACAATTCCAAGATATGGGATTGTGGAAGCAATGGACTCAGACAGGGGAACACATTTTACAGGAAAGATCCTTCAGGCTGTTCTGGCTGCTTTAGGAACACAGTGGGACCTCCAAACACCCTGGCACCCCCAGAGTTCGGGTCGGGTGGAAAGAATGAATGGGGAAATAAAGAAACACCTTCTGAAGCTGCTGGGAGAAACCAAGATGCCACGGGTACGGCTGCTGCCATTGGCTTTGGCAGGAAGAAGAGCCAGACCCAGGGCAGATATTCAATTATCTCCCCGGGCATCCATGTTTGGAATTCCTTACTAAAGCAAACGGAGAATGTTGGGAGAACTTCACTCACAAAAGCGGGGGGGAATCATCCCTCTCCCCACTCCAACATCTGCTGGCACTGTCGGGGTTATACAGGGTGGGTTTGAACACTGGGCTGATTTTGCTGCAACAAGTTCAGCGAAATCACTTGGGAATCCAAGGATGTGATGATTTAATCAGAGAAAAGAGGTCAATTGATGCATCCCTGGCATTTTTGGGAGCACCCAAAAATGGGGAAAAGATGAACAGCCACCAGAACAAATCCTACAACACCATGGAGCAGCCCCTGGGAACCCAAACGAATTCATACCAGGTGCCAGAGAACCCAGTGATCATTTCAATGCATCATTAGATTACAAGCTGTCCTCCAAATCATAACCAAGCACACAGCTCCAGCTCCTGACCTTCTCACCCACCAATCCACTCCCATGAGCAACGCCACATTTCACCCTGGGATGGCATCAGATTCTCTTTCAGCAGAAGGACCAGGAGGTTGTGGAAAATTAAAGGACTCAAAGTGCTCTTGGCAAAGAGATGGCCAAGGAAAAGTGGTGAAACAGAGAACAAAGGAAAGAAGAAAGCAGCTCATGTACTGCTCCAAACGTGGAAAGGATGGGACTGGGACACGTTTTCGTGGTTCCCTGGCAGACCATGGGTTAAACCAATGCTGTTTCTCCTCTCAGGTGCTACAGCAACTCTCATCTTTTTACCATGCACCACACCTTGCTCAGTGCAGCTCATTCAGCAGGGGATCAAGGGCATGCAGGTGGCAGCCAGGCCTCCTGACCCAGAAAGGGCTGCAAAAGGACACAGAATGAGGTCACCGAGAATAATCCCAAAACCAAAGAAGGCCCAGGAAGAACAGATTAAGGCATTTTTAAAGTTTGTAAAGAGAAGGACTGAGAAAATAAGAAGAATTAAAAGGAAAAAATTGAACGTGTCTTTAGAAACAGATGGTATGAATCCCATTGGAGATAGGGCCAGGGACTTGGAGATAAGGAACTAACGACAGAAACCATAAATTTCAGAAGATGTTACTAACTGACACGAACTGCTGCACAGCCAAGGTCCTGCGAAATTCCTGAACTTCCCGAAGAAGAACAAAGCCTTAACATAGCCATGAATATCGGATGTTATACAAAGTGGGGGTGCACATTAAGGGGCACATGCAGCAGGCGCATCGGGAAGTCTGTACCTTCCAAGGACCTCAGCCACTGCGGAAAGGGACACGGAGATGCGGCCGGCGAAATCGGCATAAAAAGGAGGCTGCGTCCTCCAACACTTGGACAGAGCCCACGGGAAATGCCCCGTGGCCTCTCCCTTGCTCCAGGAATAAAGTTCCTTTTACAGGACTCCTCCGGCTCCTCTGGGGACACAAACCTCTGGCCACGGGAACTTTCCCGCACACTCCCGCCGACGGGGCAGCCACCTCTGTCCTACCCACAGCAGCCGGGACGAGCCAGCGCTGCTCCGGCACCGGCTCCTGCCGAGGCAGCAGCGGCAAGGAGAGCGCGGGCAGCCGCTCCCGCAGCGCCCTCACGCCAGGGCGAACACGGCGCCCACACGGCACAACGAACCCGCCCCAGCCCCCTGCCGCCCCCTCCGCCCGCAGCCAGCGCCGAGCCCCGCCAGAACCGAGCGCGGCTCCCACCTGCGCTGGGGCCGCCTCCGAGCTCCGCCGCCGCCTCACCGGGCTCCGGCCGCCGCCGCCGCTCCCGGGCCCGCACAGACGCTCCGCCAATGGCGCCTCTGCTGCGCCACGGCCGCCCTGCCGGCGGCTCCGGGCCCGGGCTGCTCCCCGCTCCGACCAATCAGCGCGCCAGAACCACGACTGACGGCAGCACCGCCCAATCGCAGCGAGGGGCGGGCTCTGCACACGGCCCAGCCTCGCCCCGCGCTCCCAGCGCCCCCCGGGCTGCGTGAGGGGAAAGCCGCAGCTGAGGAACAGCCCTGGAACGGGCCCGGCCCGAGCCGCCATTCAGCTGAGAAGGGAAACAAAGCTCTCCGCTGCTCCCGGCCCGACTTGCCCAGCCCTGCGTGTTGGCTGCCTCCGGCTTCTTGGGAAGCCCTGCAGCCTCCCGACTCCCGCCCCTAATTCGGGGCATCAGTGCATGGCTTTGATTTCGTTGTTCAGGCTTGGCTATGGGCTGTCCTTGTCTGCTGCATTTTCTGGGTTCCTCTTGGATGCTTTGAGCAACAGGCTGTGCCCCGGGAGGATCCTTTGTGCTCCTTTGTGACAGAGGAGAACCTTCCAGGCGGTTCTTGCGGGAGCTGCTGCTGTGATGTCACGGGAACGCTGCCGCGTCCTCGCCGTGTTCCCGTTGCTGTGGGCACGGAGCCCTCAGTGTCCAGAGCGGCTCTGGGCGCCCGCTGGTTGCCGGAGGATCCTCCTGCCCGAGGCATTCTCAGCAGCCAGCCCAGCCCCTGCCGGGTGTCCTTCTGTGCTTGCAGGGGTACAGTCTGCCACGTGTGCAGCACGGCCAAAATGATCCAGCAAGCGGTTGCTGCAGTTTGCACTCTGTACTCTGTGGCTTATTCGGGGTATTTTTTAGCCCACTTGGCACGTAAGTCGAGGTTTTCCCTGGCTGCAGCGTCGGTGCCTTCGGGCTCGCTGTGTGCTTTCTGTTCTCCCACTGGAACTGAGCTGCCTTTGTAACCAAATTGCCATTAAGACACCGTTGGTTTGGGAGAGCTCCTGCCAGCAGCTGCAGCTGAAAAAGGGGGTGTCTGCAGCCAGCGGGGCGTGCACAGCATTTGCAATGGAGCCGGGGGGGTTCTGTTCCCTCAAGCGCAGAGTCTGTGCCAGCGGAGCCTGGAACTCCCTGCGTTGGCTGCTGTAGCCAAGGGCTGACACAGCCCAGGATTCTGTGCTGTTCTCTTGCTTGCTGTGCGAAGGGACTGTGGCTCCTGGAGGGATGTTGTGGAAGCAAAATGCTCTCTCGGGGTGTCCTTGCTCCGTGGGAGTTCCCACCACGGGCAGGTTTTTCCTAACAGCATCTGGTTCGTGTTGCCTGTCCCGTTGCAGGGCACCTCACGCGTGGATCCCGAGCAGCTCCTCCTTCGGTGAGTGGGAAAGGAACCTTTGGTGGTCGGAATTGTGCAGAGAGTTGTGAGCTTGGCGTGTGGCAGTCGAGCGCCAGCCTGGGAGGCTGAAGGAAAGTTCCTGCCAGTGTCTTTGCAGCAGCAGCAGCAGCAGCAAAGGGATCCCTGGCACTTTTCTCCTTCTCTGCTGAAGAGCTTTTGAAGAGCTGCAGGTCTGGTTTTGCAGGCAGAAGATTGCTTGCTGGCTTTAGCCACGGTGGAATATGGAATGCCCAGCAATAAGTGGCAATGTCGACTTTAGCCCCTTCCTAGTTTGAACAGCTCTGAATCCCATTTCTGCTTAGTGCAGCTGGATGTGTAGCTGAGGATAAATAAGGCGATAACTGAGATAGAACTTCCCGTCCCTCACGCTACCATCTGTCCACAGGGCACAAAAGCAGCATCAGCTCTTCCTCTGGCTCCCTGTGCTTCCAAAGAGGAGGCCAAAGAGGAGGAAGACAGCAGTGAACTTCCTGCTGTTCTGGGGGATGATGGTGAACTTCCCTCCGTCCCGGGAGACCACAGTGAACTTCCCTCTGTCCTGGGAGATGAGGGCAAACATCCCATGGTTCGGGAATACAACAGTGAAGCTCCTGTGGTGTGGGGTGAGGATGGTGGACATCACCCGGTGTGGGACGAGGACAGTGAGGCTCCAGTGCCATGGGAGAAGGACGACGGACATCTCCCAGCATGGGACGAGGACAGAGGACATTGTGGGACTTGGGAAGAGGAGGCTGCAATTCTCCCGGCATGGGAAGAGGACAGGAAACGTCCCGTGGCTTGGAAAGAAGACCAGGAACCTGCTGAATTTTGGGAAGAGGATGGGGAACCTCCCTCTGCTTGGGAAGAGGACACTGAACCTCCCTCTGGTGGGGGATCCTGGGCTGAACATTCTGACAGCAGCACAGCCCTGCAGCCAGAGGGCAGAGAGGAGTGGTGCCTGATGCAGCTGAGTACGTCTGCTGTGCTGCTGTGTGCCAGAGCAGGGTGCTGCGTGTGTGTCTCAGCATCAGCTGCACCCAGGCTTGCTGTGCAGCTGAATGTCACAGAGTCATTTATTGTCCTTGCCCAGCTGAGAGCAAGGGGCTCCCGGCCCCAGGGAGTGGGGCTGCATTTTGGCCCTGCTGCAAGGCGGGGTTTCCATCTGGGAGGGAGCGTCTTCCATGTGGTTTCTTTCAGGGAGCACCGTGAGCGTGGGGGAGCCTGCCGAGAAATACCTGGAACTGGAGCAGGTTGGCCAAGGGTAAGTGCACGGCAGTTACTTCTGCACAAGCAGGGGCCAGGTATTTGCTGGTGCAGGATCAAGTGAGAAGCCAGGCAAGCTGCAAACAGCTTCAGACACTGGGCCACGATCCTGCTGTCTCTCAGTCCTGATCAGAATTGGTAACTGTGGTCAGAAGGCACCGTCAGAGGCCCCTGAGGCCGGCAGTGTCCTGCCTGCAGCAAGGAGCAGGACCTGGAAGATCTTCTGTCCCTGGAATGTGATTGCCTGAAAGAGCAGCTCACCATCTGGTGCCTGTCAGAAAACAGTTCTCAAGAAGATTCCTTTCAAATATTTTGCTTCCTAAAATATCCACCGGTCAGGATTATCAACCTAACAGTTTAGAAACAGAAACCAGAGATGAACTAATAAGTGCCCTTTTCAGCACAGGTAGTAAGCCCCGTACATTCAGTAACAGACACAGAGCTGCTGCACTGGGGGGGAAAATGCATCAGCTGCCTGATGGCAGGCCCTTGTGGATCCTGCAGCTCATAGGCAGGAAATGGAAAAGGATGAAATACATTCTTTTCCAGTTCTTTAGACACCTGCTCCCACCCTAGGTTTTGGACTAAAATAATTCAGTGTGGACATTTGGGATTTGCTCCAGCCCTTTTCCTTCGTGTTGGGCCCCAGTTTTCTCTCGCACACCTTGTGTGGCACAGGGCTGGTGGCTGCTGCGCTGCTGTTTGAAGGGTCGATGCACCCAGGTGTTTTGTAAATGCTGCAGGCAGCAGAGATCTCCTGTCTGGGCTGGCTTTCACTCCCAGGGCCTAAAGTGCTGCTTCTTTCTTCTCTGCTGTTCTGTCTCCAGGGCTTTCGGAACCGTTTATAAAGGACTCGACAGGGCCACTGGAGGAGAGGTCAGTGTCACCACGCCCACCGCGTCGGGCAGCTCTCGAGGGCTTTCCCCTCTGCTGGGAGCTGTGGCTGCAGCTTTGGGGGGCCAGCAGAGCTTTCCTGCACAGGCTGTTCCTCTGAAGGCACAGCAGTGTCAGCCTGCAGAGCAAGGCTGGGACAGACTTGAGCCTTCTGAAGTGCCCAAAGAATGCAAGGAGGGCAGCGGTGTCTGTCAGAGCAGGACACGCTGGCTTGGTCTTCATATCTGAAAACATCAGTGCATCAGCTGGTGGAGGCTGAGGCCTAATTTATCTTCATCCCAGCCTCGGACAGGAACACTGTTTAGCAGTTTTTCCATCCTGTATTTCAGCTTCAAAGGATACCTCAAGACCTAATTAAGGAGCGATCCTGCTTGGCATCAGTTTGGGGTTTTAGTCCTACTGCAGCTGTTCCCAGAGAGAGGGAGAGGAATGAGAAGATGGATGTGCAGAGCAAAGCTCTCTCCTAAATGCTGCAGCTGTGTTTGGGTCTGGTGTCAGTGACAGCCCATGACAGGGATCATCTGAGCAATGTTTGTGCGTGTTTGTTCTGTTGTGCAATCCCAAACAGCAGTTGCGTTTGAAATCATGACCAAATCCCCCAGGATTGCTAAAGGGTTCCTGGCTGTTTTGCTCTGTTTTCACAGAACCAGAATTACTTCCTGCTTGCAAAATGTGTTTGAATGATAATGAGAGTGGTGGTAAACTAAGGCGGTTTGAGAAGACTGCAGGTGCAGAGAATGCTGTGAGAGCTTTGAGGCTGGGAGCTGAGGGCCCATTTCTGCAGAGCTTCCAAGGCCAAATGTCTCTGGCCCTGTGTCCTGTAAGCGGCCCCGCAGCGAGCAGAGAAATGGGCTGTGGGAATGTCACTTGCTGAGCCCGGGTGTCCCATCCCAAGGCAGTTTGGCACAGCCCGGCTCCGTCGCTCCGCAAAGACTCGCTCCGTGTTTGCTGCGGCCTCCTGCCCCAGACTCCTGCAGTTCAAGGGCTGCAATGTCCTTTCAGGTGGCCATAAAGAAAATGAGTCTCAGAGGGCAGAATGGGGAACGAGCTGTGAATGAGATCCTGGTCCTGAAGGACAAGAAGAACCCCAACATTGTCAGCTCTTTGGACAGGTGAGTGCTTCAGCTCTTATCCCGTGCACGGGCCCTGCGTTAATCTCTCCTGGCATCCGCAGTCTGTAGCCTGTTTTGAAAAAGCCTCACCCGGCCGTAGCTTCCCAAAACAACAGCCTGTCAGTTCACTCCCTCCGTGTGCTTTTGTTGCTTTGGTTTGCTTTTTCCTTCAAGCTGACCCAGTTTTCTGGGTCTTATGACAAGTGCTGATAAACCCTGTCAGAAATTATTTCCCTTGGCTTCTCCTTCCCAACTCTTTTCCATTGCTGCAGATGCCAGGAAGACCAGGTTCTTGTTTCCAGAAATGCCTCATGTGCCCATTTTGCAATGGCCTTGCCTGTTTCTGAAGGGACTTTCTGCAAGGTTTTCCAAACACTTGACCACTTTGTCCTAAGTGCGGCACGGCCTCCTGCCCTGGATAACTCTGGAAGTTGTGTTGCCTTGTTCTGGAGGGAACGGTGGAACTGCTGAGTTCAGATGCTGAACCAGCTGGGGACAAGTGTTGTGGTTCCACATTGATCTGGGCTGCTGCTAAACTGCATTTTTCACCTGCTTGCCATCTAAGGCCTCTCCTTTTCCACAGGCATCTCCTTCTCCTTTAGACTGTGCAGATCCCAAGGACTGTGCAGCCTGGCAGGAATGTCTCTGCATTGGATTCTGTCCTCATTTACAAGTGACCTGGAAACAAAACTCCACTCGAGGCTTTTCCATCGGGGAATTGAGCAGTGCACGTTCATCTCCATGCCATTGTTTGCCTCTTCCAGCTTCCTTGTTGATGAAGATCTCTGGCTGGTGATGGAATACATGGATGGAGGAACTTTGCAGGACGTTGTCAGACAGACACGCATGGCTGAAGGAGAGATGGCAGCTGTCAGTCGGGAGGTGAGGGATCCTGCTCGTGCTTCCCATGGACACAATGCTCCTTCCAAGCAGGGCCTGAGAACAGGAGTGGCTCCATGCTCAGAGCTTTGTTTCTGTGTTGTTTTATGAGATGCAGAAGAAAGAGCCTCTGAAGTGAACGGCCTGCCAGTGTCACTGCACTTCCACTCTGCTCTTGTCCTCTGACCTGCTGTTGTGGGACTCTCTGTCTTTTTTGATTTGATTTGCTGTTCTCGGCTTTGCCTTGAACCATTTGCCCGGAGCTTGTCTGCACTGCACTCCTGGCCTGGCACAGCAAAGCTGCTGCTGGCAGAATTCTAAACTGTCCTTTCTTGTGGGATTGTGTATTCCGGCCATGGATTTCCACCCTCGTGTTTCTTGCTCTCTCTCAGTGTCTGCAGGGCCTGGATTTCCTCCACTCAAACCGGGTGATCCACAGAGATCTGAAGAGCTCCAACATCCTTCTGGCAACGGACGGCTCTGTCAAGCTGGGTGGGTGTTCCTGGTCAGGCACGGCGCTCCCGGGCTGCGGGTGTGGGGCTGCTTCCCAGTGACGGCCAGAGCCCCACAAGTGCTGCTGGTGGCGGTGCCCGGCCCCTGCTGCCAGCTGAGAGCGGCTGCCCCATGCAGAGAGCTCAGGAGAGGAGCAGGGTGTCAGCAGTGGCTTTGCTCTGGGTGTGGCCCTTGCAGAGGGGCGGGAGTTGGAATCTGAAGCTTCAAGGGAATCACTAAAAGCCACTGCATGAAAGCTGAGGGTTCCTTTAAGGGTCCACTTCCATCTTGCCTTGGCTACAGCCCTGCGGACTTTTCCAGCTGGATTCAGCAGTGCATTCTCAGACTGAGAGTGGGCAATCTTTGTGATTGGTTTCCTCATTCCAGCTGCCTTAGACAGTGTTTGTTTCTGTCCTCAGCTGATTTTGGCCTCTGCGCTCAGCTCAGCCCTGAGCAGGAGCAGTGCAGCTCCATGGTGGGCACTGCTCACTGGATGGCCCCAGAGGTTGTGACCAGTTCTCCTTATGGCCCCAAGGTGGACATCTGGTCCTTGGGCATTGTGACCATCGAGATGGTGGAAGGAGAACCTCCTTACTTCAAGCACACGGCGGCCATGGTAAGAGGCAAATTTCCCAGAGTTTGCAGAGGCCTGTGAGCACAGAGGGACCCGCCCTGGGAGGAGCAGCCGGAGGGCTCTGCCCATCGGGAAGGGAATTCCCAGAGGATTCAAGCCTGAGCACAGATGAATATTCTGCAGTCTCCAGAATTTGCTTTGGGTTTTAAGTTGTTGCAGCTCTTCTGTCTGTGAGGATGACCTGAAAACATGAAGCCAGAGCATCAGCTCTAATCTTATCTTGCAGAAAACCCCAGACCAACCCCAAACCCCACACCCAAACCCAACAAGTTTTCTGAAGGAGTTTCTGAAAGAGGTTCTGCGAGATGAACTCCCCCTGACTCTTCTCACTGGGAAACTTGTCTAAAACATGAAGATGATTGTTTAACATCCCCATAGTCTAACATATTTCTTTCCTCGCCCAAGCTACTTTCTCCATGTCACCAAGGCTGAGCTTTCAGCAACCCAAACCTCGGGTTCCTTGCCTGGCAGTTTCTGGGATGGAACATCTTGAATGCATTTACTTGAGTGTCAGTGGCACTGCAGGGATGCATTTGATGTAAGAATCCTTGGAAATACCACAGGCAGACCACAGTGACTCTTGCAAATGGCCTGTAAAGCTGGTGTCCGTATTTGGAGAAGCAAAATGGGTTATTTCTGATGGAGGTTCCAACTAACAAAGTCAGCCAATGACATTGGCTCTCAAGGCAAGATCATCTGGATGTTGGAATGGCTGTGGCTGCAGCAGCGTTTGGCTTTTTTGGTTGGCATAGAAAAATGAGCTCTGAGCAGCATCTCTGCCAAGGAGGAAAGTGTCCCTGGAGACTGGGGCTGAGAAACCGGGGTCGCTGTGAGCACTCGTGGGTGTGAAGGAAGCTGGCAGAGCTTTTTCAGAAGTGTTTGCTTTCCGCGCAGGCTCGCTGTCTGATCCGGCAGAACGGGACCCCGCAGCTGCAGGAGCCCAGGCGCCTGTCGGCTCTGCTGCGGGACTTCCTGGAGTGCAGCCTGGAGCCGGACGAGGAGCGGCGCTGGTCTGCCCAGGAGCTGCTGCAGGTGGATGCGAAGCAGCTGCAGGGGAAAGAGCAGCGCGAGGGAGGGGTTTTCTCGTGGGGCCCCCTCCAATAGTGTCCAGTCTCGCTGCTTTTCACATGCAAAGCCAGCAGAATCCTCGCCTGGTTTGGCTTGGCAGGGTCCTTTCCTGGTCGTCTGGACCAGGTGCCCCACAAGGAGCAGGGACATCTTCAAGCAGATCAGGTGGCCCCGAGCCCTCCCTGACCTGAGCCTGGATGTTTCCAGGGAGGAGGCACCTCCCACATCTCTGGGCACCCTCTGCCAGTGTTTCCCCACTCTTCTGATAAAAAACTTCTGCCTCAGATCTAATCTGAGCCTGCTTTCCTCTCCTGAGTTTCAAACCATTCCCCTTTGTCCTGTTGCAACAGAGCCTGTGAGGAACTTGACTTGGGAAGGTAACAGTTGATTTCTTTCTTTTTCATCCTTTGGGCAGCACCCATTTTTATCATCAGCCAAGCCTCTCTCCAGCCTGAGCCCTCTGATTGCTGCAGCAAAGCAATTGAAGGAGCAGCGGAGGACCTGAAGCACCTGGGGCCAGCTTTTTGTTATAGTAGTTAGGACAAGTGGTTAGTTACGGTAGTTAGCACTGCTAGTTAGTTATGGTGGTTAGGACAGCCTGGTAGTTATGGCGGTTTTTTGAATAAAAGCTCTGTTAAACCTCAAGTCCCTTGACGTGTCCCTTCCTTGTTCCCCCGTGGCTCAGCTGCCCAGAGCAATGAGAGGGGAGAGCGGGCCCAGCCTTGCCCAGAGCTGAGCCCCAGCAGAGCCCCGGCAGAGCCCAGAGCAGCCTCAGCATCGGCAGAGTCAGCCTGGAAGGAGGCGCCTGGAGCCTTCTCGACTGCAGCCGACTCTTGTTTACAAACCGCATGGGGTGGGAAATGCCACTGGTTCTGCAAGAGGCCAGAGGGGGCCCGGGGAAGGCCCAAGTGCTCCAGGCGAGGCAAAAACCCGCCCAATGCTGGAGAAAAACCACGCCTTTTTCCCCTCCCACGTCAGCCAAAATATTGAATCCTAACCCAAGTCAAACGGGGCAGGGGAGGAGCCCAGGCCCTTCCACCCCTGCAAACCAAAGCGTCCCTTGCACGGCTCTGAGCCCCGGTGGCCCCGCGGGTGTTGGTTTCTGTCGGGCTCGCTGCCGCCAGCCCAGGCCCAGCCCGGGACAGGGCGGGCGCTGGAGGCTGCGGGCGGGGAGATGCGATCCCGGGACACGCATTCGGTGGCACCTGCGAGCGCAAGCAGGGGAGGGGCTCCGGCAGTGACGGGGGAAAGGAATAAGGTGAATGTGACTTAAACAAACGAAGCCCGTGAATCTGCTTTAGATAGGGCCAGGGAGCTGTAGGTAGGAAGGAGTGAAAGAAACTATCACTTCCAGAAAATGTTACTGATTGCCATGAACTGCTGCTCAGCCAAGGCCGTGTCAAATTCCTGAACTAAAAGAAGAAGAACAAAGATTCAATGGAGTTATTAATATTGCTTTGTTCTACTAAAACAAACAAAACGGGTGTGTGCATATTGGAGGGCAGATCGGGAAGTCTGAACCTTCCAAGGAACAGTCCCGGGGACAGAGCAGCCACCTCTGTCCTACCCACAGCAGCCGGGACGAGCCAGCGCTGCTCCGGCACCGGCTCCTGCCGAGGCATCAGCGGCAAGGAGAGCGCGGGCAGCCGCTCCCGCAGCGCCCTCACGCCAGGGCGAACACGGCGCCCACACGGCACAACGAACCCGCCCCAGCCCCCTGCCGCCCCCTCCGCCCGCAGCCAGCCCCGAGCCCCGCCAGAACCGAGCGCGGCTCCCACCTGCGCTGGGGCCGCCTCCGAGCTCGCCGCCACCTCAGTGGTGGTTCCCAGTCACCCCCAGTATGATCTCATTCACTCCCAGCATCATCCCAGTCGCTTACAGTCACTCCCACTGTGTTTTCAGTATGGTCCCAGTCACTCCCAATAAGATCCCAGTTGCCTGCAGCGTGGTCCCAGTGGCTCCCAGTCACACCCAGGATGGTTGCTTTCACTCTCAGTAAGTGTCCAGTGTGGCTCCAGTCATTTCCAGTATGAACCCAGTCACTCCCTGTATGATTGTATTTGCACCCACTGTGGTCCCAGTTGCTCCCAGTGTCTTGGTTTGAAAGACAGGTGTCTGCCAAGGAAGGCAGGAGTCTCTCCTGAAATGGAAGAAAAAAAAAATTGCAACCCCCTTCCCTCTGAATTATTATAATTTTGAAATTTAGGAGCTTTATAGGCAAAGATATGAGGAACAGGAATAACAGGGTAATATATACTAATATATATACTATAATATATAATATATAATATGTAATTTATACTAATATATATCTGTATGTGTATAACCAGTCAAACAAACAGCAATAACTATGACAGTAACAGCAAACAATCACAAACCCAGTCCCAGCCTTCTCAGCTGTCAGGCCCTTTCCCCTCGGGTGCAGTTCCGCTCGCAGCCAGCAGGGGCGCTGGCGGCTCCCGGTGAGCAGGGCAGGTGCGATGGTTCCCCCGCGGCTGCAGGGGGCGCTCCGGAGCGAGCTCGGGGAGCACGCGGCACTGGCGGCCTGCGATCCCGGGAAGGGATGGAACAAAGATTTCAAAAACCCCCTGGACAGCCGATCCCGGTGTCTGGCCGGACCCTCAGGAACAGCAGGCTGGAACAGCAGGGACGAGCACAAATCCCGGGTTTCAGACGAGATGTATCGACCTCCGGAGCTGCGGTGGGAACCCCCGGAGGTCTCGGCAGGCAGGGCGAGTGGGGCTACAGAGTAGCAAAGGCTCGAAGCAACAGCAGGGGTGGGGCGGCCACAGCCTGGCTCCCAGCAGAGCAGGGAAGGTGGGCTTGGGATCCTGGGGTATCTCCGGTAGAAGGAAAGCAGCTGAAGAAGCAGCCTCTCTCTCCATCCAAACGCCAGGAAACTGACTGCCCGCAAACCCAGGTGAAAGTGATGCACCCCTGCCGCTATTACCAGGTCCTTTGTTTTCCTTAAGCACCCAGTAATTTGTCCCCCTGGCAACATCTATGGGGAAAATTCCTTTAAGAGAAAAAGAAATAGGAGAAGAACTGCTAAAACCCCAACATTATCCACCCCAAATTTTTCCCATACTAACACGTTACATGAAACTGAACCCTTTTAACCATATAAATACATGCATCACGCGAATTATATACATATATACATGCTGATGCTGATTCAAATACAGAGCCATGGGTAGTTCACCCTAAAACAAGGTCCCCTTGAGGTATGCATCAGGTCTCTCCATTCTTTTGCATCACCCACCAGGAGCACCCTAGTCCCTGAGCAAAGACAACCCCACGGATGGGTTTGTCTTTGCTTGAAGCAGAATTAACCCAAACAGTTTTTCCAAGCATACCTCTCATGTGCACCACTGGAACCTTATCCCCGTCTGTTGTTTGTAGGGGTTCGGATTGGGCAGGGCCTGCTCGGCTGGTGGAGCCTCGGGTGTTAACTAACCTGGTGGCTCTTGCTAAATGCACCTCCCAGTTTTTGAAAGTCCCCCCACCCAGTGCCTTCAAGGTGGTTTTAAGCAGTCCATTACACCGCTCAAGCTTCCCAGCTGCTGGTGCATGGTAAGGGATGTGGTACACCCACTCAATGCCATGTTCTCTAGCCCAGGTGTTTATAAGGCTGCTCTTGAAATGAGTCCCATTGTCAGACTCAATTCTCTCAGGGGTGCCATGCCTCCAAAGGACTTGCTTTTCGAGGCCCAGGATGGTGTTCCGGGCAGTAGCGTGAGGCACAGGGTAGGTCTCCAGCCATCCTGTGGTGGCTTCTACCATTGTGAGCACATAGCGCTTGCCTTGGCAGGTTTGAGGCAGTGTGATGTAATCAATCTGCCAGGCCTCCCCATACTTGTATTTGGACCACCGCCCACCATACCACAGGGGCTTCACTCGCTTGGCCTGCTTGACCGCACCGCATGTTTCACAATCATGGATCACCTGGGAGATACTGTCCATGGTTAGATCCACCCCTCGATCTTCTGCCCACTTATAGGTGGCATCTCGGCCCTGATGGCCTGAGGCATCATGGGCGCATCGAGCTAGGAACAACTCTCCTTTATGTTGCCAATCCAAGTCTATCTGGGACACCTCTATTTTCACAGCCTGATCTACCTGTTTGTTGTTACGATGTTCTTCATTAGCCCGGCTCTTGGGGACGTGAACATCTACATGACGGACTTTCACAGACAGTTTCTCTACTCGAGTGGCAATGCCTTTCCACTCCTCAGCAGCCCAGATTGGTTTTCCACTGTGCTGCCAGTTTGCCTTCTTCCACCTTTCCAGCCAACCCCACAGAGCATTGGCTACCATCCATGAATCAGTGTAGAGGTAGAGCTTTGGCCATTCTCTCTTTCAGCTATGTCAGGACCTAACTGGACAGCTTTGAATTTGGCAAATTGGCTCGATCCACCTTCTCCTTCAGTAGCGTGTGCAACTTGTCATGTGGGGTCCATACAGCGGCTTTCCATTTCCAGCCAGCACCTACAATTCGGCAGGAACCATCAGTGAAGAGGGCGTATTGTCTTTCACTCTCTGATTGCTCGTTATATGGTGGGGTTTCTTGGGCACGTGTCACTTGCTCCGCTTCTTCTTCAGAAGATAACCCAAAAGTCTCACCTTCCGGCCAGTTCGTAATTATTTCCAAGATCCCAGGGCGATTCGGGTTTCCAATTCAGATGCGCTGCATGATGAGGGCAATCCATTTGCTCCAAGTAGCGTCGGTGGTGTGATGCATGGAAGGAACCTTTCCTTTGAACATCCACCCCAGCACCGGTAGTCGGGGCGCCAGGAGGAGCTGTGCCTCTGTGCCGATTACTTCTGAGGCAGCTTGGACTCCTTCATAAGCTGCCAAGATCTCTTTCTCTGTGGGAGTGTAGTTGGCTTCAGACCCTCTGTAGCTTCAGCTCCAGAATCCCAGTGGTCGGCCCCGAGTCTCACCAGGCACCTTCTGTCAGAGGTTCCAGGACAGACCATTGCTCCTGGCTGCAGAGTAGAGCACGTTCTTCACCTCTGGTCCTGTCCTGACTGGGCCAAGGGCTACGGCATGAGCAATTTCCTGCTTGATCTGGGCGAAGGCTTGCTGCTGTTCAGGGCCCCATTGGAAATCGTTCTTCTTGCGGGTAACCAGGTAGAGAGGGCTCACGATCTGTACTCAGGAATGTGCATTCTCCAAAAGCCTATGGCACCTAGGAAAGCTTGTGTTTCCTTCTTGTTGGTCGGTGGAGACATTGCTGTGATCTTATTGATGACCTTGGTGGGAATCTGATGTCGTCCATCTTGCCACTTTACTCCCAGGAGCTGGACCTCTCGGGCAGGTCCCTTGACTTTGCTCTTCTTGATGACGAAACCAGCTTCCAGGAGAATTTGGATGATTGTTTCTCTCTTTCTCAAATACCTCCGATGCCATGTTCCCCCACATGATGATGTCATCAATGCACTGCAGATGTTCTGGGGCCTCACCCTCTTCCAGTGCAGCCTGGATCAGTCCATGGCAAATGGTGGGACTGTGCTTCCACCCCTGGGGCAGTCAGTTCCAGGTGTACTGCACACCCCTCCAGGTGAAGGCAAACTGAGGCCTGCACTCTGCTGCCAGAGGAATGGAGAAAAATGCATTAGCAATGTCAATAGTGGCGTAGCACTTTGCTGCTTTGGACTCCAGCTCATACTGGAGCTCCAACATGTCCGGCACAGCAGCGCTCAGTGGTGGAGTCACTTCATTCAAGGCACGATAGTCCACAATCTCCATTCCCCGTCAGACTTGTGCACAGGCCAGATGGGGCTGTGGAAGGGTGAGTGGGTCTTGCTGACCACCCCTTGGCTCTCCAGCTTGCAGATCATCTTGTGGATGGGGATCACAGCATCTCGATTTGTCTGATACTGCCGGCCGTGCACTGTCGAGGTGGCAATTGGCACTCGTTGCTCTTCCACTTTCAGGAGACCAATTGCAGAGGGATTTTCTGATAGTCCAGGCAGGGTGTTCAATTGCCTAATGCCCTCTGCCTCCACAGTAGCACTCCCAAATGCCCACCTGAGTCCTTTCAGGTCTTTGTAATACCCATTCTGGAGGATGTCTATGCCCAGAATACACGGGGCCTCTGGGCCAGTCACAATTGGATGCTTTTGCCACTCCTTCCTAGTCAGGCTCACCTCAGCTTCCAACAACGTCAAATCGTGTGATCTCCCGGTCACCCCAGTGTTGGATACAGGTTCTTCCCCCACATGTCCCAATGGCATTAAAGTACACTGTGCTCCAGTGTCAACCAATGCATCATATTTTTGTTGCTCTGATGTGCCAGGCCATTGGATCCACACCGTCCAGAAAAGCTGGTCCTCCCGTACCGCCTCCTCGCTAGAGGGAGGGCCCCTCTAGACCTGGTTATCATTCTTTCCCTGGGCATACATGCTAGAGGTCCCTTCAAGGAGATCCAACATATCATCCTCCCTTCTGTAATACCTGGCAGCTCGGTCACGGGAAGCTGAGGCTACTTTCACCTTAGCAGAACCCCCTTGGTTAGTGCCTCCCTCCTTGAGTTCACGCACCTGTATTGCCAGGACAGAAGTGGGTTTCCCATCCCACCTTCTCCTGTCTTCCCCATGCACGCACAGAAAAAACCACAGCTCAGCTCGTGGGGTGTACCCTCTCTTTCTAGCTGGGGGACTTGGGGGCTCTGACTTGGGGGCCTGTGACTCGCACTGGTGCCACACTGACCTTCCTCATCTCCTCCCTCATCTCCTCCCTCATTTCCTTCCTCATCTCCTTCATCTCCTCTTTGAGGTCCTGGACCACAGCAGAGACATGAGCTTTCAGCGGACCATTGACCATACTGTCATAATTCCTGAGCTTGTTGGTGACAGAGCCACTGTTTCTCAGTTATTGTCAGCATCAATCGTTGCAATGAAGGTGGTGTATTGCGGTGGCCCTAGCTTTGCCAGGTTCCACATCATCTGTCCTGTGCACCTGACCTTATCGGCGTCATTACCATGCTGTCCATCCCTCCCAAAGAGTACCTCTAATACTGCCACCTCTCTTAGCTGCTGGATCCCTTCCTCGAGTGTCTTCCACTGCATTCTATGATGGTACTCCTGCATTCTGTCTTTGTGAATGAACCTTTCTCTCACACTCATTAAGAGCCGCTCCCAGAGAAAAAGGGGTTCTGGCTCCCACACAAATATCTGGTCCACACCTGGGTTCTGGGTCAGCGATCCCAGATACCTTGCCTCACCGCTATCCAGTTGCACACCTGTGCCCATAAGGCCCCAAACCCGAAGCAGCCAGGTTGTATAAAGCTCACGCCCCCTTCGCACAATGTCTTTTCACATATTACAGAGACTATCGTACGACAGGGACTCATTGATAATTTCCAGCTCGGGCTCTCCTGCTGGTTGTGAGGGCCCTGGTTCCCCATCATCATTAACTGGTCGTACTGATTTGGTCTTCTACTTCCTCCTCTGCACAGGGGCGACTGCTGCTGGCTGTGATTGTCCTTGTGATTCAGCTGGAGCCTGGACGGCTGTTGTTGTTTTGTTTGACTGGTTATATATCTATATATATATATAGTAAAGAACTGTTATTCCTATTTCCCACATCTTTGCCTAAAGACCCTTGATTTCAGAATTATAATAACTCAGGGGGAAAGGGGTTGTATCTGCCACTTCAAGGGAGGCTTCTGCCTTCCTTAGCAGACACCTGTCATTCAAACCGAGACACAAGGCCACGCAGCTTTACACAGAAATTCATACATCGATAAAACTGTACAACGGGATGCAGGTTTACACAGAAAGTGATACACAGGAAAACACAACAATCTGTGCTGTGTGAATACACTGACTTCTGTATAAAAATGGCTCCACGCAGCGGGAACCGATCCAGAACTGTGCGATTACCAATGGACCCATTGACACTTCCATACCCTAGGAACTAAAGACACAGGACTGTAGAGCTCTCCCACTCCGTACATTCCTGTCTGGTGGTGACTTTATGATGTGTATCCCCTATCGCTGCTCTCTGCCCAGAAATCAATCCTGTGCCTTTCTGTGCCTTTAAACTGAGCCTGACGGGGGAGAGAGAAAACACCGAGCGAACTTTTCAAAGCGGTTGTTCAAGGACACAGACACACACTCCTCTGCGTTCTGCTGCGGCAGCGAGAAGAGCGGAGGGAGCGCCCTGCTTGCTTTCCAGCGCGCTTTCGGCTCCTTTTCTCCGGAGGGAGACGGAGAGTTGAAGTTTGTTTTCCTGGGACTTGGGCTTTTTCCCTTCTTCTCTTCTGGACTGTTTCAACATCAGAACACACCGGGAGAATTTTCCACCAAGGCCCTGGAGGACACCAACCCAGCTCCAAGGAGGAGGAGAGAGAGCACACCTACAGAAGGACTCTGAAATCTTCCCAGGTTTCTCTCCACAGCGAGAGGTTTTAGTATTCAGCATTATTATCCTTTTCCTGTGTGTTTGTTAAATAAATAGGTTCTTTTTCTCTTTCACTTTCCTCAGAGGAAAATATTTTTTGGCAGACCTGGTGGGAGAGGGCTGGTTGTAACCTGCCTTCTGTCAGAGGATATTTTCCTCCAAATTTGTCCAAAGCAGCACACTAAAATAAGTCAGTATTTATTTTGAGGGAAAATGATTTCTAATGGCATTTTGAGGGTCAACAAATACAAAGATAATAATAAGGATAAATATAAAGAAATAAATACAAAGAAATACAAAGAAAATACAAAGAGGTGAAAGAGAACAGGAGCTCACTGGACTGGTCCTTGGCAGCACCTGGGCAGACCCTGCATGAATTTGGCTGCCTGAATGCAGCTCTTGCCTGGGCCCCCTCTGGGTGTCTCTCACAGCACCACAGGGATGCTCCTGCCCCTTCCCTGGTGCCCCAGGGTCCTGCAAGCGCCTTCTGGGGCCACCCAGACACCTCCCTGGGCCTCTGGAGGCCTCGTGGCATGGTGCAGAGAGAGATCAAATCAAAGCTTCCTTGGAAGATGGAGGCAGGAGAATATTGCCCACCATCTTCTTTCCAGCTGCCCTCCACACTCCTGCAAATCCTGCTGGGACACTCAGGCTCTCCATTCCGGGGCTCTGCAGCTCCCATGCAAACCCATCCATCACTGTGTCCCCTCTCACATGGATATCAAGAAAATGACACAGCAATAGCTAGAAAATGTGAACTTGATTAATTTGACTGCTCAGAAATTCTACAGCTGGGGGTTGATTGGAAGACTACAGGGTGAGAACCTTATGCCTCCAAAAAGGGTCAAGAGTTTGGAACTGGAACACTCAGGGAAACTTCAGCTTCTGGGGGAAAAGGTGCCCTTCCTCCTCTCTCCCTTTGCTTTATACATCTGAGCTGGAGTCATATGGTTGGAACATCCCCTTGGCTGATTTGGGTCCACTGGCCTGGCTGTGTCCCCTGCCAGGATCCTGCCCGCTCCCATCCCCTCTGATGGGGGAAGGAATGGCAGAGGGACAGCGCTGCTGGGCAGTAGTCAGAACACCGCTCTGTTACCAGCACCCGTCCAGCTACCAATGCAAAGCGCAGCCCTGGAAGGCCCGTGAACTTTCCCTCAGGCAGACCCAACACACGGGACTTGAGCTGCCAGCGGCCCAGGTCACCCTCTGCCAGCCCCGCTCCTTGGACCTTGTGTCCCCCTGGAGCAGACACAAAGTGTTTCTGCTGCTCCCCCTCCTGCACAAATCCACAGAGAGCTGGGATTTTTCCAAGTCTCGTGTCTCCGTTGTGCCGTATTCCCAAAGAAGCAGCAGCCCCTCCCGATGAACACGACAGGTTGCACGGATGCTTGTCAGCTCCACTGCCTGCCTGGAAATCTGGAAACTGCTTCTAAATGCTGCTCCCTTCAGCTCTGGGGCACCGACTGACACAGAGCTGGGAAACAAATCCCCTGGCTGCTGGCTGACAAGGTGAGTTCCGCCAGAGTCAGAGCTCTGTGGGAAATCTCTATCCACGCCTCTCCTTTGAATAGATCCGCACAGGGGGTGCGCAGGGACGTGTCCTGTATGGAAAGGAAGGAGTGTGCCAGCACCGTGGCTGACACTTTCCCTCTCCATGTGCGTTCCACAGCCACGGGTACACAGACGTGATGGAAACCCTCGCACAGCCAGAGCCTTCTGTCCCTGCAGAACGGAGCGCGGCGGGTGGGGGCGGTTGGTGGGCAGCGAGTCCCGGACAGCGGGCGAGATCCGGCTCCACAGCTGCCAGGCCCTGCTAAGGCTTAATGCTGCCTCCTCGACAACAGGAAAGGCCTTCAGCCTCGTCCCTGCCCAGAGGGGCAGTGCTGGCCTGGCTGCACAGCTCGTTTTCCCCACAGGTTGCAGGAGATGAGATCACAACGCTTGCAAACACCGACTGCGAGCCACAGCTCTGGGTGCTCACCATGAACCTCAGCTCTGCCAGCGCTGTCTGCCCCAGGCTCCAGGGGATGCAGTGGGAGCCCGGCTGGGCTCTGCCCTGGGGCCATCCTCCAGGGACAGCTGCACACAGGGAGCATTTGGTTGCCACAAAGAGCCAGGCCATGGCTGCAGGGAGCTGCTCCAGGTGTGGCCTGCACTGCTGTGTGCTGCGCTCTGGGGCTGCTGCTCCCCGCAGAGGGAACTGCACTGGGGTGCCAGAGGAGACAGAGAAGCTCCAGCTTAAGCCTAACTGGGCTGGGTGGCTGGGCTGGGAAGAGTGGCGAGGGTCAAGGGCATGCACAGAGCTCATCCTGCTCTGTGAAGAACGAGGAAAAGGGAGTGGGAACCCAGCAGTGAGCAGAGCTGAGGCCTGGAGAGCAGCTCTGAATGACCCCCAAATCTCACCAGACCTCTGAGACATTGCTGTTCTTCAGCCAGTGACAACATGAGTCCCTAAACCTGGGGCTCACTCGTGGCCAGGGGCATCAAGGAAGGCTACAGTGCAATGGGGACTGCGGTGAGCTGGGAACTCACTGGGGGAAAGAGGGAGCACTTGTGGAGCAAAAGGCAGGTGGGGGAGAGAACTGTTGAGAGAAAGGCTGAGCTTCAGCTTGAGCAAGCTGAAAAATGGCATTGGGGGTCATCCCAGACTGATTTCATTTCAGAAGTTACTGAACAAGTTTGTTATTGGGGGGGTGTCATATTTTCCCCTGGAGGTGCACGCTCTGCAAACTTGAGCTGCACTGCCGAGCTGCTCAAGCACGTCTCTGCTGCAGGTCACGGCGTTTCTTCTTTGGCTTCTCGTGGCCCCGGGGCTGAGCCGCAGCAGAGCCCTGGCGGAGCCCAGAGCAGCCTCAGCATCCACAGAGCCCGGCTGCAAGGAGAGAAAGCAGAAAGCGCCCGTCAGCTGAAGGCTCCCGTCCCCCTTGTCCCAGCCGCCCGCGGTGCCCAGGCCGTGCTGGCCGCGCTCAGAGCGCTGCCCAAAGCTGCCCAGCATTGCTGCCTCTGGCAGGAGAGCAGGAGGGCAGGACACGTGCCCAGCCTGCAGCCGGCCGTGGCACAGCCACCTCCTCAGCAGCTGCCCAGAGCGGGATGCCGCTGCGCTCGCTGCCATCTCCCAAAAGCCCTTATCCCAGCCGTGCCAAGAGGACGGGCACCCACCTCACACCTCCCGCCGCCAGAAGAAAAGCTGCTCCCAAACGGTGTCCTCAGTCCTTCTCCAAGGGCACGTCCCATCCACGCCACAGCTGCTCCCAAGCACTTCGCCATCCGGACCAGACAGCACCTAGAACGCTTCCTTTGGAAAAA
This sequence comes from Aphelocoma coerulescens, assembly GCF_041296385.1. Classification (NCBI taxonomy): domain Eukaryota; kingdom Metazoa; phylum Chordata; class Aves; order Passeriformes; family Corvidae; genus Aphelocoma; species Aphelocoma coerulescens. The sequence goes on along the minus strand of NW_027184061.1, from coordinate 140,997 downwards.
CAAACCATAAATCAATGAAAAGAGATTACAGACAAAAACGGAAAACAAAGAAAAAGGTAAAAAATCTTCCCTCTGCTGGGGCCTTGAGGAAGGCCCAAGCCAACCATGCGAGGGAAAAACCCACCCACAGGCCAGGGCAGCCCACGCTTTCTGCCTTCCCCCTGCACTGCCCCCAAAAGTCATGCTGAGCCCAAAGCCAACAAGGGCAGTGGAGCAGCCCAAGCCCTTCCTTGCCTGCAGAGCGAAGCAGCCCATGCACAGCTTCTGGTGTCCAACCTCTGCTCCCACCATGGGGCTTTGTTTGTGTTGGGCTGGCTGCCCCAGCCCCAGCCCCAGGGCGGGCCACGGTGGGTGCTGGGGGCTGTTGGCAGGGCCAGGAGCAGACTCCCAGTTCAAAACCAGCCCAGCCCATCCCCCCAGCCCTGGCAAAAAGCAGCTTGGCAGCCGATTGAAGAATCGGTTGCATCCGCCCCAGCAAAGGGGGGAACCTTTGCTTCCCGGCCAGGCTGTGCAATGCACAAATCTGGGAGCATCCCCCTGCGTGTGGACTCATCTGCAAATTCGCTGTGGAGCCTGGCTTTGGAGAAGGTGCCACAATTGAAGTCCATCTGATCTTCAGCTTGCCAGGTGGAGGAAGAGCTTGTCATCCTTGATGTCACCCTCCATGTCTCCAGCAGCAGCAGCCGCACCTGGCACAGCTTCTCCAGGGGCTCCTTCTTCCCTGGGGCTGGAGCAGGCTGTCAGTGCTCTGCCCAGGGCCCCGGCTGTCGCTGAAGAAGGACAAGCAAAAGCAGCTGGCGTGGGGGCCACCAGTGCTGGGAAGAGCAGCTCAGCTCCAGCAGCAGGGCTGTGCGTGCCCAGCTGAGGAGCCCTGCGCAGCGATTCAGGCAGGACAAAAACTCTGCCTTTCTTTGCTGCTTCTTGCCAAGGCGCGTGTGCAGCTGGAACTTACCGGCTCCCTGGGTCAAAGCGTGCGTGTGGCTCTCTCCCTTCTCCTATGGCACGCGAATATCCTGTATCCAAGGATCACAGGACAGATCTTCTAATGAGGGCCTTTCCGAGGAGAGCACGGATAAACACCGTCGGATGAGATTCTGGCACTCTGCGGAGTGAAAGCAGAAAGCACCAGTCAGTTGCAGAAGGCTCCTGTCCGCTTTGCCCCACTCTTGCCATGGCCAGGCCGTGCTGCGTGTGCTCAGGGCTGTGCCTAAACTTTGCCATCAATTCTTTCTTTTGGAGGAGAGCAGGAGAGCAGGACATTGCCACCTGCTCAGCAGCTGCCAGTGTGGGATGCTCCTGAGCCCGCTGCTGTCTCCCAGCACTGCTATTCCCCCCGTGCTGCAGAGATGAGGATCCACCTGCAGAGAGCCGTTGTGGGAGCGAGAGCCGGCCCCAGGTGCTGTTCCAGCCCCTCCTGAAAGGGTGCTCCCCGCAGACCATCTGGTGCAGCACGATGCCCAGGGACCAGACGGTCGCTGCCTTGCCGTAGTACCAGCCGAACTGGGTCCATTCCGGGGGGCTGTAGGATGGTGTTCCTATGGAATAGAGATGGAGTTCTTCAGGGGGACGCTGCCTGCTCCCAGAGCCTCGCCCCAGCATCCCTGGGCATGCGGGGGCCGCAGCAGCGGCACGCGGCGTGACCCGCTGCCCTCTGGCCAGCACCTGGGACTTGTGTACAAACTGGGGGTTGGAAAAGAAACCGCTGGTGTTGCAAGAGGGCAGCAGAAGCCCTGGCAAGGCCCGAGCATTCCATGCAAAGGAAAAACCCACTTGGTGCTGGGGAAAAACCACGCTTTCATCCTCCCTGCCTGCACTGCCCCAGAAACCATTCTTAAGCCAAGGCAACCACGGGCAGCAGAGCAGTCCGAGCCCTGTCTCGCCTGCACACCAAACGGGCTGGAGCACAGGTTCTGGCCCCCCCTCTCTGCTACCCCCACCCACGGGTGTTTCTGTGGCGCTGGCTGCCCCAGCCCCAGCGCCAGTCCTGGGCAGAGTGGCTGGCGAAGGCTGCCGGCAGGGCTGGAAGATGGCCCCTCAGCCAGCGCCGCTCAAAAGCAGCTCAGCTGAAGACTCCGGCTGCCATGACTGGCAGCAAAAGGGAGAATCCCCCCTGCCACAGCCGGCTTGGGCTGTGAGATGTTGGGCCGTGAAATGTTGGGCTGTGAGATGTTGGGCTGTGAGATGCCGCTACCAGGAGCCTCCCCCTGCGTGGGCTCACCTGCAAAGCTGGTGTAGGCTGCGGCTTGCAGGTAGGTGCCACAGCCAAAGTCGATGAGTTTGGCCTGCCTGGTGGCCAGGTCAACCAGGATGTTCTCCGGTTTGATGTCCCGGTGCAGGACCCCGCAGCTGGTGCAGTGCCGCACGGCCTCCAGCACCTGGCGGAACAGGTGCCGCGCCACCTCCTCGCACAGGAAGCCCCGTGCCCGAATGAAGCGAAGGAGGTCCTGACACCACTCCGGGCGCTCCAGCACCATCACCACGTTGTTGGGGAGCTCCAGCCACTCGTGGAGCTGGACGATGCCAGGGAAGCCAGCGGACACCTTGTCCAGCAGCACGATCTCCAGTGGTGCTCGGGTGCCGTCGGGCTGCGGGAGGAGCACGACCCCCCAAAATCAGCGCGGGGACGGAGCGGGGGGTCCCGGCTGGGCCCGAGGCCACAGGGAGGGGCTGTGGCCGCCGGCGGCTCAGGAGCTCTGTGGGCAGAGCAAAGGGGGTGACACCGGGCTGGGGGGCCCGGGGGAGCACAGAGCTCTGGGGGAGGGGGGACACGACCCCCGGGCCCCTCCCATCACCTGCTTGTGCAGGTAGAAGCCGAGCCCCAGCGCCAGGAAAACGAAGCCCAACACGAAGCCCCCGATCCCTGTCAGCATCTTGGGGGGGCGGGGGGCAGCTTTGATGGGTGGGGGGCAGAAGGATCCGGGAAACGGCGGTGGCTGCCGGGAAGGGACCGGAATGGACTGGGACAGAATGGGATGGACTGGGACAGAATGGGACAGGAGGATACACTGGGACTCAGATCAGGACTGGGCAGGGCCAGATTTGGGACACCAGGGATTATACTGGGATATATTGGGACCACACTGAGGGCTACTGGGAACATGCTGAGGCCCAATGGGTGCTGCTGGGATATACTGGGAGTGATTTGCATCATACTGAGACTGACTAGAATAATTCTGGGAGTGACTGGAACCACAGTGGTGGCAAAAGGGCGCAATTGGAAAGATGCAGGCGGCAACTGGGATCATCCTGGGAGCAGCATGTGCATGCTGGGGTCATACTGGGATCATACTGGGAGTGACAGGGTCATGTTGCAGTGACTGGCATAGTTCTGGGAGTATCTGGAAGTGACTGGGATCATACTGGGGGTGACAGGAATCAAACCAGACTCACACGGGGAAGTTACCTGGAATCATAAGAGGGGGTGACTGGACTCATACTGGGATCATGCTTAGAGCAACTGGGACCATGATGGGGGCAAAAGGCATCATAGAGAGACTGACTGGGAGTGACTGGGTTCATACTGGAAGTGACTGGGGCTGTACCTGACTCCTACTGGGAGGGACTGAGAGTGAAAGGAACCACGCTGGGCATGACTGGGAACAACTGGGACCATGTTGGGGGCAACTGGGATCTTATTGGGAATGACTGGGAACATAAAAGCTTGAGTGGAGTTTTTATCCCGTGGCATTCCCGGGGAGCAGCGGCAGCTCCGCGCCCCCAGCCCGGGGGGTGGGAGCAGGGGAACCGCTGGCAGCACCTTCGGGGCACAGCCGAGGGCTGGGGGGCTCCTCCCCCACTTCATTTGCTCTGCCCAATTCAAATCATCCCCTCCCATTCAAATCCCCTCCATTCACATTTTCTCCCCACCATTAAAGTTTCCTTGCCCCAATTCAACTTTTCTCCCCAGTTAAGCCCTGAGGCCCCTCCCCGTCCCCGGCTCCTCCTGGCAGGACCCGGCTGGGACCTTCTGGAAACAGCAGCGGGAAGAGTTCCAAAATTCCTCATTACTTCCATCGATTTCCTTGGTTTCTGGGGCATTTTCCTGCGGCTGCTCCGGGCCATGGCTGAGGGGTCCCCTCGGGCTCCAGCCCCTTTCCAGCCCCTTTTTCCAGCTCTTTTCTTCAGCTGACCCAAACCTGTGGACTTTGGGGGGCGGGAAGAGTCGCTCTGCTCAGGGGGTCCCCGTGGTGCCCCAGGGAGGCCCCGAGGCCGCAGCGCGGTTCCCTCGGGCCCCTTGGAGCGTTTGGAATCTCCAACTCTCAGCAATCGCTGTCCGTGGCATTCAGTCCCCTGTTGGAGAGGATGAAAGTTTGGTAAGAAAGTTTCACAGATATGTAGGCTTGGCAGAAAGATCTCTGAATGTAGAAACTGAGGGTGAGATAGAAATGAAAGCAAGTTTTGATGTAGAGAAAAGGTGTTTTGCTGAACCAGTGATCATTGAATAACTGAGAAGGCAAAGGTTGGAGATGAGCTGGAAGGAGATTTTTATGATTAGAACAAAGGTATGTGACAACAAACAAAGACGTGTTTTTCACCAAGTAAATAAGTCTCAAGAAGAGCATAAGTAAATAGAAAACATGTTTTTACCAAAAAGAGAGAGCTATCACCGGCAAACAAATGTCGATGTGGCAGGTGGAAGAAAGGTCTGAGAACTTTCCATTGTAAGCTTTAATTGTAACTTGCTTACTCTTGTGATTGGATAATAATGACTATAATATGGTAATGGTAGTAGCTATTTGGCTATAGCCAAATGTAAAAGTATTGTGTATGGTGCTTATTGGTTGATATGTATTAAGATACTCTGCAAAGAAAGGTTTAAAATGCTTTGTAACTTGAACAGAAAGCTATTACCACAGGCCTAGGCCCTAGGGTGTATCACCGTGTCCCGCAGCCATAGGGAAGAGGAGGAGAGAAGGTCCAGCAGGCAGGAATTGTGCAGCAAGATTGATTTATTTAATTATTTTACAAACTCTTTTATAGACTTTTTTCTTCAGAGTCTAATTGGACAAAGGATCAGCCTCCCCTTGGGGATTGGCTAAAATCCTAAAACATCCATTGTCAAAATATTTTTCTACTGTACCATAAACAAGACTTTTCAAGGTTGCAGGTAGTTTGGTTGTTTGCATTCCCTGCCACCTCTTCTGTGAGAGAGAAAAGTCTCTCACGGACTTAGAAAATAGCAAGAAAATCCTTGCTAGCAGCATTTTTGTATCTACAATTCCCCCTTTTTGTTTGATAAGAGAACAACTCTACTATTAATCCTAAATAGAAATTTACATCAGTTATTAATTCTAAATATGTCCTTAAGGCTTTAACGATCTGACTCCATAACAAGAAATTTAAAGTTCAGTCTCTGCTTGTGGGAGGACCATCCCAGTCTCTGCTTGTAGAAGGACCATCTGCCTGATGGTTGACATCCTGGTCATCATCAGAAGAGTCATTAGGCTGATGATCTACATTCTGGTGGCCATTTGGATGGTTGGCGTTCTGGTCATCATTTGGAGGTTGCCTGTTCTGCCTCTGGTGCCGTAGGTCAGGGCGAACGCATTTTGCAGGTAGCCACCGTACCCCAGTATCTGTGGAAACGCAAGCATACCCACGACTCCAAACCATAAGCTCATGCAGCCTTCCCACTGGTTAGTGAGTAAATTCCGCACCCAGACTTTTGCCCAGGGCAGTTGTGTCTCGCCTGAAGACTGCAGTGAGAGAAAATGATTCAGAATAACAGGATTATTTGAATTTTGTGGTACTGTAAGGTGATTAATTGTATACGAGCTTTTGCTAGTCGGCTTCAGTCCCGGGCTGGCCCTGGGCTGGCGGCAGCGAGCCCGACAGAAACCAACGCCCACGGGGCCACCGGCACCGGGACTCAGAGCCGTGCAAGGGAAGCTTTGGTTTGCAGGGGTGGAAGGGCCTGGGCTCCTCCCCTGCCCCGTTTGACTTGGGTTAGGATTCAATATTTTGGCTGACGTGGGAGGGGAAAAAGGCGTGGTTTTTCTCCAGCACTGGGCGGGTTTTGTCCCCCGCATTTGGGCCTTCCCCGGGCCCCCTCTGCCCTCTTGCAGAACCAGTGGCATTTCCCACACCACGCGGTTTGTAAACAAGAGTCGGCTGCAGTCGAGAAGGCTCCAGGCGCCTCCTTCCAGGCTGACTCTGCCGATGCTGAGGCTGCTCTGGGCTCTGCCGGGGCTCTGCTGGGGCTCAGCTCTGGGCAAGGCTGGGCCCGCTCTCCCCTCGCATTGCTCCGGGCAGCTGAGTCACAGGGGGACAAGGAAGGGACACGTCAAGGGACTTGAGGTTTAACAGAGCTTTTATTCAAAAAACTGCCATAACTACCAGGCTGTCCTAACCACCATAACTAACTAGCAGTGCTAACTACCGTAACTGTCCACTTGTCCTAACTACTATAACAAAAAGCTGGCCCCAGGTGCTTCAGGTCCTCCGCTGCTCCCTCAATTGCTTTGCTGCAGCGATCAGAGGGCTCAGGCTGGAGAGAGGCTTGGCTGATGATAAAAATGGGTGCTGCCCAAAGGATGAAAAAGAAAGAAATCAACTGTTACTTTCCCAAGTCAAGCTCCTCACAGGCTCTGTTGCAACAGGACAAAGGGGAATGGTTTGAAACTCAGGAGAGGGAAGCAGGCTCAGATTAGATCTGAGGCAGAATTTTTTTATCAGAAGAGTGGGGAAACACTGGCAGAGGGTGCCCAGAGATGTGGGAGGTGCCTCCTCCCTGGAAACATCCAGGCTCAGGTCAGGCAGGGCTCGGAGCCACCTGATCTGCTTGAAGATGTCCCTGCTCCTTGCGGGGCACCTGGTCCAGACGACCTGCAAAGGACCCTGCCAAGCCAAACCAGGCAAGGATTCTGCTGGCTTTGCATGTGAAAAGCAGCGACACTGGACACTATTGGAGGGGGCCCCACGAGAAAACCCCTCCCTCGCGCTGCTCTTTCCCCTGCAGCCGCTTCGCATCCACCTGCAGCAGCTCCTGGGCAGACCAGCGCCGCTCCTCGTCCGGCTCCAGGCTGCACTCCAGGAAGTCCCGCAGCAGAGCCGACAGGCGCCTGGGCTCCTGCAGCTGCGGGGTCCCGTTCTGCCGGATCAGACAGCGAGCCTGCGCGGAAAGCAAACACTTCTGAAAAAGCTCTGCCAGCTTCCTTCACACCCACGAGTGCTCACAGCGACCCCGGTTTCTCAGCCCCAGTCTCCAGGGACACTTTCCACCCTGGCAGAGATGCTGCTCAGAGCTCATTTTTCTATGTCAACCAAAAAAGCCAAACGCTGCTGCAGCCACAGCCATTCCAACACCCAGATGATGTTGCCTTGAGAGCCAATGTCATTGGCTGACTTTGTTAGTTGGAACCTCCATCAGAAATAGCCCATTTTGCTTCTCCAAATACAGACACCAGCTTTACAGGCCATTTGCAAGAGTCTGCCTGTGGTATTTCCAAGGATTCTTACATCAAATGCATCCCTGCAGTGCCACTGACACTCAAGTAAATGCATTCAAGATGTTCCATCCCAGAAACTGCCAGGCAAGGAACCCGAGGTTTGGATTGCTGAAAGCTCAGCCTTGGTGACATGGAGAAAGTAGCTTGGGCGAGGAAAGAAATATGTTAGACTATGGGGATGTTAAACAATCATCTTCATGTTTTAGACAAGTTTCCCAGTGAGAAGAGTCAGGGGGAGTTCATCTCGCAGAACCTCTTTCAGAAACTCCTTCAGAAAACTTGTTGGGTTTGGGTGTGGGGTTTTGGGGTTGGTCTGGGGTTTTCTGCAAGATAAGATTAGAGCTGATGCTCTGGCTTCATGTTTTCAGGTCATCCTCACAGACAGAAGAGCTGCAACAACTTAAAACCCAAAGCAAATTCTGGAGACTGCAGAATATTTGTCTGTGCTCAGGCTTGAATCCTCTGGGAATTCCCTTCCCGATGGGCAGAGCCCTCCGGCTGCTCCTCCCAGGGCGGGGTCCCTCTGTGCTCACAGGCCTCTGCAAACTCTGGGAAATTTGCCTCTTACCATGGCCGCCGTGTGCTCGAAGTAAGGAGGTTCTCCTTCCACCATCTCGATGGTCACAATGCCCAAGGACCAGATGTCCACCTTGGGGCCATAAGGAGAACTGGTCACAACCTCTGGGGCCATCCAGTGAGCAGTGCCCACCATGGAGCTGCACTGCTCCTGCTCAGGGCTGAGCTGAGCGCAGAGGCCAAAATCAGCTGAGGACAGAAACAAACACTGTCTAAGGCAGCTGGAATGAGGAAACCAATCACAAAGATTGCCCACTCTCAGTCTGAGAATGCACTGCTGAATCCAGCTGGAAAAGTCCGCAGGGCTGTAGCCAAGGCAAGATGGAAGTGGACCCTTAAAGGAACCCTCAGCTTTCATGCAGTGGCTTTTAGTGATTCCCTCGAAGCTTCAGATTCCAACTCCCACCCCTCTGCAAGAGCCACACCCAGAGCAAAGCCACTGCTGACACCCTGCTCCTCTCCTGAGCTCTCTGCATGGAGCAGCCGCTCTCAGCTGGCAGCAGGGGCCGGGCACCGCCACCAGCAGCACTTGTGGGGCTCTGGCCGTCACTGGGAAGCAGCCCCACACCCGCAGCCCGGGAGCGCCGTGCCTGACCAGGAACACCCACCCAGCTTGACAGAGCCGTCCGTTGCCAGAAGGATGTTGGAGCTCTTCAGATCTCTGTGGATCACCCGGTTTGAGTGGATGAAATCCAGGCCCTGCAGACACTGAGACAGAGCAAGAAACACGAGGGTGGAAATCCATGGCCGGAATACACAATCACACAAGAAAGGACAGTTTAGAATTCTGCCAGCAGCAGCTTTGCTGTGCCAGGCCAGGAGTGCAGTGCAGACAAGCTCTGGGCAAATGGTTCAAGGCAAAGCTGAGAACAGCAAATCAAATCAAAAAAGACAGAGAGTCCCACAAAGAGCAGGAAAGAGGACAAGAGCAGAGTGGAAGTGCAGTGACACTGGCAGGCCGTTCACTTCAGAGGCTCTTTCTTCTCCAGCTCATAAAAACAACACAGAAACAAAGCTCTGAGCATGGAGCCACTCCTGTTCTCAGGCCCTGCTTGGAAGGAGCATTGTGTCCAAGCCTTGGGAAGCACATTTCACCCTGGGATGGCATCAGAAGGACCAGGAGGTTGTGGAAAATTAAAGGACTCAAAGTGCTCTTGGCAAAGAGATGGCCAAGGAAAAGTGGGGAAACAGAGAACAAAGGAAATAAAACTTCACAGAGCCATGAATATCGGATGTTATACAAAGTGGGGGTGCACATTAAGGGGCACATGCAGCAGGCGCATCGGGAAGTCTGTACCTTCCAAGGACCTCAGCCACTGGGGAAAGGGACACGGAGATGCGGCCGGCGAAATCGGCATAAAAAGGAGGCTGCGTCCTCCAACACTTGGACAGACCCCACGGGAAATGCCCCGTGGCCTCTCCCTTGCTCCAGGAATAAAGTTCCTTTTACAGGACTCCTCCGGCTCCTCTGGGGACACAAACCTCTGGCCACGGGAACTTTCCCGCACACTCCCGCCGACGGGGCAGCCACCTCTGTCCTACCCACAGCAGCCGGGACGAGCCAGCGCTGCTCCGGCACCGGCTCCTGCCGAGGCAGCAGCGGCAAGGAGAGCGCGGGCAGCCGCTCCCGCAGCGCCCTCACGCCAGGGCGAACACGGCGCCCACACGGCACAACGAACCCGCCCCAGCCCCCTGCCGCCCCCTCCGCCCGCAGCCAGCGCCGAGCCCCGCCAGAACCGAGCGCGGCTCCCACCTGCGCTGGGGCCGCCTCCGAGCTCCGCCGCCGCCTCACCGGGCTCCGGCCGCCGCCGCCGCTCCCGGGCCCGCACAGACGCTCCGCCAATGGCGCCTCTGCTGCGCCACGGCCGCCCTGCCGGCGGCTCCGGGCCCGGGCTGCTCCCCGCTCCGACCAATCAGCGCGCCAGAACCACGACTGACGGCAGCACCGCCCAATCGCAGCGAGGGGCGGGCTCTGCACACGGCCCAGCCTCGCCCCGCGCTCCCAGCGCCCCCCGGGCTGCGTGAGGGGAAAGCCGCAGCTGAGGAACAGCCGTGGAACGGGCCCGGCCCGAGCCGCCATTCAGCTGAGAAGGGAAACAAAGCTCTCCGCTGCTCCCGGCCCGACTTGCCCAGCCCTGCGTGTTGGCTGCCTCCGGCTCCTTGGGAAGCCCTGCAGCCTCGCTACTCCCGCCCCTAATTCGGAGCATCAGTGCATGGCTTTGATTTCGTTGTTCAGGCTTGGCTATGGGCTGTCCTGGTCTGCTGCATTTTCTGGGTTCCTCTTGGATGCTTTGAGCAACAGGCTGTGCCCCGGGAGGATCCTTTGTGCTCCTTTGTGACAGAGGAGAACCTTCCAGGCGGTTCTTGCGGGAGCTGCTGCTGTGATGTCACGGGAACGCTGCCGCGTCCTCGCCGTGTTCCCGTTGCTGTGGGCACGGAGCCCTCAGTGTCCAGAGCGGCTCTGGGCGCCCGCTGGTTGCCGGAGGATCCTCCTGCCCGAGGCATTCTCAGCAGCCAGCCCAGCCCCTGCCGGGTGTCCTTCTGTGCTTGCAGGGGTACAGTCTGCCACGTGTGCAGCACGGCCAAAATGATCCAGCAAGCGGTTGCTGCAGTTTGCACTCTGTACTCTGTGGCTTATTCGGGGTATTTTTTAGCCCACATGGCACGTAAGTCGAGGTTTTCCCTGGCTGCAGCGGCGGTGCCTTCGGGCTTGCTGTGTGCTTTCTGTTCTCCCACTGGAACTGAGCTGCCTTTGTAACCAAATTGCCATTAAGACACCGCTGGTTTGGGAGAGCTCCTGCCAGCAGCTGCAGCTGAAAAAGGGGGTGTCTGCAGCCAGCGGGGCGTGCACAGCATTTGCAATGGAGCCGGGGGGGTTCTGTTCCCTCAAGCGCAGAGTCTGTGCCAGCGGAGCCTGGAACTCCCTGCGTTGGCTGCTGTAGCCAAGGGCTGACACAGCCCAGGATTCTGTGCTGTTCTCTTGCTTGCTGTGCGAAGGGACTGTGGCTCCTGGAGGGATGTTGTGGAAGCAAAATGCTCTCTCGGGGTGTCCTTGCTCCGTGGGAGTTCCCACCACGGGCAGGTTTTTCGTAACAGCATCTGGTTCGTGTTGCCTGTCCCGTTGCAGGGCACCTCACGCGTGGATCCCGAGCAGCTCCTCCTTCGGTGAGTGGGAAAGGAACCTTTGGTGGTCGGAATTGTGCAGAGAGTTGTGAGCTTGGCGTGTGGCAGTCGAGCGCCAGCCTGGGAGGCTGAAGGAAAGTTCCTTCCAGTGTCTTTGCAGCAGCAGCAGCAGCAGCAAAGGGATCCCTGGCACTTTTCTCCTTCTCTGCTGAAGAGCTTTTGAAGAGCTGCAGGTCTGGTTTTGCAGGCAGAAGATTGCTTGCTGGCCTTAGCCACGGTGGAATATGGAATGCCCAGCAATAAGTGGCAATGTCGACTTTAGCCCATTCCTAGTTTGAACAGCTCTGAATCCCATTTCTGCTTAGTGCAGCTGGATGTGTAGCTGAGGATAAATAAGGCGATAACTGAGATAGAACTTCCCGTCCCTCACGCTACCATCTGTCCACAGGGCACAAAAGCAGCATCAGCTCCTCCTCTGGCTCCCTGTGCTTCCAAAGAGGAGGCCAAAGAGGAGGAAGACAGCAGTGAACTTCCTGCTGTTCTGGGGGATGATGGTGAACTTCCCTCCGTCCCGGGAGACCACAGTGAACCTCCCTCTGTCCCGGGAGATGAGGGCAAACATCCCACGGTTTGGGAATACAACAGTGAAGCTCCTGTGGTGTGGGAGGAGGACAGTGAGGCTCCAGTGGCATGGGACAAGGACGACGGACATCTCCCAGCGTGGGATGAGAACAGAGGACATCGTGGGACTTGGAAAGAGGAGGGTGCAATTCTCCCGGCATGGGAAGAGGACGGCAAACGTGCCGTGGCTATGGAAGAAGACCAGGAACCTGCTGCATTTTGGGAAGAGGACGGGGATCCTCCCTCTGGTTGGGAAGAGGACACTGAACCTCCCTCTGCTGCGGGATCCTGGGCTGAACATTCTGACAGCAGCACAGCCCTGCAGCCAGAGGGCAGAGAGGAGTGGTGCCTGATGCAGCTGAGTACGTCTGCTGTGCTGCTGTGTGCCAGAGCAGGGTGCTGCGTGTGTGTCTCAGCATCAGCTGCACCCAGGCTTGCTGTGCAGCTGAACGTCACAGAGTCATTTATTGTCCTTGCCCAGCTGAGAGCAAGGGGCTCCCGGCCCCAGGGAGTGGGGCTGCATTTTGGCCCTGCTGCAAGGCGGGGTCTCCATCTGGGAGGGAGCGTCTTCCATGTGGTTTCTTTCAGGGAGCACCGTGAGCGTGGGGGAGCCTGCCGAGAAATACCTGGAACTGGAGCAGGTTGGCCAGGGGTAAGTGCACGGCAGTTACTTCTGCACAAGCAGGGGCCAGGTATTTGCTGGTGCAGGATCAAGTGAGAAGCCAGGCAAGCTGCAAACAGCTTCAGACACTGGGCCACGATCCTGCTGTCTCTCAGTCCTGATCAGAATTGGTAACTGTGGTCAGAAGGCACCGTCAGAGGCCCCTGAGGCCGGCAGTGTCCTGCCTGCAGCAAGGAGCAGGACCTGGAAGATCTTCTGTCCCTGGAATTTGATTGCCTGAAAGAGCAGCTCACCATCTGGTGCCTGTCAGAAAACAGTTCTCAAGAAGATTCCTTTCAAATATTTTGCTTCCAAAAATATCCACTGCTCAGGATTATCAACCTAACAGTTTAGAAACAGAAACCAGAGATGAACTAATAAGTGCCCTTTTCAGCACAGGTAGTAAGCCCCGTACATTCAGTAACAGACACAGAGCTGCTGCACTCGAGGGGAAAATGCATCAGCTGCCTTATGGCAGGGCCCTTGTGGATCCTGCAGCTCATAGGCAGGAAATGGAAAAGGATGAAATACATTCTTCTCCAGTTCTTTAGACACCTGCTCCCACCCTAGGTTTTGGACTAAAGTAATTCAGTGTGGACATTTGGGATTTGCTCCAGCCCTTTTCCTCTATGTTGGGCCCCAGTTTTCTCTCGCACACCTTGTGTGGCACAGGGCTGGTGGCTGCTGCGCTGCTGTTTGAAGGGTCGATGCACCCAGGTGTTTTGTAAACGCTGCAGGCAGCAGAGATCTCCTGTCTGGGCTGGCTTTCACTCCCAGGGCCTAAAGCGCTGCTTCTTTCTTCTCTGCTGTTCTGTCTCCAGGGCTTTCGGAACCGTTTATAAAGGACTCGACAGGGCCACTGGAGGAGAGGTCAGTGTCACCACGCCCAGCGCGTCGGGCAGCTCTCGAGGGCTTTCCCCTCTGCTGGGAGCTGTGGCTGCAGCTTTGGGGGGCCAGCAGAGCTTTCCTGCACAGGCTGTTCCTCTGAAGGCACAGCAGTGTCAGCCTGCAGAGCACGGCTGGGACAGACTTGAGCCTTCTGAAGTGCCCAAAGGAATGCAAGGAGGGCAGCGGTGTCTGTCAGAGCAGGACACGCTGGCTTGGTCTTCATATCTGAAAACATCAGTGCATCAGCTGGTGGAGGCTGAGGCCTAATTTATCTTCATCCCAGCCTCGGACAGGAACACTGTTTAGCAGTTTTTCCATCCTGCGTTTCATCTTCAAAGGATACCTCAAGACCTAATTAAGGAGTGATCCTTCTTGGGATCAGTTTGGGGTTTTAGTCCTACTGCAGCTGTTCCCAGAGAGAGGGAGAGGAATGAGAAGATGGATGTGCAGAGCAAAGCTCTCTCCTAAAGCCTGCAGCTGTGTTTGGGTCTGGTGTCAGTGACAGCCCATGACAGGGATCATCTGAGCAATGTTTGTGCGTGTTTGCTCTGTTGTGCAATCCCAAACAGAGCAGTTGCGTTTGAAATCATGACCAAATCCCACAGGACTGCTAAAGGGTTCCCGGCTGTTTTGCTCTGTTTTCACAGAACCAGAATTACTTCCTGCTTGCAAAATGTGTTTGAATGATAATGAGAGTGGTGGTAAACTAAGGCCATTTGAGAAGACTGCAGGTGCAGAGAATGCTGTGAGAGCTTTGAGGCTGCGAGCTGAGGGCCCATTTCTGCAGAGCTTCCAAGGCCAAATGTCTCTGGCCCTGTGTCCTGTAAGCGGCCCCGCAGCGAGCAGAGAAATGGGCTGTGGGAATGTCACTTGCTGAGCCCGGGTGTCCCATCCCAAGGCAGTTTGGCACAGCCCGGCTCCGTCGCTCCACAAAGACTCGCTCCGTGTTTGCTGCGGCCTCCTGCCCCAGACTCCTGCAGTTCAAGGGCTGCAATGTCCTTTCAGGTGGCCATAAAGAAAATGAGTCTCAGAGGGCAGAATGGGGAACGAGCTGTGAATGAGATCCTGGTCCTGAAGGACAAGAAGAACCCCAACATTGTCAGCTCTTTGGACAGGTGAGTGCTTCAGCTCTTATCCCGTGTACGGGCCCTGCGTTAATCTCTCCTGGCATCCGCAGTCTGTAGCCTGTTTTGAAAAAGCCTCACCCGGCCGTAGCTTCCCAAAACAACAGCCTGTCAGTTCATTCCCTCCGTGTGCTTTTGTTGCTTTGGTTTGGTTTTTCCTTCAAGCTGACCCAATTTTCTGGGTCTTACGACAAGTGCTGATAAACCCTGTCAGAAATTATTTCCCTTGGCTTCTCCTTCCCAACTCTTTTCCATTGCTGCAGATACCAGGAAGACCAGGTTCTTGTTTCCAGAAACACCTCGTGTACCCATTTTGCAATGGCCTTGCCTGTTTCTGAAGGGACTTTCTGCAAGGTTTTCCAAACACATGACCACTTTTGTCCTAAGTGCCGCACGGCCTCCTGCCCTGGATAACTCTGGAAGTTGTGTTGCCTTGTTCTGGAGGGAACGGTGAAACTGCTGAGTACAGATGCTGAAGCAGCTGGGGGCAAGTGTTGTGGTTCCACATTGATCTGGGCTGTTGCTAAACTGCATTTTTCACTTGCTTGCCATCTAAGGCCTCTCCTTTCCCACAGGCGTCTCCTTCTCCTTTAGACTGTGCAGATCCTAAGGACTGTGCAGCCTGGCAGGAATGTCTCTGCATCGGATTCTGTCCTCATTTACAAGTGACCTGGAAACAAAACTCCACTCAAGGCATTTCCATGGGCGAATCGAGCAGTGCACGTTCATCTCCACGCCATTGTTTGCCTCTTCCAGCTTCCTTGTTGATGAAGATCTCTGGCTGGTGATGGAATACATGGATGGAGGAACTTTGAAGGACATTGTCAGACAGACACGCATGGCTGAAGGAGAGATGGCAGCTGTCAGTCGGGAGGTGAGGGATCCTGCTCGTGCTTCCCATGGCTTGGACACAATGCTCCTTCCAAGCAGGGCCTGAGAACAGGAGTGGCTCCATGCTCAGAGCTTTGTTTCTGTGTTGTTTTTATGAGCTGCAGAAGAAAGAGCCTCTGAAGTGAACAGCCTGCCAGTGTCACTGCACTTCCACTCTGCTCTTGTCCTCTTTCCTGCTGTTCTGGGACTCTCTGTCTTTTTTGATTTGATTTGCTGTTCTCAGCTTTGCCTTGAACCATTTGCCTGGAGCTTGTCTGCACTGCACTCCTGGCCTGTCACAGCAAAGCTGCTGCTGGCAGAATTCTAAACTGTCCTTTCTTGTGTGATTGTGTATTCCGGCCATGGATTTCCACCCTCGTGTTTCTTGCTCTGTCTCAGTGTCTGCAGGGCCTGGATTTCCTCCACTCAAACCGGGTGATCCACAGAGATCTGAAGAGCTCCAACATCCTTCTGGCAACGGACGGCTCTGTCAAGCTGGGTGGGTGTTCCTGGTCAGGCACGGCGCTCCCGGGCTGCGGGTGTGGGGCTGCTTCCCAGTGACGGCCAGAGCCCCACAAGTGCTGCTGGTGGCGGTGCCCGGCCCCTGCTGCCAGCTGAGAGCGGCTGCCCCATGCAGAGAGCTCAGGAGAGGAGCAGGGTGTCAGCAGTGGCTTTGCTCTGGGTGTGGCTCTTGCAGAGGGGTGGGAGTTGGAATCTGAAGCTTCGAGGGAATCACTAAAAGCCACTGCATGAAAGCTGAGGGTTCCTTTAAGGGTCCACTTCCATCTTGCCTTGGCTACAGCCCTGCGGACTTTTCCAGCTGGATTCAGCAGTGCATTCTCAGACTGAGAGTGGGCAATCTTTGTGCTTGGTTTCCTCATTCCAGCTGCCTTAGACAGTGTTTGTTTCTGTCCTCAGCTGATTTTGGCCTCTGCGCTCAGCTCAGCCCTGAGCAGGAGCAGTGCAGCTCCATGGTGGGCACTGCTCACTGGATGGCCCCAGAGGTTGTGACCAGTTCTCCTTATGGCCCCAAGGTGGACATCTGGTCCTTGGGCATTGTGACCATCGAGATGGTGGAAGGAGAACCTCCTTACTTCGAGCACACGGCGGCCATGGTAAGAGGCAAATTTCCCAGAGTTTGCAGAGGCCTGTGAGCACAGAGGGACCCGCCCTGGGAGGAGCAGCCAGAGGGCTCTGCCCATCGGGAAGGGAATTCCCAGAGGATTCGAGCCTGAGCACAGACGAATATTCTGCAGTCTCCAGAATTTGCTTTGGGTTTTAAGTTGTTGCAGCTCTTCCGTCTGTGAGGATGACCTGAAAACATGAAGCCAGAGCATCAGCTCTAATCTTATCTTGCAGAAAACCCCAGACCAACCCCAAAACCCACACCCAAACCCAACAAGTTTTCTGAAGGAGTTTCTGAAAGAGGTTCTGCGAGATGAACTCCCCCTGACTCTTCTCACTGGGAAACTTGTCTAAAACATGCAGATGATTGTTTAACATCCCCATAGTCTAACATATTTCTTTCCTAGCCCAAGCTACTTTCTCCATGGCACCAAGGCTGAGCTTTCAGCAATCCAAACCTCGGGTTCCTTGCCTGGCAGTTTCTGGGATGGAACATCTTGAATGCATTTACTTGAGTGTCAGTGGCACTGCAGGGATGCATTTGATGTAAGAATCCTTGGAAATAACACAGGCAGACCACAGTGACTCTTGCAAATGGCCTGTAAAGCTGGTGTCCATATTTGGAGAAGCAAAATGGGCTATTTCTGATGGAGGTTCCAACTAACAAAGTCAGCCAATGACATTGGCTCTCAAGGCAACATCATCTGGATGTTGGAATGGCTGTGGCTGCAGCAGTGTTTGGCTTTTTTGGTTGGCATAGAAGAATGAGCTCTGAGCAGCATCTCTGCCAGGGAGGAAAGTGTCCCTGGAGACTGGGGCTGAGAAACCGGGGTCGCTGTGAGCACTCGTGGGTGTGAAGGAAGCTGGCAGAGCTTTTTCAGAAGTGTTTGCTTTCCGCGCAGGCTCGCTGTCTGATCCGGCAGAACGGGACCCCGCAGCTGCAGGAGCCCAGGCGCCTGTCGGCTCTGCTGCGGGACTTCCTGGAGTGCAGCCTGGAGCCGGACAAGGAGCGGCGCTGGTCTGCCCAGGAGCTGCTGCAGGTGGATGCGAAGTGGCTGCAGGGGAAACAGCAGCGCGAGGGAGGGGTTTTCTCATGGGGCCCCCTCCAATAGTCTCCAGTCTCGCTGCTTTTCACATGCAAAGCCAGCAGAATCCTCACCTGGTTTGGCTTGGCAGGGTCCTTTCCTGGTCATCTGGACCAGGTGCCCCGCAAGGAGCAGGGACATCTTCAAGCAGATCAGGTGGCCCAGGGCCCTGCCTGACCTGAGCCTGGATGTTTCCAGGGAGGAGGCACCTCCCACATCTCTGGGCACCCTCTGCCAGTGTTTCCCCACTCTTCTGATAAAAAAATTCTGCCTCAGATCTAATCTGAGCCTGCTTTCCTCTCCTGAGTTTCAAACCATTCCCCTTTGTCCTGTTGCAACAGAGCCTGTGAGGAGCTTGACTTGGGAAAGTAACAGTTGATTTCTTTCTTTTTCATCCTTTGGGCAGCACCCATTTTTTATCATCAGCCAAGCCTCTCTCCAGCCTGAGCCCTCTGATCGCTGCAGCAAAGCAATTGAAGGAGCAGCGGAGGACCTGAAGCACCTGGGGCCAGCTTTTTGTTATAGTAGTTAGGACAAGTGGATAGTTACGGTAGTTAGCACTGCTAGTTAGTTATGGTGGTTAGGACAGCCTGGTAGTTATGGCAGTTTTTTGAATAAAAGCTCTGTTAAACCTCAAGTCCCTTGACGTGACCCTTCCTTGTCCCCCTGTGACTCAGCTGCCTGGAGCAATGCGAGGGGAGAGCGGGCCCAGCCTTGCCCAGAGCTGAGCCCCAGCAGAGCCCCGGCAGAGCCCAGAGCAGCCTCAGCATCGGCAGAGTCAGCCTGGAAGGAGGCGCCTGGAGCCTTCTCGACTGCAGCCGACTCTTGTTTACAAACCGCGTGGGGTGGGAAATGCCACTGGTTCTGCAAGAGGGCAGAGGGGGCCCGGGGAAGGCCCGAGTGCTCCAGGCGAGGCAAAAACCCGCCCAGTGCTGGAGAAAAACCACGCCTTTTTCCCCTCCCACGTCGGCCAAAACATTGAATCCTAACCCAAGTCAAACGGGGCAGGGGAGGAGCCCAGGCCCTTCTGCCCCTGCAAACCAAAGCTTCCCTTGCACGGCTCTGAGCCCCGGTGGCCCCGCGGGTGTTGGTTTCTGTCGGGCTCGCTGCCGCCAGCCCAGGGCCAGCCCGGGACAGGGCGGGCGCTGGAGGCTGCGGGCGGGGAGATGCGATCCCGGGACACGCATTCGGTGGCACCTGCGAGCGCAAGCAGGGGAGGAGCTCCGGCAGTGACAGGGAGAAAGGAATAAGGTGAATGTGACTTAAACAAACCAAGCCCGTGAATCTGCTTTAGATAGGGCCAGGGAGCTGTAGGTAGGAAGGAGTGAAAGAAACTATCACTTCCAGAAAATGTTACTGATTGCCATGAACTGCTGCTCAGCCAAGGCCATGTCAAATTCCTGAACTTAGAGAAGAAGAACAAAGAGTCAATGGAGTTATTAATATTGCTTTGTTCTACTAAAACAAACAAAACGGGTGTGTGCATATTGGAGGGCAGATCGGGAAGTCTGAACCTTCCAAGGAACAGTCCCGGGGACAGAGCAGCCACCTCTGTCCTACCCACAGCAGCCGGGACGAGCCAGCGCTGCTCCGGCACCGGCTCCTGCCGAGGCAGCAGCGGCAAGGAGAGCGCGGGCAGCCGCTCCCGCAGCGCCCTCACGCCAGGGCGAACACGGCGCCCACACGGCACAACGAACCCGCCCCAGCCCCCTGCCGCCCCCTCCGCCCGCAGCCAGCGCCGAGCCCCGCCAGAACCGAGCGCGGCTCCCACCTGCGCTGGGGCCGCCTCCGAGCTCTGCCACTGCCTCAGTGGTGGTTCCCAGTCACTCCCAGCATCATCCCGGTCGCTTACAGTCAGTCCCACTGTTTTCAGTATGGTCCCAGTTGCTCCCAATTAGATCCCAGTTGCCCGCAGCGTGGTCCCAGTGGCTCCCAGTCACACCCAGTATGGTTGCTTTCACTCTCAGTAAGAGTCCAGTGTGGCTCCAGTCATTTCCAGTATGAACCCAGTCACTCCCTGTATGATTGTATTTGCCCCCACTGTGGTCCCAATTGCTCCCAGTGCCTTGGTTTGAAAGACAGGTGTCTGCCAAGGAAGGCAGAATGAAATGGAAGAAAAAAAATTGCAACCCCCTTCCCTCTGAATCATTATAATTTTGAAATTAAGGAGCTTTTAGGCAAAGATATGAGGAACAGGAATAACAGTTCTTTACTATTATGTATCTTTATGTGTATAACCAGTCAAACAAACAGCAATAACTATGGCAGTAACAGCAAACAATCCCAAACCCAGTCCCAGCCTTCTCGGCTGTCAGGCCCTTTCCCCTCGGGTGCAGTTCCGCTCGCAGCCGGCAGGGGCGCTGGCGGCTCCCGGTGAGCAGGGCAGGTGCGATGGTTCCCCCGCGGCTGCAGGGGGCGCTCCGGAGCGAGCTCAGGGAGCACGCGGCACTGGCGGCCTGCGATCCCGGGAAGGGATGGAACAAAGATTTCAAAAACCCCCTGGACAGCCGATCCCGGTGTCTGGCCGGACCCTCGGGAACAGCAGGCTGGAATGGCAGGCTGGAATGGCAGGCTGGAACGGCAGGGATGAGCACAAATCCTGGGTGGCAGACAAGATGTATCAAAATTCCCGAGCTGTGGTGGGAACCCCCGGAGGTCTCGGCAGGCAGGGAGAGCGGGGCTACAGAGCGGCAAAAGCTTGAAGCAATGGCAGGGGAAGGGCAGCCAAAGCCTAGCTCCCAGTGGGGCAGGGAAGGCGGGCTTGGGAATCCCGGGGTCTCTCCGGTAGAAGGAAAGCAGCCGAAGAAGCAGCCTCTCTCTCCGTCATCCAAAACGCCAGGGACTGACTGCCCACACAGCCAGGTGAAAAAAAAGAGTAGCAAGATGCACCCCTCTGTCTATGGCCAGGGCTTTTGTTTTTCTTAAGCACCCAGTAATTTGTCCCCGTGGCAACATGTATGGGGAAAATTACCTTAACAGAAAAAAACCCCAGGAGAACTCCCAAAATCCCAACATTCTGTTACGAGCTTCCTGCAGATTGTTCCATCTCTGCTCTCCATATGGAAAGATACAAAGATCCCTTTTGGTTCACACAGTTAAATGTCTGATGGGTCACACGGTGGTGCCTGTACAGATACATGTCTGGAGAGAAAGCCAAACATCCATCGCACTCTCTCAACACCCACAGAGCCTGAACCAAACTCTACAAGGCCACGCAGCTTTACACAGAAATTCATACATCGATAAAACTGTACAACGGGATGCAGGTTTACACAGAAATTGATACACAGGAAAACACAACAATCTGTGCTGTGTGAATACACTGACTTCTGTATAAAAATGGCTCCACACGGCGGGAACCGATCCAGAACTGTGCGATTACCAAAGGACCCATCGACACTTCCATACCCTTGGAACTAAAGACACAGGACTGTAGAGCTCTCCCACTGCGTACATTCCTGTCTAGGGGTGACTTTATGATGTGTATCCCCTATCGCTGCTCTCTGCCCAGAAATCAATCCTGTGCCTTTCTGTGCCTTTAAACTGAGCCCGATGGGCGAGAGAGAAAACACCGAGCGAACTTTTCAAAGCGGTTTTTCAAGGACACAGACACACACTCCTCTGCGTTCTGCTGCGGCAGCGAGAAGAGCGGAGGGAGCGCCCTGCTTGCTTTCCAGCGCGCTTTCGGCTCCTTTTCTCCGGAGGGAGACGGAGAGTTGAAATTTGTTTTCCTGGGACTTGGGCTTTTTCCCCTCTTCTCTTCTGGACTGTTTCAACATAAGAACACAGCGGGAAAATTTTCCACCAAGGCCCTGGAGGACACCAACCCAGCTCCAAGGAGGAGGAGAGAGAGCACACCTACAGAAGGACTCTGAAATCTTCCCAGGTTTCTCTCCACAGCGAGAGGTTTTAGTATTCAGCATTATTATCCTTTTCCTGTGTGTTTGTTAAATAAATAGGTTCTTTTTCTCTTTCACTTTCCTCAGAGGAAAATATTTTTTGGCAGACCTGGTGGGAGAGGGCTGGTTGTAACCTGCCTTCTGTCAGAGGATATTTTCCTCCAAATTTGTCCAAAGCAGCACACTAAAATAAGTCAGTATTTATTTTGAGGGAAAATGATTTCTAATGGCATTTTGAGGGTCAACAAATACAAAGATAATAATAAGGATAAATACAAAGAAATAAATACAAAGAAATACAAAGAAAATACAAAGAGGTGAAAGAGGACAGGAGCTCACTGGACTGGTCCTTGGCAGCGCCCGGGCAGACCCTGCATGAATTTGGCTGCCTGAATGCAGCTCTTGCCTGGGCCCCAGGGGTGGCCCCCTCTGGGTGTCTCTCCCAGCACCACAGGGATGCTCCTGCCCCTTCCCTGCTGCCCCAGGGTTCTGCAAGCGCCTTCTGGGGCCACCCAGACACCTCCCTGGGCCTCTGGAGGCCCCATGGCATGGTGCAGACAGGGACTGAATCAAAGCTTCCTTGGAAGATGGAGGCAGGAGAATATTGCCCACCATCTTCTTTCCAGCTGCCCTCCACACTCCTGCAAATCCTGCTGGGACACTCAGGCTCTCCATTCCGGGGCTCTGCAGCTCCCATGCAAACCCATCCATCACTGTGTCCCCTCTCGCATGGATATCAAGGAAATGACACAGCAATAGCTAGAAAATGTGAACTTGATTAATTTGACTGCTCTAAAAGTCTACAGCTGGGGGTTGATTGGAAGACTATGGGGTGAGAACCTTATGCCTCCAAAAAGGGTCAAGAGTTTGGAACTGGAACACTCAGGGAAACTTCAGCTTCTGGGGGAAAAGGTGCCCTTCCTCCTCTCTCCCTTTGCTTTATACATCTGAGCTGGAGTCATATGGTTGGAACATCCCCTTGGCTGATTTGGGTCCACTGGCCTGGCTGTGTCCCCTGCCAGGATCCTGCCCGCTCCCATCCCCTCTGATGGGGGAAGGAATGGCAGAGGGACAGCGCTGCTGGGCAGTAGCCAGAACACCGCTCTGTTACCAGCACCCGTCCAGCTACCAATGCAAAGCACAGCCCTGGAAGGCCCGTGAACTTTCCCTCAGGCAGACCCAACACACGGGACTTGAGCTGCCAGCAGCCCAGGTCACCCTCTGCCAGCCCCGCTCCTTGGACCTTGTGTCCCCACAAGCAGACACAAAGTGTTTCTGCTGCTCCCCCTCCTGCACAAATCCACAGAGAGCTGGGATTTTTCCAAGTCTCGTGTCTCCGTTGTGCCATATTCCCAAAGAAGCAGCAGCCCCTCCCGATGAACACGGCAAGTTGCACGGATGCTTGTCAGCTCCACTGCCTGCCTAGAAATCTGGAAACTGCTTCTAAATGCTGCTCCCTTCAGCTCTGGGGCACCGACTGACACAGAGCTGGGAAACAAATGCCCTGGCTGCTGGCTGACAAGGTGAGTTCCGCCAGAGTCAGAGCTCTGTGGGAAGTCTCTATCCACGCCTCTCCTTTGAATAGATCCGCACACAGGGTGCGCAGGGACGTGTCCTGTATGGAAAGGAAGGAGTGTGCCAGCACCGTGACTGACACTTTCCCTCTCCGTGTGCGTTCCACAGCCACGGGTACACAGACGTGATGGAAACCCTCGCACAGCCAGAGCCTTCTGTCCCTGCAGAACGGAGCCGGCGGGTGGGGGCGGTTGGTGGGCAGCGAGTCCCGGACAGCGGGCGAGATCCGGCTCCACAGCTGCCAGGCCCCGCTAAGGCTTAATGCCACCTCCTTGGCAACAGGAAAGGCCTTCAGCCTCGTCCCTGCCCAGAGGGGCAGCGCTGGCCTGGCTGCACAGCTCGTTTTCCCCACAGGTTGCAGGAGATGAGATCACAACGCTTGCAAGCACCAACTGCGAGCCACAGCTCTGGGTGCTCACCATGAACCTCAGTTCTGCCAGCGCTGTCTGCCCCAGGCTCCAGGGGATGCAGTGGGAGCCCGGCTGGGCTCTGCCCTGGGGCCATCCTCCAGGGACAGCTGCACACAGGGAGCATTTGGTTGCCACAAAGAGCCAGGCCATGGCTGCAGGGAGCTGCTCCAGGTGCGGCCTGCACTGCTGTGTGCTGCGCTCTGGGGCTGCTGCTCCCCGCAGAGGGGACTGCACTGGGGTGCCAGAGGACAGAGAAGCTCCAGCTTAAGCCTAACTGGGCTGGGTGGCTGGGCTGGGAAGAGTGGCGAGGGTCAAGGGCATTCACAGAGCTCATCCTGCTCTGTGAAGAACGAGGAAAAGGAAGTGGGAACCCAGCAGTGAGCAGAGCTGAGGCCTGGAGAGCAGCTCTGAATGACCCCCAAATCTCACCAGAGCTCTGAGATATTGCTGTTCTTCAGCCAGTGACAACATGAGTCCCTAAACCTGGGGCTCACTCTTCCTCGTGGCCAGGGGCATCAAGGAAGGCTACAGTGCAATGGGGACTGCGGTGAGCTGGGAACTCACTGGGGGAAAGAGGGAGCACTTGTGGAGCAAAAGGCAGGTGGGGGAGAGAACTGTTCAGAGAAAGGCTGAGCTTCAGCTTGAGCAAGCTGAAAAATGGCATTGGGGGTCATCCCAGACTGATTTCATTTCAGAAGTTACTGAACAAGTTTGTTATTGGGGGGGTGTCATATTTTCCCCTGGAGGTGCACGCTCTGCAAACTTGAGCTGCACTGCTGAGCTGCTCAAGCACGTCTCTGCTGCAGGTCACGGCGTTTCTTCTTTGGCTTCTCGTGGCCCCGGGGCTGAGCCGCAGCAGAGCCCTGGCGGAGCCCAGAGCAGCCTCAGCATCCACAGAGCCCGGCTGCAAGGAGAGAAAGCAGAAAGCGCCCGTCAGCTGAAGGCTCCCGTCCCCCTTGTCCCAGCCGCCCGCGGTGCCCAGGCCGTGCTGGCCGCGCTCAGAGCGCTGCCCCAAGCTGCCCAGCATTGCTGCCTCTGGCAGGAGAGCAGGAGGGCAGGACACGTGCCCAGCCTGCAGCCGGCCGTGGCACAGCCACCTCCTCAGCAGCTGCCCAGAGCGGGATGCTGCTGCGCTCGCTGCCGTCTCCCAAAAGCCCTTATCCCAGCCGTGCCAAGAGGACGGGCACCCACCTCACGCCTCCTGCTGTCAGAAGAAAAGCTGCTCCCAAACGGTGTCCTCAGTCCTTCTCCAAGGGCACGTCCCATCCACGCCACAGCTGCTCCCAAGCACTTCGCCATCCGGACCAGACAGCACCTAGAACGCTTCCTTTGGAAAAACAAACCATAAATCAATGAAAAGAGATTACAGACAAAAAGGGAAAACAAGGAAAAAGGTAAAAAATCTTCTCTCTGCTGGGGCCTTGAGGAAGGCCCAAGCCTGCCATGCGAGGGAAAAACCCACCCACGGGCCAGGGCAGCCCACGCTTTCTGCTTTCCCCCTGCACTGCCCCCAAAAGTCATGCTGAGCCCAAAGCCAACAAGGGCAGTGGAGCAGCCCAAGCCCTTCCTTGCCTGCAGAGCAAAGCAGCCCATGCACAGCTTCTGGTGTCCAACCTCTGCTCCCACCATGGGGCTTTGTTTGTGTCGGGCTGGCTGCCCCAGCCCCAGCCCCAGGGCGGGCCACGGTGGGTGCTGGGGGCTGTTGGCAGGGCCAGGAGCAGACTCCCAGTTCAAAACCAGCCCAGCCCATCCCCCCAGCCCTGCCAAAAAGCAGCTTGGCAGCCGACTGAAGAATCGGTTGCATCTGCCCCAGCAAAGGGGGGAACCTTTGCTTCCCGGCCAGGCTGTGCAATGCACAAATCTGGGAGCATCCCCCTGCGTGTGGACTCATCTGCAAATTCGCTGTGGAGCCTGGCTTTGGAGAAGGTGCCACAATTGAAGTCCATCATCTTCAGCTTGCCAGGTGGAGGAAGAGCTTGTCATCCTTGATGTCACCCTCCATGTCTCCAGCAGCAGCAGCCGCACCTGGCACAGCTTCTCCAGGGGCTCCTTCTTCCCTGGGGCTGGAGCAGGCTGTCTGTGCTCTGCCCAGGGCCCCGGCTGTCACTGAAGAAGGACAAGCAAAAGCAGCTGGCATGGGGGCCACCAGTGCTGGGAAGAGCAGCTCAGCTCCAGCAGCAGGGCTGCGCGTGCCCAGCTGAGGAGCCCTGCGCAGCGATTCAGGCAGGACAAAATCTCTGCCTTTCTTTGCTGCTTCTTGCCAAGGCGCGTGTGCAGCTGGAACTTACCGGCTCCCTGGGTCAAAGCGTGCGTGTGGCTCTCTCCCTTCCCCTATGGCACGCGAATATCCTGTATCCAAGTATCACAGGACAGGTCTTCTAATGAGGGCCTTTCCGAGGACAGCACGGATAAACACCGTCGGATGAGATTCTGGCACTCTGCGGAGTGAAAGCAGAAAGCACCAGTCAGTTGCAGAAGGCTCCTGTCCGCTTTGCCTCACTCTTGCCATGGCCAGGCCGTGCTGCGTGTGCTCAGGGCTGTGCCTAAACTTTGCCATCAATTCTTTCTTTTGGAGGAGAGCAGGAGAGCAGGACATTGCCACCTGCTCAGCAGCTGCCAGTGCGGGATGCTCCTGAGCCCGCTGCTGTCTCCCAGCACTGCTATTGCCCCCGTGCTGCAGAGACGAGGATCCACCTGGAGAGAGCCGTCGTGGGAGCGAGAGCCGGCCCCAGGTGCTGTTCCAGCCCCTCCTGAAAGGGTGCTCCCCGCAGACCATCTGGTGCAGCACGATGCCCAGGGACCAGACGGTCGCTGCCTCGCCGTAGTACCAGCCGAACTGGGTCCATTCCGGGGGGCTGTAGGACGGTGTTCCTATGGAATAGAGATGGAGTTCTTCAGGGGGACGCTGCCTGCTCCCAGAGCCTCGCCCCAGCTTCCCTGGGCATGCGGGGGCCGCAGCAGCGGCAGGCGGCGTGACCCGCTGCCCTCTGGCCAGCACCTGGGACTTGCGTACAAACTGGGGGTTGGAAAAGAAGCCACTGGTGTTGCAAGAGGGCAGCGGAAGCCCTGGCAAGGCCCGAGCATTCCATGCAAAGGGAAAACCCACTTGGTGCTGGGGAAAAACCACGCTTTCATCCTCCCTGCCTGCACTGCCCCAGAAACCATTCTTAAGCCAAGGCAACCACGGGCAGCAGAGCAGTCCGAGCCCTGTCTCACCTGCACACCAAACGGGCTGGAGCACAGGTTCTGGCCCCCCCTCTCTGCTACCCCCACCCACGGGTGTTTCTGTGGCGCTGGCTGCCCCAGCCCCAGCGCCAGTCCTGGGCAGAGTGGCTGGCGAAGGCTGCCAGCAGGGCTGGAAGATGGCCCCTCAGCCAGCGCTGCTCAAAAGCAGCTCAGCTGAACACTCCGGCTGCCATGACTGGCAGCAAAAGGGAGAATCCCCCCTGCCACAGCCGGCTTGGGCTGTGAGATGTTGGGCTGTGAGATGTTGGGCTGTGAGATGTTGGGCTGTGAGATGCCGCTACCAGGAGCCTCCCCCTGCGTGGGCTCACCTGCAAAGCTGGTGTAGGCTGCGGCTTGCAGGTAGGTGCCACAGCCAAAGTCGATGAGTTTGGCCTGCCCGGTGGCCAGGTCAACCAGGATGTTCTCCGGTTTGATGTCCCGGTGCAGGACCCCGCAGCTGGTGCAGTGCCGCACGGCCTCCAGCACCTGGCGGAACAGGTGCCGCGCCACCTCCTCGCACAGGAAGCCCCGTGCCCGAATGAAGCGAAGGAGGTCCTGACACCGCTCCGGGCGCTCCAGCACCATCACCACGTTGCTGGGGAGCTCCAGCCACTCGTGGAGCTGGACGATGCCAGGGAAGCCAGCGGACACCTTGTCCAGCAGCACGATCTCCAGTGGTGCTCGGGTGCCGTCGGGCTGCGGGAGGAGCACGGTGCTGTCAGCGGGGCTGATGCCGTGCCGGGTCTCGGGAAGCCCTCAGCCAGCCGGGGACGCTCTGCGCGCTCCGCTGGCCCCACGGCCGCTCTCCCTCGAGGCGTTCTGGCGGCTTCCACCCTGCCGGGCCTCGGCTCATCCCCGCCCGTCGCGCCCCGGCTTCTCCCGCTGCCCCTCGCTCACTCACCAGCTCGCCCCAATGGCCGATGCGGTTCCGCGGCACCCGTTTGATGGCCACCTGCAAGGCAAGGGGAGCAGCGGGCTGAGCTCGCCGCCCGCCGTGCCCAGCCCCATGCTCCTTCTCCTCCTCCTTTGCCCCCCGCCTCCTGCGCCCGCCGCCGGCCCCGCCACTCACCGGGGCGCCGTCCGAGAGCCGCGTGGCCGCGAAGACGCTGCCGAAGCCGCCGCGCCCTAGCAGCGAACCCAGCCGGTAGCGCTCCTTCAGGCCCTGCTGCGCCTTCCGCGCCCGCGAGACGCGGCCGTCAGCGCTCGGCCCGGGGCCAGGAACGGCCCCCGAGCGCCGCTCAACCGCCCCGGGCCGGCCATCCCCACATGGGGGCTCTTTTGGAGGGGCCACCGGCGGCTCGGGGCCGGCGGCCGCGCTCAAGAGCGGCGGAGCTCGGAGCGGGGAAGACGCTGCGGAGGCGGCGGGAGCGGCCGCGCCGCCTGTGTCCCCGGCGGGCCCCGGGAGGAGCCGAGGCCGGGGCCGGGGCCGGGGTCGGGCCAGCCGGAGCCAGGGGCTGGCGATGGTGCCCAGGAGCCAGGCACTGATGCCCGCCCAGCAGCGCCACAGCCAGGACGGCGAGAGCCGGGCGGAGGCGGGACCGCGGCGGGACGCCCGGGGGCGGGGAGGGGGCAGCCCCGCCCGGGGCCGGGGGCGGGCCGGGGGCATGGCCCGGCCGGGCCTGGGGAGAGGGAGGCCGCGGGAGGGGGGGTTGGGGAACCAAAGGGAGAGCGGGAGAGGGAGAGGAGGAGCAGGAGAAGGGACGCAGAGGGTTCGTAGACTCGCTGCTTTTGCGCTGCTGCCGCTGCTGCCGCTGCTGCCGCTGCTGCCGCTGCTGCCGCTGCTGCCGCTGAAGCGCTGGGAGCGTTTGTCCGCGTGTCCGTGTGTCCGGTGCCCGTGTGTCCGTTCCCCTCCGCACGCCCCACGGCCGAGCCCCGCGCGCCCCGGGGCAGCACGGGCCGCTCCGCTCCGGGGCCGAGGCGGAGTCCCGGAGCATCTCTTCCTCCCGCAGCCACACCAAACCCGCTCGGCCATTGGCAGCAGTTTTGCACACGTTTCCCTTTGAAGGGCTCCTCTCTACCCCCATTTCCAAGGAGTCTCCCTGGGGTTTTGGCACCTGCAGCGACAGGGCAGCGATTGGGCTTCAAACTTCAAGAAAGACATGGAGGGGTTGGAGCACGTCCAGAGATGGGATTGGAGCTGGGGAAGGGTCTGGAGGACTTCTGAGGGGCAGCTGAGGGATCTGAGGGGGCTGAGCCTGGAGGAAAGGAGGCTCAGGGGGGACCTGGCTCTCTCCAAGTCCCTGACAGGAGGGGGCAACCAGGAGGGGTGGGGCTCTCCTCCCAAGGGAAAGCAGGAGAGGAAATGGGCTCGGGGGAACCTTTGGGGTGGATGGTGGGGAAATTCTCATCCTCCTTGTCTCGACAAAGGGGGAGGGGGGCAGGGGTGGGGCACGACCTGGGGAGACGGGGTTGGTGACGCTGGGCCGGGGACACGGGAAAGGGCACGGGAAGCCAAAGCCCCGCTGAGCGCTGGCGCTGGGCTGGCACGGGGTGAGCCGGCAGCAGGGCCCCGCAGCCCTGAGGGACTCGCCCTGATGGCCGGGGAGTATTGATCCTGGTCTCTAAAAAATGAGACTCAATAAAATATCATTAAAAGATGCCTCCTTCTCCTTCTCCTTCTCCTTCTCCTTCTCCTTCTCCTTCTCCTTCTCCTTCTCCTTCTCCTTCTCCTTCTCCTTCTCCTTCTCCTTCTCCTTCTCCTTCTCCTTCTCCTTCTCCTTCTCCTTCTCCTTCTCCTTCTCCTTCTTCTCCTCCTCTCCCATCCCTTCTCCTGCTCCCCCCGGGCCCAGCGCCCACCCCTGGCCCCCCGTTTTCCCAGCGCGGTCGCATCCCGCGGGAGGAGCCGAGACGGAGCCGGGACAGGTCGGGCTGAGGCAGCGCTGGGCTCTGGGCCCGGCCTGGGCGCCCCCCACGCGCCCCCTCCTCAAATTCCCCTGGCGGGGGGCGCTGGGGGCGAGGGGGGGGCGCAGGTGGGGTCCGGGTGGGGAGCGCTGAGCGCTGCGGGTCTGCCTGGCAACTGGTGAGTCACCAGCGCCGCGCGCTCTGATTGGCTGAAGGTTGTTCAACGCCTGCTCTGATTATCTGATACTCGCGGGGAATTTTGGTTGGTCGTTGGGGGCTGTTTTGGGCGGCTTAGGGGGGGGTCTCTGCGCCTTTGGGGTTCGCTGGTGCCGATTTGGGGTTCAGGTGCCTCCCAAGGGCCCCCCGGGGGGGGTGACACAGGGGTGACACACGGGGGTCCCCATTCCTGATCCATCCGGGGGCCAGTTCTACTCCCCCCACACTTGGTCCCCCCACGGGATCCCCGAAGTCCCTTCCCACTGTTCCCCAATAAACGGGACCGGCCCGAACTGGGAAGCCTTCCTGGGAACACTGGGAGCAGCCGGGCAGGGGCAGAGTGACAGCGAGGCTGAGGGGGACACACGACCCCCCAAAATCATCGCGGGGATGGGGCGAGGGGTCCCGGCTGGGCCCGAGGCCACGGGGAGGGGCTTCGGCCGCCGGCGGCTCAGGAGCTCTGTGGGCAGAGCAAAGGGGGTGACACCGGGCTGGGGGGCCCGGGGGAGCACAGAGCTCCGGGTGAGGGGGGACACGACCCCCGGGCCCCTCCCGTCACCTGCTTGTGCAGGTAGAAGCCGAGCCCCAGCGCCAGGAAGACGAAGCCCAACACGAAGCCCCCGATCCCCGTCAGCATCTTGGGGGGCGGGGGGGCAGCATTGGGGGGTGGAGGGCAGAAGGATCCGGGAAATGGCAGCGGCTGCTGGGAAGGGACCGGAATGGACTGGGACAGAATGGGATGGACTGGGACAGAATGGGATGGACTAGGACGGAATGGGACAGGAGGATACACTGGGACCAGGATCAGGACTGGGCAGGGCCACATTTGGAGCACCAGGGATTATACTGGGATATATTGGGACCACACTGAGGGCTACTGGGAACATGCTGAGGCCCAATGGGTGCTGCTAGGATATACTGGGAGTGATTTGCATCATACTGGGAATGACTGGGATTGTACTGGGAGTGACTGGAACCACAGTGGTGGTGAAAGGGTGCAATTGGAAAGATGCAGGGGGCAACTGGGATCACCCTGGGAGCAGCTGGCCCATACTGGGGTCATACTGGGATCATACTGGGAGTGACAGGGTCATGTTGCAGTGACTGGCCTAGTGCTGGGAGCATCTGGGAGTGACTGGGATCATACTGGGGGTGACAGGAATCAAACCAGACTCATACTGGGAAGTTACCTGGAATCATACTGGGGGTGACTGGACACATACTGGGATCATGTTTAGAGCAACTGGGACCATGATGGGGGCAAAAGGCATCATAGAGGGACTGACTAGGAGTGACTGGGTTCATACTGGAAGTGACCAGGGCCGTACCTTATTCTACTGGGAGGGACTGAGAGTGAAAGGAACCCTACAGGGCATGACTGGGAACAACTGGCACCATGTTGGGGGCAACTGGGATCTTATTGGGAACGACTGGGAACATAAAAGCTTGAGTGGAGTTTTTATCCCGTGGCATTTCCAGGGAGCAGCAGCAGCTCCGCGCCCCCAGCCCGGGGGGTGGGAGCAGGGGAACCGCTGGCAGCACCTTCGGGGCACAGCCGAGGGCTGGGGGGCTCCTCCCCCACTTCATTTTCTCTGCCCAGTTCAAATCATCCCCTCCCATTCAAATCCCCTCCATTCACATTTTCTCCCCACCATTAAAGTTTCCTTGCCCCAATTCAACTTTTCTCCCCAGTTAAGCCCTGAAGCCCCTCCCCACCCCCAGCTCCTCCCGGCAGGACCCGGCCGGGACCTTCTGGAAACAGCAGCGGGAAGAGTTCCAAAATTCCTCATTACTTCCATCGATTTCCTTGGTTTCCGGGGCATTTTCCTGCGGCTGCTCCGGGCCATGGCTGAGGGGTCCCCTCGGGCTCCAGCCCTTTTCCAGCCCCTTTTGCCAGCTCTTCTCCTCAGCTGATCCAAAGCTGCAGATTTTGGAGGGTGGGAAGAGTCGCTCTGCTCGGGGGTCCCCGCGGTGCCCCAGGGAGGCCCCGAGGCCGCAGCACGGTTCCCTCGGGCCCCTTGGAGCGTTTGGAATCTCCAACTCTCAGCAATCGCTGTGTTGGGGTTCAATCCCCCCTGCAGGGTTTTCCCCCAGACCGACTTTCTTTCCAGAGGGTTTTGTGGTTTCGCTTCGAGCCGGGGCCTGAGGGCACCGGAGCGGCCGCGGGTGCCGGGGCAGGAAGGGCTGAGGGACAGCAGCGCCCCACAAACCTCCGGGACGGGGACAAGGGCTGGAGGGGGCAAAGAGAGAATAAACACAAGATTTCAGAAAAAGAAAAAAATCCAGTAAAATATAGATGGTATGTAAAATATAATAAAAAGAACTCTGAAAAAAGAAAGTAACAGCAGAGCTTCTTCTCCTGGGACTTTGGGTTTCTTGTCCAAGCTCCGAGCTGGGTGTGAGCCAGAAACCAGTGGCTGGGAGAGACGTTGCTGCTGAAGCGCTTCCTATGGCCAGAACTAAAGTGTCGAGTATCAAGGAACAGTTTGAGAGGTTACAGAAGCGCCAGCGCTCCCGTTGGATTCCCTCGTTTGAAGCTGAAAGCGGAGCTCCGTCTGTGACTCTGCTTTGTAAGGATTGAATGTAAAACTCCAGAGCAATCCCCGTTTCCCTCCCTCCTCTGGCCAGCGGCGCACGGAGAAGGGATGGGAGTTTCGGTGAGTCCGTGCTTCCCCCGGAGGGACAGGAATCCTTGCCGTGTCCAGCGGGGGTCCCTCCCCAGCCGTGCGGTCACTCCCCGGCCCGGCCCTGAGGCGCGGGGCAGTCGCGGGGCAGCCGCGCTCCGGCCCCGTCAGCGGCAGCGCCGCTTCGTGCCGGGCAGGAGCGGCAGAAGGAGCCGGGCGGCGGCGGGGGCTGAATCCCGGCAGGAGGAGGAAGAGGAAGAGGAAGAGGAAGAGGAAGGGGAAGGGGAAGGGGAAGGGGAAGGGGAAGGGGAAGGGGAAGAGGAAGAGGAAGAGGAAGCGGAAGAGGAAGCGGAAGCGGAAGAGGAAGAGGAAGAGGAAGAGGAAGAGGAAGAGGAAGAGGAAGAGGAAGAGGAAGAGGAAGAAGGGGCCGGGTCGGCCTGCGATGTCCGATGGCCGGGGAGCAGCGGGGAGGCCTCGGGGAGCGGCGGCGGGCGGGGCTCTGTTGGAGCCGCCCCGAGGGGTTTGTGCCGTGACGGGTCCCTGAAGGAGTCGCTCCGCGGGACGGGCGAGCTGGGAACGAAAGAAAATACAGAGAAGAGAATAAAATACAACCAAAGAGCCGCACCGAGAGGCGTCTCCCCCGCCCGCGTCTGAAGGAGCTGCACCGAGGGACGGGCGGAGGGTGAGTAGAATAAAATCCAGAGAATGGAGTAAAATAGAATAAAAAACTGCACCGGGATGTCCGCGGCGCCCGGTGTCACTCGAGAGCCGCACGGCGGGACAGGCGCTGTCGGGTGTGGCCAGAAGGGCAGCGCCGAGGAGGGTGAGAGGTGAGAATAGAAAAAACAATAGAGAGAATAGAATAAAATGCAATGAAAGAGCCTCACCCGGGGATCTCCGCAGCCCCGAGTCACTGAAGAGCTGCCCCGAGAGAGCGACGAGAGGTGACGGTGGTGAAAAAGCCGCACTGGAGGGGCTTGGGATGGGAGGTGAGAATGGACTAAACTCGAGAGAACAGAATAAAAAAATAACAAAAACCCCGCACCGGGAGTGGCCGCTGCCCGTGACTGAAAGAGTCGCACCGAGGGACCGTCGGGGCAGCACCGGGGGCTCTCGGCCGCCCCGTGTCACCGAAAGAGCCGCAGCCGGGGGGAGTTCTGGGGTCTCCTGGAGCCGCCCCGAGGGCTCTCGGCCGCCCCGAGTCACTGAAGGAGGCGCAGCGAGGGACGGGCGGGGCGCGGCCCGGATCGAGCCCCTCCAGCTGCGCCTCGAGCGGCGACCCCGCGGGACCGCGCCGGGGCCGGGCGGCGGCGGCAGCCGGAGCCGGGAAAGCGGCTTGGAGCGGCGGAGACGAGCGGGGCGTTCCCGACCAGCTCCGCTCAGCTCTCGGGCACCGCGCTGGGGTCGCCGCGCACTTTTCACCTCCGGCCGCCCCCACGGGCCGGGCCCCGCGGCTCCCGCTGCCGCCGCCTCGGCCCCGCCGAGCCCAGAAACCACGAAAAATCGCTGGCATGCACTAAAAAAGCTTTTCGTGTGCAGCGATGGGTGCGGGGGGAGTCCTTATGAACTCCCCTCCCCTCAGACCCTCCCGGGCACCGTCGGGCATTAGCGCAGCTCCCGGGGCCGGGTCCCTGCCACACTTGGGTATTAAATCCGACAGATCTGAGGAGCGGGCACAGCCCTAGAAACCAGGGCTTTGCCCTCGGGAGCTTGGAGCGGCACGAGGGGGATAAAGGATCCCCTGCATTCACCAACGCCCCCAGAAGCAGCTCTGGCCCCCGTAAGAACGGAGCTGTATTTGGGAGAGGCTGGATGGCTGGGATGGGGTCTGGAATGAGACAGACACATGTTGAGATGAAGACGTTTGGGGGATCCGGTTCCTGAGGAGGTTTTGGGGCACCCTCCAATCCTGAGGGATGTGTTACTGGGAGGGGGGACACACCTGGCTCTTGCACTTGGAGTGCAGCTCCACAGGGAAGGACATGGGGAGCCCATTTTAGGGTAGATCCTGCTGCTTTCCACCAGTTTTGGGGGTGTTTTTGACTCCTTTGGGAGATTCCCCGGTCATTTTCGGAGGTGGAGGTGAGGCCTTTTTTGGGAGGATCCTGATGCTTTCCACCACTTTTCGGGGTTCTAAATGGCTTGTGGTGGAACCACTTTCATGGGTTCTGATGCTGCCCACCCGTGCTCTGCACTGGTCCGGACTGGTGCTCCCAGTGCCGTGTGAGGCAGGGCCATGGGGCCCCTCCACAGCACAGCCTGGCTGCTTTGGGGCTGACGGCACTTGACCGGCGCTGGCCATGGGGCGTGTGCTGGCAGCTGGGGCCATACTGGTGGTACTGGTGGTGCTGGGAGCTCACGTGTCTGGGGGCCAGCAGGACTCGGGTGAATGTGGGTGTCTCAGGGGTGTGGATGGGACAATGGGAAAATACTGAGAGAGGTGGGAAAAAGGGAGGAAGAGAGCAGAAAATCGGAGCTGGAATGCCCAAACCAGGAGTCCAGCCCAGGGGTCTCTGGCCTGACTGCCCCCAGCAAGTGGCTCCCACAACCCCTCACCCTGTCTCCAAAATCCCTTGGGATCCCCCACCCATCTCTGTATTCCCCTCTCCAAAATCTCCCAGCTCCGGCGGTGAGACCAAAGGGGGCCAAGCCGCAAACTTTTTTCTCCACACAACAATCTTCTCACTTTTCCCCTTCCTGGCTTCCCCCACAGCAGCTGGGAGCAGCCAAGAGCCCAGCGCTGCCCCAGCCTGACCGGCCCCAGCTCCATCCCTGCTCCTCCCATGGGATGCGATGGGTTTGGGGGGAGGGGGCCAAGGGTGGGCACTGGGCCTGGGGGGAGGAGGAGAAGGGGTGGAGGAGGAGGGATGAAGGAGAAGGGGGAGAACGGACAGGAGGAAGAGCAGAAGCAGGAAGTGCAGGAGGAATGGGAGGAAGAGGAGGGATAGAGGAGGAGCGGGAGCAGGAACAGGAGGAGGAAGAGGAGGCAGCACGTGCGTCCATCGCTCCCCGTATCTGCAGCCTCCCTGCCCCGAGAGCATCGCCCCCCCGCATTCTGCAGGGGACTGGGGAGGGGAAGCTTGCCCCAAATATCTTGGGTGGTCCCTGGGAGGGTTTTTTGGGGGGGGTTCCCGCTGGTGGCTCACAGCAGAGCCCTGGCCATGGGTGGGGGGATGCGGGGTCTCCCCCCACGTGTGGGTTGGTCTCCCTGGGTCAGGCTCTGGTACCATGTGGCGATCACCCGGTGACAGTGCAGAGTGAGTGGGACACCGGTTTCAGGGACACCGGTTTTGGGGACTGCCTGGGAGATCCAGGTTTGGGGGAAGCCCGAGAGTCACGGAGTGGGAAGAGCAGAGAGGGGTGATCCCGCAGCTGTGGGACCCCTTGCAGCCTGAAAGGGAGGGGGAGGATGGAGAGCAGGGGAACCAGGGACCCCCTGGACACTGAAGTGGGGAGCCTGGAAAGGGGGGACCCCTGGGATTCCCCAGACCCCTCGTAGCCCAGAGAAGGCGGGAACTCCGGATATGGGTGAACCTCAAAATACACAGGACCCCCAGAAACCCAGAGAGAGGGAACTCCTGAGAGGTTATTTTTGCTGAATCTTGGCGTTTTCTGTTTGAATTTGGATCTCTTGGGCCAAATCTTGATATTTTCTAAATTTTTGGGGTGAGGGAGGGAA
This sequence comes from Aphelocoma coerulescens, assembly GCF_041296385.1. NCBI lineage: Eukaryota > Metazoa > Chordata > Aves > Passeriformes > Corvidae > Aphelocoma > Aphelocoma coerulescens. Next base: position 105,007 of record NW_027184061.1, on the reverse strand, counting down.
TCCTGTTGTTTCTAAGGTTTATTGATCTAAATGTTGATGGTTTGGTTTTTTGAAGGGCAGAATTTTCCTATTGTGGAGGAGTTTTTCCTGTATATCAAGATTTTGGGAGTTTTGGGGCTGTGTCTTTGGGGCTTTTGTGGCTGGATCTTAATATTTTGGAGGGTTTTATGGACACAAATGCCTGGTGACTTCTAGAGATGGACTTGGGCTGGAGGAACCCCCAACCTAACACACTCACCCCTTGTTTTTGCCCTGAAAACAGGATTTGTCATTCCAAAGCCATGGCCGGATGGAGAAGGAGGCTGCAAGAAAGAGGAAGATGTCCCGGGACCCCCAGGCAGGTGGGGAGGAAGTCACTGCCCCTTTCCCCCTCTCTCCTGCTCCATCTCCCAGCCCAGCATCACCCCCAGCTGCAGGACAACCCCGCTGCCGACACCGTCCTGCTGGGGACGGACTGGGGGGATCTCCTTCCCCTTCCCTATGGCACGGAGGCAAATCCCATCCTCTCCTTCTCCACTCTCCTTCCTCTCCTCGTTCTGTCCTTATTCCTTCCACTTTCCTTCCTCCTCTCCTTCCTCCCTGGTTTCTTCTTCTTGTTCCTTCCTCTCCTTCTAGCTTTTCCTTTTCCCTTCTCCCTGTCCCTTCCTCTCCTTCTCCTTCCTGCCCCAGGCACTGAGCTGCAGATGGAGACTGGGGGGAACAAATCCCTGTGGCAGAACCTCGTGGAAGAGGCCGCTTTGAGCAGCTCCTCGATGCAGGAATCCAGCGGGGAGGAAAAACTGAAGAGATCCACGAGGAGTGGCTGCAAACCCAGCCCAGGGAGCTGCGAGGAGGAAAGACCCCCCGTGAGACAGAAAGGCAGCCGGAGATCCAGCCACAGCTCAGAGCTGATGGAGAAGCCTCAGGGTGGAGAGAAGCCCCACAAGTGCTTGGAATGTGGAAGAGATTTGGAAATCCACGAAGATGCAGAGATACTCCGCAGCCCCTGGAGGAGCCCCCACCAGAGCGGGGGATGCCTGAGGAGAGGCTGTGACCCCGTGGGAGACCCGTGGACAGAGGGGCCCCGTGGAGCAGCCTCTCCTTGCAGGACTGACCCCGGGGCAGAGTGACCCCCGGGGCTGCAGCAGTGTGAGGGGACTGCTGCCCGTGGGACGGACTCAGGGTGGAGAAGTTCCTGGAGAACTGTCTGGTGGGAGGGAGCCCAGAGTGCAGCAGGGGAACGACTCCTGTCCCTGAGCAGCGGGAGAAGGCACCGGGGATGAACTGAGCATGGCCCCCATTCCCTGTGTCCTGCACTGCCGGGGTGGGAGGTGGAGCTGGAAGGAGGGAGGGGTGGGAGGAAGAAGTTCGGAAGGGTCTTCTTCTACTTCGCATTACCCTGCCCTGAGCTTTTGGAGTTTTGTGCCACAAATCTCTCCCCTCGTGCACTCAGCCAAAGGGGTTTGGGGCGGTTTTCCCTTTTTCGGGGAAATCAAAGCCATGCACTGATGCTCCGAATTAGAGGCGGGAGTCGGGAGGCTGCAGGGCTTCCCAAGGAGCCGGAGGCAGCCAACACGCAGGGCTGGGCAAGTCGGGCCGGGAGCAGCGGAAAGCTTTGTTTCCCTTCCCAGCTGAATGGCGGCTCGGGCCGGGCCCGTTCCAGGGCTGTTCCTCAGCTGCGGCTTTCCCCTCACGCAGCCCGGGGGGCGCTGGGAGCGCGGGGCGAGGCTGGGCCGTGTGCAGAGCCCGCCCCTCGCTGCGATTGGGCGGTGCTGCCGTCAGTCGTGGTTCTGGCGCGCTGATTGGTCGGAGCGGGGAGCAGCCCGGGCCCGGAGCCGCCGGCAGGGCGGCCGTGGCGCAGCAGAGGCGCCATTGGCGGAGCGTCTGTGCGGGCCCGGGAGCGGCGGCGGCGGCCGGAGCCCGGTGAGGCGGCGGCGGAGCTCGGAGGCGGCCCCAGCGCAGGTGGGAGCCGCGCTCGGTTCTGGCGGGGCTCGGCGCTGGCTGCGGGCGGAGGGGGCGGCAGGGGGCTGGGGCGGGTTCGTTGTGCCGTGTGGGCGCCGTGTTCGCCCTGGCGTGAGGGCGCTGCGGGAGCGGCTGCCCGCGCTCTCCTTGCCGCTGCTGCCTCGGCAGGAGCCGGTGCCGGAGCAGCGCTGGCTCGTCCCGGCTGCTGTGGGTAGGACAGAGGTGGCTGCCCCGTCGGCGGGAGTGTGCGGGAAAGTTCCCGTGGCCAGAGGTTTGTGTCCCCAGAGGAGCCGGAGGAGTCCTGTAAAAGGAACTTTATTCCTGGAGCAAGGGAGAGGCCACGGGGCATTTCCCGTGGGCTCTGTCCAAGTGTTGGAGGACGCAGCCTCCTTTTTATGCCGATTTCCCCGGCCGCATCTCCGTGTCCCTTTCCCCCTTGGCTGAGGTCCTTGGAAGGTACAGACTTCCCGATGCGCCTGCTGCATGTGCCCCTTAATGTGCACCCCGACTTTGTATAACATCCGATATTCATGGCTCTGTTAAGTCTTTGTTTCCTTTGTTCTCTGTTTCACCACTTTTCCTTGGCCATCTCTTTGCCAAGAGCATTTTGAGTCATTTAATTTTCCACAACCTCCTGGTCCTTCTGCTGAGAGAGAATCTGATGCCATCCCAGGGTGAAATGTGGCGTTGCTCATGGGAGTGGATTGGTGGGTGAGAAGGTCAGGAGCTGGAGCTGTGTGCTTGGTTATGATTTGGAGGACAGCTTGTAATCTAATGATGCATTGAAATGATCACTGGGTTCTCTGGCACCTGGTATGAATTTGTTCGGGTTCCCAGGGGCTGCTCCATGGTGTTGTAGGATTTGTTCTGGTGGCCGTTCATCTTTTCCCCATTTTCGGGCACTCCCTCCATCCAGGGATGCATCAATTGACCTCTTTTCTCTGATTAAATCATCACATCCTTGGATTCCCAAGTGATTTCGCTGACCTTGTGGCAGGAAAAGCAGCCCAGTGGTCAAACCCACCCTGTATAACCCAGACAGTGCCAGCAGATGTTGGAGTGGGGAGAGGGATGATTCCCTCCCGCTTTTGTGAGTGAAGTTCTCCCAACATTCTCCCTTTGCTGTTTTCCTTTGCAGCTTCAGGGATTTCTGTGGCAGAGTCAGAGATGCTCAGTGCTGCTCTGCCTTTAGCGATGCAAATTCCGTCTGTGCAGGGAGGCAGAGCTTGGGGTGAGGGGCAGAGGGAATCAGCCCAATTCCTCTGGCAGGCAAGGAGAGCCTGGGACATTGTGCACACTTCCCGCAGCAGAGATAATTTGCATTTCTAAAGCTCCTCTGCTGGCTGCTTGGAAGGAAACTTTTCCTCCAGGGCAGCCATCAGGTGACTCACCTATGGGCCCTCCTCCCCCCGCCCCCCTGCCCCCAAGCTGCTCCTTTCCCTTTTTTTTTTTCATGTTTTTTTTTTTAACTGTTTATGAGTTAAAGGGTCTCCTTTAAAGATCTTCCAGTTTTGCACAATGTAACCTACAGGTGAACATCGAAAAACCCATTCCAAAATTCTGCCATCACTAACAGCCATGCACACACATACACAGAAAAACCCCTAAACTAATAAAGATTTTTCTACTTCTTCCCCTAAGACTAAAAATTGACTCTCACACCCCTGGCCCAATCCCAGCTGACAATGTCAGAGTAGGATTATTAAGAAAAAAAATTCTAGTGATATAATCTTGTCAACAAAACTCCTGGAAGATCAAAAACTCTCCAACGACTTTTTTAGTGTTAGAGGATCAAGGCATTCCTTTATTCTGGCCAGGATGTGCAACAGAAATCATTTCATCCACACAGAGCCCGGGTGTGCAGAGAAAATCATTCCATGGCACACGAGTTTTACTCGAATTTTCCTCAACTTGATGCAGTCTAAACCCATCGAAATCCGTAGGTTTAATGTTCATTGGTTCCAAGTTGGGTAGTTCTTAGTATTTGGTTTCCTGTTCGCCCCGGATGTCTTGGCCTCTGATGTTCATTAGGCCCACACTCCTTGATTTCCTTCGGAGCCTTTTCCAGAGCAGGGGTCTCCAGCTGTGCCGGGGGCAGTGTCTGGGGTAGCTGTTCCTTGATGTTTGCTGATGGGCGTTGATGTTCTGTTGATGGGCGTTATCTTTTGGGTATGTTTTGGGCTGTTCCCAGTCTGTTGAGATGTTAAGCTCATCTCTGTTGAGTGGTGTAACATCCCTTAAAGTCCCCAGGCAGGGTCTGTGCCAGCCGAGCTTCCTGTGGAAGAGATTTCACAAGAGACAGGATTCTGGCCACAGACTGCTTGAAACAGACATCCCTTATCTCCACCCCGCACTAGGTCGGGAATTCGCAGGGTGAGGAATTGCAAACCTCAATTCCAGGGAGATAATTGAATATCTGCCCTGGGTCTGGCTCTTCTTCTTGCCAAAGCCAAGGGCAGCAGCCGTACCCGTGGCATCTCACTGTCCGTGGGTGCTCATCCTCTGACAGCTGCTGAGCTTTCTGCAAAATCATTCATTTCTCCAGTGACCCAAACAAGATCGATAAAAGTAAATCCTGATCCTTCCACATCCTGCAGCCTCCTGGGGGCCGGGGGCCACTGCCGGCCCTGCCCGGGGGGTGTTGTGGTCAGGCAGTGCCCGGCGCTGAGCCCCGGCTGCCCCACAACCCCGGCCCGGCCCCGCAGCTCCCCACAGGCCCCCAGCCCGTGCTGCCCTGTCCTGCTGCTCCCCACCACAGAGAAACACCCTAAAATCCTGAACTTCTTTTTCTTTCCTGTCCTGGAACGCGGGGATACAAAAGATCTGGATCAGCTGGCAAATGTTGAGGATAAGATGGCGCTGAAAAGCATCCCTGTCCTCACTTTTTTCTCTTCCTCCTCTTTTCCATCTTCCTTTTCCTTTCTTACCACATAGATTCCTCCTGCTGCTGTTTGCCTTAACCATATTCCTGCACACTCCCTTCAACCAATCCCTTCCCAGCACACCAACACCATCCGTCCCCTGTTGCTGAGACCCCTTCTCGACTTCCCTTTTTACCCGTGCTGGGTGTCCATGTCCTTAATTAGCTCTGGGAGAATGTGCAAACTGCCTCAGCATTGTCCCCTTTTGATTAGGAAACGATGTCCATGGTTCTGTTCAGGCTTTGTTGTTGTTCTGGAAGTTGAGGAATTGAGCAGGAGCTTGGCTGAGCAGCAGTGTGTGTCAGTCAGTGCCATTTTGTGGAGCTGCTGGTTTGTGCTGTCACTTGCTTGTGTGCAAGTGCGTGTGGCTGTGTCCGAGCAGATTCAGAGCATGTGTTTGTAAGGAGGCGTTGGTGTTGTTGGTTCGCTGGGGGTGCCCGGTTTTCGGGACATCCCCCCTGGAGCAGGGTGTCCCCCCTTGGTGCAGGCGCGGCCCTCAGGCAGCGCTCAGCCAATCAGAAGGCGCGGCGCTGGTGACTCAGCAGTTGCCAGGCAGAGCCGCAGCGCCCGGCGCTCCCCAGCTGGAGCCCACGTGTGGCCCGGCCTTGGCGCCCCCCGCCAGGGGAATTTGGGGAGGTGGGAGGGGGGGAGCGCCAAGGCCGGGCCGGGCCGTGCTGTGCTGGCAGAAGTGGCTGCGGCGGGGGCCGAGTGCGGGCAGGAGCGGCCGAGAGCCCAGCGCTGCCCCAGCCCGAGCTGCCGCAGCTGCATCGCTGCTCGTGCTGTGCGATCCGAGAGCTCTGGGGGGCAGAGCGAGCCAGGGCTGGGTGCTGGGCCTGGGGGGAGCAGGAGAAAGGCTGGAGGAGCAGGGCTGGAGACCAGAATGGTGAAACGATGGAGGTGGGAGCAGCAGGTGGGATTCTGCAGGAGAAGGAGTAGTGTGAGGAAGAGGAGTGTGAGGAAGAGTAGGGATACAGGAGGAGGAGGAGGAGCAGGAAGAGGAGGCACCGCAAGGTTCCAGCACTCGCTGTATCTGCAGCCTCCCCCCAGCCCCAGGAGTGTTCCCCCCCCATCCCACAGGTGATCAGGGAGGGGGATCCACGATTTTCCGGGGGGTGAATCTTGGTGTTTCTGAGGTTTATTGGGCTCCATGTTGGTGCTTTGGTTTTTTTGTGGGGGCTGAATGTTTGTATTTTGGAGGGAGTTTTGTCTGAATCTTGTTGTTTTGGGAGTTTTTGGTCTGTGTCTTAATGTCTGGGGGACTTTTGTGCTGAATCTTGGTGTTTTGGAGATTTTTACAGACACAAGATGCCCAGGGATGGACTTTGGCAGGAGGAACCCCCATCCCAAGGTACTCACCCCTTGTTTCTCCTCTCAAACCAGGATTTGTCATTCCCAAGGCATTGGTGGATGGAGGAGGAGGGAAAGCCCTGGAGATGCCGCACGAGGAGGGGGTGCAAACGCAGCCCAGAGTGATCCAAGGAGGAAAGAGCCCCCCTGTGCCAGGAAGGCGTCTGGAGATCCAGGGGGAGCTCGGAGCTGGGGGAGAAGCCTCAGGGCGGGGAGAAGCCCCACAGGTGCTTGGAATGTGGGAAGAGTTTCAGGTGGAGCTGCACACTGAGGGTACACCAGAGGATCCACACTGGGGAAAAGCCCTATGAGTGTGGGGAGTGTGGGAAGAGCTTCAGCCGGAGCTGCAGCCTGAGAAAACACCAGAGGATCCACACTGGGGAGAGGCCCTATGAGTGTGGGCAGTGTGGGAAGAGCTTCTCCAGCATCTCTTGCCTGATCCAGCACCATGTGGTCATGGGCTTCAGCTGGAGTTCCAGCCTGATCCGGCACCGGAGGATCCACACTGGGGAGAGGCCCTATGAGTGTGGGGAATGTGGGAAGGGCTTCACCAGGAGCTCCGATCTGCTCCAGCACCAGGTGATCCACACCAGGGAATGGCCCTATCAGTGCTTAGAATGTGGGAAGAGCTTCCGCCAGAGCTCCAGCCTGTGGACACACCAGCGCTTCCACACTGGGGAGAGGCCCTACGAGTGTTCTGAGTGTGGGAAGAGGTTTCAGAGGAGCTCCCACCTCCTCGTACATCAGCGCATTCACACAGATGAGAGGCCCTTCCGCTGCCCCAAGTGCGGGAAGGGCTTCAAGCAAAACTCCACCCTCATCACCCACCAGCTCCAAAAAGCCCCCAGAGCGCCATCAGGACCCCCTAACCCCTCTTTTTTTCGTCCACAATCTGTCCAGAACGCCGTTAAACCTTCCAGCACATGCCAAACCCACTCTCATCCCCTCCAGGACTCCACAAACCCCATCCCAGTTGCTCCCTGCCCTGCCAGGATCCCCCAAACCCTCTCCCAGCCCCTTTGCCAAGGTTAAAAAGAAGGGTGGCTCTTGATGGAATGCTCAACACCGAAAAATAGGACAAGAGATCGGCCTAGAAGCACAGATAGCTTTGGGTTGGGGTGTTCTGAGAGAAGTGAGCTGCCCTCGTGAGAGGGGAGTGGATTGAGGGCACTGGGGAGGCACTGGGAGGGCACTGGGAGCGACTGGAAATGGAGCGCGCGGCACTGGGAGGCCGAGTCCAGCACGGGGCACTCGGCGCTGCGGGTCTGCCTGGCAACTGATGAGTCATCAGAGAGACGCGCTCTGATTGGCTGAGGGGCGTCAGCGCCACGCAGGGCTAGGATGGACACGCGCGGGGGCACTGGGAGAGACTGGGAGAGACTGGGATGGGCTGGGAGAGACTGGGATGGACTGGGAGGGACTGGGATGGACTGGGAGGGACTGGGAGGGACTGAGAGGGACTGGGAGGGACTGGGAGGGACTGGGATGGACTGGGAGAGACTGGGATGGACTGGGAGAGACTGGGAGGGACTGGGAGGGACTGGGAGGGACTGGGACACCTCAGGGGAAGCTGGAAGGACAAGAGGCCCCGGGGATGGGCACCAGGGGGGCTGAGGGGCTCCAGGCTCATCCCCAGGGCAGGGCCCGAGGGGACTCGCTCTGCCCGACGTTCTGCACCTCTGCGGGCCGCGAGCAACGGGGCAACGATGTCGCGGTGGTGCCGGCAGAGCCTGTCCGCCAGAGCCCGTTTGTACCCCAGTCTGGCTGGATGGCTGTTCCAGCACTGCGCCTGTTTCTCCCCACACGGGCTGTCCCCCACAAACAGCCCCACATCGCTGGCGAGTGCAGTTGCTGCTCCCGCTGTCAGATGCTCCTCTGCACCAACCTCACCCGCTCGGTGCCCTTAATGAAGTGACACTCGGACTTCATCATCCCCTGGAACACCCCTGTGTGTGTGGGCCACAGCTCAGGGGGTGCCCCCCTGCAGCCCCCAGCACGCCCAGAGCTCCGGGAGCCACCCCGGATCCCCGCTCCACACCCCCTGTGCCCCACGGCCGCCACGGGACCCTCCTGCCCGTGCTCTGACTTCCTCTTTTCCACTCTTCTCCCTATTTCACATCCCCTCACCCACCATTTCCAGCCGCTCCCCAGAGGAGTTTTGGAGTCCCATTCCCCCCTTTTCACCCTTTCCACCCTTTTCCCCCACAATCCCCCAATCCCCAGCCCACTCCCGCTCAGTTTTCGGGTCCCATCCTCCACTTTTCCCCACTTTCCCAGCCCCTCCCACCCGTTTCTCCCCCTCTCTTCAGCCCCCTCCTGCTCTTCCTTTGAGGGTCCCCTCCAGCTCTCACTCATTTTAGGGGTCCCATCACCCCTTTTTCCCCTTCTCCCCCCCTTTCCCATCGTGTCCCATCCCCCCGCTCACCCGAGAGCTCCAGGCCCGCAGCTGGGGGGCTCCCAGCACCACCAGTGCCACCAGTACGGCCCCAGCTGCCACCACTCGCCCCATGGCCAGCACTGGCCACGATTTTGATTGGCTGAGGGGCTTTAGGGACGCTGCAGTCCCGCGGTGGGGTTTTTTTGGAGGGGGAACCTCGAGATGCGGGGCAGGTGGGAGCTCAGTTGTGCCCAGAAATGTGTCCCCAGGGATGCAGGATCTCAGGGGTGCCCATGGCCTGGGGTGACGCTGGCCCGGTGCCAGGCACCCACCAAAGCCACTCTGTCCCTGCCCCCCGCAGCTCCACAGGGGAGAGAAAATGGAACCGAGGTTTCCTGGGTGGGGATAAGGACCGGGAGAGATCCCTCAGTAAACACCAGAACAGGCACAACAGGCTCTACTTAGAGATATTAATTAAATTGATGAAACCGAAAAAATAAGAGCAGGAGAATGAGAAGGAAAAGAAGACCCTCAAAACACCCTCCCCCACCCCTCCCTCCTTCCCAGGGGCTGTGGGGGCATCTCTGCATCCAGCACCTCCATCTTTGGAGCTGCCAGGGACTGGCTCTGCCAGACATGGAGGAAGCTTCCAGATCCTTCTCTCAGAAGCCACCTCTCAACCAACCCTGCTGCCAAAACCAGGCTGTGCAAGCACAATAGAGCCCCAAAACTGGGGACCCAGGTATCCAGGAGCTCAGCTGCACTCCAAAATGGGGAGGGACATGTCCAGGGGCTCAGCTTTGCCCAAAAACAAGGCCCCAGCTGAGGGCGTTCTCTGCTCGGCTGACGCTGCCTGAGGGCTGGGGCTGCAGTAAGGGGGACACCCTCCTCCAGCAGGGATGTCCCGTAAACGGGGGACCCCCACAAGCCCCTCACAACCCCCAGGGCTGGGCTGGCCCTGCCTGGATGCTGGGAGACACCAAAACCGCTCTGTCCCTGCCCTCTGCTACTGCACAGGGACAGCAAATACAAGGAAAGGCCCAGGAGCTGACAGAAGGAGCGGGAGAGATCCCGCCCCAAGCACCGGCACGGGCACAACACACCCAGCCTGGGCACAGGGAGGGAATTTATTACCAACCACATCACAGCAGCACAAGGAGAAGGCAAAGAAATCTCTCCAACACCTTCCCCCCACCCAGCGGGGATCACCCGGAACGGGGTCACCAGGGCTCTGCCCCACGGGGGTCACTGGGGATCATCCAACGCCGATCCTCCCACGGGGGATGGAGCTGGAGCAGCGCACGAAGCTCTTCCCGCACTCGGGGCACTCGCAGGGCTTCCCTTAGCGGTGCCTCCGTTGGTGTTGGGTCAAGGTAGAGCTGTGTGAGAAGCTCTTCCCACACTGGGGATACTCGTAGGGCCTCTCCCCAGTGTGGATGCGCCGGTGGAGGGTGAGGGTGGAGTTTTGATTGAAGCCCGACTGGAGGGTTTTTGCCTCGCCTGGAGCACTTGGGCCTTCCCCGGGCCCCCTCTGGCCTCTTGCAGAACCAGTGGCATTTCCCACCCCACGAGGTTTGTAAACAAGAGTCGGCTGCAGTCGAGAAGGCTCCAGGCGCCTCCTTCCAGGCTGACTCTGCCGATGCTGAGGCTGCTCTGGGCTCTGCCGGGGCTCTGCTGGGGCTCAGCTCTGGGCAAGGCTGGGCCCGCTCTCCCCTTGCATTGCTCCGGGCAGCTGAGTCACAGGGGGACAAGGAAGGGACACATCAAGGGACTTGAGGTTTAACAGAGTTTTTATTCAAAAAACTGCCATAACTACCAGGCTGTCCTAACCACCATAACTAACTAGCAGTGCTAACTACCGTAACTATCCACTTGTCCTAACTACTATAACAAAAAGCTGTCCCCAGGTGCTTCAGGTCCTCCGCTGCTCCTTCAATTGCTTTGCTGCAGCGATCAGAGGGCTCAGGCTGGAGAGAGGCTTGGCTGATGATAAAAATGGGTGCTGCCCAAAGGATGAAAAAGAAAGAAATCAACTGTTACTTTCCCAAGTCAAGTTCCTCACAGCCTCTCTTGCATCAGGACAAAGGGGAATGGTTTGAAACTCAGGAGAGGGAAGCAGGCTCAGATTAGATCTGAGGCAGAAGTTTTTTATCAGAAGAGTGGGGAAACACTGGCAGAGGGTGCCCAGAGATGTGGGAGGTGCCTCCTCCCTGGAAACATCCAGGCTCAGGTCAGGCAGGGCTCTGAGCCGCCTGATCTGCTTGAAGATGTCCCTGCTCCTTGCGGGGCACCTGGTCCAGATGACCAGGAAAGGACCCTGCCAAGCCAAACCAGGCGAGGATTCTGCTGGCTTTGCATGTGAAAAGCAGCGAGACTGGACACTATTGGAGGGGGCCCCATGAGAAAACCCCTCCCTCACGCTGCTGTTTCCCCTGCAGCCGCTTCACATCCACCTGCAGCAGCTCCTGGGCAGACCAGCGCCGCTCCTCGTCCGGCTCCAGGCTGCACTCCAGGAAGTCCCGCAGCAGAGCCGACAGGCGCCTGGGCTCCTGCAGCTGCGGGGTCCCGTTCTGCCGGATCAGACAGCGAGCCTGCGCGGAAAGCAAACACTTCTGAAAAAGCTCTGCCAGCTTCCTTCACACCCACGAGTGCTCACAGCGACCCCGGTTTCTCAGCCCCAGTCTCCAGGGACACTTTCCTCCCTGGCAGAGATGCTGATCAGAGCTCATTTTTCTATGCCAACCAAAAAAGCCAAATGCTGCTGCAGCCACAGCCATTCCAACATCCACATGGTCTTGCCTTGAGAGCCAATGTCATTGGCTGACTTTGTTAGTTGGAACCTCCATCAGAAATAACCCATTTTGCTTCTCCAAATACGGACACCAGCTTTACAGGCCATTTGCAAGAGTCACTGTGGCCTGCCTGTGGTATTTCCAAGGATTCTTACATCAAATGCATCCCTGCAGTGCCACTGACACTCAAGTAAATGCATTCAAGATGTTCCATCCCAGAAACTGCCAGGCAAGGAACCCGAGGTTTGGGTTGCTGAAAGCTCAGCCTTGGTGACATGGAGAAAGTAGCTTGGGCGAGGAAAGAAATATGTTAGACTATGGGGATGTTAAACAATCATCTCCATGTTTTAGACAAGTTTCCCAGTGAGAAGAGTCAGGGGGAGTTCATCTCGCAGAACCTCTTTCAGAAACTCCTTCAGAAAACTTGTTGGGTTTGGGTGTGGGGTTTGGGGTTGGTCTGGGGTTTTCTGCAAGATAAGGTTAGAGCTGATGCTCTGGCTTCATGTTTTCAGGTCATCCTCACAGACAGAAGAGCTGCAACAACTTAAAACCCAAAGCAAATTCTGGAGACTGCAGAATATTTGTCTGTGCTCAGGCTCGAGTCCTCTGGGAATTCCCTTCCCGATGGGCAGAGCCCTCCGTCTGCTCCTCCCAGGGCGGGGTCCCTCTGTGCTCACAGGCCTCTGCAAACTCTGGGAAATTTGCCTCTTACCATGGCCGCCGTGTGCTCGAAGTAAGGAGGTTCTCCTTCCACCATCTCGATGGTCACAATGCCCAAGGACCAGATGTCCACCTTGGGGCCATAAGGAGAACTGGTCACAACCTCTGGGGCCATCCAGTGAGCAGTGCCCACCATGGAGCTGCACTGCTCCTGCTCAGGGCTGAGCTGAGCGCAGAGGCCAAAATCAGCTGAGGACAGAAACAAACACTGTCTAAGGCAGCTGGAATGAGGAAACCAAGCACAAAGATTGCCCACTCTCAGTCTGAGAATGCAGTGCTGAATCCAGTTGGAAAAGTCCTCAGGGCTGTAGCCAAGGCAATATGGAAGTGGACCCTTAAAGGAACCCTCAGCTTTCATGCAGTGGCTTTTAGTGATTCCCTTGAAGCTTCAGATTCCAACTCCTGCCCCTCTGGAAGGGCCACACCCAGAGCAAAGCCACTGCTGACACCCTGCTCCTCTCCTGAGCTCTCTGCATGGGGCAGCCGCTCTCAGCTGGCAGCAGGGGCCGGGCACCGCCACCAGCAGCACTTGTGGGGCTCTGGCCGTCACTGGGAAGCAGCCCCACACCCGCAGCCCGGGAGCGCCGTGCCTGACCAGGAACACCCACCCAGCTTGACAGAGCCGTCCGTTGCCAGAAGGATGTTGGAGCTCTTCAGATCTCTGTGGATCACCCGGTTTGAGTGGAGGAAATCCAGGCCCTGCAGACACTGAGAGAGAGCAAGAAACACGAGGGTGGAAATCCATGGCCAGAATACAGCACACAAGAAAGGACAGTTTAGAATTCTGCCAGCAGCAGCTTTGCTGTGACAGGCCAAGAGTGCAGTGCAGACAAGCTCCGGGCAAATGGTTCAAGGCAAAGCCGAGAACAACAAATCAAATCAAAAAAGACAGAGAGTCCCACAACAGCAGGAAAGAGGACAAGAGCAGAGTGGAAGTTCAGTGACACTGGCAGGCCGTTCACTTCAGAGGCTCTTTCTTCTGCAGCTCATAAAAACAACACAGAAACAAAGCTCTGAGCATGGAGCCACTCCTCTTCTCAGGCCCTGCTTGGAAGGAGCATTGTGTCCAAGCCATGGGAAGCACGAGCAGGATCCCTCACCTCCCGACTGACAGCTGCCATCTCTCCTTCAGCCATGCGTGTCTGTCTGACAACGTCCTGCAAAGTTCCTCCATCCATGTATTCCATCACCAGCCAGAGATCTTCATCAACAAGGAAGCTGGAAGAGGCAAACAATGGCATGGAGATGAACATGCACTGCTCAATTCCCTGATGGAAAAGCCTCGAGTGGAATTTTGTTTCCAGGTCACTTGTAAATGAGGACAGAATCCGATGCAGAGACATTCCTGCCAGGCTGCACAGTCCTTGGGATCTGCACAGTCTAAAGGAGAAGGAGACGCCTGTGGGAAAGGAGAGGCCTTAGATGGCAAGCAAGTGAAAAATGCAGTTTAGCAGCAGCCCAGATCAATGTGGAACCACAACACTTGCCCTCAGCTGGTTCAGCATCTGAACTCAGCAGTTTCACCATTCCCTCCAGAACAAGGCAACACAACTTCCAGAGTTATCCAGGGCAGGGGGCCGTGCAGCACTTAGGACAAAAGTGGTCAAGTGTTTGGAAAACCTTGCAGAAAGTCCCTTCAGAAACAGGCAAGGCCATTGCAAAATGGGCACATGAGGCATTTCTGGAAACAAGAACCTGGTCTTCCTGGCATCTGCAGCAATGGAAAAGAGTTGGGAAGGAGAAGCCAAGGGAAATAATTTCTGCCAGGGTTTATCAGCACTTGTCATAAGACCCAGAAAACTGGGTCAGCTTGAAGGAAAAACCAAACCAAAGCAACAAAAGCACACGGAGGGAGTGAACTGACAGGCTGTTGTTTTGGGAAGCTACGGCCGGGTGAGGCTTTTTCAAAACAGGCTACAGACTATGGATGCCAGGAGAGATTAACGCAGGGCCCGTGCACGGGATAAGAGCTGAAGCACTCACCTGTCCAAAGAGCTGACAATGTTGGGGTTCTTCTTGTCCTTCAGGACGAGGATCTCATTCACAGCTCGTTCCCTGTTCTGCCCTCTGAGACTCATTTTCTTTATGGCCACCTGAAAGGACATTGCAGCCCTTGAACTGCAGGAGTCTGGGGCAGGAGGCCGCAGCAAACACGGAGCGAGTCTTTGTGGAGCGACGGAGCCGGGCTGTGCCAAACTGCCTTGGGATGGGACACCCGGGCTCAGCAAGTGACATTCCCACAGCCCATTTCTCTGCTCGCTGCGGGGCCGCTTACAGGACACAGGGCCAGAGACATTTGGCCTTGGAAGCTCTGCAGAAATGGGCCCTCAGCTCTCAGCCTCAAAGCTCTCACAGCATTCTCTGCACCTGCAGTTTTCTCAAACCGCCTTAGTTTACCACCACTCTCATTATCATTCAAACACATTTTGCAAGCAGGAAGTAATTCTGGTTCTGTGAAAACAGAGCAAAACAGCCGGGAACCCTTTAGCAATCCTGGGGGATTTGGTCATGATTTCAAACACAACTGCTCTGTTTGGGATTGCACAACAGAGCAAACACGCACAAACATTGCTCAGATGATCCCTGTCACGGGCTGTCACTGACACCAGACCCAAACACAGCTGCAGGGTTTAGGAGAGAGCTTTGCTCTGCACATCCATCTTCTCATTCCTCTCCCTCTCTCTGGGAACAGCTGCAGTAGGACTAAAACCCCAAACTGATCCCAAAAAGGATCTCTCCTTAATTAGGTCTTGAGGTACTCTTGGAAGATGAAACGCAGGATGGAAAAACTGCTAAACAGTGTTCCTGTCCGAGGCTGGGATGAAGATAAATTAGGCCTCAGCCTCCACCAGCTGATGCACTGATGTTTTCAGATATGAAGACCAAGCCAGCGTGTCCTGCTCTGACAGACACAGCTGCCCTCCTTGCATTCCTTTGGGCACTTCAGAAGGCTCAAGTCTGTCCCAGCCGTGCTCTGCAGGCTGACACTGCTGTGCCTTCAGTGGAACAGCCTGTGCAGGAAAGCTCTGCTGGCCCCTCAAAGCTGCAGCCACAGCTCCCAGCAGAGGGGAAAGCCCTCGAGAGCTGCCCGACGCGGTGGGCGTGGTGACACTGACCTCTCCTCCAGTGGCCCTGTCGAGTCCTTTATAAACGGTTCCGAAAGCCCTGGAGACAGAACAGCAGAGAAGAAAGAAGCAGCGCTTTAGGCCCTGGGAGTGAAAGCCAGCCCAGACAGGAGATCTCTGCTGCCTGCAGCGTTTACAAAACACCTGGGTGCATCGACCCTTCAAACAGCAGCGCAGCAGCCACCAGCCCTGTGCCACACAAGGTGTGCGAGAGAAAACTGAGGCCCAACACGAAGGAAAAGGGCTGGAGCAAATCCCAAATGTCCACACTGAATTACTTTAGTCCAAAACCTAGGGTGGGAGCAGGTGTCTAAAGAACTGGAAAAGAATGTATTTCATCCTTTTCCATTTCCTGCCTACGAGCTGCAGGATCCACAAGGGCCCTGCCATCAGGCAGCTGATGCATTTTCCCCCCCAGTGCAGCAGCTCTGTGCCTGTTACTGAATGTACGGGGCTTACTACCTGTGCTGAAAAGACCACTTATTAGTTCATCTCTGGTTTCTGTTTCTAAACTGTTATGTTGATAATCCTGACCGGTGGATATTTTTTTGGAAGCGAACTATTTGAAAGGAATCTTCTTGAGAACTGTTTTCTGACAGTCACCAGATGGTGAGCTGCTCTTTCAGGCAATCACATTCCAGGGACAGAAGATCTTCCAGGTCCTGCTCCTTGCTGCAGGCAGGACACTGCCGGCCTCAGGGGCCTCTGACGGTGCCTTCTGACCACAGTTACCAATTCTGATCAGGACTGAGAGACAGCAGGATCGTGGCCCAGTGTCTGAAGCTGTTTGCAGCTTGCCTGGCTTCTCACTTGATCCTGCACCAGCAAATACCTGGCCCCTGCTTGTGCAGAAGTAACTGCCGTGCACTTACCCTTGGCCAACCTGCTCCAGTTCCAGGTATTTCTCGGCAGGCTCCCCCACGCTCACGGTGCTCCCTGAAAGAAACCACATGGAAGACGCTCCCTCCCAGATGGAGACCCCGCCTTGCAGCAGGGCCAAAATGCAGCCCCACTCCCTGGGGCCGGGAGCCCCTTGCTCTCAGCTGGGCAAGGACAATAAATGACTCTGTGACGTTCAGCTGCACAGCAAGCCTGGGTGCAGCTGATGCTGAGACACACACGCAGCACCCTGCTCTGGCACACAGCAGCACAGCAGACATACTCAGCTGCATCAGGCACCACTCCTCTCTGCCCTCTGGCTGCAGGGCTGTGCTGCTGTCAGAATGTTCAGCCCAGGATCCCGCAGCAGAGGGAGGTTCAGTGTCCTCTTCCCAAGCAGAGGGAGGTTCCCCATCCTCTTCCCAAAATGCAGCAGGTTCCTGGTCTTCTTTCCAAGCCACGGGACGTTTCCTGTCCTCTTCCCATGCTGGGAGAATTGCAGCCTCCTCTTCCCAAATCACAGGATGTCCTCTGTCCTCGTCCCACGCTGGGAGATGTCCGTCGTCCTTCTCCCATGGCACTGGAGCCTCGCTGTCCTCGTCCCACACCGGGTGATGTCCACCATCCTCGCCCCACACCACAGGAGCTTCACTGTTGTATTCCCGAACCATGGGATGTTTGCCCTCATCTCCCAGGACAGAGGGAAGTTCACTGTCGTTTCCCAGGATGGAGGGAAGTTCACCATCATCCCCCAGAACAGCAGGAAGTTCACTGCTGTCTTCCTCCTCTTTGGCCTCCTCTTTGGAAGCACAGGGAGCCAGAGGAGGAGCTGATGCTGCTTTTGTGCCCTGTGGACAGATGGTAGCGTGAGGGACAGGAAGTTCTATCTCAGTTATCGCCTTATTTATCCTCAGCTACACATCCAGCTGCACTAAGCAGAAATGGGATTCAGAGCTGTTCAAACTAGGAAGGGGCTAAAGTCGACATTGCCACTTATTGCTGGGCATTCCATATTCCACCGTGGCTAAAGCCAGCAAGCAATCTTCTGCCTGCAAAACCAGACCTGCAGCTCTTCAAAAGCTCTTCAGCAGAGAAGGAGAAAAGTGCCAGGGATCCCTTTGCTGCTGCTGCTGCTGCTGCAAAGACACTGGCAGGAACTTTCCTTCAGCCTCCCAGGCTGGCGCTCGACTGCCACATGCCAAGCTCACAACTCTCTGCACAGTTCTGACCACCAAAGGTTCCTTTCCCACTCACCGAAGGAGGAGCTGCTCGGGATCCACGCGTGAGGTGCCCTGCAACGGGACAGGGAACACGAACCAGATGCTGTTAGGAAAAACCTGCCCGTGGTGGGAACTCCCACGGAGCAAGGACACCCCGAGAGAGCATTTTGCTTCCACAACATCCCTCCAGGAGCCACAGTCCCTTCGCACAGCAAGCAAGAGAACAGCACAGAATCCTGGGCTGTGTCAGCTCTTGGCTGCAGCAGCCAACGCAGGGAGTTCCAGGCTCCGCTGGCACAGACTCTGCGCTTGAGGGAACAGAACCCCCCCGGCTCCATTGCAAATGCTGTGCACGCCCCGCTGGCTGCAGACACCCCCTTTTTCAGCTGCAGCTGCTGGCAGGAGCTCTCCCAAACCAGCGGTGTCTTAATGGCAATTTGGTTACAAAGGCAGCTCAGTTGCAGTGGGAGAACAGAAAGCACACAGCAAGCCCGATGGCACCGACGCTGCAGCCAGGGAAAACCTCGACTTACGTGCCAAGTGGGCTAAAAAATACCCCGAATAAGCCACAGAGTACAGAGTGCAAACTGCAGCAACCGCTTGCTGGATCATTTTGGCCGTGCTGCACACGTGGCAGACTGTACCCCTGCAAGCACAGAAGGACACCCGGCAGGGGCTGGGCTGGCTGCTGAGAATGCCTCGGGCAGGAGGATCCTCCGGCAACCAGCGGGCGCCCAGAGCCGCTCTGGACACTGAGGGCTCCGTGCCCACAGCAACGGGAACACGGCGAGGACGCGGCAGCGTTCCCGTGACATCACAGCAGCAGCTCCCGCAAGAACCGCCCGGAAGGTTCTCCTCTGTCACAAAGGAGCACAAAGGATCCTCCCGGGGCACAGCCTGTTGCTCAAAGCCTCCAAGAGGAACCCAGAAAATGCAGCAGACAAGGAGAGCCCATAGCCAAGCCTGAACAACGAAATCAAAGCCATGCACTGATGCTCCGAATTAGGGGCGGGAGTCGGGAGGCTGCAGGGCTTCCCAAGGAGCCGGAGGCAGCCAACACGCAGGGCTGGGCAAGTCGGGCCGGGAGCAGCGGAGAGCTTTGTTTCCCTTCTCAGCTGAATGGCGGCTCGGGCCGGGCCCGTTCCAGGGCTGTTCCTCAGCTGCGGCTTTCCCCTCACGCAGCCCGGGGGGCGCTGGGAGCGCGGGGCGAGGCTGGGCCGTGTGCAGAGCCCGCCCCTCGCTGCGATTGGGCGGTGCTGCCGTCAGTCGTGGTTCTGGCGCGCTGATTGGTCGGAGCGGGGAGCAGCCCGGGCCCGGAGCCGCCGGCAGGGCGGCCGTGGCGCAGCAGAGGCGCCATTGGCGGAGCGTCTGTGCGGGCCCGGGAGCGGCGGCGGCGGCCGGAGCCCGGTGAGGCGGCGGCGGAGCTCGGAGGCGGCCCCAGCGCAGGTGGGAGCCGCGCTCGGTTCTGGCGGGGCTCGGCGCTGGCTGCGGGCGGAGGGGGCGGCAGGGGGCTGGGGCGGGTTCGTTGTGCCGTGTGGGCGCCGTGTTCGCCCTGGCGTGAGGGCGCTGCGGGAGCGGCTGCCCGCGCTCTCCTTGCCGCTGCTGCCTCGGCAGGAGCCGGTGCCGGAGCAGCGCTGGCTCGTCCCGGCTGCTGTGGGTAGGACAGAGGTGGCTGCCCCGTCGGCGGGAGTGTGCGGGAAAGTTCCCGTGGCCAGAGGTTTGTGTGCCCAGAGGAGCCGGAGGAGTCCTGTAAAAGGAACTTTATTCCTGGAGCAAGGGAGAGGCCACGGGGCATTTCCCGTGGGGTCTGTCCAAGTGTTGGAGGACGCAGCCTCCTTTTTATGCCGATTTCCCCGGCCGCATCTCCGTGTCCCTTTCCGCAGTGGCTGAGGTCCTTGGAAGGTACAGACTTCCCGATGCGCCTGCTGCATGTGCCCCTTAATGTGCACCCCCACTTTGTATAACATCCGATATTCATGGCTCTGTTAAGTCTTTGTTTCCTTTGTTCTCTGTTTCACCACTTTTCCTTGGCCATCTCTTTGCCAAGAGCACTTTGAGTCCTTTAATTTTCCACAACCTCCTGGTCCTTCTGCTGAAAGAGGATCTGATGCCATCCCAGGGTGAAATGTGGCGTTGCTCATGGGAGTGGATTGGTGGGTGAGAAGGTCAGGAGCTGGAGCTGTGGGCTTGGTTATGATTTGGAGGACAGCTTGTAATCTAATGATGCATTGAAATGATCACTGGGTTCTCTGGCACCTGGTATGAATTTGTTCGGGTTCCCAGGGGCTGCTCCATGGTGTTGTAGGATTTGTTCTGGTGGCCGTTCATCTTTTCCCCATTTTTAGGTGCTCCCAAAAATACCAGGGATGCATCAATTGACCGCTTTTCTCTGATTAAATCATCACATCCTTGGATTCCCAAGTGATTTCGCTGAACTTGTGGCAGCAAAAGCAGCCCAGTGGTCAAACGCACCCTGTATAACCCAGACAGTGCCAGCAGATGTTGGAGTGGGAAGAGGGATGATTCCCCCCCGCTTTTGTGAGTGAAGTTCTCCCAACATTCTCCGTTTGCTGTTTTCCTTTGCAGCTTCAGGGATTTCTGTTGCAGAGTCCGAGATGCTCAGTGTGGGCTCTGCCTTTAGCGATGCAAATTCCGTCTGTGCAGGGAGGCAGAGCTTGGGGTGAGGGGCAGAGGGAATCAGCCCAATTCCTCTGGCAGGCAAGGAGAGCCTGGGACATTGTGCACACTTCCCCCAGCAGAGATAATTTGCATTTCTAAAGCTCCTCTGCTGGCTGCCTGGAAGGAAGCTTCTCCTCCAGGGCAACCATCAGGTGACTCACAAGTGCCCTCCCCAGAGCTGCTTTCTTTTTCTTTTTCTTTTTCTTTTTTTTTCTTTTTCTTTTTCTTTTTCTTTTTCTTTTTCTTTTTCTTTTTCATTTCCTTTTCTTTTTCTTTTTCTTTTTCTTTTTCTTTTTCTTTTTCTTTTTCTTTTTCTTTTTCTTTTTCTTTTTCTTTTTCTTTTTCTTTTTCTTATGTTTTTTTAGCTCTTTATGAGTTAAAGGGTCATCTTTAAACCTCTTCCAGTTTTGCAAAATGCTGCCTACAGGTGAACATTGAAAAACCCATTCTAAAATTCTCCCATCACTAACAGCCACGCACACACATACACAGAAAAACGCCTAAACCAATAAAGATTTTTCTACTTCTTCCCCTAAGACTAAAATTTGACTCTCACACCCCTGGCCCAAACCCAGCTGACAATGTCAGAGTAGGATTATTAAGAAAAAAAATTCTAGTGATATAATCCTGTCAACAAAACTCCTGGAAGAACAAAAACTCTCCAACGACCTTTTTAGTGTTAGAGGATCAAGGCATTACTTTATTCTGGCCAGGATGTGCAACAGAAATCATTTCATCCACACAGAGCCCGGGTGTGCAGAGAAAATCATTCCATGGCACACGAGTTTTACTCGATTTTTCCTCAACTTTATACAGTCTAAACCCATCGAAATCCGTAGGTTTAATGTTCATTGGTTCCAAGTTGGGTAGTTCTTAGTATTTGGTTTCCTGTTGGCCCCGGATTGCTTGGCCTCTGATGTTCATTAGGTCCACACTCCTTGATTTCCTTCTCAGCCTTTTCCAGAGCAGGGGTCTCCAGCTGTGCCGGGGGCAGTGTCTGGGGTAGCTGTTCCTTGATGTTTGCTGATGGGCGTTGATGTTCTGTTGATGGGCGTTATCTTTTGGGTATCTTTTGGGCTATTCCCAGTCTGTTGAGATGTTAAGCTCATCTCTGTTGAGTGGTGTAACTTCCCTTAAAGTCCCCAGGCAGGGTCTGTGCCAGCCGAGCTTCCTGTGGAAGAGATTTCACAAGAGACAGGATTCTGGCCACAGACTGCTTGAAACAGACATCCCTGATCTCCACCCCCCACTAGGTCGGGAATTAGCAGGGGGAGGAATTGCAAACCTCAATTCCAGGGAGATAATTGAATATCTGCCCTGGGTCTGGCTCTTCTTCTTGCCAAAGCCAATGGCAGCAGCCGTACCCGTGGCATCTCACTGTCCGTGGGTGCTCATCCTCTGACAGCTGCTGAGCTTTCTGCAAAATCATTCGTTTCTCCAGTGACCCAAACAAGATCAATGAAAGTAAATCCTGATCCTTCCACATCCCGCAGCCTCCTGGGGGCCGGGGGCCACTGCCGGCCCTGCCCGGGGGGTGTTGGGGTCAGGCAGTGCCCGGCGCTGAGCCCCGGCTGCCCCACAGCCCCGGCCCGGCCCCACAGCTCCCCACAGGCCCCCAGCCCGTGCTGCCCTGTCCTGCTGCTCCCCGCCACAGAGAAACACCCTAAAATCCTGAACTTCTTTTTCTTTCCTGTCCTGGAACGCGGGGATACAAAAGATCTGGATCAGCTGGCAAATGTTGAGGATAAGATGGCGCTGAAAAGCATCCCAGTCCTCACTTTTTTCACTTCCTCCTCTTTTCCATCTTCCTTTTCCTTTCTTACCACATAGATTCCTCCTGCTGCTGTTTGCCTTAACCATATTCCTGCACACTCCCTTCAACCAATCCCTTCCCAGCACACCAACACCATCCGTCCCCTGTTGCTGAGACCCCTTCTCCACTTCCCATTTTACCCTGCTGGGTGTCCATGTCCTTAATTAGCTCTGGGAGAATGTGCAAACTGCCTTTTGATTAGGAAACGATGTCCATGGTTCTGTTCAGGCTTTGTTGTTGTTCTGGAAGTTGAGGAATTGAGCAGGAGCTTGGCTGAGCAGCAGTGTGTGTCAGTCAGTGCCATTTTGTGGAGCTGCTGGTTTGTGCTGTCACTTGCTTGTGTGCAAGTGCGTGTGGCTGTGTCCGAGCAGATTCAGAGCATGTGTTTGTAAGGAGGCGTTGGTGTTGTTGGTTCGCTGGGGGTGCCCGGTTTTCGGGACATCCCCCCTGGAGCAGGGTGTCCCCCCTTGGTGCAGGCGCGGCCCTCAGGCAGCGCTCAGCCAATCAGAAGGCGCGGCGCTGGTGACTCAGCAGTTGCCAGGCAGAGCCGCAGCGCCCGGCGCTCCCCAGCTGGAGCCCACGTGTGGCCCGGCCTTGGCGCCCCCCGCCAGGGGAATTTGGGGAGGTGGGAGGGGGGGAGCGCCAAGGCCGGGCCGGGCCGTGCTGTGCTGGCAGAAGTGGCTGCGGCGGGGGCCGAGTGCGGGCAGGAGCGGCCGAGAGCCCAGCGCTGCCCCAGCCCGAGCTGCCGCAGCTGCATCGCTGCTCGTGCTGTGGGATCCGAGAGCTCTGGGGGGCAGAGCGAGCCAGGGGTGGGTGCTGGGCCCGGGGGGAGGAGGAGAAAGGCTGGAGGAGCAGGGCTGGAGACCAGAATGGTGAAACGATGGCCGTGGGAGCAGCAGGTGGGATTCTGCAGGAGAAGGAGTAGTGTGAGGAAGAGGAGTGTGACGAAGAGTAGGGATACAGGAGGAGGAGGAGGAGGAGCAGGAAGAGGAGGCACCGCAAGGTTCCAGCACTCGCTGTATCTGCAGCCTCCCCCCAGCCCCAGGAGCATTGCCCCCCCCATCCAGCAGGTGATCAGGGAGGGGGATCCACGATTTTCCCGTGGGTGAATCTTGGTGTTTCTGAGGTTTCTTGGCCTCCATGTTGGTGCTTTGGTTTTTTTTTTGTGGGGGCTGAATGTTTATATTTTGGAGGGGGCTTTGTCTGAATCTTGATGTTTTGGTAGTTTTTGGTCTGTGTCTTGATTTTTGGGGGCATTTTGGTCTGAATCTTGGTGTTTTGGAGGTTTTTACAGATACAAGATGCCCGGTGATGTGCTTGGGGAGGAGGAACTCCCAGCCCATGGTGTTCACGCCTTGTTTTTCCTTTCCAATCCAGGATTTGTCATTCCCAAGGTGTGGCTGGATGGAGGAGGAGGAAAAGCCCCGGAGATGCCACATGAGGAGGAGGGGCTGCAAACGCAGCCCAGAGAGATCCAAGGAGGAAAGAGCCCTCCTTTGCCAGGAAGGTGGCCTGAAATCCAGGGGGAGCTCGGAGGTGGGGGAGAAGCCTCAGGGTTGGGAGAAGACCCACAAGTGCCTGGAATGTGGGAAGGGCTTCAACCAGAGCTCCAGCCTGAAAAAACACCAGAGGATCCACACTGGGGAGAGGCCCTACAAGTGTGGGAAATGTGGGAAGAGCTTCACCAACAGCTCCCACCTGATCCGGAACCAGGTGATCCACACAGGGGAACGGCCCTATGAATGCTTAGAATGTGGGAAGAGCTTCCCCCAGAGCTCCAGCCTGTGGACACACCAGCGCATCCACACTGGGGAGAGGCCCTACGAGTGTTCTGAGTGTGGGAAGAGGTTTCCAACCAGCTCCGATCTCCTCAGACATCAGCGCATTCACACGGATGAGAGGCCCTTCCGCTGCCCCGACTGTGGGAAGGGCTTCAAACGCAACTCCACCCTCATCACCCACCGGCGCATCCACACTGGGGAGAGGCCCTATGAGTGTCCCCAGTGTGGGAAGAGCTTCTCCAGCAGCTCTCATTTCACCCGACACCAACGGAGGCACCGCTAAGGGAAGCCCTGCGAGTGCCCCGAGTGTGGGAAGAGCTTCGTGCGCTGCTCCAGCTCCATCCCCCGTGGGAGGATCGGCGTTGGATGATCCCCAGTGACCCCCGTGGGGCAGAGCCCTGGTGACCCCCGTTCCGGGTGATCCGTGCTGGGTGGGGGGAAGGGGTTGGAGAGATTTCTTTGCCTTCTCCTTGTGCTGCTGGGATTTGATTGGGAATAAATTCCCTCCCTGTGCCCAGGCTGGCTCTGTTGCATCTGGAAGCTTTCTCCATGTCTGGCAGAGCCAATCACTGGCAGCTCCAAAGATGGAGGTGCTGGATGCAGAGATGCCCCCATAGCCCCTGGGAAGGAGGGAGGAGGGGGAGGGTGTTTTTAAGGGTCTTCTTTTCCTTCTCATTCTCCTGATGTTATTTTTTCAGTGTCATCAATTTAAATAATATCTCTAATTAGAGCCTTTTGTGCCCGTGCTGGGTTTTACTGAGGGATCTCTTCCGGTCCTTATCCCCACCCGGGAACCCTCGGTTCCATTTTCTCTCCCCTGTGTGGCTGCGGGGGGCAGGGACAGAGTGGCTTTGGTGGGTGCCTGGCACCGGGCCAGCGTCACCCCAGGCCATGGGCACCCCTGAGATCCCGCGTCCCTGGGGACACATTTCTGGGCACAACTGAGCTCCCACCTGCCCCGCACCTCGAGGTTCCCCCTCCAAAAAACCCCACCTGCAGCGTCCCTAAAGCCCCTCAGCTAATCAAAATGGTGGCCAGCGCTGGCCATGGGGCGAGTGGTGGCAGCTGGGGCTGTACTGGTGGCACTGGTGGTGCTGGGAGCCCCCCCAGCTGCGAGCGCGGAGCTCTCGGGTGAGCGGGGGGGGCGGGACATGATGGGAAAGGGGGGGAGAAGGGGAAAAAGGGGTGATGGGACCCCTAAAATGAGTGAGAGGTGGAGGGGACCCTCAAAGGAAGAGCAGGAGGGGGCTGAAGAGTGGGGGAGAAACGGGTGGGAGGGGCTGGGAAAGTGGGGAAAAGTGGAGGATGGGACCCAAAAACTGAGCGGGAGTGGGCTGGGGATTGGGGGATTGTGGGGGAAAAGGGTGGAAAGGGTGAAAAGGGGGGAATGGGACTCCAAAACTCCTCTGGGGAGCGGCTGGAAATGGTGGGAGACGAGATGTGAAATAGGGAGAAGAGTGGAAAAGAGGAAGTCAGAGCACGGGCAGGAGGGTCCCATGGCGGCCGTGGGGCACAGGGGGTGCGGAGCGGGGATCCGGGGTGGCTCCCGGAGCTCTGGGCGTGCTGGGGGCTGCAGGGGGGCACCCCCTGAGCTGTGTCCCGCACACACAGGGGTGTTCCAGGGGATGATGAAGTCCGAGTGTCGCTTCATTAAGGGCACCGAGCGGGTGAGGTTGGTGCAGAGGAGCATCTGACAGCGGGAGCAGCAACTGCACTCGCCAGCGATGTGGGGCTGTTTGTGGGGGACAGCCCGTGTGGGGAGAAACAGGCGCAGTGCTGGAACAGCCATCCAGCCAGACTGGGGTACAAACGGGCTCTGGCGGACAGGCTCTGCCGGCACCACCGCGACATCGTTGCCCCGTTGCTCGCGGCCCGCAGAGGTGCAGAACGTCGGGCAGAGCGAGTCCCCTCGGGCCCTGCCCTGGGGATGAGCCTGGAGCCCCTCAGCCCCCCTGGTGCCCATCCCCGGGGCCTCTTGTCCTTCCAGGTTCCCCTGAGCTCTCCACTCCCTCACAGTCCATCCCAGTCCATCCCAGTCCATCCCAGTCTCTCCCAGTCCATCCCAGTCTCTCCCAGTGCCCCCGCGCGTGCCATCGCAGCCCTGCGTGGCGCTGACGCCCCTCAGCCAATCAGAGCGCGTCTCTCTGATGACTCATCAGTTGCCAGGCAGACCCGCAGCGCCGAGTGCCCCGTGCTGGACTCGGCCTCCCAGTGCCGCGCGCTCCATTCCCAGTCGCTCCCAGTGCCCTCCCAGTGCCTCCCCAGTGCCCTCAATCCACTCCCCTCTCACGAGGGCAGCTCACTTCTCTCAGAACATCCCAACCCAAAGCTGTCTGTGCTTCTAGGCCGATCTCTTGTCCTGTTTTTCGGTGTTGGGCATTCCATCAAGAGCCACCCTTCCTTTTAACCTTGGCAAAGGGGCTGGGAGAGGGTTTGGGGGATCCTCGGAAGGCAAGGAGCAACTGGGATGGAGTTTGTGGAGTCCTGGAGGGGATGAGAGTGGGTTTGGCATGTGCTGGAAGGTTTAACAGCATTCTGGACAGATTGTGGACGAAAAAAAGAGGGGTTTAGGGGGTCCTGATGGCTCTCTGGGGGGTTTTTGAGAGGTCCTGACCCCTGTGGACCCCCCAGAGATGCCAGCGGACACTGCCCGCAGCAAGATTCGGATGGGGATCGGGGACTTTGTGTTGGGCTTCATCTTCCTGGTGCTGGGGCTCGGCTTTCACTTGCTCGAGGAGGTGACGGGGGATCCCGGGAATCGCATCCCCCTCCCCCAGAGAGTGTGTGCCCCCCCTGGCCCCCCAGCCCGCTGTCACCCCCTTTGCTCTGCCCACAGAGCTCCTGAGCCGCCGGCGGCCGCAGCCCCTCCCTGTGGCCTCGGGCCCGGCCGGTGCCCCCCGCTCCATCCCCGCGCTGATTTTGGGGGGGTCTTGTGTCCCCTCCAGCCCCGCTGCCACTCTGCCCCCACCCGGCTGCTCCCAGTGTTCCCAGTAAGGCTTCCCAGTTAGGGCTGGTCCCGTTTATTGGGGGGCACTGGGGAGGGACTCTGGGGAACCCCACGGGGGGGCCAAGATTGGGGGGGCAAAACCGGCACTGGGATGGATCGGGAATGGGGACCCCCGTGTGTCCCCCCCGTGTCACCCTGCTCTGGGTGCTGGGAGCCCCCGGCTGCAGGCGGGGGGGTGGGGTGGGGAGGGGTGGGGTGGGGGGACGATGGGAAAGTGTCTGAGAGGGGGATAAGGGATAGGGGCACAGCGGGAAAGGGCTTCCCATGAGAGTCCCTTTGTTTCCCCATCACTTGATCTCTTGAGCTGTTCCCTGGGGCTCTCGGGGGGGCAGAACCTCACGGGGGGGTCCCCAAACCCCTGTCCCTCCCTGGGGGTCTCATGGGGGGTTCCTCCCCACCCAGCAGCGGGTGCTGAGGCGGCCGTGGGGCAGAGAGGGGTGGGAAAGGGGTGTCCAGGGGGGTCCCTTGAGCTCCCAACCTGCTGTGGGGTGCTGGGGGCTGCTGGAGGGGGGCACCCCCTGACCTGTCTCCCACACAGGTGTGTTCCATTCCTGGGGAAAAGCCCACTGGCACTTCCTTGATGACAACAACTGGGTGAAGTTCATGGACAGGAACATCTACAACTGGGAGCAGTTTGGGCACAGGGGATACCCCAAAATTTGGAGGTGGGATGGAGTTGTTTTGAGGTGGAATTGAGCCCTTTGCAGTGGGATGGAGTCGCTTTGAGGCGCCTTCGATCCCTCTCGGCTTTTGGGGTGCAGAGCTGTGAGGGACTGAAATGTTCCGGGTTAGTGGCTCAAACCATTGGCCACCGGCAGCAGCAGCGGGGCCTTTGCTGGCCGTGGGCACAGGGAGCGCCCGGGGGCACAGGGGGGGAACACCCAGCCCGGAGGGGACGAGCCGGGCCTGGAGCCAGGGAAGGGCAGAGGCCGATGGGAAGCAGATCCGGCCAGGTGGGACAGGGCTTTGGAGCAGGGCAGCGCCCTCCCTTACACAACTGGCCCAGCTCTGGGAACCCGCCCGGGCCAGGCCCGGGACATGCACACAGAGGCCTGGAGGTTGCCATCCCTTCGCATGGGCCATGCCTGGCTCAGCTGCGCTGCCGGGAGGGGCAGGGCCATGTCTTAGAAGGGGCCATAAACCATCAGAGCCCCCAGAGTGCCCCGGGATCCACAGTGTGACATCGGACACTGCAAAACTCCCCCGGGGGAGGTACCTGGGTGTTCACCCAAACCTGAACCTGTATTAACCCACCGAACTTGGAGTTTCCGGGGCTTCCCCAGCCCCCACGGGATCCAGCCTGGGACCATCACTTACACCAAGGACAGCGACACTGGAACAACCAAAACCAAAAGTTTTGTTGCTGATCCAGGGCTGCTGACTGTGTATCCTTCTACTCTCATACTTTCTTGGCCCTTATACGTTTCCTAAGTGTTACTTTTATGCTTTTAATATTACTGGAGATGGTAACCAAAAGGGCTCCAAACCCCCTTCACACAGCAACCAAACTGTTCTGAAATAAACCCTACAGAGATATATTTATGAACACAGATCTTTCACTGTTGTTTCACTCTAATCTGCCCCAGGGGAGCCATGAACCAGACCCTGGGTTACCCTCGCCTTCAGGGGCAGGGCGGAACAGGAGCCGGACACGGGGGAAGCTTCTGGAAGCTGCTGACGGAAGCCACCCCTGGAGGCCCCCTATTTCCAAAGCCTGGCCATGCAAACCCAGGACACTGGATCCAAACATGGATCACTCAGACGGGGGGCACCAGGGCTCTGCCTGTCGTGGTTTGACGCAGCTGAGCGTCAAGCACATGAAATCTGTTATTTTTCATAAGGGGAAAATAAGAAAATATTGAGGAAAACTAGAGAGCTGTGAGGCAGAACAGGTTCAAACTTAAACAGTTGCTGTACAAAGAAAAAGTTTATTACCAACAGAATTAAAAGTAAAAAGAAGTAACAAGAAATTCAAGCAAACCTCCCCTCTCTTCCAGCACTTCCCTCCTTTTACCCAACTCGCAAAAGGAAGCAGAACATGGGATTTTAGTCAGTGTTGCAGTTCTTGAAGAGTCTCTTTGTTATGCTTAAGGAAAAAAGGGGTTTCTTCTGCATCACGTGGTTCCCAAAGTGCCCCCAACAGCAGACCCGCCCGGGAAGAAACAATCTGCTGTGGTGTAAAACATCTCTGCCCTGAAAAATCTCAGAGTTCCTTCACACTGCCAGACATGGGCCTTCACATGGGGTTATTAGACTTTGTAAGGATGAATTACTTTGGCCTGAAATGAATTACTTTGGCCTGAACACAAAGGGGTTTTTTTTGTGACAGGAAGTCTCTAAAAGCCTCTCAATACTTCTATATAGCCTGGCACAGGCACTTTTCATAATTTTCATGGGCCACGGGTGAACTTTCCATCCCTCCATGTACTCCAAATGGATCAAAGAGACAAACAGTCTGTGATATTACAGTTTCTTACCACGGCCTGCAGGAAGTTTTTTAAGCTGCGCACGAGAATCGCGGCACCGCCCTCTTTTCTCCCGTCGCCATTTCCAGCTCCGTCCCACAGGACTCACTTTCTCTTCTCTCTGGCTCCGAAGCCGCCACGTTGAAGAGTGTTCTTGTTCGGGCTCTACGGTGGAGAAAGCCTGGCTCCCTTTGTGCTGCTGGCTGCGTGGTGTCCTCTTCAGTTCAGCGCGGAGTGTGCTGGCTGCAGACAGGAGGCTCCGCCGGCTCCCGCTGGCTCCGCCGGCCCCGCGTGGAGAGGAGAGGGACCCGCCGGTGCCAGGGAGCCGCGCCGGATGGGTTTAGCTCTGTGGCACTCCATGGCTGGCTTTAGCTGCCTGCGGCTCTGGGACAGTTCCCCCCCAGCAGTGACACAGGGTCTGTGCTGCGGCGTTGGGAAAGGAGGGGGTGCAGGGGCCCTGACCCGGCAGGGCCCGGAGGCTGAGAATCCCCCTCCACCTTCTGACAGGCAAGCTGGAAAAAAAGGAATTCCTGCATTTCCGTGTGGTCTAAATATGTAAATTGTGAGAAGCGTCATTAGTCTAAAAGACTGTCCATCAAGTCAGGGTCAACCCCCTACATCACCTCTGAACCAACCCTGCTGCCAAATCCAGGCTGTGCAAGCCCAGTAGAGCCCCAAAACTGGGAAGCCAGGTATCCAGGAGCTCAGCTGCACTCCAAAATGGGGATGGAGATGTCCAGGGGCTCACCTTTGCCCAAAAATGAGGCCCCAGCTGAGGGCATTCTCTGCTTGGCTGAGCGCTGCCTGAGGGCTGGGGCTGCAGTAAGGAGGGACACCCTCCTCCAGTGGGGATGTCCCGAAAATGGGAAACCCCCACAAGCCCCTCAGAACCCCCGGGGCTGGACTGGCCCTGCCTGGATGCTGGGAGACACCAAAACCGCTCTGTCCCTGCCCTGTGCTACTGCATAGGGACGGTGATTTACCAAAATATGAATATTGATCTAATATCGATATCCACCTGAGACGGACAAAAACTCTCTAACAGTTTAAAGTTAGAAAGTGTATGTTTTATTTGGCGCCAGGCACTGCGTGGCATAGCTCCCTAAGATGCAGGCCCCAGTACAAGCAAACATGATACCTTTTATTTCCAAATACTATGAATATCCAAAATACAAATGTATATTCATAACATTAACACCTCCCATTCTCCTCTTCATATGGAAATGAGCTTAAATGTCATTAAACATGTGTAGTGTGTGTTCTGAATTGAGTTGATGGTCTTGAATTGGGTCAGTGGTCCCAAAGAAGATGAAGTAACTCATCTTCCTCATTTTGACCTTTTTGCTTCTCTGAGTTTTAACAATTCTAATTACTTTAGTGACCTGTAAGTTTCCTCTTGCATGACTTTTGGATGGGCTCCCACAAAGGGAGGAAATTGGTGATTGTCTTTATTCTATACACCAACTTATCAATGTTTCTGCTCCTTATTCTAGGCACAGCTAAACAAACGTGCAAATGACAGATCATCAGTTATTTGGTAATCAGTTACTAACATCTAAAACTCTGTTTCAAGTCCAGCTCTCCTAACTATTTTGATTAACCCTCACTGGGCCCAAGCCTACAACTGAAATCCCAAGCCTATGACTAAAATCTTTATGTTTCCTCTAAATCTATGTTTCATTCCCCACTTCTCTTTTAACAGTGAGTAAATTCTTTTACTCAATACACATATTTTTCATTTATCCAAACTGCATGGTCAGCCTTTTTCTCATTCAAGGCAAAACCGTACGCTTTGGATAGTGATGTCAAGGCTGCTATTCTCCACAGCATCTTCCAATACCAAACAAGCATCACCATGGATAAAATCCAACTTGTACTTACTAAAATGAGCAGTACAATAATAGGATGAATCAAGACATTGAGTATACCAGTTGCTGTCGGTGACCATCTGAAAAGCACATCCCACCAATGATGAGACAAATGTCAAATTCATTAAATTGTCTATTGTTATGGTGGGACATGCCATCCTGAGGCAGACACAACCTCTTCTGTATACACCAGCTGCGTTGTTTGGTTAATGGAATGCACCTCAAAGTGGCAAATGCTTTGGTCTATGTCCAAACAAATGTCTTTACCTAAAATCCTTCCACATATGTACCCTAACTGTTCCCTTAATGGTTTGCCACTGGCTTTTAATTTCTTGTGCCCACATTCTGTATGTTCAGAGGGGTATAATACAGTTCAATTCATGGTCTTGTTCTTCTGTATCTTCCCAATCTGGTAATATTTTGGACAGTTTCCAATGGTTATCACCCAGGGCCAGCAAGGACGATTGCTGCAATTTAATTAAGTCGCTCCTTACTGCGGTCAATCTGTTCATCATATGCTTTTGTTGCACACCCCTCTATTTTCAGTCTAAACTTGCTCAAACATTTGTCACAGCATTCAGGATAAGCTTCATGGGCGGATGGTAAGCCTCATGAAACCAATCTTGCACAAATACATATTTACATCTTTAAACATCCCTTCCTTCCCACAGGCTTGCGTTTGTGACTCTGAGCATTTTGTTCAAAGCCTTCTGAAAGTGAGGATCATATGCCTTCCCCTGGCATCGGTATATTTCAGTCGCGTTAGACTGGCGTGGTACTGCTTTAACTCTTGTTACAATTGTAAGAATAATTAGTAAAGTCTCAACTTTCCACATAATGTCCATCATACCTGAATTCATCCATCGCCTTTTCAGGTCAGCTTCAGCTTCAGTTCGTTGTCGCCTGGCGTTACCTCCCAAACTCCCTCAGGGACCTTCTTCACTCGGGAGTGATGAATCCAGGCCTTCTGCTCTTTGATCTTGATTGCAGTGAAGGTGGTGGGGAGTACCTGGCATGGTCCTTCCCACTGCGGTTCCAAAGTCTTCTCTGCAAAAGACTTAACATACTTGAAATCCCCAGGTTGTACATCATGTACTGGCCCATCTAATTTTCTGCTTTGGGCCCCAGCCACATACTTTTCAATTTCTTTGTCTATCTAAGGCCACCATATATCTATGCAGGGTTTCTTCTCCCACCTGAATGGGTGAAGTTCCCTCTTGAACCACATATGGCCTCTCATATAAGATTTCAAATGGACTTAACTTTTTTTTTGTTTTGTTCTGGGTTTTGTTTGAATCCGCACTAATGCTAATGGGAGACAAGGCAAATTTGCTTCTTGTCCCAGTCTTATAATTTGTTGCTTAATCAAATGGTTCATCTTTTCTACCTGGCCACTAGACCAAGGGTTATAAGGAGTATGTAACTCCCAGTCTATTCCCAGGTGGTGACTGATTTGTTGCACAAATTTTGAAATAAAATGTGTCTCTCTTTCTGAGGACATGGTGGCTGGAACTCCAAAGCGGGGTATGATCTCTTGCAATTATGCTTTGGTCACCTCTCGAGCTTTAGCTGTCCTAGTGGGAAAGGCTTCTGGCCGTCCTGAAAAGGTATCTGTTAGTACCAATAGGTGTCGATACTCCCCTTTTGTGGGTAACTCTGTGAAATCAATTTGCCACTGTTGCCCAGGTCCTCATCCTTTCCCAATTTGACCAACTTTAGGTTTTGGAATATTCTTAGGATTAGCTCAGAGGCAAAGACCACACTGGCGAGTTACTTGTATCACTGCACCTTGCAATCTCCTAGCCATAATCCTATCTTTCAAATAATTGTACAAAGCATCCATTCCCCAATGTGTTTTCTCATGTTCTTTCTGCACCAGTGACCACAACAAATAAAGAGGTACTATAAGCTTGTTATCCTTAGCTACAGCCCATCCCTCCTCATTAGAACTTGCATTTTCCTTTTTTATAAGTTTCTTATCTTTCCTGTTGAATTTTGGCTTACCTTCAAGGCAAATCTTTCCATCTGGTATTGATGTTGCCTCTACCTTTTCATTGGGTACTTCACCTTTGGCTGCGTCTTTTGCCTCTCTGTCCGCCAGCATATTTCCTTCTTCCAATTCAGAACTCACCTTTTGGTGTGCTTTAATGTGCATGATAGCCACCTTCTCAGGTAACTGAACTGCATCCAGCAACTTTAGTATCTCTGGTGCATGTTTGATACTCTTCCCTTGTGTGTTTAACAGTCCCCTCTATTTCCAGATGGCTCCATGTGCATGAACCACCCCAAATGCATACCTTGAGTCTGTATAAATATTAATCTTCTTTCCTTTTGCCAATTCTAAGGCTCGGGTTAGAGCAATTATTTCAGCCTTTTGTGCAGAGGTGTTCATTGGCAATGGTCCAGACTCCGTTACCTCTCAGCTGGTGGTAACGGCATACCCAGCATGTCTTTTCCCACTGATGACATAACTGCTTCCATCAGTGAACCAGGTCTCAGTGCCTCAAGAGGAGTGTCCTTCAGATCTGGGCGACTGGAGTAAGTGGCCTCGATGGTCTCCAGGCAGTCGTGGATCACCGGTTCTCCCAGGTTCCCACTGAGGAATGAAGCTGGGTTCACAATATTAGTCACCACAATTTCAACATCATCTTGTTCTACCAATATGGCCTGGTACTTCAGGAATCGCTGAGGGGAGAGCCAATGGCCCCCTTTCGCCTCCAGGACTGCAGATACTGCATGAGACACTAGCACAGTCATCTTCTGGCCCAGGGTAAACTTGCGTGCCTCCTGGATGTTCATTGCCACTGCTGAAACAGCTCTGAGGCACCCTGGCCATCCCTTGGCTGCTGCATCCAGCTGTTTGGAAAGGTAGGCTACTGCCTGCCAATAGGGGCCCAAGTCTTGTGCCAGTATTCCCAAGGCAATCCCTTGCTTTTCATAAGAAAACAAAAAGAATGGTTTACTCACGTCTGGAAGTCCCAGGGCTGGAGCTGACGTGAAGGCCTTCTTCAGTTGGTCAATAGCTCGCGTTGCTTCTTCCGTCCGCTGCAGGCTCTTGTTTCCTTCCGTAATCAATGCATATAAAGGTTTAGCAAGCGACCCATAATCATTAATCCACAGTCTGCACCACCCTGTCATACCTAGAAAGGTTCTCAGCTCTTTTGCTGTCTGGGGTCATGTCTCTTGGGTCTGGGTGGCTACTAGAAGGTCGTCCACATACTGAAGCAGTTGCTCTTCTCCCGGTGGGGGTTCCCAGGATTCAAGGTCCTTTGCAAGCTGTTCCCCAAATATAGTAGGGGAGTTGTTGTACCCTTGGGGTAATACACACCATGTGAGTTGAGTTTTACATCCACTCTTGGGGTTCTCCCATTCAAATGCAAAAATTTGCTGGCTGGCTTCATGGAGAGGGAGGCAAAAGAAAGCATCCTTCAAATCTAAAACAGTAAACCAGGTTAGTTCAGGTGTTAAACGAGTTAACAAAGTGTAAGGGTTAACAACCAGTGGGTACAAATCCTCAGTCACTTTATTGACTGCCCTCAAGTCTTGTACCAACCTGTATGACCCATCAGGTTTCTTCATGGGTAAAATGGGAGTATTAAAATCTGATTGACACTCCCTTAGCAATCCAATTTGCAAAAAGCTCTCAATAATTGGCCTGATCCCTTCTCTGTCTTCCCTTTTCAAGGGATGTTGCTTGGCCCTTACAGGCCATTTCCCTTCTTTAAGCTTCATTTGAATTGGCAGGGCAGTCTTTGCCCTCCCTGGGGTATCAGAGGCCCATACTCTACTTAATTTATTATCTTAATAATTTTTCATTTACTATTTCAGTTTCTTTAGTTATTAGCATTAGGCTCAGCAACTCTATATATTGTTGGTCTTTTACTTCCAAACTGATTTCTCCATTTTTAAATATTATTTTTGCCTCCAGCTGCTCTAGCAGATCTCTGCCCAAAAGTGCAGATGGAGTGTTAGGCATATATAAAATCAATAAATTCCCCACTGTTTTACCAACTTATATTTCAGTGGTTTACAAAAGTATGCCTTTTCAGATTGACCAGCTGCCCCTGTCACTACAACATAATCACTTGATATAGGTATCAACTGAATATATTGCTCCTGTATCCACTAAAAATTTCACTTTCTTTTCTTTGTTTCCTAGTTTAACTATAACCAGAGGGTCCCCTAGGGTAGGGGCTTCTTTTTTCTTCTTCTTCTTTTACCACCCTTATTAATTTTTACATCCTCTGTTTATGTCCCTCTTCCTAATTGCTATAAACTCCCCATGCCACATTAAGCAAAGTCTCTAGATTCCGGATTGTTGGACCTTGCATCTTCTGAAGCTTTGTTCGCTCCTGGGTCCTTAATGTTATAGGACCCTGTGGGGAGGGTGGTTCATCCTCTTCGCTGTCACTGCTTGGTAAAGGTGGGCAGAGGTTAGTTGTTATCGATTCCCCAGAGGGAGATGAAATAAAAAGTGGAGTGAGGTTCAGGGACGGAGATGATGGTAACTCTGATTCTGTATCATTTGCTAGCCCTCCCCCATCTCCCTTCTTAGGGGGTGACTTAAGTAGATCTGCCAGTTCTTGTTCTTGTGCTTCTACTTGATATACCCTGTTTCTGGTTTATTGAACATGCACTGCAACATCGCTTAGGTTTTTCATTATTAACTTTGTTATCCTTTTCAAAAGCCAATACTAAGGGATCAGAGGGTGGTCTGATCCCACACTCT
Source organism: Aphelocoma coerulescens (assembly GCF_041296385.1). Taxonomy (NCBI): domain Eukaryota; kingdom Metazoa; phylum Chordata; class Aves; order Passeriformes; family Corvidae; genus Aphelocoma; species Aphelocoma coerulescens. The sequence goes on along the minus strand of NW_027184061.1, from coordinate 69,343 downwards.
TTTTATCACTCAGGTTGATTTTGAAGAGTGAAAAATAAGTCAACATAAACAATCTCTGGCCATTTTTGTTCATGTCTAAGAAAAGCATTAGTTGCAGTAATGTTTCATAATCCAGTGTACCAAAAGGCAGCCACTTCACATCCCTTTCCAGTTTATAAAGCGGCCACCATTGGATGCATAACTTAATAAGCTCTCTCTTGGTCTCTGCACCACTATGATTCACCATCTTTTCCCAGTGTGTCAAAACACATCCCAGGGGGCTACTCTTAGGAACCTCTTTGTTTCATTTGCCCCCATTTTTAAAGTTCACAAAAAAGCTTGTCCATAAAATTCACAACACACTCACACACTCCACCACTCAAAAAGAAACCAAAAACCCCTTCTTCTTATTCAAATATAAAAAAATTCACACGGCACATAATTCACACCACACATTCAAATGCTTAAAACAATTTACTCAAAGCACTTATACCAACAATTTTAAACTTATAAAACCCACCGCAAGCCTTTTGCAACCCCGAGCAAATATTCTGCTGGGGTTTCGCAAGGCTCCGCTAAAATCTGGCGAGCTGGCGAGTTCCAGCTTGTGCTGCCGCCTCACTCCCTCTGCCCAGCGGGGGGTTTAGTCCCCGCCGCTTCCGCGCTACGCCGCTCTGCCTCGCCGCTAAGGTTAAAAGTATTAGCCCTTCGTCTGGATGTTACCCCGCACCAAACTACCTAATTTAACTCACTTACAATCAAACTTTTCAAGATATACTAAAGGCTTACAAAACAAAATCCAAGGCTACAAACTCCAATCACTCCGCCGGTCGCCACGGTGACGCCGGGCGTAACTTCAAACTAGCTCCGCTCGCTCCTTTAAACACAAATTTAACAACTTTCAAGCACACAATTACCCCTCTTCCTTAATGTCTTAATCAAATTTCACCGTCACCCTTCACACAACTCAAAACTCACACACACTACTTAGTGCCTTTCTTCCAACTCACACACAAAAAATCAAATTCCTCCGCTCTTTCAAACACAAAAATCCTTCCACCAACTCCACTAAACGCAAACTTTTACAAGCTTTTCACACAAATACGTAGCTAATCTGCTTCAAATACACACAAATCACAATACCAGCTAACTAAACACACACACAACGCACTGCTAATTCATAATCCCAACGCGCTCTTTGGCATAACCCAGCCATCGTACCCCTGTCACGCTTGCGCAGCCCAGGGGGTCTGAACTCTCTGATCCAATGAGGTCCCTGTAGACCTGCGGCGCGTCTCTAACGCATGCGCACAGCACTCAAAGTAAAGTTGGTCTCTTTCTCTCTGTTCACCACTCATATTCCAAACTACAAGCTAATGCTGATTTTAAGCCACCAACCGAACCGGAGCCGACGGCGCTCCCGCCGCTACCGCCCATACTCCTCCGGTGCGCAACCGCGCGGTCCTCGCTCCCCTCTGCGGGAACGAACCAAGCCGGAGTCCGCACACACATACACAAACACACGCCGTACGGCCACGCACACTGCGCGCCCGGCTCTCCTCTACGAGAGACCAACACAGAGCCCCTGTGCCCCGTTCCCCTCCCTGGAAACAGAGGCAGCTCTGCATCCCCTCAGGGGAAACAGACCCTTTTTCCACGGACACTTACAACCAAACTTTCCCAGGCTTCCACTTCACACAGGGCGTCCTGCTGTGTCTTACAAGCTGCCTTCCTTAAGGTACCCTTCAATTTTATAAAACATACCTCTTTGTCCGTGGTTCCGGCAGGTCCTGGTCTCTCCCCAGGGTGTCAGAGGATCAAGGAGCCCCGAAAGAGCGGGGCAGGCGCCTGAGGGGGGTCCCTGGACTCCTGGCCCCACGGCCAGATAGAGCAGGGTCCCACCAGAGTCGCCAAAATGATTAACCAAAATATGAATATTGATCTAATATCAATATCCACCTGAGATGGACAAAAACTCTCTAACAGTTTAAAGTTAGAAAGTTTATGTTTTATTTGGCACCAGGCGCTGCGTGGCATAGCTCCCTAAGATGCAGGCCCTGATACAAGCAAACATGATACCTTTTATTTCCAAATATTATGAATATCCAAAATACAAATGTATATTCATAACATTAACACCTCCCATTCTCCTCTTCATATGGAAATGAGCTTAAATGTCATTAAGCATGCGTAGTGTGTGTCCTGAATTGAGTCGGTGGTCTTGAATTGGGTCAGTGGTCCCAAAGAAGATGAAGTAACTTATCTTCCTCATTTTGACCATTTTGCTTCTCTTGAGTTTTAACAATTCTAATTACTTTAGTGACCTGTAAGTTTCCTCTTGCATGACTTTTGGATGGGCTCCCACAAAGGGAGGAAATTGGTGATTGTCTTTATTCTATACACCAACTTATCAATGTTTCTGCTCCTTATTCTAGGCACAGCTAAACAAACATGCAAATGACAGATCATCAGTTATTTGGTAATCAGTTACTAACATCTAAAACTCTGTTTCAAGTCCAGCTCTCCTAACTATTTTGATTAACCCTCACTGGGCCCAAGCCTACAACTGAAATCCCAAGCCTATGACTAAAATCTTTGTTTCCTCTATGTTTCAACAGGAAATGCAAGGAAAGGCCCAGGAGCTGAGAGAAGGTCCCGGAGAGATCCCACCCCGAGCACCGGCACGGGCACAACAGACCCAGCCTGGGCACAGGGAGGGAATTTATTACCAACCAAATCCCAGCAGCACAAGGAGAAGGCAAAGAAATCTCTCCAACACCTTCCCCCCACCCAGCGCGGATCACCCAGAACGGGGGTCACCAGGGCTCTGCCCCACGGGGGTCAGTGGGGATCATCCAACGCCAATCCTCCCACGGGGGATGGAGCTGGAGCAGCGCACGAAGCTCTTCCCGCACTCGGGGCACTCGCAGGGCTTCCCTTAGCGGTGCCTCCGTTGGTGTTGGGTCAAGTGAGAGCTCCTGGAGAAGCTCTTCCCACACTCGGGACACTGGTAGGGCCTCTCCCCGGTGTGGATACGCTGGTGGCTGATGAGGTTGGAGTTTTGATTGAAGCCCTTTCCGCAGTAGGGGCAGCGGAAGGGCCTCTCATCCGTGTGAATGCGCTGATGTAGGAGGAGCTGGGAGCTCCTTGGAAACCTCTTCCCACACTCAGAACACTCGTAGGGCCTCTCCCCGGTGTGGGTGCGCTGGTGTGCCCTCAGGCTGGAGCTCCACCAGAATCTCTTCCCACAATCCAAGCACTCATAGGGCTGCTCCCTGGTGTGGATCACCTGGTGCTGGATCAGTTGGGAGCTGTTGATGAAGCCCTTCCCACATTCCCCACACTTGTAGGGCCTCTCCCCAGTGTGGATCCTTTGGTGCTGGATCAGGCTGGAGCTCCGGCTGAAGCCCTTCCCACATTCCCCACACTCGTAGGGCCTCTCCTGAGTGTGGATCATCTGGTGCCGGATCAGGCTGGAGCTCCATCTGAAGCCCATCCCACATTCCAAGCACTTGTGAGGTTTCTCCCCACCCTGACGCTTCTCCCCCAGCTCCGAGCTCCCCCTGGATCTCTGGCTGCCTTCCCGGCACAGGGGGGCTCTTTCCTCCTTGGATCTCTCTGGGCTGCGTTTGCAGCCCCTCCTCGTGCGGCATCTCCGGGGCTTTTCCTCCTCCTCCATCCAGCCATGCCTTGGGAATGACAAATCCTGGGTTGGGGGGAAAAACAAGGGGTGAGCGCCTCAGGCTGCGGATTCCTTCTGCCCGAGTCCATCACCAAGTATTTTGTGTCTGTAAAAACCTACAAAACACCAAGAATCAGACCAAAAGTCCCACTAACATCAAGACATAGACACAAAACACCCAAAACATCAAGTTCAGCTAAAACCTCCTCCAAAATACAAATACATTCAGCCCCTGAAAAAAAGCCAAAGCACCAACATGGAGCCCAATAAACCTCAGAAACACCAAGATTCACCCCTGGGAAAATCGTGGATCCCCCTCCCTGATCACCTGCTGGATGGGGGGGGCAACGCTCCTGGGGCTGGGGGGAGGCTGCAGATACAGCGAGTGCTGGAACCTTGCGGTGCCTCCTCTTCCACCTCCTCCTGTATCCCTACTCTTCCTCACACTCCTCTTCCTCACACTACTCCTTCTCCTGCAGAATCCCACCTGCTGCTCCCACGGCCATCGTTTCACCATTCTGGTCTCCAGCCCTGCTCCTCCAGCCTTTCTCCTGCTCCCCCCAGGCCCAGCACCCAGCCCTGGCTCGCTCTGCCCCCCAGAGCTCTCGGATCGCACAGCACGAGCAGCGATGCAGCTGCGGCAGCTCGGGCTGGGGCAGCGCTGGGCTCTCGGCCGCTCCTGCCCGCACTCGGCCCCCGCCGCAGCCACTTCTGCCAGCACAGCACGGCCCGGCCCGGCCTTGGCGCTCCCCCCCTCCCACCTCCCCAAATTCCCCTGGCGGGGGGCGCCAAGGCCGGGCCACACGTGGGCTCCAGCTGGGGAGCGCCGGGCGCTGCGGCTCTGCCTGGCAACTGCTGAGTCACCAGCGCCGCGCCTTCTGATTGGCTGAGCGCTGCCTGAGGGCCGCGCCTGCACCAAGGGGGGACACCCTGCTCCAGGGGGGATGTCCCGAAAACCGGGCACCCCCAGCGAACCAACAACACCAACGCCTCCTTACAAACACATGCTCTGAATCTGCTCGGACACAGCCACACGCACTTGCACACAAGCAAGTGACAGCACAAACCAGCAGCTCCACAAAATGGCACTGACTGACACACACTGCTGCTCAACCAAGCTCCTGCTCAATTCCTCAACTTCCAGAACAACAACAAAGCCTGAACAGAACCATGGACATCGTTTCCTAATCAAAAGGCAGTTTGCACATTCTCCCAGAGCTAATTAAGGACATGGACACCCAGCAGGGTAAAATGGGAAGTGGAGAAGGGGTCTCAGCAACAGGGGACGGATGGTGTTGGTGTGCTGGGAAGGGATTGGTTGAAGGGAGTGTGCAGGAATATGGTTAAGGCAAACAGCAGCAGGAGGAATCTATGTGGTAAGAAAGGAAAAGGAAGATGGAAAAGAGGAGGAAGTGAAAAAAGTGAGGACTGGGATGCTTTTCAGCGCCATCTTATCCTCAACATTTGCCAGCTGATCCAGATCTTTTGTATCCCCGCGTTCCAGGACATGACAGAAAAAGAAGTTCAGGATTTTAGGGTGTTTCTCTGTGGCGGGGAGCAGCAGGACAGGGCAGCACGGGCTGGGGGCCTGTGGGGAGCTGTGGGGCCGGGCCGGGGCTGTGGGGCAGCCGGGGCTCAGCGCCGGGCACTGCCTGACCCCAACACCCCCCGGGCAGGGCCGGCAGTGGCCCCCGGCCCCCAGGAGGCTGCGGGATGTGGAAGGATCAGGATTTACTTTCATTGATCTTGTTTGGGTCACTGGAGAAACGAATGATTTTGCAGAAAGCTCAGCAGCTGTCAGAGGATGAGCACCCACGGACAGTGAGATGCCACGGGTACGGCTGCTGCCATTGGCTTTGGCAAGAAGAAGAGCCAGACCCAGGGCAGATATTCAATTATCTCCCTGGAATTGAGGTTTGCAATTCCTCCCCCTGCTAATTCCCGACCTAGTGGGGGGTGGAGATCAGGGATGTCTGTTTCAAGCAGTCTGTGGCCAGAATCCTGTCTCTTGTGAAATCTCTTCCACAGGAAGCTCGGCTGGCACAGACCCTGCCTGGGGACTTTAAGGGAAGTTACACCACTCAACAGAGATGAGCTTAACATCTCAACAGACTGGGAATAGCCCAAAAGATACCCAAAAGATAACGCCCATCAACAGAACATCAACGCCCATCAGCAAACATCAAGGAACAGCTACCCCAGACACTGCCCCCGGCACAGCTGGAGACCCCTGCTCTGGAAAAGGCTGAGAAGGAAATCAAGGAGTGTGGACCTAATGAACATCAGAGGCCAAGCAATCCGGGGCCAACAGGAAACCAAATACTAAGAACTACCCAACTTGGAACCAATGAACATTAAACCTACGGATTTCGATGGGTTTAGACTGTATAAAGTTGAGGAAAAATCGAGTAAAACTCGTGTGCCATGGAATGATTTTCTCTGCACACCCGGGCTCTGTGTGGATGAAATGATTTCTGTTGCACATCCTGGCCAGAATAAAGTAATGCCTTGATCCTCTAACACTAAAAAGGTCGTTGGAGAGTTTTTGTTCTTCCAGGAGTTTTGTTGACAGGATTATATCACTAGAATTTTTTTTCTTAATAATCCTACTCTGACATTGTCAGCTGGGTTTGGGCCAGGGGTGTGAGAGTCAATTTTTAGTCTTAGGGGAAGAAGTAGAAAAATCTTTATTGGTTTAGGCGTTTTTCTGTGTATGTGTGTGCGTGGCTGTTAGTGATGGGAGAATTTTAGAATGGGTTTTTCAATGTTCACCTGTAGGCAGCATTTTGCAAAACTGGAAGAGGTTTAAAGATGACCCTTTAACTCATAAAGAGCTAAAAAAACATAAGAAAAAGAAAAAGAAAAAGAAAAAGAAAAAGAAAAAGAAAAAGAAAAAGAAAAAGAAAAAGAAAAAGAAAAAGAAAAAGAAAAAGAAAAAGAAAAAGAAAAAGAAAAAGAAAAAGAAAAAGAAAAAGAAAGCAGCTCTGGGGAGGGCACTTGTGAGTCACCTGATGGTTGCCCTGGAGGAGAAGCTTCCTTCCAGGCAGCCAGCAGAGGAGCTTTAGAAATGCAAATTATCTCTGCTGGGGGAAGTGTGCACAATGTCCCAGGCTCTCCTTGCCTGCCAGAGGAATTGGGCTGATTCCCTCTGCCCCTCACCCCAAGCTCTGCCTCCCTGCACAGACGGAATTTGCATCGCTAAAGGCAGAGCCCACACTGAGCATCTCGGACTCTGCAACAGAAATCCCTGAAGCTGCAAAGGAAAACAGCAAACGGAGAATGTTGGGAGAACTTCACTCACAAAAGCGGGGGGGAATCATCCCTCTCCCCACTCCAACATCTGCTGGCACTGTCTGGGTTATACAGGGTGCGTTTGACCACTGGGCTGCTTTTGCTGCCACAAGGTCAGCGAAATCACTTGGGAATCCAAGGATGTGATGATTTAATCAGAGAAAAGCGGTCAATTGATGCATCCCTGGATGGAGGGAGTGCCCGAAAATGGGGAAAAGATGAACGGCCACCAGAACAAATCCTACAACACCATGGAGCAGCCCCTGGGAACCCGAACAAATTCATACCAGGTGCCAGAGAACCCAGTGATCATTTCAATGCATCATTAGATTACAAGCTGTCCTCCAAATCATAACCAAGCACACAGCTCCAGCTCCTGACCTTCTCACCCACCAATCCACTCCCATGTTTCTATTTCCTCCCTTCCTTCCTTCCTTCCTTCCTTCCTTCCTTCCTTCCTTCCTTCCTTCCTTCCTTCCTTCCTTCCTTCCTTCCTTCCTTCCTTCCTTCCTTCCTTCCTTCCTTCCTTCCTTCCTTCCTTCCTTCCTTCCTTCCTTCCTTCCTTCCTTCCTTCCTTCCTTCCTCTTTCGCTCTCTTTTTCTCTGTTCTTTCTGAATCACAGCAGAAGGGGTGAGGTGCAGACGAGGGCCAGAGCCCGAGGAGAGGCGCAAGCAGGCCGGGGCAGGAGGGGTTCCCCGAGCCGCTGATCCCCCCCGCCCCGAGCAGGAGGAGCCGATCCTGGATGCCGGCAGAGGGAGCGCACAGCTCTCCTTCTCCAGGGCCTACGGAGCTGCCACATTTCACCCTGGGATGGCATCAGATTCTCTTCCAGCAGAAGGACCAGGAGGTTGTGGAAAATTAAATGACTCAAACTGCTTTTGGCAAAGAGATGGCCAAGGAAAAGTGGGGAAACAGAGAACAAAGGAAATAAAACTTAACAGAGCCATGAATATCGGATGTAATACAAAGTGGGGGTGCACATTAAGGGGCACATGCAGCAGGCGCATCGGGAAGTCTGTACCTTCCAAGGACCTCAGCCACGGGGGAAAGGGACACGGAGATGCGGCCGGGAAATCGGGAGAAAAAGGAGGCTGCATCCTCCAACACTTGGACAGAGCCCACGGGAAATGCCCCGTGGCCTCTCCCTTGCTCCAGGAATAAAGTTCCTTTTACAGGACTCCTCCGGCTCCTCTGGGCACACAAACCTCTGGCCACGGGAACTTTCCCGCACACTCCCGCCGACGGGGCAGCCACCTCTGTCCTACCCACAGCAGCCGGGACGAGCCAGCGCTGCTCCGGCACCGGCTCCTGCCGAGGCAGCAGCGGCAAGGAGAGCGCGGGCAGCCGCTCCCGCAGCGCCCTCACGCCAGGGCGAACACGGCGCCCACACGGCACAACGAACCCGCCCCAGCCCCCTGCCGCCCCCTCCGCCCGCAGCCAGCGCCGAGCCCCGCCAGAACCGAGCGCGGCTCCCACCTGCGCTGGGGCCGCCTCCGAGCTCCGCCGCCGCCTCACCGGGCTCCGGCCGCCGCCGCCGCTCCCGGGCCCGCACAGACGCTCCGCCAATGGCGCCTCTGCTGCGCCACGGCCGCCCTGCCGGCGGCTCCGGGCCCGGGCTGCTCCCCGCTCCGACCAATCAGCGCGCCAGAACCACGACTGACGGCAGCACCGCCCAATCGCAGCGAGGGGCGGGCTCTGCACACGGCCCAGCCTCGCCCCGCGCTCCCAGCGCCCCCCGGGCTGCGTGAGGGGAAAGCCGCAGCTGAGGAACAGCCCTGGAACGGGCCCGGCCCGAGCCGCCATTCAGCTGGGAAGGGAAACAAAGCTCTCCGCTGCTCCCGGCCCGACTTGCCCAGCCCTGCGTGTTGCCTGCCTCCGGCTCCTTGGGAAGCCCTGCAGCCTCCCGACTCCCGCCTCTAATTCGGAGCATCAGTGCATGGCTTTGATTTCCCCGAAAAAGGGAAAACCGCCCCAAACCCCTTTGGCTGAGTGCACGAGGGGAGAGATTTGTGGCACAAAACTCCAAAAGCTCAGGGCAGGGTAATGCGAAGTAGAAGAAGACCCTTCCGAACTTCTTCCTCCCACCCCTCCCTCCTTCCAGCTCCACCTCCCACCCCGGCAGTGCAGGACACAGGGAATTGGGGCCATGCTCAGTTCATCCCCGGTGCCTTCTCCCGCTGCTCAGAGACAGGAGTCGTTCCCCTGCTGCACTCTGGGCTCCCTCCCACCAGACAGTTCTCCAGGAACTTCTCCACCCTGAGTCCGTCCCACGGGCAGCAGTCCCCTCACACTGCTGCAGCCCCGGGGGTCACTCTGCCCCGGGGTCAGTCCTGCAAGGAGAGGCTGCTCCACGGGGCCCCTCTGTCCACGGGTCTCCCACGGGGTCACAGCCTCTCCTCAGGCATCCCCCTGCTCTGGTGGGGGCTCCTCCAGGGGCTGCGGGGGATCTCTGCATCCACGTGGATTTCCAAATCTCTTCCACATTCCAAGCACTTGTGGGGCTTCTCTCCACCCTGAGGCTTCTCCATCAGCTCTGAGCTGTGGCTGGATCTCCGGCTGCCTTTCTGTCTCACGGGGGGTCTTTCCTCCTCGCAGCTCCCTGGGCTGGGTTTGCAGCCACTCCTCGTGGATCTCTTCAGTTTTTCCTCCCCGCTGGATTCCTGCATCGAGGAGCTGCTCAAAGCGGCCTCTTCCACGAGGTTCTGCCACAGGGATTTGTTCCCCCCAGTCTCCATCTGCAGCTCAGTGCCTGGGGCAGGAAGGAGAAGGAGAGGAAGGGACAGGGAGAAGGGAAAAGGAAAAGCTAGAAGGAGAGGAAGGAACAAGAAGAAGAAACCAGGGAGGAAGGAGAGGAGGAAGGAAAGTGGAAGGAATAAGGACAGAACGAGGAGAGGAAGGAGAGTGGAGAAGGAGAGGATGGGATTTGCCTCCGTGCCATAGGGAAGGGGAGGGAGATCCCCCCAGTCCATCCCCAGCAGGACGGCGTCGGCAGCGGGGTTGTCCTGCAGCTGGGGGTGATGCTGGGCTGGGAGATGGAGCAGGAGAGAGGGGGAAAGGGGCAGTGACTTCCTCCCCACCTGCCTGGGGGTCCCGGGACATCTTCCTCTTTCTTGCAGCCTCCTTCTCCATCCGGCCATGGCTTTGGAATGACAAATCCTGTTTTCAGGGCAAAAACAAGGGGTGAGTGTGTTAGGTTGGGGGTTCCTCCAGCCCAAGTCCATCTCTAGAAGTCACCAGGCATTTGTGTCCATAAAACCCTCCAAAATATTAAGATCCAGCCACAAAAGCCCCAAAGACACAGCCCCAAAACTCCCAAAATCTTGATATACAGGAAAAACTCCTCCACAATAGGAAAATTCTGCCCTTCAAAAAACCAAACCATCAACATTTAGATCAATAAACCTTAGAAACAACAGGATTCCCTCCCTCACCCCAAAAATTTAGAAAATATCAAGATTTGGCCCAAGAGATCCAAATTCAAACAGAAAATGCCAAGATTCAGCAAAAATAACCTCTCAGGAGTTCCCTCTCTCTGGGTTTCTGGGGGTCCTGTGTATTTTGAGGTTCCCCCATATCCGGAGTTCCCGCCTTCTCTGGGCTACGAGGGGTCTGGGGAATCCCAGGGGTCCCCCCTTTCCAGGCTCCCCACTTCAGTGTCCAGGGGGTCCCTGGTTCCGCTGCTCTCCATCCTCCCCCTCCCTTCAGGCTGCAAGGGGTCCCACAGCTGCGGGATCACCCCTCTCTGCTCTTCCCACTCCGTGACTCTCGGGCTTCCCCCAAACCTGGATCTCCCAGGCAGTCCCCAAAACCGGTGTCCCTGAAACCGGTGTCCCACTCACTCTGCACTGTGACCGGGTGATCGCCACATGGTACCAGAGCCTGACCCAGGGAGACCAACCCACACGTGGGGGGAGACCCCGCATCCCCCCACCCATGGCCAGGGCTCTGCTGTGAGCCACCAGCGGGAACCCCCCCCAAAAAACCCTCCCAGGGACCACCCAAGATATTTGGGGCAAGCTTCCCCTCCCCGGTCCCCTGCAGAATGCGGGGGGGCGATGCTCTCGGGGCAGGGGGGCTGCAGATACGGGGAGCGATGGACGCACGTGCTGCCTCCTCTTCCTCCTCCTGTTCCTGCTCCTGCTCCTCCTCTCTCCCTCCTCTTCCTCCCACTCCTCCTGCACTTCCTGCTTCTGCTCTTCCTCCTGTCCGTTCTCCCCCTTCTCCTTCATCCCTCCTCCTCCACCCCTTCTCCTCCTCCCCCCAGGCCCAGTGCCCACCCTTGGCCCCCTCCCCCCAAACCCATCGCATCCCATGGGAGGAGCAGGGATGGAGCTGGGGCCGGTCAGGCTGGAGCAGCGCTGGGCTCTTGGCTGCTCCCAGCTGCTGTGGGGGAAGCCAGGAAGGGGAAAAGTGAGAAGATTGTTGTGTGGAGAAAAAAGTTTGCGGCTTGGCCCCCTTTGGTCTCACCGCCGGAGCTGGGAGATTTTGGAGAGGGGAATACAGAGATGGGTGGGGGATCCCAAGGGATTTTGGGGACAGGGTGAGGGGTTGTGGGAGCCACTTGCTGGGGGCAGTCAGGCCAGAGACCCCTGGGCTGGACTCCTGGTCTGGGCATTCCAGCTCCCATTTTCTGCTCTCTTCCTCCCTTTTTCCCACCTCTCTCAGTATTTTCCCATTGTCCCATCCACACCCCTGAGACACCCACATTCACCCGAGTCCTGCTGGCCCCCAGACCCGTGAGCTCCCAGCAGCACCAGTACCACCGGTACGGCCCCAGCTGCCAGCACACGCCCCATGGCCAGCGCCAGGCAAGAGCTGCCAGCCCCAAAGCAGCCAGGCTGTGCTGTGGAGGGGTCCCCATGGCCCTGCCCCACACGGCACTGGGAGCACCAGTCCGGACCAGTGCAGAGGACAGGTGGGCAGCATCAGAACCCATGAAAGTGGTTCCACCACAAGCCATTTAGAACCCCGAAAAGTGGTGGAAAGCATCAGGATCCTCCCAAAAAAGGCCTCACCTCCACCTCCGAAAATGACCGGGGAATCTCCCAAAGGAGTTTACAACCCCCAAAACTGGTGGAAAGCAGCAGGATCTACCCTAAAATGGGCTCCCCATGTCCTTCCCTGTGGAGCCGCACTCCAAGTGCAAGAGCCAGGTGTGTCCCCCCTCCCAGTAACACATCCCTCAGGATTGGAGGGTGCCCCAAAACCTCCTCAGGAACCGGATCCCCCAAACGTCTTCACCCCAACATGTGTCTGTCTCATTCCAGACCCCATCCCAGCCATCCTGCCTCTCCCAAATACAGCCCCGTTCTTACGGGGGCCAGAGCTGCCTCTGGGGGCGTTGGTGAGTGCAGGGGATCCTTTATCCCCCTCGTGCAGCTCCAAGCTCCCGAGGGCAAAGCCCTGGTTTCTAGGGCTGTGCCCGCTCCTCAGATCTGTCGGATTTAATACCCAAGTGTGGCAGGGACACGGCCCCGGGAGCTGCGCTAATGCCCGACGGTGCCCGGGAGGGTCTGAGGGGAGGGGAGTTCATAAGGACTCCCCCCGCACCCATCACTGCACACGAAAAGCTTTTTTAGTGCATGCCAGCGATTTTTCGTGGTTTCTGGGCTCGGCGGGGCCGAGGCGGCGGCAGCGGGAGCCGCGGGGCCCGGCCCGTGGGGGCGGCCGGGGGTGAAAAGTGCGCGGCGACCCCAGCGCGGTGCCCGAGGGCTGAGCGGAGCTGGTCGGGAACAACCCCCGGAACCCCCCGGTGCCCGAGGGCCGAGCGGAGCTGGTCGGGAACGCCCCGCTCGTCTCCGCCGCTCCAAGCCGCTTTCCCGGCTCCGGCTGCCGCCGCCGCCCGGCCCCGGCGCGGTCCCGCGGGGTCGCCGCTCGAGGCGCAGCTGGAGGGGCTCGATCCGGGCCGCGCCCCGCCCGTCCCTCGCTGCGCCTCCTTCAGTGACTCGGGGCGGCCGAGATCACTCGGGGCGGCTCCAGGAGACCCCAGAACTCCCCCCGGCTGCGGCTCTTTCGGTGACACGGGGCGGCCGAGAGCCCCCGGTGCTGCCCCGACGGTCCCTCGGTGCGGCTCTTTCAGTCACGGGCAGCGGCCACTCCCGGTGCGGGGTTTTTGTTATTTTTTTATTCTGTTCTCTCGAGTTTAGTCCATTCTCACCTCCCATCCCAAGCCCCTCCAGTGCGGCTTTTTCACCACCGTCACCTCTCGTCGCTCTCTCGGTGCAGCTCTTCAGTGACTCGGGGCTGCGGAGATCCCCGGGTGAGGCTCTTTCATTGCATTTTATTCTATTCTCTCTATTGTTTTTTCTGTTCTCACCTCTCACCCTCCTCGGCGCTGCCCTTCTAGCCACACCCGACAGCGCCCGTCCCGCCGTGCGGCTCTCGAGTGACACCGGGCGCCGCGGACATCCCGGTGCAGTTTTTTATTCTATTTTACTCCATTCTCTGGATTTTATTCTACTCACCCTCCGCCCGTCCCTCGGTGCAGCTCCTTCAGACGCGGGCGGGGGAGACGCCTCTCGGTGCGGCTCTTTGGTTGTATTTTATTCTCTTCTCTGTATTTCCTTTCGTTCCCAGCTCGCCCGTCCCGCTGAGCGACTCCTTCAGGGACCCGGCGTGGCACAAACCCCTCGGGGCGGCTCCAACAGAGCCCCGCCCGCCGCCGCTCCCCGAGGCCTCCCCGCTGCTCCCCGGCCATCGGACACCGCAGGCCGACCCGGCCCCTTCTTCCTCTTCCTCTTCCTCTTCCTCTTCCTCTTCCTCTTCCTCTTCCTCTTCCTCTTCCTCTTCCTCTTCCTCTTCCTCTTCCTCTTCCCCTTCCCCTTCCCCTTCCCCTTCCCCTTCCCCTTCCCCTTCCCCTTCCCCTTCCCCTTCCCCTTCCCCTTCCCCTTCCCCTTTCCCTTCCCCTTCCTCTTCCTCTTCCTCTTCCTCTTCCTCTTCCTCTTCCTCTTCCTCTTCCTCTTCCTCTTCCTCCTCCTCCTCCTCCTCCTCTTCCTCTTCCTCTTCCTCTTCCTCCTCCTGCCGGGATTCAGCCCCCGCCGCCGCCCGGCTCCTTCTGCCGCTCCTGCCCGGCACGAAGCGGCGCTGCCGCTGACGGGGCCGGAGCGCGGCTGCCCCGCGACTGCCCCGCGCCTCAGGGCCGGGCCGGGGAGTGACCGCACGGCTGCGGAGGGACCCCCGCTGGACACGGCAAGGATTCCTGTCCCTCCGGGGGAAGCACGGACTCACCGAAACTCCCATCCCTTCTCCGTGCGCCGCTGGCCAGAGGAGGGAGGGAAACGGGGATTGAGCTGGAGTTTTACATTCAATCCTTACAAAGCAGAGTCACAGATGGAGCTCCGCTTTCAGCTTCAAACGAGGGAATCCAACGGGAGCGCTGGCGCTTCTGTAACCTCTCAAACTGTTCCTTGATACTCGACACTTTAGTTCTGGCCATAGGAAGCGCTTCAGCAGCAATGTCTCTCCCAGCCACTGGTTTCTGGCTCACACCCAGCTCGCAGCTCAGACAAGAAACCCAAAGTCCCAGGAGAAGAAGCTCTGCTGTTACTTTCTTTATTCAGAGTTCTTTTTATTATATTTTAGATATCATCTATATTTTACTGGATTTTTTTTCTTTTTCTAAAATCTCGTGCTTATTCTCTCTTTGCCCCCTCCAGCCCTTGTCCCCCTCCCGGAGGTTTGTGGAGCACTGCTGTCCCTCAGCCCTTCCTGCCCCGGCACCCGCGGCCGCTCCGGTGCCCTCAGGCCCCGGCTGGAAGCAAAACCACAAAACCCTCTGGAAAGGAAGCTGGGCTGGGGGAAAACCCTGCAGGGGGGATTGAACCCCAACACAGCGATTGCTGAGAGTTGGAGATTCCAAACGCTCCAAGGGGCCCGAGGGAACCGCGCTGCGGCCTCGGGGCCTCCCTGGGGCACCGCGGGGACCCCCGAGCAGAGCGACTCTTCCCGCCCCTCAAAATCCACAGCTTTGGGTCAGCTGAGAAAAAGAGCTGGAAAAAGGGGCTGGAAAAGGGGCTGGAGCCCGAGGGGACCCCTCAGCCATGGCCCGGAGCAGCCGCAGGAAAATGCCCCAGAAACCAAGGAAATCGATGGAAGTAATGAGGAATTTTGGAACTCTTTCCGCTGCTGTTTCCAGAAGGTCCCGGCTGGGTCCTGCCGGGAGGAGCCGGGGGTGGGGAGGGGCTTCAGGGCTTAATTGGGGAGAAAAGTTGAATTGGGGCAAGGAAACTTTAATGGTGGGGAGAAAATGTGAATGGAGGGGATTTGAATGGGAGGGGATGATTTGAATTGGGCAGAGAAAATGAAGTGGGGGAGGAGCCCCCCAGCCCTCGGCTGTGCCCCGAAGGTGCTGCCAGCGGTTCCCCTGCTCCCACCCCCCGGGCTGGGGGCGTGGAGCTGCTGCTACTCCCCGGGAATGCCACGGGATAAAAACTCCACTCAAGCTTTTATGTTCCCAGTCACTCCCAATAAGATCCCAGTTGCCCCCAACATGGTCCCAGTTGTTCCCAGTCATGCCCTGTAGGGTTCCTTTCACTCTCAGTCCCTCCCAGTAGAGTAAGGTAGGGCCCTGGTCACTTCCAGTATGAACCCAGTCACTCCTAGTCAGTCCCTCTATGATGCCTTTTGTCCCCATCATGGTCCCAGTTGCTCTAAGCATGATCCCAGTATGTGTCCAGTCACCCCCAGTATGATTCCAGGTAACTTCCCAGTATGAGTCTGGTTTGATTCCTGTCACCCCCAGTATGATCCCAGTCACTCCCAGATGCTCCCAGCACTAGGCCAGTCACTGCAACATGACCCTGTCACTCCCGGTATGATCCCAGTATGACCCCAGTATGGGCCAGCTGCTCCCAGGATGATCTCAGTTGCCCCCTGCATCTTTCCAATTGCACCCTTTCACCACCACTGTGGTTCCAGTCACTCCCAGTACAATCCCAGTCATTCCTAGTATGATGCAAATCACTCCCAGTATATCCTAGCAGCACCCATTGGGCCTCAGCATGTTCCCAGTAGCCCTCAGTGTGGTCCCAATATATCCCAGTATAATCCCTGGTGCTCCAAATGTGGCCCTGCCCAGTCCTGATCCTGGTCCCAGTGTATCCTCCTGTCCCATTCCGTCCTAGTCCATCCCATTCTGTCCCAGTCCATCCCATTCTGTCCCAGTCCATTCCGGTCCCTTCCCAGCAGCCGCTGCCGTTTCCCGGATCCTTCTGCCCTCCCCCCCCCAAAGCTGCCCCCCGGCCCCCTGACGGGGATCGGGGGCTTCGTGTTGGGCTTCGTCTTCCTGGCGCTGGGGCTCGGCTTCTACCTGCACAAGCAGGTGATGGGAGGGGCCCGGGGGTCGTGTCCCCCCTCCCCCGGAGCTCTGTGCTCCCTCCGGGGCCCCCCAGCCGGGTGTCACCCCCTTTGCTCTGCCCACAGAGCTCCTGAGCCGCCGGCGGCCGCAGCCCCTCCCCGTGGCCTCGGGCCCGGCCGGGACCCTCGCCCCATCCCCGCGATGATTTTGGGGGGTCGTGTGTCCCCCCAGCCTCGCTGTCACTCTGCCCCTGCCCGGCTGCTCCCAGTGTTCCCAGTTCGCCCCGGTCCCGTTTATTGGGCAACAGTGGGAAGGGACTTTGGGGGATCCCGCGGGGGGACCAGGAGTGGGGGGGGCAGAACCGGCCCCAGGATGGATCGGGAATGGGGACCCCCGTGTGTCACCCCTGTGTCATCCCCCCCGGGGGGTCCTTGGGAGGCACCTGAACCCCAAATCGGCACCAACGAACCCCGAAGGCGCAGAGACCCCCCCCTTAAGCCGCCCCACAGCCCCCAACGACCAACCAAAATTCCCCGCGAGTATCAGATAATCAGAGCAGGCGTTGAACAACCTTCAGCCAATCAGAGCGCGCGGCGCTGGTGACTCACCAGTTGCCAGGCAGACCCGCAGCGCTCAGCGCTCCCCACCCGGACCCCACCTGCGCCCCCCCCTCGCCCCCAGCGCCCCCCGCCAGGGGAATTTGAGGAGGGGGCGCGTGGGGGGAGCCCAGGCCGGGCCCAGAGCCCAGCGCTGCCCCAGCCCGACCTGTCCCGGCTCCATCCCGGCTCCTCCCGCGGGATGCGACCGCGCTGGGAAAACGGGGGGCCAAGGGTGGGCGCTGGGCCCGGGGGGAGCAGGAGAAGGGATGGGAGAGGAGGAGAAGGAGAAGGAGGCATCTTTTAATGATATTTTATTGAGTCTCATGTTTTAGAGACCAGGATCAATACTCCCCGGCCATCAGGGCGAGTCCCTCAGGGCTGCGGGGCCCTGCTGCCGGCTCACCCCGTGCCAGCCCAGCGCCAGCGCTCAGCGGGGCTTTGGCTTCCCGTGCCCTTTCCCGTGTCCCCAGCCCAGCGTCACCACCCCCGTGTCCCCAGGTCGTGCCCCACCCCTGCCCCCCTCCCCCTTTGTCGAGACACGGAGGATGAGAATTTCCCCACCATCCACCCCAAAGGTTCCCCCGAGGCCATTTCCTCTCGTGCTTTCCCTTGGGAGCAGAGCCCCACCCCTCCTGGCTACCCCCTCCTGTCAGGGACTTGGAGAGAGCCAGGTCCCCCCTGAGCCTCCTTTCCTCCAGGCTCAGCGCCCTCAGATCCCTCAGCTGCCCCTCAGAAGTCCTCCAGAGCCTTCCCCAGCTCCATTCCCATCTCTGGACGTGCTCCAGCCCCTCCATGTCTTTCTTGACGTTTGAAGCCCAATCGCTGCCCTGTCGCTGCAGGTGCCAAAACCCCAGGGAGACTCCTTGGAAATGGGGGTAGAGAGGAGCCCTTCAAAGGGAAACGTGTGCAAAACTGCTGCCAATGGCCGAGCGGGTTTGGTGTGGCTGCGGGAGGGAGAGATGCTCCGGGACTCCGCCTCGGCCCCGGAGCGGAGCGGCCCGTGCTGCCCCGGGGCGCGCGGGGCTCGGCCGTGGGGCGCGCGGGGGGGAACGGACACACGGGCACCGGACACACGGACACGCGGACAAACGCTCCCAGCGCTTCAGCGGCAGCAGCGGCAGCAGCGGCAGCAGCGGCAGCAGCGCAAAAGCAGCGAGTCCACGAACCCTCTGCGTCCCTTCTCCTGCTCCTCCTCTCCCTCTCCCAGTGTCTCGCACCCTCTCCCGCTCTCCCTTTCGTTCCCCAACCCCCCCTCCCGCGGCCTCCCTCTCCCCAGGCCCGGCCGGGCCATGCCCCCGGCCCGCCCCCGGCCCCGGGCGGGGCTGCCCCCTCCCCGCCCCCGGGCGTCCCGCCGCGGTCCCGCCTCCGCCCGGCTCTCGCCGTCCTGGCTGTGGCGCTGCTGGGCGGGCATCAGTGCCTGGCTCCTGGGCACCATCGCCAGCCCCTGGCTCCGGCTGGCCCGACCCCGAGCCCGGCCCCGGCCTCGGCTCCTCCCGGGGCCCGCCGGGGACACAGGCGGCGCGGCCGCTCCCGCCGCCTCCGCAGCGTCTTCCCCGCTCCGAGCTCCGCCGCTCTTGAGCGCGGCCGCCGGCCCCGAGCCGCCGGTGGCCCCTCCAAAAGAGCCCCCATGTGGGGATGGCCGGCCCGGGGCGGTTGAGCGGCGCTCGGGGGCCGTTCCTGGCCCCGGGCCGAGCGCTGACGGCCGCGTCTCGCGGGCACGGAAGGCGCAGCAGGGCCTGAAGGAGCGCTACCGGCTGGGTTCGCTGCTGGGGCGCGGCGGCTTCGGCAGCGTCTTCGCGGCCACGCGGCTCTCGGACGGCGCCCCGGTGAGTGGCGGGGCCGGCGGCGGGCGCAGGAGGCGGGGGGCAAAGGAGGAGGAGAAGGAGCATGGGGCTGGGCACGGCGGGCGGCGAGCTCAGCCCGCTGCTCCCCTTGCCTTGCAGGTGGCCATCAAACGGGTGCCGCGGAACCGCATCGGCCATTGGGGCGAGCTGGTGAGTGAGCGAGGGGCAGCGGGAGAAGCCGGGGCGCGACGGGCGGGGATGAGCCGAGGCCCGGCAGGGTGGAAGCCGCCAGAACGCCTCGAGGGAGAGCGGCCGTGGGGCCAGCGGAGCGCGCAGAGCGTCCCCGGCTGGCTGAGGGCTTCCCGAGCCCCGGCACGGCATCAGCCCCGCTGACGGCACCGTGCTCCTCCCGCAGCCCGACGGCACCCGAGCACCGCTGGAGATCGTGCTGCTGGACAAGGTGTCCGCTGGCTTCCCTGGCATCGTCCAGCTCCACGAGTGGCTGGAGCTCCCCAGCAACGTGCTGATGGTGCTGGAGCGCCCGGAGCGGTGTCAGGACCTCCTTCACTTCATTCGGGCACGGGGCTTCCTGTGCGAGGAGGTGGCGCGGCACCTGTTCCGCCAGGTGCTGGAGGCCGTGCGGCACTGCACCAGCTGCGGGGTCCTGCACCGGGACATCAAACCGGAGAACATCCTGGTCGACCTGGCCACTGGGCAGGCCAAACTCATCGACTTTGGCTGTGGCACCTACCTGCAAGCCACAGCCTACACCAGCTTTGCAGGTGAGCCCACGCAGGGGGAGGCTCCTGGTAGCGGCATCTCACAGCCCAACATCTCACGGCCCAACATCTCACAGCCCAACATCTCACAGCCCAACATCTCACAGCCCAAGCCGGCTGTGGCAGGGGGGATTCTCCCTTTTGCTGCCAGTCATGGCAGCCGGAGTCTTCAGCTGAGCTGCTTTTGAGCGGTGCTGGCTGAGGGGCCATCTTCCAGCCCTGCTGGCAGCCTCTGCCAGCCACTCTGCCCAGGACTGGCGCTGGGGCTGGGGCAGCCAGCGCCACAGAAACACGCGTGGGTGGGGGTAGCAGAGAGGGGGGGCCAGAACCTGTGCTCCAGCCCGTTTGGTGTGCAGGCGAGACAGGGCTCGGACTGCTCTGCTGCCCGTGGTTGCCTTGGCTTAAGAATGGTTTCTGGGGCAGTGCAGGCAGGGAGGATGAAAGCGTGGTTTTTCCCCAGCACCAAGTGGGTTTTCCCTTTGCATGGAATGCTCGGGCCTTGCCAGGGCTTCCGCTGCCCTCTTGCAACACCAGCGGCTTCTTTTCCAACCCCCAGTTTGTACGCAAGTCCCAGGTGCTGGCCAGAGGGCAGCGGGTCACGCCGCGTGCCGCTGCTGCGGCCCCCGCATGCCCAGGGATGCTGGGGCGAGGCTCTGGGAGCAGGCAGCGTCCCCCTGAAGAACTCCATCTCTATTCCATAGGAACACCATCCTACAGCCCTCCGGAATGGACCCAGTTCGGCTGGTACTACGGCGAGGCAGCGACCGTCTGGTCCCTGGGCATCGTGCTGCACCAGATGGTCTGCGGGGAGCACCCTTTCAGGAGGGGCTGGAACAGCACCTGGGGCCGGCTCTCGCTCCCACGACGGCTCTCTCCAGGTGGATCCTCGTCTCTGCAGCACGGGGGGAATAGCAGTGCTGGGAGACAGCAGCGGGCTCAGGAGCATCCCACACTGGCAGCTGCTGAGGAGGTGGCAATGTCCTGCTCTCCTGCTCTCCTCCAAAAGAAAGAATTGATGGCAAAGTTTAGGCACAGCCCTGTTTAGGCACACACAGCACGGCCTGGGCATGGCAAGAGTGGGGCAAAGCGGACAGGAGCCTTCTGCAACTGACTGGCGCTTTCTGCTTTCTCTCCACAGAGTGCCAGAATCTCATCCGACGGTGTTTATCCGTGCTCTCCTCGGAAAGGCCCTCATTAGAAGACCTGTCCTGTGATCCCTGGATGCAGGATATTCACGTGCCATAGGAGAAGGGAGAGAGCCACACGCACGCTTTGACCCAGGGAGCCGGTAAGTTCCAGCTGCACACGCGCCTTGGCAAGAAGCAGCAAAGAAAGGCAGAGATTTTGTCCTGCCTGAATCGCTGCGCAGGGCTCCTCAGCTGGGCACGCGCAGCCCTGCTGCTGGAGCTGAGCTGCTCTTCCCAGCACTGGTGGCCCCCATGCCAGCTGCTTTTGCTTGTCCTTCTTCAGCGACAGCCGGGGCCCTGGGCAGAGCACTGACAGCCTGCTCCAGCCCCAGGGAAGAAGGAGCCCCTGGAGAAGCTGTGCCAGGTGCGGCTGCTGCTGCTGGAGACATGGAGGGTGACATCAAGGATGACAAGCTCTTCCTCCAGCTGGCAAGCTGAAGATGATGGACTTCAATTGTGGCACCTTCTCCAAAGCCAGGCTCCACAGCGAATTTGCAGATGAGTCCACACGCAGGGGGATGCTCCCAGATTTGTGCATGGCACAGCCTGGCCGGGAAACAAAGGTTCCCCCCTTTGCTGGGGCAGATGCAACCAATTCTTCAGTTGGCTGCCAAGCTGCTTTTTGGCAGGGCTGGGGGGATGGGCTGGGCTGGTTTTGAACTGGGAGTCTGCTCCTGGCCCTGCCAACAATCCCCAGCACCCACCGTGGCCCCTGCACTGGGGCTGGGGCTGGGGCAGCCAGCCCGACACAAACAAAGCCCCATGGTGGGAGCAGAGGTTGGACACCAGAAGCTGTGCATGGGCTGCTTCGCTCTGCAGGCAAGGAAGGGCTTGGGCTGCTCCACTGCCCTTGTTGGCTTTGGGCTCAGCATGACTTTTGGGGGCAGTGCAGGGGGAAGGCAGAAAGCGTGGGCTGCCCTGGCCTGTGGGTGGGTTTTTCCCTCGCATGGTGGGCTTGGGCCTTCCTCAAGGCCCCAGCAGAGAGAAGATTTTTGACCATTTTCCTTGTTTTCCGTTTTTGTCTGTAATCTCTTTTCATTGATTTATGGTTTGTTTTTCCAAAGGAAGCGTTCTAGGTGCTGTCTGGTCCGGATGGCGAAGTGCTTGGAAGCAGCTGTGGCGTGGATGGGACGTGCCCTTGGAGAAGGGCTGAGGACACCGTTTGGGAGCAGCTTTTCTTCTGGTGGCAGGAGGCGTGAGGTGGGTGCCCGTCCTCTTGGCACGGCTGGGATAAGGGCTTTTGGGAGACGGCAGCGGGCGCAGCAGCATCCCGCTCTGGGCAGCTGCTGAGGAGGTGGCTGTGCCACGGCCGGCTGCAGGCTGGGCACGTGTCCTGCCCTCCTGCTCTCCTGCCAGAGGCAGCAATGCTGGGCAGCTTTGGGCAGAGCTCTGTGTCGGGAAAGGCGCGGGAGACAAGCTCATGATTTCATGATCGGCAAGCCTCGATTTTATTGTCTTTTCATCTCTTATTTATACAACACTTAAACAGCTCATACATATTGCAAAACCTGAGCTCACGATTGGTCATCTTCTCTCGTGGGAACAACACACCCCGCGGTGATGGTTTCTTCATTCCAGTCTGCTCTGGCTTGTGTCCTGTTGGACACCTTGTTGATAAGAAACCCCTTTTCCCACGACAGGCTGACTCCTACATCCTGCAAGGCTCTATTTTATCATGTCCTCTGCTGCGCAGCCATTCCTCAGATAAGCTCTCTACACTTCCCCCGTTTTCTTTATGTGCTATCATGCTCAGAGTTGTTGTTTTTAGCAGTACCCTCTTGATACAAGTTAGAGCGCAGCTGAACAGGACTAATCCTACCAAAACCATGATCAATAAGAGAAACAATGTTTTTACCATGCTTCTTACCCAACCACCCAATCCCAGTTCACTGACCAGCCCATCTAGGCCAAAGAAACCTGTATCTTCCTTAATTTTTTGAGAGTGATTTATAAGCTGTTGAATCTCTGCATGAATAGAGCGAGAATGATCATTTAGATTCATGCAGCATAATCCCTCAAATTCTTCACACCCGTGTCCATGAGCTAACAACAGAAAATCAATAGCAGCTCTATTTTGTAATACAGCATGCTGGACTGTGCTTAAATCATCTGCAAGTGCGGACAGTACTCTACTTGTTTCATTTGCTTGCTTCACTACCCAGCAGCTTAATCTCTCTATATTGCGATGAGCTCGAGCTGCTGCCCCTCCAGGCAAAAATAGTGATGAAAAAATTACCTCCCACTTGTTCCACAAGGTCAATTCATCATCACAATTTGATTGGAGGGTCTGGGATAGGTCTCTGCGCCATCTGGTGGGGTGGGTTTTATTTGGGTGGTGCTGTGGAAGGGCTAAACTAAGCTGTCCGATTGTACACGGACCGCCAACGGGCAAGGTAGGGATGCCGGACCAAGCACGATTTTCACAAATTAGAAAATATCCAGGGGGCAGCCTTCTGGGTATGACTGTGCCTGGTGCAGGTTTTTCCTGTGTCCTACCAGTGTGGTTGCACCACGATTTTTCCCATTCTAAACTGTTCCCTATGGGAGACAACCAAGTAGGAGTAGATACATTTTTCCAGCAGTTGGTATGCGTGCCTTCAGAGCCGTGTGAATTTCTGCTATCTATATAAAAGCAACTAGTGGCGTTTAAAGAATCAATCAATTCAATCTCTTGCGGCTCAGGCCCGAATGGGAGGCGGTCATCCCAAACATCATACTGCTCGAAACTTTCAATGATGTTATTGCCAGTAATTCGGCCTGATCGGAACCCTGTATTATTGGCGGCTGACCTGAAATGGAGCCAAGTTGTATTTGTTAGGGGGACTCCTATTAGGCACGTAAGAAAAGGAGTACTTGGGGTAGCTAAGCTGGCACAGAACGTAGTTGTATTTAATTCGTGTGCCAAAGATACCCAAACATTTTGCCTTGGATCGAATAGCTTAGGAGGGTATCTATGCTTGAGGGCCAAAGTGCCTGGGACGCTTAGAAGACCCAATACGGCGAGTATACCGGCGGCACACATTGTCCCAGTCACGGGGTTTAACCTGCCACAGCTCTGGGACATCAAGGCCTGTCTTGCAACGGGCTTCTAGGATAGCGGAACGTTTGTTAGCTAGTATTTTCTCTGCAATATGCTTTAATTCCCACCGCAATTCTCTTAGGTGGAGGTCTTCAATATTTTTTAGTAACGCTAAACTCTGATCTAGAGGTACTCCCGTTAGTTTACCAAGATTTTCCTGAGCTGATGCTCGATTCCACTGAAACTCACAATTGAGGCACCTCAACTCTGTGGACACTTGTCGCTGAAAGATCCACCACTGTAAATTACAACCTCTGCAATGAATTCTAACCCGAGCTTAAATGGCAACAATTATAACAAACAATGCATGAGCGTTGGCAATGTGGCAAAAAGTCCGCGTATAATCGGGGAATGAGGGACTCTTCAATTTCCCGTTCAGAGTCTATTAGAAATTTAGTATGGGATTCCTCTTTGGTGTTATGTAGCACTTGTGAGACCACCTGTTGGAGTCGTCTCTTCTTTCTCTGTCACGGACTGTCCCTGCGTATAAGCTGGCTTAGTCCATTTTGCAGGGATCCACTGCGGTCCTGTCGGGGTAGAAACACAAACATAACCTCTGCCCCAGTACAAAACTTTGGCTGGGTCCTGCCATAATCCTGACTGGGGGTCTTTAAATCTGACCCACACTTCTGGTTGCGGATTAGAAGGTGGGGTAAAATGGATTATGGCAGGAGGAGACTGTCTATCTCCAAAAATGCAAAGATGATTTAAAACAAATAAGCATTTCAGTAGTTTGTCTTGGGTATTAGGAATGTCAGGATATTTTTCTAGATACTGTTTTAATGTACCGTGTGCTCTTTCCACAATTGCTTGACCCGTGGGGGAGTGAGGAATTCCCCTTTTGTGGACAATATTCCATTGGGTCATATATCTGGCTATTCGCATACTACAATAGGCGGGCCCATTGTCTGTTTTAACTGTTATAGGGACTCCCATAATAGCAATACAGCTATTCATGTGGCGTTCAACATGTTTGGCTGTTTCTCCTGCTTGAGCAGTTGCCCACATAAAATGACTATAGGTGTCTATAGTAACATGAACATATTTTAGCCGTCCAAAGCTGGCGACATGAGTGACATCCATTTGCCAAATTTCGTTAGCCTTTAGGCCCCTGGGGTTAACACCTGCTCCTAAACCTAGCCCCTTATTGTGGAAACTGCACACGGGACACGCTTTAACTATGGCTTTTGCCTCTTCAATTGGGATACCGAATTTCCTTGACAAGCCTTTGGAATTCTGATGGAAAATAGCATGGCTTTCTCGCGCCATTGTTTGTTTCGGGAGAATGTTTTGGGCAAGTGAGACAAGTTTATCTGCTCTTTCGTTTCCTTCACCCAGGCCTTCATTCCACATATGGCTGCGAATATGGAGAATGGAATAGGGGTGTGACCGTTCTCTTAGGGCGCGTTTTAGTTGCAGAAAGAGTTCATAAAGCCTTTTGTTTTGTACTTCCTTAATGACTGCATCCTCAATTCTTGAGGCGACGCCCACTACATACAGCGAGTCTGAAACTACGTTTAAGGGTCCTGTGAGGTGGGTTACTGCCCAAACGACTGCAAGTAATTCTAAGGTTTGCAGGGTATCATCTGACGAGGCGTTTATTAAATGCTGATGCCATTGCTGGTCTTGTTTCCATACGACGGCTGCTTTCCTTGTCTTTCTTCCGGCGTCTGTGAATGCAGTAATGGCATTGTGGATAGGCTTATCTTCTCGCAAGGGTTTTGAAATCCAGTTCCATGCTCCTATCCACTGTAATGCCTTGGGAAACAGGGGACTGGTCTGAATTTTGGCTCCTGAGGACAATAGAGCTTCCGTGAGTAATGAAGAATTTAGCAAGTACCAGTCCAAGGCAGGTTTTTCCATTGGGAGATTGATGCACTCAGGTTCTTGTCCTCCAATTTCCAAAATGCGCAAACGTCCTTTCTTAATTAAATTAGCCAAATTTTCAAGTTTTGTGGTAATAGTTTTTCGTTGCTGCAGCTGTGGTGATATCCATTCTAAAACCGTCAGCTCCCCCGTTTTCTTTAGCTGCGTAATTGCGCCGAGGAGGTGAGTTTCAGAATTCCAAATAGTAAGAGAGAGGGGGATGTCTGGATTAAGACGCGAAACAAAACCGTCTGTGATACAGGTGGTGATTTGTTGTAGAGCTTCTTGCTGCTGCGGCATTAGGTGTACCGGTTTGCATGGATCTGATCCTTTTAGTAAGGGACGGAGCTGATCTAAAAGAACATTGGGGATTCCTACTATTGGCTTCAACCACTGCAGATCACCTAACAGTTTTTGAGCGTCATTTAAAGTGGTGATTGAGGCTTGGATATGCAGTTTTTGAGGCTTCACTCTTTGATTGGTGATGACCTATCCTAAATACTTCCACGGGGAGGATATTTGAATTTTGTTAGCAGCTATTACTAAGGACCATTCTTGAAGAGAGGAGGTAATAAGCTGAATTTCTGTTTGGTCAAAAGGCTCTTTCTGCGCAAACAAAATATCATCCATATAATGATAAATGATGGTCTGAGGTAGCTTTTGTCGCAGTGGCTGCAACGCTGCATCGACATACAATTGACATATGGTGGGAGAGTTGCGCATTCCTTGCGGCAATACGGTCCACTCAAAACGTTTGTCTGGTTCACCACGATTAAGAGCAGGCAATGAAAAGGCAAATCGCTTTGTATCATCTGGATGTAGTGGAATTGTGAAAAAGCAATCTTTTAAGTCAATAATAAGAAGAGGCCAATCTTGTGGCAACATTGCTGGATTAGGGAGTCCTGGCTGCAGCGCTCCCATAGGCTCCATACGAGCATTGACAGCTCGAAGGTCTTGTAGCAGACGAAATGTGCCATTTTTCTTTTGGATGACAAAAATTGGGGTGTTCCATGGGCTTGTCGAAGGCTTGAGATGTCCTTGTTGAAGCTGCTCATTGACTAGAGCGTGTGCTTGAAGCAGATTTTCCTGTTTTAAAGGCCATTGCTTAACCACTACAGGGTTATTGTCAGTCCATCTTAGTGGCAGCGGGAAATTCCAAGCAATGGCCCTCAGCAGAAATGGTGATCATCGGTAAGCACAAAACTCATTTGGGCCAATACATCTCTTCCGATGAGGCAGTTGACTGTGGGGGGTAGAGGGGCGATAGAAAAAGTTGCGATAGTTTTCTTGCCCTCAATTTCTACAGTTATCAGCGGAGATTTGTGTGCTAGTTTCATTCCTCCGACACCAGTGATGGCTGTCATTGCTGGCAGAAGAGGCCAATGTGAGGGCCATGTGTTCACATTGACAATGCTGGAGTCTGCCCCTGTGTCTAGGAGGCTCTGTAACGTGATTGTTTCTCCTTTGTAGGTTAGGGCACACGGCTTCCGTGGACGGCTATTAAGATCGATGGTGAGCAAGGTTAGTTCCCCAGTTGAGCCGTAGCCTGTATGAGCGTTTGGTTGAGCCTGCAAGGGTTGCATGCCTTGTGTGGCTTGAGGCAAAGGTACAAATTGAGCTAGTCTTTGGCCTTTAGGAATCCTTACAGGTGGATGAACAGTATAAGCCAGTATGAAGATATCACCCTGTGAGTCAGCGTCCACCACGCCTGGTTGAACGAATAGTCCTAGGGCAGTGGCAGATGATCGGCCAAGAATCAAGCCTCCTACTGGTGTACCATTGAGGCAAATGGGTCCTGTGAGTCCTGTAGGGATGTTATGGATTTCAGACGTCAGGAGATCACAGTCTACTGAGGCTGCCAAGTCCAGGCCGATGCTGCCACTTGTTGCTGGCTGGAGGCAGGGCAAGGGTTTGCAGCTGCTACTTGTGTCCCTGCGCGGCTGCTGGACGCGCTGCTCCGGGAGTTTCCCTGCTTCTTGTTACGGCAGGCATTCGAGTTATGCGTGTTGGATTGGCATTTGTTGCACCAAACTCCGGATGCTGAGCACTCCCGACGAAGGTGACCCGACTGGCCACATCGATAGCATCTCATTCTGTTTCCCTCTGGAGGCAACCGGGGGCGCGTGGCTGCTGCTTGGAGGGGAGCAAGGGCGGCCATTACCTGCATCTGAGAACTAGCTGCTTGTTCCTTCAATCCTTCCCCCAGCTTTTCTAACGCGTGGACTAAAAAGGCTTGAGCACCTGAGGGCAAGGTCGCAGCTTTATCTAGTAATGCCTGAGTGGTCCAATCACCAGGTATAGAGGTAATCAGAGATCTAGTGGCAGGATTGCTATTTTGCAAAATGCACTGTCTTAAAATAGCATCTTGCATATGATCGGGTATCCCTGCCCTAGAGATAGCATCCATAACCTTATCAACAAAGGAGCTTAACGATTCATCACGACCCTGCTTGATGCTCATATATAGGGGGGTCCCTCCCGATGTCCTGACTTTATCTATTGCTCTCTTAGCTACTGCCATTGCCTCCCTAAGTTTATGTGGCCCTAGTCCAGCTTGAGCTTCAACTCTGAGACACAGGCCCTGTCCCATAAGCTCGTCTACAGTAAGGCCTGTTAAGGGGTCCCCTTGGGGTCTGGGGAGATTAGCGCTACTTGCCGCTTCCTCTCTCCACCTTGCCTCAAAAAGCAATCTCTGAGAGGGGGTGTAAATGAGTTTCGTGATGGCCAGGATATCGGCAGGCAGAAGAATGTGGGCATTAAAAAGATAATCTAACATCTGCTTAGCTGGTTCACTAGACACCCCAAAGTTACTGACTGTTGCTCTCAGCTGGGACAGGAGTTTCCAGTCGAGATGGGCAAACTGCGCGTTCTGACCCCCTTGCGCATTAGTAGTGAAAACAACAGGGAAAGCCATCGCTTCTTGTGCCGCTGCTAGGAGCTCGGAATCTCCCCTTTCCATGCCGTCTCGGGCAAGCGCCTGCCACAACTCTCTCCTCCTTGCTGCCATAGCCTCCGCCGGGTCAGATTCTGCCCCAGGGACAGGCTCCGTGGCATTAGAGGGGTCGGGCGGCAGCGGCGGGCATGAGGGGGTTAATGCAGAAGCGGCGATTGAAGCGGAAGGCGGGGGGGCCGGCAGGGGGGTAGGCAGCGTGGGGGATTGACTGTCAGTGGGGGGTGGCTCTGGCGGGATCTCAATAGTGGCAAAGGCAGGGGGGTTGGGGGCTGTAGGGAAAACCGAGGAGTCATTATCTTGGTTACGGGAATGCGCTGTCTTAAAACCTATGACTGCTTGCTTCTCTGCCTGCACTAACAGTAACTCATTATGAACTGCTTTCCAAAGTTTGCTTATTTTCTTGGCTGACTTATCATCGTCTAAAACAAGGCTAAAAAGTTCATCCCCGTACCTCCGCCATTCTGCTAATTCGTGAATGCTGTGAGGGTCGTTAAAGAAACCATAAGAACACGCGTGAGTTAGTAGGGAAGGGAGGTCTTTTTCTAAGTTAAAAGCTTTAAAGTGACGCTTAAGAAGAAAAGCTTTAAATAAATCCTGTGCTGCTTGCCTATCCATACTTACGGTACCGTTGCTAGCCCTCCAGGCTTCGGCAGCACGTATCAGCGAACCCACCGGTGTGGTCGTTCGGGCACGGAGACGGAAACAGTTGTTCTCCGCTCTTATTGCCGTCCCTCTAGCTGCAGGACCTGAACCCAACGCACCTTTCCTTGTGGAAGTGGGGGCAGGGGGGGGTAACTGACGTGCCTTCTGTTCGGGCGTCAGATGTCGGGAAAGGCGCGGGAGACAAGCTCATGATTTCATGATCGGCAAGCCTCGATTTTATTGTCTTTTCATCTCTTATTTATACAACACTTAAACAGCTCATACATATTGCAAAACCTGAGCTCACGATTGGTCATCTTCTCTCGTGGGAACAACACACCCCGCGGTGATGGTTTCTTCATTCCAGTCTGCTCTGGCTTGTGTCCTGTTGGACACCTTGTTGATAAGAAACCCCTTTTCCCACGACAGGCTGACTCCTACATCCTGCAAGGCTCTATCTTATCATGTCCTCTGCTGCGCAGCCATTCCTCAGATAAGCTCTCTACAGCTCTGAGCACGGCGAGCACGGCCTGGGCACCGCGGGCGGCTGGGACAAGGGGGACGGGAGCCTTCAGCTGACGGGCGCTTTCTGCTTTCTCTCCTTGCAGCCAGGCTCTGTGGATGCTGAGGCTGCTCTGGGCTCCGCCAGGGCTCTGCTGCGGCTCAGCCCCGGGGCCACGAGAAGCCAAAGAAGAAACGCCGTGACCTGCAGCAGAGACGTGCTTGAGCAGCTCGGCAGCGCAGCTCAAGTTTGCAGAGCGTGCACCTCCGGGGGAAAATATGACACCCCCCCAATAACAAACTTGTTCAGTAACTTCTGAAATGAAATCAGTCTGGGATGACCCCCAATGCCATTTTTCAGCTTGCTCAAGCTGAAGCTCAGCCTTTCTCTCAACAGTTCTCTCCCCCACCTGCCTTTTGCTCCACAAGTGCTCCCTTTTTCCCCCAGTGAGTTCCCAGCTCACCGCAGTCCCCATTGCACTGTAGCCTTCCTTGATGCCCCTGGCCACGAGGAAGAGTGAGCCCCAGGTTTAGGGACTCATGTTGTCACTGGCTGAAGAACAGCAATGTCTCAGAGCTCTGGTGAGATTTGGGGGTCATTCAGAGCTGCTCTCCAGGCCTCAGCTCTGCTCACTGCTGGGTTCCCACTCCCTTTTCCTCATTCTTCACAGAGCAGGATGAGCTCTGGGAATGCCCCTGACCCACGCCCCTCTTCCTAGCCCAGCCACCCAGCCCAGTTAGGCTTAAGCTGGAGCTTCTCTGTCTCCTCTGGCACCCCAGTGCAGTCCCCTCTGCGGGGAGCAGCAGCCCCAGAGCGCAGCACACAGCAGTGCAGGCCGCACCTGGAGCAGCTCCCTGCAGCCATGGCCTGGCTCTTTGTGGCAACCAAATGCTCCCTGTGTGCAGCTGTCCCTGGAGGATGGCCCCAGGGCAGAGCCCAGCCGGGCTCCCACTGCATCCCCTGGAGCCTGGGGCAGACAGCGCTGGCAGAGCTGAGGTTCATGGTGAGCACCCAGAGCTGTGGCTCACAGTCGGTGTTTGCAAGCGTTGTGATCTCATCTCCTGCAACCTGTGGGGAAAACGAGCTGTGCAGCCAGGCCAGCGCTGCCCCTCTGGGCAGGGACGAGGCTGAAGGCCTTTCCTGTTGCCGAGGAGGCGGCATTAAGCCTTAGCGGGGCCTGGCAGCTGTGGAGCCGGATCTCGCCCGCTGTCCGGGACTCGCTGCCCACCAACCGCCCCCACCCGCCGGCTCCGTTCTGCAGGGACAGAAGGCTCTGGCTGTGCGAGGGTTTCCATCACGTCTGTGTACCCGTGGCTGTGGAACGCACACGGAGAGGGAAAGTGTCAGTCCCGGTGCTGGCACACTCCTTCCTTTCCATACAGGACACGTCCCTGCGCACCCCGTGTGTGGATCTATTCAAAGGAGAGGCGTGGATAGAGATTTCCCACAGAGCTCTGACTCTGGTGGAACTCACCTTGTCAGCCAGCAGCCAGGGCATTTGTTTCCCAGCTCTGTGTCAGTCAGTGCCCCAGAGCTGAAGGGAGCAGCATTTAGAAGCAGTTTCCAGATTTCTAGGCAGGCAGTGGAGCTGACAAGCATCCGTGCAACTTGCTGTGTTCATCAGGAGGGGCTGCTGCTTGTTTGGGAATACAGTACAACGGAGACACGAGACTTGGAAAAATCCCAGCTCTTGGTGGATTTGTGCAGGAGGGGGAGCAGCAGAAACACTTTGTGTCTGCTTGTGGGGACACAAGGTCCAAGGAGCGGGGCTGGCAGAGGGTGACCTGGGCCGCTGGCAGCTCAAGTCCCGCGTGTTGGGTCTGCCTGAGGGAAAGTTCACGGGCCTTCCAGGGCTGTGCTTTGCATTGGTAGCTGGACGGGTGCTGGAAACAGAGCGGTGTTCTGGCTACTGCCCAGCAGCGCTGTCCCTCTGCCATTCCTTCCCCCATCAGAGGGGATGGGAGTGGGCAGGATCCTGGCAGGGGACACAGCCAGGCCAGTGGACCCAAATCAGCCAAGGGGATGTTCCAACCATATGACTCCAGATCAGATGTATAAAGTAAAGGGAGAGAGGAGGAAGGGCACCTTTTCCCCCAGAAGCTGAAGTTTCCCTGAGTGTTCCAGTTCCAAACTCTTGACCCTTTTTGGAGGCATAAGGTTCTCACCCCATAGTCTTCCAATCAACCCCCAGCTGTAGACTTTTAGAGCAGTCAAATTAATCAAGTTCACATTTTCTAGCTATTGCTGTGTCATTTCCTTGATATCCATGCGAGAGGGGACACAGTGATGGATGGGTTTGCATGGGAGGTGCAGAGCCCGGAATGGAGAGCCTGAGTGTCCCAGCAGGATTTGCAGGAGTGTGGAGGGCAGCTGGAAAGAAGACGGTGGGCAATATTCTCCTGCCTCCATCTTCCAAGGAAGCTTTGATTCAATCCCTGTCTGCATTGTGCCATGGGGCCTCCAGAGGCCCAGGGAGGTGTCTGGGTGGCCCCAGAAGGCGCTTGCAGAACCCTGGGGCAGCAGGGAAGGGGCAGGAGCATCCCTGTGGTGCTGGGAGAGACACCCAGAGGGGGCCACCCCTGGTGCCCAGGCAAGAGCTGCATTCAGGCAGCCAAATTCATGCAGGGTCTGCCCAGGCACCGCCAAGGACCAGTCCAGTGAGCTCCTGTCCTCTTTCACCGCTTTGTATTTTCTTTGTATTTCTTTGTATTTATTTCTTTGTATTTATCCTTATTATTATCTTTGTATTTGTTGACCCTCAAAATGCCATTCGAAATCATTTTCCCTCAAAATAAATACTGACTTATTTTAGTGTGCTGCTTTGGACAAATTTGGAGGAAAATATCCTCTGACAGAAGGCAGGTTACAACCAGCCCTCTCCCACCAGGTCTGGCAAAAAAATATTTTCCTCTGAGGAAAGTGAAAGAGAAAAAGAACCTATTTATTTAACAAACACACAGCAAAAGGATAAAAATGCTGAATACTAAAACCTCTCACTGTGGAGAGAAACCTGGGAAGATTTCAGAGTCCTTCTGTAGGTGTGCTCTCTCTCCTCCTCCTTGGAGCTGGGTTGGTGTCCTCCAGGGCCTTGGTGGAAAATTTTCCCGCTGTGTTCTTATGTTGAAACAGTCCAGAAGAGAAGAAGGGAAAAAGCCCAAGTCCCAGGAAAACAAATTTCAACTCTCCGTCTCCCTCCGGAGAAAAGGAGCCGAAAGCGCGCTGGAAAGCAAGCAGGGCGCTCCCTCCGCTCTTCTCGCTGCCGCAGCAGAACGCAGAGGAGTGTGTGTCTGTGTCCTTGAACAACCGCTTTGAAAAGTTCGCTCGGTGTTTTCTCTCTCCCCCGTCGGGCTCAGTTTAAAGGCACAGAAAGGCACAGGATTGATTTCTGGGCAGAGAGCAGCGATAGGGGATACACATCATAAAGTCACCCCCAGACAGGAATGTATGCAGTTGGAGAGCTCTACAGTCCTGTGTCTTTAGTTCCAAGGGTATGGAAGTGTCCTGGGTTGAGGTGTATTCTATTACCATCCTCATGAGCTGTTGAAATCAGGTGGGGCAGTGTTTCCTTGCCTCCTCCCCCCAGACTATCTTTCTGTTAATGGCCCATCATTGTCCTGCCCCATGACTCAGAGATAACTCCCTCCGGACTATCTTCTGTTAACGAGCCTAATCAACACTTGGCCTCATGACTCATTACTCCATTGTGAGATGCTCCACCCAGAGGGAGGAACCAAGCATCCCATCGTGGATATAACTGGGACTCTGAGCACCAAAGACACTGGCTCCACTGGATTTCCAGAGGACAGGAGCTACACAGCCACCGCTGGACTTTCTGAGGAAGAGCAGACCCCTTCTACTACAGGATCACCACTTCAGAGGACTGCAGCCACCATTCCACCAGACTGCTACCACTACCCTGCCTAATAGGGACTCAGGTTGTATCTTGACTCTGTCAGTATTTTCTTTTACTTTCTGTTCCTTTTCTTTAATTTCCATTAAATTGTTATTCTGACTTGGTGCCTCTCACTGGTTTGTTTTCAAACTAGTACATAACTTGGCGCCCAAGGTGGGGCCTGCCCTGAGAGAAAGTCAGAATTACAATCTTGTATTAACAGAAACCTATTCACCATGGTGCTCAGCTTGTCTGCATGGGTTCTGTATCTTGCTCTCTATATTTTTCCTCACATGGGGAACTGCCTACCTGTTGTGTTACTCCTGTTAAAACCAGGGACTGGTATGAGAATTGCTTTATTGGTTTATTATGTCTATAGCATAATAACCTGCGAGGCGATGAATACCATTCGGAATATATACTCAATTTTGTTTGGCTGTCCGAGTCTGGGCTCCTATGTCTGGGATCTCTTCAACAATCGCACCCAGCCCCTGGTGGGAGGAGTAGAGAGTGGTTTCTTCCAGCCTTTCAGGCCAAGCACAGCAGTTTTTGAAAATATTGAGTTCCCTCTGGATGTTAAGGATGGTATAATCTTCTTGTCAGCTCTATTCTCTTTTTTCTCTATGGCCTGCATTGTGTACACCATGCTTAGAAACAGAACGCTACTTAGTGTGGTGCAACGTCTGCTTGAGGAGGAGGTAAAAAGGAGCAAAGCAGCAAATACCATGTCTACACAGACTGCCACACAGAAAGGAACCAAAAGCAAAGCAACCGCATCCATCTCTACACAGACTGTCACAAAGGAGAGAGGAAGAAAACGCAAAGCAACCGCATCCATCTCTACGCAGACTGACACAGAGGAGAAAGGAGCCAAATGCAAAGCAACAGTGTCCATCTCTACACAGACTATCACAGAGGAGAAAGGAACCAAGAACAAAACAACAGCGTCCATGACTACGCAGACTGACTCAGAGGAGAAAGGAACCAAAAGCACTGTCAGCGTCCCCATGCAAACCACCACTGAACCAGAACAGCCCAAACCGATTGCAGTTGCCCCCGTGCAGAAGAAGAAATCAAAAAGCAAGTCAGTCCGCATAGTGACTGATGAGGATGCAGCAGGACCTTCACATCCAGCAGAAGAGGCAGAGCCGGAGATCATCACTCAGTCACTATCCCTGGGTGAGCTGCGTGACCTGCGGAGGGAATTCACGCGCCAGACGAACGAGTCCATCCTGACCTGGCTGCTCCGCATTTGGGACGCTGCAGCCAATGACACCATTCTGGACGGAAGTGAGGCCAGGCAGCTGGGATCTCTGTCCCGGGATGTGGTCATTGACCAGGGGATCGGGAGAACCCAAGAAACTCTCAGCCTCTGGCAGCGACTGCTTACAAGTGTCAGGGACAGGTACCTTTGTAAAGAAGACCTCCAGGTGCACCAAGGGAAATGGAGCACAATGGAACAAGGTATCCGGTGCCTGAGGGAATTGGCTGTGCTGGAGATCATTTTCTCAGAAGACGAGAGATTTCCTAAGAGCCCAGATGGTGTCTAGTGCACGTCACAGATGTGGTTGAGGTTCACACGCCTTGGACCAGAGATATACTCCCGTTACCTGGCAACGCTGCAATGGAGGGAAGGCGAGGACAGGGTGGGCGTCTTGGTGAACAAACTGAGGATTTACGAGGACACCGTCACAGCCCCGTTTCGCACCCATGTCTCATCCGTGGAAACAAGTCTTTTGGCTGAGCAAGTCCGGAGTTTGATTGAAGAAGGCCATCAGAAATTGAAAAAGGCACTTAAGGAAGAGATTTACCAGATCTCGCCAGAACCAACAAGAGTCTCTGCCATTAGGAGCCGGCGTCCCCCAACCAGGGAGAGAGGATACACCCCACGAGGTAATCTCTGGTTTTTTCTTCAGGAACATGGAGAAGACATGAGTAAGTGGCATGGAAAACCCACCTCCTCCTTAGCAGCCAGGGTACGTGAACTAAAAAGAGGGACAACTACCACAAGAAGCGCATCTAGAGTCAACATTGCTCCGGTCTCTCGCACACAGAACTCCAGACGATACCAGAATGATAGTATGACTGATCCTCTTGAAGGGACCTCAGGAACATACTCACCGGAAGGGAGCAACATGCACCAGAACCAGGAATAGAGAGGCCCTGCCTCTAGCCAGGTAGAGGAGAGGGATAATCGGGTCTTTTGGACTGTGTGGGTCCGATGGCCTGGCACAGCTGACCCACAAAAATACACGGCTTTGGTTGACACAGGCGCTCAATGTACTCTGATGCCATCAAGGTATGTGGGAGCAGAACCCATTTCTATTTGTGGGGTGACAGGAGGATCCCAGCAGCTGACTGTACTGGAAGCTGAAGTGAGTTTAACTGGGAATGAGTGGCAGAAACACCCCATCGTGACTGGCCCGGAGGCCCCGTGCATTCTCGGCATAGACTATCTCAGAAATGGATATTTCAAGGACCCAAAAGGACATCGTTGGGCTTTTGGGATAGCTGCTGTGGAGACAGAAGATATCAGACAACTGAGTACATTGCCTGGCCTCTCAGATGACCCGTCTGCCGTGGGACTGCTAAGAGTTGAAGAACAACAGGTACCAATCGCCACAGCAACAGTACACCGTCGGCAATACCGCACAGACAGAGACTCTGTGGTTCCCGTCCATGAGATGATTCGTAAACTGGAGAGCCAAGGGGTGGTCAGCAAGGCCCATTCACCTTTCAACAGCCCTATATGGCCAGTGCGTAAGTCCAACGGAGAATGGAGACTGACGGTGGATTACCGTGGCCTGAATGAAGTCACACCACCATTGAGTGCTGCTGTGCCGGACATGTTGGAACTTCAGTACGAGCTGGAGTCCAAAGCAGCGAAGTGGTACTCCACTATTGACATTGCCAACGCCTTCTTCTCCATTCCTTTGGCAGCAGAATGCAGGCCCCAGTTTGCTTTCACTTGGAGGGGTGTGCAATACACCTGGAACCGACTGCCCCAGGGGTGGAAGCACAGTCCCACCATTTGCCATGGACTGATCCAGACTGCACTGGAAAAGGGTGAGGCCCCAGAACATCTGCAATACATCGACGACATCATCGTGTGGGGAAACACAGCAAAGGAAGTATTTGAGAAAGGAGAGAAAATCATCCAGATTCTCCTGGAAGCTGGCTTTGCCATCAAAAGGAGCAAAGTCAAGGGACCTGCCCAAGAGATCCAGCTCCTGGGAGTAAAGTGGCAAGATGGACGACGTCAGATTCCCACCGAGGTCATCAACAAGATCACTGTGATGTCTCCACCGACCAGCAAGAAGGAAACACAAGCTTTCCTAGGCGCCATAGGTTTTTGGAGAATGCACATTCCTGAGTACAGCCAGATTGTGAGCCCTCTCTACCTGGTTACCCGCAAGAAGAACGATTTCCACTGGGGCCCTGAACAGCAGCAAGCCTTCGCCCAGATCAAACAGGAAATCGCTCATGCCGTAGCCCTTGGCCCAGTCAGGACAGGACCAGAGGTGAAGAACGTGCTCTACTCTGCAGCCGGGAGCCATGGTCTGTCCTGGAGCCTCTGGCAGAAGGTGCCTGGTGAGACTCGTGGTCGACCACTGGGATTCTGGAGCCGAAGCTACAGAAGATCTGAAGCCAACTACACTCCCACAGAGAAGGAAATCTTGGCCGCCTATGAAGGAGTCCAAGCTGCCTCAGAGGTAATCGGCACAGAGGCACAACTCCTCCTGGCACCCCGACTACCAGTGCTGGGGTGGATGTTCAAGGGAAAGGTTCCTGCCACGCATCACGCCACCGACACCACATGGAGCAAATGGATTGCTCTCATCACACAGCGTGCCCGTATTGGAAACCCGAATCGCCCTGGGATTCTGGAAATTATAACAAACTGGCCTGAAGGTGAGACTTTTGGATTATCTTCTGAAGAAGAGGAAGAGCAAGTGACTCGTGCTGAGGAAGCCCCACCATATAATGAGCTACCGGAGACTGAAAGACGTTATGCCCTCTTCACTGATGGTTCCTGCCGAATTGTAGGCACTAACAGGAAGTGGAAAGCTGCAGTATGGAGCCCCACACGACGAGTTGCACAAGCTACCGAGGGACAAGGTGGATCGAGTCAGGTTGCAGAACTTAAAGCCGTCCAGCTGGCTTTGGATATTGGTGAACGAGAGAAGTGGCCGAGGCTCTATCTCTACACCGACTCGTGGATGGTAGCTAATGCTCTGTGGGGATGGCTGGTTCGCTGGAGAAAAGCCAACTGGCAGCGCAGAGGGAAACCCATCTGGGCCGCTGAGATTTGGCAGGACATCGCCGCCCGAGTAGAGAAGCTGACCGTGAAGGTTCGACATGTGGATGTGCACGTACCCAAGAGTCGGGCTAATGAAGAACATCGCAACAACGAGCAGGTGGACCGAGCTGCCAAGGTGAAAGTATCACAGGTGGATCTGGACTGGCAGCACAAGGGAGAACTATTCCTAGCTCGTTGGGCCCATGATGCCTCTGGTCATCAGGGCAGAGATGCAACATACCGATGGGCCCGTGACCAAGGGGTGGACCTTACCATGGACAGCATCTCACAGGTCATCCACAGTTGTGAGACCTGTGCTGCAATCAAACAGGCCAAGCGGGTGAAGCCTCTGTGGTACGGTGGACGATGGTCAAAGTACAAGTATGGGGAAGCCTGGCAAGTTGATTACATCACCCTTCCCCAAACCCGCCAAGGCAAGCACTACGTGTTGACCATGGTTGAAGCAACCACTGGATGGCTGGAGACCTACCCTGTGCCTCATGCTACAGCCCGGAACACCATCTTGGGCCTGGAAAAGCAAGTCCTGTGGAGACATGGCACCCCCGACAGGATCGAGTCAGACAACGGGACTCATTTTAAGAACAGCCTCATCAAAACCTGGGCCAGAGAACATGGTATCGAATGGATATATCACATTCCTTATCATGCACCAGCTGCCGGAAAAGTTGAACGCTGCAATGGACTACTTAAAACCACCCTAAAGGCACTTGGTGGGGGGACCTTCAAAAATTGGGAAGTGAACTTAGCGAAGGCTACCTGGATGGTCAATACCCGAGGGTCCATCAATCGAGCTGGTCCTGCCGAGTCTGAACCCTTGCACACAGTGGATGGAGATGGAGTCCCTGTGGTACACCTGAGAGGTATTTTAGGAAAGACTGTTTGGATTAATCCTACCTCAGGCAAAGGCAAACCCATCCGTGGGATTGTCTTTGCTCAAGGACCTGGTTGCACTTGGTGGGTAATGCAAAAAGATGGGGAAACCCGTTGTGTACCACAGGGAGACCTAATCTTAGGTGAGAACGGTGTGTAGGGTTTCATTGTATATATATATATATATATGTATGTGTGTTTAGAGTTTAAGAAGGTATTGATTTGGGATGATGTAGATGGTAATAGAATAAGGGGTGGATAATGTCCTGGGTTGAGGTGTATTCTATTACCATCCTCATGAGCTGTTGAAATCAGGTGGGGCAGTGTTTCCTTGCCTCCTCCCCCCAGACTATTGTGAGGAATGAGACAACTCTTTTTAGAAATTAAAACAATTTATTAAAACAGAAAAATTGAAAAATTGCAAAAAAAAAAAAAAAACTAACAAAATATAAAAATTTGGGATCCAGATGGCTCGAGAGATATGCCCCAGGAGCGCAGGGATTCAGGAGCTTTAGGCTTAAGACAGCTCTGAACCTCAGGTAGAGAAAAAAAATAAACTTGCAGTTTAGGCTGGTCAAAAAGAAATCTATTTCTAAAAAGCCCCTAGAAAGGGGTAGGCTTCTCCAGCACTGCCTTAGCAAGCTGGAGAGGAAGGGACAATGAGACTGACCACGTGTCTTTTTCTTCCTTTTATAGCTTTTGCTCCGCCCACAGTCCGCCCACAGTCCGCCCACAGTCCACCCCCCTGGTTCAAGGCGGTTGGTGTTTTCCCCTTGACAGACCACCTCTGTCCACCAATGGCTCCTCCTGGTCAGAGGGGTGATATCAGTTGAGATAAGGGTCATGTGCTTATGGGGGGCTGGGCTGTTTGTTGCAACCGGGGTTTTTAAAATCTGCCTTGAAACCAAGATACAAGTAAAACATAAAAATACATCCAACACATCTTAAAACACTTGTAAAGGTATACAGTAAACACAGGAAGACCATAAAAACTTGATTAGTGTACCTGAACTGATGGATTGATTTTAACATTCAATTTAAAAATATTAAGCTCAAATTAATTAAAGCACTTAATATGCAAAGACCAAGCACAAATAGGGATTTCATGTATGACAAGTCCCCCCTTTTTCTCTTATGTTCACATCTTTGGTCTTTGCATTTAAGTGGAGGTGGATAACTCTTCAGGGATAGATTCAAGCTCTTTAAAACTGTCCCACACTTGCTGGGCAATTTTTCTCTCCTTTCTAGTTTTCTTATTGTTACTATTATTGATATGCATAATCTTTTGAGTGAATGGTGGACGCTGCTGTTGTCCTTGAAGATCCTGGATCAGTGGCATGCTTTGGACGACAGTGGTGATTAGACGGATGAAACAAGGGATTAAACAAGGGAGAAAAATAAGTCCTGTAAGGGAAAGTCCAACAATAATTAAAGCTTTCTTCCACCATTGTCCTTGGAAAATATTTTCCCACCATTCAGAAGTGATCAAGGGCTGCCATTTCTGCACTGGAACATGGGCTAGTTTCCTGATGTTTTGGGTAATCTTGGTGATGGCTTCGCCGTGATCATCAATATGGATGCAGCAGTCTGAGGTGTTAAACTTGCCACATACTCCACCTTCTTCAGCTAGTAAATAGTCTAATGCCAGCCTATTTTGGTACACGGCTGCTCGAGTTTGCCCTTGCTGTGTGTTAAGTAGTTCAAGAGCAAGAGAGGTCTCATTAGTGATTACCTCAATTAGTGCTTGCAGTCTGATGATCCGGTTTAGCATGTAGATGGGAGTTCGGTACCCCCAGCTCCCATCCTGTGCCCATGTTGCAGGTCCATAAGTCTCTAGGATCCTCTCAGGTGGCCACTCTTCTTCTCCCCATCTCTGGGTCCCTCCTATTACATGTCTCTTAGTACGGAAAAGTTCATCATAAAGGGAGATTCCAAGGTGGGCTCCAGCGTTTTCAGCAAGTAGGAAGAAGTTTGGTTGAATGGCTCCAAGAGTGCAGCTCCCTTTCCAGCGAGGTGGTAAGTTGGAATAAGCTCGGTTACCACAGATCCAGTAGAGGTCTTGTGGTGCTTCCCAGAAGTGGGGTTGTATACTTGCTGCTGTAATCCAGTACTTGGAAATTTGTGGCAGGACAGAATATGGATTTCCTTGATCCCAGCACTGCCAGAGTTTTTTAACAGGATTCAAAATGCAATTTTTGTTTTTAACCTTTTCTGCAGACCAGAATACATCTGGTTCTTGAGGTATCCACCAATGTTTTTGCCCATCAGTTACCAGGTACCTTTTGCATATTGTCTCACCAACTTCTTTTAAAAATTTTCTTCCTTTCCTCCAGATGCATTCTTCTCCAATAACAGTATTGCTTAGCAGCCAGGTTTCATTGTCATGTCGGGTTGTGGGGGAGAGATTACTCAGTCGGAGTAAATCGGGGGGTCCAAGACTGACTCCCCGCCAAGGCCAACTCTCCGATTCTAAAGTTCCTCCGCACACCCAGCAATTTGTTAAATTTAGCTGTTGTCCAATCCTTTCTGCCAGGTCAATAAACAAGTTTTTCCTTGACATCAAAGGATTGTTTTCTTTTTGTTTTTCCTTTTCTTCTATGACCACCTCTTGGATCAGGTCAGTGTCATAGGTCTTTCTTTTTAACAAATCTTCTGTCTTGGTTATGTATCTAAAATTGAAACAGAGCCAATCGTCTTGGGAGGGGCACTCTCCCTTCTACTTATGTATTTGGGTGCCAATGTTTTTGCCAATCCAGTACTTGTGACCTTTTTCTGAGCAGATACTCAACCTTGTTATGTTATAACAAGATGGATTAACATAAGTATGTGCTCGGAAAAAGTGTCGAATTTGAAATGAGCCTCCTTCTGCCTGGTACACAGTCTTGTAACATCTGTTACAGCGGCTGTCGGCTGCTTGTGTAAAGGGAGGCCAGAGGACCCAGAGACAGATGACACTTAGTAGCAGGATGTTGCTCACTTTCCCCTTTTGGCATACCCGAGAGGAGCTGTCAGCATTTGGGTTGCCTCTGCTGGTGGGGGTTGTCATCTTTGCTTCTTTCGTCCTTTCTTTAGGCATCTCACCTTCAGATGGTTCTTCAGTGACCTCAGGCTTCTGGAAACTCATGGTTATTTTAGGGTTGGCCTTGTCAAAGATTAGAGTTATTGTGCCCATAATTTTGGAGTCTGATTGGACTGTTATTGGAAGAGAATGCTGGCTTCAAATGGAGCCTTACTATACAGTTGATGTGACAATATGGTTGTGTGAAGGCAGAATCTGTAAAAGGGAATAACAAAGAACAGAATTAACAGCAAAATATTTTCAACTTAGTTTAACAACTTGTAGCTAGCACTTATTACTGAGGTATAACTGGGGAAGAACTGGGAGTACAGGATTTTATTAACTTGGAGTGAGGGATGCTGAGTGGAGCTTTCAAACAGGGTGTTTAGTTTGATGGTTTGTCTGGAGGTTTCTTCTCTTCAATTGGTGGTGCCACTGGACCCTTCACCCTCTTGACATGCGTCCAGCCCTTTTCAAATGTCCGGACAGCTGTTTCAGTGGTTAGCTGGACCTGAAATGGACCTTCCCAGGATGGGGTTAATGACTTTTCTTTCCAGGATTTTATTAACACCCAGTCACCTGGATTGATGTGATGTAGATTAAAATCAAGTGGGGGAGTTTGTGGTAGAAAACCTCTTTCCCTTAGCAACTCTAGATTTTTGGCAATTATCTGTACATATTGTTGTACATTGGTGTTTCCACACTCTTTCACATTCAATTCTTGTGGTGTAGCAAGGTAGGGTAATCCATACAACATCTCATATGGTGAACAACCCAAATCAGATCTTGGCTGTGTCCTGATTCTAAGAAGAGCAAGTGGAAGGCATTTTACCCAGGTCCATTTTGTTTCCAGCATTAATTTTGTGAGGGTGTTCTTGATTGTCTGGTTCATCCGTTCCACTCTCCCAGAGCTCTGTGGATGCCACGGGGTGTGTAATCTCCAATTTGTTCCTAATTGCTGAGCCAATTGTTGTACAATTTGGGAGGTAAAATGAGTACCTCGATCTGAATCTATGCGGTGGACTATCCCATAACGGGGGATAATTTGCTCGAGGATCACCTTACTCACTGTCTGGGCTGTTGCATTGACAGTTGGAATAGCTTCCACCCAGTGGGTAAGGTGATCAACGATTACCAACAGGTATTTCCACCTCTGGACAGGAGGCATTTCTGTAAAGTCAATTTGAATGTTTTGGAAAGGTCTGATTGCTAATTCAATTCCTCCGCCCGTGTTCTTTTTCATTACCTTTTTGTTAACTTTTTGACAGATTACACAGTCCCGGGTTATTTGGTTGGCTATTTCATAAACACCAGTGCATCCAAAGGTTCTGAGATAGTGATCCGCCAGAGCCTTTGAACCCCAATGATTGCTTTGGTGAATATTTTGTAGAATTTCTCGGGTTAAATTTTTGTTTAAAATTTGGCGTTTATCTGGTAAATACCAGCGGCCTTGAGAATCCTCATTGGCACCAATTAAAACTAATTTCTGTTTTTCCTGATCAGTAAAAATGGGCGTGGGTAAAATGTTAGTTTGTGGAATAGTGTCAGATGTGGTGGTGTTAGTTGGAAGTTGGTTTACTTCCATCACTTTTACCTCTTCTTCCACTGCTGCTTCTTTTGCTGCCAAGTCTGCTAGGTTGTTCCCCCGAGCTTCTTTTGTGGTTCCCGATTGATGACCTGGAATATGCACCACTGAGATCACCTGAGGCAGTTGCAGTGCTTTTAGAA
This sequence comes from Aphelocoma coerulescens, assembly GCF_041296385.1. NCBI lineage: Eukaryota > Metazoa > Chordata > Aves > Passeriformes > Corvidae > Aphelocoma > Aphelocoma coerulescens. The sequence continues at coordinate 25,836 of NW_027184061.1, read as the reverse complement.
TTTTTAGGATCAATTCCTTATGTAGGATATCTTTCCCTTTGGTGTTTAGGAACCCCCTTTCGGACCAGATTTTTCCAAAGGTGTGGACTACGCCATAAGCGTATCTGGAGTCAGTGTAAATGGTCCCGATGCTTCCTGCTAGTCGGTGGAGTGCTTTTTCTAGGGCATAGAGCTCACAGACCTGAGCTGACCAGGTTGGTGGCAATCTGCCCTTTTCTAGCACACACATTTGGTGTCCATCGACCACTGAATAGCCAGAGCATCGCTTTCCACCCACCACTCGAGATGACCCGTCAATGAAGAGGATTTCCCCTTCATTGAGGGGACAGTCCACCAGGTCCTCTCTGACTTTTGTTTGGATGTCAATTATCTCAATGCAATTGTGTTCAATTTCTTTTTCTGATGGGGTCCCATAAAGGAATTGAGCTGGATTTTGGTGTGTACACACAACTAACCTCAGGTGGTCTGAGTGCATGAGAATGGCTTCATATTTGACTATTCTTGGGTCAGTTAACCACTCTGCAGCCCTGTGAGCTAAAATGGTTTTGATTGAGTGTGGTGTATGCACTGTCAAGTCTCCACCAAAAATGAGTTTTTGACTCTCCGAGACCAGAACAGCTGCTGCGGCGATGGACTGGATGCAGACGGGCCATCCTCTGGACACTGGATCTAGTAATTTGGAAAGAAAAGCAACCGGCTTCCTGACTCCTCCCCACTCCTGGGTCAAGACGCCATAGGCAACTCCCTTCTCCACATTAACAAATAGATCGAAGGGTTTTTCTAGTGAAGGAAGGCTTAAAACAGGTGCTTTTGTTAATTTCTCTTTCAGATTTTGTAATTTTTGTGTGTCTGAATTAGTCCAATTAAAAGGTTCTTCTTCTATTAGTTTTTCATATAAAAATTTGGCAGATTGTGAATACTGATCAATCCACAGTCTGCAGTATCCAAATAGGCCTAATAATTGCCGGATTTCTCGTTTTGAAGTTGGAGGTGGTAGATTTAGGATTCCTTCTACTCTTTCAGCACTGAGTTTTTTTGTGCCATGGCCAATTAGATGTCCCAAATACTTCACCTCCTGTAGCACAAATTGTAATTTAGGTTTTGACACCCTCAGCCCGTTCCTCCCTAGAAAATTCAGTAACTTAATTGTAGCAGTTCTTACCGTAGACTCCTGTTCCCCAGAGAGGAGCAGGTCGTCTACGTACTGAGTTACCTGAATCCCTTCGGGTGGAGAAAAGGAACTTAGCAAATCTTCTAGCGCTTGGCCAAAGAGTGTGGGTGCCTCGGTGTACCCTTGAGGCAGGCGAGTCCAGCGCAGCTGCTGCCTCCGTCCAGTGTCTGGATCCTCCCAGGTAAATGCAAAGATGTCTCTGCAATGAGAATCTAGAGGACATGACCAGAAAGCATCTTTAAGGTCAATAACAGAGAACCAGGCATGTGCTGGGGGTACCCGACTCAGGAGTGTATAGGGGTCCTGCACCAGTGGGTACCTGGTTTGGACTCTCTTATTGACCTCACGCAGATCTTGTACAAGCCGGAATGACTTATCTGGTTTCTGGACAGCCAAAATTGGAGTGTTGTAACTGGATTTGCAGGTCTCAAGAATTCCATCTTGTAATAAGTCCATGATAACAGGCTTCAGGCCCTTTCTTTTGTCCTTGGAGAGGGGATATTGTGGTACACGTACTGGCTGGCTATTTGGGAGCAACTCAATTGTTAGAGGTGTGATGTCCATTTTTCCCCGGTTGCCAGGTTTGGCCCACACCACCGGGTCAATGTGTTGCTCATCTACTAAAGATAAAACAAACAATTTAGTGGTCATTTTTCCACCCTGCGGTACCACCCCAACCCTCAGAGGTATTTGGAAGTCACGTCCTAAAAGATTGATCCCAGCTTGAGGTAGGTATAGCACATCCCCTGTATGGGTACGTCCTTGTATGGAAAGGATTACATTTTTAATTACAGGAACAGCAAAGCTTTCACCATTAGCACCATATATATCTAATGTATCTTGAGAAATAAAACATCCTGGAGGTGTTTTAGTGACACAGGTTCTTTCAGCACCTGTGTCCACTAAAAACTCCACTTGTTGTCTCTGGGGTCCAGCTTCTAATTTTATCAAGGGCTCTTTAAGATGTTTTTGCCCCAGAGAATAAAGCCCCTGACCCCTTCAGTTGTTCAAAATTTGTCCCTCCATTTGAAGGACTCCTTGATCTCTCTGCTTTTTAAAACAGTACCACTGCCCGTGGCCTGGTTTATTACAGTATGTGCAAATTAACCTCTCAGGTCTTTGAACAATTGGGGTAGATTGTTTATTGCAAACACAAACCTGTGGCTGTTGTTGAGGGCAGATTTGGGTTTGCTGTTGTGGGATGCCCCTTTGTGAAGTTCTTTGTGTAGGAGGGTTGTGGATTGGAGCATTAGTACTGTTATTCATTATTCGGCTTTTAGCCTTCATCCTCTCTTCATCCCTCCTAACAAAGACTTTTTGGGCTTCCTCCAGTAATTCATCTAGTTCCCTCTCTGGCCATTTCTCCAATTTTTCCAATTTTTTCCTGATGTCAGGCCAGGAGTGAAGCACAAAATGTACCTTTAGCATAGTTTTGCCTCCCTCACTGTCTAAGTCAATGACAGAATAAAGTTGAATGTTATTCCTTAACCGAGCCATCCAAGCTGTTGGGGACTCATCCTTTTCCTGTTCCCCACAAAATGCTTTTTTCATATTATTAACTCGAGGAACAGCTTCTCTAATCCCTTTTATAATTAAATTTCTGTAGTCCTTCATGTTCCTCCTGCCCTCTTCTGAATTTGGGTTCCATTCAGGGTCTGTCAGTGGTAATTTTTGTTCTCCAATTGGGCCCTGATTAGAATTATTTTCTCTGTCCCAGACTGTCACTCCTGCAGCTCTAATCAATTTTCTTTCCTCAATGGTGAATAAGGAGTGAAGGATGGATTGTATCTCTCCCCAATTATAAATATTAGGGCCGAGGAATTGATCAAATTGGTCAGCTAGACCAATGGGGTCAGCCATCAGGCTTTTCATTTCTTTTTTAAATTCCCGTACCTCAGATGAAGCTAGAGGTACAACTACATAACCAATTCCTCCTTGAGCATTTCCCATGGGTACCTCCCTAAGAGGTAAAATTTTAGACTCATGGGGAGTGCTCAGGCAGGTGGGACAGTCAGGTGTTTTAAATGATTTCTTTCTAGTGCAAGATGCTGGGCCATCCTGGCTAGAAGAAATCCTTTGTCCGGTTGTCTTTTTGTGAGAGCAGGAAGGAACAGAATTTTCTTTTTCACTTTCATTCTCATTTTCTGAGTCCCTTTCGATTGGGTGGCTTGATGAAGGAAGGACCCTTTCTTGTTCAATTTGGACCCTCCTTTCTGGAGGAGTTACTGGAGGAAGGTAGTCTAGGGGGTCCCACTTTGGTTTATTTAATTTAGGTTTTTGTTTTTCTTTCTGTTTGTGTTCTTCTGCAATGGAAAAAATTTGGTTTGAATTTTTATTAAGTCCAATTGAATTAGATTTAGTTTCCTCTTCCAATTCTATTTTTTTGCTTTGGTCTTCATTTTGTTTTTGCCAATAATTTAACCAAATTTTAGCATAGTCTAATTCATCAGAATGTTTTGGAGCTTTGTAATGTACATAAGAATGCAAAGCCTCACAAAGCCATTTTTCAGAAGACCCATACTTGGGCCATCTGAGACCATCTTTGTTAATTTTATGTTTTGGCCACTTAAAAACACAGTACCTAATCATTTGACACTGGTCTTTTTCTTTAGTTAAAAGATTTTCTTCCCACTTTAGGAGCATTTGCCCTAACGGACTGTCTGGGAAGATTTTGTATTTCTTCATTAGGTCTTTCTTTTTGCTATTCGCTTGTCCCATTTTGTTACTGGGAAGCAAACAAGTAGCTAGTGCAGAAGAAAAAAAATTTTTTTTTTTTTTTTTTTCTCTAATTAAATAAACCAAAGTATTGTATTATATAAAACAATTAAAATATTGCATAAGGAAATAATATTACAGAATAACCTAAATTCAATACACTATCACAATAAAAAAATGATAATAAAGTTATAAGCATAAAATACAATACAACTAATGTAGAGAAAAGCAAGCAGGGTTAGTAGATATATAAGGGAATAAATGATGGCGAATCTGTGGGAAAAAAATTAGATATGGCAGGCTGGTGAGAAACAAATATGTTGCAAGAAAAATTAATTTTAATTATAAAAAGAATAATTAGTGAATATTTAAATTGGTTAAAGTATAACTGAAATTTAGATAGTTTTATACATATATACTTAAAATTTAAGAAACAAGAGTTGTCTTTATTAGCAAAGGAGAGATAAATTTAAAATATTTATAACCAAATTAAAGGAAAAAGATTATAATGAATAACACAAACAGTAATTCAAAATATCAAAGTAGTGTCTTATGATTAAAGCAGATAAAGCAAATTACAACTACAATCCAATAACCCAAACACTCCAAACAAACAGGAAGTATAAAGGTGCTAGATAGCACTGACCACAAGAGTGCAGCTAAAACAAGTTCACACATGCACTTAAAACGGCAAAGGGGTGCAGTTCAAATTAAAAGGACACAAAATGGCGGCCGACCACGTGGCGGCCCGAAATTTCAAAATGGCGGCCGACCACGCGGCGGCGCGAAATTTCAAAATGGCCGCCGACCACGCGGCAGCCCGAAATTTCAAAATGGCCGCCGACCACGCGGCGAAAAGAAAAAGAGAGGGGTTTAAAATGAGGTTTCTCCTCAGTTCTAGACCCGAGGAGACTGAGACACTAATAAAAATGAATTTGGGGCTGCGCACACCCCTAAAACGTGGAAACCTCCCCCCAGAAAGGCTGATCACCACACTCGATCTTCCCCTCTGTGTCTCTAAAGGGGTGATCCCTCGTGGTGCCCTTAAAAATGAACCCTTTCAAGCACACTCACACACACACTGGGGGCGGCCAACCCCCCCACACACTCTCTCACAAAAGGAATTCCACTCGGAGGTTCCCCAAAAACTAATAGCCCTTAAAAAGGGTAAGTCCCTAACTAAGTTCCCTTTAAGAAGGGTTCAAGCCTTACCACAAGTCTTTCTCCACCGGAGGTGTCCTTTCTCTGCTGCAGTAATCCTTGTGGGAGCCCAGAAAATCCAAGGAGAAAAACCAAAAAAATCGCAAAAATTCAAAAATAGTAAAATTAACCAAAATACCTGGATTTTAGGGCAAAAATAGGATCCCGGAGAGCCCCCAAAAGAGTTGTGAGGAATGAGACAACTCTTTTTAGAAATTAAAACAATTTATTAAAACAGAAAAATTGAAAAATTGCAAAAAAAAAAAAAACTAACAAAATATAAAAATTTGGGATCCAGATGGCTCGAGAGATATGCCCCAGGAGCGCAGGGATTCAGGAGCTTTAGGCTTAAGACAGCTCTGAACCTCAGGTAGAGAAAAAAAATAAACTTGCAGTTTAGGCTGGTCAAAAAGAAATCTATTTCTAAAAAGCCCCTAGAAAGGGGTAGGCTTCTCCAGCACTGCCTTAGCAAGCTGGAGAGGAAGGGACAATGAGACTGACCACGTGTCTTTTTCTTCCTTTTATAGCTTTTGCTCCGCCCACAGTCCGCCCACAGTCCGCCCACAGTCCACCCCCCTGGTTCAAGGCGGTTGGTGTTTTCCCCTTGACAGACCACCTCTGTCCACCAATGGCTCCTCCTGGTCAGAGGGGTGATATCAGTTGAGATAAGGGTCATGTGCTTATGGGGGGCTGGGCTGTTTGTTGCAACTGGGGTTTTTTTAAAATCTGCCTTGAAACCAAGATACAAGTAAAACATAAAAATACATCCAACACATCTTAAAACACTTGTAAAGGTATACAGTAAACACAGGAAGACCATAAAAACTTGATTAGTGTACCTGAACTGATGGATTGATTTTAACATTCAATTTAAAAATATTAAGCTCAAATTAATTAAAGCACTTAATATGCAAAGACCAAGCACAAATAGGGATTTCATGTATGACACTATCTTTCTGTTAATGGCCCATCATTGTCCTGCCCCATGACTCAGAGATAACTCCCTCCGGACTATCTTCTGTTAACGAGCCTAATCAACACTTGGCCTCATGACTCATTACTCCATTGTGAGATGCTCCACCCAGAGGGAGGAACCAAGCATCCCATCGTGGATATAACTGGGACTCTGAGCACCAAAGACACTGGCTCCACTGGATTTCCAGAGGACAGGAGCTACACAGCCACCGCTGGACTTTCTGAGGAAGAGCAGACCCCTTCTACTACAGGATCACCACTTCAGAGGACTGCAGCCACCATTCCACCAGACTGCTACCACTACCCTGCCTAATAGGGACTCAGGTTGTATCTTGACTCTGTCAGTGTTTTCTTTTACTTTCTGTTCCTTTTCTTTAATTTCCATTAAATTGTTATTCTGACTTGGTACCTCTCACTGGTTTGTTTTCAAACTAGTACAGGAAGTGTCGATGGGTCCTTTGGTAATCGCATAGTTCTGGATCAGTTCCCGCCGTGTGGAGCCATTTTTACGCAGAAGTCAGTGTATTCACACAGCACAGATTGTTGTGTTTTCCTGTGTATCAATTTCTGTGTAAACCTGCATCCCGTGGTACAGTTTTATCGATGTATGAATTTCTGTGTAAAGCTGCGTGGCCTTGTAGAGTTTGGTTCAGGCTCTGTGGGTGTTGAGAGAGTGCGATGGATGTTTGGCTTTCTCTCCAGACGTGTATCTGTACAGGTACCACCGTGTGACCCATCAGACATTTAACTGTGTGAACCAAAAGGGATCTTTGTATCTTTCCATATGGAGAGCAGAGATGGAACAATCTGCAGGAAGCTCGTAACAGAATGTTGGGATTTTGGGAGTTCTCCTGGGGTTTTTTTCTGTTAAAGGAATTTGCCCCATACATGTTGCCACGGGGACAAATTACTGGGTGCTTAAGAAAAACAAAAGCCCTGGCCATAGACAGAGGGGTGCATCTTGCTACTCTTTTTTTCACCTGGCTGTGTGGGCAGTCAGTCCCTGGCGTTTTGGATGACGGAGAGAGAGGCTGCTTCTTCGGCTGCTTTCCTTCTACCGGAGAGACCCCGGGATTCCCAAGCCCGCCTTCCCTGCCCCACTGGGAGCCAGGCTGTGGCTGCCCTTCCCCTGCCATTGCTTCAAGCCTTCGCTGCCCTGTAGCCCCGCTCTCCCTGCCTGCCGAGACCTCCGGGGGTTCCCACCACAGCTCAGGAATTTTGATACATCTCGTCTGAAACCCAGGATTTGTGCTCATCCCTGCCATTCCAGCCTGCCATTCCAGCTTGCCATTCCAGCCTGCCATTCCAGGCTGCTGTTCCCGAGGGTCCGGCCAGACACCGGGATCGGCTGTCCAGGGGGTTTTTGAAATCTTTGTTCCATCCCTTCCCCGGGATCCCAGGCCGCCAGTGCCGCGTGCTCCCTGAGCTCGCTCCGGAGCGCCCCCTGCAGCCGCGGGGGAACCATCGCACCTGCCCTGCTCACCGGGAGCCGCCAGCGCCCCTGCCGGCTGCGAGCGGAACTGCACCCGAGGGGAAAGGGCCTGACAGCCGAGAAGGCTGGGACTGGGTTTGGGATTGTTTGCTGTTACTGCCATAGTTATTGCTGTTTGTTTGACTGGTTATACACATATAGATATATATTAGTAAAGAACTGTTATTCCTGTTCCTCATATCTTTGCCTATAAAGGTCCTTAATTTCAAAATTATAATGATTCAGAGGGAAGGGGGTTGCAATTTTTTTTTCTTCCATTTCAGTCTGCCTTCCTTGGCAGACACCTGTCTTTCAAACCAAGGCACTGGGAGCAATTGGGACCACAGTGGGGGCAAATACAATCATACAGGGAGTGACTGGGTTCATACTGGAAATGACTGGAGCCACACTGGACTCTTACTGAGAGTGAAAGCAACCACACTGGGTGTGAATGGGAGCCACTGGGACCATGCTGTGGGCAACTGGGATCTAATTGGGAGTGACTGGGACCATACTGAAAACAGTGGGACTGACTGTAAGCGACCGGGATGATGCTGGGAGTGACTGGGAACCACCACTGAGGCGGTGGCGGAGCTTGGAGGCGGCCCCAGAGCAGGTGGGAGCCGCGCTCGGTTCTGGCGGGGCTCGGGGCTGGCTGCAGGCGGAGGGGGCGGCAGGGGGCTGGGGCGGGTTCGTTGTGCCGTGTGGGCGCCGTGTTCACCCTGGCATGAGGGCGCTGCGGGAGCGGCTGCCCGCGCTCTCCTTGCCGCTGATGCCTCGGCAGGAGCCGGTGCCGGAGCAGCGCTGGCTCGTCCCGGCTGCTGTGGGTAGGACAGAGGTGGCTGCTCTGTCCCCGGGACTGTTCCTTGGAAGGTTCAGACTTCCCGATCCGCCCTCCAATATGCACACACCCGTTTTGTTTGTTTTAGTAGAACAAAGCAGTATTAATAACTCCATTGAGTCTTTGTTCTTCTTCTCTAAGTTCAGGAATTTCACATGGCCTTGGCTGAGCAGCAGTTCATGGCAATCAGTAACATTTTCTGGAAGTGATAGTTTCTTTCACTCCTTCCTACCTACAGCTCCCTGGCCCTATCTAAAGCAGATTCACGGGCTTGGCTTGTTTAAGTCACATTCACCTTATTCCTTTCTCCCGTCACTGCCGGAGCCCCTCCCCTGCTTGCGCTCGCAGGTGCCACCGAATGCGTGTCCCGGGATCGCATCTCCCCACCCGCAGCCTCCAGCGCCCGCCCTGTCCCGGGCTGGCCCTGGGCTGGCGACAGCGAGCCCGACAGAAACCAACGCCCGCGGGGCCACCGGCACCGGGGCTCAGAGCCGTGCAAGGGAAGCTTTGGTTTGCAGGGACAGAAGGGCCTGGGCTCCTCCCCTGCCCCGTTTGACTTGGTTTAGGATTCAATGTTTTGGCCGACGTAGAAGGGGGAAAAGGCGTGGTTTTTCTCCAGCACTGGGCGGGTTTTTGCCTCGCATGGAGCACTTGGGCCTTCCCCGGGCCCCCTCTGGCCTCTTGCAGAACCAGTGGCATTTCCCACCCCACGCGGTTTGTAAACAAGAGTCGGCTGCAGTCGAGAAGGCTCCAGGTGCCTCCTTCCAGGCTGACTCTGCCGATGCTGAGGCTGCTCTGGGCTCTGCCGGGGCTCTGCTGGGGCTCAGCTCTGGGCAAGGCTGGGCCCGCTCTCCCCTCGCATTGCTCCGGGCAGCTGAGTCACGGGGGAACAAGGAAGGGACATGTCAAGGGACTTGAGGTTTAACAGAGCTTTTATTCAAAAAACTGCCATAACTACCAGGCTGTCCTAACCACCATAACTAACTAGCAGTGCTAACTACCGTAACTATCCACTTGTCCTAACTACTATAACGAAAAGCTGGCCCCAGGTGCTTCAGGTCCTCCGCTGCTCCCTCAATTGCTTTGCTGCAGCGATCAGAGGGCTCAGGCTGGAGAGAGGCTTGGCTGATGATAAAAATGGGTGCTGCCCAAAGGATGAAAAAGAAAGAAATCAACTGTTACTTTCCCAAGTCAAGCTCCTCACAGGCTCTGTTGCATCAGGACAAAGGGGAATGGTTTGAAACTCAGGAGAGGGAAGCAGGCTCAGATTAGATCTGAGGCAGAATTTTTTTATCAGAAGCATGGGGAAACACTGGCAGAGGGTGCCCAGAGATGTGGGAGGTGCCTCCTCCCTGGAAACATCCAGGCTCAGGTCAGGCAGGGCTCTGGGCCACCTGATCTGCTTGAAGATGTCCCTGCTCCTTGCGGGGCACATGGTCCAGATGACCTGCAAAGGACCCTGCCAAGCCAAACCAGGCGAGGATTCTGCTGGCTTTGCATGTGAAAAGCAGCGAGACTGGACACTATTGGAGGGGGCCCCACGAGAAAACCCCCCCCTCGCGCTGCTCTTTCCCCTGCAGCCGCTTCGCATTCACCTGCAGCAGCTCCTGGGCAGACCAGCGCCGCTCCTCGTCCGGCTCCAGGCTGCACTCCAGGAAGTCCCGCAGCAGAGCCGACAGGCGCCTGGGCTCCTGCAGCTGCGGGGTCCCGTTCTGCCGGATCAGACAGCGAGCCTGCGCGGAAAGCAAACACTTCTGAAAAAGCTCTGCCAGCTTCCTTCACACCCACGAGTGCTCACAGCGACCCCGGTTTCTCAGCCCCAGTCTCCAGGGACACTTTCCTCCCTGGCAGAGATGCTGCTCAGAGCTCATTCTTCTATGCCAACCAAAAAAGCCAAACGCTGCTGCAGCCACAGCCATTCCAACATCCATATGATGGCTTAAGAGCCAACGTCATTGGCTGACTTTGTTAGTTGGAACCTCCATCAGAAATAGCCCATTTTGCTTCTCCAAATATGGACACCAGCTTTACAGGCCATTTGCAAGAGTCACTGTGGTCTGCCTGTGGTATTTCCAAGGATTCTTACATCAAATGCATCCCTGCAGTGCCACTGACACTCAAGTAAATGCATTCAAGATGTTCCATCCCAGAAACTGCCAGGCAAGGAACCCGAGGTTTGGGTTGCTGAAAGCTCAGCCTTGGTGACATGGAGAAAGTAGCTTGGGCTAGGAAAGAAATATGTTAGACTATGGGGATGTTAAACAATCATCTGCATGTTTTAGACAAGTTTCCCAGTGAGAAGAGTCAGGGGGAGTTCATCTCGCAGAACCTCTTTCAGAAACTCCTTCAGAAAACTTGTTGGGTTTGGGTGTGGGGTTTGGGGTTGGTCTGGGGTTTTCTGCAAGGTAAGATTAGAGCTGATGCTCTGGCTTCATGTTTTCAGGTCATCCTTGCAGACAGAAGAGCTGCAACAACTTAAAACCCAAAGCAATTTCTGGAGACTACAGAATATTTGTCTGTGCTCAGGCTCGAGTCCTCTGGGAATTCCCTTCCCGATGGGCAGAGCCCTCCGGCTGCTCCTCCCAGGGCGGTTCCCACTGTGCTCACAGGCCTCTGCAAACTCTGGGAAATTTGCCTCTTACCATGGCTGCCGTGTGCTCAAAGTAAGGAGGTTCTCCTTCCACCATCTCGATGGTCACAATGCCCAAGGACCAGATGTCCACCTTGGGGCCATAAGGAGAACTGCTCACAACCTCTGGGGCCATCCAGTGAGCAGTGCCCACCATGGAGCTGCACTGCTCCTGCTCAGGGCTGAGCTGAGCGCAGAGGCCAAAATCAGCTGAGGACAGAAACAAACACTGTCAAAGGCAGCTGGAATGAGGAAACCAAGCACAAAGATTGCCCACTCTCAGTCTGAGAATGCACTGCTGAATCCAGTTGGAAAAGTCCTCAGGGCTGTAGCCAAGGCAAGATGGAAGTGGACCCTTAAAGGAACCCTCAGCTTTCATGCAGTGGCTTTTAGTGATTCCCTTGAAGCTTCAGATTCCAACTCCCGCCCCTCTGCAAGGGCCACACCCAGAGCAAAGCCACTGCTGACACCCTGCTCCTCTCCTGAGCTCTCTGCATGGAGCAGCCGCTCTCAGCTGGCAGCAGGGGCCGGGCACCGCCACCAGCAGCACTTGTGGGGCTCTGGCCGTCACTGGGAAGCAGCCCCACACCCGCAGCCCGGGAGCACCGTGCCTGACCAGGAACACCCACCCAGCTTGACAGAGCCGTCCGTTGCCAGAAGGATGTTGGAGCTCTTCAGATCTCTGTGGATCACCCGGTTTGAGTGGAGGAAATCCAGGCCCTGCAGACACTGAGAGAGAGCAAGAAACACGAGGGTGGAAATCCATGGCCGGAATACACAATCCCACAAGAAAGGACAGTTTAGAATTCTGCCAGCAGCAGCTTTGCTGTGCCAGGCCAGGAGTGCAGTGCAGACAAGCTCCGGGCAAATGGTTCAAGGCAAAGCTGAGAACAGCAAATCAAATCAAAAAAGACAGAGAGTCCCACAACAGCAGGAAAGAGGACAAGAGCAGAGTGGAAGTGCAGTGACACTGGCAGGCCGTTCACTTCAGAGGCTCTTTCTTCTGCAGCTCATAAAAATAACACAGAAACAAAGCTCTGAGCATGGAGCCACTCCTGTTCTCAGGCCCTGCTTGGAAGGAGCATTGTGTCCAAGCCATGGGAAGCACGAGCAGGATCCCTCACCTCCCGACTGACAGCTGCCATCTCTCCTTCAGCCATGTGTGTCTGTCTGACAATGTCCTTCAAAGTTCCTCCATCCATGTATTCCATCACCAGCCAGAGATCTTCATCAACAAGGAAGCTGGAAGAGGCAAACAATGGCATGGAGATGAACATGCACTGCTCAATTCCCTGATGGAAATGCCTTGAGTGGAGTTTTGTTTCCAGGTCACTTGTAAATGAGGACAGAATCCGATGCAGAGACATTCCTGCCAGGCTGCACTGTCCTTGGGATCTGCACAGTCTAAAGGAGAAGGAGACGCCTGTGGGAAAGGAGAGGCCTTAGATGGCAAGTAGGTGAAAAATGCAGTTTAGCAGCAGCCCAGATCAATGCTGAACCACAACACTTGCCCCCAGCTGGTTCAGCATCTGAACTCAGCACTTCCACTCTGTGAGAAGCTCTTCCCACACTCCCCACACTCGTAGGGCCTCTCCCCTGTGTGGATTCTCTGGTGGAAAATCAGTCAGGAGTTCCACCTGAAGCCCTTCCCACATTTTGAGCACTTGTAGGGCTTGTCCCCATTGTGAAGCTGTTCATGGACCCCCAGCTCCAAGCTCTGGCTGGATCTCCGGCCGCCTTCCTCCTTGGACCTCCTTGGGCTGTGTTTGCAGCCCCTCCTCGTGCAGCATCTCTGGGGCTTTTCCTCCCCCTTAGATTCCTGCCCCGTGGAGCCACTCAAAACGGCCTCTCCCACCAGGTTCTGCCACAGGGATTTGTCCTCTCTGGGCTCCGTGCTCAGCTCCCTGTCTGGGGGAGGAAGGACAAGGAGAGGATGGGATTTGCCTCCGTGCCACAGGGAAGGGGAAGGAGATCCCCCCCAGTCTATCCCCGGCAGGACAGCGTCGGCAGCAGGGTTGTCCTGCAGCCGGGGTGATGCTGGGCTGGGAGATGGAGCAGGAGAGAGGGGGAAAGGGGCAGTGACTTCCTCCTCACCTGCCTGGGGCTCCCGGGGCATCTTCCTCTTCTTCGCGGCCTCCTCCTCCTCCATCCGGCCACGGGTTGGCAATGGGAAATCCTGCTCTGGGGGAAAACAAGGCCTGAGCGCCCTGGGTTTGGTGGTTCCGCTGCCCGAGCCCAGCTCGAGAAGTCGCCGCTCCTTTCAGTGCCGAGGGGCCCGGACCCCACTCATCTCCAGCCTCCCCCACCCCTCCAGGCTGCAGGGGGTCCCCCGGCTCCGGAATCGCCCCCCTCCGCTCTCCCTACTCCGGGGCTCCCGCGTTCCCCCCCGGCTCTCCCGGGGATCCCCAAAACCGATATCGCCCCAACACCCCCCGCCAAGGGGCATTTGCGGCTCAGCTTTGGGGTCCTGCAAGCTCTGAACATCGCCTGCCCCGCAAAAAACCCTCCCGGAGACCCCCGATGGGTTTGGGGCGAGCTCCCCCTCCCCGCTCACCTCGGGATGCGGGGGGGCGATGCTGCCGGAGCCGGGGGAGCTGCGGCCTCAGCGGGCGGGCGGGGGAACCGCGCGCTTCTGCTGCTGCTCCTCCTCTTCCTCCTCCTCCTTTTCCTGCTCCTCCTCTTCCTCCTCCTCCTCCTCTCTCCCTCCTCTTCCTCCGGCTGCCCCTCTGCTCCCGCCCCGGCCCGGGCAGGTTCCGACACCCCAAAGCAGCCGCGCTGTGCCCTGGGGGGGTTCCCAAAGCGGCCCCGCCCCGCGCGGCACTGGGACCGATACTGAGAGCAGCGGGAAGGAACTGGGAGCACGATCCCTCCCAGTACGGCACTTACTGGGAGCACTGGGAGGCGACAGCGACTGGCGGCGGCTGCAGCCGGTGCTGGGCGTGGCCAGGATGAGGGCGGGGTTATGCAAAATGCAAGGGGAATACCGCGGTGTGATTGGTGGGCATGGATGGGCGTGGCTATGGAAATAGCGGAACGTTTCCCGCCGTGCGTTTGCTGGAGGTGGGCGTGGTTATGTAAAATAGGTGGGCCCTGCTCGGTGTGGCGTCAGTGCTCGTGGGCGTGGCCATGCAAATCACGCTGTCATTGCCCAGTGGTTTGTCGTTCTGGTGGGCGGGGTTATGCAAATAAGAAGGCCGGTCCGCATTTAGTTGTTGGACGTGGTGTCCGGTGTCCGGTCCCGGAGCGTGGAGCCCGGTTCGGGGGGTGTCCGGTGTCCGGTCCCGGAGCGCGGAGCCCGGTACGGGGGGTGTCCGGTGTCCGGTCCCGGAGCGCGGAGCCCGGTTCGGGGGGTGTCCGGTGTCCGGTCCCAGAGCGCGGAGCCCGGTTCGGGGGGTGTCCGGTGTCCGGTCCCGGAGCGCGGAGCCCGGTTCGGGGGTGTCCGGTGTCCGGTCCCAGAGCGCGGAGCCCGGTCCAGGGGGTGTCCGGTCGCGGAGCGCAGAGCTCGCTCTGGTCACTCGAGGAGGGGAAGTTTTGGGGTCCCCAGAGTCCCCTGGGGTGGGTAGGGAGGGATTTAGGGTCCCCAGGAGAGGGGGCCGCCCCCCGAGCTCCCCCCACACTTTGTGCTGTCTCCAAGAATGCCCCCAAATCTCCTCCCATCATAGGGGCGCGGACCCCCATCCTAATCCCGATCCCGATTCCGAGGGCGGCTGATCCCGATCCTGACCACGGTTCGGACCCCAATCCTGGCCCCAATCCCGATCCCGGGGGTGGCTGACCCCAATCCCCATCCCAGGGGCGGTTGATCCTGATCCTGACCCCGATCCTGACCAAGGTTCGGACCCCAATCCTGACCTCAGTCCCGATCCCGAGGGTGGCTGACCCTGATCCTGACCCCGATCCCGATCCTGATCCCGGTTCCGGTGCCACGTGAGCGCTGATCCTGTTAAGAGCCTTTGCCCGGGGGGGTGACAACCATGGCCGCCCCCCCGGCGCGCACTGTTCCTGTCACCGCTGCTCCTCGGGCATCGGCCTGGCCGTGGCCGTGAGGCTTCCTGGGTGAGGGGGGTGTCCCCAAATGTCCCCAACGCGGGAGGGGACACGGGATGCACCGGGAGGGGATGGGGGGGACACCCCCGGATTGTCCCCAACACGGGAGGGGGATAAGGGACAAACCGGGAGGGGATGGGGGGACACCCCAGGACTATCCCCAACACGGGAGGGGGTCCCCGACAGGATTTTGGGGTGTCCTTGACGGGATTTTGGGGTCTGCAGTTCTGGCCACCACGCAGAACCTGTCACAGCCAGGCTTTGGGGTTCCTGGGGTGTTCCTGAGGGTTTTTTGGGACGCCCTCATGAATTTTTGGGCATTTTTGTGGTTGCATGTGGGACCTGTGCCAAGGGATCCCTGATGGAGTTTTTAGGGTCCCTTTCGGGATTTTGGGGTCTGCAGTCTTGGCCACCATGCGAGACCTCTCCCAGCAGGTTTGGGGGTGTTCCTGATGGGGTTTTTGGGATCCCTGACAGGATTTTGGAGATTTTGGGATCCCTGGCAGCTTTTTGGGATCCTGAATTGCCCAAACTGGGCTAAGAGACACTTCAGAGACAGTCAGAGAAGTGGGTATTTGCTTTATTCAGCACTGGATACGAGGGGGATCTCTCCTCCAAAAAAACACACACACACACACACACACACGGCACTTCCTACAACACAATATTATGGGTAAAACTCATGAATATTCATCACATTCTTCGGGCTAGGGGTGGTTATACAAATCAGTTCTTGGAAGTCATTAATATCATTAGCATAGGTGTCACACATGAGTGGTGTGTCCTGGTGGTCGCACCGAGGAAGGCTCCTCTTCTTCCTCGGGGGTCTTTCCAACGAAGATCAGTACTCTTCATCACAATGCAATTTTCACCTTTCTGGAGCATGGGCAGTCCTTTGTGGGGTGACTCAGCAGTTTCTGCGCTGGTTTGAAAAAGATTCTTGTTCCTCTTATCTTGACAAGATTAGGGCGAATCCTGCTTCTTAGGTTTTGTGATTAACATTTGCTGTCTCCCAATAGTTAACTGTGCTTACATGAGTTAAGTATTGATCACCCGTTTCTCAATCCCCCCTTTTTCTTTGGTCATTTGTAATTCTTTATTAATCTCGCATGTCTTGAAAGCAAGTACCCTTTTCTGCCTTGCTTCTGGGTTTGTGCTTTTGCCACGGAGCATAAGCATGGCGATTCCAAGTACATAACTGTCGCTGCTGGAGCTGCCCGGTCACTCGCAGTGACGGGTCTGATGCGCTCCGAAGACCAAGATGAAGCTGGTCTCGCCGCAAGAGGCAAAGCTCTCAGGGTGCTGAATGGTTTGCACTCGCAGGCAGAGGCAAGAAGGAAGGAGGGAACTCCAGTATAGTATCCAGGGCTTTGTTGTCCTCAGGGGGACCAGGGACCGAAGACCCCAGGAAAGGGGTTGCACAGCTTTTTACAGGGGGGTTGGACAAAGGGTGGCAACAATCTCAGGGCCAGTCGGGAAGGAGAAGGGGAGGGTTCACAGGTGGAGTGACATACAATTAGGCAATAAGGGAAAACAAGGGGAGGGGAGAAATTCAAAGGGACCAAGGGGGTCTCGAGGGGAGAAGAACTTTCTAGAAGGGGGAGGGGAAAGGGGTGGTGTACATCAAGGACTGGCAGCTAAGGCAAGGCGTATACAATGCAGCAAGGGGAGGGGAAACTACAAACTGATTGACAATGAAATGAACTGCGACAGACCAAGTAAGGGGGAAAGGTGCACAGCAACATCTCCCCTGTTTTTGTTTAAAAAAATAAAGGAAAATTAAACCTTAAACTGGGGTGCTTTGGGTATCATCGCAGCAAGATGTTTCTCTGGTAGCCGCGGCTACGGCTACCTGGGTAGATCTTGTACCACTGGTACTCTTTAACGAGAAGGTTTTCTCTACTGCTGTGAGTAGGAGTCTTTTGATGCACCCAAAGAGTAAGACTAGAAGAAAGACGTTGTTAAGACCTGGAAGACTTTGAGGTTTATAAATATAAGGGGGAGTAATTGCAAGGTGCTGTATTGTATGTATGTTGGTGTTTTAGTAAGTAATAAGTCATTTAATAAGTAATAAAGTAATAAAATTACAGATGGACCATGATAGGAAAATAACTTGCTGCAGGAAAAATTCCTCAGGACAGCTGGTTATTCCCAATATCTACCGCTGTAATTGAGTAAGGAGAAATGGACAACAAGCCATGTCTGATTACCAACATGCTGATGTTGTGCTCTCTTCCCCAGTCTGCTCTCAAAAGATCTGGGACTGACAAAGATGAAGGAATTTGAAGAGCTGTTTGTTGCCTCTCGGAGGCGTAGCGACCTGGTTCAGGAACGGCACGACGACCACCTCAGGTCATTCGGACCATCAGCTCATAGACACCAATGTGGTGGACGGCAAATGGCATTTATTCATGGATTACATAGGGTTAAATAACCTGGGTTTGCCACGTCACTTCCTTCTGCTCACCTATTACCTGTAGAGGGGAGGGGTTTTACCTGTCCCGTACAGCGCGATATCTTCCGAACGCCTGTCCCTAATCACCTACATTTCCCCCCCCATCCTGAATTACCCACATTTCCCCCCCCTCATGATTGATTAAGAAACATACAAAGTATAAATGGTATAAAATTTCAAGAACTAGTAAAACCTACATAACAAGTTATAAAAGGTGATATAACATTCACAAAATAGATGCGCTCTAGAGCAATTGTTGGCGGTCAACAAATAGAATGTTAACCTTTTCTAACTGGCTTTTAACAAATGACACCAATTTGTTTAGTATGCAAGGCCCGAAAATCAACGTTACGAGTAACATAGTGAGGGGGCCTATTAGAGTGGAAATAAGGGTGGTCAGCCATGGAGACTGGTTAAACCATGACTCGAACCATCCTTGTTGGGCTTCTCTTTCTCTTTTCCTCTGGGCTAGCCTTTCCTTAAGTTCGGTCACTGAGTCCCGTACGACTCCGGTGTGGTCTGCATAAAAGCAGCATTCCTCTTTCAAGGCGGCACACAGGCCTCCTTGCTGCATGAGCAGGAGGTCCAGTCCTCGCCTGTTCTGCAGGACAACTTCTGAGAGCGAGGAGACAGATTTCTCTAGAAAGGAGATGGATTTTTCAGTTCTTTGTAAGTCCTCATCAATAGTCATCTGCAGCTGAGAAAGTCCCTGGTGTTGGGTCACGAGGGCTGAAACACCTGTGGTCGCGCTGGTGGCTCCAAGGCCAAGCAGCATTGCAATGGTTATGCCTGTTATTACTTCTCTCTTGTGGAGCCGGGTAGGTTCTTCAAGAAGGTGGTACACTTCTTCTTCTTGGTGATACAGGACTCTAGGAACAATTAAAGCTTGGACACAAAAATCAGCAGAGTTATCGAATCTATCAAGAAGCACACAGGGGCTTATTCCGGATTGCTGGCAAACAAACATTCCTGACACGGATGGGACCACCCACTTTTTGATCGTTTTGTCAAGTTTGACAAATTCAGTACAGACATTGCCTATTCGTTTTGCTAAGGCTGCATTGCCAAAGCACTTGCCTTGGCCTGTGATCTGACTCAGAGTAACTCCTCTTCAGGGGGCGTCCCACCTGCACTGGTGTCGATTTTGTGCTGCTGAGTAGCCAAAAGGAACATGCAGGGGAATGGAAAAGAAACAGTCTTTAATGTCAAGCACCGCGCAGGGCTGCCCTTTTGGTATCATCGAGTTCACGGGCAGCAAGGTTTGGACTGGACCTATTGGTTGGATTTTCTTGTTCAC
This sequence comes from Aphelocoma coerulescens, assembly GCF_041296385.1. NCBI lineage: Eukaryota > Metazoa > Chordata > Aves > Passeriformes > Corvidae > Aphelocoma > Aphelocoma coerulescens. The sequence continues at coordinate 7,035 of NW_027184061.1, read as the reverse complement.
CTCCCGCAGGTCATGCAGGAGGCGGAAGCCCTCGCCAGATCGTTTGGGTATTACGAAAACCGGGGTGTTCCATGGGCTTGTGGAGGGCTCTATGTGGTTCCGCTGTAGCTCGCAGCTAACGAGCTCAAGGAGGGCGGTCATTCGAGGCTTCGACAAGGGCCACTGCTCGATCCACACCGGGTCGACCGATTTCCATACCAGTTTGATGGGCAGCGGTGGGTATGCGGCAGTGGCCCTTAGAATAAATTTGTCACCCTGACTTTCAGTAGGGCAAGGGCATCCCTCCCCAACAACGGTGGACATTTTGGCATAACATATGGGAAAAGGGTGATAGTTTTCTCTGGTCCTCTTTCGGTGCGGAGCGTTATCGCTATCAGTTGGGTGCTTTTTTGGGCCCGAGATAGTCCCCCAACTCCGCCCACCATGGGGGCCTCCTCCAGTTCCCAATGTATAGGACAGTACGTTTCTGGGACGACGGCAACATCTGATCCCGTATCAATCAAAAAGGGGAGACGAATAGCAGAGTCACCTGGGTTGTTGTGGAGACAGCAAACTCCCCACACTATCGGCGGGTGGCTGCCCACTTTCATGGCCAAAGCCACCCAGGGATCTCGCTCCCAGGGGGTTGTTCCTGCTGTGCCTGGAGCGCAGACAGGTTTAACTGAGCCATCGGTTGAGCTGTGGAATTGGTCATTTCCCGGGGGGGCAGTGGGTGCGGGAGCTCCGTGGCCCATTGAGGATTGGCATAGCTGGGCCACTTCATGTCCCGAGTGGGAGGGAGCTGTGTGCGGCCCGGATGCCCCCTCCCCCTCCCGTTTCCCTGGAGCTTGGATCTGCATTCTCTGGCAAAATGTCCCTTTTTCCCACATGCCCAGCATGGCCCTCTAGGTCGCGTCTGGCGTGGGGGAACTGCTGTTGATGGAGGCTCTAATTGGGGGCAATTCATTACAACGTGGCCTGCCTGGCCGCACTTAAAGCATGGCATTACACTGATTATCGCAGTGCTGACGGCTGCCTGGAGGCGGTCCACAAACTGTGTGAAACTTTCACTCTCGCTCTGCTTTATTGTGGACCATGGCGATGGTCTAGCAATAACTCTGGAAGCAGAGCGGATAGCTTCTCTAGCGGCACGGGTAGTTACCATGACTTCGTGGGCCCGTAGGCCCTCGGCCTGCGCCTGGGGGGTGATCATGGTCGGGTCCGTGCCCATTAGCCGCTGCAGGCTGGAGCCGTGGAGGGGGTGGTCTGCCCCAGTTACTAGGGCTAGTTGCTTTGCGCAATTGTCTTCCCACTCTTGTTTGAAAACAATCATCCCTGCCCCATCAAAAATTAATCTGCAGGTTTGTTTAATGTCAAATGGGAGCAGGTCATCCCCTCCAAAAAGGCTGTCAATAAGGGTGGAAACCATAGCCGAATTGATCCCTTTGTCTGCAATTGCTTTAACAATTGCTTGTATATCTTTAGGATTTATCGGTGAGTAAGTCCTCTGGTTTCCAGCTTGCCCTCCTACTCGGACCGGGAAAGCTAGCGAGGCTGAAGGGGCCCATTCAGCACAGGCTGTTTTTATCTTTCTCCAGTCTGTAAGCGGAGTACGTTCTTTTTCAAATTTCCCCTTGGCCCGGGTAGGAGAGCGGTGGTTATAGCTTTTATCTATTCTGAAACCATCTTTGTCAGAGTCAGAGTCGGTTACGGACCACTCGTCGAGCCACTCGCTCCAGCTATAGTCCGACTCGGAGCCGGAAGTCGACTGACTGGATACTGCCAGGCTCAGCTTTTTCCCGGGGCTCCTACCCCGCCCCTTTCCCTTAGGATTGGGCCGTTCCTTCCCCCTGGGCTCGCCCCGCCTCCTGCTGAGGGAGGCTCTTGCTGTATAAGGGCACGTTTCTGGGAGAGCGCTCTGCTTGGCCTTGGTTCCCCCTCCGGGATTCCCCCCCCATTTCCGTTCACGCGCGTCTGCGGCATCCAGCGGACCTTCTTTGATCCCGGCCCCGTCTGTGTTACCTGGCGCACCTCCCCCGCTCCCTCCGGCCCCGTCTGTGTTACCTGGCGCACCTCCCCCGCTCCCTCCGGCCCCGTCTGTGTTACCTGGCGCACCTCCCCCGCTCCCTCCGGCCCCGTCTGTGTTACCTGGCGCACCTCCCCCGCTCCCTCCGGCCCCGTCTGTGTTACCTGGCGCACCTCCCCCGCTCCCGCCGGCCCCGTGTGTGCCCCACCCATGCCCTCCGGGGTCGGGGCCATTCTGCGGGGCATAGGGCGGGGGTCTCGCCCACGCCGTTTCGGACTCCGCTTTAATGGCAGCCCCCCTGGCCTCCTCCACCAGCCCTCCCCAGAATGACTGCGCCCGCTCCTTTCCCTCTGTAGGTAGGGTTGGGCTGGGGGGCCGTGGAGAGGGTGCCTGCTCCTGCGAGTCTGTGCGCTCGGCAGGGCTGCTTTCATCTGTAGTTTGCGTGGCCGCCCCAACTCCCAACCGCGGTGTGGCCAGCAAACAGTTCCGTGCGGCTTTCCAGGTCTCCTGCTCTTGCAGGGCCTTACGCAAAGCCTGCACGAGTTTTCCCCATAATTTAAGGTATTTCCCCGAACCCGAGGATATTGTTTCATCGGCTAGAGCCTTGGTACATTTGTCCCATACTTCTGGGTGGAGGATATCCACCGGTCGGTCTATGACCCCAATTTCCAACAGCCTCGCAACAGCGAGTGTAAAATCTTTCGGTTTGCAATCGATACCCCATTGCTTATGAATCTGAGATACGACCTTCGCGAGAGCTTCCATCCTCCTCGCTGGTCCGGGAGCGTCCTCCCCGCCGGGCTGGTCCTGCCGCGCCGGCCGCCGTTCACCCGTCCAGGCGAATTCCGATCCCGATTCCGGATCCCGGGTTTCGGTACCACTTGTTGCCTCTCGGAGGCGTAGCGACCTGGTTCAGGAACGGCACGACGACCACCTCAGGTCGTTCGGACCATCAGCTCACAGACACCAATGTGGTGGACGGCAAAATGGCGTTTATTCATGGATTACATAGGGTTAAATAACCTGGGTTTGGCACGTCACTTCCTTCTGCTCACCTATTACCTGTAGAGGGGAGGGGTTTTACCTGTCCCGTACAACGCGATATCTTCCGAACGCCTGTCTTTAATCACCAACACTGCACAATTCTGCAGACAATGAGGCCACTCTCTGGCCACTGGGTGAAACATTTGAGCCCAGGAATTCCTTTGGCATGGCCCTGATTAACATCCACATGCAATTCAAATGCTTTTTCCCTGTCTGGGAGGGCCAGGGCAGGAGGCTCAGTTAATCTGCTTTTGAAGCCTTGAAAATTGTGCTTTCCTTCTGGTGTCCATGATGGGGTTTCTTACCTGGCAGGAGAGGAGAGTTGTAGGGAGAGATGCCTGGCTCCAGAAGCGCTGCCTTTAGCAGGGACTCAGTAAGAGGCTGTAACCCCTTCCCTGCCTCCCTTGGAACAGGGTATTGCTTTTAGACACCACTTGTCCTGGATGCTTCAGAGGAATTTGGAGAGGCTCCATATCTGATTTTCCCTATTTTCCTGGGGCTGCCCACACTTCTGGGTTCCCTTCAGCAGAGACCTCCGCAGACATTTCACACCAAGGTCCAGCAGCATTAGCCTCTGTATCTCCTTTGACAATATGAATTTGCATTCCCACTTTTGCCACCAAATGCCTTTCCAGTAAATTGCAATCAGAATTAGGAACAAACAGAAATTGATGCATTTCAAACCTGTGGATGCTAAAAGGCAGGAGCAGAGAAATTTTCCAGCTCTGTAGCATTTGTGAAGTTTTCCTTTTTCATGCTTTAGCTGAGAAACAGAGAAATCCAGCTTCTCACAGCTTCTCTGTGAAAGCCTTCATTGTCTTGCAAACTGGATGGACAACAGTTTGCAAGAATGTAAACTATTTTTACACCTGCTAGTTGTTGTGAAAACGCTAAAATTGTTTCCAGTCTTGTGAGAATTATATTTGGAAATGGGTGTTTTACTGCTCAGCTCATCACCTTGAGAGGTGGTGAATGAATAAACCAATCATGTAATTTCTTTGTTGTAAACTACACTATAAAATATGAGCTATTAATTAAATGAGGTCTCAGCTCTGTTTTAGTCATGTCTTGTATCCTGGATCTATCTCGTGATTCACTGTTCTCTAGGGAATAACAGCGACACAAACCCATCCCCCACATCTACTGATAGTGGTTGAATAAAACACACCTGCCAATCTTTCCCACTTATTCCCTGAATAATGAAAGAACTTCTTGACAATTTCCCCCCTTAGGTCTCAGATTCGGAGTGGATCGAGAGGCCCCTGTGTCCATCAGGAGCGGCCTCATCTCGATCCAGACGTGCCCTGAATGTTCTCAAGGGCTCTGGTGCGGTGGGTCCCTGGTCTGCTGGGAGCTCTGCCAGCCCTGACAATCCATGTCCATGTGGGGTGGACTTGCTGGTGCTGAGGTGCTGCTGTCTGTGCTTGCAGTGTCCTTCTGGCCTGCAGATGGACCCCTGATTCCTTGCCAGGGGCTGTTTGGGTGGGCTCTGCCGTGCCGAGGAGGGCAATGCCTGTGCCAGGTGCTTGTGGCCGCCGCTGTCCCCTGGGTGCTGGGGCCCCCTTGGGCCCTGCGGTTCATCCCTGGGGGGCTGTAGAAACTCTGCCATGGCCTTTGCCTTCACCTTGGCCTTTTGCTCATCCCTTCTTGCATTCCCCTGCTGAGCCTTTCTGGCCAAGTGCTGCAGGGGCTTCTTGTGCCTCTCCTGCAGCCCCCTCAGTGCCTGTGGGTGCTCATCCTCTGACAGCTGCTGAGCTTTCTGCAAAATCATTCGTTTCTCCAGTGACCCAAACAAGATCAATGAAAGAAAATCCTGATCCTTCCACATCCCACAGCCTCCTGGGGGCCGGGGGCCACTGCCGGCCCTGTCTGGGGGGCTTTGGGGTCAGGCAGCTCCCCACAGGCCCCCAGCCCGTGCTGCCCTGTCCTGATGCTCCCCACCACAGAGAAACACTCTGATCCTGAGCTTCTTTGTTTCCCAGTCCTGGAACGCAGGGATACGGAAGATCTGGATCAGCTGGCAAATTTTGAGGATAAGATGGTGTGAAGAGCATCCCAGTCCTCACTTTTTTCTCTTCCTCCTCTTTCCCATCTTCCTTTTCCTTTCTTACCACATAGATTCCTCCTGCTGCTGTTTGCCTTAACCATATTCCTGCACACTCCCTTCAACCAATCCCTTCCCAGCACACCAACACCATCCATCCCCTGTTGCTGAGACCCCTTCTCGACTTCCCTTTTTACCCGTGTTGGGTGTCCATGTCCTTAATTAGCTCTGGGAGAATGTGCAAACTGCCTCAATATTGTCCCCTTTTGGATAGGAAACGATGTCCATGGTTCTGTTCCGGCTTTGTTGTTGTTCTGGAAGTAGAGGAATTGAGCAGGAGCTTGGCTGAGCAGCAGTGTGTGTCAGTCAGTGCCATTTTGTGGAGCTGCTGGTTTGTGCTGTCACTTGCTTGTGTGCAAGTGCGTGTGGCTGTGTCCGAGCAGATTCAGAGCATGTGTTTGTAAGGAGGCGTTGGTGTTGTTGGTTCGCTGGGGGTGCCCGGTTTTCGGGACATCCCCCCTGGAGCAGGGTGTCCCCCCTTGGTGCAGGCGCGGCCCTCAGGCAGCGCTCAGCCAATCAGAAGGCGCGGCGCTGGTGACTCAGCAGTTGCCAGGCAGAGCCGCAGCGCCCGGCGCTCCCCAGCTGGAGCCCACGTGTGGCCCGGCCTTGGCGCCCCCCGCCAGGGGAATTTGGGGAGGTGGGAGGGGGGGAGCGCCAAGGCCGGGCCGGGCCGTGCTGTGCTGGCAGAAGTGGCTGCGGCGGGGGCCGAGTGCGGGCAGGAGCGGCCGAGAGCCCAGCGCTGCCCCAGCCCGAGCTGCCGCAGCTGCATCGCTGCTCGTGCTGTGCGATCCGAGAGCTCTGGGGGGCAGAGCGAGCCAGGGCTGGGTGCTGGGCCTGGGGGGAGCAGGAGAAAGGCTGGAGGAGCAGGGCTGGAGACCAGAATGGTGAAACGATGGCCGTGGGAGCAGCAGGTGGGATTCTGCAGGAGAAGGAGTAGTGTGAGGAAGAGGAGTGTGAGGAAGAGTAGGGACACAGGAGGAGGAGGAGGAAGAGGAGGCACCCCAAGGTTCCAGCACTCGCTGTATCTGCAGCCTCCCCCCAGCTCCAGGAGCGTTGCCCCCCCCATCCAGCAGGTGATCAGGGAGGGGGATCCACGATTTTCCCGTGGGTGAATCTTGGTGTTTCTGAGGTTTCTTGGGCTCCATGTTGGTGCTTTGGTATTTTTGTGGGGGCTGAATGTGTTTATATTCTGGAGGGTGTTTTGTCTAAATCTTGATGTTTTGGGAGTTTTGGGTCTGTGTCTTGATGTTTGGGTGTATTTTGGGCTGAATCTTGGTGTTTTGGAGGTTTTTACAGACACAAGATGCCGGGTGATGGACCTGGGCAGGAGAAGCCCCCAGCCCAAGGCGCTCACCCCATGTTTTTTCCCCAATCCAGGATTTGTCATTCCCAAGGCGTGGCTGAATGGAGGAGGAGGAAAAGCCCCGGAGATGCCGCACGAGGAGGGGCTGCAAACGCAGCCCAGAGAGATCCAAGGAGAAAAGAGCCCCCCTGTGCCGGGAAGGCAGCCCAAGATCCAGGCAGAACTCAGAGCAGGAGGAGAAGCCTCAGGGTGGGGAGAAGCCCCACAGGTGCCCGGAATGTGGGATGGGCTTCAGATGGAGCTCCAATCTGATCAGGCACCAGAGGATCCACACTGGGGAGAGGCCCTATGAGTGTGGGGAATGTGGGAAGGGCTTCACCAGCAGCTCCCACCTGATCCAGCACCAGGTGGTCCACACTGGGGAGCGGCCCTATGAGTGCTTGCAGTGTGGGAAGAGCTTCGGGTGGAGCTCCACCCTGAGGGCACACCAGCACATCCACACCGGGGAGAGGCCCTACGAGTGTTCTGAGTGTGGGAAGAGGTTTCAGAGGAGCTCCCACCTCCTCCAACATCAGCGCA